>NC_073257.2:95595000-96845000 GCF_029289425.2 Pan paniscus | reverse complement strand
ACTTCAAGACAGCTATGGGCAAATGTGATTTGTGACCCTTTGTGACCTCCTAAGAATACCAGCAAAGGGAAATCTAGTCTAGAACAACCACAGCATACAATACCTAGGCCTGGGTCCTCGGAAGAGTAGCAGGAGAGTCTCTCCAGTTATGGTACCTTATTACTCTTGTTAGATATTTATAGAGAAACACAGGACACTAGTTTGCCACGGGATATCAGAAAAGATTCTTTAACAAATACTCAGGAAGGGAGTTGAGCATAAGTAATCTGGTGTAGTACAAGGGCCCGCAGCAATGAAATCACCTGAGAGCTTGTTAGAAATACAGAATCTCAGGCCCCACCCTAGACTTCTGAACCAAAATCTGCTTTTTAACAAGATCCCCAGATAATTTGATGTATATTCAAGTTTGAGACACACTTTAAAAATGCAGACAGATTCACGTTTCTAACAAGCTCCCTGATGATGCCAATTCTTCTAGTAGAAGGACAAGCTTTACATAGTAGGGTTTATATTACCAGAAGTTAAATAGAGGGAGGAAATCCTTAAAACCATTCAGGGATGCCCATTTCCTATTACCAGCACCAAAAAAAATGCTATGTGGGCTTCAGATGTTTATGAAACCCAAAGAGCACATCCTCCCACAAATTTAACATAATATGGAAGGGTACAGAATGTTGTCTTTGTCAACCAATAGAGAGATTCAAACACCCAAGGGAAGAATGCCAAAAACAATTAGAATCTCTCATCTTCTTTGTTGATTTCTCTACACAAGACAGTCTGCTCCTGCCTGTATGCCTCAAATTCACAAATTCTCCTCTGCAAATGTTCATGGGCAGGTTGCAGCTTTCTGCCCTCTGCGCTTTTCATTACTGTCATTGGACTGTCTGTTATCTTAAGCAGCCACAGCTGTGGAAGGAATCCATGGAGAACATATTTTCCTATTGAAATGAGCAACATGTTTTTAGTTTGTTTTTTAACAGTTGAGCAGCTTGCACACAGCCTACACTCACATCCCTGCCTGGTTGATCCTAGGTCTGCCCATCTGAGCTGCATTTCTGAAAGTCAAGCTGGTTTAGAGGTCAAGCAAAGCAGAGCCTGGACCTTCCTTGGAGCAGGTTCAATGCTCATGGTCCTCACTGTCCTTTTGCTGAAAAACTCCCTATCACTCTTGGTAAAGCTGAAGCTTATCTCTCAGAGTGTGTTCAGGAAGAGCTCTGTGATGGTATTCCTGGAGTTTCGAATATTTAAAAAAAAATTTTAAAGTTCTGATAGCTTGGAGAACAGTGTATTTGGACATAAAGGCTTTAGCTATCACTTTCTTTCCTTCTGTTTCTTGAATTCATTTTTCCTCTTTCTTCTTGCTTTGCAGGTTGCTGGAAAGCATTCTGATGCCAAAATGATTTTATTTCCTTTCTTGGCTGTATTATCTTTTTTGCCTGGGGGCCCAGAGGATATTTTTTTATCCTGACCTTTAAATTGTAAAAGTTTCATAAGGATATATCTCAGAGTTGAACATTACTGGTTCACTTTCCAAACATACAGGGTAAAATATTGATATACAGATAAGGATCTCTTTCATTTACAGACTTTTTAAATTACAGTTGTAAATATTAGTTTCATTTCATATTTTGTCTTTCTGCTTCAGAGATTCCAATAATAGGTATTTTGGATCTTCTTTGCCTGTCTTCCATTTGTATTTTTTTCTGATCTTTTTAACCACTATCTTAATTGTATTTATTTCTTATTATTCTGTTTTATTATTTCACTTCATTATCCCATGGAAACATATTATTTATTCTTCATTTCTTAGACTGTCCTTTTCTTACAAATTCTGTCCTGAAGTTGATCAGTTCTTATTTTACTTCTTTTTCTTTTAACATTTTTTGGGTCATTTTTCTTCTGGGTTTTTAATTTTAAGTCAAAGTTTTACATTTGGAATAAAGAAGCTCTTTAATATCTGCATATTCTTGTTTAATAGTATTTAATTTTTGTTAGAGTATTATGTTACAGTTTTTTTGTTTCATTTTTGTTTTAGAGAAATGTTTTATTATCATTTATTTAATGATATTGCATCTCACTTTCTATTTCCTATTTATGCTTGTATGGCTTTCTGCCTTTTTTCTGCCATTTTCTTTCCTTTTAAAATGTCTTCTGTTTTTCTAGATCAGCAACTGATCCCCATCTAGATGGGAAGATTAAAAACTTTTAGAGAGGCTACTAGGTTTTCTAGTTCAAGAGCATCCTTCTCTCTTGGTACAGAGAGAATTTTGTTGGAGATAAAATCATGAATGAAGAAAGTTAAAATGTCTTCTGATTCATCAGTTCTCTTTCTTTTTGATAGAATTGTGAATTCCCTCTACCTGCTTCCTTCTTCATTTACCACCAACCCACCCAGAGATGCTTCTCTCTTTCTAGCTACCACCTCTTCCGTAGAACAGGGTCTTCCAGGATTACCTCTTTGGTTCTGAACATTTTCAAGTCTGTTTATTTAAATTATTTAGTAATCAGTACTCCAACTTACGAGGACTCTGACCTGTTTTATATTTTCTCACTCATGGTGAAATCCTCTTTCTGGAAATAATGTTATCAGTGTCCATTGCCACTGTGACCTGCCGCACTTGACTCTTTCCTATTGATTTTCTGCCTGACTGTCCACACTGAGCTGGGCTCCAGAGCAAGCTCTACTGTGGGTGTTTATTCCCCCATTTGCATTTAATTCTGTCTCTGAATTGTGCTTCTAAATAATGCATGGGTAAAAAAAAGATCGAAATGGGAAATTGGTAGTTTAAAACTGAATGATGATGAAAACACAACATATCAAATTACAGCCATGATGGAAAACAGTATGGAAGTGCCTAAAGAAATCAAAAATAGAACCACCATATGACCCAGCAATCCTTCTTCTGGGTTTATACCGAAAGGAAATTAAATCCTCCCACATCATAAAGATAACTGGACTCTTGTATTCATTGCAGCATTATTCACAGTAGCTAAGATGTGGAAATAGCCTAAATGTCTGTTGAAGAATTAATGGATAAAGAAACTGAAACTCTAATATATATAAAGAATGAGACCTTACCATTTGCCACATCATAGATAAGCCTGGATGACATTATACTAAGTGAAATAGTAAATAAGCTGGACACAGAAAGAAAAATATTGTATGATCTCATTTGTATGTGGAATCTTTAAAAAAAATTCAAATATGCAGAGATAGAGAACAAAACAGTGATTACCGGGGTGGAGATGGAAGGAGGTTTGAAGGAAATGGGGAGATGTAAGTCAGAAGATACAAAGTAACAGATATGTAGGATGAACAAGTCCCCAGGTCTAATGTACTGCATGAGGACTATGGGTAATAAAATTATACTGTATTTGAGATTCATGCTAAATGAGTGGATTTAACTGTTCTTGACACAGAAACAAAAAAAAATGGGAACTATGTAAGATGATAAATATGTTACTTTGTTTCAATAGTAACCAATTTACTATCTATATGTATACCATAACGTCATGTGGTATATCTTGACTATACAGAGTAAAATTTATATTTAAAGGCAGTTTATCATTAAACACTGATATTTTAAAATAAGAAAGTTCTCAATTCAATGATCACAGCTTCTATCTTTTTTAAAAAAAGAACAAATTAAAAACAAAATAATCTAAGTAAGGAAATCATAAAAACTAGAGTTAAACAGTGAAATAACTGAAGAACAACAGAGAAAAAAACTAGTGAGCATAATACCCAATAGACAGTCTTTCAACTCACACTCCTCTCCCTCTCTCCCGTCTCTCACAATCTCCCGTGTCTGTCATTCCCATCTTTATGTCTATGTGTGCTCCCACTTATAAGTGAGAACATGCAGTATTTGGCTTTCTGTTCTGATATTAGTTCACTTAGGATTATGTCCCTCAGCTCTATCCATGTTGCTGCAAAGCACATGATTTCATTCTTTTTTATGACTGCATAGTATTTCATGGTGTACATTGGGCACTATGTTCACTATGTGGGTCCAGTATTCCCATGTAGCAACCCTACACAAGTATTCCCTGCATCTAAGGTAAAAGCTGAAATTTAAAAAATTAAAGAACATACCAAAACAGAGATATAGATCAATGGAACAGAACAGAGCCCTCAGAAATAATGCCGCATATCTACAACTATCTGATCTTTGACAAACCTGACAAAAACAAGAAATGGGGAAAGGATTCCCTATTTAATAAATGGTGCTGGGAAAAATGGTTAGCCATATGTAGAAAGCTGAAACTGGATCCCTTCCTTACACCTTATACAAAAATCAATTCAAGATGGATTGAAGACTTAAACGTTAGACCTAAAACGATAAAAACCCTAGAAGAAAACCTAGGCAATACCATTCAGGACATAGGCATGGGCAAGGACTTCATGTCTAAAACACCAAAAGCAATGGCAACAAAAGACAAAATTGACAAATGGGATCTAATTAAACTAAAGAGCTTCTGTACAGCAAAAGAAACTACCATCAGAGTGAACACGCAACCTACAAAATGGGAGAAAATGTTTGCAACCTACTCATCTGACAAAGGGCTAATATCCAGAATCTACAATGAACACAAACAAATTTACAAGAAAAAAACAAACAACCCCATCAAAAAGTGGGCAAAGGACATGAACAGACACTTCTCAAAAGAAGACATTTATGCAGCCAAAAAACACATGAAAAAATGCTCACCATCACTGGCCATCAGAGAAATGCAAATCAAAACCACAATGAGATACCATCTCACACAAGTTAGAATGGCAATCATTAAAAAGTCAGGAAACAACAGGTGCTGGAGAGGATGTGGAGAAATAGGAACACTTTTACACTGTTGGTGGGACTGTAAAGTAGTTCAACCATTGTGGAAGTCAGTGTGGCAATTCCTCAGGGATCTAGAACTAGAAACACCATTTGACCCAGCCATCCCATTACTGGGTATATACCCAAAGGACTATAAATCATGCTGCTATAAAGACACATGCACACGTATGTTTATTGCAGCACTATTCACAATAGCAAAGACTTGGAACCAACCCAAATGTCCAACAATGATAGACTGGATTAAGAAAATGTGGCACATATACACCACGAAATACTATGCAGCCATAAAAAATGATGAGTTCATGTCCTTTGTAGGGACATGGATGAAATTGGAAATCATCATTCTCAGTAAACTATCGCAAGAACAAAAAACCAAACACTGCATATTATCACTCATAGGTGGGAATTGAACAATGAGATCACATGGACACAGGAAGGGGAACATCACACTCTGGGGACTGTTGTGGGGTGGGGGGAGGGGGGAGGGATAGCATTGGGAGATATACCTAATGCTAGATGACGAGTTAGTGGGTGCAGCGCACCGGCGTGGCACATGTATACATATGTAACTAACCTGCACAATGTACACATGTACCCTAAAACTTAAAGTATAATAATAAAAGAAAAAAAATTAAAGAACAAATAATAACTCAAGCTTTCACCTTAGCAAATGACAAAAATAAGCACACTAAACTCAAGGCAAGTAGAAGAAAAAAAAAGACTAAAAGCTTCTTTGAAAAAGTCAGTAAAATTAATAATCTTCTAGGTAGACTAGCCTGAAGGGGAAAGAGGAAGAAGACATAAATTACCAATTTTAGAAAAGAGGAAGATAACATCACTATATGTTTTAAAGGGGTAATAAATATTTTGACAAGTTATTGCCAATGAATCCAATGACTTAGATACAAGAGAGAAAATCCTGGAACGACACAAGCTGCCAAAACCCACTCAAGAAGAAATAGATCATTTTAAAATTCCTGTATTTTTTTAAAAAATTCAATTTGTAGGAATTTTAACATTCACACACACCAAAAAAAAAAAAAAAACCCAAGCACTAATGATTTCATTTTATCAAACCTTCAAGGATGAAATCATGACAATTGTGCACAAACCCTTCCAGAAAATTGAAGGAAAGAGAATACTTCCTAGCACATTCTATGAGGTCAGCAATACTCTGATACCAATACCAGATAGAGACACTATAAGAAAAACAAAAGTTGGACACCAATATATTTAATAAATTTATATATAAAACTTAACAAAAATTTGAGTAAAGCAAATGCAATAATGCACAAACAGGAAAATGTGTTATGACCAAATGAGGCTTATCACAGGAATGCAAGGTGTATTCAAATTTAATATCAATTAATGTGATTCACTGTAATAACAGACTTACAAAAATTATCTCAACAGATGAAGAAAGAGCATTTGGCAAGAATCAGCATTTATCCCTGATAAAAACCCTGTGCATAGTAGGATAGAAATGTTTTCAATAGGGCAATGAAGTGTACTAAAAACCTACAGGTAATATCATACTTAATGCTGAAAGACTGAAAATTTGTCTAAAATTAAAAACAAGGTAAAGATGTTCACTCTCATCACTGTTTTTCAAAATAGTGCTGAAATTTCCAGCCAGTACAATAAAACAGGAAAAGGAAATTAAAGGCACCCAAATTAGAAAGGAACAATTAAAATTATGTCTCTCTGCAGACCTTGTCTATTTGATATTATTCAAGAGGCTCTAGCTAATGCAGTAGGTTAAGAAAAAGAAATTAAATGCATCTTGATTACAAAACAAGTAAAAATGTCTTATTTGCAAGTGACATTATGATTTATGTAGAAAATTCTGTGAAGTCTACACAAAAGCTTCTGGAACTAATAAAGGAGATACAAAATATTGCAGAGTAAAAAAAGTTACTTTGCAAAAATCAATGATATTTCTATATACCAGCAACAAACATTGGGAAATTGAAACAAAATATAGCATCACTTACAATTACATCAAAAATATAAAAGTCTCATGGATAAGTCTGGCAAAATACATGTAAACTCTGTGCACTGAAAACTACAAAATTTGGTTGAGAAAATGTAAAAATTTAAATAATGGAGATACATATAGTGCCTTGGAATGGAATATTCAGTATCTTTTTTTTTTTTTTTTTTGAGACAGGGTCTCACTCTGTCACCCAGCCTGGAGTGCAGTGGCACAGTAACTGCTCACTGCAGTCTTGACCTCCTGGCTCAAGCAATTCTCCCACCTCAGTCTCCTGAGTAGCTGGGACTACAGGTGGGCAGTACCACACCCAGCTAAATTTTCATCTTTTTTTCATAGAGACAGGATTTCACCACGGTGCCCAAGGTGGTCTCAAACTCCTGAGCTCAAGTGATTCACCTGCCTCATCAATATTTTTAAGATTTCAGTTAGTGTTAAATAAATCTGTAGGTTTACTGTGTTCCAAACCAAAATCTCAGCAAACCATTTAAAAGTATAAATTGAAAACCTGTTGCTAAAATGTATATGAAAATGCAAAGGACATAGAATAGCACCCCCCAAAAAATAACTGTAAGAAAGAGTTAGACAAGTAGACTAACAAAATATAATAGTGAGCCTATTATATATATATACATATATATATATATATATATGATTCCTTAGATTCAACTAAGAAGCACAATCCAAAATAGAAAAACACATTAAACTGGATTTCATCAAAATTAAGAATTTCTGATCTTCAGAGGATACTGTTAACATAATAAAAGGACAAATTACACAGACTGGGAGAAAAAAAATTGCAAATCACATAAAGAATCTCCTGTATAATATTGAAGGTAGACATGTTCTGCAGGTAGACACCTGATATAGAACATGTAACCAAAATATACAAGCTCTAATACAGTGAAAAGGAAAGATTTCTTTAAATATTTCAAATAAAAGACATACAAACAAGATTTTACTACACACCTATTAGAAAGTCTAAGATTAAAAACCTGACCATAACAATTGTTATCAAGGATGTGGAGCAACTGGAACTCTCACACACTTCTGAATGTAAAATGTGAAACACTTTGTAAAACGGTTTGGCAGTTTCATTAAAAAATTAAACATATATCTACCATTCTGCTTCGAGGTATAATAATTTCCCAAGAGAAATTAAAGCATATGTACATAGAAAAACTTGTATATTAGTGTCAATAGTAGCTTTGTTTGTGGTAGTCAGTAACAGGAAACAACACAAATATCCATCCACAGCATAAAAGAATTGCTGTATGTCCATATGATGGAATTATATTCCACAATAACAATGAATGAAAAAACTACTAATATACTACACAATGACACAGATGCATCTCAAAATAATTATGGTTAGTGAAAGAACCCACATAAAAAACAGTGCATACTATATCATTCCATTTATATTAAATCCCAGAAAATACAGAGTAATTTACAGTAACAGAAAGCAGATCAGTACTTGCCTGGGAATAGGGAGTTGGAAAGGCAGAGGATGAAATGATAAACAGGCAGAAGGTAACCTTCAGGTTTGCTGGATATGTTCATTATCCTGATTGCAAAATGGTTTCTGGATGGTTTCATAGATATATGCATGCATGCACTTATCACATTGTATACTTTTTATATGTGCAGTTGATTATAAATCAAGTATACTTCAATAAAGCTGTTTAAAAAGTTTGAAAATGAAATACTACTCATGGTGATATTGTACAAGTAAATAATAGAGGGGATTTAAGTGACGACATAACTATCTGCTGGGACAAGTCAATCTGCACCTACAGTGATTTAGTCAAAGTGGCTAATAAGTAAAATATAACTAGAAAATACAAAGACAAGGCATCTGAAATTTGGATTGATTGAAACAAGCACTATTAATTCCTAGACCTTAGTGTGTTATTCCACCTCTGGAAACGGATTTTGAATCTGTGGGCACAGAACACACATACATAAACTCATATGCCTATATAAATTCCCAACTTTCATGGCAAAGGATACAAATCTTAACAGAAGCATAGTGGTGGCCCCAGGTCAAAAACAGGCACAGGCTGTCATTGTGGGATCTTGAAAAAAATATTTATAAATTTGAGTATTTCCTGCTTCCTGAACCCTATTAAGCAAGAATTGCAATTGCAAACATACAACATCTTTATCCAGGGTAGAAAGAAGAGTCAGCAGCAGCAGTCCCTAGCACTAGCCTTTCTCCAGCTCCCCAGGGACCCAGAAATACCATCCTACAGCTGTGAGAAAACTTCGTCTAATAGCAGCATGAAGTCCTCAATGTCTTAGGTTCATTTTTGAGGAAGTTACAATGTCTTATTTGAAAAAAAAAATAATAATGCTTAATGTCCCCAAATTAGTGAAGTAAAACACTTACAAGACCAAAAGTAAAGAGACATTTTTCAAGACTATATATTACATAAAGAAAAAAGATACAAAGCATACAATTTATTGATAAGACTCTTGAAATTAACACAGGATTAATGACTCATGCTCGGAGAAACTCCGAACAGGCTTTGGGTAAATTTTCTGTAACAAATAAAATCACACAATATCAATCACTATCATGTGTGCATGAAAGGGGAAATGCCTCACACTATTGGATGAAACTGACAACTTTCAAAAGATGAATGGGTTCTAAGTGTGAGTATGTAATATTTATAATGGAAAAATGCTTGATAAATATTTGTGTTCTTTCAGAAGAGATAGTTGTTTTATTAAATGATTCCTTTTATGAAACAAAATATAGATAGAAAAAATATCTTCAGCTTAGCATTGTGAAATTTGGAAGTACAAATCTTCTGTTCCCTAAGAAAATTAGAAAATAATATAATAAAATCGCCTCTCTTTGATCAAGAAAAATCTTTTTAAAAATAATGAATTTCCCTTCTAAGGAGAGAAACAACGTCTGTAACAGGAAAATTGTAAAGAGTCTGAAGTACTTTGTTTGTTCAAGCCCTATGTTATAAATTGCTTTTCTTTGCTGATAAGAAAAGCTAAGAATTCAGAATATTCATGATCCAGGAAGCTAAACAAAAACCTGCTCATGAACTAATCAGGTTGAGACAAATATGTAAAACTAAAATGTGGTTCTGTTCAATCATAAGTGACAAATTCCCTAAGTTGTGTTTTCCTGTCATTCAATATAAAGAGATAAGTATTTTCTTGTCAATTTTACTAATTAAGATTGCTACATCTACAATGCAATCTTTATCTTTCAGTCTTGAGAGAATTGTTAGGAATCACAAAAACGTCTTCAGAGGAAAAGCAGAGCGTGAGTTCAGGAAGGGCCTGTTCTATTTTTCTCTCCTTTCATTTGTATTGCAAAGCCATCGCCAAGTATTTTTCTGTCTTCCATTACCCAAAAAGATACAAACAGCTAGAGCAGATTCTAGTTTAGAGAATGGCCATCAGAATCAGCAATCTTCCTGTTGCCAGAGAGTCAAAAATAATTAAAGGCATTCCTGACAGTATTAAAACCTAAGTATATTTTAAAAAGTATTGTTTAGTGCTTGAAATTCCCAATGGAGCACCCCCTAAGTGTGCAAAGTCATGTGAGAATTTGCTCTTAAATACCAGTACAGTCTCACTTTGTTTTATTCTTAGAGAAGAGAAGAGTTGGGGTTAATGTTATTTCCTTATCTTGATTCATCTTGAAGAAATTCTGAATCTGATGCTTCCAAGCACTGGGGTACATGCCCTTTTGGTGTTCTATATGAAGGAATGGGCAAGATACAAGATTCTGTTTTCCAGGGAGAAAGACGCTTACATAAGTCTTTGTAATGAAGGATGTGACAAAGTGGCTTTTTCATGGCACTGATAACGCCAGAGAAGAGGAGTGCTAGGACTTCAGGTGGCTCACTCAACTGGCATATCTCAGTGATAGTCAGTTATCTCAAATAGTCTAAACCTAGCATGTCAGGGCTGAAATAGCTTATGTTAGTTTAATGTGGAGAATGAAATTTCCAAGAATTCCTAAGATAACCAAAATGAGGTGTAAGTCATTCAGTAAGGGTCTGATTCTCCCTCAAATATTTGAGTGTCTTTTTTCCTAGGGTAGGGAAGAGAATGAGTGATGTCATTTTTGTAAATTACATGGAAATTCTGCAGTAGAATATGACAGAATATATTCCAGGGCTGAGCAAAAACAAGTGAGTTAGGAATCCATTGACCAATTCCTTCTAAACTGGAACTCTGAATTTTCCAGTATTTGAAAGTAATACACTTATTATGAAGGCACTTATTTTGAATACACTTATTATGAAGGCACAGAATTTCTGGATTCAACAAATGTGCTGAGGGCCCACCATTTTCTACATCCTTCTCAATGCACTTATGACACAACGGTGAAGGAAACTAATAAAAATCCCTAACCACGTGGACTTTACATTCTACTGTGAGAAGAGGAGAGGAGGATTGAAAGGAGACAAACAATAAGCACGGTAAATAAGCGCAGAAACAGTAAGTTAGAAAATGACAATTTCTATGGTTAAAAAAAAAAAAAAGAAAAAAAGTCAATCAAGGTACCAGCAATCAGGGATGTCTGCCAAAGAAGGGTGGTGGGGAGGGTGGATGCAGGTTGCAATTTAAAATAGGGTGATCTGAGCAGGGCACATTAAGAAGGTGACCTCTGAGTAAAGACAAGAAGGAGGTAAGGGAGGTAAGTATGCAGATAACGGGAGGAAAGCGGAGGATATGACCAGTGCAGAGACAAGTAGGAGCCTGTCTGAGGGCTGCAGGGGCCAGGGAGATGGAGTGGAACCACTGAGCCTGAAGGCTTCAGGTCTGAGAGGTCACTAAGACTGGACCATTTAGTCTCTCATAAGGACAGTGGTTTTAAATGAGAATGAAATAGTGTCATTGCAAGGTTTTTAAAGGGTGGCATGACTGGCTTAGGTATTATTATAGGACCAACAGATTTGTATGCCTGCTATGCAGTAACAGACCAATTACACTGAGACAGCAGGATTTACATCAGAGAGAGGGTTTAATGATTGCAGGGTACTGAGCAAGGAGAAGGGAGGAGACCCTCAAATCCATCTCCCCAAGAAGTTCTGGGCTAGGGTTTTTAAGGGGATCATGGAAGGTGAGAGGCTGGAAAATTGGGGTTATTAATTCATCACAGTAAGGGGAATGAAATTATCAGGACGTGGAAACTGCATTCTTAGGTGAGTCAGCTCCTTGTGAGGTCCTAGAGACCAGCAGAGTCAGTAGTTTCATCAGTATGCAGGACCTGAAGGAATAGCTCAAAGATAATGTTTTATAACATTCAAATTGTTACCCATAGAACCGTTAAGAGGGAACTATAATCTAGGATCTATGTGATTCCAGGACAGGAGGCACCAGGCAACCACGAGGAAGCAGGTCAGGGCACAGGCTGACCTAGTGATTAATGCTGAGTGTGCTGCAAGTTGAGTTTAGTTTCATCTCTCCCACTGTCTTCTTCCCTGATTAATTTTATAAAGTTTATAGGGACAGTTTCAGTATTATATGAATAATTTTGGCTATAGAATTGAAATTATGCAGGAGGGACAGAGCAAGAGGCAATTAGGAAGTTATTGGCATATTCCAAGCCAGAGATGTTGATAACTCACCCAAGGGTGATATTAGAAGAGGTGGTGAAAAGTCTTCAACTCTGAATATATTCCAGATGGAGAGCCAACAGCATTTCCCGACAGATTGGATGTCCTGTGTGCGAGAAAAAGAGGAATCAACATGGCTTCATGGCTTCTTTCCCTGAGCAACTGGAAGATCAGGTTTGCCATCAACTGCAACGTGGAAGGTTGCAGAAGGAGCAGGTGGAAAGGAGTTCCGTGTGACCTGTTGAGTTTGAGACACCACTGTGGAATGCGGATTAGGCTGCAGGCTCAGTAAGTCTGCAGTTCAGGACAGAGGCCTCAGCTAGAAATGGACATTTGAGTGTTGTCAGGATATAGATGCTCTTTAATGCCAAGAGACTGAATAAAGGGGTGAGTGTCAACAAGGAGGAGAGAATCAAGTACTGAGCTCAGGGGCATTCCAGCATTAAAAGGTCAGGAGAGAATGAGGAACCAGTAAGGGAGAATGAGGAGATTAACTATTAAGGTAAGAGAGAAAAAAAAACTCAAGGCATTTGGTGTACCAGAAACCAAGTGAAGTAAATATATGAAAGAGCATAGAGTGATCACTGCAATGAAACCATGCCCCAAACTCCTATTTATTTGAACAGGATGATAACAATATATATAACCCACATTGGTCCTTGTTTCAGGAAACAGAGTCCTGGCTCACTAGACCTAACTAGTAGCAGGGGCCATGTCTGCATGAACAAATCATGTAGTTCAAGATATTCCCATACATAGAACATCAAAGATCAGCCTGGCCTAGAGTTACATTCATTTGAATACTAAGTACAAGGTACTGGAATACCTTCCATGCAATAGAATCCAATGCTGGCCACCTGTTGAGAGAGAGATATCCCACAGAAAGTTCATATCCGTAATTTCAGCCTTGACTCCCTCCCTTTCCCCACTTTGACTCCCTCCCTTTCCCCACATGCCACTAAGTCCCGGCATGTCTCACATCAAATCCACTCAAGTTATGGCACCAAATACACAGGGGTTGTCTTATCTCTTAATCCCCTCACCAATCCCAGTGCAGCAGAGTCTTAATGAGTGTTTTGTCAAATTGGAATGAATGACTGGTACTTTGATTATCATTTTTCTGTCTACTGCTATGACAAACGAAAAAATAAATTGTACAGGAGGAATCTGGAATTTAGATATGACCCCACATGGATAAAGTAAATTCTGCACTTCTATACTGGCCCATGATCAGTGAACTTTCTTATATCGAGGCAAGCAATTGAGGAGAAGCAGAAATGCCCCCAAAGCAGGCCAGCACCCCACTTTGGTGTAAGGTCATTCAGCACCACTGGCTCCTTGACAACAAAGAGTGTCAGTTTCATCTGGAAACCTAAAGGGAGGCAGCCACGTCTCTGAGATTGATGCCCTTCACACATCCTGAATGACACTTCTGCTGAGTTACCACATAGCCATGATGGAGCCACATCAAACTCATGCTCCTTAACAGCTTGGAAGCTTGACTCACTCTCAATCCAAAAACTCACTTTCATTTTCCTGGAGACAGCACAAAGGTACCTGGAGTGCAGCACATTTCAAAAGTATCAGCCTCAGTCATCTAAGAGAAGCATTTCCGGTCTGTGATTTAGGGACAGGTTGCAAATGTCATTTGCATGGAGCAGAAAGAATTGCCTTTGTTTCATCCCTAACAAAACTCAGTGAAGAAGATCAGTGCTAGGAAAATTGTTGGTCAGAGGATATGGCTGAATTCTAATTTAGTAAAAGGTATATGATCTCTGAGTTCTAGCAAAGGCAAAAAGGAGACAAGGCCATAGGAAAGAAAAATGTCACTTGTGTTTCTCTCAACTAATAGGATCATATAAAAATGAAATAGAGAATAAAAACACAGTGATGTTGATGGATTATGATAAGAATTGAGTTGAAAAAAATAAATGTTTTAAGTCATCCAATTCTCTAAATAACATTAGAAACCAAAGAGTCAAATGTGTTCAAGCTTATCTGCACCAAATCTGGAAATTGTTGGCAAGATTACTAACTGCAATTTCACGATGACATTACGGGGCCCCAAAAGCAATTCTGAAGACAGCTGGTCTCCTTGCAGAAATAACAGATTCAGACATAATCCAGGTTCCTTCAAAAGGTCAATTCAGGGGTCACAGCCAAGATCAAGTTTGTAATTGTTGCAATTTCACCTTCTGCAGCAGAGAGCATCAAGTCAGATGAGGCATTGCTTAAAGAGGAGCAATTTTCTCTATAAAGTTATTATCATTAGTAGATCTTACAGGTAAGGTGACCAAGCCTTTATTCTTCTTGTAGTTCTAATTTTGTGCTACCATATCAAGTAGTAAATCACAAAATTTAACACTCTAAGCTATTACCATGTTGCCAGCTTTGCAACTTTGCAGTCCTACAAATACCAACTGAAAGACCCATTCATGGCAACATATCTCTTCTTTTCACACAAGAATATTTAGGGGAGTATGTTAGTGAGTGCACTTCCTGGGCAACTCTTGCTGTTGGTTTGAGAAAGAGGTGTTCAAACTCTTGCCAATGCTGTGTAGAAGCAGAGCGAATGTTCTAGTCCTTGTGTGTCCTTGTGGTTAGGCTGGGAGACTGTAGCACAATTCTTGCTGACAAGGGTCTCCCTTGTCCATCCAGAAAGGAGGCATTTGCTATGGTCCTCAAGGCAAAATGGGAGGCTTTGCACATGAAAAATCAAAAAGAAAACTTGTGATCAATTAGTTCAGCTTTCTTATATTATAGCTGGTAAAACTGAAAGCCAGGCTGTACAAATGACTTTCCCAAGATCAGACAGTTAATTAGTGGCTGGGCCCCATGTTAAGTCTTACATTCTGACCATTGTTCAACACTTCCCACTTTAATACATATGATGTGTATAATCATTCTGCCAACCACCATTTGCAGTGTGTGATAATAGAGGAAAGAGCTGTGTGGGGACAGATATCTGATGAGGGCTTGATGTTTCTTCTTTTTACTGTGCTAATTACCACAATTACTGTAACTATGCCAAGAAGGGGTTTCTTAGAATAATCTTTATCCAGGGCCACAAAATATACATACCTTGGGAATCTGTATAATTACTGCCCACCGCCCCCCACCGCCCACCGATTCAATCAGTGAGGTCGAGCAATATCTGTGCTTTTCCATATCAATATTGTTAGTTTCTTTGCCACAAGTAGAGATGTGATAATTAGCAGATCCAAACGATAAAATGCAATTTTCAAATATTGCTGAAAACCAAATGTAGTAAAGTTTGCTACATTCTTATGAGCCAAACTTAACTGGAGAAGTAACAACACTCTGGTTTCTGTTGACCTACTTATGATTTGACATTTAAAAGGAAAGTAAAAAGAGTAGGATGCCCTGGGCTCAGAAGTCAAGGAGACACCAGTCTTTGATTCTCAATGTGGGGAACTGGATTTTCAATTGTCATTTGACTGCCTAATGGGTTGGGCAAAGACAGACTTGATTGGAATGGGCTTTCAGCTCTTTGTATGCGCCTGACATTGTTCATGACCACCAGGGCCTCTGTTCCCAGTTCTAGTTTGAAAAAGCGTTCCCATCTCACAGTCAGTCATATCCATGATACAAGATATATATGTTTCTTCTGCAAAATACAACTCAAAAATGGCATATTTAGGTACAAATAAACAAATACATAAACACCTACATATCTACATACATACATTCAATTGAAAGCAAATAGTAATAGCCACTCTTGGAACCAGCTTCTCTTTGGAGTGTGGTTTCTGTGTTGACTATTGATTTGTGTTCTTGGGGAGAGTCAGATCCCAGCAGCCGGCCTCAGATGGCAAGTCAGTCTAATAAGATTCCTTATTCTTCAGCATGTGACATTTGAAGACAGTGATATCTAATGAAGATTTCTTTCCTAAGCTGCCCCATTAAAAGAAAAGTGCCTACCAGCCAGTCAGCGTAGGTGCACAATTCCAAAGAAGTCTGAGGGATCTAGTTTGAGAGGCAACAACATGAAGGGGCCAGTAGGACCACCCATCCCCACTGTGATGTAAATAAGGGCAGGAGGACTGAAGCGCCTCTTGAACAGCCTGAATGAACCACCATCAGTGACTCTCCTAATTGTGTTTCTGCTAAACACTGGAGGGCCTCACTTTGCTCCTTTAATGTGAAGAAAGAAGGAAAAAAAAATCTGCCCTGTCAAAGCCACACAAGGGAATTCTCTTAAAATAAACAGCTAAACTTAACCGCAGGCTTTTCTTTCCATGGAAATATTTTAAATGTATATAATGTTAGATGGCTGCTTAAAAAATGACAAGTGTCTGTTTTCATTAAACTCCCCAAGGGTATGGATCTAATTGACAGCCTTTCTGAGGCCCTGAGGAGCTTCCAGCTTCAGGGTTTCCATGGCAACGTGTCCCCACTGCTAGAGCTCTACTGCTCACAGTCATCATTTACAGGGACCCACATTTTAGACACTCCTTTAAGCTATCCAGGAACTTCACTATCCCAAAGGGTAACAAATTCAATTTTCCAAGCAGGTAAAATTTCCCACTTTGGGGCTAAGCTTCCACTTCCAATTTCTAAGAATTCTTTGTTCAATTTATGATTGAACAAAGATCAATTTGATATATTAATTTATGCATTTCTTTCTTTCAGTCTGGCTCTGTAGCATACTTCTTGTAACTTTAAGGCTGTAGGTCTTAAACTTCATGGTTATCTTTCATCTTCTTCCAAAGGAGTAACATTGCACCAGAATCTGTCCCCCTGGGAAGTAACGCTTGCCATGACTAGTCATCTAAGTCACAACAAACTCCAGGCTCACCAGTCCCCAGGTAAGGTAGGGAGAGGTTAGAGGTAGGACTTCCACCTGAGTGCCTGGTCCCTGGGCTGATAGGAGCTGGCTGCATTCCAGCCCACTTTCCACTCACATGCCAGTCTGAGGGGCTGTGTCAGCCAAGAACGGTGCCCTTTTCTAATGCAAAGGGGAAGTGTGCAGACCTGACAGTATGTAACACACTCAGTGAACTTTATTTCATTTAGTCCTCAGAGCCTGATGACAGAGTTCTTATTAATCCTAAATTATACTGAGCAAAACCAAGGTTAAATACTACACTCAGGGCCATGCAGCTTGTAAATGGCAAAGTCAAGATTTCAAATGAAGTAGGCCAACTCCCATACTCAAGTTCTCCCCAACACGCTGGGCAATAGAGAAAAATATGCAGACTGTGAATGCCCTGACCTTCTCAAAGCGGAAGGCCTGCCAGACACAGAAAAAGTGGGTTCTGCTCTTAAAGCCATCCAATTAGAGGATTTTTTCTCACAGATTGCTACCTGCATAGGGCTCATTGGCATTCTAAAGTCAATTGTCCCTTATATGTGTATGGCGCCACCTTCTGGGCTGTGGCACACACAGGAGCCTCAGATTTCTCCAGTAAGAAGTGACAGCCACCCTGGTGGTTATTTGTACACAATGCTCTGTGTTCAAACAAGATGGCTTGGATGTGCTAATGGATTCTTATCAGTTAATTGAATCAGCCACTGCTCATTTACCTGGGCACCTCTGATGGGGTCTACAAACAGCCCTTCACAATCAAGATCTTCCCAAAATCACAAGGAGGACTGGATGGCTTCCCTCACACTGTTGTCCAACCACAGTGGGAAAGGAAAGTTCAGGTCTTGTATTCCCATGTGGGAAAACAAACAAATAAACAAAAACTTGTCAAGCACAGGGCAAGTGCAAGTTTAGGATTTGCTCAGTTTCATTCTGTTAATTGAAAAGTTTTCTTACAAGGGCTTTGTATTCATTATTTTAGTGAAGGAGGATTTTTTTTAATTTTTATTTTTATTTATTTATTTTTTTTGAGACAGAGTTTCGCTCTTGTTGCCCAGGCTGGAGTGCAATGGCACGATATCGGCTCACTGCAACCTCCATCTCCCAGGTTCACACCATTCTCCTGCCTCAGCCTCCCGAGTAGCTGCGATTACAGGCATGTGCCACCACGCCCAGCTAATTTTGTATTTTTAGTAGAGACGGGGTTTCTCCACGTTGGTCAGGCTGGTCTCAAACTCCCGACCTCAGGTGATCCCCCGGCCTCGGCCTCCCAAAGTGCTGGGATTACAGGCGTGTGCCACTGCGCCCAGCAGGATTCTTAAACATTAGAGAAATATGTAAGTGTGCATTCAGTGACTTAGTGAATTGGGGACATTTACCAGTAAGTAACTGGTCCTCCAAAATGAGGATGTGTAATCCTATGGCCAAAGGGCTGCTAATCACTGTGAATGACAGTTCAACCCCTCTCCTTGTAATTCACACATAACAGATAGTGATGAGGTTAAAGGCAAAAGGTCTATAGACACAGAGGTCGGTGTCCGGTGCTTTGATATATGACAGCTCAAATATAGCAGAGGAAAATTTTTCCTAAAAAAATTTTAAAAAGGAACAAGCCAGAAGATTATTTCCCCCTCTCTCCTGGGAACATGAGCTTTATCCAGGCATTCTTCCAAAAATCCTATCTCCCCCACTTCTCCCAAGCAATTAAATCAGCTAGTCAAGAACATACTACAGGGTATGCTGTCTCCAGTTGGAAATCCCGGACATCAAACTACAGCCAAACAGGGGAAAGTATGGAAAGAGAAAGTACTTGCAGACTTAAAGCAGGAAAGCAAATATAATTCTCTCATTATTCATTCTTTCAACAAATATTTATTTGGTTTTTACTCTGTGCCAGACACTGGCGAAAGAGTAATAAACTAAATATTTCCATGGGACATACATACTGATAGGGAAAGACATAGTAAAGCAGAAAATCTTTGTGTCAGATGCTCATATGGGTTCGCAGGAAATAAAACAAGGTAATGAGCAAAGGGTTTTCCTTTTACACAGGGAGGCCTCAAAGGCCTGCTTGATGAGGTGGTATTTGACCATAGGCTTGAAGTGAGGAAGCTGGCCATCATGCTATGCAAAGGGAGAGCGAAACTGCAGAAGACAGAGCTCATGCAAAGGCCCTGAGGTGCTCTCATGCCTGGCATCATCTGAGCCAAGCAAGGGAGCCAAGGGCTGAGCAAAGTGATCAACTACGTTGACTGGGATCCCTGCAAGGCAGACATTGAGAATGAGATTATCGTGCCAGCAATTTATTTAGAGAGTATTCTCAGGTCAATACACATAAAGAGAAAGGGGAAGAAACAAGACTGAACAAAAGAAGTTGGGCCATGATATAATTTCAACAGAGGACTCAGCTCCTCAAATTAGGATGGCTTTTCAGGGTTGTCTTGATTTTCGGCAAGGAGGCCAGGCTCCATGCCCATTCATCCCCCAGTTGTGAGATATATCTGCCCCAGGAAGTGGGCATGGCCTTGGAAGAAGCAGCTTTCTCCATCTGTAGGCAACTTTCACAGGGGCCTGACAGCCACAGAAAGTAATAATTTCAGCCCTAAAGTGGGATTTGGGCCACACATCACAGCATTCACTACACCAAGGGGGGACATGTAGACAGGGAAGGAAAGAAATACATCGGGTACCAGATTATTTCAAAACCGGGGATAGAGTCTGGGCATATCATGTGTAGTCATTGGAAAGTTTGAGGACACATATTTTCAATGGATTGTGCTAGCTGTTGGTTTGAGACTAGACTGTCTGGGTGGGAAGTAGGGGTGGAAGGTTAAGAATAATGACATCATTGGCACAGAGCTTAAAGGAAACAAAAATTGCAAAAAGAGAATAAATTTTCAATAAGGGCAGCAAAGTCACCACAGTATGCCAGGTATCATTGGGGAGCCCCTGCCAGTGCACACAAATATGGAAAGAGAAAGCTGACAGCAGACCTAGACAGAGAAGACACAAGCACAGGACTCAGCCATTCACATCTGGAAAGACATAAAAACAAGGAGATTCTTTGATGCCTATGAATCAGAGTTTCAAACAAACTTCTTAGCATGTTTGGGGGCAAGAAAAATCAAGAGAATTTGAGTGTTCGAGGGTTCTTCGGAGCACTTACAAGGTAGATCATGGTGGTGTTCAGGAAAGGTGAAATTCATCAGAGAGCTGATAAGACAGAATGGAACATCCTTATGATTTAGCAGTGGTTCTCAGACTTGGGATGTATCACAACCACCTGGGGAACTTAATACAAAACAGAGAGGCCCAGGTACATTAACATAGAATAGGTCCTGTGCTTTGTATGTTTACTGAGTTTTCCTGGTGATGCTGACACCCACCAGAGTTAGTGAATGGCTGACTCCGAGAGTGCTGCAAAGTGCACCAGGAACCAATGGACTCCCCTACCTGGGAAACACCAATCCAAGGGTGCCATTCTCCTTTTGTTCCCATTCAAAATTGGTGTGCATTAATGCCCAGATATTACATGCAGCATTTCTGCCCTCTACCAGAAGATGGATCATTAATTATTTACAAGATCCAGAGCCAAACTGGTAATCTCCTTGGTGAAACGAACAGATGAGAAATGAGTTGCCAAGGGTTGGCAGCAGAGTCTCTGTTGACATAACCCAGGGACCCAGGGATTACACTCAGGGAAGAGATGGGAAAGCATATGTTCCAAGGCTTTTTAACAATTTCTTGGGGCAAAAAGTTAAATTAAATTAAATTAGATGGACCACAGATGCCTTCCAATCATAAAACTATTTTGGGGGCATGAAGTGAAAATTTCTTCTTATTCTTTGATAGAAAAATAAAACTCAAGCAATCATGATTCTAAGCAGAGGGGCTTGTAGCAGATCATACAAGCTTTCCTCACATTTTACAATTAAAGCAACTTCAAAGAACTGGAAAGTGGGCAACAGTCCACTCATCCTACCCATTCCTATGAAAAAGTAACACTCACACCTGCTGGTGCCACAGGTCTCAGGCTGCATAAATAACTTTTCCTGATAGGTTTCCAGTAATAGGAAGGCACCTTGTTTTTTTAATTGACAAAGGTGGGCGTGTATTAGTCAGGGTTCTCTAGAGAAACAGAACCAATAGGATGTCTATATGGTAGGCCTGCAGATACACAAAGATTCAACCAACTGTAAACCAAAAATATTCAGAAAAAAATAACAATAAAAATAACAATAGAATAATACATATAGAAAACAACAGCATATAACAACTATTTATATAGCATTTACAGTGTATTAAGTATTATAGGTAATTGAAGATTATTTAAAGCATACAGGAAGATGCATGTAGGTTATATGAAAATACTACACAGTTTTTTTTTTTTTTTTGAGATGGAGTATTGCTCTGTCACCCAGGCTGGAGTGCAGCGGCCCGATCTCGGCTAACTGCAACCTCCGCCTCCCAGGTTCAAGCGATTCTCCTGCCTCAGCCTCCCAAGTAGCTGGGATCATAGGCATGTGCCGCCAAGCCCGGCTAAGTTTTTGTATTTTTAGTTGAGATGGGGTTTCACTGTGTTGGCCAGGAATGTCTTGATCTCCTGACCTCATGATCCACCCGCCTCGGCCTCCCAAAGTGCTGGGATTACAGGCATGAGCCACCGGGCCTGGCTACTACACCATTTTATATAAGGGATGAGCACCACAGATTTTGGCATCAGAGGGGGATCCTGGAACCAATCCTGCATAGATAGCAAGGATGACTCTGAGTGTGTGTGTGTGTGCGCGCGTGCACGTGCACATGCGCGTGTGTGTAAAAAGAGATTTATTATTAGGAATTGGCTCACATGATTATGGAGGCTAAGTCCCATAATCTGCTCTCTGCTAGCTGGAGACCCAGGAAAGCCCATGGTGTAGTGTGAAGGACGGAGAGCTGGAAAGCTGATGGTCTGATAGTAGAAATTTCAATCTGAAGCTTAAGACCTAAGAACCAAGAGCACTGAGAACAGAAGATGTTTGTTCTAGCTCAAGCATCAAACCTTCCTCTACCTTTTTGTCCTAATCAGGCCCTCAGTGGATTGGATCATGCCCATCACATCAATGGAGACCATTTGCTTTTCTCTGTCCACCAATTCAAATGCTGATCTCTTCCAGAAACACCTTCATGGACACCTAGAAATAATGTTTTACCAGATATCTGGGTATCCCATTGGCCCATTCAAATTGACACATAAACCATAAAATAAACCATCACAGAGGGGCCACAAAAGTTTATAACTGACCTAATTTAATTTTCAGAAAACCTAAAGGGGAAAAGTTTTGACCCAATGGCTACACTATGGAATCAAACTAGCATTGGTAAGTAAAGCTTGCAGAGAAGAAAGTGTTCACATTAACCTAAGAAATATGTCAACCAATTATCCAGAAGGCTAAGGGCTGAATTAAAGCAATGTTGCCTTGGAGACTATTTTGATAAACAGGTAAAAAAACTATCCAGCCCAGAACAAAATCAGGATGAGCATAAACAGAAGACAACCGTTTTTGCCAAGAGGTATAACTATACTAATTTTAAAACAAAAATATCATGCAAGAGGCCGGGCACGGTGGCTCACGCCTGTAATCCCAGCACTTTGGGAGGCTGAGGTGGGTGGATCATGAGGTCAGGAGATCAAGACATTCCTGGCTAACACAGTGAAACCCCATCTCTACTAAAAATACAAAAAATTAGCCAGGCGTGGTGACGGGTGCCTGTAGTCCCAGCTACTTGGGTGACTGAGGCAGGAGAATGGTGTGAACCTGGGAGGCGGAGGTTGCAGTGAGCAGAGATCACGTCACTGCACTCCAGCCTGGGTGACAGATCGAGACTCCATCTCAAAAAAAAAAATAAAAAAAATGCAAGAAAAAAAATCAACAATTTAAGTCAAGTTAGATGAGCAAAGAATGGGGAAGAAACAGGAATTACAGAAATAAGCTAAAAAGCAAGAACTTCTCATATTTCTCATATTCAGTAAAGGGGAGTGTAAAATTATTGTGTTTTAATCACACCTGGGTGATTATATAAGAATGCTCATTAATGTGAAATAATCATTTTAATTGTTAAAAACAAGAATATTATGTGCCAACCTTTACTATGAATTCTTTAAAAAGTGCCACGCAACAGAAGACAGGCCAGAAGAAAGAAAAAAAGTTAAGTAAATGTGAGATGGCTTATGGGATGAATAATTTATACCGTGTGTAGAAAGAAGGAGCTGTCTAGGTAGGGGGAGGTTGTGCTGCATAAAGAAGACATCCGAACAAATGCACAACACAAAGAAAATAATAAAGACAGCAGCAGTGGATGGAGGAGCCCAGCACGAAATGCAATACCTCTGTAGAGACTCCTGCCCACTTATAGGCAGTACCTCCACCACCCCAAATACTCAGAGATCCTTCAGTGTGCCCTAAGGAACTTGATTATGAACACATACAGACTGGTTTAAGCAAAACGCTTCCCATGGATCATCTAGCCAGTCCTCACTGTAAACTTTCAAGCAAGGTCACATGTTGGTTAGTATAGAAATTGGGACTCTAACCCAGCCAGTCTTATGATAAAGCCACACTTGTAAATTTCATCTTATACTGCATAGTTTAGGGGAGAAAAAAAAATACAGTAACTGTAAAGTTACAATTAAAATAATTTTTAAAATAGCAAAACTTATGGGATCCTGGTACAGCAAACCTTATTTGTGAAATTAAAGCATTAGATGATTCTATACAATTAAAAAAAATCAAAAATAATGATTCTAAGCATTCCACTTAAAAATAATGGGAAAAAGGGAAAAATAACACAGAATAACATAAAAAAAAGTAAACATAAACCAACAGCAAGAGAAGAAATCACAATGGGGTACAATCTGCTCTGCGCTGCTCAGCCTTGGAACCCTAAAGTCTCTTTGGAGTTTTCTTCAATATAGGAACCTAACTGCCAAGAAAGGGACAGTGGGAGCTGCCTGGGTTTGCGGCATGAAGGTCTGACAGTCACCGGGTGGAGAGGTGGAGGCTGGCGAGGATGCAGGACTCTGCCAATCCCAGAGTCTGCACAGAGGAGCAGCAGGAGACATGAGTAGCAGGCAATCATTTTTCTCAGCTCTAACAAAATATAGAGAAATAAAGACCCCAAATCAGATTTTCAGTCAAGTTTCTGAGTTGCAGGCAGTGGGAAGCTTTTTCTGGGATTTATAAAAAAAATTATCTACTCTTTGGAAAGGCAGGGGCAACAGGCACTAGGTGAAACTTTCAGGATTATCACCCCAAACCACAGTGGTTCTGGTACATAAGTTGCTGTTTCAGGAACCCACAACCATGTTGCCTCTGACCACAGTCCCACCACGAAGTGGGTGCACCAGAGCCTGCCTGGCCTCCCAGATGGCTAGCAACTAACTGGTAGAATCTAAGTTATACACTTGCACCCCAGCAGCAAGGAAGGCTGGGACGGCAGGGGTTTGGTGGTGGTGGCGGCAGCGGTGGTGGTTTAAGACTTGTTTTGGAAACGCAGGATTTACAAAACAGGTAATTGTCAAACAGTGAAGGGAGTACAAAAGATTTAGTGCATCATGAATAACCAACGTCAATGTCTGTGGCTGTGAGCAAATCGCCTCAGTCTCCTCTCCCATAAAAAGAAGTATGGAATCATAATTTCTTTTAGGTGATGTGAGAATTAAATTTTAAAAATGTATGCACATCACAGAGGCTGGCACATAATCCCCACTAAGCGTCAATTCACAAAGATACGTGCCTAAATATGTAGGTAAGACTGTTTGCCACATCCTAAATATGTCCCCATCACAAAGACACTGAATTTGAAAATGTGGATTCATATCCCCTCCTGGTGCAGGACCAAATAATTACCAAAATATTTGCAATATGTCTGGCTCAAAAATCAAAATATGCAACTAGTGGCTCAAGAAAACACCCAGAGTCAAGTGAGAAGCTAAATATCTTCTTTGAAGAGCAAGGAGACAGTGTGCTGAGAAGATGTTCCATTGTTAGCTAATGTCTGGTAAAGCCACCAGAACCGGCACTGTGACAACAATGACAAAGATCCAAGCAGTCAGCCTGTGCTCAGACTGTCTATGTCTGCCAAGCATATAGACACATTTTTAACGTTATTACATTTTTGTGGCACACCAATCATATGCGGTGGGCGTTATGGTTCCTCCTTTGACAGATAAAAAGAGAACCACTAAACAGAGGCTTATCACATTTGAGGAACACCCAAATGAATCCGTTTGAGTCGTGCTGTGGTCACCCTGCCCCCAAGCCTGGCGCCTTCTATGCCCGAAGCCTTCCAGTCCTGGGCTTCTGGCCAAGCCCATGCCTTTCTGTAGTTGGACTGTCCCTACCTTCACCTTGTCCGCATTCTACCCGTGACTTAGCAGGGCCTGTGTGCCAGCCCGCTCCTTCAGCTCCCACTCTTCAAAACCCCACTGTCATTATTCATTTTTCTGTTTTTCATTGTTGGTGTGAGCATGATACAGTGAGCCTGTCCCTTCCTCGAAGGTCATCTCAGTCACCCTTTTCTGAGTTCTGTCAGGGCGCCACCTTTGTCCTGGACCCAGGGACGCCCATAGCTGCGAGCTAACAATAAAAAAAAAAAAATGGATGGATTAAAACATAAAAGGGGTAAAATCCTCAGGTGTCCTCCCAATTCCAGGGCATCTGCATGTAAAACAGTTAAGGACACTGAGTGGAACCTGTTGGTGCAGTTCCAGGTTCAATCACTCCCCCACCAGGCGAATGTTCAGTGCTTATTCTCCTGATTTCCAGCTTATTAGGGCTGCTGTGATAGCAGTGTGTGCTTCAGATCATTAGCTACTTGCTCTTTAAATGGAATCTGTTAGCTAAATATAACCAGGAGCCTTTGGTAGTTTGCACTAATTGTGTTGAGTTGCTTTGTTAAGGTAAATAACAGAAGAAACTATCAGTGTATAAATATGAAAGCCATCATTTGCCTGCTTTCCCCAGACAGTAAGTGCTTTGGGTATTGTTTAACAGCCTTATTCAGCTGAGAGATAAATGGGATGATTGATCAGGGGGTCCTGCTCCAATGAGAAGCCCACAGCTGGGCAGCATTCAATCGCACCCTCCCCTCCTGCTGAGCAATGAGGACCTGGGCTTCCTCAGTGCACACATTTCAAGTTGGGAATCCAGCCACATGCTTCTCCTGGGTGAGGTCATGCAGTAGGAGACTGGTCTGACTGTCACAGCTCTACCCTGTGTTGGGACAGCCCAGATCCCATAGAAAAGGAAAGGGACATATTCCCTCAGCTCTCAGCTCTTCTGTGAAGGGAAACAATTGAAGAACTGCCTGGGTGGGAGAGCTTTCTCTTAGATGGACCAGTGGTTTTCTAACCTGTTTTGAGCCATAGAATCATGGGGTGTCATGAACTCATAAATCAAAGAACAAAATGTAAAGAGAGAAACTGCACAGTGTGAGGTGTGGGTGCCACATCAGTCTATAGGTCTTCTCCACTTTGTCACTCAGTAGACTCCACAGGGCAACCAGTTTAAAAACAGCATTTCATCCAATAGTTTGTGTGAAAAGAGACAAGTTGATTCAAGCTTTTCCCAAAACTACACAGAGGTCAAAAACTAGTGACACTACACAGCCCATCAAATATTTTGTTGGCCAGTTTATTTCACTGGCCTCATATTTCAAACATACACAGTGTCTCAGAAAGCAATGTATTAGGTTGGCACACAAGTAACTAAGGTTTTTGCCATTACCTCAATTACTTGTGCACCAACCTAATAATTAGCTGGTTTATGATCAGTTGCAATGGAATCAGCTTAATCTTGTACTACTGATTTGCATTGTACCTGTTTAGATCAATTACATTTTCTGTCTGTCCCTGAACCCTGTGAGAATAAGAACAGCCCCTATATCTCTCTCAGAGCCTCCTCTTCATCCAACTTACAAAACTCTCTCTTGATTTCTGGAACCTCTATATTTCTTGTGAACTCACCCTGCTTCAGTTTGGCCCACAATTGCTGAATAACTCCTCTTTTCCAAATCTGCCATAGATATAAGGATATAAGAGATACTAAGGCACTGTGAGGATTTTTTTTTTTTTTTTGAGATGGAGTCTCGCTCTGTCACCCAGGCTGGAGTGCAGTGGCACGATCTCCTCTCACTGCAACCTCCACCTCCTGGGTTCAAGAGATTCTCCCACATCAGCCTCCCAAGTAGTAGTGATTACAGGCATGTGCCATTACGCCCAGCTAATTTTTTGTATTTTTAGTAGAGACTGAGTTCACCATGTTGGCCAAGTTGGTCTCGAACTTCTGACCTCAAGTGGTCTGCTCACCTCAGTCTCCCAAAGTGCTGGGATTACAGGCATGAGCCACCGTGCCCGGCCCTCTGAGAGGATTTGAAGAGTGGTTTTACACAGGGAGAAAGATGAGTGAAAAAGCCACATCCTATGTCCTACCAGAGACCAACATTGTACCTAATTCTAAAGCAGATTGTGCACCTTCCCGAGCACTTCATTCTCAGTAGATGATACCAACAAATTAAAATTACTGTTGTTTTTTTACTAGACTTGACATGGTTTGTCATTATGTAAAAAAAAAAAACTGTATTTTTTAGAGATACATACCAAAGAAAATAGGGGTGAAGTGATATGGAATTTACTTTAAAATATTCAGCCACAGAAAAAAATATCAGGGGATAGATTAAGAAAATGTGGGCAAATTTTGGTGATGGATAGGGAGGGGTTCTTTTTTAAATTTTTTAATTTCTTTTTAAATTTAAATTTTAAAATCTTTTTTCAACTACTACATGTGTATACATCAACAATTCTTGGAAAGGTTAATCTCACTTTTAGAGGTGAAATGATCTGAAATGCACATGGACAAAATACTTTGTGAAATGCTTGTGAACATTTGTGCATCTGAAAGCTCAGATGGTTTTGAGGTGGATTTCAGACCAGGCAATCAGTGTGTGATGAAGACACCAATGTGATAAAGTGACATTTCTCTAAAGCTCTTCTGCCCAACATCAGGCTAGTGACAAGCTCCAAGCAAGATGTGGTCCCAATGTCATGTACAGTTAAGAAACAGCTACACACATGGGGTCCCTGCTCAGCAAGTCAGCACGTACATTAGCACTTTAAAGTCTCTGTTGAATCCTACAAGGAAAAAAGGAAAACATCCTATTATCTTATCCTGTTAGATTGGAAGAATAGGGAGAGATCCAAGCATGAGAAAGGGAAGAGAACTGACATCAATCCATCCTGAAGGGTCTCCTATATATTACCAGACATTGTGCTAAGTGACTTTCCCGATATCTACAATAGGTCCTCATATTATGCAGTCTCACAGCACTCTGTACTTCCCCAACTGTAACATGCATGCTCCACTGTGGCTCCTGGTTCAATAATTTATCTTTCCTGTCATACTGTGAATTCTGCATGGGAAAGTCGGTATCATCACTTACTCATCTCTGATACCTACCACCTGTATCCCTTTCACTTAATAAGATTCTTAGCAAATTGTGGATAAATATTTGTCATGTAAATAGATGTGCTAGCTCATGTAATCATCAGAACAGTCCTAAGAGTTATAATTCTCCCAATTTTACATATGAGGCCATGAGACAAATGGAAAGAAAATAATTTTTCCCACTTTTTAAAACTCAAAAGTGACATATTTGGCATTCAAAATTAATTTTGTTGACTCAAAGTTCTTGCATACCTTCAGTAATGAAGATTGTGAAATAAAAATTGCAGCAATTCTAAAGAATAGAGTTTAGAAATGGAAATATAAGAAATTTACAGTGGAAAAACTTGCAGACACTATCCTATCCAAAATAGAACATGTTGACATCATGTAATATCCTTTGATGTGATGTGATGAGAAGGGCACATCGCCTCTGTGGTTTTCTTCCTCCAGATCCACACTTCACTCTAATCACGAGAAAACATCAGACAAACCTAAACTGATATATACTCTACAAAACACCTGACAAGTATTCTTCAAAAGAATCAAGGTCATAAAAGCAAAAGACTGAGAAGCTCTTAGTAATTGCATAGACTAAGGAGACATAACAATTGAATACAATGCAGTATCCTTGATGGATCACAGAGCAGAGAAAGAATGTTTAGTGGGAAAACTGGGGAATCTGAAAAAAGTTTAAGTTTAGTTAACAATATTATACCAATGTTAATTTCTTAATTTTAATAATTGTACCATGTTTTTGTAAGATTTTAATATTAGGGAAAGCTGAGTGAAGGGTATTATAATAGCTCCCTATTAGTGCTGTAACAAATTAACACAAATTGCTTAAACAATAAAAATGTATCTTACAGTTCTGGAGACCAGGAAATATCACTTGGCTAAAATCAAGATGTTGGCAGGTGTCTTAGACCTCTTTGTGCTGGTATAACAAAATCCCTGAGGCTGAGTAATTTATGGAGAACAGATTGCTTTCTTACAGTTCTGGAGGCTGGGAAATCTAAGGTTGAGGAGCCCATAACTGGTAAGGGCCTTCTTGCTGCATCATCCCATAGTGAAAGGCAGAAGGGTAAGAGAGCAGCAGCAGGAAAGAGAGAGAGGAAGGGGGTCAAAATCATCCTTTTATCAGGAACCCACTCCCACAGTAACACCATTAATCCATTCATGAGGGTAGAGCCCTCATGAACTAATCACCTCATAAAGGTCCCACCTCTCAACATGGTTGCATTTGGGATTAAGCTTCCAACACATGAACTTTGGGGGACACATTCAAACCATAGTATTACATCCCTGGCCCCCAAAATTTATATCTTTCTTACATGCAAGATACATTTATTCCATCCCAATAATGGCAAAGTCTTAACTCATTTCAGCACCAACTCAAAACTCTGAAGTCCAGTCTCATCTAAATCAGATATGGATGAAACTCAGGTGAGATTTATCCTGAGGCAAATTTCTCTCCAGATGTGAGCTTGTGAAATTAACAAGTTATGTGCTTCCAAAATCCAATGGTGGGACTGGAATAGGATAGGCATTCTCATTCCAAAAGCGAGAAATAGGCAAGAAGAAAGGGGTAACTGGTCCTAAGTGAGTCCAAAACCCAACAAAGAAAACAACATTAAGCCCTAAGGCTGGAGGATAATATCCTTTGACTCCATGTCCCACTTTCTGGACACACTGGGGCAGGGCTGGACTCTCAAGGTTTCAGGCCTCACCCCTATGGCTTTGCTCATAGGTTGAAGTCACAGGATGAAGTCGCAGGCCTGCAGCTTTCCCAGGCTAAAGTTGCATGCTTTTTAATTCTTTAAATGACCAGACTAAGAGTTTTCCAAATCTTTTCATTCTGCTTCCATTTTAATTTTAAATTCTATCTTTAAATAATTTTTCTCTTCCCTCATTTTACTATTAACAGCCAGAAGACGTCACGCAGTACCTTGAATGCTTTGCTACTTAGATATTTGTTCTGGAAGATATGCTAGATTACTGCTCTTACATTTGGCTTTTCATAAAGTCCTAGGACATGGACACAACTCCACCAAGTTCTTTGCAACTTGATAACAATGATGGTCTTTAGTTTCCAATGCTGTGTCCACAGGTACACAGGAACTCTCTATATTATCTTTGCAACTTTTCTATAAATCTAGAATTATTCTGAAATAAAATGTTAAAAATAAGAAATTAATAACTGTATATAAACCTATAATAGACACACATTGCATTAAAATCACAGATCCATAGATTCTCAAAGTTGAAGGAGAACTTAAGGACATTACACTTATTGATCAAATTTTAGAGGCCTTTATGAGTTATAATCTGTGACATACTAGATAAGTTTGTCTGAAAATGATACCTGGATATCTTTTTGAAAAATGCTTGACATTGAGCTAGCTGAGACCAAGATCCCCTCCAGCACACCAGTGGTAGGTGCTTAGTCTGAATCCAATTGTCCATCTCTTCTCAGTACTAAGACCTACAGTTTTCCACAGGCTCCCAGTGTCTCCAGTATTTTTTTTTTCCCCCAAGACGGAGTCTCGCGCTGTCCCCCAGGCTGGAGTGCAGTGGTGCGATCTCGGCTCACTGCAAGCTCCATCTCCTGGGCTCACGCCATTCTCCTGCGTCAGCCTCCCGAGAAGCTGGGACTACAGGCACCCGCCACCATGGCCGGCTAATTTTTTTTTGTATTTTCAGTAGAGACGGGGTTTCACCGTGTTAGCCAGGATGGTCTGCATCTCCTGACCTCGTGATCCACCCGCCTCAGCCTCCCAAAGTGCTGGGATTACAGGCATGACCCACTGCGCCCGGCCTGTCTCCAGATTTATATCCCAACACTCCCCTAAACAAATGGTATCTAACCTCAGATTTTGTGACGCTAGTACCCAAACATCTTGTTCCTGTAGTAACAAGGCTACTATCAAAGCTCATTAAAAGTGTTAGCAACAAGAAGGTGGTGACTCTGTTGAAGCCTCCCCTGCAGCCAAGATGTAGCCTGAATGCTGTGGGCAGAGTGTGTCTGGCTGCAGGAGGCAGAGATTAGGGACAAAGAACCTTATATTGCTGATCTTTATCTTATAACCTTCTCTAGTAATATCTTTTTCTTAGCTAATACACTATGACCTTGTAACATTTACTCTCACCCACTTCATCCCATAAACATCATGAGAAAGACACTATGGAGAAAAGTTGTATTTGTTCACTACGTAAATCACGCATTCATTTGCTAACAATGAAGAAAAAATGACTCAGTAGTTATATTTATGTTTCTTTTAGACTCAAGCACCATTTGAAGACTATCCCTTGCTGAAGGCTTTAAAAAGGGCACTTGGGGGTGTCTTGCAATCTAGGATGAATTAAACTCCAATGAAAATGACAGATTCAGGAAATTCATGTGTAACCTTTCTCGCCGAAGGGTGTTCTTTTTATGAACTGTACCTGGACAAAATGAACTGAATGTTCTCTTGGCAAAATGCTGGGACTGGATAAATGGCTTTGCAGTGAAGAATAAGTAAATAGAAAAAGGCAAGGAGGGAAGTGAGGTGGGGGAGGGGGCATAAAGGCCTAGGCAGACTTTGTAAATCATAAGAGAATTCAAGAAAAAGCAACTCTCTAAAAATAATACTCGATGAGTAGGAAAAGCTTTTAAATTATCTGGTGTATGTTCCCAATAGAACCCCAAATATATGGTTTTTAAGAAATGATCACAAGTTTCCGTAAAGAGAAGCATGAGAATCTACCTTTTCACAAGAGATTTGTTAGTGTAATGAAACAAGAAGAATGCTTGAATAATTTTTGGGTCATTGAAGGCAATTTCTTAATGCCCCAAAAATTATTTTTAAAATTTCAAGAATATAGACAACTAGCTAAAAATTGGATTGACAGAGAAATCAAAGAAGTAAAAATAGTTCAAAACAACAGAGATGAACAAAATTTGTTCCAAGATAACCCAGGGGAAGCTCAAAGCTCAAGATTAAACAAAGATACACACACACACACACACACACACACACACAGCCAGAGTAGGCCAAGGTGCCATCAAGATGACTGATTTAAAACATGGATCTGGCTCAGCTGCAGAGACCATTCTCTCCCAATAAACCCTTAAAACCACAGAGCCTCTGGAAGCAGAGGCCTTTGACCTCAGGCCAAAACCAAAGAAGAACTCTCTTTAAAAAGGTAGTTTAGGTAGTTTAGTGAGCCGAGATCGCACCACTGCACTCCAGCCTGGTGATAGAGTGAGACTCTGTCTCAAAAAAAAAAAAAAAAGGTAGTTTATGTGCTGCAGACACCTCCTAATACAAGGGTGGTATATTAGAAAAAGAAGGTGAGCAGAGGGAACCCACCCCAGAGCTCTTCAGGAGACTTTGAGAAGAGAGAGAAAAAAGGAAAAGCCTCAGAACAGCTACAATGAAGGAAGTTCACCTCCCAAGCAAAGCCCATTTTATTATTTTGCCATTTGAGGGGGTGTGTCCAGCCCGCCAGCCTGCTCTACTCCCACAGACCCAACAAGGTAGCCAGCCTATGCAACGGCCTCTCCTGCTTGTACAGAAGCTGTGGTCGGTGCTTCCATTTAAAAAGCAAAAAACAAATAAACAAAAAAAAGATGCTTGCCAGAAAAACAGATCCACCTTTTCTCATAAATAGTAACATCTGGGCTGTGTGGTAATACAAATTAAGGAGGTAAGGATGATGAGGGAATATTAGTTTCAGAGAGGTGGTAAGATTTGGGGAAATAGGTGGAGGAAATCCAAATTCTATTTTAGATACTTTAATGTGGGTATGAGACAACACCAAACATCAACTGTGGAGAAAATGCAACTGTTTGAAGCTCTTCTCTCAAAATCAAAATCTTTCAGATTAAGTTGCAAACCAAATATAGACATATGCTGCTTTTATAAGACACAGCCAAAACCAAATGACACCAAAACATTAAAATAAAAAGGTTACTCAAAGTTATAGCTGCTGTCCACAAATAAAAGTAATCCAGGGGTAGCCATTTTAGTAACAAACTAGAATCCAAGGCAAAATGCATTAAATAGAGAGAAAGTTACTTTACATAGATAAAAAGTATAGCCCATAATGAAGACCTAACTATCATCATCCTCTGGAAATGAATTACATAGCATCAAAGTGCAGGGCACAAACCATTTAGCAGGCAGGAGAAAACTGACAGCAATTACTACAGTAGAAGGCTCTTAGTGCTATGAATTATCAAAGGCAGATTATGTAGGCCAAAAATAAATGAAGAAGAAAGTCAATAAACAAGCAAACAAATAAATAAGAACGTGGAGGTTTTAAACAATATAATGAATATGTGCAGAACATTTTTATGGCATGCACTTTGGATATTAATCTTAACCCAGCTCCTTCTCTTTTCTCTTATCCTCTTTACCCCCTACCCTCTTTCTCTTTCACTTCTAGTTTTCTCACTTAACTTTTTTTGCTTCTCTTACTTAACTAGAGCATGTAGATATGTATTCAAGTCACCTTACGTCCCTTTAGAATAATGGAGGGTATAAATAAATAATCAAGTAAGTCAGAAAAAATGTCCTGAGGTTATACAGGAAGTCGTTCTCACTGCAGGAGGTGTGAGCTGCACCTTTGTCCTTGCTGGAGGCAGAGCCCGGAGCCTTTGGGTGATAGTTTTAGAATTTGTCTGTGAGCCCATTATTTCTATTCAAGAGGCACAGCCTGCTTTGGCCGCTGATGGAACTTCACAGCTCATCAGCCTTTGACTCTGGCATGAAGGTGGAGTAGTTTGTTAATATTTTAGAATTTATTTCCTTTTTTCCTCCGATTTTTAAATTTTGTATGTATTTTATAAGAATTCCGGACAGTTCTTCTCAATCTAACATCTTCACAAATGAGACCTGGGAAGGTTTATTTGGGGAGTTTTGAAGTGACACAACTGGAAAATTTGAGGGAACAGTTCACAAGGCCACCCTCACTTCTGACACCAGTTGCTAGTTGGAGGGGTTCTCACAACAACTCTTAGGTTTGATAATTTACCAGAAGAACTTAGAGAACTCACTGAAAGTTATTATAGTCATAGTTACGGTTTATTACAGAAACAGGATACAGACAATCAGCCAAGGGATGAGGCACATAGGAGAGAGTCCAGGGTAAGTTCCAAACCCAGAGCTTCCAGTTGTCCTCCACCTGCAGTGCCAGGATGCTGTTACTCTCTGAGCAATCCGTTGCAGCAATACTCATGGAGTATCATCAACCAGGGAGGCTCACTTGAGCTCCAGGGTTCAGGGTTTCTACTGGGGCTCCATCATGCAGACTTGATGATTGATTGCCTACATGGTTGACCTCAGCCTCCTGTCCCCCTCCAGAGATTGACTGATACTGCATGACCCAAAGCCCTCACACATCACATTGTTGGTCTTTCTAACATGGTCAGTTCCCACCCTAAATCATATTGTTAGACTCTCTGGCAAAACCCAAGGCCCCCAGGTAAACAAAGAAACTCCTATCAGTCATAACATTCCAAGGGCTTAGAGTTCACCTCCCAGAAACCAATGACAAATGCCTGACTTCTTTTTGGGTAAAGTTAAATTCTTTACTACACAGAGGTGCTGGGCCTTAGGCTCATTAAGGAGAGGTGAAAGAGATCAGAGCCAGATGGTAATAAAGTGAATATTAATAGAACTAGCTGTCTTACTAAGCTCTTCTGGGTGTCAGGCACTGTGCTACCCCCTTAATGAACTACCACACTGAGGAGTTGAACCCCCAGTGGAAAAGGTACAGATGGGAGCCAGGAGGCCATGTGGTCAGTGTATGATTGTGCTGAAAATTGACTCCTCCTTCTGTTGCCTCCAATTTTAAGGAAGGCGGACTGAAAGTGATGAAAAGCATGGGTCAGCCTCAAAATTCCACTACAGGTCACTTTGGGAAGCTGCTACTAGAATGAAAATCCACAAAGGCAGGTAGATTTTTTTTGTTCATCACTGTATCTTCAGCACTGAGTAGTTGAATAAATGAAATATCTACAATAAACCTCATTCCCTAGTATTAAAAACAGTAGAAAATGCATCCACCTCCTAGGGATGTTGTAAGGATTAAAAAGCTGATGCAACAAGGCCACTGGTTCCTAGTAAGTGCTCAGTAAATATAGCAATTACTGTCAGTGCCATTTATCATTATTATTATATTATTTTATTATTATTATTATTATTATTCTCAAGCTTAGCAGGACAGCAGGCTTAGACACTGACAGAGGGCCCGTTCAGAAATGAAACATATACCTGATCAGAATGGGTCCATCTTCGTGCCCCTCAGGGCCTGCACTTGAAAGTTTTGGCAGGGCCCTGGCAAGGTGCTCCAGGAATGCAGAGGACAAATCATCCCACACACAGCACAGACTTTGTTCCTCCTTTGTAAACTGTGCTTCATGCAACTCCTATTTGTTTTCTCTTTCATTCATTTTTGCTAACATCTTAATGCTTCCTCCCATTTTACCTTGATTTATCTTGTTGTTCTTCTTTGAATGTTAGATGCATAATCAGTTTATTGTTAGCTTCACTTTTAAAATAATGTAGATGTTGGAGGCTATAAAATTTCCTCAAAGTATAGACTTAGAAATCTACTACAGTTTTGATCATGATATGTTATCATTGCTTTCTAGCTTAACTGCATATTTTATTTCCCATCTGATACTGTGATTGACTGGATTAATTTTTTGAACTAAACATTCATATTTCCTGATGAGAATGCATTTGAAAGTATTGATGGAGCTGGATTCCTGCTATAAAATGGAAGTCTTATGAAATCTAAATATCTGAAATTAAGAAAAATGGGGCTTGCAACATTCAGAAGCACAGCCTCTGGGTTTGAAGTCTGAAAAGCCCATGTAACAAGGTTGGCAAATACTTTGTGTGGGTCCTTCCCCCCATCCCTTTCTTTGACAGCACAGACACCAGGCTCAGCGGCTCTTTCTAGAGAGCCCCTGCATTATGTGCAACCTTCCCCACCACGGGCATTCAGGGATCTCTCAGCTCACTGTGGTGCATCTGTTAGTATTTACAGTTTGCCACCGGCTGTGAGAGCCAGACAGACACCAGAGAGCCACTCTGCTAAACCTGAAGAGCATTCTTATCTTATGACTTTGTCACTGTAAGTTTTCATTTTTAAACTGCAAGAATGTTAAAACTTTATTGTTACTTATTTTTTAAAAAAATGTTTAGGAGCGATTCCACTGACCTACCTTCTCTATGATGATATTTCATTTCTGGGTTCATTGTAAAACAAGTTATTTCCTTTTTCTGCAAGCCTTAACTGTGCACTATATCAACCCTACGTGGGCATTGACTGACTGTATTGGAGGAAAGAGCAGCATTGCAGGTACAAGGCCACTCAGGAATCAGGCCCCATGAAATAGGCACAGCTCATCTTGCTTGGCAAGATCTTCTAATTTCCAAAGCACAGAGACCTAGGAGTGGAACCATGAAATGATTCCATCATTGCCTCACACTGAGAATGTCCCTCACCTCCACAGCTCCCCTGTTTACTCACTGTGTGAACTTGAGTAAGTCATTTAACTTCTCCAGATCCCAGTCACCTCATCTGTGAACTAGGGAAAATACTAATCCCACTGAATTGCTGGGACAATCAAGTGGGAAATGGATGTAAACACTCAGCACAGTATATGGCATATGGTAAGCAATAAACGTGAGCTTTAATTTTTGTTGTTATTGTGATGGTGATGGCTAGACTCAGATGAGGTTTCTAGACACTCTTCAGTGCTTTCTCAGATACTGAGTATTGGGAACAGTCCTGACAAACAATGTAATAGAAAAAAATGGGAAGCCTCAGGTGTGCCTGCCAGGGAAAGATAAGGAAAAACAAAGGCACCCTATATTTCTCTCTCTAAATATATACATATTATGTATATATAATATTATACATATTATATATAAAACCCACAATAACATAATTATAATTTAACCATGTATTAATATATAAGATATGAAAGCTAACATATATATGTAGATATCTGTAATTATAATAAAACTAAAAATTAATATATTATGAATATATATGTAAATATAAATATGTTATGTATTGATCCTTTCCTTGGCCTGACCTCTTTGGGGTCCCAGAACTTAAGGTATCCAATGTTGCTACTCTGGCTTTTACTTTGTAAGCTTTATATCTATGTGATTATCTGACTGTGCAACTAAGGATAATTTCTGTGTTCTTTAAGCTGGTATCATGTGTAAGGCTCTGGCAGGCTGGGAGTTAATGTAGATGACATCTGTTCACCTTGTGTCTGTTCTTACGGGCACCAAGCTCTGTTTCTGACCATCAGATCCCATACTTCTGTGGGTGACAGGCGAGGGTCCCTGCTGCAGCACCAGCTCCCTGCCAGACAAGGCTGCTTCTGTAAGCTGGTGACTCACAGACACATTCCATTCCCAAGTGTATTTTGACCTCAGAATGTACTTGAAGAATGTTTTATTCATTTGCCAACATAAAAATCAGATTTCACAAAATTAGTAAAGCTTGTTGTTGTGATTGTGGTGGTGTTGATTATTTAATGTAAAATACAAAATTTAAGAAAATAGGTTTGGGTGTATAAACGTGTATGACCCTTTCAGAAAACAACTTGGTTAAACACACACACACACACACACACATATACTGTCCTCTTGTTATATCAAGAATACTCAGTGAAAGACAACAAAGTTGTGATTATGTAAGATGAGTAAGTCTAGAGATCTGATGTACACCACGAGGAATATAGTTAATAATGCAATATTGTATATGGAAATTTGCTACAAGAGTAGATGTCAGGTGCTCTCACTACACACACACACACACACACAGACACACACAAGGTAATCATGGAAGAATATAGATATATTAATTAGCTTGAATGTAGTGATCACTTCACTATGCATATGTACTGTATATATATATGTATGTTCAGTATGTATATATGATATATGTTATATCAAACATCATGTACACCTTAAATATATAGAATTTTTATTGAGAAGAAGAGAAAGAAAGGAGGAAAGAAAGAAAAGAGAGGAAGAAAGAAAGGAAGGAAGGAGGGAGGGAGGGAAGAAAGAGAGAGAAAGAAAGAAAGAGAAAGGAAGGAAGGAAGCAGGAGGGGAGGAGAAAGGAAGGGAGGAAAGAGAAAGGAAGGAAGGAAGGAGAGAAAAGGGAAAGAAAAGAAAGAGTAGTAAGTATATTTACATACTTAAACATAGTATTTGTACTTTTAGCACTCCATCTTCAGGAAATATTTTTAAATACAGCGAAGTATTTATTTGCAGAGATATTTATTTTACTCTTATTTATTTATGAAAATGAATGTTGAAAATCCCTAAATGTTCAACAATAAGAGAATTACTAAGTAATTGATATTATTCCCATCTGCTGGACTATTATGTAGCCATTAAAGTTGTTCATAAAGAATTCATAATAACACATAATGTGAAATAAAACACAGGTAAAAAAATCATAATTAGAGCCGGCATGGTCGCTCACGCCTGTAATCCCAACACTTTGGGAGACCGAGGCAGGTGGATCACGAGATCAGGAGATCGAGACCAGCCTGGCTAACATGGTGAAACCCTGTCTCTACTAAAAATACAAAAAGAATAGCCCAGTGTGGTGGCATGAGCCTGTAGTCTCAGCTACTCAGAAGGCTGAGGCAGGAGAACTGCTTGAAACCGGGAGGCAGAGGTTGCAGTGAGCCAAGATCACGCCACTGCACTCTAGCCTGGGTGACACAGCAAGACTCTGTCTCAAAAAAAAAAAAAAAAAAAGAAAAAGAAATCATAATTAGGAAAAAGTAGGCAGAGCAAAAAACTGAAAAAATGGCTCAAATGTTATTATTGCTTGTCTTTGTATAGTAAGATTATGAGTAAAATTTCTCCTCTTTTTTCTAAATTTTACAAAATACTTTTAAAAAAATAGATTTAGTTTTAAAAAAGAAAGAAAAAAGTGTAAGAACTGAAGAGGAAAAGATGAGAAAAGGAAGAAAAAGGGGAGGACATTTACTTTCTCCTCTCTTCTCTTCTTGACCCTTCAAAGACCTCCACCCAGAGACTTATCCCTAGCAAGGTAATTATGCCTTGTTGGATTATTTACTGCCACCAACAGAGTGTTCCCTCCACATCTAGCTACTAAACTCTTAGCATCTGGACAGGTAAAGCAGAGTTTTACTGCCTACCAGCCCCAGTGCTGAATACTCAATAAATGTTAGACTAAACTGAGCAAGACTAAACGACACTGGCCCCATCCAAATCCTTTCTTTCCAAGGGGATCTGTAGTTTCAGTCTCCATCACACATCCCTGTTACAAAACAGGATCAAAATTTCTCTCTGCTTCTTATACTTCAGTCTTATTCATCCAAGAACTCCAATGTTTAGTCTCTTAAGTGGCCCAGTGTCTGAAGACTGCAAACCTATCCAATCCATTGGAGCATATTGTCAAAACTACAAACTATGGTTTGAGGAGGTTGAATGTAAACTCTTAGGAATTCAAAGAATGGAGCAATTCACTATATTTCACAGTTGACTCCACTGCTCTCCCACAAGATAAATTTAAGTTCCTTCTCTGCAAATCTGATAGTTATCACACATTCGCCTCTGCTCCCCAAGTCAAAGGCTTCCCTTGGACTGCTCACATTTCTGCAAATTGGTGTCTATTTGTAGCAATTTGGTTTATTATCACTGGTTCAGGGACGATTTAGAGCAGACCTTGGCAAGCTCTTATGATAACAATCTGCCCCGTTGTGCTCCTTATGGAAGACACCTGCTTTGCCAGGACGATGCATTAGCTGTGGGTGACTGAGTAAGAACACAATTAAGCTGTCAAAGTTTCCACTGGACCCTCCTGGGCCTGGGCATAGTAAATCTCAGTCAGGTCTGCCCATCTTGCATGTTGGCCACAGTGCCTGTTCAGTCAGAGGGCCCTACTGCCTTCCTTCTGCATTTGGTATCATAAAATGTCAATGACCTAAGACATAGGTCACTTAGGAAAGAAACCAGGGCTTGAGAGCTCCACTGATAGTCTCTAGGTTGGTTATTTTGCCCCCATCCTTTCCAGAATTATTCTAACCCAAGAGAACCCTGGAGTCATCCTGTAGCCAAAACAGTTTCCAGAAGGCTAAACACTGCCAGAACAGAATGGTTTTCATGAGGATCTAGCCTTGCTCCAACTTGGGTCTTTATCTATTGATGGTCAAAATGATAAATAAAAATGTTCCTCTATCTCCTTAGTAGAGGATGACTGTCCCTGGAGGTAGAAGAGGTCACAGGTGAGATTTTATATACCTATAAATTATGTTTCTCTATTCACTAGGCCAGCCCTTCCCACCAAGACCCACTGCAACTATAATTGTAGAGAACTTTAGATTAAAAGTCAGGGGACAACTGTGCTCCTTGGTTTCATCCTTTCTCACCAGTGCCAAACTCCCCAACTACTGCAGCTACTCTGCCCCTGGCCTATCAGCCCTCTTTCACGTATTATGAGGTTTGATGGAAACAGCACAAGCTTTGAACCTGCACCCACCTGGCCACAAATTTGGTTCTGACTCTTTTTTTGTTTTTTTTTGTTTTTGTTTTTGTTTTTGTTTTGAAAAGGAGTTTCGCTCTTGTTGCCAAGGCTGGAGTGCAATGGTGCGATCTCGGCTCACTGCAACCTCCGCCTCCCGGGTTCAAGCGATTCTCCTTCCTCAGTCTCCCAAGTAGCTGGGATTACAGGCATGTGATACTATGCCTGGCTAATTTTGTAGTTTTAGTAGAGATGGGGTTTCTCCATGTTGGTCAGGCTGGTCTTGAACTCCCAACCTCAGGTGATCTGCCTGCCTCGGCCTCCCAAAGTGCTGAGATTACAGGCATGAGCCACCGCATCCGGCCAGTTCTGACTCTTATAAGCTGCAAGACCCTGGGCAACTTACTTAATCCCTGTGAGTATCAGGTACCACCTTACACCTTGTAATGTGGGTTAAATAAAATTATATCCATGAAGTACATGGATGGTAATGTCTCAATAGATACTAATTCCCTCCTTCATCCTCTACCCAGTCATTTACAAAGTCTTTCAGGTCATTCAGGCCTCCAGCATCATCCCCTCAAAAGCCCACTCTAAAGCACCTCCCAATTCAGTCACTCATGAGGACATCACTTTTCAGATCTTATTTACTCACTCATCTACTTGATCACTTGTTTTTCTTCCTTGCCAATTTAGTTTTTTTCATTTTTTTGTTTTTTGATTTTTTTTTGTTTTTGAGACAGAGTCTCACTCTGTCGCCCAGGCTGGAGTGCAATGGTGTGATCTCGGCTCACTGCAACCTCTGCCTCCCAGGTTCACATCATTCTCCTGCCTCAGCCTCCTGAGTAGCTGGGACTACAGGTGCTCGCCATCACGCCTGGCTAATTTTTTATATTTTTAGTAGAGACAGGGTTTCACTGTGTTAGCTAGGATGGTCTCAATCTCCTGACCTCGTGATCTGCCTGCCTCGGCCTCCCAAAGTGCTGGGATTACAGGCATGAGCCACCACGCCCGGCATCTTCCTTGCCAATTTCTATGAGCTCTGTGAGGGCAGGGAGCTTGTCTGTTCTTGCTGACCACTATCTGCAGTGCCTAAAGCAGTTCCTGAGACAGCACAGGAACTCAGAAACATTTGTTGGATGAATAAATTTTCAGCATAGGCTCTAGCTGAGAAAACCTCACAGTGTGGAAAGGGCGGCACTGACTCGGGTTTGCTGTGGGTCAAGGGCTTCAGGGAGGAATCACAGGCAGATCATGACCTTCCAGCTCCACAGGTGGCTCAAAGCACAGGGGGAAGAGCTTGTTAGCATTGAACTCACTTCATGTGTCTCCACAATCTCTCAGGTCTCTGGTGGACAGCTGAGCAAGCCAGAAGCTTCCATCAGGGCAGATCATGCTGGGCATCCTCCCACTGTGGGTTCCTCATAGGACACACCCTGGGCTTCCCTGGAGAAGCCCAGAAGTGACACAGAAGAGCAGGGGGAATCCTTCTCAGAAGGAAAGGTGAAAAACAGAAAGAACCAATTACATGTTTTCCCAGCGACAGAGACTGAAAGCACAAGTCTTGGGCATGTGCCATGAAACACCTTCTGTCTAGCTGGAAGCCAGATCTGGCCTCACTAATCCACTTCTGCTTAGTATTTCTTTGTTGAAAAGAAAAAAAAAAAAATCCTATCTCTGGTACAAGTAAAGCTTTTTGTTCCTTAGAGAAAGCTGCAACAAATACATTGACTACGTTAAACCTCACTAATAATCTAGCTAAATATAAATTAAGATAAAGTGCCATTTCCCTTATAAAATTAGAATAATTAAAATAATTCTCCATATGGATTAAAGTGAGATAAAATGGCATACTCATAGATTCCATTAAGAGAATAAATTACTATAAAAATTTTGGAAAGAAATTTGGAATCTTAGAGAAATATTTACATTAGGTCTGCCACTTATGGTTGTACAGTTGTGTTTTGTACAACTCTAAGAGGCACCATTCACCTTCCAAGAATTGTAAGCATAATTATGGAGGCAATTTTCCTGTAGATGGCAGTCGAGTGTCTAGTGGAAAGGGTGCCTCTTTCTAATTTGCACAGTTGCCTTATCAGCTACTGGCAAGGGTGATTTACATACATGAACACAGTAGCTACATTTCCATGAAATATACACTGAGCAAAAAATTCCCAATGTGGGAAATGTTTTATTTACAAAGATGTTCATCACAGCATTTTTCAAAAAGTGCAAACAACCTAAATGTCCAACAGTAAGGAAATCATTCAATCAAGTGTGCTAAACACAATTGATATTTATGAACTGCTTATAATGATATGGGGAAAAGCTTCTGCTGCGTTATCATTATAATTTTATACTTAGGGATACAAAATTGTGTATACAGCATGATTACTACTAAGTAAATCAAACAAAAAAATTTAAAAGCTATTCATAATAAAATTGCAGGATGATAATAAGCCAAAATATTAGCAGTAGTTATTTTGGGGTATAGAATTACTAATGCTATTTTTGCCTCTCTAATTTACTATATTTTCCAAATATTTTAATAAGCATGTGTTCATTTTATATTGAAATCTCCACCAATAAATTTTTAGAAGTAGAGAATAGTTAGAAATGAGAAGCAGAACTAAAACCTTTTAAAATTCCGTTGCTGAGACACAAAATCATTGAAACACCTGGTGTGGTATTTCAGTATTTGTGGAAGGTGTTTTAGTATCAGCCAAAAATTTTTTTACACCACCTGCTCCAGAAACTCTCATCAAGAGCAGGAGCCAGGGGCATGGAAAGCTCTAAAGAAGGAAAGAGAAGGATCTCTGTTGCCAAGAATAAAAGAGTCTTATTGTTGCCTACAGAAATGCCTCATTATCTCCAGACCCCCAAACATCTCAACGAACAATCTTTGACAGGGTAGAAAGGCCTCCTCCCAGTCAACATGGGATGGTTATGTTATGAATATTCCTAAATATCTCCATTTCATGTCTATAAGGGATAGCAATCATGAATTTATCACAAGTTTCTTTGAAATCACTAGTCTTCATATGCCCTCTGTCTCTACTTTTACTATCCCCAACAGACAGTAAGGTATTAGTTACTTGGAGCTAAAATGATTTATTATGTTTTCCTAGGGCTCTGTTGACATTGAGAAGGGTGACTTTGAGAAGGCTTAAAGGTTGGGAGAGAGGGCTCTTGGCAAGATGTCCAGCTACAGGCAGCCAGGAAAGGAGCATCTGCCACCCAGGGAGGAGGACGTTGGGAAGACTGGTGCACTCCGAGCAGATCTTTGAAAGGAAGACATTGACAGTGAACTGAGGGAGGACACAGACACCGGTCTGAAGTGGGAGGAAGCTAGGAACCCTGCACAGGGCTACCATGCACCAGGACTCATTCCTGGCCCTCCACCACTCCTGGGGAAGAGGTGAGTTGAACAGGTGAAGAGTGACCTGCTGTAGCCATGGGCCTCTGGAATCCTGGCAACAGGAGACCCCATGACCCCCAAGCACACTTGAGCTGGCATGGAAAGCTGCTTAGAGAGGTGGTAGGAGCAGGAATCTAGCCTGTGTAGAGCCCAAAGAACTTGGTGTGGGAATGTCAACAGTGGAGCATGGCCAAGGACACTCATCCCCAAAAACTCTCTATGCTCCCCTAGGAGGCTTTTGCCTTAGGGGAACTGTCGGGCCTGAACTGAGCATGGCAGCCTTGCTGCTGAGATAAGGGCAGTCTGATCTAGGGCTCTCCTATCTGCCGACCTCTCCCAGGGCCCCAGCCTGGCCATGCCCACTTGCAGTGAAGCCTCGGTGCCCAACTGGAGTGACTCCTGGAGGCCTACATACCAGCCAACCGCACCTGGCTGTCAGAGAACTCCAACAGAACAGCCTCTGTCAATGCACACCAGCCCACCTATACCATCCCCCCATTGCACCTGCCCCCATGCTATTTTGCTGGCACACACTTGCCTATGCCCAACCCCTACCACCACAACCCCACCACTTTGCTGGTGAACACATGCTTGCATGGATCTCGCCTCTACTTCCCCACTGGTGCACATGTGCATGTGTATCCCACTGCACTATTGCTGCTGGCATGAGCATGCCTCCTTCCCCTTGCCACAATTAATATCATGAATGTGCACACGGAGGCCAATGGCCCTGCATCCTACCCCATGCCACCACTGCTGCCAGTGCAAACACAAGCACAGAGGCCAGCACCCTGCACCTGCCAGCACCGTGCCCCTGCACCAACACCATAACTGGTGCAAACAAGCACACGAATGCCAGCAGCCCTGCACCCTGCACTCCCACTGCCACTGGTGTGATGGATACATGGAGGTCAGCAGCCTCACATTTACCAGCACCCCACCCCAGCCAACAAGCTTGCTCCCTCATGCTGCTGCTGCTGCTGCTGGCACCTGGGCATGAACATAGATCCTGCTGCCACTGCCCTGATGAAGAAATTTGGCTGGCACCACCCATTAGGGTGTTGTGGCCAATGGTCTGGGAGCACACCAGCCTCTCCAATGTAGCAGACGCCTAACTTCCAGGGGCCAGAGAACAAAGCCAGGGCCTGATACCAGCCCCCCCCAGAGTTATAGCATGGATCCCAGAAGTGCTGAGTTGAGAAACTCCAGGGGCCTGAGAACAAAGCCAGGGACTGATACCAGCCCCCCAGAGTTATAGCATGAATCCCAGAGGGGCTGAGCTGAGCCTTGGGTCCCTAAAATCTTCAATAAATGAACCCAGTTCACTGAACCCACTTTGTACCACAGTCAAACCCCCAACAACATCAAAGAGGATAAAGGAGAAAAACCCATTCAAAGGACAGCAACTTTATGGACTGAAAGAACATAAGCCCATATAAATAAGAAAGAGCCACTACAATAACTCTGGCAACTCAAAAAGCCAGAGTCCCTTTTTACCTCCAAACAACCACACTAGTTCCCCAATGAAGTTCTTAACTAGGCTGAAATGGCAAGAATAGAATTCAGAATATAGATAGGAATGAAGATCATTGAGATGCAGGAGAAAGTTGAAACCCAATCAAAGGATTTTAAGGAATACAAGAAAACAATACAGGAGATAAAAGATGAAATGGCCATTTTAAGAAAAAACCATACTGAACTGATAGAGCTGAAAAACTCACTTTAAGAATATAAGAATATAATCACAAATATTAATATCAAAATTGACCAAACTGAGGAAAAAATCTCAGACCTCAAAGATTAATCCTCTGAAATAGCTGAATTACACAAAAATGCAGCAAAAATACTTAAGAAGAATAAAGAAAACCTTCAAAAAAAATATAAGACTATGTAAAGAGACCACATCTATGACTTATTGGTGTCCCTAAAAGAGAGGGAGAGAAAGCAAGCAACTTGCCCATTAGGAACCAGGCCGCATAGCAGGAGGTAAGTGGCAGACAAGTGAGCATTACCACCTGAGCTCCACCTTCTGTCATATCAGTCATGGCTTAAGCTTCTCAGGAGCATGAACCCTATTGTGAACTGAACATGCAAGGAATGCATGTTGCACACTCCTTATGGGAATCTAGCTAATGCATGATGATCTGAGGTGGAACAGTTTGTTCAAAACTATCCACCAACCCCCATCTATGGAAAAATTGTCTTCCACAAAACCAGTCCCTGGTGCCAAAAGGCTGGGGACAACTGAACTAAAGAACCAAGAGCAAACCAACACTAAAACTAGCAGAAAACAAGAAATAACCAAAATCAGAGCTGAACTGAAGGAAATTCAGATGTGAAAAATCATACAAAAGGTCAATGAATCCAAAAGTTAGTTTTTTGAAAGGGTAAATTAGATAGACCACTAGCTAGACTAATGTTTTTAAAAAGTGAGAAGATCCAAATAAACAAACAGAAATGACAAAAGGGACGTTACCACTAATTCCACAGAAACACAAAAAATCCTCAGAGACTATTACAAACACCTCTATGCAGACAAACTAGGAAACCTAGAAGAAATGGATAAATTACTGGAAACATACAATCTCCCAAGATCGAACCAGGAAGAAATTGACACCATGAACAGACTAATAATGAGTTCCAAAATTGAATCCATAATAAAAAGCCTACCAACCGGAAAAAGCTCAGGACCAGACAAATTCGCAGCCAAATTCTACCAGATGTATAAAGAAGAGCTGGTACCTGTCCTACTGAAACTATTTCAAAATATTGAGGAGGAAGGACTCCTCCCTAACTTATTCTATGAGGCCAGCATTATTCTGATACCAAAACCTGGCAGAGACACAGCAAAAAAAGAAAACTGCAGGTCAATATCCTTGATGAACATACACACTAGAAATCCTCAACAAAATCTAGCAAACCAAATCCAGCAGCACATCAAAAAGTTAATCCACCATGATCAAGTAGGCTTCATACTTGGGATGCAAGATTGATTCAACATACATAAATCAATAAATGTGATTTATTACATAAAACTGAAAACAAAAACCACATTATTATCTCAATAGATTGTAGAAAAGGCTTTTGATAGAATTCAACATCCCTTCATGTTAAAAACCCTCAGAAAACTTGGCAGTGAAGCAACATACCTCAAAATAAGAAGAGCCATCTATGACAAATCTACAGCCAACATCATACTGAATGGGCAAAAGCTGGAAGTATTCCCATTGAAAATCAGAACAAAACAAGGATGCCTTCTCTCACCACTCCTATTCATCATAGTACTGAAAGTCCTAGCCAGAGCAATCAGGCAAGAGAAAGAAATAAAAGTTATCTAAATAGAAAAATAAGAAGTTAAACTATTTCTGTTTGCAGATAATATAATTATATACCTAGAAAACCCCAAAGTCTCCTCCCCAAAGCTTCTTTATCTAATAAACAACTTCAGCAAGTTTCAGGATACAAAAATAAATATTTAAAAAATCAGTAGCACTCCTATGCACCGACAATATCCAAACTGAGAGCCAAATCAAGAATGAAATTCCATTCACCATTGCCACAGAAAAATAAAATAGCTAGGAATATAGCTAACAAGGGTGGTGAAAGATCTCTACAACGAGAATTACAAAACGCTGCTCAAAAAAAATCAGAGATGACACAAACAAATGGAAAAGCATTCCATGCTGATGGATAGGAAAAATCAATGTTGGTAAAATGGCCATACTGCCCAAAGCAGTTTACAGATTCAATGCTATTCCTATCAAACTACCAATGACATTCTTCAGAGAATTAGAAAAAAACTATTTTAAAATTCTTATGGAACAAAAAAGAGTCCCAATAGCCAAGAAAATTCTAAGCAAAAAGAATAAAGCCAAGCGCACTAAGCTAAGCATGATCATCTATTGAGATGATCATGTGGTTTTTGTTTTTAGCTAAGAAGAATCCTAAGCAAAAAGAATAAAGAGTAAAGAGGGATCATGTTACTCAACTTTAAACTATACTACAAGGCCACAGTAATCAAAATAGCATAGTACTAGTACAAAAACAGACACATAGAGGAATGGAACAGCATGGAGAGCCCACAGATAATGCTGCCCACCTACAACCATCTGATCATTGACAAAACTGACAAAAAGAAGCAATGGGGAAAGGACTCCCTATCGAATAAATGGTGCTGGAATAACTCGCTAGCCATTGCAGAAGGCTGAAGCTAGACTCCCGTCCTTACACCAAATACAAAAAATCAATTCAAGATGGATTAAAGACTTAAATATAAGTCCTAAAACTATAAAAATCCTCAAAGACAACCTACGAGATACCATTCTGGGCATAGGACCTGGCAAAGATTTCATGAAAAAGATGCTAAAAGCAATTGCACAAAACAAAAATAAACAAGTGGGACCAAATTAAACTAAGGAGCTGCTGCACGGCAAAATACAATTTCAACAGATTAAACAGACAGGGGAAAATATGTGCAAACTGTGCATCTGACAAAGGTGTAATATCTAGAATCTATAAGAAACTTAAACCAGTTAACAAGCAAAAACACCAACCAACAACTCGATTAAAAAGTGGGCAAAGGATATGAACAGACGCTTCTCAAAAGAAGACATACACATAGCCAACAAGCACATGAAAAAATGCTCAAACTCACTAATCATTAGAGAAATGCCAATGAAAGCCACGATTAGATAACCATCTCATACCAGTCAGAATAGCTATTATTAAAAAGTCAAAAAACAACAGATGCTGGCGAGGTTGTGGAGAAAAGGAAATACTTATACCCTGCTAGTGGGAATGTAAATTAGTTCCATCATTGTGGAAAGCAGTTTTGTGATTTCTCAAAGAAGTTAAAATAGAATTACCATTCAACCCAGCAATCCCATTTTGGGGTATATACCCAAAGGAATATAAATCATTCTACCATAAAGACATCTGCACGTTTATGTTCATCACAGAACTATTCACAATAGCAAAGACATGGAGTCAACCTAAATGCCCATCAATGTAGAATGGATAATGAAAATGTGGTACATAAACACCACTGAATACAACACAACCATAAAAATGAATGAGATCATGCCCACTGCAGCAATAAGGATGGAGCTGGAGGCCATTATCCTAAGCAAATAACACAGGAACAGAAATCCAAATACCTCACCTATAAGTGGGAGCTGAACTTTGAGTATATATGGACACAAAAACAGAAATCCAAATACCTCACCTATAAGTGGGAGCTGAACATTGAGTATATAGGGATACAAAAAAGGGAACAACAGACCTACTTGAGGGTTGAGGGTGGGGAAAGGGTTAGGATAAAAAAACTATCTATCAGGTACTATGCTTATTACATGGATGATGAAATAATCTGTACACCAAACCCCCATGACTCTCAACTTACCTGTATAACGAATCTGCACATATACCCCTGAAACAGCCTTAGCAAAATTATGACTGAGACAGTGAAAGAGATCTAATTTAACCGACACTATTTTGCTTCTAACCTCCAAGCTGTCTTTGTTCATTCCTGGGCGCAGGCTGAACTAACTTTGAGAGAAACTTACTTTGTAGTTTATAGTTTAAACAAAGACGGTAACAGCCCTTTCCCAAAGTAGACCTTCTTCTTGCCTGGGGACTAGACTAACATTAGCTATAGGATTAGAAATTATGGTTTAGGAGTCATGAAGCTGGAGGTTACAAGATTCTGACCCACCCTAAACTGCTCCTAAGATCAGCGCTTGAGGTATTTTGCAGACCCTGCACTTGATGGATCGGGGCACCACCTACATGGATAAACTGGCTCATCTGATCTTGTGGTCCCCATCCAGGAACTGACTCAGTGAAAGAAGACTATGATTTCACCCCTGACCGATTAGCACTCCTGGCTTACTGGCTCCCCACCACCCCATCCCTACCAAGTTGTCCTTAAAAATTTGGCTCCACGAATGCTCCAGGAGACTGATTTGAGTAATAATAAAACTCTAGTCTCCTGCATGGCCGGCTCTGTGTGAATTACTCTTTCTCTATTGCAATTTCCCTATCTTGATTAATCTACTCTGTGTAGGCAGCAGGCAAGGTGAACCCCTTGGGCTGTTACAAATTTGTGGCTACCTGCCCTTAGTTTGGTGGCCCCCCTTGAGTGATGGATCCAGAAGCCAGCCCAAGTGGCTGGCTGCCTATTTCTCTTGGACTGGGGACTGACTCTGGTACTCTCTCTACTGGCGGGGTGCTGCTGATCCAACATGCATGGATTTACTTGCAATGGAGAAATAGTCACGGGGAGATGTCCCTTAACTGTAGCCCTATCATAGGATGTCTGTCTGTAGCCCCATTGTGGGGTTGATGAGTATCTTAGGTGCTGCCAACACCTCCTTCCTTCTCCCGACTGGTTTAGTAGCCCTATGGTGTGGTGTCTGTAGCCCCATTGCAGGATATCTGTTTGTAACTCCACCATGGAGTGTCTGGGTCTGTAACCCCATTGTGGGGTGTCTGTTGGGCTCCTGGGGGGTCTCGGTAGGTCCTTTCTAACTAGTAGGAAGAGCCTTGGTTTGGGAGACTTATCCTTAATCAGGAAGATTTTGAGGAGGTTTCTCAGATGGAGAATAATTTGGAAGGGATATTCTTGGAGTTCTTGGTTAGGGATCTGATTTGGAAGGCCTTCTGTCTGTCGCATCTTTGTGTGTGTTTGTATATGTGGAAGGGATCTCAGAAGGGGTTGCTAATTGAACCTAACTCAGAAATCCTTTTTATTTGTCTGGTTACATTCGGTGAGCCCTAAAGAAAGCTCAACAGGCCTGTCTCTCCGGGTGACTCTATTCGCCTTGTCCAGAGGCTCCATTGTGAATTACCATTCAGAGGTCATCCCTCCCCACCTGGAGTGGAACATAAACAGGAACCAACAGGAAAAAAATTGAGCTTTACCAGTTTGATATTGGGTCCTGAACGAGGTGACTAATATTTGTTTTGTTATGTGTATTTTGCTAGGATGAAAAATGTTAATTCAGTTCCCCATGCAGCCCATTGGGCAGCATCTTGCAAATTAAGAATCTTGCCTATGGTTCCATAAAATAGGAAAGGGCGATTTTCTCTTGTAAAGTGGCCTGAACCCCACAGCTATGATGCAGTGAGCAGGGTCATTAGAAGCCACTCTGTTCTTCTGGAAGCTACAGAGAAAGTGAGCTCAGAAACCTGGCATGATTGCAAAAAGGGTAAGAAATTCTTACCAGCCAAGTTTCTGGCCTCTCTCTCTCTCTTTCTCTGGGTAAACTGTAAATGTCACTATTTGTCTCTCTGCAAGGGTTTGATTAATAGAAAAAAGATTTGTAAGACTAGGCTTAAGCAGTAGCAAATCCTAGGGCACTTTGTGCTAGGAATTTGCCTTTCTGTGTTCTGTAATTTAAAAAAGGAGCATCACAGAATAGAATGTGGGTTTAGGACCCCTATAAGCCTGATTTTTAAGCCAGCCCAGCACGCGGGTCAGTTACAAACTTTGCTGCGGGTCCCTGAAACCAACACCGGATGAAATTTCTCTGTCTTGTTTTGTGTCTCTAAGAGCTTAACCCCGTGACCATGTGGGGATATTTTCTCTTGGTTTCTGGCATCTAGAAGACAGGAATTTGGGGATTCATGTCATAGTTAGCCCTAAGATTGTTCTTAAGCAGTTAAAAGCCTTTGCAAGCTTGGAATTGGCTTTTCTAGGCTCCTTCTGGGGAGAACAATAAAAATTGCTCACTGCTGTAACTGAGTAGCTAAGGCTTTGCCTTTTGACAATGGCACCCTGGGTTCTATTCTTGGCTTCCAGAATGATTCCTTTCTGGTTTTTTATTTGTGTAACTTTGCCATTTATTAAGGTTCCCCCTCCTGCCCCCCAGCACGGATAGCTTCTGATTTCCCGTCTTGAATTTTCCTTTCTCTAAACTACCCTGGGGGAGATTCTAAATCTTGTAAAAAAAAAAAAAAGAAACTGCTTATCATCTCTTTGAGACACCTGTGTGTCCATGGTTAAGTTATAACCTTAATTAAAACTTACTAATTTCATGTGGGAAGTTGCCTGTGGTAGAATTCGAAAGTCAAATATATTGGCCGCTTGACGTGGCTAAAGTCAGGTAATAAAAGATTTAAAAGGATTTTTTTTAAGACAGCTATGGTTAAAAAGTCAGCTAAATTAAAAGATAAACAAGCTACAGATATATTTAAAAGACTTTTACGTTTTTCGCTTCTTGGATCTTGTTTTTTCTGGAAAAAGTTCTTTTCTTCTCAGTTGACTGAATTATTTTTCTCCATTTTTTGTCTTCCCAATCTTAATGCATACATAAGAGGCCCTAAGATGACTTCTGGTAGCCTGGGACTCCTTGGAAAAAACAGGAACCACCACAGACCCTGTTTTAGAAAAAAAGCTCTGTTTTCCTCATGAAAGCCCAAGAATTAAAAGCAGATAGATCCCTCTCAAAATCAAAGGCTCTCTTCTGTTTTGCCTTGTGTTATCTGACGGTTTTGAGTTTTAGGGCTATCAGAAATTACCTCTCATTATAAGAGGGCTTTGGTGTGTAATAACTAGTGTAAAATATACTTTAGGAGATGGTTAACAGTAGCTATGAAGGAATACTTGACTCTTTGCACCCTTGGATCAAAGAAGCATGCTCTTGGCCACCTGGAAGATATGGAAACATCCCCACCCCCACTGAGAGATGAGACCCCCCGTGGGGGATGGTCTAATTACAAAATGGGCTGACTAGCTTTAAGTTGCCTTGCGATAAAATGCACAGCTGGTAAAAGTACTGCTCTGTCTTCTCCTGAAGTATTTCCCTCCTTTTGAAGATCCAGGATCCAGTATAAAATGGCACCCTTAATTTTGGGGCTCTGTCTTTGCCTTCAGTTGTGATTAGGCCCTGAAAATTCATGCTTTCCTGGCCCTGTTCCTCCAAGGGCTCCACCCTGAACCAGTAGTCCAATTAAGAAATGAGAATACATGGACAGAGGAAGGAGAACATCACACTCTGGGGACTGTTGTGGGGTGGGGGGAGGGGGGAGGGATAGCATTAGGAGATATACCTAATGCTAAATGACGAGTTAATGGGTACAGCACACCAGCATGGCACATGTATACATATGTAACTAACCGGCACATTGTGCACATGTACCCTAAAACTTAAAGTATAATAATTAAAAAAAAAAGGTTAAAAAAATAAATAAATAAAAAATAAAAATAAAAAGAGTTATCAATAGGAAAAAAAAGAAACTGGCAAATGAAAAATATTACAAGTGCTAAATCTTCTGTCTGTATATGTGTTGTGTGTATATAATGTTTATGTATTAAAAAGCTCTGATTAATAGGCTTTAAAAGTGCTTAAATCAAATATTTTGTCAAAAAATAGAAACTTTAATGCCTTTTTGTTCACATGAGTTTAATAATCTTTTGGAAATAAAGACAGTTTTAAAGATTATTACTAAAATGTCTTGAAAATAAAGATATTTGGTCTAAATTAAGGTCAGATAGCAGATTTGCTAAATGCTTTAAGGTCAAACTGTTTCCTTAACTTTTGAAAATTGTTCAGTTTACCCACTTTGAATCATTAAACTAAAGATAAGGCCTGGGGACATGTGGAAAGCCATGCCCCTAGCTATGCTGAAAAAAGCCAGACTTTATCTTCACTTCTGTCTGATGCCCTAGCTCTACCCCAGTATATAATTAAAATCGCTTACTTATCAGGTTTTTCACTAAAAATAAAAGTTGCTAAGAGTTAACATTATAACATGAAATTAAGTTTACCAAAGAAACAGTTTTACATACAAGGTGTATAGGGAATGTGTTTTTGGTAAAAAATTATAAAAAGGCATAGGAATATGGTTTTTGTTAAAGGGAATGTAATTTTGTCTAATACAGAGGGTTTTAAAGACTTTCTTAAATTAAAAAAGTAATAGAACAAAACTGAAGGTTTAAGCAAACTAAAAAGGATTTATAAAGGATTAATCTTGAAAAAAAATTCTGTGGGTAAAAACAAGTTGGCTAAGATTAAAAAACAAAAATTAGCTTTTTCCACAGGTTAAAACATTAAAATCACACTGATATGGGGCCAGAATCTGGGCCCATGTGTCCAAATAACAGGGTTTTCTTAAAAACTGATCTGCTATTTGATGGAAAATTGTAAAGGGTTCTAAAAAGTTTATGAAAATGTTACGTTATGGTCAAACTAATTAAAACTGGATGAAGATATAAAATTTTATTTTAAAAAACTAGCTTTAACATTAAAGATGCACTAATGCCAGCATGAAATTTGGTTTTCTCTTTCGAAGACAATTTGTATGTAATATTAAAAAATAATGAAAGATTTTTGTTTTCTCCTTTGGGTAAATGGCAGGGGAAAAAGGAAGGAGAAAAAAGAGACAATTTCAGTTAGCCTCATGTTATTTTTATTGGGTCTTGTTTGGAAAGCTAAGTCTCCTCTATCAGAGTAAAGGTTTTTCTTTTTAAGATTTTGAAATTATCATTTTGGCCAAATGAATGACTTATGGTGACCTGAGATTCTATTTCGTGATATCCAGTATTCTAAACTTTTGATATTTGACAAACTTTCCAAAATCAAATTGTAAATTATGTGTCTTTCTAGCCTAATCTTTTAAATATTAGGTCCTCTAAAGTCCAAAAATAACATTTGGCTTATTTCGTATAAAAATCATACAGGAAACATTGTCAAATATTAAATGGTGTTTAGCGTTCTTTGGGCTATATTTGTATAAATGTATTATTGGCATACGCTGCAAAATTTTGTAAAACTCCTATAATTCTAATATGACTTAGTATATGTTGTCAGTAATAATTATAATTATGTTAAATGGTTGTGTACCACAGAGGTAACAAATTTCCTTGTCAATCCTGTCCTTAACAGTGGCTGCCCTAAAGTGATTTTGTCATCCAAAGACAATTGTTGTCTCATTTTGGTCCTCTTAAAAAATGGTTTTATAATCAGCTATAAAATTGAATAGGTACTCTTAAATGCAAGTTTCTGATTAATAACTCTGGAGATTATGACATTAGAAAACTTTCAAATAAAAAAGTGAATGGTGTTTGGTTTTCTTTAAACTATATTTGTATAAATATGTTATTAGTATGTGTTCTAAAACTTATGGGAAACTCCTATAATTCTAATATACTTTAGTGTACATTATTAATAATTATAATTGTTATGTAAAATTGTTGTATGCCACAAAATTAACCAAAATTACTAGTCAATTGTAGCTTTAATAGTGGCTATAGACTTTTGTCTTCCACAGACATTTTGTCTTGCTTTGGTCGTTTTCAAAAGACAGTTTATAATCAGATATAAAACTGTGAATGCAAGTCTCAAATAACTTTAAAAATTGTGCTATTGAAATAAAGGAAAAAGAAAAACTTCTAGGACTCTCATGGAGAGCTAATGTGTTAAACATTGCTAATCCTTTTGTTTTCAGAGTCAAGATAATTTATTTCTTTAAAGCTATTTGCAACTTTTAACAAGTGAGTAAAATACACTCCTGTGAAAAATTTTGAAGCATATTTTTTCCCTCTACTTAATTTCTCTAGAATTTGGAAACCATTTGTGAGTATTCCCAATTTATGGCAGTACACTTAATTGCATAAGTGCAACAACAATCTGTTTTCTTTTGTAACAGGACACCATTGAAAACATTGATCATTTTACCAAGGCTTTGCCTAAAATGGCATGCATCCTTTAAAGAGTCAAAGTTGACTTATAAAGCTAATTAAAGCCCATTGGGAAATCTGGCCTCATACCTTGTCCACACAGAGTCTCTATACAAGGTTCCTGACTTGTGGTAAGTAAAAAATGTCACTTTCTAACAGGTTCAGGAACCCCAAGTTATCTTGGGACCTCAAAAGAAGAAGACTTTGCTCAACTCATAGATATTTAAGGATACAAACCCATGGCTGGGCTTGGCTTTTAAAAAGTCTTATCTAAAATTCTTCATGGAATGGAGTTCCATCAAAGCCAATTTAAAAAGCCTAAGTTGCAATTCCCCTGTCTTGATGAATTGGCTCTGTCTAGGCAACAGGCAAGGTGAACCCTTTGGGCAGTTATACCCCTGAACCTAAAATAAAAGTTTATTAAAAAAAGGTTGAGAGAATTTTCTTATGGTTCAACACTAACAACTATACACTTCAGGCTTTGGCCTATGCATTCTTTAAATGGTCCTGGCCCAGCCAATAGAATATGTAGGTACAGCCTATGCTAGTCATAAGCACAATGACATCTTACCTAAATCCAGCATCTAGCATGCTATGGGCCAATCCAATTTATTTTTCCCATAATCTCTATTACATTTCCTCAATCTGGCCTCTGGCTTGGTTCAGACCTCTGCTTGGATCAGAGCCCTACCCTGGATCCTACCCACTCAATTATTCTAAGTGGTGCCTGGACACTGTTCTGATTTTCCCACATGTTTGCTGAGGCTTGACTTCAAACAGTATAAAGCATTTCAATCCACAAAACCAACTGGTGTCAGCCTTTAGGTCATTCCTGGAAGGTTGCTATGGCCGTGCCTCTTCCACTAGATTATTGGTGCATTTTTTGACAAATATTTTTGAGTATCTGTAAGATTACAAACATGGGCTAGGCTCTGTGAATTTCATGGTGACTTTCCTCAGCAAAGTCAAACCCTTTGTCCTCATCTTGTCCTCATGGAAGTTAGCTTCTAATTGGATAGGCAGATAATTAACACATCTAGCAAATAAATAAATAATTACAGATTTGAATAAATATTATGAAGGAAATAATAAGGATGATGAAGTACACTAGAATAAACTACATAAGAACTGAAGGATGGGAATGAGTCAGTCATGCCAAATGCTGCACTAATTTAGAGCTTTTCCAAATGAGCTTGAGTTTCTCACACATTATAAACACAAATTTGAACTTCATAGATTGCTTCTCCTGACTTTGGCCATGCCTGTTCCTGGCTTCTCCCTTCTCCAGTAGATCTCTTTTGATTTCACCATATAGCATATTGCTTAGCTTATAAAAATTATGGCTATTGTGAGAACAATTATAAGGACGTGACCAAAGAATTGAAGACAGTCATGAAGATGGGAAATCTTCTACTCCCTGAACAATGATTCTCAGAGTTTAGTAAGAATCATGTGAGAGACATATGATTCAACTCTACTCCCAAAGTTTCTGATTCCATATTTCTGGATAAAGCTCAGGAATCTGAATTTTTAGCATACAACCCCAAGCAATGTTGTCATAGGTGGTCCTCAAACTGTATATTGAATAACAGTGCTCTAAAAACAGAAAAAATAACTTTAATATTCAATACTTGGTAAATTATTAGTGTTAAAGTGCTTTGGGAGTCAGACAAATCCAACTCAAATCTTGGCTCTGCACACAATAACCTCAGCCTCAGGTTTTTCATTTGTAAAAAAAAAAAAAAAAGAAAGAAAGAAAAAAGATAAAGAAACCTGCCCCATTGTGAAAATAAAATGAGATAATGTTTTATCGTTAAGATAAAATGAGACAATGTTTAGAGGCACTTACCCAGGGCCTGACACATGTTAAGTACTCAAGAAATGGGTGTATGATTATAATGATGAAGATGATGATGTTTACGACAGTGATGGTGACGATGGTGGAGATGATGATGATGATGATGATGATGGTCATGATGATGCTGTTGATATGCAGGAAGAATATATAAACCTACATTTGGTTCCAAACAAGTATTGTTCATTCTGAGTGTATTGCATTTTTCCCAGAAGAGGCACAGTCCTTCTGAAGTTTGCAATCTGGGGACAAGAAAGACAAATAAAAGAAACAAGAAAGAACAGAAAACAAAGACTTGGGCATTAAGTCTGGTGCACAAATGACTCCAAATGTTGCCCAAGAAGACAAATTGGTCAAAGCTGGATAGAGGCATTACACTGGTTATCTGCTGTTTTGTCTGCCAGGCATTAAGTATCTCCTTTTTTTTTTTTTTGAGGCAGAGTCTCACTCTGTCGCCCAGGCTGGAGTGCAGTGGCATGATCTCGGCTCACTCCAAGCTCCACCTCCTGGGTTCACACCATTCTCCTGCCTCAGCCTCCTGAGTAGCTGGGACTACAGGCGCCTGCCACCATGCCTGGCTAATTTTTTGTATTTTTAGTAGAGACAGGTTTCACCATGTTAGCCAGAATGGTCTCGATCTCCTGACCTTGTGATCCGCCTGCCTCAGCCTCCCAAAGTGCTGGGATTACAGGAGTGAGCCACCAGGACAGGACAATATCTTCTTTTTTAGTGTAAGAAGCTTCATTTTCCTTTGAAAATTCTTCATCTCCCACATTCTTTTCTACACATTTTAATGGCACTGAGCCCACTCTCAGATCAAAGTGAGGGTCTTCAAGTCGGGCATGAACTCATCTGAGTCAAAGGTCAGGGCTGGCCAGGAAACCTAAACCAAAGGTTTTCCAGATCAAGCTTCAGCACTCTTGATGACATTTTAGGAAAATAGAATTTCTGCTGTCTGTGGGTGGATTAGATTATAATAAGCCTAAAGATACAGGAGGCCATCTTTGCCACAAGGCAGAATATGCCTTCCTGGGTGGCGGATGAGTACAGAAACAGAAAGATGGAAAAAGAAAACCTAACTCATTTTGAGCTTTTGATTTGTTCCTGATAATATTTTGATATTTTGATTCTATTTTCATCTAAGTTAATTCTATCCCTTGACTTCCCACATGCAAAAACTACTAAATTCCACTCCCTATTTGTTTTTAACGTAAACTGGCCTAGGGAGCACCTATTTTACTTAAAACTAAAGTATTCCTGCCAAGTATCGAAATTATAAAGGAGAATAAAGACAACTGAGGATAGAATGGATAAGAATGTTAAGAGCCTGCCTGTTGCAGATTATATATACAGTTATGCATCGCTTAATGACAGGAATACACTCTGAGAAATGCATCGTTAGGTGATTTAGTTGTGCAAACATCATAGAATGTACTTACATAAACCTACGTGGTATAGCCTACTACGCACCTAGGCTATATAGTATGGCCTATTACTCCTAGGCTACAAACCTGCACAGCATGTTTCTGCAATGAATACTGCAGGCAATTGTAATACAGTGGTAAAAATTTGTGTACCTAAACAAACATAGAAAAAATACAGTAAAAATATGGTATAAATGATAAAAAGTGGTACATCTGTATAAGGCACTTACATGAATGGAGCTTGTAGGACTGGAAGTTGCTCTGGGTGAGTCACTGAGTGAGTGGTGAATGAATGTGAAGGGCTAGGACATTACTGTACATTATTGTAGACTTTAAAAACACTGTACACTAGGGCTACTCTACATTTATTTGAAAAAAATCTTTAATAATAAATTAACCCTACTTTAAACTTTTGGTTTATAAACTTTCTTTAACTTTTGACTCTTTTGTAATAACACTTAGCTTAAAACATATATTGTACAGCTATACAAAAATATTTTTTCTTTATATGCTTATTCTATAAGCTTTTTCCTATTTTTCTTTTTTTTTTTTTTTACTTTTTAACATTTTATGCTAAAAAGGAAGACATAAACACACAGATTTGCCTAGGCCTACACAGATTTAAGATCATCAATATCACTGTTTTCACCTCCACATCCTATCCTGCTTGAAGATCTTCAGGGGCAATTACATGCATGAAGCTGTCATCTCCTATGATGACAATGTCTTCTTCTGGAATACCTCCTGAAGGACCTGCCTGAGGCTGATTCACAATTAACTTCCTTTTTATAAGGAGAAGGAGTACACCTTAGAATAATGATTAAAGGTATAATACAGTAAATACATAAACCAGAACATAGCCATTTATTATCATTACCAAATATTGTGCACTGTACATAATTGTAATCTCTTTTTTGTGGTCTACTTTTATATGACTTTCAGTGCAGTAGGTTTGTCAACACCAGCATCACCACAAACATGTGAGTAATGCCTTGCAGCATGTGGCTAAGGCATCACTAGGTGATAGGAATTTTTCAGCTCCATTATAATCTTATGGGACCACTATTGTCTATAAAGTCCTTCATTGACCAAAACATCATTTTGTGGCCACTGTCTATGGATGAAATTCAAACCCAGTTGACTGGGCTTCAACACTCACACTTTGACACTTGCTCAGACAATTACACCCTCTGGGCATTAGAGGAGGTGGGTCAATGGGCTGGAGTGATGAGGAATCGTGCCATGAACAGGGATGTGATAAATGGGTAGGGTTTGGATGGGCAAGTAGTGCTGGGGTGGACGATGTAAGTGACACATGACAGGGTTAGAAATGGAACAGTGGACTTGCACTTTTTGAAAGAGAGGCTCAGCTGGACAGGATACTACATTAGAACAGGTTTCCGTTCATAGTTTAATTTAATTCAAATTTGGAAGACTTTTAAGAACTCATTGGATGTCTCTCTATAGGAATTACAAAACAGTCTTTAACAATACTTCAACCTATCAGAGATCAGGTATATTCTAGAGAAGAAGAAGAAATACTTAGGCCTTAAACAGGCATAGAGATGATATATTCGTTCATTCAATATAACTTAATGAAAGTCTACTAGATCAGAGCTTTGCTTTTTCTAATAGAATAAAGAATTTAAAATGATTTTAAAGGATTAACGTCAAAAAGGAAAATTGGCAGTGTAGTGACAAATAAGAAATTAGTGTAGTTCTGCTGCAGTAAATATCTCAGCCTTTTAGTTGTACCTGTGTCAAGGGCCATTACCTCTGTTCAGCTCATTCCCTGACCCCTGCCCGCCTCAACAGTGGCCAAGACAGATCAACAAAGGAAATCCCATAAGGAGAGATAAGCCAACACTCTGGCATGTCTGTTCTAGTGCTGACTTAGCCAGAGAGACAAGTTATTCTTCCTTATCTCTAACCTAAATCCTATTCTTTGCAGTTTAAGCTGTAGCTCTTCTCTTTAACCTTGTGCTCCTGAATTCAACAAAATGACCATTGCATCTGACCAGAATAACTACAGACCCCACTACGGCTTTTGCTCAGTGTTGCTGAAGATGTAAGCACACACATGTACATGAACCTCCATGAAAGGTGGGCTGTGAGTACCAAACATTGGGAGCAGCCCTTGTGAGAACAGTGTGAACCACCTCTCAGAAGGAACCAAGTGGAGGTTCCTGCTCAGGCTTTGGTGTCACCTACCAGTGAATGGGCCATCAGGAGGGGCCTTCTGCTGGCTACTATCAAGATAGGAAGCACCATGAGAGCCTCTCCCATCTGCTCCAGTACGCCTGTTCTGCCTGGCATGAAGCAACAAGCTGATAATTGCTTCAGTCTGGAGGGAATGGGAATTCAATATGCACCATTCCAATTTAGGGTAACATTGCAAGACTTTGGGTCAATGGACCAGTTGCAGCCAAACACAAAGAAAGGGGACAGGCACTTTATCTGTACGTGACTGTCACTGTACACGGGGCAGCCTTATCCTCCTCTGGCCAGGTCAGAGTGCTTGAGATACATGAACCAGGAACTGCAATCTGTGTTAATAGCTCCTCTGTGCTTTCCCACTTTTCTTCTGCATGTCAACAACTAAGATGATTTTGACTGCTTTACTTTAGCTAATGGATATCATGAGGACAGCAAGTATGTGAACATGCTTTCACAAAACTCCATAAATTGCCTACTATTCAAGCTATTGATATGCCTGTTTTGAGGGCCATTTGCTCCTCCATCAATTGAGAATAATGACACAAAATTCGAGGTATGCTTTTCCATGTCCATGGAGAGGGAGCAGTGTATAATGAAGGAGAGCTGAAATATTTGTTAATTGCCTTTTCTGTACCAGACATCTGCCAGATGCTTTATATTAATTACTACACATAATCCTCACAAAGATGCCTGTGAAATAGGATTAATTATTTCTATTTGCAGATGAGAAAACTGTGGCTGAAAGATCTAATGTTGGTCTCTCAAGATCACAGGGCTAATAAGAAGAATATTCTGGCTGGGTGTGGTGGCTCATGCCTGTAATCCCAGCACTTGGGGGGCTGAGGCGGGCAGATCATGTGAAGTCAGGAGTTCGAGACCTGCCTGGCAAACATGGTGAAACCCCATCTCTACTAAAAATACAAAAAAAAAAAAAATTAGCTGGGTGTGTTGACAGGCACCTGTAATCCCAGCTACTTGGGAAGCTGAGGCAAGAGAATCACTTGAACCTGGGAGGCGGAGGTTGCAGTGAGCCAAGATCACACCACTGCACTCCAGCCTGGGTAACAAAGTGAAACTCTGTCTCAAAAAAAAAAAAAAAAGAAAGAAAGAAAGAAAAAAGAGAGAGAGAGAATATTCAACGCTCAAATCCAGAAGCCTTTTACCTATGTACGTATGTAAGTGCACACACACACATTTGCACTCATGAACACATGCAAGCGCCCACTTAAATGTATACACAGAACATACAAACAGAAGTCTATATCACTTCGTCTATACACACAAGTTGGTAAATACATTCTCTCCAGACCGACCAATGGGAACATGGAAGACACAAGTTCTTCATCTCTCCAAGTATTCATGTTAATAAGCAGTTCCAGTTAATTTCCACAATATCAGAAATACAAGTTAAGAGTGGACAAAGCAGCCCCTCTATCTACAGTCCTGGACTCTTGGCTGGCTGAGTTGGCAACTGGCACAGGGGCTCCAAGGAGCCCGTGAACATCTGCCTGCTTGAAGGCCAAGGCTAGATCAATAGCCAATCAGAGACTTTTTCCACGACTCTGTGTTTGTCATTCTCCAATATCCTGTAACCCAATTCCTGTCCTTAGGGAGAGTATGCTTAAATTCTGAGTGTGGATGCTGAGTTAAGGTGAGGATACTGAGGTTGAACAAAAGAATAGCATTTCAGAGATACCATCTCACACCAGTCAGAAAGCTATTATTAAAAACAACAGATGCTGGTGAAGCTGCAGAGAAAAAGGAATGCTTAAATACTGTTGGTGGAGATGTAAACTAGCTCAGCCACTGTGAAAAGCAGTTTGGAGATTTTTGAAAGAACTTAAAACAGAGCTAACATTTGACTCAGCAATCCCATTACTGGGTATATGCCAAAAAGAAAATAAATCATTCTACCAAAAAGACACATTCACACACATGTTCAGCACAGCACTAGTCACAATAGCAAGCATATTGAATCAACCTACGTGCCCGTCAATGGTGGACTGGATAAAGAAAATGTGGTACATGTACATCATGGAATACTCTGCAGCCATAAAAAAGAACAAAATAATGTCCTTTGCAGCAACATGGATGTAGCTGGAGGCCATTATTCTAAGTGAATTAACACAAGAACAGAAAACCAAATACTGCATGTTCTCACTTAGCAGGACCTAAGTATTGGGTACTATGAACATAAAGATGGCAGCAGTTGACACTGGGGGCTACAAGAGGGGGAGGGAGGAGGCAAGGATGGAAAAACTACTAGGTTCTAAGCTCACTACTTGGGTGACAGGATCAATCATTCAAACCTCAGCATTACACAATATACCCATGTAACAAACCTGCACACGTACCCCTGAATCTCAAATAAAAGTTGAAATTATCAGAAATTAAAAATTGAAAAAAAAAATAGCATTTCAACCTTAGGCACCTTTAGCCCTTTAGCCCTGGCATGAAGTGAAAACTTCGTAGATGTTTTTGACTAACTGACTGATTGGCTAACCAACAAGGAAAACTGGAAGATCCAGTGACAATTGCACTTCTGTGAATGGAGACATTTTATATACATTAAGCCTGTTACTGATCAGAAGAAAACTTTTGCAACCGATTTATCCTTAAAAACATCATTTTCTGTAAGGATGGGGAAGAAGCCCCAGCTCAGCAGCCTGGTTGGCTCTTCCACGTCCCAAATGACATAGGCATCCTTCAGCTAGATTCCCCCTAGTAAATAAGTTCCACCAGCCCACGCAGGCACCACTCCCAAGAAGCAGGCTGCAAACATGAGTCTCTTCCACAGGTAAGGCTCTAATCTGCGCACCATGTACTGCTCCTGTCTTCCTCATCCTCAGACTGCTGACTCCCTCTCTGCCACATCATTGCCAGCTCTTTACATTTGGCTACCCTTTCCATTTCCTTTAGGCTTTGGGGATTTGGCTTTCTATTCAGATCGGACTATGGTTTGATATAATTTACAGCATCTGTTGAGAAACTTCTAATTCAGCCCTGACCCCTCAAAATCTCACTGAAAAAGGCTCTTTTTCTATTCCCGACCAGAATCTTGGTCCTCTGAATATGTTAGGGGCTGAGTCCACACCCCTTCCTCCCCGCTACACACACACAAACATTGAGAAAGGGCAGGAGGCAGGAGTCTTCCCAACATCCCACTTGCAAAGGGAACACATGCTCATCCATTCTCCAGCAGTCGTTCTTCATTGTGATGCCTCCAATCTAAATGTCAGTACAATTTGCCCTTATAAAAATACGGCTCCCTCCCCTTCTCCACCAGGGACTGCATCTGTAACCACGGTAACAAAATCCAGGTGCAGCAGCACAACCACCATTTCTATGAGGATGGAGAGCACGGAGAGGGGAAAGGGAAAAAACAGTGCTGCAGTTTTCACATGCAGCCTGGGGTCTGTCCAGGGACCACATCTAGTTCTGCTCAGAAAAGGTTGCACTCACATCTATTTTATAAGGCAAAATGAGCCCTTACCAGCAGTAACACTCTTCTACCTATTCTTGTACCTAATGTCAAAGCCTCTGTTCCACACAGTTTAGCTAAAAGAAATGGTCACTTTCAGGAACAAAATTGTTAAAGCTATAGGTTGAAATGCCTAAAGCCAAGGCAATCGCTGTTTTTTGTTTTTTGTGTTTTTTCAGCTTTCTTTTCCAACTGAGTGAGTTACTACTCTTTCTCTCTGAGGTACACACACACACACGAAAGCAGAAGGGAAGGAAAAGAGGGAGAAAATACTAAGAAGCTCTCATCCTTTGAACATCAGACACAGTGCTAGTACTTTACAAATAATATATTTAATAATTGCATCAGCCACCCTCCAGTGTATATGTGCCAGTATATGCAATTATGCATAGGTGTTCATGCCTACATGGCTAATGTACAAGCATATGTACACACATAGAAGTTTAATAACTTGCCTAAATTTCAGTAACTTTTAGAGCTAGGCATGCTCAGTGTTTAGGGATCCAATGACTTATTTTTATTATATCACGTTGTACCCCAAGCAGAATCTCAAGGATTTCCCAAAGGCAATACATACGTACGTGCATACATAAATTTCAATGCAATTTGGCTGGCATACAAGACACACCACAACCTGAGAAGAAAAAACAGGAAGATACCTTAGTTGAGTCTCTTCTATGAGCTGGAGGCCGTGCCAGATGCTCAGACAACTTGGGCCCTACGTGGTCTGTGTGACCAAACACAGGCGTCAGCTTCCTGCAGGCACACAGGGAACTCCCTGTTTGTTAGAAGTCCTAGGTACCTTTAAAGGGGTAGGAACATTCCCTTTAGCACAGAGCATAAATAAAAGCAGCCTGAAATAAGGTATCAGGAAGGACTGCCAGAATCAAGGTGCACTCCCAGAAAGAATCATTTGCTTTGACTTGGGAGATCTCCTGATCTCCACTTTGGCAACTACCCAATTTATCTTTGACACAGTGATACCCATTGTCCCCACTTAGTTTTTAATTTTCAACCCCACCTGGACTACACTGACCACCCTGACCTCAACAAGTTCAATTTCTACCTTTATTATTGACCTATAATTGAGACTCCACTCAGCAGACATTGATACCTAATCAGTACTGCATTTGGACAATCCCTCCTAGATTGACTCAGTCATGCCAAGAGCTCAGCCGCTGCTTCCTTCTCTGCCTGCTGTCATCTGATTCATCATGACACTTCAGTAACAGGATGTTAAATGGCAACTTTTCTTTTGATTTAGCAGTTTAGCTAAGGCTCTCAAGTTGAGAGGAATAAAGGGAAGAAATGTCCCCAACAATTAAAGCCAAGCAAAGAGCTGGTATGGGAGCTCTAAGAATTGAAAAACTTTATAGTTTTTAAATATTTAACTTTTTAATTTACAGATAATTGTAGATTCTTACGCAGTTGTAAGAAATAATACACATCAACAATAATAGTCGGAGACATCAATACTTCCACTTTTCATAATAGATAGAACAACTATACAGAAAACTAACAAGAAAAAAGAAGAATAGTACTAGAAACCAATTAGACCTAACAGACACCTTCAGGGTCCTTTATCCAATATTAGCAGAATACACATTCTACTGAAGTATGCATGAGACAATCTCAAGGATAGATTCTATGTTAGGTGATAGAACAAGTCTCAATAAATTTAAAGGATTAAAACCATATAAAATATATTCTCCAAACACAATGGAAAGTTAGAAATTAACACACAATGCCATTTCGGAAATTCAGAAATACAAAGAAATCTCATGAAACACCCTTAACTACCCAGTGGGTCAATGAAGAAATCTAACGGAAAATTGGAAAATATTTTAAGATAAATGAAAATGAAAACATAAAATACCAAAACTTATGAGATTCAGCAAAAGTGGTACTCAGAGGAAATTGTATAACTGTAAATGCATATATTAAAAAAGAAATTTAAATCAATAAACTAAATTTTTACTTAAGGAATCAGAAAAGCAAACTAAATGTAAAGCAAGCAGAAGGAAGGAGAAATATAGATTGAAGCTCAAATAAATAAAACAGAATAGAAAAGCATTATAGAAAGCCAGTGAAATAAAAGTTGGTTTCTTAAAAAGGTTAGCAATATTAACAAATGTTTAGCTAGAATAACAAGAAAAAGAAGGAAAGAAATGTCAAATTGCTAAGAATCAGAAATGAAAAGAGGAGAAACTATTAGCAACCTTCTAGAAATAAAAAGGATTTTAAGGAAATACTATGGAAAATTATGTGTCAATGAATTAGAACCTAGATAAAATAGATTTTTAAAAGTCTCATGAAGAAAAGCACAAGAATGCCACATGGCTTCATTTATGACTTCTTTCGAACACTTAAAAGATAATTAAAACTAATCCTTTACAAACATTTATGTTCATTTATGTTCCAAAAACATAAATGAAGAAAAAGAACTCTCCATCTTACTACTTTGATGCCAAAACTAGGCAAACACATTATGAGTAAAGAAAATTTCAAATGAATATCTCTCATGAATATAGATGCAAAAATCCTCAACAAACACTACCAAATTGAATATAGCAGTATACTAAAAAGATTCTACACCATGACCCACTAGGATTTATCCAGGAATGCAATGCTGGTTAACATACAAAAATCAAACAAGGTAATAAATAATATTAATAGAATAAGGAAGAAAATTCACGAATTCTCTCTATAGACATAGAAGAGGCATTTGACAAAACTTTCTTCCCTTTATGATAAAAAAAATTCAACAAACTAGGAATAGAATGGAAATTCAATCTGAAAAAGGGCATACGATAGTACCCCCTTATCCATGAAAGATAAGTTCCAAGACCACCAGTGAAGACGTGAAACTGTGGATAGTACTGAACCCTACATATACACTATGTTTTTTCCTACATATACATAACTATGATAAAGTTTAATTCATAAATCAGGCACAGTAAGAGATTAAAAGCCATACTAAGAATAAAATAGAACAATTATAACAATTTACTGTGATAAAAAACTATGTGAGTAGGATCTCTCTTTCTTTCTCAAAATGCTTTACAGTATATAATATCTTAAGACCACGGTTGACCATAGGCAACTGAAATTGTGCAAAGTGAAACCATGCAAAGTGAAATCACAAATAAGGGAGGACTACTCTATATGAAAAACCCATAGTTAACATCATACATAAATGTAAACAACTGAAAGCTTTGCTCCTAATATCAAAAACAAGAAAAATATTTTTGCTGTTATCATTTCTATTCAACATTGTATTGGCAGTTTCAGGCGGAGCAATTGAGTAAAAGAAAGAAATGAAGGCATCCAGTTTGGAAAAGAAGTAAAATGTCTATTCTCATATGGCATGATCTTACATACAGAAACTCCTAAGAAATTCACAAAGAAACTACTAGAATTAAGAAACACATTCAGCAAGGTTGCAAGATAAAAGTTCTGTATACAAAAATCAACTGCGTTTCTATACACTAACAATGAACATTTCAAAAATAAAATTAAGAAAACAATTTCATTTACAATAGTATACAAATAAAGTGTGTACAAGTAAGTTTATCAAAAGAAGTGAAAAACTTGAAACCAAAAAATGTAATTATAAAAATTAAAGACCTGCATAAATGAAAAACATCCTGTGTTCACAGATTGGAAGACTTCATATTTTTAATATGGCAATACTTCCCAAATTATTCTACCAATTTAATTTATTCCTATTAAAATTCTAGTTGCCTGTTTCTCTTGATGTGAAGGTTTTTAATTTAATTAAGTCTCATTTGTCTATTTTTGTTTTTGTTGCATTTGCTTTTGAGGTCTTAGTTATAAATTCTTTGCCTAGGCCATTGTCCAGAAGAATTTTTCCTAGGTTTTCTTCTAGTATTTTTAAAATTTTCAGTCTATGTTTAAGTCTTTAATCTATCTTGACTTAATTTTTTTATATGGTGAGAGATAGGGATCCAGTTTTATTCTGTATATGGCAATCCAGTTTTCTGAGGACTATTTATTGAATATATATATATTTTTTTTCAATATATATGTGTGTGTATATATATGTGTATATACACATATATGCATATATATGTGTATATATGTGTATATATGTATATATACACATATATACATATATATGTGTATATATACGTATATATGTATATGTATGTGTATATATACATATATATGTATATGTATGTATATATATGTGTATATGTATGTATGTATATGTATGTGTATATATGTATATACACACACACACACATATATATATAATGGAATACTACTCAGCCATAAAAAAAGTGAAATCATGTCTTTTACAGCAATAGACAGAACTGGAGGCCACGATCTTAAGTGAAATATCACAGAAACAAAAAGTCACATACCACACGTTCTTTCTTATAAGTGGAAGCTAAATAAAGTGTGTACATGGACATAGATTGTGGAATAATAGTCACTGGAGACTCAGAAGGGTGTGAGAGTGGAAGGTGGGTGAAAGACAATAAATTAAATGAGTACAATGTACACTAATCAGGTGATGGTTACACTAAAAGCCCAAATTTCACCATGATGTAACATATCTATGTAATAAAACTGCACTTGTATCCCCTATATTTATACAAATAAAAAATAAATAAACCAAAACAAATTTCTAGTTGCCCTTTTTCCAGAAATTGACATACTTATTCTAAAATTTATATGAAAATATATGAAACCCAGAATAGCAAACCAATCTTGAAAATGAAGGACAAAGTTGGAATCCTTGTATTTCCCAATATCAAAAGTCACTACAAAGCTACAGTAGTAAAGACCATGTGGTGCTAGCATAAGAACGAACATATACATCAATGGAAAAGAATTGAGAGTCCATAAAAAAACCCCATACATTTATGGTCAATTGATCTTCATCAAGTGTTCCATAACAATTCAATAGAGAAAGAATGGTCTTTGCAAAAGTTGGAGCTCGGATAACTGGAAATCCACTTGCAAAAAAATAAAGTTGGATCTCCCTTTTTGCCATGTACAATAATTAATTCAAGTGGATCAAATACCAAAATTTAAAAGTTAAAACTATAAAACTCTTAGAAGAAAACATACGAGTACATCTTCATGACCTTGATCTAGACAACAATTTCTTAGATATGATACCAGAAGCATAAGCAACCAAAGAAAAAAATAGATAATCGAAAAAATTTATTGGATATCATCAAAATTATTAACTTTTGTACATTAAAGGACACATTGTTAAGAAAATTAAAAGCTCACAGAATGGGAGTGATTAGTTGCAAACATATCTGATAAGGGTCTAGGTCTAGTATCCAGAATATATGAAGAACACAACTTGACAATAAAAAGACAACTCAATTTTAAAATGGGGAAAAAATTTGAACAAGACATTTTCCCACAGAAGATATACAAGTGGCCAGTAAGCACAGGAAAAGACAATTGATATCATTAATCAATAGGGAAGGCAGGGCACATTGGCTCACACCTGTAATCCCAGCACTTTGGGAGGCTGAGGCGGGCGGATCATGAGGTCAAGAGATGGAGACCATGCTGCCCAACATGGTGAAACCCCGTCTCTACTAAAAATACAAAAAATTAGCTGGGCGGGGTGGCATGCGCATGTAGTCCCAGCTACTCAGGAGGCTGAGGCAGGAAAATCGCTTGAACCCAGGAGGCAGAGGTTGCAGTGAGATTGCGCCACTGCACTCCAGCCTGGTGACAGAGTGAGACTCTGTCTCAAAAAAAAAAAAAAAAGTCATTAGGGAAATGAGGAAATGACAATTAAAACCATAGTGAGATAGATACCACTTCAAACCCACTAGAATAGCTATAATCAAAAGGACAGACATTAAGAAGTGTTGGCAATGATGTGGGTGAATTAGAATCCTCATCCATTGTCGGTAGGAATGTAAACTGATGCAACCACTTTAGAAAATACTTTGGTAGTTTCTAAAAGAGTTAAACATGGAGTTACCTTATAACCCAGCAATTCCATTCTTAGGTATATACCCAAGAGAAATAAAAACATACTTTCACAAAAACTTGTACATGAATGTTCACAACAGTATCATTCATAATAGTCAAAAGGTAGAAACAACTCAAATATCCACTAACTGATGTATGGCTAAACAAATGTTGTATCTCCCTGTAATTGTATATTACTCATCCAGAAAGCACTGATACATACTACCAGGACAAACCTTAAAAACATGCTGAATCAAAGATGCCAGACACAAAAGGTCACACATTGTACAACAGAGTTTATGTGAAATGTTCAGAATAGGCAAATACATGGTGAATTAAAGTATATTAATGGACTCCAGGGGCTGGAGGGAGTAGTGAATAGGGACTAACTGCTAATCAATAAGAGGTTTATTTTTGGAATGATGAAAATATTCTAGAATTAGACAGTGGTGATGGTTGCACAACCTTATAAATGAACTAAAAACTACTGAATTGTCCATTTTTAAAAAATGAATTTTGTGGTAAATGAACTTTATCTCAGTTCTTTAAAAAGAATACACAACATCAATCTAATCAGAAGGAAACATTACATTAATGCAAAATGAGAAATGTTTTATTTTTTAGAAGAAAGGGAAAGTATCCTTCAAAAATGTCAGTGTCATAAAATTATATGGAAATATTCTAGATTAATGGATGATAAAGAGGCATAACAACTAAACACAATACCTGAGCCTAGACCAGAGCTTGTACTCAGGAGGAAAATGCTTTAAAGGACATTATTAAATCAACATCTAAGTTAAAGTACAAAATGATATATTAGATTTAAAATTAAATAATTATATCAATGTAATTTTTATAAGTTCATAACTGTGTTGTAGTTTTATAAGAGAATATGCTTCTTCTTGGAAAATAGACACTGAAGTATTCAAGAGGAAATAAAGACAGAAATAGACTTCTTTATCTATCTATATAGGGAGAGCATGCAAATGATAAAGTACATGGTGTAAAAAGTTAACAATAGGTGAATCTGGGTAAAGAGTATACAGGTGTTCTATTACTATAGTATATAGTATGCAGGTGTCCTATTACACAGGTGTCGTGCTTTTATCCTAGCAATCTTTTTTTTAAGGAAGACTAAAAAGAGATCCAAGTCTGTACTTCCACAAAAAGGAAGTTACCATCTTATTCTCTAGTTAGACAGTACTTTCTAGGCTGCAGAAACATAGCAGTTTGTCCGGATCAAGCCTGGAAAATTCTTGGAAGAACTTAACATGTATCCCCTAAAGTGTGGGTTGCAACGAGATAGTTTGTGGACTCTGACTTGGACAGGTCTGAATCAGCCACAAGAGTTGAACAAGAAGAGAGGAAAACAGGGGGTCAGCTATGTCTCCACCAATGACAGGAAAGAATGCAAAATTCCCAAGAAGCATGTGAATGCTCTGGGAAGTGCAAATAAAATAAAATCTCAAGTCACTTTTAAAGGATCCTGAACAAGATGGTGTCCTGCCAAAATGCAAGATCCCAGAATTGTTTTGCCTCATAGAGATGGAAAAGAGGCACAAAGGAATCAGTTACATTAGATGTCCTCATACGGGAGTCTCCAAAGAACCCACAAAATTATGTTTTGGAAAAAATGTTCTGCACTCAGGCTGTAGAATGTCACCTAAGTAAAACCAAGCCGACTTGTTTTTGTTTGAATTAATGACCACAACCTCAAGGGGCCCCTAGGACTGCCGCAATTCTGCAACCACAATTCCCTAGTTCTTTCCCTTCCCTCATCTCCTCCTTCACATCTTCTCCCTGCTCCTTAAACCTCCAGCTTCTGGTTTACCTTCAGAAGATAGTCGGTAATGGGCAATGCCAAGCTCTGTGCAGATCTCCTCCTGTTCCTAGATTACTGCAATAATCCCTCAACTGGCCTCTCCACTTCTGACCTTGACATCTCCATGACTTCACTCCATCTTATCCTCACTACTTCTCTGCCTCAATGTTCACATCTTGTGTCCTTTGAATACAAGGTCTCCTCTGCTTGGGTTTTCTTCCCCATATTTCTCCATGACCCACTCACTTATTTCCCTTAGATCTTTTCCCAAATGTCACTTAACGAGAATGTCCTTCATTGACCACTCTATATAAAATGGCAAACCCCCTTGCCAGAAATCCCTGTTCCCCTTTTCTGCCTTACTTTCCCCCACACCTCCTATTGTCTTAAGATTCAATATATTTTTATTAACACATTTTGCCTCACCCTGCTTGAAAAAATTTCCATGAAGCAGGACGTTATCATCAGGGTTTATATCCAGAACTCTGAGCAGTACCAGACGTAAATTTAAAACACAGTGAATATTTGTTGAATGAGGGAATGGCTCCCTCCTCCAAGCCCAAATCCAGCAGGATGCAGAGGGAGTCAGACTATGTGGAAGAGGTAGGACAATGCTTATGCAGAGTGAAGGAGCAGAACCAGCCCAATCCCAACTCTGATCCATGAGCACAGCTAGGCCTGAGCAGGTGAGGAGGAGAGGCTTTCCTCTGTGTCTGGGAAGGAAGCTTTAATTTAAATATATCTCAACTTGCTAATACCTGAAGACATGACTATTCTAGTATCTAAAACAGATCAGAAATGCTGTGAGACCATCCCTAGATTCAATCCTGTGGTGGGGAAGGAAGAGCAAACAGAATGGAATTGAATGCAGTGAGAGAGAATAATAAAGCCATTTCCTTGTCTCCCTGCCTAATTAAGTCTGTTTAATAAACCCTTAAATGAGATGCCCTTCATCACTGGTGGCACAGATGGCTGTGCAGAGGCAAGTGGTATAGCCAAATTGGGGTATGAGCAGGTCCTCACTAGAGTGAGAAGATCCTTTTTCTTCACAAGTTTGACAGCGTGTTGCTCAGTGTGAAATAAAGGTGTATGTGTGAACTGAGCCCATGGGGACAGGTGCCTGACCTCATCCTGCCATCCAAGGCAAAGCTGGGATTTTCCAACAAAGCCCTGGGTCTGCCTTGAGCCTCCAAGAGCTGCAGGCGGTTTCCTGGGTTGTGATTAAAGTATAATGGCCTTTAAGATGCCCCAGAGAGGAATGGCTTTATTCGGCTAATGACCCAAAAGAAGCATTCCCCAAACACCTGGGAAGAAAGAATAGCACAAGGAAAGGATATGCAGTGTGCACAGAAACACCCAAGTGGTGTAGCCTAACACTAAAAGGAGAGCAGTGTTAGGAGCTGCAGTGAGACAAGCAAGAAGAGTTTAAGCTGAACCACACCTTTTGGGATCTGACTTGTTTTAAACAAACATGTACTGTATATATTCCCCCATAGCTCCAATGGGCACACCCTTTATATCTTCACCCAAGTCCCTGAAGAGCCTGTGCGGCAGGATAGCTGCTGTCAGAGACTGCACAAAGCCCCTGGAAAGCCTTCTCCAAATTGATCTTAAATAGTGATTATAGACTATGTGGAGTGGACAATCTACATGATTCCCTTGCAACTTTAAGTTGCAGTATTTTGCTGAATATTGCACTTTTGAAATCTCCTCAGTGACAGGACCAAACTTTACATCTGCACACGTGCATCAGGCACCTCTATAACCTCCATACTCACAACATAGTTCAAAGGAAGCAATCTACAATTATGTAATATAGGATTCATATACTTAATAGTGCTGACAACATGCCAGGCAGTATTCCAAGAGCATTATAGGTATTAAATAATTTAATTTTTATAATAACTCTAAGAACAGAGTAGTTAAGTAACTTGCCCAAGGCTAAACAGCTAGTAAGTGGAAGAATGGGTTTGAATTCTCAGGATTGTGGCACCTGAGGGTATATCCTCTAAGGATAATTAGGCCCAAGATACATAAGCAAAACTCTGATTATATATCTCTTTCTTTTTCCTTCTGAATTACCTTCCTCTGAAGGTGATGCATGTCCAACTCACTTCCAAGCTCGCACCAACATTGGGCTTTTTTTTAATCCTCTGCCACAGATCAGGCCTTGTTTGCTTACCTTTATTCATTCCTCCTTTGCAAGACATCTGCCACTCCCTTCTACTCAAAGTCAATACAATGCTTTCTCTTCTATTTCCTTATTCAAGGCTCTTGGATACTTAATACTATATTTAATGATTTACTGAAGTTCTGAACAAAAAAGCTAGAGTTAGACTGGGTGAATATGCAGCCTGGATCTTATAACTAGATTCCTGGGATGCTTGGAGGGCCAAGCACTGAATAACAATTGCTAATCTTTTTAGGTTTTGAGTATACACAGGACAGTCCATCATACTAACTGAGATTCTAAGGACATTTGTTTGTCTCAGCATTAACAGTATCACCCATTTGATAAGGCACACACCTGTGATCAGTGTCCAGGCTGTTATGGCCCCATCATCAGACGATGTGCTGGCCTCGACAGAGGCATGGCTCTCCACACTCCTGGCAAAAACCAGGACTGCTGACTCACTAGACTGTAGCAGTTACTTCTGAATAACATCCCACTAAAGCCAAAAAAGGAGAGCTTATATGTTCATTCTCTCTACAGCAAGAGCCCTGTGAAAATTAATGAAGACTGAAATGGTCCACAAGAGTATAAGCAAAGTATATTAAAAACAATGGAAAGCAATGCCCTAAACTCTGACATGTCAAGTGAAGAGGTACTTCATAGCTTTCAATCCTTCTCCTAGACACTTGTATTCAGCACTTGGTAAGTGAGTAAATCGTCCTCACTTGAGAGTTCACTTAGTGACCTTCAGGGGGGATCCCTGAGAGCCAAGCCACCCTATGTTTGTCCTATTGTTAACACAAATAAAATGTACAGTAAGAATCATGAAAGAGTGATGTGCTTATGGCACAGATTGTGGTGATAATTTCACTGGTATATACTTATCTTCAAACTTGATCTTGTCATCAAGTTGTGTTTACATATGTACAGCTTCTTGTATGTCAGTTATTCCTCAATAAAATTTTTTTTTATAAGATATTATTTGAAAAAAGAAAAAAAGGTCTGGGACAGGCTCCAATGTAAGCATCAAGGTGATTCCAACACGATGCATCTGTCTGGCATGCCAGTGCAGCCAGTCTAAAAGGGGATGGGCCACTTTTCCCCTAGCAGAAATATCAGTACTGACATGACTGCACCAGAGAAGAAATCTCCCCAACTCCTAACACAAGGAAAGAAAAGAATAAAATAGGAGAAGGACAGAGGAAATAAAGGAAGACAAGAGTAAAGATGAGGAAGAGGCAAGAGGAAGAAAAACATGAAAAGAAAATAGATTTTTATTTTTGATTAGGTCAAAATATAATTCTAAACCATCAAAATATAAGAATTCCCCTTCCTTATTTCTCTTCACTCATCCCATTGATCATCTTTCTTCTGTCTTTTTAACAACAAATTTTTGGCATTAATTTCTCTCCTTTGCTTTCTTTTGGGCTAAGTGTATCATGACCTGAATAATTTCCCATTGAAAGGCCTTTTGACTCTTATTTCCCGTCCAACATGCAAGAGCTTGGAAGTCGTCACTCACCTCTTTGCAAGAAGAAAAACAGAAAAATCAACAAATCTTTGGTCAGTTGAGGAAACAGGGCAGATTGCTTTCCCCAGATCTGGAGATACAGGTGAATACAGAAAATTGGAGCTTATTAGGGGCAGAAACCACATGTGGAGCCTGTGGGTAGGAGCGCTTAAAGGGTAATTGACTAATTTCTTGAGGCTCAGTATGGAGTAACTTGAGAGATAAACCTCTTGGGGGCCCATGGGGTGGGGACATGTTCTTCAGTGTTATCTCCAGGAGCCCCACCAAGTTATCAGAGCAAGGATCAGAAAAAAAATCCCCTATACTTTAGACAGAGAGAGGGGAAAAGTAACCTCGTTTTTTTTTTTTTTTTTTTTTTGAGACAGAGTCTCACTCTGTCACCCAGGTTGGAATGCAGTGGCGCAATCTCAGCTTACTGTAAGCGCCACCTCCCAGGTTAACGCCACTCTCCTGCCTCAGCCTCCCGAGTAGCTGGGACTACAGGCACCCCCCACCACGCCCAGCTAATTTTTTGTATTTTTTAGTAGAGACAGGGTTTCACTGTGTTAGCCAGGATGGTCTCGATCTCCTGACCTCGTGATCCACCCACCTTGTCCTTCCAAAGTGCTGGGATTACAGGCGTGAGCCACCGCACCCGGCCAAAAGTAACCATTTTAAAATACACTCAGATCTTTCTGTTCTTGTTAACTAAGACCCAATCTCAAAAAGACCCGATTTTACCAGAGCCTAACCATCATGAGTTTTACCTAAGCCAAACCAACAATAGAAGTGGGAAATACCCAGCCATTTTGTTTCAACTAAGAGAGGAAGGGAGTGAGCTGAGAAGCACTTGGGAAGGTCACAGCATAGAAGCACAGGCCCACCAAAAGACTGATACTTGATCATAAGTAAACAGGCTCCCTCTACCCCAATACCTTACAACATTCTATATTCTCCTATATCATAACAGATTACTGTTGAAAAGAACTGCAAGGCTCAGACTCTATTCAAGAAGGAGTCTCTAGGGAAATTTGAAGACAACAGTAGAGACAAAAACAAAAGAGAATACTAGAGGAAATTTTAGCCTCTGACACCTATAACTATAACAAACAATAAATAAACAGTCTAACTGCTAGCCATATAAACATAAAATCTCATATTAACAGTTGATTTACCTTAGTTTCTTTTATCCAATGCATCAGGTACAGCTTTCAAAAAAAAAATTATAGGGCATGCTAAAAGGAAAAAAAATTAAAAAAGAAAAAAGTTCCAGTTCAATATGGCTGACTAGAAGTAGGTAGTGCATGCCTCTCTCACGGGAGGAAACAAAGTGACAAGTAAATACTAACTCTTCAAGTGGATCTTCTAAGAGATCACACTGGGATTCACCAGGGAAGTAACAGGACCCACAGAGAACAAAGAGGAGTGAAGCCGGGCAGCTGCTCACCCAGGACCAGCAGAGCTGAGGGAGGCTCCCTAATGTGGGAAAACAATGAGTGAATGAGAGACCCCCAACAAGAGATACACACCTTCATCATGGGCCTCCAGACAAACAAAGAGAGCTGCCTGGAGCCTGTGCAGAGGCAGAACTCAATCCCACATAGCACCAACTGTCACCACCCCACCAAGAAGGGAGGCCAGAAACTTTTGCACATCCCAAAAACAGATGCTGCAGCCACAGTACTGAGGAGCTTCCAGACTGTATCATTAAACTCCCCACCTGCACTTCTCCCTGCCAAGTGGGCCTTGCCAGCTTGGGACCCCAGAGCACCTGCCTCACCCCTGCCTGAACACTGTGGCTGCAGCTCTGCATTATTCTGAGATTGTAACTCCCAGAGGTCACAAGCCCTTTGGAATCACTGCCACTGCTGCCTCCTTCATTGCCATCCCTGGGCCAAGGAGAGAACAGGGAGACAGGGCATTTTCTTAGTGCCTCCAGTGCAGATACTGTAGCTGAGGTGCAGAGGAGCAACAAGCAGACTATGCACCCGATGACTTCCCACCTCCATTGCTCCCTACCAAATGGGACTTGCTGGCTTCAGTGGCAGGCCCCTAATGCAGGCTTCTCACCCCTGTCTGAACACTATGGCTGATACTCAGCATTCTTCTGAGAGCTCAATTCTCAGAAGCCAGTGACAATTCTTCCACAGTTGCTGCTACCAATGCCTCTGCCTCACCACCCCAGGCAGGGAGGGAGTGGGGAAGCCTGGCACCTTTGTGTGCCCCTAACAGTGAAATCCAGCACTACATCTGCAGGAGGAAAGTGGGAGTGGACCACACACCCCACAGCTGCCAGTCTTCACTGTCCAGCTGAGGGGACCAGCCCTCCCCCACTGAAAGGCCCAGAGCACAGCCATCCTGCTCCTGCCTAAACATTTCAGGTGCAGCCCACAGCCCTTCTGAAAGCCCAGCCCCAATAGCCCTGTGATCTGCCTTCAGGCACATCTCTCACCACCTGAGCATTTTGCCTACTTTTGCCTGAGAGTTCTGCTAGAGACCTAGAAACTAGCCTACCCCTCCCCATCTGAGCCAGCACCTGAACTCTGGGCTAACCTGACCCTGGTCCAGCCCCTTCCTGACTCATACACACCATCCAATGGGCCATCTAGGGCCCTGGGAAGTGGGGAACTACCTAGCCCATTCCAACACTGCTGGCACCTGACCACTTCCCTCAGGGCCTGAGGTTGGACTGATCCAACCAATCAACACCACCACAATTAACACCCACCTGCATGGGCCAAGAGGCAGAAGCCCTCCCTATAAAAGGCAGCAGCATTTCTGCAGCAGGTAAGCCATAAAACTAACTATATCATGCTGAGTGAAGAGGTTCCACCCCAAAACCACTCCCATGGAGAGATTCAAGGACAGGCATTTATTTTCCAAGGTTCTCAGCTATATTGATTTCTAGAGATAGGATACAGTGTGCATCTGAACTGAAAGTCATGAACCCTGAGACAGGGATGTGAAAGAGAAACAGATTGCATTCCTGCCTATCTAGGAGATTGAGCCAGTGAGGGCCCCTCACACCCCTCCCCACAGAGACCTCAGCACGTTTCCCCCAGCCACCCTCTTTAGGGCTGGTGACTGCTCTTGTCATTGGGGAATTTGTGGCCAAGCCAGAGGGTCCTCTGCCTCTGCTGAACAGGAAGCTCAGGACACCAGGCACTCCATTGTCTAGCCCATCACCTGAAACAACAGAAAGCACCTCACATTAAGCAAAGATTCCATAATTACCCATCTGCTTGTGGTGCACTTGGCTCTTACCTGCAGTGCCATCTACTGGCCTACGGATTGAACCACATAGCCCAATATAAACCTGCCCCCAGAAGTGCACAGAGTTATAGAAGCAAAGTCAAAAGAACCTACCAAACATACTCTATAGTCACACTCCCTAGGGAGGAGAGGAAAGGAAAAAAAAAAAAAAAAGAAAAAATATATATATGCACAAAAATAATTTCAAAAGTTAGAAGTGGCAGTGACTCCAGAGAAGAGGGAACCAGTGTAAGAATCCCGGCACCATGAAAAATCTGAATGTTGTAACATCACCAAAGGTGGTGGACTGCAGATTTCCCAGCAGAAACCCACCAAAAGTGATGTCACTACACTAGCTCTCTAACAATGGACCATAAATAAAATGGAAACTCAGAAATGTCACATAAAAAATTCAAAGTACGGATTGCAAGGAAGCTCAAAGATGCCAAGAAGAGATTGACAGTCAACACAAAGAAACTATGAAAGCAATCCAGGAAATGAAGGAAGAGATAAATTTTTTTTAATCAATCATAACATCTGGAATTTAAAATTCACTTAAGAAATTTCAACATATAATTGAAAGCATTAACAATAAAGTAAACCAGGGAGAGGAAATAATTTCAGAGCTTGAAAAACAGTCTTTTGAATGAACACAATCAGACAGAAATAAGGGGAAAATAATTTTAAAGACTGTACAAAGCCTTTAGGAAATATGGGATTATGTAAAGTGACCAAACCTATGACTTATTGGCATTCCTGAGAGAGAATAAAACATAAGCAACTTGGAAAACATATTTAAGAGAATAATTCAAGAAAATGTTCTTAATATTGTTGGAGAGGTAGACATCCAGATAAAGGAACCCATAGAACACCTGTGACACACCATACAAAATGACAATTACCAAGGCGTACAGTCATCAGTCTATCCAAGGTCAACAATAAAGAAAAAGATCTTAAAGGCAACTGGAGAAAAGGGTCAAATCACCTACAAAGTAATACTGATCAGACAAACAGTAGAGTTTTCAACAGAAACCCTACATCCAGATAATATTGGTGGCCTATTTCTAGCCTCCTTAAAGAAAAAAAAAGTGCCACCCAATAATTTTGCATCCTACCAAACTAAGCCTCATAAATAAAGGGGAAATAAGGTCTTTCCCAGACAAGTAATTGCTAGAGAATTTGTTACCACTAGACCAGTCCTACAAGAAATGCTCAAAGGAGTTCTAAATATGGTAATGAAAGAATAATACCAAAAAAAAAGGACACATAAATACAAAGCTCACAGATCCCATAAAGCAAATTCACAATCAAAACTCCAAAACAACTAGCCAACAACACTACATTAGGAAGAAAACCTCACATATCAGTATTAACTCTGAATGTAAATGGTCTAAGTGCCCCACTTGAAGAACACAAAATGGCATATTGGATTTCTTAAAAAACTCAGCCACCTGTTGTCTGCAAAAGGGCCCACCTACTGGCTAAAGACACATTCAGACTAAAAGTAAAAGGGTGGAAAAAGATATATGATGCAATTGGAAATACACACGAGCAGGAGTAGCCATTCTTAGATAGACTGTACACCAACAACAGTACAAAAAGACAAAGGAAAGCATTATATAAAAATAAAGGTTCAATAAAAGAAAAAATATTTAACTATCATAAATATATATGCATCCAACACTGTAGCACCAAGATGCATAGAACAAATACAACTAAGCCTAAGAATATAGACTGACAGCAATACAATAATAATAATACAATACAATACAATAATATAATATAATAATAATAATAATAATAATAATAATGAGGACTTCAACACCCCACTGCCGTCACTAGACTAATCATCAAAGCAGAAAATCAACAAAGAAACTCTGGACGTAAACTGGACTACAGACCAAATGGACCTAATAGACATCTGTAAAACAATCTACCCAACAACCACAGAATATATATTCTTCTCATCTGTGCATGAAGCACTCCCCAAAATTGAGCATAGGCTTGACCATAAGACAAGTCTCAATAAATTTTTTAAAAAGTTAAAATTTCATCAAGTATCTTCTCAGACCACAATGGAATAAAATTAGAAATCAATACCAAAAGGAACCCTCAAAACTACACAAGTATATGGGAATGAAACAACTTGCTCCTGAATGACTTTTGGGTAAACAATGAAATTAAGGCAGAAATCAAAAAATTCTTTGAAATGAGTGAAAATAGAGATGCAACATGCTAAAACCTCTGGTATTCAGCAAAAAAAAATGCTAAGAGGAAAGTTTATGGCATTAAATGCCTACACCAAAAAGACAGAAAAATCTCAAATTAACAATCACACCTAAAGAAGTAGAAAAACAAGAACAAAACCCAAAAGTAGCAGAAGAAAATAAATAACAAAGATCAGAGCAAAGCTAAATGAAATTGAAACAAAAAAAGATATAAAGAATTAACAAAATGAAATATTGGTTCTTCCAAAGAATAGGCAAAATTGACAGACCACTAGCTAGACTAATCCCTCTCAAAAAAAAAGGAACAATTTAAATAAGTACAATCAGGAATGATAAAGATGACATCACAACTGACACCAGAAAAACACAGATCATCAGAGACTATTATGAACACCTCTATACTCAAAAACTAGAAAATCTAGAAGAAGTGAAAAAAAATCCTTGAAACATGTAACTTCCCAAGATGGAACCAGGAAAAAACAAAAGTCCTGAACAGACCAATAATAAATAATGAAATTAAATCATTAATTTTTTTAAATCCCCCTTAAAAATCCGAGGACCAGATGGATTCACAGCCAAAATTTTACCAGATATACAAAGAACAGCTGGCACCAATCTTACTGAAAGTATTCCAACAAATCAAACAGGATGGATTCCTCCCTAAATCTTTCTGCCCAGTGACACCCTGATACCAAAATCTGGCAAGAACACAACAAAAAAAGAAAACAACAAGCCAGTATGCCTAATGAACACAGATGCAAAAATCCTCAGCAAAATACTAGCAAACTGAATCCAACAGCATATCAAAAAGATAATTCTCCATAATCAAGAGTGCTTAATTCCAGGGATACAAGGATGGTTCTGCATGTGCAAATTAACAATCTGCTACGCAGACAGAACTAAGAACAAAAATCACATGATCATCTCAATAGATGAAAAAAAACCATTCAACAAAATCCAACATCCCTTCATCATAAAAACCCTCAACAAACTAGGCATCACAAGAACATACCTCAAATAATAAGACCCATATATGACAAATCCACAACCAACATCAGGCTGAATGAAAAAAAAAAAGTGAAAACATTTCCCCTAAGAACAGGAACAAGAGAAATGTCCACTCTCACTACTTCAATACTCATAGTACTGGAAGTCCTAGCCAGAGAAATGAGACAAGAGAAAGAAATAAATCTTAGATGACACAAACAAATGGGAAAACATCTCATTGTCATAGATTGGAAGAATCAATATTGTTAAAATGGTCATACTGCCCAAAGTGATCTACAGATTAAATGCTATTCCTATCAAATTACCAGTCTTTTCATACAGAATTAGAAAAAAATCCTAAAGTTGTTATGGAACCAATAAAAAGCCCAAATATCCAAAGCACTTAAAGGCATAAAGAACAAATCTGGAGGCATCACATTGCCTGACTTCAAATTATAACACAAGACTATAGTAACTAAAACAGCAAGTTACTGGTGCAAAAATATACACATAGATCAATGGAACTAAATAAAGACCCCAGTAATAAAGCTGCATACTTACAATCAATTGATCTTCTAATAAAATGGACAAAAATAAACAATGGGGAAAGGACACTGTATTCAATAAATTGGTGTGGGATAACTGACTAGCTATATGCAGAAAAATGAAAATGGACCCCTATCTCTCATCATATATGAGAATTAACTCAGGATGGATTAAAGACCTAAATGTAAGACCTGCAACTATAAAAATTCTAGAACAAAACCTAGGAAAAACTCTTCCAGATATCAATCTAGGCAAAGAATTTATGATGAAGACCCCAAAAACAAATACAACAAAACCAAAAATAGGTAAACAAGACTAATTAAACTAAAATGCTTCTGCACAGCAAAAGAAATAAACAACAGAATAAACAAATGACCTACGGAATGGGAGACAATATTTACAAAGTATCCCTCTGGCAAAGGAGTAACATCCAGAATCTATAAGAACTCAAACAACTCAACAAGAGAAAAAAAATGACCACATGAGTTTGGAGGAGGAGCCAAGATGGCCGAATAGGAACAGCTCCGGTCTACAGGTCCCAGCATAAGTGACGCAGAAGACGGGTGATTTCTGCATTTCCGTCTGAGGTACCGGGTTCATCTCACTAGGGAGTGCCAGAGAGTGGGCGCAGGTCAGTGGGTGCATACATCGTGTGTGAGCCGAAGCAGGGCGAGGCATTGCCTCACTCGGGAAGCGCAAGGGGTTAGGGAGTTCCCTTTCCTAGTCAAAGAAAGGGGTGACAGACGGCACCTGGAAAATTGGGTCACTCCCATCTGAACACTGCGCTTTTCCGATGGGCTTAAAAAACAGCGCACCAGGAGATTATATCCTGCACCTGCCTCAGAGGGTCCTACGCCCACGGAGTCTTGCTGATTGCTAGCACAGCAGTCTGAGATCAAATTGCAAGGTGGCAGCGAGGCTAGGGGAGGGGTGCCCACCATTGCCCAGGCTTGCTTAGGTAAACAAAGCAGCAGGGAAGCTCGAACGGGGTGGAGCCCACCACAGCTCAAGGAGGCCTGCCTGCCTCTGTAGGCTCCACCTCTGGGGGCAGGGCACAGAAAAACAAAAAGACAGCAGTAACCTCTGCAGACATAAATGTCCCTGTCTGACAGCTTTGAAGAGAGCAGTGGTTCTCCCAGCACGAGCTGGAGATCTGAGAATGGGCAGACTACCTCCTCAAGTGGGTCCCTGACCCCTGACCCCTGAGCAGCCTAACAGGGAGGCACCCCCCAGCAGGGGCACAGTGACACCTCACACGGCCAGGTACTCCAACAGACCTGCCACTGAGGGTGCTGTCTGTTAAAAGGAAAACTAACAAACAGAAAGGACATCCACACCAAAAACCCATCTGTACATCACCATCATCAAAGACCAAAAGTAGACAAAACCACAAAGATGGGGAAAAAACAGAGCAGAAAAACTGGAAACTCTAAAAAGCAGAGCGCCTCTCCTCCTCCAAAGGAACGCAGTTCCTCACCAGCAACGGAACAAAGCTGGATGGAGAATAACTTTGACGAGCTGAGAGAAGAAGGCTTCGGACAATCAAATTACTCTGAGCTACGGGAGGACATTCAAACCAAAGGCAAAGAAGTTGAAACTTTGAAAAAAATTTAGACGAATGTATAACTAGAATAACCAATACAGAGAAGTGCTTAAAGGAGCTGATGGAGCTGAAAACCAAGGATCGAGAACTACGTGAAGAATGCAGAAGCCTGAGGAGCCGATGCAATCAACTGGAAGAATGGGTATTAGCGATGGAAGATGAAATGAATGAAATGAAGCAAGAAGGGAAGTATAGAGAAAAAAGAAATGAGCAAAGCCTCCAAGAAATATGGGACTATGTGAAAAGACCAAACCTACGTCTGATTGGTGCACCTGAAAGTGATGGGGAGAATGGAACCAAGTTGGAAAACACTCTGCAGGATATTATCCAGGAGAACTTCCCCAATCTAGCAAGGCAGGCCAACGTTCAGATTCAGGAAATACAGAGAACGCCACTAAGATACTCCTCGAGAAGAGCAACTCCAAGACATATAATTGTCAGATTCACCAAAGTTGAAATGAAGGAAAAAATGTTAAGTGAAGCCAGAGAGAAAGGTAGGGTTACCCTCAAAGGGAAGCCCATCAGACTAACAGCGGATCTCTCAGCAGAAACTCTACAAGCCAGAAGAGAGTGGGGGCCAATATTCAACATTCTTAAAGAAAAGAATTTTCAACCCAGAATTTCATATCCAGCCAAACTAAGCTTCATAAGTGAAGGAGAAATAAAATACTTTACAGACAAGCAAATGCTGAGAGATTTTGTCACCACCAGGCCTGCCCTAAAAGAGCTCCTGAAGGAAGCACTAAACATGGAAAGGAACAACCGGTACCAGCCGCTGCAAAATCATGCCAAAATGTAAAGACCATCGAGACTAGGAAGAAACTGCATCAACTAACGAGCAAGATAACCAGCTAACATCATAATGACAGGATCAAATTCACACATAACAATATTAACTTTAAATGTAAATGGACTAAATGCTCCAATTAAAAGACACAGACTGGCAAATTGGATAAAGAGTCAAGACCAATCAGTGTGCTGTATTCGGGAAACCCATCTCACGTGCAGAGACACACATAGGCTCAAAATAAAAGGATGGAGGAAGATCTACCAAGAAAATGGAAAACAAAAAAAGGCAGGGGTTGCAATCCTAGTCTCTGATAAAACAGACTTTAAACCAGCAAAGATCAAAAGAGACAAAGAAGGTCATTACATAATGGTAAAGGGATCAATTCAACAAGAAGAGCTAACTATCCTAAATATATATGCACCCAATACAGGAGCATCCAGATTCATAAAGCAAGTCCTGAGTGACCTACAAAGAGACTTAGACTCCCACACATTAGTAATGGGAGACTTTAACACCCCACTGTCAACATTAGACAGATGAACGAGACAGAAAGTCAACAAGGATATCCAGGAATTGAACTCAGCTCTGCACCAAGCGGACGTAATAGACATCTACAGAACTCTCCACCCCAAATCAACAGAATATACATTTTTTTCCAGGACCACACCACACCTATTCCAAAATTGACCACATACTTGGAAGTAAAGCTCTCCTCAGCAAATGTAAAAGAAGAGAAATTATAACAAACTATCTCTCAGACCACAGTGCAATCAAACTAGAACTCAGGATTAAAAATCTCACACAAAACCGCTCAACTACATGGAAACTGAACAACCTGCTCCTGAATGACTACAGGGTACATAATGAAATGAAGGTGGAAATAAAGATGTTCTTTGAGACACAACATAACAGAATCTCTGGGAAGCATTCAAAGCAGTGTGCAGAGGGAAATTTGTAGCACTAAATGCCCACAAGAGAAAGCAGGAAAGATCCAAAATTGACACCCTAACATCACAATTAAAAGAACTAGAAAAGCAAGAGCAAACACATTCAAAAGCTAGCAGAAGGCAAGAAATAACTAAAATCAGAGCAGAACTTAAGGAAATAGAGACACAAAAAGCCCTTCAAAAAATTAATGAATCCAGGAGCTGGTTTTTTGAAAGGATCAACAAAATTGATAAACCGCTAGCAAGACTAATAAAGAAAAAAAGGGAGAAGAATCAAATAGATGCAATAAAAAATGATAAAGGGGATATCACCACTGATCCCACAGAAATACAAACTACTATCAGAGAATACTACGAACACCTCTACGCAAATAAACTAGAAAATCTAGAAGAAATGGATAAATTCCTTGACACATACACTCTCCCAAGACTAAACCAGGAAGAAGTTGAATCTCTGAATAGATCAACAACAGGAGCTGAAATTGTGGCAATAATCAATAGCTTACCAACCAAAAAGAGTCCACGACCAGATGGATTCACAGCCAAATTCTACCAGAGGTATAAGGAGGAGCTGGTACCATTCCTTCTGAAACTATTCCAATCAATAGAAAAAGAGGGAATCCTCCCTAACTCATTTTATGAGGCCAGCATCATCCTGATACCAAAGCCAGGCAGAGACACAACCAAAAAAGAGAATTTTAGACCAATATCCTTGATGAACATTGATGCAAAAATCCTCAATAAAATACTGGCAAAACGAATCCAGCAGCACATCAAAAAGCTTATCCACCATGATCAAGTGGGCTTCATCCCTGGGATGCAAGGCTGGTTCAATATACGCAAATCAATAAATGTAATCCAGCATATAAACAGAACCAAAGACAAAAAACACATGATTATCACCACAGATGCAGAAAAGGCCTTTGACAAAATTCAACAACCCTTCATGCTAAAAACTCTCAATAAATTAGGTATTGATGGGACATATCTCAAAATAATAAGAGCTATCTATGACAAACCCACAGCCAATATCATACTGAATGGGCAAAAACTGGAAGCATTCCCTTTGAAAACTGGCACAAGACAGGGATGCCCTCTCTCACCACTCCTATTCAACATAGTGTTGGAAGTTCTGGCCAGGGCAATTAGGCAGGAGAAGGAAATAAAGGGTATTCAATTAGGAAAAGAGGAAGTCAAATTGTCCCTGTTTGCAGATGACATGATTGTATATCTAGAAAACCCCATTGTCTCAGCCCAAAATCTCCTTAAGCTGACAAGCAACTTCAGCAAAGTCTCAGGACACAAAATCAATGTACAAAAATCACAAGCATTCTTATACACCAACAACAGACAGAGAGCCAAATCATGAGTGAACTCCCATTCACAATTGCTTCAAAGAGAATAAAATACCTAGGAATCCAACTTACAAGGGATGTGAAGGACCTCTTCAAGGAGAACTACAAACCACTGCTCAAGGAAATAAAAGAGGATACAAACAAATGGAAGAATATTCCATGCTCATGGGTAGGAAGAATCAATATCGTGAAAATGGCCATACTGCCCAAGGTAATTTGCAGATTCAATGCCATCCCCATCAAGCTACCAATGACTTTCTTCACAGAATTGGGAAAAACTACTTTAAAGTTCATATGGAACCAAAAAAGAGCCCGCATCGCCAAGTCAATCCTAAGCCAAAAGAACAAAGCTGGAGGCATCACACTACCTGACTTCAAACTATACTACAAGGCTACAGTAACCAAAACAGCATGGTACTGGTATCAAAACAGAGATATAGATCAATGGAACAGAACAGAGCCCTCAGAAATAATGCCGCATATCTACAACTATCTGATCTTTGACAAACCTGACAAAAACAAGCAATGGGGATAGGATTCCCTATTTAATAAATGGTGCTGGGAAAACTGGCTAGCCATATGTAGAAAGCTGAAACTGGATCCCTTCCTTACACCTTATACAAAAATCAATTCAAGATGGATTAAAGACTTAAATGTTAGACCTAAAACCATGAAAACCCTAGAAGAAAACCTAGGCATTACCATTCAAGACATAGGCATGGGCAAGGACTTCATGTCTAAAACACCAAAAGCAATGGCAACAAAAGACAAAATTGACAAATGGGATCTAATTAAACTAAAGAGCTTCTGCACAGCAAAAGAAACTACCATCAGAGTGAACAGGCAACCTACAAAATGGGAGAAAATTTTCGCAACCTACTCATCTGACAAAGAGCTAATATCCAGAATCTACAATGAACTCAAACAAATTTACAAGAAAAAAACAAACAACCCCATCAAAAAGTGGGCGAAGGACATGAACAGACACTTCTCAAAAGAAGACATTTATGCAGCCAAAAAACACATGAGAAAATGCTCACCATCACTGGCCATCAGAGAAATGCAAATCAAACCACAATGAGATACCATCTCACACCAGTTAGAATGGCAATCATTAAAAAGTCAGGAAACAACAGGTGCTAGAGAGGATGTGGAGAAATAGGAACACTTTTACACTGTTGGTGGGACTGTAAACTAGTTCAACCATTGTGGAATTCAGCGTGGTGATTCCACAGGGATCTAGAACTAGAAATACCATTTGACCCAGCCATCCCATTACTGGGTATATACCCAAAGGACTATAAATCATGCTGCTATGAAGACACGTGCACACGTATGTTTATTGCCGCATTATTCACAATAGCAAAGACTTGGAACCAACCCAAATGTCCAACAATGATAGACTGGATTAAGAAAATGTGGCACATATACACCATGGAATACTACGCAGCCATAAAAAATGATGAGTTCATGTCCTTTGTAGGGACATGGATGAAATTGGAAATCATCATTCTCAGTAAACTATCGCAAGGACAAAAAACCAAACACCGCATATTCTCACTCATAGGTGGGAATTGAACAGTGAGAACACATGCACACAGGAAGGGGAACATCACACTCTGGGGCCTGTTGTGGGGTGGGGGGAGGGGGGAGGGATAGCATTGGGAGATATACCTAATGCTAGATGACGAGTTAGTGTGTGCAGCGCACCAGCATGGCACATGTATACATATGTAACTAACCTGCACATTGTGCACATGTACCCTAAAACTTAAAGTATAATAAAAAAAGACCACATGAAAAACCAGACAAATGATATGAATAGACATTTCTCAAAAGAAGAAATACAAAAGACTAACAAACATGTGAAAAAATACTCAACATCACTAATAATCAGAGAAATAAAACTTAAAACCACACTGAGATATCATACCAGTCAGAATGGCTTTTACTAAAAGGTCAAAAAACATCAGATGTTGATATGGATGCAGTGAAAAAGGTAAGTTCATACACTTTTGGTAGGAATGTAAATTAGTTCATTCTCTATAGAAAATAGTATGGTGATATCTCAAAGAACTAGAAATAGGGCTGCCATTTGACCCAGTAATCCCACTACTGGTATCTACTCAAAGGAAAAGAAATTATTATATTAAAAAACACCCGCACTCGTATGTTTATTGCAGCTCTGTTTACAATAGCAAAGTCATGGAACCAACCTAAGTGTCCCCCCAACTGTTGACTGAATAAAGAAAATATATATAAATATATATATGTTATACATAAATGTTATATAAATGTTATATATATATTATATATATATAAACACTATTTCTGTCTATTCTTTTAGAATGACGGAATATACAAATCAGGAATAATTCAGACAAAATTCAGGGCCTCACATCAATAATTGGATCCTGGTGGTAGGGGACAAGGTAGTGTTGGGGCATAAGGAAACATTATAGAAGGACACTGGCCCAATCCCACCCACTGCACTTGAAGCTATCCCCCAAGCATCTCAGATCACATCCAGTCCAGCCCCAAGCTCATTGGTAGAGAATAAATATCTGCAGATTTAGCCACCTTCACACTTTCTGCACCCAAACTTCCTGAATTAAATAGAAGCAATCAGAAGTCATCTTGAATAAATGCCAACATCTCTATGCCCTACCAGAATCAGGGCCTAAGTACTTAGCCTTCCCTGCTGATACCGTGAACTGCTCTAAGTGCTAGATAGTGGCAATCCCTTTACTTACGTACCAGATCACTGCCCTTCTCACCTGTTCACTAATGGAGCTCAGCAATTCTCCTTCTCTTCTGTGTCATCACTTTCTCCCTCTCTAGCGGATCACTCACAAACCTGGTATCATTTCTTAAATATTAAAAAATAAATAACAAATAAAATAAAATAGTTCTCTTCACACTGCTTCCCCCTCCGACCACTACTCTATTTCTCTGCTCACCCTTTAATATACAGTTAAAAAAATAATTTTATTTGCTTGCTGTTTCAAATTTCTCTCCTTTGATTTTCTTTTGGACCCTCTCCAATCAGTTCTACCATCCCCACCACTCTTGTCAAACTCACTGGTGACCTCTAGGTTGCTAAAACCGATCGCCAATTCTCAGCATTTTACTTGACCTTTAAAAAAACATCTACACACATTCCTTTAGTGTTCTCATTCCATGTCATGGGTTTAGATACTATTATTATGCTGCTAACACTCATATTTAGAGCTCCAGCCTTGATCTCTTCTATGACTTCAAGACTCTTATATTTGATTGCCACAAGACCTCTCTACTTGCATGCCCAACAGGCAGCTCAAATGCAGCAGGTAAAAAAGCTGAAGTCCTGACCTTCCCTATCACCCACAACTTTCCAGTCTTCTCTAGGTCAATGAATGGCAGTTCCATCCTTCCAGTTGTTCAGACCCAAAAGTTTAGCCTCATCTTTAATTTCTCTGCCTCTCTCACTTCTCATCCCAATCTATCAGCAAATGCTCATAGATCTCCTCAAAAATATACCCAGAATATTATCCCTTTGCCCATCTCCATTGTTACCACCCTAGTCCAAAGCAACTATCATTTCTCACCTGGAACTTTCCATGGCCCCTTAATTGATCTTCTTACTTGCACTCCTGATGGCTTACAATCTAATTGCAATTATTTTATCCAGAATAAACCTGTTAAAAGAAAAGTCAGCTTAAGCCACTCCATCTGAGTTAGAGAAGCCATGCATGTTTTACAATGACTTGCAAGGCACAAGGCTCAGCACATGCTGCTCCCACACTTCACTTTCTGTCCTCATCTCTTACTACTCCCACCTCACTCCACCCAACCACAGTGTCCCCTTGCTGGTCTGCAGAGGCACACAGCATGCTTCAGAGTCACAGCTTTTGCAACCTCTATTCTCTCTGCCTGGACCATCCATTCTTAAATATCACTTACTCCCTTGCATTGCGAAATTCTTGCTCAAATGCTATTTCCTAGAACAGCTTTTCCTTGCCACCCTATTGAAAACTGACTCCTTGCACACACCACTCAGTATCCATGTTTCCAGCTTCATTTTTCTCCCTAGCTCTTGTCTACCCAGTCTGTGTTTTTCTTCTTTATATATTTTTTTACAATCTGTCTCTATCCACTACAATGTAAGCTCCATGAGGGTAGAGATTTCTGTTTTTATCACTACTTTGCCCTCAACTCCTGGAATAATGCATGACACAAGCATAAGAATAAGAAATTCATTTAAAAATATTAAGTATTGGATGAGTTAATGCCTCAATCCTTTGCTACTTACTTCTGCATTCCTAGCCTTTTATTCCAACATTTTTCCTAAAAATCTCAACATTTTCCTAGAGATTTCTGGCATCTTTTGAAATACAAAATAATTAGAATCTGATAATTGCTTAGAATCCATTTATTGATCCCTGCTCTTTGCAGGAAACTGATCACTGGTGTCACTTACAATTTTAAATGGAAATTATTTTTCTTCCACAAAGATGGTGCTATTGATGTGGCACCCAGGGGGATGCAGAACAGCCTGCTTACCTCTGCAATTCTAGAAGCATTGCTGCATTCCAGTGCCTTCAGATACTCCCTGAAATTATTTACATTGGTTCTCAGTCACCTTTGGTACAACTATGAAATCTTTTCCAAATATAGCAAACACACATATACGCACAGAGAGGAAATTACAGAATCAAAATGACACTGTACTTCTCAGCAAATTCCATCAGAATCTGGTAGCAGGTGTTCCCAATAGAGCCTGTGGCTTTGTATCCACAGTTTTAAGTTCTACTATTCCTTCATTCACAGCCCACGAAAGAGTATATAAAATTTCACAATAATTGCCCATAAAAACTTTCCCCACCCAAATTAATATCAAGTAAGGTGATCGCCCCACTTAAGAATGTAATTATAAAATTAAGATTTTATTAATATGGCCTAATTTCCATTCCCCAATTGTCCCATATCATTTTATTATATGGCATTATGCTTCTTTCTTTTCCTTTTTGTTGGCAAAGGAAATGTCAAGTTAAATATACCCCTTTACGGGAATGCAAAACCCAGCTCTCGCCTCCCACGGTGCCCTTAGCTGTAACCTGTCATTGAGCATCCCTCCCCTTGTGGCATCTTATGCTGCTGGATTTACCAGAGACTTGCTCTGCCCATGGAAGAAAAAAAACAGCCTCCAGAGGACAAACTCTAACACATGCCCCTCACTTCAGTGCAAAGACATTTCTAGACTGTGTTCTGCTGTGTAGACACAGAATTTCCCCCAGAGAAGTCCATCCTGCCACCTTTCTCCATTTGTCCAGGTGTCACTGTCACCATCTAGTCTGACTTCACCCAAACCAAAGCTAGGAAATCTGCTGCAGGTTGGAAATCCTTCAACCCCCTTCCAGAAATGCAGTGGGAATATAATTATCCTGAATGTGAGACATAAACACATTTTAATTAAATATGAACTCGTTTCTTCATAAGTTTTAAACAAAGTTCCAGTCATCCCAATTTAAATTTGAGAACAGATGTAATTTGGTCACTGTATTTGCTATAATAAAAGGAAATGGAAATTATGAGAGATGAAATAGTCCAGGCACAGAAAGACAAACATCACATCATCTCACTTACATGTGAAATCTAAAAAAGCCAACCTCATAGAAGCAGAGAGTAGAGCAGTGGTCACCAGGGACTGGGGTGGGAGGAGGAACAGAGTAAAGGAAGATATTGCTCAAAGGGCACAAAGTTTCAATTAGTCTGGAGGAATAAGTTTTAGTGAGCTATTGGTCTGCACAGGGACTACAGTTAATAATAATGTACTATATATTTCAAAATTGCTAAAAGAAAACATTTTTGACATTCTCACCACCAACAATAAGTTGGTGGAGAGTGGATATGTTAATTAGTTTGATTAAATCTTTCTACAGTGGATACATAGAACAAAACATTACCCTATACCCTATAAATATAGACAATTCTTATTTGTCAATTAAAACCAATCATCAATCAAGTCTATTAAAAGTGCATTGAAAAAAAAGGTTTTGAAAAAAATCTATCTTGACACATCACAGAAGGGAGGGTTGACCAGAAGCCAACTGCCTTGTTCTCCTGACTGCTACACTGCCCACCCACCTGCCCCCTGTATGGAGGAAAGAGGCCACTACCACAGGGTGCTCAACCACCAGGTACTCTCAATGGCCACAGCTCCTCCAGCTTAGGGAACAGCTTCTGTGACCACAGGAACTCATCCTCCCATCATCACTAAATTCTCAGGCTTTGGCCTTTGGCTGAACTTTCCTTTCCTTGATTCAGTGAAATATCTCATTTGTCTACTGTGCACACCTGCAGCTCTCTCAGTAGTGGCAACCTTTCTTTTCATAACCTGGTATGCTCTGAATGGAGGTGGGGTCAGGATCCTTCGTTCTCGCCATTGAAACACCCTCTTTCCTCTCTCATAAACCTCCATTCTTTTGAAGTTCAAGTCATTGAACTTTACCCTCATTGCCTTTTATGGTTATGGTCATCTGCTGACCTCATGGTCACTCTTCCACAGGGCCTGGATCACTGTCTTCCTTTTCCTCACCAATTACATTATCATTCTTGTAATACGCATAGCTAATCCAATCAACAACCTAATCTTCCCTTCCAAAACATTTCAATTACACACCCTTCAGACCTTATTGCCACCAGTAACTACCCCACCTTCCAACAATCTCTCTTTCATGCACCCTTCTGTATCTTGCCTCCCTCTCCTGTCTTTCCGGCTCACTGATTTAGTATTGCCACTACTGACATTCTCTAATCTCGTTGAAACCTGGAATCCTTGTCAATCATTGTCCTTATGTGTTCATTTTCCTCCTTGCCCTACTTGAAGCCTCTGGCACATTTATCGAAATCTTTTGTAAGCCCTCCGAATCTCCTGGTGATACGGGAGTGCTGGGAAGGGAAGAGTATAGTCCTTTTAAATGATAGGGAAGGCAGAAGGGAAGTGCTGGGTAGAGAAAGGTGGGTTGCTGGGTAGAGAAAGGTGGGTTCCTGACTAGAGCTCCACCTCCACGGACCTAGGTGAGGACAGGCACTTATGCCTTTGCGCCCAAATGTTTCATTTTCCAAGACCACCCTGGCCCGCCACGCCCCCATCCTGGGCCTATGAAAACCTGAGACCCTAGCAAGGCAGAGACAGAAGCAGCGGGACATCGTGAGAAACACATCAGCGGAAGACGACACAAGTGGCTGGTCGTGGAGAGCACAGCGGCGGAAGAGCACTCCTACAGGCACCGGCATGCCGGCAGGCCATCGACTGGTGGAATGATGCAGAGTTTGACCCTAACCGCAGTTTGACCGGAGCCATCAGAGAAGAGCGGGGTCACTGAGCGGCCTGACTCCAAGGGAAAACCATCTCCTTCTGGCTTCCGCATCTGCTGAGAGCTACTTCTATTGAATAAAACTTTGCGCTCATTCTCCAAGCCAAGAAGATTCGATTCTTCCGGTACACCAAGGCAAGAAATCCCGGGATACAGAAATCCCTCTGTCCTTGTGACAAGGAAGGGGGTCTAATTAAGCTGGTTAACACAAGCCGCCAACAGACGCTAAACCCAAAAAAAGCACCCTGTAATGCACGCCCAGTGGGGCTTCAGCTGTAAACATTCACCCCTAGACACTGCCATGGGGTAGGAGCCCGGCAGCCTGCCCCTCTGTACGCTCCCCTAGAGGTTTTAGCAGCGGGGCACTGAAGAAGCGAGCCACATCCCCATTGCACACCGTGTTGAGGAGGACAAGGGAACCTCCCCGTTTCACTGGCACCTCTCTCAATCCATATACTCACTTGGAGAAAAGACTATTGCTATCCACGTATCTTCCGCCTTCACATGCACACCCGCGCAGCTAAACCAGGAGTCAGCAAGCTATAACCTTTGACCAAATATGGAACACTGCCTGCTTTTATAAATAAGTTTTTATTGGAATACAGAATACAGACACATTTATTAATTTCTGTGTTGTCTATGGCTACTTTCATGCTACAACGGCAGAATTGAGTAGTCAGACGAAAACTATATGGTTCACAAAGCCTAAAATACTATCTATCACTTTACAGAAGAAATTTGCCAAATCCTGAGCTAAATCATTCAAAAAAAAAAAAAAAAAAAAAAAAAGGTCTGCAACCATGCTACTGGCCTCACTTTTGGTTTATGTCCTCAAGACTCAAGTTAACACCCAACTTCAACAGTCATGACTATTTCATTTCCTAGTAACATATGTTCCCACTCTCACCTAATGACCTAGCCTCGAAATAGAGAAAGAAAAAGAAAATATATATAATCAAATAAAAATAATTTCATCTTTGCATCCTCGAATCCACCTCCTCACCTACATGCCTACGTCCTTTCACTCTCTCTCTTTCTTTCTCTGTCTTCTTCCACTTTGCAGATCATGCATTAATATTGCCCATCTTTTAAAAAAAACTCCATTTGACCATGCAACCTTTTCCAGCTCTTTCCCGTTTCTCCGTTTATCTTCATAAGAAATTTCCACACTCACTGTATCACTTTCCGTCTTCTATTATCTCTCCACCACTCCACTGAGATGGTTTCTATCAGGGTCACCTAAACCATTTATACCACTAAACCCAAGAGTTTATGCTGAGTTCTCGTTTTATAAGCCTTCTCTAGCAGCATTGGATGAAGCTGACAATAAAGTCCTTCAAACACTTTCTTCTCCTGAATCCTAGGACTCCACACTCACCTGGATTTCCTCCTACCTCAATTACAGCTCCATCTCAGTTTTTCTGCAGTCCCATCCACTGCTACATCTCTAAATGTTAACAATCCCCAGAGGTTTGTCCTTGGCCTTTTCATTTTCCCTTTTCTCCTTCTCTCTTCTCTCCCTAGGTGATCTCATCCAGTCTCATTGGTCTAAGTCCCATCTCTAGGCTGCTGACTCCCAAGTCTATTACTCCAGCCTCAATTTTCACCTTCAGCCAGATATCCAAATGTCAAATCAACACTTTCACTTAGATGTGTAATGATCTCTCTGAACTAGCCTAGTCAAACATTAACTTCCACACCCACCCTCCTCATTCCAGTCTTTCCAGAGAATGTTATGACCATAAACTCAGTTCTGTGAGCCCAAAAGCTAATAGGTATCCTTGATCTTTCTTTCCCTCACAATTCATATCCATACCATGTGGGAAATCCTACTGGTTTAACTTTACAGCATAGCAGAAGTCATCGCTATTCACCATCTCCATTGCTACATCCTAGAATCAGCCACCAGCATCTTTTATCTGTACTAAGGCAGCAACCTCCTGATTCCAAACTTGTTTCTTTACAGTCCATTCTTCACACACAGCCAGAGTGACATTTCCAAATTCTAAGATAGCACCACCCTCATACTGAAACCTTCCAGTAGCTCCTAATTGTTATTAGAGTGAAACCAATCTCTTTACACAACCAAAAGTTACTGTGGTACTGCAACCCTGTCCACCTCTTCAAAATCCTCCCCCTCCCTTCACTCCCTTGTTCATTGTCCACAGCCAGTGGCCTTATTTCTATCCTTCCAAGCTGTCACATTCATCTCATCAAAATCTTTTCCATGGAATGCTTCTCGGTCAGGTCTTCCAATGGCTATTTCTTTCTCAGATGCCACTCTTCAGAGAGGCGCTCCTGATGGCCTGAGTTTGCTTCTATAATGCCACTAATTTTTGTTTTCTTCATAGCATTTACCAGTTTCTTAAATTATTTAATTTATATGCATACAAATGTTAGCATTTATTTGCGTATTTATTTTCTCACCAAATTAGTCTATAGCTTCTTAAGGGCAGAGACTTGGTTATTCTTCCACTATCTGTCCCACATCTAAACTAGCATCTGAAACAGAGAAAGCTCTCAATAAATACTTGTTGTCTGACTGCCTGACAAGTATAATTAAATAAAAGGTAAAGTTTGTAATTTAGCACCTGATCCTAAGGAAGCTACTACTTATACTACTTTATGTTGAAATGATGCTTGAATTTTCTAATTTTTTTGGCCCATGCATAGAGATTTTGCAGCTTTGAAAAAGCACAGAATCATACTCTCTCAGGTTGTTAAGACCTAAGAGGAAAATCACATATTTAAAGTGAAATTTACTCAGCATACTCACACATTCATCCCAACCAGGGGCGGGCCCTTATATGTACAGATACACTTAACACCCCTGAAAGCTGATTTTTCCCACTGAGCCGCAGTAACTGTTTAAAAAGTACCAGTTTCTTAAACAAATAGACCATATAATTACTAATTTGCAGGGCATTTATCATTCCCATGGCTATGAACTTCCCTAACCCAATATTCTTCTCCATATTACTTTTTCTCCTGCACTTAAAAGCAAAAACAAAAGTTATGTTTATGGAAATAACAGTTAACAATTTTAAAAGGTCTTAATTTTGCCTAATCTCCATGTTACTAGAGCCACAGCTTCCCATGAGACAAGGGGAAACAGCTGTTACCTGAAGCTTCTTCCTGTCCACAGTAAACCTCCTCAGGCTCAAAGGCATGTATAAACTGCTATACAGCTCTATCTATAACATCGTTTTTGTTCTGTGGGCTCTAGGGTCTGAACTTTTCTGTCCCAGCGTCTGGGCAATGCCCAAATCTTCCCACATTGTTGAATCGGTCCCAACAGCTTACAGTCTGCAGCAATTCCTGACCTTTATACACTCCAGCTGATCTGTGGTATCACTCACTTTCTGGAACACATGGATGCAGACACACACACACACACATTCACACACACACATATACTCATGATATTCTACATAAATTATTTAAAAAAAAAATAGTCAGGGTCTCCCTCTGCTGCCCTGGCTGGAGTGCAGTGGTGTAATCACTGCAGCCTTGAACTCAAATGAACCTCCCACCTCAGCTTCTTGAGTAGCTGGGACTACAGGCATGCGCCACCATGCCTGGCTAATCTACACAAATTCTTTGGGCCTTCTTCTGCCATTTCTCCAATTGAAAGAAGCCTCCGGTTTGCTCGCACCAGACCAGAATGAAGACAAATTCCACAAATTGTATGAAAGCTGTAACGGAGTGGCAGCAAGCCATTAATTGGGCTACCTCTCCCTCCAAAAGTTTCACTACTCTTAGAACAAACCACGCTACCTTTTCTGTGAGTTTTCCCAACATCAGTTAATCACCTGGTGGTAACAACAATCCATTCAAGACAGAGCAGAGATCCTGAAGCCAAAGCCCAGGAAAACATTTTGCAGCCTCTTCTCTCCTTTGGACTCTCCCTGTTAGCTCTGGTGGCAGATTGTATTTTCTAAATATGGCCACAACAATGTCCTCCATCCCACCTACTCTTCTTACAATGTGATTTTGATACCACTCCCATCAAGAACTGAGGTCTATGTTCCCTCTCTTTGAATGGGGTTCGGCCCCTGTGACTTACTCCACAAGTCAAATGTGGCAAAAGTGACGTTGCAGGGGCAAAGTCACCGAAGGTGATGAAGCTCTGCCTGGTTCTCTGGGACACCAACTCTTGTAACCCAAACGTCATGCTGTGAGGAAACCAAAGCAGCCTGTGGAGGTGCCCATGAAAAGAGGCCTACAGAGAAAGGATCCACGGCCCCAGCCCTCAGCCCCACTGAGCTCCCAGCCGACAGCCAGCAGCAGCTCGCCAGCCACATGAGGGAGCCACCGCGGAGGTGGAAAATCCAGCTGTAGTCCAACCCCAATGGATGGTGATTCAGCAAACACAAGCCTCCCCCAACTACATCCACGCAAGCTGCAGGTTCTTGAGCTACATAAATTATTGTTATTTTGAGCCACTATACTTGGGGCTGACTTGCTACACAGCGACAGCCAAAACAGCCGCTGTCTCCCCCACTGCAGGCACATTCTCTTCCTCATACAGCTGAGCTGATGCCTTCTTTATCCCCTCTCTTGGTCACACACGGGGATGTTTCAGCTGACTCACATTATTCAGTCAATACATCACTTGTGCTGGAGGAGCCAAGATGGCCGAATAGGAACAGCTCCGGTCTACAGCTCCCAGCGTGAGCGACGCAGAAGACGGGTGATTTCTGCATTTCCATCTGAGGTACCGGGTTCGTCTCACTAGGGAGTGCCAGACAGTGGGCGCAGGTCAGTGGGTGCGCGCACCGTGCACGAGCCGAAGCAGGGCGAGGCATTGCCTCACTTGGGAAGTGCAAGGGGTCAGGGAGTTCCCTTTCCGAGTCAAAGAAAGGGGTGACAGACGCACCTGGAAAATCGGGTCACTCCCACCCGAATACTGCGCTTTTCCGACCGGCTTAAAAAACGGCGCACCATGAGATTATATCCGGCACCTGGCTCGGAGGGTCCTACGCCCACGGAGTCTCGCTGATTGCTAGCACAGCGGTCTGAGATCAAACTGCAAGGCGGCAGCGAGGCTGGGGGAGGGGCGGCCGCCATTGCCCAGGCTTGCTTAGGTAAACAAAGCAGCCAGGAAGCTCCAAATGGGTGGAGCCCACCACAGCTCTAGGAGGCCTGCCTGCTCTGTAGGCTCCACCTCTGGGGGCAGGGCACAGACAAACAAAAAGACAGCAGTAACCTCTGCAGACTTAAATGTCCCTGTCTGACAGCTTTGAAGAGGGCAGTGGTTCTCCCACACGCAGCTGGAGATCTGAGAACTGACAGACTGCCTCCTCAAGTGGGTCCCTGACCCCCGAGCAGCCTAACTGGGAGGCACCCCCCCAGCAAGGGCACATTGACACCTCACACAGCAGTTTACTCCAACAGACCTGCAGCTGAGGGTCCTGTCTGTTAGAAGGAAAACTAACAAACAGAAAGGACATCCACACCAAAAACCCATCTGTACATCACCATCATCAAAGACCAAAAGTAGATAAAACCACAAAGATGGAGAAAAAACAGAACAGAAAAACTGGACACTCTAAAAAGCAGAGTGCCTCTCCTCCTCCAAAGGAACGCAGTTCCTCACCAGCAACGGAACAAAGCTGGATGGAGAATGACTTTGACGAGCTGAGAGAAGAAGGCTTCAGACGATCAAATAACTCTGAGCTACGGGAGGACATTCAAACCAAAGGCAAAGAAGTTGAAAACTTTGAAAAAAATTTAGAAGAATGTATTACTAGAATAACCAATACAGAGAAGTGCTTAAAGTTGCTGATGGAGCTGAAAACCAAGGCTCGAGAACTACGTGCAGAATGCAGAAGCCTCAGGAGCCGATGCCATCAACTGGAAGAAAGGGTATCAGCAATGGAAGATGAAATGAATGAAATGAAGCGAGAAGGGAAGTTTAGAGAAAAAAAGAATAAAAAGAAATGAGCAAAGCCTCCAAGAAATATGGGACTATGTGAAAAGACCAAATCTACATCTGATTGGTGTACCGGAAAGTGATGGGGAGAATGGAACCAAGTTGGAAAACACTCTGCAGGATATTATCCAGGAGAACTTCCCCAATCTAGCAAGGCAGGCCAACGTTCAGATTCAGGAAATACAGAGAACGCCACAAAGATACTCCTCGAGAAGAGCAACTCCAAGACACATAATTGTCAGATTCACCAAAGCTGAAATGAAGGAAAAAATGTTAAGGGCAGCCAGAGAGAAAGGTCGGGTTACCCTCAAAGGGAAGCCCATCAGATTAACAGCAGATCTCTCAGCAGAAACCCTACAAGCCAGAAGAGAGTGGGGGCCAATATTCAACATTCTTAAAGAAAAGAATTTTCAAGCCAGAATTTCATATCCAGCCAAACTAAGCTTCATAAGTGAAAGAGAAATAAAAATTGCTTTACAGACTAGCAAATGCTGAGAGATTTTGTCACCACCAGGCCTGCCCTAAAAGAGCTCCTGAAGGAAGCACTAAACGTGGAAAGGAACAACCAGTACCAGCTGCTGCAAAATCATGCCAAAATGTAAAGACCATCAAGACTAGGAAGAAACTGCATCAACTAACCAGCAAAAGAACCAGCTAACATCATAATGACAGGATCAAATTCACACACAACAATATTAACTTTAAATGTAAATGGACTAAATGCTCCAATTAAAAGATACAGATTGGCAAATTGGATAAAGAGTCAAGACTCATCAGTGTCCTGTATTCAGGAAACCCATCTCACATGCAGAGACACACATAGGCTCAAAATAAAAGGATGGAGGAAGATCTACCAAGCAAATGGAAAACAAAAAAAGGCAGGGGTTGCAATCCTAGTCTCTGATAAAACAGACTTTAAACCAACAAAGATCAAAAGAGACAAAGAAGGCCATTACATAATGGTAAAGGGATCAATTCAACAAGAAGAGCTAACTATCCTAAATATATATGCACCCAATACAGGAGCACCCAGATTCATAAAGCAAGTCCTGAGTGACCTACAAAGAGACTTAGACTCCCACACATTAGTAATGGGAGACTTTAACACCCCACTGTCAACATTAGACAGATCAACGAGACAGAAAGTCAACAAGGATACCCAGGAATTGAACTCAGCTCTACACCAAGCAGACCTAATAGACATCTACAGAACACTCCACCCCAAATCAACAGAATATACATTTTTTTCAGCACCACACCACACCTATTCCAAAATTGACCACATACTTGGAAGTAAAGCTCTCCTCAGCAAATGTAAAAGAACAGAGATTTTAACAAACTATCTCTCAGACCACAGTGCAATCAAACTAGAACTCAGGATTAAAAATCTCACTCAAAACCGCTCAACTACATGGAAACTGAACAACCTGCTCCTGAATGACTACTGGATACATAACGAAATGAAGGCAGAAATAAAGATGTTCTTTGAAACCAACGAGAACAAAGACACAACATACCAGAATCTCTGGGATGCATTCAAAGCAGTGTGTAGAGGGAAATTTATAGCACTAAATCCCACAAGAGAAAGCAGGAAAGATCCAAAATTGACACCCTAACATCACAATTAAAAGAACTAGAGAAGCAAGAGCAAACACATTCAAAAGCTAGCAGAAGGCAAGAAATAACTAAAATCAGAGCAGAACTGAAGGAAATAGAGACACAAAAAACCCTTCAAAAAATTAATGAATCCAGGAGCTGGTTTTTTCAAAGGATCAACAAAATTGATAGACCGCTAGCAAGACTAATAAAGAAAAAAAGAGAGAAGAATCAAATAGACACAATAAAAAATGATAAAGGGGATATCACCACCGATCCCACAGAAATACAAACTACCATCAGAGAATACTACAAACACCTCTACGCAAATAAACAAGAAAATCTAGAAGAAATGGATAAATTCCTTGACACATACACTCTCCCAAGACTAAACCAGGAAGAAGTTGAATCTCTGAATAGACCAATAACAGGCTCTGAAATTGAGGCAATAATCAATAGCTTACCAACCAAAAAGAGTCCAGGACGAGATGGATTCACAGCCAAATTCTACCAGAGGTATAAGGAGGAGCTGGTACCATTCCTTCTGAAACTATTCCAATCAATAGAAAAAGAGGGAATCCTTCCTAACTCATTTTATGAGGCCAGCATCATTCTGATACCAAAGCCGGGCAGAGACACAACCAAAAAAGAGAATTTTAGACCAATATCCTTGATGAACATTGATGCAAAAATCCTCAATAAAATACTGGCAAAACGAATCCAGCAGCACATCAAAAAGCTTATCCACCATGATCAAGTGGGCTTCATCCCTGGGATGCAAGGCTGGTTCAATATACGCAAATCAATAAATGTAATCCAGCATATAAACAGAGCCAAAGATAAAAACCACATGATTATCTCAATAGATGCAGAAAAAGCCTTTGACAAAATTCAACAACTCTTCATGCTAAAAACTGTCAATAAATTAGGTATTGATGGGACATATCTCAAAATAATAAGAGCTATCTATGACAAACCCACAGCCAATATCACACTGAATGGGCAAAAACTGGAAGCATTCCCTTTGAAAACTGGCACAAGACAGGGATGCCCTCTCTCACCACTCCTATTCAACATAGTGTTGGAAGTTCTGGCCAGGGCAATTAGGCAGGAGAAGGAAATAAAGGGTATTCAATTAGGAAAAGAGGAAGTCAAATTGTCCCTGTTTGCAGACGACATGATTGTATATCTAGAAAACCCCATTGTCTCAGCCCAAAATCTCCTTAAGCTGATAAGCAACTTCAGCAAAGTCTCAGGATAAAAAATCGATGTACAAAAATCACAAGCATTCTTATACACCAATAACAGACAAACAGAGAGCCAAATCATGAGTGAACTCCCATTCACAATTGCTTCAAAGAGAATAAAATACCTAGGAATCCAACTTACAAGGGACGTGAAGGACCTCTTCAAGGAGAACTACAAACCACTGCTCAATGAAATAAAAGAGGATACAAACAAATGGAAGAACATTCCATGCTCATGGGTAGGAAGAATCAATATCATGAAAATGGCCATACTGCCCAAGGTAATTTATAGATTCAATGCCATCCCCATCAAGCTACCAATGACTTTCTTCACAGAATTGGAAAAAACTACTTTAAAGTTCATATGGAACCAAAAAAGAGCCCGCATCGCCAAGTCAATCCTAAGCCAAAAGAACAAAGCTGGAGGCATCACACTACCTGACTTCAAACTATACTACAAGGCTACAGTAACCAAAACAGCATGGTACTGGTATCAAAACAGAGATATAGATCAATGGAACAGAACAGAGCCCTCAGAAATAATGCCGCATATCTACAACTATCTGATCTTTGACAAACCTGACAAAAACAAGAAATGGGGAAAGGATTCCCTATTTAATAAATGGTGCTGGGAAAACTGGCTAGCCATATGTAGAAAGCTGAAACTGGATCCCTTCCTTACACCTTATACAAAAATCAATTCAAGATGGATTAAAGACTTAAATGTTAGACCTAAAACCATGAAAACCCTAGAAGAAAACCTAGGCATTACCATTCAGGACATAGGCATGGGCAAGGACTTCATGTCTAAAACACCAAAAGCAATGGCAACAAAAGACAAAATTGACAAATGGGATCTAATTAAACTAAAGAGCTTCTGCACAGCAAAAGAAACTACCATCAAAGTGAACAGGCAACCTACAAAATGGGAGAAAATTTTCGCAACCTACTCATCTGACAAAGGGCTAATATCCAGAATCTACAATGAACTCAAACAAATTTACAAGAAAAAAACAAACAACCCCATCAAAAAGTGAGCGAAGGACATGAACAGACACTTCTCAAAAGAAGACATTTATGCAGCCAAAAAACACATGAAAAAATGCTCATCATCACTGGCCATCAGAGAAATGCAAATCAAAACCACAATGAGATACCATCTCACACCAGTTAGAATGGCAATCATTAAAAAGTCAGGAAACAACAGGTGCTGGAGAGGATGTGGAGAAATAGGAACACTTTTACACTGTTGGTGGGACTGTAAACTAGTTCAACCATTGTGGAAGTCAGTGTGGCGATTCCTCAGGGATCTAGAACTAGAAATACCATTTGACCCAGCCATCCCATTACTGGGTATATACCCAAAGGACTATAAATCATGCTGCTATGAAGACACATGCACATGTATGTTTATTGCGGCATTATTCACAATAGCAAAGACTTAGAACCAACCCAAATGTCCAACAATGATAGACTGGATTAAGAAAATGTGGCACATATACACCATGGAATACTATGCAGCCATAAAAAATGATGAGTTCATGTCCTTTGTAGGGACATGGATGAAATTGGAAATCATCATTCTCAGTAAACTATCGCAAGAACAAAAAACCAAACACCGCATATTCTCACTCATAGGTGGGAATTGAACGATGAGATCACATGGACACAGGAAGGGGAATATCACACTCTGGGGACTGTTGTGGGGTGGGGGAGGGGGGAGGGATAGCATTGGGAGATATACCTAATGTTAGATGATGAGTTAGTGGGTGCAGTGCACCAGGATGGCACATGTATACATATGTAACTAACCTGCACAATGTGCACATGTACCCTAAAACTTAAAGTATAATAAAAAAATAAATAAATAAAAAAAATTCAAAAAAAAAAATACATCACTTGTCCTTTCACTGATGAAGCTTGGCTCTGCTACCTACTCATTTCCACTCCTGCCCTGCATCCCTAGATCCATGGCCACTTTAATCCCTTCTCAGGAACCCGCCCTTGTCTATCTACACATTCAAGGTACTTGTCATGTTTATGTAAAAACTTACAACTGATGCCATCCTCAGCAGAGGCTGGAAGACATAGCAGTCTTCAAAACTGGAAGGTTTCTTGACAGTTACAAATGCAGAAGCCAAAAGAAAAGTGGGAGGGGAGAAGCAGTGTTAGTCATGAGTAATGCATCAGGTGCTTGGAACATAACATAGACCCAAACTGATTCCAAGCAATCAGTTCTAAGCAGGGTCACCAGCAGGGGTCCAGGGTCAAATGAAGTGAGGAAATGCTTGCAAAGGGTGAGGGGATCTGAGTAATGTTCTCCTGGTAATCTGCTCATGAGAAGCTATCTACAGTCACAATTGCTATTTCCAGTAACAATTATTAGGGTCACTCCTCACAACTTGTTGTATCTAGTAACCTTACCAACAACAACAAAAAAACGAAGTTAATCAAAAACGGCTTGTTCTGAATAAACTCGTCTGTGTCCTAGTAATCACACTTTCTCTACAGATGCTCACAAGTCATTATTTGCTGTGTGTGTGTGTGTGTGTGTGTGTAAAACAAAGCATATCCTATACTGGGGGTCACCATTTGGTTAAGATTAAATAGACAAGACCCAATGATCTGCCCTTCCAAATCACGGGCCATGATGTCAGACCCAGGTTCTGCCACTTACCAGCTCTGTGATCTTGAGCTACTTACTGAGTCTTCCTGAGCTTCTGTAACTTAATTATGAAATGTGAATAATAATAACAGTTCTCATTCTCAAAGGGTTTTTAAGAGTAAATAAAATAACATAATTCAAGTACCAAGCCCCTCTAGGAGGTGATTCATACATTTTGAATTCCCTCCTTCTTTCCATGGATTAGATGTGATGAGCCTGTCCAGGGCTATGGAACTAAGCCATTGTCCTTAGACATTATTTAGAGCTTAACCCAGGCATGTCCTGACTTATGGGTTTGATCCAATTAGTCACAGGCTGTAGCTTTAGGGGTCCTGACACCAAGGTAAAAACTCTCATCAGAAATTCCTCTCCTTTCCTATTTTCCCTGATGGCTGCAATCTTATTTTTTCACCAAACAAAACCGCATTCTCTTTCTTGGCCGTGTCTAAAGTAATGGGTTCGCTACAAAGCCTCTTGGAATACATCCCTGCAAAGCAATCCCACCCCAGAGTCAGGGCCTGATTCAACTCGATGACTGAGACGTTCTTAATGAAAGTCAGGCCGTAACGCCTTCAGAGTCTTTTTCAGTAGCAGCACAGCAGGAAAGAGATTGGGTTAATCCTCTATATGGCTCCTGATTTTCTGAGCTTTAAAGCATAGCAAAGCTAAAAATAGCCCATTTCCTCATATTCTCACATAGGCATCCCCTTTTAAACCAGCTCCTTTCCATAAATGTTGCATCTCTAGGGACATATATGGAAGGTAAGCCAGGAACACCCTGGGATAATCTTGACCTTCTCTACCTCCTGAGCCCTATAGCCACATTCTGCAGGTATTGGAACAGGACCATCCTACACAGGTTCTCCTCTAGAAAGAGTGCAATTATGTCTTAAAGAAAACATCATACAAAACGGAGAATAGAAAAGTGCTTTGTCCCTGGCAGTGCACAAGACTCAAGCCTGCACCTTAATAAGGAATCTCTTTAACCCCTGCCTTACATAAGAATGAAATCCAAAAGTCAGCCCACATGGTGCTCTGCATTCAGGAAAACCCTCCACAATGGGAGACTGACTTTCTAGAGAAAGTGACAGCTTGTATTCCATGGAACAATGATGAAACCCTCCGACAGGAAAGCTGCACAAGTTTGTGAAAACAGCTGCCCTTTGGTGTAAATTTCTCCTGGATTGAAACTCTAGCTTCTCCAGTGACTAGTTAGGTCATTGGAGGAAACTCAAAATTGACATCAATAGAATGGAGAGGACTTGAGTAGGACCCTGAGATCTGGAGACAGAAATGAGACTCCAAATCATTAGGAAGGCATGCTTAGGAAACTCCCTCCAGAAACAGAGCCAGAGCATTAAGAAACTAAAAAACAAGGACCTATGGGTCGGTAAGGTTTACAATAAGAAGGCAGGTGGTCTAGAAGCCTGGGCGAGGATTTGAACCTGGAAAGGAGAGAAGAACACGGGAACTATATTAATGAATATAATTTGGATTTCTGGAGCAAAACTTAAGATAATAAATCTGTAAGCTCTTAGCTAGGGTTATATTTAACTTCAAAGCCAACTGGTCTCACCAAGAGGACGTTAAGATGAAAAAGAAGGAAAAGGCTTCAGTGATCAGAGAATCTTATCTTTGCTAATATACCTGTGTGCATATGCACACACACACACACACACACACACACACACACACATGCACACCATGAAATAGGTCAGATTTTTTTTCTCCCAAAAACACAGCTGTGCTACCCTCTCCTTCCCTGTTGCTTAATTCAGATAATAGACATGATAGCCTTATGCCATGTTTGAGAAGACTATAAACCTTAAATCCCAATGTTTATGTATCTTTTTCATGTTTCTCTATGTCATTGTGAAAAAAAAAAACTCCAGTGAAGGATAAACTTGTGATGACCATTTGGACTGTCCTCTAGTGTCCAGCATCTTGCAAAACCCACCCCGACCTTGGAGAAGGAAGCAGGGAATCATCCACGTAAAGCCTTGATTCTGAGCTGGTGTTACTTACTATTCTGTCCATCTTTGAATTGTTTTAGTTATAGGTAATTGGAATTGTTTTTGGTCATTCCAAAGGCAGGACATTCAATCTAAAAATCCAAGGACACTATGGGGAGATATGCCTTTTAAATGGTTATTGGTCTAAGACCAAAAGAGAAATATCTAAATAAATTCATGAAATAAACCCCTACAGAAGAAAGCAGCTAGGACTTTTAAATGACAACAGTGGCCATGATTTATTCAAAGAAATCCACTTATTCACATAATAAACAATATTGCTCTCAACATCTGTAAAACAAAACACATAACAGGAGAAATTAAAATAGTATGGAAAATACGCTTATATGGAATCCCAAAGTTTAACAGGAAGAAACTCCAGTTGGGAACATTGATATAGAACAGTGTGACCTACACAAAAGATACTGAATTGGAGAGAGGGGTGGCAGATGGTGAAGGAAGTGATCAAAAGTCTCACCTTAGACTTTCTTCTGACCACCAAGAAGAAAGGGTTAGTGAAGTGGAAATTTCAAGAACTTGAAAGAATATTGTCATATTACCTCATGGTAGCAAAAAGAGAAACAGTTGGGCAAAATTGAATGTATATGCTATGTTTTTGAAGGCATATTTCAGAAATTTAAGAGAAATAGTAGGCAGGATTATAAACCATGATAATTTGGGAAGGAAGATAATTTTCAAAAATGTGATTCTGTGTTGCATTTGTAAATGACCCTGGTGAGAAAGAGGGCCTGGGTGCTCAACATAAAATAAGACAGACTAGCATAGTGTCTAAGGGCCTGGTCCTGGACTCTAGCCAATGGCATTTAACCCCAGCCCCACCACTTCATAGTTGGGATCTTGGGCCTGTTTACTAGCCTCTCTGCATTAGAGATGTTTAATCCATAAAAATGGAGAGGTAACAGCATTTATGCCATAGGATTACTGTGATGATTCAATAAGACAATATAATTAAAGTGCCTTGCACCTAGTGAAAGCTCAGTAAAATGGTGCCTATCATTATCCTTAGGTACCAGGCTGCATTCTAGGTAAAGGAGATACATGGCTGAGGCTTGGTACCTGCCCTCAAGCAACTGTCTGCTATTTTAAATAGCTAACATGCAATGGATAATGATTAGTACAGCATAGGTATAGCTGCTTCAAACTCTCCCCAGAATCAGATGTGGAATAAGTAAATCATTTCACCAGTTAACTAACAAAATTGTTATCTAAAGGAAACATTGGACCTTCCCACTGAACAGTAATCATTTCTAATTGTAAAAAAGAAACACTCAAAAATGGAAAGGAGGCACATGGTGGACAGAGACATGAAAGACGGGAACCAGGGTGAGCTGTGGTTTACAAAAACACTAAGACTCCCAGTAAAGGATTTCTCAGTTACTCTAAGAGCTGGAGAAGTCCAAGAGATAAACTTGGGATCAACTGTGTAATATTGATGGAGAAAGGAAGGTGAATTTCCTTACATTCCATTGGCTTCTTCAAGAACCTGGTATTCGGACTGAAAAGAAAAGGACTGAACCATTGTGAGAGAATTAGAGCCTTAAATTTATTAGGCGATGGTAAAAACATCCATTTTCTCTTAGTGTTTTCAATTCTTTTGGCTGAGACATAAGGAGCCAAGGTACAAAGAGAATTTGCAAATAAAATCAACAAGCTTGTGTCAATGGTCTTTGAGAAGCTAATGCAAAATGGAAAGTTTTTGATAGACTGAAAATGCACAAATCCTATTCCAATTTTCAAGGAGCAGAATTCTTCAAACAAGACAGGGGCTTGGCAAAGGCAGTGTGCTACTGTAAAAAGTAATAAAGGAAGGAAGCCAGAAAGAAGAAAAATATTCCTAAGGACAGGGGATAAATCGGTGTCCAGTGCAAGAATATAATAGACTATGGCTCAAAATCATTTGAGTGTGTACCATATGACAGGTACAATTCTGGGTACTTTTATATATATGATCTTATTTAATTTCCCCATAGCCAGAGGTATCATTATGTCCACTTTTTAGAGATAAGGAAACTGGCATGCAGGAAGAAGGATTAAACAATGAAGTATCTCTGGCCTATTTTAAAGCTAAAAACCACATATTCAAGATTCTGCCCTTGGAAGATAAGAACAAGGCATTCTGGAAAAATAGAAACAGTTCAAATTCTAAGAAGGAGTGGGGTGAATAAACTAGAGAGAAAATTACATTTGCCATGTCCAAAATAGCTTGGTAGTCAGTGAAGTTCTAAAAAGGATACATTGTGGCAGATCCTTTTTGTAATTTCTTTCCAGCCTACGTACTTCTATTTCTAGGAACTACCACCCCACGCAAAAAGATGCACCTTTGAACTCCTATTTGATAGAACTGATTGGACCCAATCTAGGCCAATAGATTTTTCCTCCCAGAAATTGGGAATTGAGAATATTAGCCAATTTCTGTTGTTCATTTGAACTAGAAAGTGATGAGAAACTCAGCTGGAAATGGCCACTTTGGGGCCTTATTCGTATGCACAAAAGAGAGGGAAATGCCTGGATAACAGACAAGTACAGAGGTGAGGCTATGCAGCCCTGAAAAAGAAGAACGAAGAACCCTGGCTCTAGATGTTCTTTCAGGTCTTGATTCTAGTCTCCTGTGGGTATATACATATATTTCTTGCTCCTGGATGCTCCTGCGATATTATTATAGATCCTTTTACAACTTTACCTTTAGTGCTTAAAGTAACCTGGCCAAGTTTGGGGAAATAGTAACCAAAATGCCTGGTTTAGATGATCATATATTGCTATGACAGATATGCTTTCCTCTTGAAACATTAGTCTGGTACATGATGGAAAGTCTTATGCTATGTCCTCCATACATGGATCATGAATTTCTCCCACATCACCTGGGAGCAAGTAAAATAAAAATGAAATGAACTGCGCATATAGAAATTTTAGAGAGCTGAGGAAAAACTGAAGAACATAGCAATGGTTGTTATATTTTAATTATTTTCTACCTAAAGATCATAACTTTATAAAAGAAAGGGGTATGGAATGTCAAGAAAGACGAAGCTAACATAAGACTCATTCTCCTGACTCTCAGTGACTTTACGTAGAGAATAGCTGAACTATGGCAAAAGACAAAGGGAATTTTATAAGGATACGAAAGAATGTGAGACAGTAGACTCACAATCAAAAACAGAATCAAAAATGATAATGGGGAGTATTGTCTAAAAGATGAAAACATCATCAAAAAAGTATGAAACTGAAAACTAAGAAGCTATCAGACATGACACAGAAAGAATTCTCAGATGAAAATAACAGGCACGGAAGTTAAGATAGAAATATATTATCATTCCAGAAAGATGGCACTGAAAGAGAATTCATATAAGGCCCCTTCTCCCTTTTTTCTCTTAAAATATCCTTGACATTTTCTGTCAAAGGGTAAGAAAAAATCCACATTAACACCCAAAATGTTTGACAAGATTTTGAGCATATTTCATATTCTGCAGCAAATGTATAATCTCTCTGACAAGATTGGAGAGAATTAAAAGTTGGCACCAGCAGCAAACCCAAGCCTAGAACCCTGCACAGAAGGGACAGTGGATCAAGAGAATAACCTGGCATGGCCAGAGACCTCCTGGGCGTATACTCAGGACGTATACTCTACATACAGAGGCACAGCCAGGCCAAGGCTGACTGGACCCTCCCAAGGGTAAGCTCCGACTCAGGCCCTGATCCAGCAGGGACCTGTTTCCTCTCAGCTGAGAGGCTGGAGGGGCAAATGTGCCAACGGGCTTGAGCGCCAATCCCAACCCTAATACAGGGGTAGGAAGGACTCTGACAATTTGATTACAAAAAGACAAATGCTTTTTTTGACCCTTACTCCAAATGGAAAGGAGCTCTTTCTCATGAGCTCTATTCCATATTTGGAAATACTTGATATTCTGAAAAGTGGGAAGATATTTCTATTTCTAATAGTTTATTATTTCTATTCTATTAATAGTTTATTATTTCTAATCAACTTCTTCCATTTAGCACAAACATAAAACCTCAAATTTAGAAGCAATATTGATGATCATTTCTTTCTGATTATGGAGAAAACTGAAACTATGCACTTTAGCAGCCCAGAGAAGCCATCACTCAACCCCAGTTGGAAATGAAAGTTAAGAATGTTCCTTCAGACCAACCTTAGCTTTGTTCACTCTCTCTCCCCTTCTCTTTGATGTTCTGCTTTCTGATGGTTTGTTCTGTTGGTTTTTCTCATTTTGTAAATTGGACATTTATCTCATTCATGTTCAAGGTTTTTTCTATAGTAAGTATCTGAGTCTATCTGAATTATCTCCTTTGCTTCACCCCATGATTGGGTGTATGTGTACATACAAACATGTATCTATACATATTTTTATTGCTTTTCCACTTATATCTTTACATTATGATTTATTTGACCTGTTCGTTATTTTAAAGTGTTTTGTTTTTGTTTCTGTTTTTGTTTTGTTTTATTATTATTATACTTTAAGTTTTAGTGTACATGTGCACAATGTGCAGGTTAGTTACATATGTATACATGTGCCACGCTGGTGTGCTTCACCCATTAACTCGTCATTTAGCATTAGGTATATCTCCTAATGCTATCCCTCCCCACTCCCCCTACCCCACAACAGTCCCCAGAGTGTGATGTTCCCCTTCCTGTGTCCATGTGTTCTCATTGTTCAATTCCCATCTATGAGTGAGAACATGTGGTGTTTGGTTTTTTGTCCTTGCAATAGTTTACTGAGAATGATGATTTCCAATTTCATCCATGTCCCTACAAAGGACATGAACTCATCATTTTTTATGGCTGCATAGTATTCCATGGTGTATATGTGCCACATTTTCTTAATCCAGTCTATCATTGTTGGACATTTGGGTTGGTTCCAAGTCTTTGCTATTGTGAATAGTGCTGCAATAAACATACATGTGCATGTGTCTTTATAGCAGCATGATTTTATAGTCCTTTGGGTATATATCCAGTAATGGGATGGCTGGGTGAAATGGTATTTCTAGTTCTAGATCCCTGAGGAATCGCCACACTGACTTCGACAATGGTTGAACTACTTTACAGTCCCACCAACAGTGTAAAAGTGTTCCTATTTCTCCACATCCTCTCCAGCACCTGTTGTTTCCTGACTTTTTAATGATTGCCATTCTAACTGGTGTGAGATGGTATCTCATTGTGGTTTTGATTTGCATTTCTCTGATGGCCAGTGATGATGAGCATTTTCTCATGTGTTTTTTGGCTGCATAAATGTCTTCTTTTGAGAAGTGTCTGTTCATATCCTTTGCCCACCTTTTGATGGGGTTGTTTGTTTTTTTTCTTGTAAATTTGTTTGAGTTCATTGTAGATTCTGGATATTAGCCCTTTGTCAGGTGAGTAGGTTGCAAAAATTTTCTCCCATTCTGTAGGTTGCCTGTTCACTCTGATGGCAGTTTCTTTTGCTGTGCAGAAGCTCTTTAGTTTAATTAGATCCCATTTGTCAATTTTGTCTTTTATTGCCATTGCTTTTGGTGTTTTAGACATGAAGTCCTTGCCCATGCCTATGTCCTGAATGGTAAAACCTAGGTTTTCTTCTAGGGTTTTTATGGTTTTAGGTCTAACATTTAAGTCTTCAATCCATCTTGAATTAATTTTCGTATAAGGTGTAAGGAAGGGATCCAGTTTCAGCTTTCTACATATGGCTAGCCAGTTTTCCCAGCACCATTTATTAAATAGGGAATCCTTTCCCCATTGCTTGCTTTTGTCAGGTTTGTCAAAGATCAGATAGTTGTAGATATGCAGCGTTATTTCTGAGGGCTCTGTTCTGTTCCATTGATCTATATCTCTGTTTTGATACCAGTACCATGCTGTTTTGGTTACTGTAGCATTGTAGTATAGTTTGAAGTCAGGTAGCGTGATACCTCCAGTTTTGTTCTTTTGGCTTAGGATTGACTTGGCAACGCGGGCTCTTTTTTGGTTCCATATGAACTTTAAAGTAGTTTTTTTCCAATTCTGTGAAGAAAGTCATTGGTATCTTGATGGGGATGGCATTGAATCTATAAATTACCTTGGGCAGTATGGCCATTTTCATGATATTGATTCTTCCTACCCATGAGCATGGAATGTTCTTCCATTTGTTTGTATCCTCTTTTATTTCACTGAGCAGTGGTTTGTAGTTCTCCTTGAAGAGGTCCTTCACGTCCCTTGTAAGTTGGATTCCTAGGTATTTTATTCTCTTTGAAGCAATTGTGAATGGGAGTTCACTCATGATTTGGCTCTCTGTTTGTCTGTTATTGGTGTATAAGAATGCTTGTGATTTTTGTACATTGATTTTGTATCCTGAGACTTTGCTGAAGTTGCTTATCAGCTTAAGGAGATTTTGGGCTGAGACAATGGGGTTTTCTAGATATACAATCATGTCATCTGCAAACAGGGACAATTTGACTTCCTCTTTTCCTAATTGAATACCCTTTATTTCCTTCTCCTGCCTAATTGCCCTGGCCAGAACTTCCAACACTATGTTGAATAGAAGTAGTGAGAGAGGGCATCCCTGTCTTGTGCCAGTTTTCAAAGGGAATGCTTCCAGTTCTTGCCCATTGAGTATGATATTGGCTGTGGGTTTGTCATAGATAGCTCTTATTATTTTGAGATACGTCCCATCAATACCTAATTTATTGACAGTTTTTAGCGGGAAGGGTTGCTGAATTTTGTCAAAGGCTTTTTCTGCATCTATTGAGATAATCATGTGGTTTTTGTCTTTGGTTCTGTTTATATGCTGGATTACATTTATTGATTTGCGTATATTGAACCAGCCTTGCATCCCAGGGATGAAGCCCACTTGATCATGGTGGATAAGCTTTTTGATGTGCTGCTGGATTCGTTTTGCCAGTATTTTATTGAGGATTTTTGCATCGATGTTCATCAAGGATATTGGTCTAAAATTCTCTTTTTTTGTTTGTGTCTCTGCCCAGCTTTGGTATCAGGATGATGCTGGCCTCATAAAATGAGTTAGGGAGGATTCCCTCTTTTTCTATTGATTGGAATAGTTTCAGAAGGAATGGTACCAGTTCCTCCTTGTACCTCTGGTAGAATTCGGTTGTGAATCCATCTGGTCCTGGACTCTTTTTGGTTGGTAAGCTATTGATTATTGCCACAATTTCAGATCCTGTTTTTGGTATTTTAAAGTGTTTTTAAATGCACAGACTTAAGAGTTTTAGAAATGTATTTCTTTTTCAAAAAAAATTTGTATTGTTAATATCACTGTTAATAAGACAATTCTATATTTTGTGAATCCTGACAAAATGTGCCAAAGACACATTAATCATGTGATATTCCTGCCGACAATACATAACATGATCATAGCGGAGAGAAAGATCAGAAAAAGCTAAACTGAGGAATATCCTACAAAATTACCAGCCTATACCTGTCAAAAATTTCAGGTTAAGGGAGACTAAAGAGATGTGAGAAGTATATGCAGCACATGTTTCTGGATTGGATCCTGATCAATTTAAACTTTTGCTCTATCAGACATTTTTGAGACTATCGGTAAAATTTGAGTAAGGTCTTTAAATTATTAATAGCTTATATCAGTGTGACTTTCTGATTTTGCTAATAAAGTCATGGTTACTTGAGGAAAAAGTGCTTGTTTTTTAGGAAATGCACACTGAACGTTTAGGGTTAACAGAGTATTGTATATGCAACTGGTTCTGGACAAATTATACAGAGAGAAAATGGTACAGTAAATGTGGTAAGATGTTAACCTTTGGAAAATCTAAGTGAAGGTATAGGAATGCTTTGTACTGTTTTGCAGATTTATTGTAAATCTGGAATTATTTCAGAATAGAAAATTTAAAAATAGCTTTTGTTGTTGGTTCTAAGTAATTTCATGTGGTCAAAGAACATGTGAGTATGATCAAGCTTGGGCAAATTATTATGACCTTTCTCTGCATCAGCCTTGCCATCTGAAAAATGAAAATAATAGTACCTATGTCATAGATTGTTGTGAGAGTAATTTAAGACATTTAAAATACTGAGAACTCATCCAGGCACAAAGTATATAAATATATTTTGTAGTAAGCTGAATAATAGCCCCCAAGACATCCGGTCCTAATCCATGAACCCTATATTACCTTACATGGAAATGAGGTCTTTGCTGATGTTATTAAGTTGGGGATCTTGAGATAGGGAGATTTTCTTGGATGATCTAGATAGGTCCTAAGTGCAATCACAAGTGTGTTTAATCAGAGGCAGGGAGATTGCAGACAGAAGAGGAGAAGACAATGTGACCATGAAGCCAGAGATTGGAGTGATGCAGCCACAAACAAAGGAATACCAGTAGCCACAAAAAAAATGGGAAGCATCAAGTAACAGATTCTCTCCTAGAAATTCTGGAGGATGAAGCATCCACCCGCAATTTGATTTTGGTGTAGTAATATTCATTTTGGACCTCTGGCCTCCAGGGAACTGTGAGAATGAATTTCTGTTGTTTTAAACCAAAAAAAAAAAAAAAAAAAAGAATGTTCCTTCAAGAATGACCCAATCACAAATCCTGGACTTGGACAATTTAAGCTCTTACCATAGATAAACAGTGAAAATAGAACTGCAAAACAGCCTGTCAGGAAACCTGATCTCTCAGAAAATTTGAACAAAAATGAAACATCTTAAAACGATGAGGAATTATTTATTTGGCACCTTTGAAAAAGGAACAGAATAAACTTGAATGTCACTATGGAACCATTTAAATTAGTATGGGAAGTAGTTAAAAATAGAACTGATGTTGCAGAAAAATCAATTAGTAACATAGAAAATAGATTTGAGAAACATACAGAATGTCAAAGAAATTAACACAGAGGAAAATAATATGAATAAGTATTTTTGTATCCACATGCTGCCTGGCTGTTCTGGCTGCTGACAACATAAACGTGAAGAAACTGTTTCCACCTGCCCTTAAGGTGGTCACAGCTCAGTAAGGAAGATAGAGAAATAAATAGATAGCAATCTAGATGTCATTAATTGATACCAACTCACTATCCCAGAATCACAAAAATATAATTTTTATTATAGTAGCCACAGATGGTATACAAAAAGAAAGATAAAAAACAAGACACATTAAGAATATCCTATTGCTCTTAAAAGAAACAATGTATAGGCTTTATTCTCAGGATACTCACCAGCACATCCAAAAATCTGGAAATATTAGCATTAGTCTCCTAAATAAAAGGATAAAAATTCAAATTGTTAACAATCTATTTTGACAGAAAAGATGAAATGTATAAAACTACATATCACTATATGTGAGATAAAGCACAGCTATACACAGAGAGAAACATAGATGCCTTCAATGTTTTTGCCATTTCAAATACTATGGTCCCATTAGGATATGGGGTAGTAAATAAAGTATTGGAAAACCAAAAACTCAGGAAATACTACAAAGTAAATAAACAAGACAATAGCAAATATAGTTGGGAGAAAAAGAAAAATTATTTTCAAAATTATAAAAGACTTCTTTCATATCTTTACCTGGTTGAAAGTTAATATAGTTTATATTAATATTATAAACTATTAAAGAAAAAAAGAAAACATAAAGGTCTTAGAACAAATGAACATCTTGAAAATAAACAAAATGTTGAATTGTTGTACTAAAAATTTAATAGAGGAATTACAGTTTGGGGTACAATGGACTAAGTGTAGTCCCCGTGTCTCTCCCATTGAATGCAACTATAAAACCTGAACAAAGACTGAAAAAAAAAAACAAACTGAAATCTAGAATTGGGCACCAGCGTGTAAAAGTAACTCCAGGAAAAGCCCTCTAGTTCTGGTTCAATAAACAGAAAGGGGATTTCTTAGTGCCTAGAAAAAGTATGGAAATCTTCTTGCGTTAATTTTTTTTCTCCCACATTCTTGGGTCCCAGGCCCCATACAATCTCTTTGTGATGGCAGCAGAGAAGGAAATGAGAGCCCACAGGAATCCAAGCTTTGAGTGAGGAAAACTGCTTTTTGCAGTCCATGGAGCCCCAATCCCAAGAAGGTGGGTCAATCCTCTATTAATTTTATTTCTCCTTGTGTCTTCTTGCTGTTTCTCTCTAGATGCAGAAGCATATATGGAGAAGCAACTAAATCCCCAGTTTTCTGACATAATAATTAAAAATCAGAGGCCCAGGAAACTATATAGAAAATAATAGGCAGGAAATCATAGAGAGGGAATAGCTTGGGAAAGAGGCACCATAAAGATTTGTTAATGAATTTCTGTTCTCACCCCAGAGTTGACCATGGGTAGATCTGATTTAATCAATACAGCAAAGAATTTAAGGATGGAACTCACAGATTATTGCCCAGGTCTCAGAGTGGCCACTGGGTGGCACACACACAGGACAACTACAAATAGCATTGCAAAGACTCTGAAAACTGAATTAACTTTGGGACTGCAGTCCACAGAAGGTGGGCTGGACTGTGTGTCCTAAACCTAAACAGGTTGATTGCTTGCTGAAACAAAAATAACATTTAACATAAATATTTTTAAAGACTCAGCACCTCATGACATAATATTCATGCCCAGGAACAAATCCAAAAGTACTCAATATATGAAGAATTAGAAAAATATCACTTCAAACAGAGCAAAAAAAATCAACAGATGCTAATGTAAAAATAAAATATATTAAAAATATCTGACAAAAAACGTAAAGCAATTGGCTAGGCATAGTGGCTTACACCTGTAATCCCAACACTTTGGGAGGCCAAGGTGTGAGGATTGCTTGAGGCCAAAAATTTGTAACCGGCCTGGACAACATAGAGAGAACCCATCTCAATAAAAAAATAAAAAATAAAAATCAGCTGGATATGGTGTTGTATACCTATAGTCCTAGCTACTAGGAAGGCTGGGGCAAGAGGATCCCAGTTCGAGGTTACTGTGAGCTATGAACATACCACTGCACTCTAGTTCGAGTGACAGAGAGAGACCCTGTCTCAAAATATGAAAAAGAACTTAAAGCAGCTATCACAAAAATGTTCCATCAAGTAATTTCTAACACTCGTGAAACAAATAAAAAAATAGTTACAGCAAGAAACAGAATTCGACAGAAATAGTACAACTGAACAATACAATAACTACAATTGGAAAAAATCTCACTAAAAGGTCTCAATATTGGAGATATGACAGAGGAAGGGATCAGTGAACTCAAAGATAGTTTAATAAAAACTATCCAGTCAGAGTAACAGAGAAAAAAATAGATTTGAGAAAAATTAACAGGGCCTTCGGAACATGTGGGATAATAAAAAAGGTCTAACATTGTATCGTTAGAGTTCCAAAAGGAGATAAGAAAAGAACGTAGACCTGAAAAAAAAAGTTTGAAGAATTAATAGCTGGAAATTTCCTGTTTAGCAAAAGACATAAACTTAAAGATTCAAAATATTCAACAAATTCCTAAGAGGACAAACCCAAAGAAATCCATGCTCTGTGACACATATGCAACCTGCTAAGAATAGAAGGCAATTAAAAACCTTTAAACAGAGACAAGCTACGCATTATTTGTAGGAAAACAATAATTCAAATGACAACGAATTTTTTATCAGAAATCATGGAGTTCAGAAGAAAGTAGCACACATTTTTAGGTACTGAAAGGAAAGAACCATCAGCCCAGATTTCTTTATTCAGTGAAAATATTCTTCAAAAAATAAAAGAGAAATAAGATATTCTCAAATAAAGAAAACCTAAGAGAATTATTTGCCAGCAGACCTCCTTTAGAAAAATATTGTTAATGCAAATTTTTCAGATAAAAGCAAAATAATACCAGAGAGAAAAATGGAACATAAGGAATGAAAGAAGAAAACAAAATGGTAAATATCTGGGTAAATAAAGACTACTTTCTCTTGAGATCCTTAAGATATGTTTCATGGTTGAAAGTTAAAATTATAACATTGTCTTGCAGGGTTTTCAATGCACCTAGTAAGTAAAGGGATCTATATGGTGGTAAGATATATCAACATCCATTTGATGTTGATAAAATATGTAGTCTAATTAGACTAAATATAAAGTTAAGTAATTCTCTAGAGCAATTACTAAAATAAATTTCAAGGAGATATAGTCAAAGACTCAATGGGCAAGTAAAATAGAATACTAAAAAATGTTCAAAAAGTGCAAAAGAATGCAGAAAATAGAGAATGGAGATACAAAAATGAAGAGAACAAACAAAACTAAATAATAAAATGGTAAAGTGGGATATAAATATATCAATAACTGTATTAAATGTAAATGGTCTGAGCACACCAATTAAAAGACAGAGATCATTAGAATGGGTAGCAAAACATAATACAACTATATGTTGTCCATGTGAAATCTAATGCTTCAAATAGGTTATAAGGAAAAGGATAGAAAAAGATATACCATGCAAACTCTTACAAAAGAAGTTGGAGTTGCTATATTCATATCAGACAAAGTAGATTTCAGCACAAAGAAAATTACCAGGAATAAAGAGAAGCCTTACATAATGATTCAACAGTCAATTTGTCATGAAGATATAACAACCCTAAATGTGTATGCACCTAACAACAGAGCTCCAAAATACAGGGCATAAAAACTGAGAAAACTGAAGGAGAAATTGACAAATTTTCTGTTACAGATAGAAATTACAATGCTCATAGATTGAATATCAGAAAAAAATATAGAACTCAACAATACCATAAATCAATAGGATCTAACCAACATTTTTTGAACACTTCATCCAACAATAGCAGAAGTCACATCCTTTTCAAATTCACAAGAAAGATTCACTAAAATGTACCATATCCTAGATTGTAAAACAAATCTTAACAATTTATTTTTTTAAGAGATGGTGGTCTAGCTATGTTGCCTAGGCTGGTCTTGATCTCCTGGGCCCAAGCGATCCTCCTGCTTCAGCCTCCCAAACTGCTGGGATTACAGGAATAAGCCACCGCACCTGGCCAAACCTTAATGAATTTAAAAGAATTAGAATCATACAAAGTATATTATCTTATTATAATGTAATTAAAGTAGAAGTCAAAACAGGGAAAATTCTCCAAACACTTGAAAATTAAAAAGTACACTTGTAAAACCAGTCAAGCAACAAAAGAGTAAAAAGCAGTAAGAATTTACTAGAGGGGTATGGTAGAGGGCACAGAGAGATCCCCTCTGTGCACAGATGCATAGGAAAGGCCTAAAACTAAAGGCAAAGCTGGAACAATGATAATATTTTTCTAGTACCCCAGTTTCCACTCTATGCACAAAATAATATCAAAGTAACTTCAAGATAGTGGTACATTGAAGGTAAACAGAACGAGTCAAACATACCCCGATTCCTAAATATAACTGAACTGTTTACACTTCCATGAAAATATTAATCAAAAGAAGGATGGATAAGCCATATTCCTAACAGGTAACATAAACTTAAGAACAAGGAATATTACCAGGAATAAAGAGGAGCATTTCATAATAATAAAGGGATCAATCACAAAGAGAACAGAACAATCCTAAATGTCTATGCAACTAAAAACAGAGTATCAAAATAAGGAAAGCAAGAATTGATGGGACTAAAGGCTAAATTTTAAAATCCACAATTTTAGTGGCAGACATCAAAATCTTCTCTTAGTAATCAATAGAACAAAATCAGAATACACATTAGACTTAAAAACACTACAAATTAACTTGACCTAACTGACATCTAGAGAAATCATTCATGAGCAACTACAGGATACATGTTTTTCTCAAGTGCACATGGAATATTCACCATGATAAATCATACTCCAGGTCATAAAACATACTTCAACAAATTTAAAATGATTAATGTCATATAAAGTATATTCTCTTATAAAAACAAAATTAAACTTGAAATCTATAACAGAAGAATAGCTAGAGATATCCAAATATTGAGAAATTTCAAAACACACTTTTGCATAACCCCTAGGTCAAAGACCAAGTCAAAAGAGAAATTAGAAAATATTATAACTTGAATGAAAATGAAAACACAGCATACATTAATTTGTGAGATGCAGTACTTGGCAACAATTTTAGCATTAAATGCTAATATCACAAAAGAGGTGTGCCATTTATTAATTTATTACATCTCATTTCTATATTTATTTTCAATGTATGTTCTGTGATAATAGAATTAATTTAAGCATCTTTCCTGTAAATTCAGCACAAAGTTGTGCTTTCTCAGTAGAGGGCACTGGAGGGACATTGCAGGAGGAAGTCCCTCTCCTGGGAGGAAGACACTCTCCAGCTGCTGCATGGGAGAAAGTAGGGGAGTGGGTCAAGGGTGTAGACCAAGTGTACAGTATTTTCAAAGTCTAGTGTATTACAGCAAAAAACAATAATAATAAAATAGAGACTGAAGGGGAAAAAAAGTCTCAATTTGCTGAAGACATGATTGTCTGCATAGAAAATCCAAAAGAATCTATAACAGAGCTACTAGGAATAAAAAGTGACTTTAGCAAGATCATGGGGAAGAAGAACAATGCAAAAAAATTAATTGTACTTCAATATACTAGCAATGAACAAATGGAAGTTGAAATAACATTGAAAATAACACAAAAATATGAAATATTAGGTATAAATCTAAATAAGGACAAAATATGTAGGCTGAACACTGTAAGACAATAATGAGAAAATTTGAAAAGATCTAAGTAAATGAGTGAATAAGAGAATATATGGGCTGGGCCTGGTGGCTCACACCTGTAATCCCAACACTTTGGGAGGCCAAGGTGGGCAGATCACAAGGTCAGATCGAGCCCATCCTGGCTAACACAGTGAAACCCCATCTCTACTAAAAATACAAAAAATTAGCTCGGCATGGTGGCATGCTCCTGTAATCCCAGCTACTCGGGAGACTGAAGCAGGAGAATCACTTGAACCAGGGAGGCAGAGGTTGCAGTGAGCCAAGATCATGTCACTGCACTCGAGCCTGGGTGACAGAGCGAGACTCCATCTGAAAAAAAAAAAAAAAAAGAAAAGAATATACTATGTGCAGGATTGGAAGACTCATTATTGTTAAAATATTATTTCTCTTCAAACTGATCTATGGATTGAAAGCAATCACAAGAAATTACAGCAGGATTTTTTTTCAGAAGTTAGTGACCTAATTATTATATGGAAAAACAAAGGCACTATAATAGTCAAGCTGATTATGAAAAAGAACAAAGTTGGTGAAATTACACTATCTGACATTAAGACTTACAATGACCTTACAGTAACCAAGACAGCTTCTATTAGTGAAAGAACAGATACGCATGTCAATGAATCATAATAATGAGTCCAGATATAAAACTCAGGTCAAAATACATAAGGCAACAATTGCTAGAACCACAAAAAGAGATAGAGAAATATATTACTATATTTTTTGGCTTCAACACACCTCTATGATTAATTGAGAAATCAGCAGGTAGAAAAATCAGTAAGGAAATACAATCATGAGCCTCATAATGCTGTTTTGGTCAATGACAGACCACATATACAACGGAGGTCCAATAAGATTATAATGAATCTAAAAATTCCTATTATCTAGTCATAGCCATAATGTCATTAACGTCATAGTACAGCATATTGCTCTTGTGTTTGTAGTGATGCTGGTGTAGACAAACCTACTACATTACTGGTCATACATGAACTTTTAAAAAATACAATTCTCTGTGTTTTTTTTAAAAAAGTCTCTGCCTCTCTTTCCTTGTCCTTTTCTAATATTGTGTATGTGAGCTTTATTATTTTATTGCATATTTTATATTTTATTTTTATATTTTATATTTATATTTTATTTCTCCCTTTAAATTTATTTGTTATTTCTGCCATTTTCTGTTTTATAAATATGGTTATCCCTTGATATCCACAGGGTATTGGTTCCAGGAGCTCCTGTGATACCAAACTCTGCAGATGTTCAAATGGCATAGCATTTGTGTATAACCTATACACATCCTCCCATATACAGTACTTTAAATTATCTCTAGATTACTTATAACACCAAATAAAATGCAAATGCTATGTAAATAGTTGTTATACTATATTGTATTGTGTTTGTATTATTTTTATTGTTGTATTGTTATTTTTCCAATTTTTAGAATATTTTGGCTCCGCAATTGGTTGAATCCACTGATATGGAACCCACAGATATGAAGGGCCAACTGTAGTTACAATCATTAGCCACATAACAACCTTTTGGTCAATGTTAGATTGCATATGTTATGGTGATCTCATAAAACTATAGTAGAGCTAAAAAATTCCTATCACCTGGTAACTCACATGTTTGTCACATAAAAGTACAGCATATATAATTATGTACAGAACATATTACTTGATAATGATATTAAAAGACTATGTCACTGGTTTATGTATTTATTATACCATACTTTTTATCATTAAAGCTAATGTGTGTGTTTATGTCTTCATTTTTAACAAAAAAGTTTAAAAAGTAAAGTAGTTAAATGGAAAAAGGCATACAGAATAAGGATATCAGGAAGAAAATATTTTTGTACAGCTGTACAATGCATTTGTGCTTTAGCCAAGTATTATTACAAAACAGAGAAAAAGTAAAAAAATTAAAAGTTCATAAAGTAAAAAAATTACAGCAAGCTAAAGTCAATTTATTATTGAATACAGAAAAATATTTTTATAAATGTATTATAGCCTGAGTACAGTGTTTATAAAATCTACAGTAGCATACAGCAATGTCCTAGACATTCATATTCACTCACTTCTCATTCACTGACTCACCCAAAGTAACTTCCAGTCCTGCAAGCTTCATTCATGGTAAGTGCCTTATACAACTATACAATTTTTTGTCTATTATACTGTACATTACTATACCTTTTCTATGTTTAGATACACAAATCCTTACCATTATGTTACAATTTCCTACCGTATTCAGTACAATAACATGCTATACAGCTTTGTAGCCTAGGAATAACAGGCTATACTATATAGCCTAAGTGTGTAGTAGGCCACACTATCCGGCTTTATGTAAGTACACTTTATAATATTTGCACAATGAAGTCACCTAACAATGCATTTCTCAGAATGCATCTCCTTCATTAAGGAACATGTTACTGTGGTTGAACTGAAAAGCACCATCAATCAACTGGATCTAACTGACATTTGTAGAATGCTTCATCTGACGACAGTAGAGTACATACTCTTCTCAAGCTCACAATGTCCATTCAACCAGATTGACCACATTATTGTCCATAAAACATGCAACAACAAATATAAAAGATGAGAAATCATATGATGTATGCACTCAGACCACAATGGAATTAAATTAGAAATCAATAACAGAAAGATAGCTGGAAATTCCCAAATGCTCGGAGGTTAAACAACAAACTTCTAAATAAAACACACTTACAGAAGAAGTTTCAAAATAAATGTAAAAATATTTGAACTAAATAAAAATGAAAATACAACTTATCAAAACATGTAAGCAGAGAAAGCAGTGCTTAGAGGAAAATTTATACTATTGAATGCATATATTAGAAAAGAATAAAGAACTAAAATCAATAAGCTATGATTTCACCTTAGAAAACTAGAGAAAAAAATATAAGCTTTAAACAGGGAGAAATAATAAAAATTAGAAGCAGAAATCAATGAAATTGAAAACAGTAAAAGTATAGAGAAATTAACAAAACTAAAACCTGATTCTTTGAAAATATCAACAAAATTTATAAACCTAGTAGCCAGGCTAACGAAGAATAAAAAAAGATATAAATTACTAATATCATAAATGAAAGAGGTGTCATCATTATTGTTCCACTGGACAACAAAATGATAATAAAGAAATATTACCAACAATTCTATGCCCACAAATCTGATAACATAAATGAAATGGACCAATTTCTTAAATCTAGCAAAATTCACATAAGAAGAAATAGATAATCTGAATAGTTCTATGACTGTTAAATAAATTTATTTAATAATTAATAACCTTCCAGAATAGAAAGTGCTAAGCCTAAATGGTTTCACTGGTGACTTCTCCCAAATATTTGAAGACAAAATGATACCAGTTCTGTATAATACCTTTCCAGAAACAAAAGTAGAAAGAATACTCATTCAGTGAAGCCAGCATTACCCTAATATTAAAGCCATATAAGAACACTAAAAGAAAAGAAAACTGCAGAACAGTGTCTTTCATGAACATACACGCAAAAATTCTTAACAAAATCTTAGCAAGTTAAATCTAACTAGGTGTAAAGAGAATAATACACCACAACCAAGTAGAATTTATTTCAAGTATTCAAGGCTAGATCAGGATTTCAATTATTAGTTAATAGAATTTATCAACAAGCTACAGAAGAAAAATTAATGATTACATAAATAGATACAGAAAACTCATTTGCCAAAATCTAACATCCATTCACAATAAAAATTCTCAGCAAACTAAGAATAGGGGGGAACTTCCCAACTTAATAAAGAAGAAAAACCTACAGCTAACATCATACTTAATGGTAACAAACCAGATAATTTGTCACTAAAATCCGGGAAAAGGTAAGGATGTTCCTTCTCACCACCCCTACTGAATATCATACTGGAAGTCCTAGTTAATGCAATATGACCAGAAAAGAAAATCAAATTCAAAAAGAAAAAAATTTGTACAAATTAGGGAGGGAGAAATAAAATTGTCTTTCTCACAGGTAGCATAATTCTTCATGTAGAAAAATCTCCTCAATCAATTAAAAAAAGAAACTCCTGGAATTAATATGTAATTAAAGGAAAGTTGCAGGACACCAGGTTAATTTATAAAAGTCAATTACTTTTCTATATAAAAGCAATAAACAATTTTTAAATTAAAAGCATAATATCATTTATATTAGCACCAAACAAAATGAAGTGCTTCAGAATATATCTACCAAAATATATATAACATCTATACAAGCAAAATTACAAAACTCTGATGAAAGAAATCAAATAAGATATAAATAAATGATAAATATTTTATGTTCACACATAGGATGAATCTATTTTGTTAAGATGTCGGTTCTTTGCAACTTGACCTATAGATTCAAAGCAATCTCAATCATAATATCAGCAAATTATTTCGTGGATATTAACAAAGTGATTCTAAAATTTATATGGACAAGAGATCCAGAATAGCCTACACCTTACTGAGAAAGAACAAAGGCCAAGGACTGATGCTACCCAACTTCAAAACTTACTATAAATTACATTAATCATGATAGTGTGGTATTGGTGAAATAATAGACAAACAGATCAATGGAACAGAAGAGACAGCCCTCCCCACCTCCTGCCCGCCCCCACACAAACATGCAAATAGAGTCAAATGATCTTTGACAAAGAAGGTAATTGAATGGAAAAATGATAAAGGATCTGCCCTATATTCAGTCCACAGAAGCCAGATTTAAGGTGTGTTCTGGGTTCTGCGGTTGCTTATGGACAGGCAGTGGCACAACAACCCAGCTGGCCTGACTGCAAACAGATGCTGGGTCTGCCATGGTTTTCTCAAACATGTACATACATCAGAATCATCTGGAGTAACGGATTCAGCAGGTCTGGGGCAGAACCCAATAATTCAGATTTCTAACAAGTTCCCTGGAGATACTGATGGTACCAGGACAAATGGTGCTGAAATAACTGGCTATTCACATGCAAAAAAATAAATCTAGACACTAAACTTATTTCATTCACAAACATTAATTCCAAATGGATCATAGACCTCAGTATAAAACATAAAACCTTAAACTTCCAGAATATAATGTAGGAAAAACTCTAGGTGACTTGGGTTTGGTGGTGAGTTTTTAGATAAAACATCAAAAGAATAATCCATGAAAGAAAAAAATAGATAACATGGACTTTGCAAAAATTAAAAACTTCTGCCTTGCAGGAGAGACTGTTAGAAGGAAAAGGCAAGCCACTGACTGGGATAAAATATTTGCAAAACACATCTGAAAATATTTTTTAAACATTCTGTATCCAAAATATACAAAGAAAAACTAGAGAGAGAGAGCTGTTAAAACTCAATGTTAAGAAAACAACCTTTTTTTTTTTTTTTTTTTTTTGAGATGGAGTCTCACTCTGTCACCCAGGCTGGAGTGCGATCTCGGCTCACTGCAACCTACACCTCCTGGGTTCAAGCAATTCTCCTGCCTAATTTTTTTTTATACTATAAGCTCAAGGGTACATCTGCACCACATGCAGCTTTGTTACATGTGTATACATGTGCCATGTTGGTTTGCTGCACCCATTAACTCATCATTTACATTAGGTATTACTCCTAATGCTATCGCTCCCCCTGCCCCCCACCCCACGACAGGCTCTGGTGTGTGATGTTCACCGCCCTGCGTCCAAGTATTCTCATTGTTCAATTCCCACCTATGAGTGAGAACGTGTGGTGTTTGGTTTTCTGTCCTTAATGATAGTTGGCTTAGAATGATGGTTTTGAGCTTCATCCATGTCCCTGCAAAGGACATTAACTCATCCTTTTTTATGGCTGCATAGCATTCCATGGTGTATATGTGCCACATTTTCTTAATCCAGTCTATCATTGATGGACATCTGGGTTGGTTCCAAGTTTTTGCTATTGTGAATAGTGCCACAATAAGCATATGTGCGCGTGTGTCTTTACAGTAACATGATTTAGAATCCTTTGGGTATATACCCAGTAATGGGATGGCTGGGTCAAATGGTATTTCTAGTTCTAGATCCCTGAGGAATTGCCACACTGACTTCCACAATGGTTGAAGTAGTTTACAGTCCCACCAACAGTGTAAAAGTGTTCCTATTTGTCCACATCCTCTCCAGCACCTGTTGTTTCCTGACTTTTTTTTATTATACTTTAAGTTTTAGGATACATGTGCACAAAGTGCAGGTTTGTTACATATGTATACATGTGCCATGTTGGTGTGCTGCACCCATTAACTCGTCATTTAGCATTAGGTATATCTCCTAATGCTATCCCTCCCCCCTCCCCCAAACCCACAACAGTCCCCCGTGTGTGATGTTCCCCTTCCTGTGTCCATGTGTTCTCATTGTTCAAATCCCACCTATGAGTGAGAACATGAGGTGTTTGGTTTTTTGTCCTTGTGATAGTTTGCTTAGAATGATGGTTTCCAGTTTCATCCATGTCCCTACAAAGGACATGAACTCATCATTTTTTATGGCTGCATAGTATTCCATGGTGTATATGTGCCACATTTTCTTAATCCAGTCTATCATTGTTGGACATTTAGGTTGGTTCCAAGTCTTTGCTATTGTGAATAGTGCCGCTATAAACATATGTGTGCATGTGTCTTTATAGCAGCATGATTTATAATCCTTTTGGGTATATACCCAGTAATGGGATGGCTGGGTCAAATGGTATTTCTAGTTCTAGATCCTGAGGAATTGCCACACTGACTTCCACAATGGTTGAACTAGTTTACAGTCCCACCAACAGTGTAAAAGTGTTCCTATTTCTCCACATCCTCTCCAGCACCTGTTGTTTCCTGACTTTTTAATGATTGCCATTCTAACTGGTGTGAGATGGTATCTCATTGTGGTTTTGATTTGCATTTCTCTGATGGCCAGTGATGATGAGCATTTCTTCATGTGTTTTTTGGCTGCATAAATGTCTTCTTTTGAGAAGTGTCTGTTCATATCCTTTGCCCACTTTTTGATGGGGTTGTTTGTTTTTTTCTTGTAAATTTGTTTGAGTTCATTGTAGATTCTGGATATTAGTCCTTTGTCAGATGAGTAGGTTGCAAAAATTTTCTCCCATTCTGTAGGTTGCCTGTTCACTCTGATGGTAGTTTCTTTTGCTGTGCAGAGGTTCTTTAGTTTAATTAGATCCCATTTGTCAATTTTGTCTTTTGTTGCCATTGCTTTTGGTGTTTTAGACATGAAGTCCTTGCCCATGCCTATGTCCTGAATGGTATTGCCTAGGTTTTCTTCTAGGGTTTTTATGGTTTTAGGTCTAACATTTAAGTCTTTAATCCATCTTGAATTAATTTTTGTATAAGGTGTAAGGAAGGGATCCAGTTTTAGCTTTCTACATATGGCTAACCAGTTCTCCCAGCACCATTTATTAAATAGGGAATCCTTTCCCCATTTCTTGTTTTTCTCAGGTTTGTCAAAGATCAGATAGTTGTAGATATGTGGCGTTATTTCTGAGGGCTCTGTTCTGTTCCATTGATCTATATCTCTGTTTTGATACCAGTACCATGCTGTTTTGGTTACTGTCGCCTTGTAGTTTAGTTTGAAGTCAGGTAGCATGATGCCTCCAGTTTTGTTCTTTTGGCTTAGGATTGACTTGGTGATGCGGGCACTTTTTTGGTTCCATATGAACTTTAAAGTAGTATTTTTTCCAATTCTGTGAAGAAAGTCATTGGTAGCTTGATGGGGATGGCATTGAATCTATAAATTACCTTGGGCAGTATGGCCATTTTCATGATATTGATTCTTCCTACCCATGAGCATTGAATGTTCTTCCATTTGTTTGTATCCTCTTTTATTTCATTAAGCAGTGGTTTGTAGTTCTCCTTGAAGAGGTCCTTCACATCCCTTGTAAGTTGGATTCCTAGGTATTTTATTCTCTTTGAAGCAATTGTGAATGGGAGTTCACTCATGATTTGGCTCTCTGTTTGTCTGTTGTTGGTGTATAAGAATGCTTGTGATTTTTGTACATTGATTTTGTATCCTGAGACTTTGCTGAAGTTGCTTATCAGCTTGAGGAGATTTGGGGCTGAGACAATGGGGTTTTCTAGACATACAATCATGTCATCTGCAAACAGGGACAATTTGACTTCCTCTTTTCCTAATTGAATACCCTTTATTTCCTTCTCCTGCCTAATTGCCCTGGCCAGAACTTCCAACACTGTGTTGAATAGGAGTGGTGAGATAGGGCATCCCTGTCTTGTGCCTGTTTTCAAAGGGAATAACTGGAAGAATTTTTTATGGCTGCATAGTATTCCATGGTGTATATGTGCCAGCATTCAAAGAGAATACTTCCAGTTTTTGCCCATTGAGTATGATATTGGCTGTGGGTTTGTCATAAATAACTCTTATTATTTTGAGATATGGTCCATCAATACCTAGTTTATTGAGAGTTTTTAGCATGAAGAGCTGTTGAATTTTGTCGAAGGCCTTTTCTGCATCTATTGAGATAATTATGTGGTTTTTGTTGTTGATTCTGTTTATGTGATGGATTACGTTTATTGATTTGCATATGTTGAACCAGTCATGCATCCCAGGGATGAAGCCAACTTGATCGTGCTGGATAAGCTTTTTGATGTGCTGCTGGATTCGGTTTGCCAGTATTTTACTGAGAATTTTCTCATGGATGTTCATCAGGGATATTGGCCTAAAATTCTCTTTTTTTGTTGTGTTTCTGCCAGGCTTTGGTATCAGGATGATGTTGGCCTCATAAAATGAGTTAGGGAGGATTCCCTCTTTTTCTATTGACAAGAATAATTCAGAAGGAATGGTACCAGCTCCTCTTTGTACATCTGGTAGAATTCAGCTATGAATCCATCCGGTCCTGGACTTTTTTTGGTTGGTAGGCTCTTAATTATTGCCTCAATTTCAGAGCCTGTTATTGGTCTATTCAGAGATTCAACTTTTTCCTAGTTAAGTCTTGGGAGGCTGTATGTGTCCAGGAATTTATCCATTTCTTCTAGATTTCTAGTTTATTTGTGTAGAGGTGTTTGTAGTATTCTCTGATGGTAGTTTGTATTTCTGTGGGATCAGTAGTGATATTCCTTTTATCATTTTTATTGCGTCTATTTAATTCTTCTCTCTTTTCTTCCTTATTAGTCTTGGTAGCGGTATATCAATTTTGTTGATCTTTTCAAAAAACCAGCTCCTGGATTCATTGATTTTTTGAAGGGTTTTTTGTGTCTCTATTTCCTTCAGTTCTGCTCTGATCTTAGTTATTTCTTGCCTTCTGCTAGCTTTTGAATGTGTTTGCTCTTGCTTCTCTAGTTCTTTTAGTTGTGATGTTAGGGTGTCAATTTTGGATCTTTCCTGCTTTCTCTTGTGGGCATTTAGTGCTATAAATTTCCCTCTACGCACTGCTTTAAATGTGTCCCAGAGATTCTGGTATGTTGTGTCTTTGTTCTCATTGGTTTCAAAGAACATATTTATTTCTGTCTTCATTTCATTATTTGCCCAGTAGTCATTCAGGAGCAGGTTGTTCAGTATCCATGTAGTTGAGTGGTTTTGAGTGAATTTCTTAATCCTGAGTTCTAATTTGTTTGCACTGTGGTCTCACAGGTAGTTTGTTGTGATTTCTGTTCTTTTACATTTGGTTAGGAGTGCTTTACTTCCAACTACGTGGTCACTTTTGGAATAAGTGCAATGTGGAGTAGGTGCTGAGAAGAATGTATATTCTGTTGATTTGGGGTGGAGAGTTCTGTAGGTGTCTATTAGGTCCACCTGGTGCAGAGCTGAGTTCAAGTCCTGGATATCCTTGTTAAACTTCTGTCTCATTGATCTGTCTAATGTTGACAGTGGAGTGTTAAAGTCTTCCATTATTATTGCGTGGGTGTCTAAGTCTCTTTGTAGGTCTCTAAGGACTTGCTTTATGAATCTGGGTGCTCCTGTTTTGGGTGCATATATATTTAGCATAGTTAGCTCTTCTTGTTGAATTGATCCATTTACAATTATGTAATGGCCTTCTTTGTCTCTCTTGATCTTTGTTGGTGTAAAGTCTGTTTTATCAGAGACTAGGATTGCAACCCCTGTTTTTTTTTTTTTTTTTTACTTTCCGTTTGCTTGGTAGATCTTCCTCCATCCTTTTATTTTGAGCCTATGTGTGTCTCTGCACGTGAGATGGGTTTCCTGAATACAGCACACTGATGGGTCTTGACTCTTTATCCAATTTGCCAGTCTGTGTCTTTTAATTGGGGCATTTAGTCCATTTACATTTAAAGTTAATATTGTTATGTGTGAATTTGATCTTGTCATTACGATGTTCGTGGATTATTTTGCCTATTAGTTGATACAGTTTCTTCCTAGCATCATTGGTCTTTACAATTTGGCATGTTTTTGCAGTGGCTGGTACCAGTTGTTCCTTTCCATGTTTAGTGCTTCATTCAGGAGCTCTTGTAAGGCAGGCCTGGTGGTGACAAAATCTCTCAGCATTTGCTTGTCTGTAAAGGATTTTATTTCTCCTTCACTTGTGAAGCTTACTTTGGCTGGATATGAAATTCTGGGTTGAAAATTCTTTTCTTTAAGAATGTTGAATATTGGCCCCCACTCTCTTCTGGCTTGTAGAGTTTCTGCCGAAAGATCCACTGTTAGTCTGATGGGCTTCCCTTTGTGGGTAACCCGACCTTTCTCTCTGGCTGCCCTTAACATTTTTTCCTTCATCTGGGTGAATCTGACAATTATGTATCTTGGAGTTGCTCTTCTCGAGGAGTATCTTTGTAGTGTTCTCTGTATTTCCTGAATTTGAATGTTTGCCTGCCTTGCTAGGTTGGGGAAGTTCCCCTGGATAATATCCTGCAGAGTGTTTTCCAACTTGGTTCCATTCTCCCCATCTCTTTCAGGTATATCAATCAAACATAGATTTGGTCTTTTCACATAGTCCCATATTTCTTGGAGGCTTTGTTCGTTTCTTTTTACTCTTTTTTCTGTAAACTTCTCTTCTCGCTTTATTTCATTAATTTGATCTTCAATCACCCTTCGATTCACCCTTTCTTGCACTTGATCTAATCAGCCATTGAAGCTTGTGCACGTGTCACGTAGTTCTCGTGCCATGGTTTTCAGCTCCATCAGGTCATTTAAGGTCTTCTCTACACTGTTTATTCTAGTTAGCCATTCGTCTAATCTTTTTTCAAGGTTTTTAGCTTCGTTGCAATGGTTTGAACATCCTCCTTTGGTTTGGAGAAGTTTGTTATTACTGACCTTCAGAAACCTACTTCTGTCAGCTCATCAAAGTCATTCTTCATCCAGCTTTGTTCCATTGCTGGCAAGGAGCTGCGATCCTTTGGAGGCAAAGAGGTGCTCTAGTTTTTAGAATTTTTAGCTTTTCTGCTCTGGTTTCTCCCCATCTTTGTGGTTATATCTACCTTTGGTCTTTGATGCTGTTGACCTACAGACGGGGTTTTAGTATAGATGTTCTTTTTGTTGATGTTGATGCTATTCCTTTCTGTTTGTTCGTTTTCCTTCTAACAGTCTGGTCCCTCAGCTGCAGGTCTTTTGGAGTTTGCTGGAGGTCCACTCCAGACCCTTTTTGCTTGGGTATCAGTAGCAGAGGCTTCAGAGCAGCAAATATTGCAGAACAGCAAATATTGCTGCCTGATCCTTCCTCTGGAAGCTTTGTCCCAGAGGGTCACCTGCCTGTATGAGGTGTCAGTCGGCCCGTACTGGGAGGTGTCTCCCAGTTAGGCTACACATGGGTCAGATACCCACTTGAGGAGACAGTCTGTCCATTCTCAGAGCTCAAACATCGTGCTGGGAGAACCACTGCTCTCTTCAGGGTTGTCATCAGGGACTTTTAAGTCTGCAGAAGTTTCTGCTGTCTTTTGTTCTGCTATGCCCTTCCCCAAGAGGTGGAGTGTACGGAGGGCCTTGCTGAGCTGCGGTGGGCTCCACCCAGTTTCAGCTTCCTTGGCTACTTTGTTTACCTACTCAAGCCTCAGCAATAGCGGACACCCCTCCCCCTGCCAGGCTGCTGCCTCACAGGTTGATCTCAGACTGCTGTGCTAGCAGTGAGCAAGGCTCCATGGGCATGGGACCCACCAAGCCAGTTGCAGGATATGATCTCCTGGTGTGCCATTTGCTAAGACTGTTGGAAAAGCACAGTATTAGGGTGGAAGTGTCCCGATTTTCCAGGTACAGTCTGTCACGGCTTCCCTTGGCTAGGAAAGGAAAATCCCCTGACCCCTGTGCTTCCCAGATGAGGCAATGCCCCACCCTGCTGCAGCTGGCCCTCCGTGGGCTGCACCCACTGTCCAACCAGTCCCAATGAGATGAATCAGGTACCTCAGCTGGAAATGCAGAAATCACTGTCTCCTGCGTCAATCACGCTGGGAGCTACAGTTCCTATTCAGCCTTCTTGGAAGGGGCTTTTTTCTCTCCTGCCTAATTTAAAAATTGAGAAATGATCTGAACAGGCATTTCAACAAAGATGATAGACAGATGGCAAATAAGTATATAAAAAGATGTACAACATCCTATATGATTAGGTAATTGCAATGAGATACTACTACACACCTATTAAGATGGCTAAAATTCAAAAAAAAAAAAAAACCAACACAATACCAAATGATAGTACCAATGTGGAGCAATAGGAACAGAAACTTCTCATTCATTTGATGGGAATTCAAAATGGTATAATCACACTGGAAGACAGTTTGGCAGTGTCTTACAAAGCTGAAAGACTTACCATACAATTTAGTCTTTGCACTCCAAGGTATTTCCCCTAATGAGTTGAAAACTTATGTCCACACAAAAACCTGCACGTGAACATTTATAGTAGCTTTATTCATAATTTTCAAAATCTAGAAGTAATCAAATGGACCTTAAAAAGATGAATGGGATATATACACATATTATATATCCATGGTAATTAAAAATTAATATTTTTCAAACATGAATGGATAAACAAACTATTGTACATTCATACAATAGAATCTGATTCAATAATAAAAATGAACTATCAAATCACAAAATGACATGGAGGAACCTTAAATGCATATTGCTTAGTGAAAGAATCAGTCTGAAAAGACTATATATTATACATTTCCAACTATATGGCATTCTGGAAAAGGCAAAACCTATAGGCACTGAGAAGATCAGTAAATACCAGGGATTGTGGAAAAGAGGGAGAGGGATGAATAGGTAGAGCATCGGGAATTTTTAGGGCTCTGAAACTATCCTGTATGACACTGTCATGGTGGATGCATGACATTACGTATTTGTCAAAACCTATAAAATGTACAACACAGAGTGAACCCTAATATAACCCATAGGCTTTATTTAAGAATAATGTATCGATATTGGTTAATCATTTGTAACAGATGTATCACTGTAATGCAAGATGCTAATACCAGGGGAAACTGTGAGGTGGGATGGGAGTATATGGAACCTCTCTGTATTAGTTGCTCAATTTTCTATATACTTAAAAACTGCTTTGAAAAAAATTCTATTAATTAAAAAAGAAAAACACAGACAGTGAGAAAATACTTGCAAATTAGAGATTTGATAAAGAACTGAATCTAGAAAACATAAGGAACTCTCAAAACTCAATAGTAAGAAATTAAATAGCACAGTAAAAGGGAGGAGGTATTTAAACAGATAAGTCACTAAAATAGATATTCAAATGGCAAATGAAAACATGAAAGGATGCTCAACATTATTCATCATTAGAAAAATTTGAATTAAAGCAACAATAACATCCCACTACACAACCCATTAGGATGGCTAATATTTACCAGAAAGAAAATGACAATACCAAATTCTGGGAAGAATATAAAGCAACTAGAACACATATGCACCATTAGTGGAAATCCAAAATGACACAGCCACTTTAGAAAATGGTTTGGCCATTTCTTTTAAAATGAAACACATTTGATAAACAGCCTTGCAATTTCATCCTTAGATATTTACCCAAGAGAAATGAAAACATATATTCATAGAAAAACTGGTAACAAGGGTTTATAGTGGCTTTATTCATAATCACCAAAACCAGGAAATGCCCAAAAGTCTTTAAAGAGGAAAATGCACAAACAAACAGTGGTTCATTATATAATGGAATGCATCAATTTAATGTAATACAATGCCTAATAAAAAGGATTCATCTATGTCTGATAAACACGACATAGATGAATCTCAAATGTATTATGCTACCTGATTAAAAAAACAAGCTCAAAAGGTTATATACAGAGTGATTCCATTTATTACCCTTTTTAAAGTCAAAAATACCTAGAGAAAACAGATCGCTGACTGTCAGTATATGGAGGTATGGGGAGAAATTGACTATGAGGTGACAGAAATGTTCTTTATATTGATTTTATTGGGCACAGGATAACTTCTTGAGGTGATAAAAATGTTCCTTATCTTGGTTTTATTGGTGGCTACACAACTACATGCATGTTTCAAAACTCTTAGAAGTTTAGAAGGAAGAATTTGAATTTAATGTAGACACTTTCCCTTAGTAAACCTGATTTTAAAATATATGCTTAGACAAATCCTGAAGGAGACCACATCTGCTCAACTGGATGGGAAGTCCTCTCTTTACAGGCACTCTCCTGTAGACACACCTCCATGTCTACCATTGTCCACCTTTTGTGCATTGCACTTTCACTTTTCCATATATGTCCAGAGAGCAGCTCCTTCAGGGCTCTAGTGAGCCTCTCTTCCTTAGAAGAAACTTAGGAGAGGAAACAGAGTGAGATGAACCACAGGCTTCATTGCTAGAGGTGGTATTCAGGTTGAAATTGGTATTCATCAGCTCCCTTCTGTACTATCCATTCTAAATTCTTTCTGCCCTCAATGTTGAGGTGATAACCTTGCAGATCAGAATCAGTTACAAAACAAGGACTCCCTTCCTGCCTGCTGATTTCTGGACACAGTTAACCCAGTGGGTCCATACAGCGTCCATAAATTTTAGTTCAATTGTACCCTTGCTGGTGAACATGTATCTTTCTGGGGGACAGAGGCTTCTAACTCTGCAAAGCTCAGAGCTGCACATAGAAATCACAAATTCCTCCACTGAGACATTAGCAATGGTGTCATGTAGGGCCTCTCCTGCTTCCACCCCTTGTTTCTCTGACTTATCTGTTGTTCCTATTGAGGACACAGCATTGCATAAAATTCTCTGTTTCAATGCATGTACCACTTTCTGAAGAATGGTACTCCATCTTTGCAGAGTATTTTTCTTGAACAGTGATTTCTCTGTGCCTTCAGCAGGCCATTCCAACAATCTATCAGGATGAAAGCTTCTGAGTGATGATGTATCCAGTATAACTGGTAGATCCCAAGGTCAGTGGTCTACTCCCACACCTCCTTGACTAGAAAGTTGGTTCCCTGGTCAAATGCTGTGTTATATGAAATTCTATGGATAATTATCTAAGGTTTGCGAGTTGGAAAGACGATCCTTAGATATCCACTCTTGAGAGGATAAAACTCCAGCTCTTCCAGAATAGAAGGGAACAATATAGTCAACTTACCACCAAGTGGAAAATGAATCTCTTCAAAGAATACAATCATCCCAGGAGCAGAGCATAGGTTCTCTTGCTGGCAGGTAGGACATCCAGAGGAGAGAGTTGCTTGACTGGTCATTTTAAATCTTAGTCCATGACACTTTATCTAGCCTACATGTCTCTGTCATTGTGGCCACTTCATTCTCACAACACAACTCTGACACCAGATGTGTGTGAGTTTTTTCCCATATATTATGGAAGCAATTAATTCTGCAGCAGAACACCAGCTGGGTCCTCTCCAATTCATTACCAATACTATCTACCTAGAGATAGCATCAGATCTCTTAGAGGTTGAGGGATCTTTCCCCAAACTGCCTCCTACTTCCAACACCAATCACAAGCCTGCCCCAAGTTGTTTTACCTGTGCTTCTGACCAACTGGCTATAAATCAAGATTCCCATGACTTTCTTGGTATTTGAGTAATTTGCAAGAGCAGCACACAGAACTCAGGGAAGCACTTACACTTACTTGTCTATCATAAAGTGTATTTTAAGGGATACAAATGAACAGCCAGATGAAGAGATACATAAGGTGAGGTCTGGAAGGGTCCCAAGAAAAGGACCTTTCATCCCGACGGAGTTGACGTGTGAACACTCTCCTGATGCGTGGAGATGTTCTTGTTTACCTTCCTAGAAGCTCCTTGAATTCAGTCCTTTAAAGTTGTTATAGAGGCTTCATTATGCAGGCATGATTAATTAAATCATCATCCATTGGTGGTCAGTTCAGCCTTCAGCCCCTTTTCTCCTCCCCTGAGGTGAGGATGGTGCTATGAGTTCCAATCCTTTTAGCACATTGTGCATGGCAACCCACCTACAAACCTATGGTTATCTAGGAAATTTGCAAAACTCACCTCATTAACATAAACTCAGATGTAGTTGAAAGAGGTTTGTTAGAAACAGTAAAAGACTATATCTCACCTATATTGCTCTGCGCTGTTCTGGAGCTGTCTCAAGAACCCAGGAAAAAAGTCAAAATATTTTAACAAAAGGTATTCTTTTTTTTTTTTTTTTTTTTGAGATGAAGTTTTGCTCTCCTTCCTCTGGCTGGAGTGCAATGGTGCAATCTCAGCTCACTGCAATCTCTGCCTCCCCAGTTCAAGCAATTCTCCTCCCTCAGCCTCCCAAGTAGCTGGCATTACAGGGATGCACCACCATGCCTGACTAATTTTGTATTTTTAGTAGAGACAGGGTTTCACCATGTTGGCCAGATTTTTCGCGAACTCCTGACCTCAGGTGATCCACCTGCCTCGGCCCCCCAAAGTGCTGGGATTACAGGCATGAGCCACCATGCCTGGCAACAAAAGATACTCTTACTGCTCTAATCACCTAGGAAAATATGAGGGTTATAGGAGCTGTAAGCCAGAAACCGCTGATGAAAATCAAAAAATTTATATCTTGATATCACAAAGGTAATTATTAATAGGTAAGAACTTACTACTGCCATTTTGTTCATTGTTTCCTGGTTGTTTTGTAGATCCTTTTTTTCTTTTCTTCTCTTGCTGTCTTTCTTTATGATTAAGTGATTTTCTCTAGGGGTATGCTTGGAATCCTGACATTTTACCTTTTGTGTAACCACTGTAGGTCTTTGCTTTGTGGCTACCATGAGGCTTACAAAAAACATCTGATAGAACAGGCTATTTTAGTCTGATAACAACTTAACTTTGATGGCATAAAAAAAGCTCTGCACTTTTACACCACTCTCCTGAACTTCAAATGTTTGATGATACAATTTACATTTTATGTTGTGTATTTCTTATTGTAGCTATTGTTATTTTTAATTGTTTTGTCTTTTAACCTTCAAACTAAGAGACAGATGTGACCTGATGACCTTTTAAGAGTCTGGGTACAGCTTGTCTTGCTTTCACTCAGTTTTAAAGTGGCTCTTTTTTCCCCGAATAACACATTCTCACCTACTTCTCAGGACAGTTGGATACCTTTTCTTCAATGATATAACAGAACAAACATGTGAGACTCTTTATCTATTATAATGTTTCTTGTTATTTCTTATCTAAATTATAATTCTATAGTAAATTTTTTTAGTCTTTTCTCAAAGAGAAGCCCCTAAGGGTTTCTCTCTGTTCTTCTACTTAACAGTGGAAATTCATGGAGTTATTCAGGATTTACTGTTTAAGCTATAACGATCCAAAATCAGAACAGAGCCAGAATTAAGTTATGTAATATCTTTCATCACCCTGGTTTTCCTTATCTATTAGTGACCCAGTAATTACCTGGGTTTCAGAAAATTATCTTAAAATAACCAGAAATACTTTATCTCAGAATTATTTTGTATTTCCCCTTTTAGGTGTATAGTAATAATATAATTTGAAGTGTTTTTCTCTCCATTGATCTCAGATATAGAGGAGGAACAAAAGTTCTAAGATATTGATTTGTCTGTCATAATATGTGAAGGGCCCATTACCCTCCTCTTCAGTTCCACTTGCGGTAGGGCTCAGCTCCCCTTTGCCCTCCCTCAGTCACTTTGCCTTCCTCGGGAATGTGCATATTTCATAAGACCTGGCCCATCCTCAGGACTTTAAACCAAGGCAAGGTCAGGATTAGTGCCAGGGGCCACTAATGAAGGCATGATCCCCCACCCAGGAAGGTGTGGAGTCAGCCAGGGTTGGAGGTGACTCAGTGCCTCAGTCTGTTTGGGCCACTATAGCACAAATATCATAAACTGGATCACTTATAAAGCAACACAAATTTTTTTCTCACAGTTCTAGAGGCTGCAAAGTCCAGGATCAAAGTGCCAGCAGATTCAGCATCTAGCAAGAGCCTGCTTCCTGGCTTATTAACGGCATCTCATTGTGTTCTCAAATGGCAGAAGGGGCAAAGCAGCTCTCTGAGATCTCTTTTCTAGGGGCACTAATATTCTCTAGTGCTCTTTTATAAGGGCACTAATCCTATTGATAATGGCTTTGCCCTTGTGACTAATTACTTCCCACATTGGAGATTAGGTTTCAACATATTAATTTTGGGGTGATACAAACATACGGAACATAGCACTCAGAAATCCAACCTGCCCCTTCTCTAGGGAACACCAGTCCTAAAATTTCACAATAGTGACTTTAGAAACATTAATGCTGTTTCCACTGGCTCCCAATGTTTAACCTTGGATTCTCAAGAGTTTCTATAGGAATGCTTTGGCATTGATTGCCCCTAACCCAATTGACTGTACATTGCAGAGGAACCACCTCCTTGCTTTCTGGGGCATTCCCAGCCTAAGAGCCTCATTCAGGAATAGGAGGAAACAGTCCAGTATGCTCCACACTTCTGGGCATATTTTTAAAAAAATATTGTTTTTTTTATTGTCTCCCTTGTGGGCATCAGGACCGGACATTAACATCCCCCATTGAGCTCCCAGTTAAGGCAGAATGGAGCATGAATGAAAGCTTGGGTGTGCTAAACATTCTGCTGAGTGCATCACTAACATTTTCACACTTACTCCTCACAATGACTCTGTGAGGCAGATTATCCCTAATTTATAAATAAACAAAGGCTTAGCATAATGATTGTAAATTCATTCATGAGTGACAGAGCAGCAATCCAAGCATGGGCACAACTAACCCTAAAGCCATGCCTTTGCATTTATCAGCCAATAAGTATTTATATTTCTTTCTAAGGCCAGACATCGTTAGAATAATAATAAACCAGATGAACCTAGTGCCTGCACTGGCCTCAGGAAGTCTGCTGGAGAAGGTAGAAAAAAGAGGAAAGGCATAATTTAGATATGAGGACAGGTGGAGCCCAAGGAAGTTGGCTTTCAAGTTGGATTTTGAAACAAACTTTCATTGAGGTATCATTCACATACCATAAGTTGCACATGTTCAAAATATAGTTTGATAAGTTTTGACAAGTGTTCACTCCCATGAAACCATCACCACATCACAATTATGAACATATTCAACATCTCAACATCCTCCAAAGTTTCTTCTTGCTCCTTTATAATTTATTCCTCCATCCCTTTCCTGGTCCCTGTCATCCCCAGCCTTCTGGCATAGTAGTTTTGTCTGCATTTTCTATAACTTTATGAAATTAGAATCACAGACTACGTCCTCTCTTTTTGTCTGGCTTCCTTCACTCAACATAATTACTTTGCAATTCATCCATGCTGTCCCGTGGATCAGTAGTTTATTCATTGCTATTGCTAAGTAGTATTCCATTGTATGGGTGTACCCCATTTTGTTTACACACTCATCTATTGATGAATATTTGGATTGTTTCCAGTTTGGGGTTTTACAAATAAAGGTACTGTTGGACATTTATGTATGTTAGAGTGAGATGAACCCAGGAAGCTAGAGGTGAATTCTCCATTCTCAAGAACTGTGATCAGGAGGAGGCCTGACCATTGTTTAATCACTTCCCCCAGGTCTCATCCTATACTATTTTCAGTTAACTCATATCTGTCTCTGAGCCAGAGCACCCAACATGTGTTGTTGTGAAGGCTCTGCCAGTTAACACAGCCACCAATTCCCATGGTGTGGGGGTTCATTTTATGTGTCAACTTTGCTGGGCTAAGAAATTCCCAACAGCTGGTAAAACATTATTCCTGGGTGTGTCTATGAGGGTGTTTTTGGAAGAGATTAGCATTTGCATTGGTAGACTGAGAAGATCCACCCTCATTAATATGAATGAGCATCATCCATTCTGTTGAGAGTCTGAATAGAACAGAAAGGTAGAGGAATGTGAGCTTCAGTCTCTCTGCTTGAGCTGAGATATCCATCTTCTCTTGCCTGAAGACATGGGTGCTCCTTGTTCTCAGGCTTCAGATTTGGACTGAATTACACCAGCAGCTTTTCTGGGTCTGTGGTTTACAGACAGCAGATCATGGGATTTCTTAGTCTCCATAACCACATGAGACAATTCCTGCAATAAACCTCCCCATATGTATATCTGTATATATCCTATTGGCTCTGTTTCTCTGGGGACCTCTGATGAATACATGTGGTGGTGCACATTTATGCATCATAGTTTCCTTTCTACCATCTCACAGAGATACTCATATGGACACCTCCCATCAAGAGCACGAATCCAAATCAAAGCAGAGTCAACATCCAGTCACTTCTGTGGGCAGGCAGGATCAGGGCAGTCAGAGGCCAAAGCCAAGCAAAATGTCAGTCCCAAGATGGAGAGCTGGCTGTCGGTGTCAGGGGCTTCTCCAGTGGGCCTCAGCACTAAGTCTAATGGTTTTGATCAAGAGTGGAGTGTACACCCCAGATTCTGCTCCCGCCTGCCACATACATGTCCTGGGAATTCAGTGAGCAGGCACTGCAATAATCTTCAACAACAGAGACTTGCCAGAAAGCACAGAGGAAGTTCTCCACAGCCCCACTTCCCATCTAGTTCTTCCATAACTGTCATCTGTCAAACTAGCTTCTTTGGAAGCCAGAACAAGTCTCCACGTCCTCAAAGATAAGAATCTGAATTTTAAAAAAAAATTCTTTCTCATAGTTCACCTAGCATTCATTGTCCCCAAGAGAGCAGATTTGATCAGATCTGATGCCTACTACTCCACCAGAAGCATCAACATTTCAGCTCACCCATCATTTTAGAGCTGGTAGGCCTGCCTTCTGCTCATCCCATACATGGCTTCTTTCATGTTCATTTTACATATGGTCAGTCCCTGGTTTGACCAGCTGTTACAGTACAATGCCATTGATTTTAATAATAAATCATGCAAACAGCATATGAGAAAAGAGCTTGTTGAGAGCAACTCTGCAAAAGTTGGCTCTGTACTAGTCACGTAGGCATTTGAGTTTCATGGACTCTACTCTCTTTCTACACAACCCTCTCTGAATACGGTTGCTCCAAAGGTCTAAGGTTGAGCTGCAAGGAGTGGGTAAGTTAGTTCAGCTACCAGGAATGGAGAAATAGAGACATAGCTTCTCTCATGTTCTAGTGTAACAACTTGAAAGGGAGCTGGTTTCACACTTAAATTTCAGCATGTATCTACACTTGACAGCAGTGTCATATACTCCTTCACATGTAGAAGAAACTGACTCAGTGCCACAGGGACTTCATTTTCAGACATGCCAAGTAGCAGGCATGTCTCAGTGAGAGGTAGAAAGAATTGCACAGGCGTTAGTGTTGCCTTTCTGGGATTTTATTGCTGCTACCCTTCATGCTAGCCATATAACTTTGGGCAAGATATATATCATCTCTGATTCTTCAGAAAGATAAAAACAACAGCATTTACTCAAAGACTCTGAAGATTACATGAGATAGCATGCAAAGTGCCTACCAAGGGGCCTGGCATCAGCAGGTGCTGGCTGCCTATGAATTTTCCTCCCCTGCTACCCTTCATCCTCTTCTCAGTTCTCATATATCTAAGCTGGAATCAGCCTAATGATATATTCCTGTTGTCTTGACTATGAAAAGAAAAATGTTAAAAAAAAAAAAAAGTAGGACATGCTGGGCACACTTGATGCTCTGCACCACACAGCTTGTCTACACACCCACAAGCCCAGCCGGGGTTGGGAAGAGCTGCTCAGGCCCCTCTTCCATCGGGCCTGGCACCATAGATTGCCCCAAGATGCATTACACCAACAAGCAGCCTGCTTAGGGAGGCAGAGCCATAAGATCAATGCTAGCAATGGGCAAGAATAATAGGCTTTCATCAAATCCTGATGACGCAGGGCTGAGAAGGACTCTGGAAATGCTGTACATCTATGTACAAGGGCAGGGAGGTCAAAGGTGACTCTGAACAGCTGACCTACCTTGATCATGCCAAACAGATTATAGGCAAAGTGAGAGGTTATTTTCCATGCTTGCTATGTTGACAATATCAAGGAATTCAGGAAGCACACAAAGAAGGGTGAGAGGTTATTTTCTATGCTTGCTCTGTTGACCATATCAAGGAATTCAGGAGGCACACGAAGAAAGGTGAGAGACACTTAGCAGTGAGAGGAGATCACCCTCAGTTTCCTTGCATTTTTCCCTCATTTCAGTTCTGCTGTCTTTCCCTAACCAGCCACTAACCTCCCTCTCTTTCCATTCACACTTATGTTTCTCTTAGCAGGGGTCAGCAAACTATGGCCCATGGGCCAAATTCAGCCCACCACCTTATTTTGTAAGTAAAGCTATGCCCATTCATTTCTCCATTATCTATGCCTACTTCTGGCTACAATGCTGGCGTTCAATAGTGGCGACAGAGACCTTATGGCCTGCAAAGGCTAAAATATTTACTATATGGCCCATTATAGGGAAATGTTTGCTGATCCCTTCCCTTGGAAATAGACTACACAAGCTAAACTCAATCTGCGTCCCATACATTGTAGAACACTATAATCCTTGGAGTTGAATTAGTGTAATATTTAAAATAAAAAAAGAGACTCAAAGTTTAATAAGCTTAGGGCTCTCTGGATTATGCAGAGGCTTTTTCTGTAAAAATTCTTAGAAACTATATTATGCTTACACACACTGTGACTCTCTAAAGGAAGGGGTGTTATGGCCTGCATGTAAAAGCTTCATTTTCAAAAGAAATGAGCCTGAGGCAGAAGCTTTCTGCACTATTTAGGAAGACTTATGTGACTTGTTAGGAAGTACAATCCCAAGAAGCATGACAGGGACAAGGCGGGGGAAGCACAGAGGGAAAATGAGGCTGCACTGCCAAGTTGGCTGCCACCAGGGGGCAGATGCTGGCTCCTGTGTACACCACATTGCAGGATTGTGTGTAATGCAGGAATCGGGGGAAATGTATCCAACAACCTGTGGGAACCAGAGAAGAGACCCATGGTGACAGCAGGCAGCATCAGGTACAGGTGCATGCTTGAGGTGAGGTGCTGTTGGGTTGCACCTGCCTGCAGTCAAAACCCATGCAGAGCTTTTGGCCAGCGATGCAGCTCCAATAAGCAAGGGTAGGGAAGAAAACATCCAATGTTGTGCACATGCGTTCTGATACCAAGAAACACAGAATGCTGGGCTTCCTAGAGCTACTGACTATACAGTCATCTTTCCCATGAATAGACAACATGTCAGAGGGCACTTACAATCCGCACAATGGTCTAAGATTTACCAGGCTGCACTTCCCCACTTCCCCGTATAACCCACATCCTGAAACCTGCCCTTCTTTTTCTCATACCACCATTGACCCATCCCTAACCAGCCACTAACCTCCCTCTCTCTTTACAGTCACAGTTATGTTTCTCTTAGCAAGGGTCAGAAAATATAGCCCATGGGCCTAAGTTAGACCAGCACCCTTTTTCTCATACCATCACTGACCCATCCCAAAACCCCTCCAACCCTGTGACCTCTTCTCAACATCAACCTCCCGCCAGGAGAGCAACTGAGCACAATGGAAATAATACACAACTTGGGATCAGAGACCCATGTTTGAAAACTGGCTCTCCACTAACCAGCTGGGGAAGCTCCATCACATTACTCAATTTCTACCAACTTGTTTCTTCAACTCAAAAAGGGGCTGACAGCACAGGATGATATGAGGAATTGCGAAGTAACTCATGTAAAGGGTTACCCACAATAGTTACACATGACGTTGTAGCTATTCTTTTTTTATTATTATTACTGCATCTTTTGACATTGTTGGCCTTGCATTTTCAAGAACTTCTCTCATCCCCCAGTTTCCCTGCTGTCCCTCAAATTCTTCCTTACCTCTTCTATTTTTCTAAGTCACATTCTGCTATGAGCTGAATTGGGTCCCCCCTCCCCTAATATGAGTTAGGGGAGGGGGTACACAATTCAAGTCCCAACCTCCAATGTGATTGTGTTTGAAGATAGCAACTTTATGGAGATAGTCAAGGTTAAATGAGGTAATAAGGGTGGGGCCCTGATCAGATGCGGTTAGTGTTCCTATGAGAAGAGACACCAGAGAGCTCTTTTTCTCCCACTTTCTCTTTCTTCCTGCTTCTCCCTCCATCTCCTTGTTTGCACACAACAAAAACAGGCCACATGATGATGCAGTGAGTAGGTGGCCAACTGCAAGCCAAGAAAAGAGTCCTCAACAGAGCCTGACCCTGTGGACCTTGATTTTTGGACTTTCAGCCTCCAGAGCTGTGAAACAAGACACTCTTTTTGTTTATGCTGCTGTCCAGTATTTGGTATTTTGTTATGGCAGCCCAAGCAGAGTAATACACCTTCCCTGTCTCCTCTTCCTCTTTCTACTTTGAAATGGAGAAGTTCCTCAAGGTACTAATGCCCTAGACTTCATTCTCAATCTCCCCTCCAATTCTAATCTCATTCCCTCCATTGACTTCACCTATCACTCACAAAGCCATATCTCCAACTCTGACCTCTCCTCTGAACACCTGGAACCAAATTTTCAAAATCTCTGTTTGACATCACCACTTGAGTATCCCACAGGCACAGCAAACTCATAACATCTAAAACTGAACTCATCGTACTCTCCCTGAGAGCCCTTCAATACATTTTTCTGTCTGCCAAAACCTTTGTACAACAAGCGAAGACATAAAGAGAAGTGGATAGTTGAATAGAAGGATGAAAAGATAAACAGGCATATAAAATTAAAGCCAACATTTGAGCACTTATCCTATGTGTCATATACTGTGCAAAAATATTTACACCCATCAGTTTGTTTTATTTGTATAATCTCTCCTGTTTTACAGATAAGGAAACTGAAGAAAGGGTATCTTAGTCCATTCTTGCACTGCTATAAAGAAATTCCTGAAACTGGGTAATTGATAAAGATAATAGTTTTAATTGGCTCATGGTTCCATAGGCTATATGGGAAACATTGCTGAGGATGCCTTAGGAAACTTACAATCACGGCAGAAGGGAAAGGGGAAGGAGGCACATCTTACACATAGCTGGAGCTGGAGGAAGAGAGCAAAGTGAGAGCAAAGCGAGAGGTGCTACAAACTTTTAAACTACCAGATTTCATGAGAGCTCACTCACTATCACCAGAACAGCAAGGGAGAATCTGCCCCCATGATCCAATCACCTCCCACCAGGCCCCTCCTTCAACACTGGGGATTACAACTGGATATGAGATATGAGCAGGGACACAGAGCAAAATCATATCAAAGGGTAAAGCAACTTTCCAAGAGTCACAGGGTCTGTGAGTGATGAAACTAAGTTTGCAAACCAGGCAATCAAACTCCAGAATGAGGCTTCAACCAGGTAACTAGCTTTTGCTCAGCCAACCTTCTCTCTTCTCTCAGGATAACCCCTTTGCCACCATGCCTATCTAGGCTCCTGATACACAGAAAATAGCAACACATGTTCACTGTACTTCACTGCCTGCTCTCCCTCTTCTCCCTCTCTCCCACATCATCCCCCCTTTGCCAACACTATTTCCATAGCCTAGAACATTCGTACTTTCCCGTGAGAACTGATGCATGTGTCACAGTGTGTATGAAGCTTTCCCTCATCCCTACAGGCAAAATTCATCACTGCTTCCCTGTGCTTCTTCCAGCACATTTTATTTTCACTGCTATCAAAGAACCTATTTCTTAGTATGATACTGAGCTATGTGTTTGTCTTCCCTGCTGGATCGCTAGCTTCTGGACAGCAGGACTTGACTAGTTCATCTCTGTGTGCTGCATGTGTTAAGAGAGCACCTGCCACTGAGTAGAAGGTCAGTAAGCGGCTGTAACTGAGGTTGAATTCAGCACAAAACCTGCCAAGACATTAGTTTTTTGGACGAGTGGGATGAGAAGAAGCCTGACAGCTGGCAAGGACCTATGCCTGTGTCCAGGAAACAAAGGGACCACACATGGGAAACCTCCACCAGAGGGAAAAATTGCAAACATGGGGTGCACTATATACTAAGTAATCTCACAGACTCATAAAATCAAGCATGCCAGGGGCAGAAGGATGCCAGATGCATGGGCCAGCTTATTCCTTAAGGAAAAGAGGATACTGCCAATGAGGAAGCTAAAGCCACAGAGGTTAATATTCTTCACAAGATCAGGTAGCTCATTAATGTGTATGTGGGGATTGGGTGGTTGAGGAGTCATTTTCTGCTTAAGAAACATGAACACATCCCCAAAATGTCCAAATTACAGAGACACACGTGTGAATTCCTCAGAGACATAAGAATATGTATCAGGGCCGGGCGCGGTGGCTTACGCCTGTAATCCCAGCACTTTGGGAGGCCAAGGCAGGCGGATCATGAGGTCAGGAGATCGAGATCATCCTGGCTAACACGGTGAAACTCCGTCTCTATTAAAAGTACAAAAAATTAGCTGGGCGTGGCGGCGGACGCCGGTAGTCCCAGCTACTCTGGACGCTGAGGCAGGAGAATGGCATGAACCCGGGAGGTGGAGCTTGCAGTGAGCCAAGATCGCGCCACAGCACTCCAGCCTGGGTGACAGAGCAAGACTCCGTCTCAAGAAAAAAAAAGAAGAATATGTATCAGAGCATATGAAACAGAATAAGTTGTATCCACAAATTTAAGAGTGCAAGAAACATTCATTTCTCCATAACCTGTGATTCAAATTAAATCTGTCTTCACACCAGGGTGGTGGAAACTTCCATCCCAAGATTTTAAGGTAAAGATGGCAGATTGAGCACATGCATCTAAAGCACCCTCTCTTGTAATCCCACTGAAACTACAGCAAGGAGATTTTGTTTAAAAAGAGTAAACTCAAAAGGCAGGGAGACGAAGAGAGAAGACAACATCCGCCTGATATTGGAGGCTGGAAAGCAGATGGGTGAATGGTAACTGACTTGGCAGTTCTAAGCCAACAGTAGGGACAGCCAAGAAACAATCCAAAGAAGAATGCAGAATCCTCAAAAGGCTTCGGAGTTGGCAGCACCAGGTGTCACCTCTGGAAGTGGGGTAGAATGAAGGAGGTAGCTAAGAAAAGGAGGATCATTTGAAAGCTGTGTAACTGTCAGATCTGGAGCTGACTGTGTGGTATTGTCAAGATGATACAATAAGGAGCCCAATTCCAGCTGGCCATTTACTGGCTAAGTAGTGTTGGGCAAGTTACTTTACCACTCTGTGCTTTAGTTCTTGTATCTGAGAAATGGGATTTTAACATTTCTCTCTTTGTAAGTTAAGATTTGTTAAGAATGTATACTCATGCCTGGTACCTAATAAATTCTTAAAAAAAGAAATAGATCCCCACTCCCAATTACAAACCATTGGGAAATTGCTTCTTCCCTATCTCAGCTAGTCTGAAGAATTATTATCTGGGGAGAATAAAAAAGATTGTCTGTGAATAGGAAACACCATGCACACTTAAGGGCAGAGTAGCACAAGGGAAACAGATGTATTAAGGAAACTTGCATACTAAACATTGACCACCTTCTTTCTTCCTGGACTCCAGAACACTAGTGACCAGCCACACCTTCCCTGCAGAAGTTTAGAAGAGCCTTTTCTGGAGAACCCAACCAGCCCAAAGGAAGACACTGATGACACCAATCCCAGAGGTTCCCAGGTAAATATTTCAAGCTGATCCTTCTACAATGAAGCTCACAGTCCAGAAGTACATCAAATAATTCAGAGCATGTGATTATCTCTTAAGTCACTTGACTCTTAAGCCTGAGCAAACAACCAAGGACTACCAGACGTGTGAAGACAGCCTCTAACATGGAATGCAGAGAACTAAGTGACAAGCAAACAGAAAGGAACAACTGGCAGAAAAGGAAAAGACATTGCATCCATCTTTGAAAAAAATAAGACAGGAGAAGAAGAAGGAAGAAGAAGAAGAAGAGGAAGAAGAAGAGGAGGAGGAGGAGGGGGAGATTAGAAAACAAAAGACAACTCTTAGAAACGGGAAACATAATAGCAGAAACAAAGAAACTGGACTCATTTCCCATTTAGAAAAAAAAAGTGCAGCTAGCTGCCAGTGCAGTTTTCTCAGGGCAAATGGGAAATGAGGTAATAGAAACTTTAGAAGATAACTTTTTTAAATCACAGAAATTAAAAAGAAAAGAGATGAAAAATATCATTTTAATTTAAAAAGATAAAATTACTAGGTCATGAGGTCTAACATCCAAACAATGTAATTTCCAGAAAAACAAATGACAGACAAATTACTAGCAAAATAATTCAAGCAAATTTTTAAGAACTAAAGGACAAGAATTTCAGATAGAAAGCATTTACCAAATGCCCAGGGAAATGGATAATGATAGAAACACCTCTATATTCAGCATAATAAAATTTTAGAGAAGTTCGAACAAATAGACAATTCTAAAACATTTCAGAAAGAAATAGCAGGTCACACACAAAGGGTTAGGAAGCAGATGAGTTTGGAATTTTTACAAGCAGTACAAGAAGCTAGAAGCAATAGGATGATAACTTCAGATCTTGAAAGAAATTTTTTTTCAATTTCTACCAGAGCTTATACTCAGAAAAACTATCAACCAAATATAAGGGTAGGATAAAAGTTGTTTTAAGATATGTAAGTTCTCAAATACCTTCCCTTCTTAGTAAACTACTGTAGGATGCACCCCCACCAGGGTGAGAAGGTCAAGCTTGTAATTCATAAGATATCATTAGAGTACACAGAAGAATTTTACCTCAGTGGTGGGAACAATTAGCCCTAGAATAAATTCCGATCTGTCTGGTCCTACCTAACAAAGATTAAAAGCAAGAACCAAAGGAATCAAACTGCTTCCAAGTAATTTAACTGCATCCCTGAAAAACCTTAGGACATTTATAGGGACACAAAAATACCTGGTTTCAACAGATAAAATCTATAATTCCTGACATCTAATCAAAAATTAGCAAGCATTTAAAGAAGTAGAAAAACATAACCCAAAATGAGCAGAAAACTCAACTGAAAAATGACAAAGATGATAGAATTAGCAGTCAATGACATTAAAATAGGTATTGTGATTGTATTTTAAATGTTCAGTAAGACAGAGGAAAGATTTGGTATATTAAGTAGAAATACAGACGTACAGAAAGCCAAATAAAACTTCTACAGATAAACACTAAAATGACTGAGTCGAAAAATCTGTTAAATGGGCTTAACAGTAGATTAAGCTCTAGGGGAAGAGGTGAGAGATGCAAAGCGTTAGTGATTTGAAGATGCACCAATAGACAATGTCCAAAATGAAACCCAAAGGGAAAAAATACGGAGAAAATGAATAGCATGTTAATGAGCTGTGTGACAATTTCACGTAGAATAATACTCATGTAATTCGAGACCCCAAAGAAAAGGAGAAAGAACGGTAGATAAAAATATATACTTGAAGAACTAGTAATCAAAAAATTTCCAAATAGATAAAACTACCAATCTGCAGATCCAAGAAGCTCAAAGAACTCCAAAGAGGCACAAGAAAACATGAAGAAAACTACACCATAGCACACTACTATTAAAAACCAACAATAAAGACAAGAGCTTAAGAGAAATAAAGATGTACACATAAAGAGAAACAAAGATAAGGTGGCAGTGGATTTTTAAGTCAGAAACGATGGAACCCAGAAAACAACGGAGTAACAGCTTTATTTTATTTTATTATTATTTTTTTTTTAGATGGAGTTTCGCTCTTGTTGCCCAGGCTGGAGCACAATGGCATGATCTTGGCTCACTGCAACCTCCGCCTCTCAGGTTCAAGCAATTCTCCTGCCTCAGCCTCCTGAGTAGCTGGGATTACAGGCGCACACCATCATACCCGGCTAATTTTTTGAGTTTTTAGTAGAGACGGTGTTTTGCCATGTTGGCCAGGCTGGTCTCAAACTCCTGACCTCAGGTGATCCACTCACCTCAGCCTCCCAAAGTGCTGGGATTACAGGCGTGAGCCACCGCGCCCAGCCAGCAACAGCTTTAATAGTACTGAAAGGTAAACAAAAACAAAAACAAGTCAACCTAGAATTCCATAACGAGTGAAAATGTCACTCAAAAATGAAGGCAAAATAAAAACATGCTAAACATACAAATGCTGAAAGAATCCATTATCAGCAGACCTGCACTATCATAAAAGTGAAAGAATATTTTTCACATAGAAGAAAAATTATTTCAGATAGAAATCTGGATGTACACAAAGAACCAAAGAGCCCTGAAAATAGCAACCATGTGGAGAAACATTAAAAAAAATTCTTATGATTTAAATCTATCTGAAAGATTACTGATTATTTAAAGTAAAAAATAGGCTGGGCACGATGTCTGACACCAGTAATCCCAGCAGATTTGGGAGGCCGAGGCAGGTGGATCATCTGAGGTCAGGAGTTCGAGACCAGCCTGGCCAACACGGTGAAACCTCGTCTCTACTAAAAATACAAAAAATTAGCTGGGCATGGTGGCACGCCCCTGTAGTCCCAGCTACTCAGGAGGCTGAGGCAAGAGAATTGCCTGAACCTGTGAGGCGGAGGTTGCAGTGAGCCAAGGTCATGCAACTGCACTCCAGCCTGGACGACAAGAGCGAGACTCTGTCTCAAAACAAAATAATAATAATAGTAACAATGTAGTAGGTGGTTTTAACATATGTAGAAGTAAAATGTTTGACAACAAAAGTGCAAAGGCTAGGAGGGAAAAAATGAAAGTATTAAAGTGTTGTAAGGTTCTTGTACTATCCATGAAGTGGTATAATATTCTACTTGAAGGTAGAATGTGATAGGTTATAGATGTATACTATAAATTAATTCTAAAGTAACCACCAAAATACTACAACAAACAGTTAAAGCTAATAAGATAACAAAGGAAATAAAAATGGAATCATAAAATATACTCAACCCAAAAGAAGGCGGAAAAATAAGGAGAACAAAGAACAGATGAGAAAAACACAAAACCCCGGGAACTACCAAACCCTTGTCATAGAGACTGTGGAGGGGATGGAGTGACCACCTGGTAGCCATGATGAGAAAGTGTACAGCATAAAGAACCCCCATCACCACTCCTGCTCCCATTGGGTGCCGCAGACCAGAGGCAGCTGTGATTGGAATATGCATGATGTACATGGACCCACATGCACAGGTCAAATGCAAAAATCAGCAGTGGGCTGTCAGTAGCCCAGATCCCTGAATTCATCCTGTATCTAACGTAAGTGAGAGTCACCCCAAATCAGCATTTTCATACCATTCTGGTGCCCCAGTGCCCATAAAACAAGCACCATGGTGGCCAGCTGGAGTGGTTCACTTTCCAGACCTCTCTCCTGGAACCTGGGTCTGGCTGCTGGGTTCAACATGAACCCATAGGTGCAAGGTTGAGGTGAGATGGTCCTCGGGGCATCTGGCTGACCCCATAAACTTGATAGCTGGTCAGCAAGTACTCTCACAAAAGGAAACAGGACTGGGACCAACAGTCATCTCAGAGATGTCCTCAGGGTACACCACCAAGATAGCTCTGCCAGCTCTGGCCCCGCCAGTCCCAGGTACTGCATGGGGACGTAGAAAATTTCAAGGTATGCATTTCCAACATCTGGGACCCATGTGGCAGCAGATCCAAACTCAGGGAACCCTGCCAGCCCTTGCTGGTCACAGCCACAAGAGTGGGACACAGACAATTTCAAGGAAGGCACTCCAAAGCTTGGGGCTCTGAAGTGTTGAAAGCAGGACAGTGGCCCATTTTCCAGGGAAGCATGAAGAAGGAATCTCCCTCCCTGCCTGAGTGAAGTTGACATGAAGCAGAGCCTCCAGTCCACGTGCAATGAGGATGTAACGTGAGAGAGAAAGAAATGTTATTGTTTTAAGCCACTGAGATATGACGTTACTGTTACCACAGTAACTTAGCCCATCCTGACTAATGCTCAGGGCAGTCACCATGCCCCGCACGGAGCTGCCAGCACACAGAAGCACAGGGATTCAAAAGGAAGACATGCGGAGGGCTGGCAGCACCAGCGTGTCTTCTGTTGCTGTCGATTCTTAAATGTTTTTAACTGATAATGTTTGGCTGAGCCTAGCCCAGATTCTTATTCTTATTTTACTTTACAGAATCAAGAGATGATGAAGTTCTCTCATTAGGACTTTAATGTCACCCCCACTGAAGTGTTCTGCTTTGTCCTTACCCTGAAAGCCTGTCACTGGCCATGGTGAATTTAAAAGCAGAAAATTGAGAGCAGTCCAATCCTCCTAACCACATTCCTGAGAACACCCAGCACTTTGTCCACACTGCACCCTTGCTACATGCCCCTGCAGGCCCTGGAGCCTCCTGTGTGGCCTTTCCCACTGACTTCCCCAGAAGGTTCTGTTATAAAACCTCGAAGACATAGAAGCCAAAAGATGAACCAGAAATCCTACTCAACTGATCTCCTGAAGGCCTTCATCTTTTGGGGATCCAAATACCTTTCCTCACCCAGCTTTCTATTCCCTATTGTTATTAATTGGCCTTCACATCCATTTAAATATGGTTTTGAAAAGGTAAGAAAATAATTGTCAACAAAAAATTTAATCTCATTTGTTACTGAAGCCTCCTTCCCTCCCAAGTTTATAATAAGTGGACACATAAATGATGTTTCTAAAACAGCAGGGAAGCCTCCAGCTCCCATCGTGGTTGCTACTGACATCTTCATGGTGTCATGCCAAAAAGTAGGCCCTTGGGATCCAGCAGTACTTCCTTCCATGGTGCATGACAGGTAAGGGAATTTCTGCTAAGGCTGGGAATTGTATGCGACTTTTCCTGGTCATACAAAGCAATGATTTCCCCTAGGGTCTTGCTCCTTCTACAGAGCTACCACCAGGCTGGGAGCACTCCTACTCTCACTAACCCTGTCGTTCCTGTCCTGACCAACTGATCTCTAATCTTATTTCTTGGACTACAGAAAACACTTCTTCCCCCCCTTGTTACCCTGAAAGGCCTTTAACGACATTTCTTCAGGGCTTCAGGCTACAGAAAATTCAAAGCCAGAGAAGGCAATGTCTTCAAAGCCTCTTCTGCTTTGGGCCCTGGAACGAACTCTCTCTCCCACCCACCACATCCACCAATCAAGTCAGGGGACAGAATTGCCTGTCTACCTTCATACATTGGTGTGCAAGGGTGGAGAAACATGGAAAACTCAGAAATGAATATCCCACTCAGGAGCAAATAATAATAATAATAACAATAACAATAACAATAACAATAATAATAATAATAATGTAAAAGTGCCTGAGATGAGTATACATAAAATATACACAACTTGGGTACTCACATAAACAAGCATGAGAGAGGAAAGAACAAATCATTTGTACCCGTAATTTCCAAGTGCAATCAAAATCAGGCAGAGTTCCTTGGACTACCTCCTATGAATTTGCATAAATAATCTAAGCACTCAGCACATGTTCTGGGGGATTCAGAGCATTTAACAGGTAACTATTGTAAGTGGTTCTAGAAACCACTGTCCCTTTGTCTAATGCAGTTACTTCCCTGGATCGAATCCCATTTTGAGGCTGTGAAGTGCAGAGCCAACAATGTAAAGTGTGCCTGCAAAGTGATGTAAAATAAGATTTATTCAGGGTCTTCTGAGCCCAATTGTCTATAATGAAACTCTCACTTCTGCCTCTCCCTGGCCTCAGTTCCGACTCCAGAACATCACTGCACAGCCTGTGTGCTCTCTCTGCACTTAGGCTATCATTAGCTACAGCCGTTTTTGCCTCAAGTTCTGTACTTCTGGGCTTCCCGCATTTCCCAGTGAATGGCTCAAAGAAAGAACATTTTGCAAATTACTACTCTGTAGGTCAAAATTGTCAACTCCTCCTTAAAAACAACTGCAGCACCCCATTTTGAAAATGACTATTGTTATATAGCACTGTAAGGAAAAGACCAACATTATTGAATAGAGCCATCAAGAGCAATTTAGACCCATTTCATACCTGCCATATTTATCCTTGCTCCTTGGCAGAGCTGTGGTATGTGAGTATTTAACACCCTTCACAGAGCAGAAGAGCAGGCTGGCTATGCATTCTTAACAAGTCTGCCTCTAGAGTCCCAGGAATGAATGGAGAACCTCATTTCGAGTGAAAGCACTGTCCTTGATACACACAGAAAATGAGCTGCCACAAAGCTAGGCAGAGCCCGATGTGTGTCTATGTAAAAGTGTATGCAAATAAACACAACTGACTCTGTGTATGGAAGCAGGAATGACTGGGCAGGTGTGACTCCTGCATGCAAGTGAGCCTGAAGTTCAGCAAAATCAGAGGTTGTATGGGACTGCTGTCCAGATAGCACACTGGAAGTGTAGCACATTGCCTGGTCCACAGAACAAATTACTGCATAGAGTCAACCTACCCTTTGCTGTGTGCAGACAGACAAGTCATGGCAGAGAGGCCCCACGAAAGCCATTGCAGATTAAATTTATCCACATCTTTAGGAGATGAGAAGGTGAGAAAGCATGTCCAACAGCCAGGTCCCTGGGGAAGCATGTGAGGGAAACCCTGGTACTTCTCAAATTTTAGAGAAGAAAGCTCTATGCATTTGTGGTCACAGAAAGTCAGCTAGGGGCTGGTTTGTATCTGATGCCTCATTCCCGTGTCTGGCACTTGTGGCTGGGCTGTGGGGCATCTCAGTTCTCCTCCATGTGATCTCTCTGCATGGCTGCCTTGGCCTCATCACATTCTAGGCCACGTTATCAGTTGAGCCTCTGCTTACTTCACATCGGTTGGTGTCCCAGTGGCCAAAGTAGTCATACACCTGGGAGGGTTCTATACAAGAACGTGAATACGAGAAGGTAGGACTCACCAGAGACTGTGAATCCTAAAAGAATCAATCCCTCAAGATGGATTCTGAATGGCTAATGGGACCTAAATTCAAAATAGAGCCAAGAAGTCATTTGCTTCCTAGAGGTCACACATGTACTCTGCATTCAGGGTAAAACCCCAGGCTTGCTTAACTTTGGGGTATTCATAGCTATCTGTTCCTGTTTATGCCACCTGAATCAACCAAGATGGTGACCTGCCTTGACCAATCAGAAATCAGCAAGCCTCAACCAATCAGAACTCACCAAGTTTACATCCTTTATTTGCATAAGCAGACCAGAGTGGGAACCTGGGTGGGAACTTTCTCTCTGAAAGACAAAACCTGTCTTTGTTCGCTTGGAATGCGCCTTTGTTTTATACTGAAGTCTGCATCTTTCTAGTTTGCAAACAGTTCACTGGAATAGTCTTTTTCCTTTTTTAAAGAAAATTATTTTCAGTGAATCTGTTGACGAGGCCACTCATGTCACAACCTACACTGTATGGTGCTGTCTCCCATTGCCTGGGAAGCCCCTTTGGAGCAGGCCTGTGCCTATCTCCTCCTTACCACTCAACATTTTCTCATTGTCCAGCTGTCTGGGGACCAGCAGAAGCTGCTGCAAAAAGCTAGAGTTTTTCCAAGGGGCTGTACAGAAGAGGCTCTCTGTAATGATGCTTCCCTGAGTCTTCTGTCACAGCATTTGGGTAATTATTAGCAAGGAGAGATATTTCCATGGCATTTGTCCAGGGTTGCCTCCAGCAGAAGCAAAAGTAGCCTGGAACAACAACTTGCTACAAAGGCTGTAGCTTCCTGTGCATCTCAGTAATAAGAGCTTTCAGCCATTGAGCTTTCATGATAAACATTTCAGGTACCATGTTCAATGTTTTTATTTCACACAAAACCCTGGAAAGTAGCAGTCATTAAGCCCATTTTATAGATGGGTGAACTGAGGTTCAAAGCGTAACAACTCGCCCAGAACCACAAGGCTGATGATTTCAATGCATGTTTGTCTCACTCCAAAGCCTGCATTCTAGACTGCACCCTTCTTTGCTTTGAAAGGCTGCTCTGGATCAGAGTTTTTGTCTAAGCTCCAGGAATGCTTGATGTTCTCCTATCCCATGGCCCAACCTGCATTTGCACAGGATTTATGTGCAGGGAAATGGAGCAGACAAAAGTTCTGGCTTGGAAGTAAGACTGCCAGGGTTTGAATCCTGCCTCTACCAGATCTCAGCTGGATGACCATGGGCAGCATTCTCATCTGTAAAATGAGGATCATCAGAGCCGGAAGGCTGCAATAAGTTAGATGACAAAAAGTATTTAGAGAAGACCTTAGGACACTCAGGAGAACTCAATAAATTCTGTTATTACAATCATTATAGTCAGAGTTCCATCCTGTCACTTAAGGCAGGTGAATGGCATCATATCCCAAGACACAGTCAAGCTCAGCAAGGTCAGCAGCAAAAGAATTGGTGCAGAGCAAGTGTTTATGGGGATAATGTTGAAGATAGTTTCTGCCTGCAGCATGGGCAGTGCCCATTCTGAATGGACCTCAGTGCTCACAATCAGCATGTCAGGCTCCTGCTGGCCATTAAACATGAACCCTCAAGCTACAGACCTGACCTGGAGGACGGGCTGGAGGGCAGGGCTGGCCAGACGATTTGGGAAAGGGACTTCTCAAAGGCTTCTGAAGCTCAGAGCCAGCCCCAATAAAGGAGAAAGAGTTTGGGACCAGAGCCCCAGGCCTGAGGGGCAGGTGTCCTGGGCAGGGACCCTTTTCAAAGAAAGGATGGGGTAGCCTCAGAAAAAGATAAGATCCACTCACCTGAACTGAGTCCTGGATGAGTCTCAGACTGAGAACAAGGCTGGAACCACACCAAATGGGATCCAGAAATGAGCCTCGAGGGATGGTGGTTCCTTTGTCCTACCTGGCTCTGGATTGCCTCCAGACAAAGGCAGAGCTTGGTGGCAGAGGCATGGAGAAGAGTGGGCTTCAGGGCTGTAAAAACTCCAAGAAAACAGGCCCATGACATGCAGATCTCCCCCTCTGAGAAGCCATCTTGGGGCAGCAGACCCTGTGCAGGTGGGGACCTCAGTGGTCCAGCTTAGCCAGGACAAGGTCTACCATGTCCTTTCCTTCCTCCTTCATGTAAATAAGCCCCAATCTCTCAGAGTAGAAGCCTTCTGTGAATAGTAAAAATAACAGGAGCTTCAACAGGACAGCTTCAGAATTTCTCCTGACCACTCCCCTTTGCCCACTCTGACCCTTCCTTCTCCCTCCCTCTGCACTTTAACTCCCACCCATCATCTGGTCTTACTTAACTGATGACCTTTCTCAGAGTCTTCAGTCTTTCCCGTGAGGGCAGGCCTCTGGAGGGTGCCCTGTCCCCCAGCCCTGCCAATCTCTCCATTAAGCTCATAGGCCTGGAGACACTCTAATGCCTGAGTGGGCCCTTCCTTCCCAGGTCAACAGAGCTGCTCAGCTTCTTGCCAGGAAGGGTATCCCACTGTCCATTTGCAGTGAGGTTGAGTGGAAGCCTCCTACTCCAGCAGAATTGCCTCGGCAGTGCCTTGGTCCTTGCTTCCTGTCTTCTGCATCCTTCCCGCCAAGTCTTCAGACTGACAGCTGTTAGTATTCGGGTAAGGAATAGAGTTTGTCAAAGAGAGGAAGACCTGGGGACAGGCCTTTGCATTTTCCTCTAGGTGCATTTAGGAAAACCTCCCTTGCCTGAGCTCCTTCTGCTGCTGCAGATGCTGATGATAAACAACTGGCAGGGACTGGAGCCCTTGAAGATCATTCGGCCACCATCTCCAGGAGAAAATACAGGGCAGCCTTGCCAGCAGGCTAGCCCTCAGCAAATGCAAAGGGGCCTACCTCACATCCTGTACTCATGGGGCTGGACTTGGAGTCATATGCATCTGGGCTCCAGGCCCAAGCAGTATAACCTTTAGCATGTTACTTAGCTCTGAACCTGTTCCTTTGTCAGCAAAATAGAGATAAAAATGCCACCCTCCAAGGATCTGAGGAAGATTAAATAAGATAACCTAGATGAAGTGTCTGTCCTGCAGTTGGTACCCAATATTGTTTCACTCCCTCCCCCTCTGTTCTTCCTTCCCACCCCTATAGCAGTGGCAACAAATCCTTCCCTTTCTCTCCTGGAAAGTGCCATGGAGCCAGAATGTTAAACAGCGTCTCAGGCTTATGCTGGCCGGTATTCCACTGCCCAGACTATTCATCTGGCTCAGCAGAGGCTCCCCCACCCTTCCCCCTCCCATTATTTAGCATAGTTTTCATCTCCCATCCAGGCCATTTATATAGTGCCCTGTGAATGCATTTTACCTCCCTAACCCTTCCTAAGCCACAAACCAAAAAGAACTGTCTCTTTTTTCACTCTCCCTGACCACCTCTGAATGTAAAAGTCACTTAGCACCAGGAGAAATAATGAATTTTCTCCTATTCTGCTGAGGTTACCCACTATGGGCCATTAAAAAGATACTCATTTCTAAAATATACTTGACAGCCTGGAAGATATATTTGAGATATCAGAAAACTGAGCCCATTATGTGACATTTAGAATATATAGTGAGGCGATATATTTCTAAAATGTGCAATATACCTTATGAATTTATATTGCATACATGGCACTTAGATATTTGTATTATTTTCCCTCTGTGGATTCAAAGTTTCTAGACGATTTCCCTGTCTTAGCTTCTTATTATTGAGCACCTTGCCAACATAGCAGAAAAATATTAAAAAGACATGAATACTGAGTTCAAGGTCAGTTAGTTCTTTATTTCACACCAAACAGCACCACAGGAACCCAGAAGCACAGAGAATAAGGGGAGGTGCTTCGGTTTCCCAGGCACGCTCACATGCACACCACCACTGACCATACATGTTAGGCGGATGCTAATTTCCCCATTTTAAAGATGAGATCACTGAGGCTGGAGCAGTGAAGTCCTTGCTTATGATCATGAAGCTAATGGGGGGCAGGGGCAGGATTATAGCCCAGGCCAGCCAGGTTCCCAGCCTGCACATCTGCCCACTGCACTTCCCTGCCTTTGTGGAAGAACCCAGGGTCTGAAGGCCATCGCCTTGTAGAAAATATGGTGATAGTGGAATAGAACTCGAGTCTGAGACACAAGGGCACATGAAGACCGCTCATCAGGACTTATGGAGCGGGAAACTGCCTCCCAACAGAGAAGTTGGAAGGAAACTGATGGAGTGGCTAAACATGAGATGCAAACTCCTTCACGCAGCATGCAAAATTCTTCCCCATTTGGCCCCAACTTTCCTGTCTACCTCCTCTCTCTTTTGCATCCATTATACCCAGATGGGTCTTTCGGTCTCTCAGAAATGCTTTGTCAAGTCCTGTGGCTGAGTCTTCCTTGGTGTCACTTCTACCTCTGAAAGGCCTCTTCTACCTTCTCCCTATGTGGGTCCTGCCCATCATTCTCACTCCTGCTCTAAGTCTTTGCTAACCCTCCATCCACAGTTGCGATGTTTGTCCCACTAAGGTGGCACCTACAGCCCATTCCTGCTGTCAGTACTTAACTTTCACACATCGATAGGTAATAACCCTGAGATCCCATTCACCCATCCAAGGACCACAGTTATAACGTGTTCTCGATAAACACATATCAGCTATAATGAATAAACTTCTGCAAACTGACAAGCTTGTCTTCACATTTTTGGTTTCTCTGTTCTCTCTGTTTTCCAGAATTGTTCTCCAGGGCTGCCCAGAGCAATGCAGATATTTTAGCAAGACCTTTCCTTCTCTAGGTGGTATATTCAGCTCCAGCTTCTTCCTTGGTTGCAGCAAAGACATGCTCTTACTATCCCACAGGGACTAAAATCCAAGGCTAATGGAAATGGAAAGATGGAAGGTATAGTATGCCGTGGGAAAACCATCCTGACTGCCCCCACATGGTTCTGCTGTCCCCCAGCCCAGTGGAAGCTGCCTTGCCCTGCAGAAGAGGAACTCAGCCACCAGTTCCCATACTCCCCCAGCAGTTCACTCCATCTCTGCTTGCTGTGTACGAACCCTACTTCATTGGTCCAGCCTCTTCCTCCCTAAATAGGCCTGTGTTGTTGAGGGCTCAGGATGCTTCCAGGGTCCCCTGGCTACCTGAGTTGTGACAAATGAGCTGCTTCATGATGCAGTGAACTCTCCACCATTGTGGATCTGGAGAATATGTCATGGGACATAGACAGCATAGAAAAGTAGAGTTGTATCAAATTTACCTTCAAGCTCCCTGAGACTCTTGGCTAGAACAGAGATTCGACTCAGACATTTCTGGTGAGTGGAATCATGTTTGATATCCTGAATTCTCCATGAGAATAGAAGCTCCACAATGGCAGGATCTCTCGTCTTAGCCTGCTTAGAACACCAAGCAGCTTTAGACAAGAAGAAATCACCTCCCTCCTGCCTCTTCTGCATCCTACACAGCATTTGGGCTTTTGCTATTGTCCCTTTGTCTCTCCCTGAGCCTCACCATGTGACTCAATCAACACACACACATCTTCATTCTCATTCCTCTATTGGTGATCTTCTCTGGCTAAACCATGCTCTCTGCTCCTAGAAGCAACACTGCTGAATTCACAACAGGGCCTTGGTCCAAGGCATCCTTCTGATTCCCTTACTTTCCCCAGCTTCAGACATTCACTGCCCTTTTCTCCTAGAGCAGTGAGCCCTCAGTAGCTCAAGGCCATATTCTTTCAGACTCAGTTCTCTCCAAAGGTAGGCACAAGTCCATGCCTTCCAAATTCAAGTATTAGATAAGCTAACTTGCTCAAAAATCCAGTCTGTTCCTTTCTCTGTCTCTCTCTGTCTCTCTCTCTCTCTCGCCCAGTATTTTTCTTGTCAGCCTCACTTTTTACTAGAACAGCCTATTTTTTTTTTTTTTTTTTTTTTTTTTGGAGACAGAGTCTCGCTCTGTTGCTCAGGCTGGAGTGCAGTGGCGTGATCTCGGCTCACTGCAACCTCCGCCTCCTGGGTTCAAGTCATTCTCCTGCCTCAGCCTCCCGAGTAGCTGGGATTATAGGCACCTGCCACCATGCCCAGCTAATTTTTGTATTTTTAGTAGTGATGTGGTTTCATCATTGTTGGTCAGGCTCGTCTTGAACTCCTGACCTCATGATCCACCCACCTTGGCCTCCCAGTGTGCTAGGATTACAGGCGTGAGCCACCATGCCCAGCAGAGAATAGCCTGTTTCTAAAGGCTAGCTCATTAGCTCCAGCTCCCTGTCTCTGGGGTCCATGCCTGTCATGGCCAAAGCCACAGCAGAGGAATGCTCGGGCCACTGCCATTCCCAGAAGGGTCCTGCTCACCCCAGGGTTCACCTCTCTAAGAATGTTCCTGGGCTTCAGTCTAGTTCTTCCAGACCCTGACCTGGCCTACTTTCTACTTGGTTTTCTGTAACGATAGAGATAGCAGCAGTTTAGACATTGGGCACTAGAGAGAACCTCAGATTCTCAATTCAGATGGACCAAGATAGCACCACATAGACACTCTGCTCTCAGTCACAAGCTGATACAACTGTCATTTCTGGTGGTTTTGAAAATTTCCAAATTTCCCAAATATAACATTGAGCCCAGATCCAAAGCTGGACACTTCCTAAAGATCTCAAACCCAATAGCATAGATCAATCAATCTTAACACTACAAAGTGTATAGGAACTGAGGATTAGATTGCAAGAGACTTGCCACAGGTGACAAACCACTTACTACTGACTGACTGTGTGCCAGGCACTGTTCTAGAAGTTGGGGATACAGCCGTGAACAAGATATACACAACATACAAAAAGTCCATAATGTAAAACATTATGTAATGTTAATGTAAAACAAAAACATACACCACATACAAAAATTCATAATGTAGAAACATTATATGTATAGAAACATTATTTCTGTGTTTCCACATGTAATAAGTATATATTATATTATATTATACATATAAGGCTTCTATTAACAACACACTGTCCAAAAACATATTGAAAATCTTTTGGGTACTTTTGGCTACCCAAGCTGAACCCAGAGAAAAAAAAGGAGGATAACGGGTGTAAAGTTCTGCTCACCCCCAGAAGGGTACCAGCCAAGAGAGAAAAGGGCATGTCTGAGGCCATAGGTAGCTGCAGACAAGGCAGGAGGCAGAGCAGCACTGAGCCCCTCAGCTATGAGAGCTGTAGGGATGGAAAATGACTCTTAACTCACATAGAGGGCTTTGCCTGGCACCCATCTCAACACTTGAAAAGGCCTCAAGTCTCAAAGGATTTTCTGCTAGTCTGTCCTTTAAGTACACTCTGCTACTGTTGCTGTTTACAAAGGGTGGAAAGTAAAGCTAAATGCCCAGAACTGGTACTCAAAAAGCTTTTAGGCCTTCTCCACTACACAATTGGCAGAGCTTCGGGAAAATGCAAGCTTAGTTTTCAGCAAAACCACTCATCTGAAGCTTCGGGAAGAAGCACTGTGCTGACCTAGGGAGTTTCATTATACAATCAAAGAGGAGAGGAAGGACACAGGAACAAGGTGGGCTTTGAGGCAGCTCCCAGGCTGCAGACAGATGGGTAGATTTGTCCTAATGGGACTCTCTCCCGCAGAGTTCACACTGTCAGATCTGAGCCCCAGGGATGGCAGAGGGGAAGTGGCCCCATCCTCCTTCCATCCTGTGGCGTTCTAGCCCCAAACTCCAAATGCAACATCCCGAAGCATTATTTCCTTCCTTTGACATAGAGTTGGAGTCACAGTTCAGCCCAGGAATGGGGGTATTTGCGGGGAGGACCCTGTATCAGCTCCAGTAAAAGAAGCCGTGGCTGGTGTCAGCAGGGTCTTATAAATAGCCAGAAAGGTGTCAGCCAGGAGAAATATGAGACACAACTGCAAGAACAGAAGCAAGACAATGCACAAAAGTGACATGTGGAACAATAATCCATGAAGCACAAAGCTGTGAAGCCATCAGGAGCTGCTGAAGAATCTGTCAGCAAAAGGAAAAGACTCAGAGCTGTCCTCCCAGGGGCGCACAGCTAACGAGTACATTACTGCCCATGACATCATGTTCCCTCTGCAGAACTAGGGTGAGCAGGCCTCCTATCCCTGGGATTCATAAATGGTTTCCAGGAATGATTTCAACAGAGCATTGGGAAGATCTAATTAGTTTACCAACATTGCATGTTATTGATTTTAAGAACCTAAGCACACATTTTTACGTTGATCTCTCTTAAGCATCATTTTTTAAAATTATGCTCAAGACCTCAAATCATATCTAACCATGACTCTTACCCATATGTGTATAAAACCATCCTGCTGGATTTTTGTTGGCTGTTTACAGGGAGTAGTCTGGAAAATCTCTACAAGAGGCAGCATTCAATTTGCAAAGATTCAGTATCACCTGCCCCTTCTAGTCTTCTAATTTCTATGGATACGGAAAAGGAACCTGAGATGTTTCTTGAGTGATCCAAAATCCTGATTAAGTCCCAGAGGCCATAAGCAGTGCTGCTAAGTTATATCTCTGCCCTTCATCCACAGTCAGCCCTGAAAGAGAAATAAGGCTGGGGGGCCTCAATGGCCAGCTTTGGTTTTCTAGAGACCTAAATTAAAATACTGAAATGAGGGGCACCTAATGCTTTGGGAGGAGAATGTTTCTCAGAAACTCATCAAGCAGATCAAGGGGCATTAAGCAAAATTTGAGGAGGGTGAAGAAAAATACAATCTAGTAAAACCAAATCTAATACTCTGGGAGGACAAAAACTTTGCCAGAGGAAGAAAAGTCCACTTGTATCTTCAATCAAATTAATAATGTTGAATTGCTTCAGTTGGGTGAATACCTACATGGTCATTCATTGTATGATTTTATAATTTGCAAATACCCAAAATATTTCAAAGTAAAACTTTAAAAGAAAAAGAAAACTCTTTAAAAGAAAGAAAAATTGAGGAAAAGAAACAAAGAAGGGGGACAATGACTCAAGGTTTTGAGGAAAATATCACTGGTTAGAAGTTTTGAACCTCCCATAGCAGTGTACTCACACCCAAAATGGAGTTCAAACCTCACAGATGAGGCAAGAATTCGCATTAAACCTAAACCACGCACCTCTTATGTTTTTCCTAATCACTAGTTAATTCAAATACCACAAAATTTACCTATTTAAAGTGTAGAATTTAGTAAAGTTGTAGGATATAAAATCATACAATATCAGTAGCATTTCTACACACTAACAACAAACTATCTGAAAAAGACATCAAGGAAACAATCCCATTTACAATGACTACAAAAAAAAAATTCTTAGGAATAAATTTAACCAAGGAGATGAAAAACCTTTACACTAAAAACTGTAAAACATTAATGAAAGAAATTGAAAAAGACAAAATAAAAGATATCCTGTGTTCATGGGTTAGAAGAATTAATATTGTTAAAATGTCCATTTTACCCAAAGAGATTTGCAGATTCGATGCATCCCTATCAAAATTTCAATGACATTGTTCAATTAAATAGAAAAACAACAATAAAATTTGTATGGAAGCACAAAAGACCACAGAAAACAAGGGCAGCTAGAATTTTTATATCATGTTGAATCTATAGTTTATTTGAGAGTGTTGCCATCTTAATTAATATTAAGCCTTCTGATCCATTAACATGAAATGTTATTTTGGCCTTCTTTAATTTCTTCCAAGAATGTTTTGTAGTTCTCAGTGTATAAGTCTTGTAGTTCATTTTATTAAATTTATTCCTAAGCATTCTGTGTATATAGAATATGCTGTTATATTATTTTTCTTACTGTAAATAGAATTATATTTATTCCATTTTCAGATTGTGTATTGCTATTGTATAAATATATTGGGCTTTGTATACTGATCATAAACCTACAACCTAGCTAAATTTGTCTTTGGCTTGTGATCATTTATGATATGTCTAGGCTTTTAATTTTTTCATCTTTAATCTGGAGTTTGTTGAGCTTCCTGGATGTGTAGATTAATGTTTTTCATCACATTTGGGGAGTTTGGGGCTATTATCCAAATGTGCTTTCTCCCCCCTTTCTCTCTCCTCTCCTTCTGAGACTCCTGTTACATATTGTTTTGCTTCATGGTGTCATATGGGTCTCCATTGATCTATTCATTTTCATTATTTTATCTTTCTTTTTCTCAAACTGTATAATCCCAATTGGCCTATTTTCACATTTGCTGATTTTTTATTCTGTTAGTTCATATCTGACATTGAGCTCCTCTAGTAAATGTTTTATTTCATTATTGAACTTTCCAACTCCAGAATTTCTATTTGCCTCTTTATAATCTTTGTCTCTTTATTGATATTCTCTATTTGGTGAGACACAGTGCTTGTGATTGTCTTTAATTCTTTAGACATGGTTTTCTTTACTTCTTTGAACATACTTATGAGAGCTGATATAAAGTGCTTGCCTAGGAAGCCCAACATCTGAGTACCCTCAGAGACAGTTTCTATTGATAGCTGTTTTTCTTATGTATGGACTATAATTTCCTGTTTATTTACCTGTCTCATAAGTAATTTTTAGTTGAAATGTAGACAATAGAACATGGCAACTCTGAAAATGAGATCCAACCCACTCTCCCAAGCTTTACTATTGTTGCTGTATTTTGTTGTTACTATATTCATGGCTGTCTGTCTGTTTGTTTAGTGACTTTCCTGGACTAATTCTTTAAAGACAGTATTTCCTGTACTGTGTAGTCACTGAATTCTGTTTGTCTAACTTGGTGGTCAGATAATGATAGAACACAAATTTTTTTAAATGACTCCAGGCAATAAGTCTTCTACCTTTGCAAAGGAGCTCTGTGTGTATGTTGAGTCATGCCTTCAGCACTAGAGTGGTTTAAAACTCTGCCTTAGCCTTCACTTCCTACTTGTGCAAACCCTTTAGGTCTGCCAGAGTTGAGACATGAGGACTACCTCTGGTATTTTCTGGGCATGTGCACAGCCTTGCCCATGACCATGGCCTTCTAGATCTGTAGAAACACATCAGAGCTTTTAAAATCCTCTATAGCCATTTCACTTCCCAAATTTTTCTAAATTTTGTGGTCAGCTTCTTATTTGCCCCAACTTGTATCTCTACTTCAGGCAGCTCCGATGTTTAAAAACCAGTACTGATTATTTTTTGAAAAATGCCCTGGAGATACAGTTTTTCCTCTTGAGTAAGCTCTAAATTGGGGAAAATAATAACAATTTGCAAATTGGTCATTTGCAGGAAATTGGCAAACATATCAAATAATAACAATTCTCTAGGGATAGGGCTTTTGGGGGAGGTCCAAATTAGTCTGCCGCATCCAGTGGTTGTTCGTGCTAGTTTTCACACTCACTGTGGTTACAAAGACTCTTATGTTCATGCTTCTGTGGAAAGAAGTTTTGGAATAGAGAAAGTTCAAATGTCACAGAGCTCACTGTTCTCCCAGAGAGTCATTTTTCTTGAATATACATTCTTTAGAACCTTGCTAGCTTTTAGTTAATTTTCAGAGTACTGGAAAAGTCAATGTTGACAGTTTTTGTCAGTTATTTTGCTGCTTTATGCAGGAGTGGACTTATGAAAGTCCTCATTTCACCATTCTAGAAGTTTTGGCATCTCTTCTTTAGGGTACTTATCATGGTTGAACTTTACATCTGTGCCTTTGCTTTATAAATATGTGGCTCCCCTCTAGAACATTCTCTTGAGGATAATGTCTACATTTTGGATACCTTTTATTTCTCTGAGATTCTATCACAATGACACATAGTAGGCACTCAAAAAATATGTGTCAAATGAATAAACATTCATTAGCTCAGGCTACTGAATAGATACAATTTCTACAAATGGGGGTTATAGTAAATAATTGTTCACTAACCTTAAGGGGGCCTTCAATCCTGTTGAGCTTGTCTTTTTTATCTCTCAGGAAATGCCCATTCTCACTGTTCTGAAAACTTTGACTTCCCTTTCTCCTGCTCTGCTCATGATCTTGACTTATTCTTCAAAGAAAGTATCAGACCAAACTCCCTCCACATTCTACCTCCACATTTACTAATATCTCCATGTTGGTTCCCATTTTACCCTCCTTTTCTTTTGTTACAATGGAAGGAGAGTTCTCTTCCTGGCAGTGTTCATCCTCATGTGTCTGTTGCACACCATCATCCCTGCCTCTTCAAGAGCCTCACTCCAATTATCCTCCCCACCTACGCACCTGCATCTCTACCCGTTTCAGCTCTATTTAATTGTTTCCAGTTGCATTAGGTGATATTTTGTTCCTAAGTTTTAAAAAGTACATCCAGCTTTAATCTCACATTCCACATCCAGTTAATACTTTATTTCTCTATTTTCAAGTCAAACTTGTTAAAAGATTTGGCTATAAATTCTGGTTCCATTTCCTTATCTTCTACCTAGTAACCAATTCTTACCTGTGTTCTGTGTCCATTAAGCCACTGGAATGGCTGTGATTTTTTTTTTTTTTTTTTTTACTCTTTCAACAAGTAATTATTGAGCACTCAACATTAGGGCCAGGAACTGTTCTAGGAATAAGATATATAAAAATAAATAAGCCAAACAAAGGCTTTGAACACTTTCTTTATAGATTTCATCATAATTGTTATCAGCATTAAGTTGGCCATGAACTCTTCATAGAAATGCCTTCTTTCCTTGGCTTCCAGGGCACCTTACTCCCATCTCTCCAGCCAATCTTTTTCAGTCCCTTTTGCCAGATCCTTCTCAAAGTTCCCATCTTTATTACTGAGATTGTTTTTTCAAAATTTTTAAGTTGAAATTCACATGACATAAGATTAAACATTTAAATCCAATCTTTAAATGTTAAATTTCCTCTGAAATTTCCCTGGTCTTTTTTCTTCTTTCTCTCTACTCCCTCTATAGAGGACTTCATATACTCCCTTGGCTTTCAACACCTTCCATTTGTATATCCCTGTTTATAACTGCAAACTGAAACTCTCTTTTGAGATCCAGATACCAACAAACAGCCATCTCCACTTGGCTATTTCACAGGAACCTCAGACACAATACTTTCCCCTAAAGCCTGCTCTTCCATCAGTGTTCCTGTGGTACCACATCCACCCAACTGTTCCAGCAGAAGATATTCCTGAGGCTTTCCTCATCTTCACAATTCATGTCAACTTTACAAACCATCTGACTCTCTGACTTATCCATGTCTTTCCATTTCCACCAATCATACTGTCGACTTTCATCCTGCAGATGTTCTTAGTGGTTCTTCCCACATCCAGTGTCCTCACTCCTACCAAATCCAACTCTCTACATAACAAAGTGAATTTTACCCTCCCTGACCAAATCAGGCCTCCAAGTATAAGCTTTTGTAGCTTCCTTAAATTCTTGATTCATTTTTACTACTGAAAGTAATTGTTTAATTATTAGTTTGAATTCTCTCTTCTCCAGTAGAATGTTAGTTTCATGAGAGCAGAAAGTGCATCCGTGTTGTTCTCAGTTGTTTGCTCAAGGTCTAGATAAAATTTTCAAAATAGAGTAAGTGCTTAATAAACATCTACTAAAAGTTGTTGAATAAATGCATTTTCTTCCTAAATTTGTTTCACAATTTAGCAATCAGCAACAATCACAAGTAACCAATGATAGCAGCAAGAGCCATGAAAGTTATCCTTGATACAATGTTCTCCTTCATCTCTTACCTTCAAGGCATCAAGCCTTCCATATTTTACCTGAAAATATACATACCTAAACTTTAACTACAGCTAACCATGTCTACACTCATCACTAGACTCTTACTTGGATTCCTGAAATAGCTACTTAGCCCACTTCCATTCTTGTCACCTTCCACATACCCTCTATTCTAAAGCCAAATGTGTTATCGCCCCCTTCAACCCATCAGTAGTGCCCCATTGCTCCCAGAAGACAGTCTGCAGTCCTCAGAAAGCCCAGCAGGCTCAGCTTCTCCAGCTTCATTTATGTGTTCTCTGTTCTCTCTGCTTTCTCTGAATACTTTGGATGCAGTCCTGTGTCGGGATTTTCTGGGGTGAAGATCTAGTGATTCTACTTCAAGTGCTCTTCTCCTGACACCTTTGCCTGACCATTTCCTGCTCACCCTTCATGCCACAGCCCAAATGTCACACCGACAGGAGGTCTTCCTCATCACCTCAGGCCAGGTCCACAGGACTGTCAGAGATGAGTAACAGCCTGTGCTTTTCCCTTACTGTATTTACCACAACTATCCTTAAGTGGTTATTTATGTGTTTGCTTAACATCTTTCTCTTATTCTGAGATGGAATCTCATGTCTGTTGAGGCACTATAGTTTAGTGGTTAGGAACACAGGCTCAAAAGTCAGATCTCAGAGTTTGAACACCAGCCCTGTTGCTTACTGGTGATATGATCTTTACTAACTTACTCAAATTCTCTCTGTCTCGATTTTCTTATATGCAAAATGGCTAAAAATGTAATGGTGCTTTGCTCAAAGTGTCATATGTGGATTCAAGAAGCTAATTCATCTAAAATGATTAGGAAATACAGAAGATATAACTCTAATATATAGGATTCACTCATTAAATAGAGTGAATGGTATAAAAAAGACTCAGTCATCAAGTCTTGGAAGAATGGTCCCCATGAGAGAGGACAGCAGCAAAAATGATTAGAAGTATTTTAATATTGCGTGCATAAAATCCATTAAAAGATAAACATAAGGGATCTATATGAAGAAAACTATAAAATTTAATGAGGAACATAAAATAAAGGGAAACATGAATAAATGGGAAGACATGCCATATTGTATGATTCAATGTTGTGTAGATATCAATTAAGAGAGAATATGTACAAATATATGAAACTACATGAATTGGGTGGCTAGTGACCACAATAAACACAGACCACTTCTATGGGAGATGATCACAGAAGTCTTCAAAAAAGCAGTAACCTTTGAAAAGTGCTAGGAATTTCAATAGACAGAAATGGGACAGAACAGCACCTTGGAATAAAAGAGAGTGGGTACAGAAATACAGTAGCAACCAGATTTTTTAATTGGAAAGTTCTTTAAATGTTACAAATGCCGCCAGCATGTTTTTAGCTTTGACGAATAGAAAAACCAAATACAAATGCTTTAAAAACAAAGGACATTAGGCCAGGCACGGTGGCTCACACCTGTAATCCCAGCACTTTTGGGAGGCCAAGGCGGGCGGATCACAAGGTCAGGAGCTTGAGACCATCCTGACCAATATGGTGAAACCCCGTCTCTACTAAAAATACCAAAAAAAAAAAAAAAAAAAAAAAAAAACCCACAAAAGATATTTAATCTCTCACTTAACAGGAAATTCCAAAGAAGGTCCCAGCGCCTGAACACTGTTAAGGCTGTGAAAGGCTTTCCTACTGCTTCCTCACATCAGGCCACGTTGGTCTGAGCAAAGGATGGGAAATGGGAAAATGTAGGAGGGTGAGATAAAAGGATGGGCTATTTGATCTGTGCCATCAGATCCTCAAATGGTGTGGACATTTGAGAATTGCAGCTTGGTGGAGTGCAGGGTCCTTTGTCTCTGTCACAGCCATAACCAGTATCCATTTTACATTTAAATAAATAAATAAAATACATTTTAAATAAATCAGTCTAGATTTTATTCACCGGCCATCAACACTGCACTTACAATGTGGCCTTTGAAGAGGCCATCAGTCTCCCTGGAATCCTCTCAGTGCAAGGAGCTATCAGGTTTTGTAGCAGCGTCCAGAGCAGGCAGGGAGACACACCAGACACAACTTCAGTCCTTTGCATTTTCCTCCTAACCAATTCCTCGGGCATTTGAAGATGTCGGAGTAAGAGCAGTGTCTTCCTTGGGTGGCCTGCAGGCCACTCTTACTGCATATCCCAAGCAGAATTCATTATCCTCATCATGGACACCTGCCCAGGCTCCTGTACCTATAATCTAAGCACCATCCCTTCTACCTGGAAGCCCAGCCTGAAATTCTGGAGTGGTTTTCACATTCTCCCTCTCTCCTTACCTGCCGACATTTAATCTGTCACTAATTCCTGTCCAGACTGCATCAGCAATGCTGAGTGAGTAATCCCCACACTCGCCGGTGGTCCAGGGTGTCATCATCTCCCTGCAGAGCTCTTGCTGAGACTTCATGCCCAGGCTGCCTCCTCCAGGGCCTGCCCTTTCATGCGACTGCCAGCGGAACCCAGTGCCATCACTTCCCCACAGACCGCTGCCTACCCTGGTGCCTATGAGATGAAGTCTCAACTCTTTAGCCCTATACACATGACCCTTGACATACGATCTGGCCACAACCTCTTCACCACCTCATCTCCCAATACTTCCACCCTGGGCCTTCATACCATTTGTCAGATAAACCTGGTTTCTAATCCTTGCTTTTACCTACAGCTGCTTATTATCTCTGTCTGAAAATATGTCTTTTTTTGGACAGAGTTTCGCTCTTTGTTGCCCAGGCTAAAGTGCAATGGTGCGATCTCAACTCACTGCAACCTCCACCTCCCAGGTTCAAGCGATTCTCCTGCCTCAGCCTCCTGGGCAGCTGGGATTACAAGGTGCCCACCACCATGCCTGGCTAATTTTTTGTATTTTTAGTAGAGATAGGGTTTCACCATGTTGATCAGGCTGGTCTCGAACTCCTGACCTCAGGTGATCTACCTGCCTTGACTTCCCAAAATGCTGGGATTACAGGCATGAGCCACCACAGCTGGCTGAAAATATGCCTTAATTCTCTTTTACCTTGCACATGCCTGCATGGTTGCAGATCTAAATTAAATGTCATCACTTTTTGTTTTACCATTGTTATTATAATTATATTCAGAATTTTTTTTTTTTTGAGATGGGTGCTTATTATGTTGCACAGTCTAGTCTTGAACTCCTGGGCTCAAGCAATCCTCCCACTTCTGCCTCCCAAGTAGCTGGAACTACAGACATGTGCCACTGCACCTGGCTGTATTCAGAATTATTGAGCACGTACTGTGAGCCTATGTGCCAAGTGCTGTGTGTCACCTCATTTAAGATCACAGCAATCTTGTGTGTTATGCACATGAAGAGCTGAGCTGAGACTTGGAGAGGTGAACTTGCTCATTTCACACAGATGGAATTTCAAAGACGGTTCCTAGAGCTGGTGCTCATAACCCCTGTGGGCCCCCAGAGATAGATTTAGGGAGCCCCTTCTAGGCTCTGTGCCATAAAACTCCACTCCATGCCCTCTGTCCACACTTCTGCTACGGCACCATGCACGGGGTAGGATGTACCTGTTTAATCTTGTTTGAATCCTGATCTTTAAAAACCAACTGCTCAAAAAGACACATATTTGTAGGACAACCAAGAAAAATTTGAACTCTCACTAGATATTTGATGATACTGAGGAATTATTAATTATTGGTACTGCGATTATTTTTTAAAGCTGTGATCATATAGAGGTACACTAGACTATTTAGAGATGAAATTATATGAAGTCAAGAGATGCTTGAAGGAACAATATGAGGAGATGGATAGGAAATAACTTTTGGCATTATGCTGATATCTATTTTAAATGGGCGGCACATTTATGGAGGTTCATTCTCTCTCTTTTTTTTTAAGCAATGGGATCTCATTCTGTTGCCCAGGCTGGAGTGCAGTGGTGCAATCATGGCTCACTGCAGCCTGGACCTCCCAGGATCAAATGATCTCCCCACCTCAGCCTCCAGGGTAGCTGTGTCTATAGATGTGCACCACCATGCCCAGCTTCTTCTATTTTTTTTTTTTTTTTTTTTTTGGAGAGACAGGGTTTCACTATGTTGCTGACGGTGGTCTTGAACTCTTAGACTCTAGTCTCAAGCAATCTGCCCACCTCGGCCTCTCAAAGTGCTAGGATTACAGGCATAAGCCACCATGTCCAGGCTCATTTCGCTATTTAGCCTACTTCTGTATGTGTTAGAAATTCTCTGTAATGGAAGTATTCTATGGACCCCCTCAAACAAAGGGATTTGAGGGTTTATCCTCCTGCTTTTTGGTTGTTGGAGAGCAGAGTACATTTGTGTCTCAGTCAGCTTTGAATCTGTACCACCAGCACGGTAACTGGCATGAAGTAGAAAGTCAGTGTTTCTTGAATGACGAGGTGGTTACTATGAAGGTCCCTTCCAAAGGTGGGGAATGATGCATTATGCACATGAAGAGCTGAGCTGAGACTTGGAGAGGTGAACTTGCTCATTTCACACAGATGGAATTTCAAAGACAGTTCCTAGAGCTGGTGCTCATAACCCCTGTGGGCCCCCAGAGATAGATTTAAGGAGCCCCTTCTAGGCTCTGTGCCATAAAACTCCACTCCATGCCCTCTGTCCACACTTATGCTATGGCACCATGCATGGGGTAGGATGTACCTGTTTAATCTTGTTTGAATCCTGATCTTTAAAAACCAACTGCTCTACTGCAGCCACTGGCACAATGGATGAGCCCTCAGGGAGAGCTGAGGCCAGCTGCTGAAGGTGTACATGCTGTTCCATCCCAGCTTCCTTGCTTCTAAGCTATTTCAATCTGGCTCGCCTTGGGTTCCTGTGTCAGAGCCCTCTTCCTTTGGATACTGAGCCAGCTGCTTCTTGACTCAGTGGCTTGGATTTCTCTACGTGCTCTTTTTGCTTTTGTGAGGTAGCCCTCAGGTCCCAGTCAGGCTCAGCTAACACCACAGTTTAACAAGGAAGGGATTAGGCCTTACCCTTTAAAATGTGACTGCTGGCCTCATGCCTGTGGCTTGGTTTGACAGCTGGACCTATTCTGGATGAGAGTAATTTGAAGCTGGGTGTGTTTTTACAGGGACACAAATTTATGAGCAAAAGGCAGAGACTGAGTTTCAGAGAAGAATAGGTTCATTCAGCACATCCAGCCCCCACTTCCACCTCCCACTGCAGGTCCTTTGTCAGAGGGCCAGAGCCCACTTCTCTGGTGCATGGAAACTCCCAAGGCTCACATCTGAGGCTACCTGAGGAATTCAAGGCAGCCTTGATGTTTCTCCAGCAGTGAAGGGGGGCGGGGGTCAGGCTTTTGCTGCACTCAAGTCTCCATGCTCCCTGGTCACCCACAACCACCCTGCAGAGCAAGGCAAGGCCCTCCCTGCTCAGGGGGGAAGTGGTGGAGAGCAGCGACGGGCCGGCTGGCTGGGGTCAGAGAGCATGGCACTCCTCCAACCCATCAGACTCTGAGGGGTATAACGTTTGATCAAGATTCACAACAGTCTCCAAAGCAGGAGGAGACAGCCTCAATGGGGAGGAGAAAGTGGGAAGCTGAAAAGCACCCAAATCAGGAAAGAAACCCAAGCAAGTGAGGCATTCTCAGGGGCTCCTATTGGGGTGATCAGACCCAACACCAGGTCGTGGGGGTGACGAAGTCTGGCGGAGTCAAAGGATTGAGGAAAAGTTTGAGAAGTAAAGTGGGACCAGGGGGCCATCGTGATTATGGAGGCTACGAAGGCCCTGAGCTCCAGGAGCCCAAGCTATTTATTGGTAATCCAACAGAGAAACAGGTGGTGAGAATGTGGCGGTCAAAAGGGCAGTTGCATGATCCACAGCTGTGACGGTTTAGCATTTATAAGGAACATGTTCTTCTACTTGAGATAATGGGAACACAATTGATCTAGGAGCCTAGGAAGGCTAGAAGCAAGGAGCCAGCAGGTCTAGACACATTCCACAGGACATTATGTCAGACATGCAAGCCCTGCCTCAGCTTTCTTCCCAACACTCAGCTTTTTCCCAACAGGCTCCCACAGTCTGAGGCTTCATCCTTGATGCCGGGCAAAGAACACATGCTCTAGTTGTATCATATTCAAACCTCCCTCTGAGAGAGACAGCAGCAGCTCAGAAGTAGCAAAAGTGATGGCATGAGCAGGAGAGGGTGTTCTAGAGAGAACCAGCTACATGGTGGTACAGACATGGTAGAGGCTGTGAGGCACCACCAAAAACCCTCCGGAATGAAGGACTTACTCCTCCAACTGCTGGGAACGCTGCAGCCCAACGTCCTCAGCTGTCAGCCTCTTCAGGGAGTGATTCCACTGAAGAAAGCCTCCTTGCTCAGGACATGCCCCCTTTGTAGGGTGGCCCACATCCCATAACTGATGCACATGGTGGTATAGAAGCTTCACTCAACTGGGCAACTCAACCCAACTGGGCACAATTCTGCAGACTCATCCCACCTTCAGAGCTCCCTGCAGGGTCACCTGAGGTTTTCATAAGGAGACTGAATCACAGGTTGACTTCTCCTTCTGCCCAATCCTGCTTTCTTCCCTTCCCTGCCCTTCCTTTCCCTTTCCTTTTTAATAAGAATGCACATGCTGGATATGGGGTGGTAAAGTTGGTGCAGCCACAGAAGGAAATGAGAAAAAGGCTTGGAAAGAAGTTCATTACACTCACAGGTGCCAGAGAGAAGCCTGGGCATGACATCTCAGCAAGAGCCCTGCAGGGAGATGATGACACCCCGGACCACCTGTGAGTGTGGGGATTACTCACTCAGCATTGCTGATACAGTCTGGACAGGATTTAGTGACAGATTAAATATCGGCAGGTAAGGAGAGAGGGAGAATGTAAAAACCACTCCAGAATTTCTGGCTGGGCTTCCAGGTAGAAGGGATGGTGCTTAGATTATAGGTACAGGAGCCTGGGCAGGTGTCCATGATGAGGATAATGAATTCTTCTTAGGATGTACAGTAAGAACAGCCAGCAGGGCACCCAAGGAATCTGTGAGTGTAATAAATGCCATTAGGGAAAGCATTAGGCTTTGGTCAAGTAGGAGACGGCAGGAATGAGACAAAATCCAGGCCACAGCCTTCACTGGGGTTTCCATGGGGAAGGCAAGGCAGGGCAGGATGAACAGCTTAGGACTGGCTAATCTGAATCATTCTAGTGGGCTTTTAGTTATAGGAGTGGTTTCTAGTTGCCTGATACCTGGCCCTGGGATTATTCAGGTCAGAGGAAATGTGGGCTTGTGGGTACATTAGCTAAGAAGGTGACAGGGGATATAAACTTGGAATGGATTGATTTGCGTATGAAAAGAGTGTTCATCGGTAAATTTTGATTGTCCTTAGGAATGAGCTAGCCCCGGGAGAAGCAATCTCTCCTCAGGTCTGTAAGGCCCCCAAATACCAAAGCATCGAGAACACAGAAAATAAGAACACATAGTTAATACAATTGGCCCTACAATGAGTGGATGCCCAATAGACAAAATACAGCATCTAAGACAACACAATTAAAACACTGTTCTCCTTCCCCTCCATAGCTGTTGGTGCCCAAAGCACTGCCTAAAAAACCTTCTGAGCTCAACATTCCCACATTCCCATCCTGCATGTCTCGTATGTGCCAAAGACTGCAAACAGTTCAGGTAATAGAGAGTGAACAAGAAGCTCACCTTCAAGATGCTCACCAGAGACACACATATGTATGTGCTCAATTGTTTGATACAGGACACAGCATGTTGGTTAAGAGTAAAGCTTTCAAGTGAGATAGACCTAGTTTCAAATACCACCACTGCCATTTACTAGCTGTGTAATTTGGGGGAAGTCACTTAATCTTTCTATGCTTCAATTTCCTCACCTATAAAATGTCAATAATTACACCAACTGAACTGGTTGTCCTAGAGATTAAATGAGATGTGTATATGAAAAGAGTTTATTACAGTGTTTGGTCTAATAAATGATGCTACACAACAAGAAAAGCAAGTATTCCTAAGAAAAAAAAATAGCACAAAAGGAAGTTTAATTCTATCAGAGGATAGGAAAGGAAGGCTTCTCAGAGGCAGTAAGGCCTGACCTTGGAAATGAAAGACAAGTACGGATTTGTTTATGCAGACACATAGGAGGAGAATGTGATGGGAATTTTGGCCTAAAATGTCATTAGGTTGTCCATGATACAGCTTCTCTCAATCCAGCATTAAAATCCCATAACAGTGGAGAAAAGCACAAAAATATATAGCAAGGGATTCTAGGGTACCACAAAGTCTGAGAAGAATCCTCTCTTAGTAGTAGTGACAAGGAACCACCACTATCAATGAGGCTCAGGCTGGAGAGAGACCCTCGTGCAGATAAAATGGAACTACAGTAAAGGAGCTGCATCGGTTAGGAGGTGCTCAGCTGCAAGTGACAGAAGGCCCCACAACCACTCCAAGGCTGAGGAAATGCATTTTCACAAGACAACAGTCCAAGGGCTGGGCATTCAACCCCTGTTCCACAGTGGCCCTGGCTTGGCCTCCTACACACCTTGGCTCTGTCCTTAGGAAGACTTCCCTAACCACAAGGGAGCTTCAGTAGCTCTATGCATTGTGTCTGATACAGCAAAGTCCAGAGACAGAGAAGGGGAGCTGTTTCTTCCTTGTGTCTCTTTTTCAAGAACAAAGAAATCTTTCCTGTAAGTTCTCTACACCCCACTGATCAAAATTATGCCTCCTGCCTCTGTCAATAACTGCTAGTAGTAATTTAGCATGTGTGTATGTCATCTTTTTCCATTAACTAGCCATGTCTTCCTTTATTAAGTCAGCCCATTCTTTGTTAACAGCTGCACAGGGCTCCATTAGTGGAATGAAAGTAAAACTACCAGTATAGACAAATCAAACTCCACCTTCCAGAGGCAGGGGCTTGAGTCCATCTAACCTAAACCAGATATCTCGTGTAGAGTGGAGTGGACAGTTGCACAAAACCAGAAACCTGCATATCAGAAAGACGCTGTTTTAAAAAATGAGCCAGCCCAATACATAAAAACAGAAAGTTAAGGGGAAATGTAACATAAGACACAGGCTAAGTTACCTTTTATGTAAAACACAAACAAAACTCCATCTCTCTCTACATATATATGTGTGTATGTAAGAACATCCATGTATGTATGTGTAAGTATATATGTACATGTATGTGCATGCGTGTGTCTAAGTATATGTGTAGATGTTGTGTGTGTATGTGTCTAAGTATATATGTATATGTTGTGTGTGTGTGTATATTTCCATTGTAAAGAATGAAATGAAGTCTTGAATGTAGGGCAAAAGGGTTTAGATTGCAAGCTGATAAAATAAGGAAATCACTAGAGCATAGCTGCGCTTTTCAAATAGTTGGTATGGAAAATTATCCAAGTTGAGGTTTGAATCAGGGAGACTGAGGATTATGAGGCAGCTGTAGGGTTGTAGTTGGTGTTGATGAGACATGATGGATTTGGATGAGAAATATTTAGAGAAGAGATTTAGAGTGATCCAGTGACTGTATATAGAGTCTCAGAAAAAAAAAAAAATAACAATGACCAACCTTAACCAAAAGTGGTTATGTAGTGCCTGATGATGCTGGAAGACAGTAGATAGATGGTAGATAGATGATAGATAGATAGATAGATAGATAGATAGATAGATAGATAGATAATTGATAGAGATAGATAATAGATAGATAGCTGATTGATAGATATAGATAGAAGATAGATAGATATTCACTTAAACCTTATTCATATTCCTAGACAGAAGATACTGTTTTTGACCCATCTCACAAATGAGGAAGCTGAGGCACAGATTTAGCAACTTATTCAAGGTCGCAACTAAGGAATGAAATTAGAAGGTTGTACCCAAACAGCCTCTGGCTTGAGCCAAGCATTTTCATGTTAGGGAGTTGGTCTTTGAAGGTTGGAGAAAAGATAGGGACACAGCTCTCACAGGATCCCTCTGGAAAATGTCCTATCTCTGTGATTTTCGTTTACTCACTTATTCATTCAGGTATTTCTTCTTTACAGCCTAAACATTCGCAAAAACAATTCCCCGCTGGCTGCCACTGTCTTTCTAGAGTGTATGCAGTGCTGACTTCACAGTGAATTGTCAAGTATGATTCTTTTTAAGGTGCAGACCACCTGATCAAGCACCAACAATGTCACAGGCACCTCAAAGTCTTTTGTGGGGCCCAAGCCAGTTTCTCCCTTGGCCTCCAGCCACTCTTTCCCTGAACAGGTATTCTGTGTTTCGGGCCTCGAGTCCTCTTTTGCTCCCTGTGGATGGTGGATGCTTTCCCCTGGGCTCTGACACATCTCTCAAGGAAGCTGAGTTGTTTCTCTCCCAAGGCCACCGAAGGATTTCTTACCAGTATCAGGGTGACTTGAAGCCTCCACCCCTAACCTGGGCTGGTTGGTCTAACCTAGACTGCCTTAGAGCTATAACAGAAACTGCACCCTACCTCCCAGTCCCATTCCCCACCCCCAATCCACACTACCCATTCTCTACTCCAGCTAAAATTGCTGAACTGAGTCCAGTCAACTTGCATTTATGAGCAAAATAAATGATGGCTATTGTTTCCAGCCACTGGGGAAGTTCATTTTATAGCAATAGATGTAATTAGAACATGTCATCATCAAACATAATCATTCAATTAATATAATTATATGTGATAATATTCATATGTGACCCCCCCAACAGGCATTTGATAGAACTAAACATTTATTCCTTATTAAGGACTCTATGTAAGTGATGAAAAAGAGTCCCTCATTATGGTCATGAATCTCTGTCCAAAACTATGAATTAATATTAATATCCTTCACACTGTGGACCACTGTAGACATTCATTCCCATTGAAATCTGAAGAAAAAAGACATCAAAATTACATTATAGCATCCTGGAAGTCTGAGCCAATACACTAAAATATGAAAAATAAATTAGAGGTATAATATCATCAACATGATCAAATTAACAATATTCACAGATTATATGGTTGTCTACCTCAAAAACTTAAAATTGAAATTCCATGGGAAAAGGACTAAAGTGTCACAATTTGCAAAATTAAAAAAAATTTTAAGGTGTACCTTTGGGCTTACAAAAATTAGCACATGGTCTATCATTAAGTCACACGCATCTAAGGACTATTCCCTTAAACACCAAATAAACTAGACAAAGATTCGGAATTACTGCTTAAAAGAATGAGCTCAGTCTGCTTGGTAGCGTAGCAGAATGCCTAACTGCTTAGGCTCTGAAGCTAGACAACCTGGATTCAGATTCCAGCTGCCCCACTCACTGCCCCTAATGGCCTTAGGCATGTTATTTAAACTCTTACGCCTCAGCTTTCTCTACAGAAACATGAAAATATTAACAATGATACCTAGTGCATGTGGCTGTGATAACAATTAAATAATTTTTATAGGGAAAGTGCTCAGAACATTGAGTAGAACATAATAAACATTATTATTTGTCAGGGTTCTTCAGAGAAGCAGAACCAATAGAAGATAGATAGTGTTAAATAAAATTTGTGGGAGGCCATTGTACTCTTCACCCCATTTCCATTTTCTGTCAGTAAATGCTGCCTGACCATGCAGCACGCAGGAGTTTTTAAAGCCTAAATTCTCATTCTGAAGGCTGCTCGATTCATGAATCATTGCTGTTGGAGGGTGTTTTTTTTTTGTTTTTTTTTTTTTGCTTAAAAAACTGATAAATTTAAACTTGCTTAAGATTTTCCCTTTTTAACAATAGATAGAGAGATACATAGATAATAAGGAATTGGCTGGCACAACTTTGGAGGCTGAGAAGTTCCATGATCTGCCATCAGCAACTGGAGACCCAGAAAAGGCAGTGATGTAATTCAGACTGAGTCCAAAGGCCCTGCACTCCAGGGAAGCCGATCGTGTAAATCCTAGTCCAAGAGCAGAAGATGAGATGCTGTGGCTCTAGCAGTGAGGCAGGAAGAAAAGAGATGAATTCCTTCTCTCTCTGCCATTTGTTCTAATCAGGCCCTCAACAAATTGCATGATCTTCCACATTGGTGAGGGCAATGGATACTTTCTTGAGTCCCCTGATTCAAATGCTAATCTCATCCAAAATATCCTCAAAGACACACCCAGAAATAATGTTTAATCTGAGTACCCCACAGATCAGTTAAATTGACACATAAAATCAGCCATTACAGCCATTACTATTAGGATAAATTCTTAGGCTAGAGTCCCCATGTGACTCAAGGAAGAAGTAAATAGTTGTTTTCTTCTAATAAAAAGCACTAGTGACTTTACAATTAAACTAAAAATAACTGTGCATATATCTGTTAAAATGTAATATACATAAAATCTATGCTTAAGCACTTCTCATTCTAGGAATTCATCTTACACATAGGCACTTATGTCTGCAAAATTAGTAGACCCAAAGTTACTCATTACAGCAAGCATTCTAATAATCAAAAACAACCTAAAATGACCATCAATAGTGGACTGATTAAATAAATCATGGTAAATGGCTAATATATGGAAAGTTATCTAATTTACATTGATAAAAAGATTCCAGAATGGTATGCATAATATTCTAGCCCTTGGTAAAAATTATAAATGTATGTGTGCTTATATTCACATATATTCATACATATACATTTTATCTTACATAAATCTTACAACATCTCTGAAGTACACACTAAAAATAGGCAAATGCTTGCCTCCTGGGAGATAAACTGATTGATTGAAGCAGAGGGGTGAAAAGCCAGCCTTATTTCTCACTGTCTGTCATTTTGTTCATTTTGAGTTTTGTACCTTGAGTTTATATCACCTATACCATAATAAGTATTTTTAAAGATATGTGCAGAATCTAAATAAAGAAACTCACATAGTAAAACCAAAGAAATGCAAAACTATACAACAATAAAATAATATTTGCCTATAAAAATGGCAGTGTTTTTGTTTGGTTTGGTTTGAAGATAAACAGTTTGACCTAAGTGTTCATAAAGTGGCAGAAAACAGGAACTCTCATATGCTGCTGGTGGTAACTAATCACTCCAAACATTTGATACAGCAATTAATTTATAGTTTTAGATGAGTTAGCCGCTTCTAAAAACCTATCCTAAGGCATTAACTAAAGTTGGGGACCAAGATTTATGCACAAATGTTAAATCCACATGACTAAATAATGTAGAGACTTTAAAATAATGTTTTTGAAATATATATAGCAAAATGAATATTATACATTAGATTTTTTAATAGCAGTAATGCTTTTTCAAGTTTATTAAGCTTATTTTTCATGATAAAACTAATACTTGAATATTTTAAATAATGGATACTAGAGGGAACATTATGAGATAACATCATGAGATAACATCAGATAAATAAATGAATAGTGCATGAAGCTATCTATGCAGAACCATCCTAATTTTTATATATTTTTATGCAATGGTAGGTTTGTTGTCTTACTGACACCAGGAAACTTCATCCATCCCACACGTCCCATAGCTTTAGCTTCTATAGTGCCTTAACAATGTACAAGGCATGATAATCAGATAAAGAAGCTTAAGGATATTTTATCAATATAGCATCACTGGAGTAGGCTATGCCCCTTGTCAAATCTAACGCTAACAAAAGACACTTTAATAATTGCCCCTTTGCCATATCACAATATCTTCACGACTATCTCAGTCATATCCCTGTTCTCAGCAACTTCTGGGGCTGCAGGGCTGAAAGCCTAGAATCTACATTTCCAAGACGCCCTTGCCAACAGGATTTTAGTTAGATTTGGCCACTGAAGGGCATTCATATGAGATCCCAGAAGCACAGGAGGAGGCGGAGCCATTATCTCCACCTCATCCTGCAGCATCTAGAGACAGGCTCTCTGGTGTCAGCAGATGGCAAATAATTTTGAGAGCCAGTAGCTTCCAGGTTTCTTTCTAAAAATGACTCATATTGCTTCTACAAGTTATTGAGATTATCAGTAGCAAACCCTATGGGATTTCTGCAACCTTCTGAACTTCTAGAAAGCTTTTCCATGACTCCAGCTTTCTAGATTTCCTGAAAGCCAGTAGCTCTCCCTGACCTTCACTCTCCTGCCCAGCTCTAAAAAAAAAAGCAATAGGAACACAAGCTATTGATAAAAATTGTGTTTTCAGAAATTTCATTAAAATGCTTATCTTCGTGACATTTCATGTCTAAAACATGACCAATTGAAAGTCCAGAGACTCTGGCACTTCTAATCTGGCACTTCTAACTTCTAGGTGTGCATGACAGCGGTTCTCTCCAGGGGCAATTTCACCCCCTCTCACCCAGGTAACATTTGGCAATTTCTAGAGACATTTTTGATTGTTATAACTCGGGCAAAGAGATTTCGCTACTGGTATCTAGTGCGTAGAAGCCTGAGATGCCGATCCACATCCTACAATGCACAGGGAAGCCCCACAACAAAGAATCCCCTGATCTGAAATGGCCTTAGTGCCAAGATTGAGAAGTGCTGCCTTAAATCTTATGCATTAATTCTCCAGGATCACTACATCAAAAACACAAGTTATGTAAATTTTGTCTTCCATATGATACGGTAGAAGAAATCTTTGCAATTAATTCCAAAAATGTGCCCTAGTCAAGACCTGTGATAACAATGAGTGTATCTACAACCAAGTTGTAGAAGAGAGGTACCCTCTTTCAAAACTGCTTTTAACCTGGGTAACCAAGGAACTAGAGGAAGGCTAATAAGAGAAGAGAGTGAAGAGAAAGAGACTCTTAAGCATAGAAATTAGGCCTTCTCTCTCCTGCAAAATAATGAGTTCAATTATGGATGCCTTTTCTTTCCCTCTTTACATTTGCCATATCTTCCAAATTTTATATAATGGTCATACATTACTTCTATAACTATACAAAAAAAATCAATAAGCATTGTATTTTAAAATAGACAGAATGAGAATAAGCAACCATTTTGAGGAAATATTCAAGTCACATTGCTGCAAGTACTTTGCATCCTCTCTAAAATCCTCCTGGGAAATAGAGACAAATAGAAAAATTATTCAACTCCCACCAGCCTTATTGTTCTGCTTTGTAACTACATACCCTCCCACCAAATCTTATTAACAAGGTTTCTTAAAGGTGCTCAAGATGGCCAGGAGTGAGTTGTACATTTCCTTCACAGCACAATGGTTTGCATGAGCAAGGATCTCACCCTGTTTGGATCAAAAGATTGCTGTTCAAAGGACACGGAACCCTCAGGAGACAAGGAAGAAGGCAGCCTCCTCCCTAGCATTCCACATGAGGCAGTCAAGCTGGATTGTGAAGGCCCCTGAGTGTGAAATTCTGTCAGCTCTGAATTATGTGTGCCCACTAATAGCAACATTTCACTGTGCAGTGGTGTTTGTGACTGAAGTCTAGTTTTTATTCTGTGGGTTTCAAGGGTGCAGCTCATTCCTGAAATTTAAAGACTCATAAAATATTTATTTTGTTATTTTAAATATATGAATTATTTAAATACAATTGGGTGGTACCTAGAACTAGAACTAGGCCAACTGTCTCTCTCTCTTCTCTTCCAGCAATTTCATCTCAGCTCTGACAGGGGAAGATTAGCCATAGCAAGAGTTCCTAGCCATGAAACGTTTCATAAGACCCTTTACAAGCACTGCTGATACCAGCTTCAGGCCCTCTTGAAAACTCATGAAGAGGGCTACAGTTTAAACGTTGGTTTCCCCAAACCTCAACTTGAAATTTGACCCTCAATATGGAGAGTGAGCCTAATGGAAAGTGTTTGGATCATGGGGGTGGTTCCCTCATGAATAGATTAATGCCCTCCCTGGGGGTGGAGGAGAGCAAATGAGTTCTTGTTCTGTAGTTCCCATGAGAGCTGGTTGTTAAAAAGTCTGGAGTCTCTCTTCCCTCACTTCCTCTCTCACCACAGGTTTTCCGCACATGCCAGCTCCTCTTCCCCTTCCACCGTGAGTACAAGCAGCCTGGAGCTCTCACTAGAAGCAGATGCTGGTGCCATGCTTCTTTACAGCCTGCAAAACTGTGAGCCAAATAAACCTCTTTTCTTTAGAAATTGCCCAGCCTCCAGATATACCCTGGAATATCTTTACAGCAATGCAAAGGGACTAAGACAAATAGTGTTTAGCCTGTATCAGAAAGGTAGCTGCACAGGGGACTTTGTGTTCTTGTACCCATTGTACCACATTGAGCTTAGAGAGGTCCGAGATCCAAGATGATCAATAATTCCAATAAGGTGTCTTGCCCCCAGTGCATATCTATGCCAGGGTGGGACAAGTACTATGGCAGGGAAACATAATTTGTTATTTACAATTTATTTACTGCCTTTCAAGAAAAACAAACTCTAAAACACATTTTTGGCAGAGCATGGTGGCTCACACCTATAATCCCAGCACTTTGGGAGGCCGAGGCGGGCGGATCACTTGAGGTCAGGAGTTGGAGACTGGCCTGGTCAACATGGTGAAACCCCGCAACCATTAAAAACACAAAAATTAGCTGGGCCCAGCCAGTCATGGTGGCTCACGTCTGCAATCCCAGTACTTTGGGAGACTAAGGCAGTCGGATCACTGTAGGTCAGCAGTTCGAGACCAGCCTGGCCAACATGGTGAAACCCCATCTCTACTAAAGATACAAAAATTAGCCAAGTGTGGTGGCACGTGCCTGTAATCCCAGCTACTTGGGAGGCTGAGCTAGGAGAATTGCTTGAACCTGGGAGGCGGAGGTTGCAGCGAGCCAAGATTGTGCCACTGCACTCCAGCCTGGGCAACAGGAGCCGAGGCAGGCAGATCACAAGGTCAAGAGATCAAGACCATACTGGCCAAAATGGTGAAACCCTATCTCTACTAAAAATACACAAATTAGCTGGGCGTGGTGGCGTGCCTATAGTCCCAGCTACTCGGGAGGCTGAGGCAGGAGAATCGCTTGAACCCAGGAGGTGGAGGTTACAGTGAGCCAAGATTGCACCACCACACTCCAGCCTGGGCAACAGAGCAAGACTCCATCTCAAAAAAAAAAAAAAAATTAGCCGAATGTGGTGGTGGGCACCTGTAATCCCAGCTACTCAGGAAGCTGAGTCAGGAGAATCGCTTGCAAGCAGGAGGCAGAGGTTCCAGTGAGCCAAGATTGTACCATTGCACTCCAGCCTGGGTGACAGAGTGAAACTCCATCTCAAAAAATTTAATTTAATTTAATTTAAAAATAAAAAAAATTGTTTACTGAGAGGGGTAATGGGTACGAGGATACAAGACTTACGGAACTTTAAGAATGATAGATAAATTGCTCACTTAAGACAAGATTGAATGTAAAGAGATAGTAACTGATGGAAGTGGGAAAAGGTGAGGCTAGACCACAAGGGAGGAGAAGGTTTTAAGAACACTTAATTTTAAGAGTAACTTTGTAAGGGGTAAAATAGTGAATGAGACTACCGCTAAATAACATGTTGTATAATGAGTGATGTAGTCCTATCTTCCATTTCCCCTGGAAATCTTAATTAAAATGTAGACTTCTTGCTAATGAGCAGAGCTTTGTACATCACAAGTATTCAATAAACATTTGTGAACTAATGAATGAATAAACAGAAGAAGAGCTTTTAATGAAATTGTATTTTCTCTTTGAGGGTGCACAGAAAGTACTGAGTCTTTTTTCTTTGAGGCTGTTAGCCTGTCTTCACAATCATGGTTAAGACTGCATAAATTTCAGCTCGTTGGCATGCTATAATTTACATATTCGTTGTAATTTGGTTATTTCTTCTGCTTTTTTATCTGAGGCCATACTGCAGTGAACATCTTGGGAAAAACAGTTTATTTCGGCATATATACTGACAAATTGCTTTCTTAAAGGTGTGAGTCCCAGCCCAAGTTGACATAGCCATGAAGTGGTTGGGGAATCACAGCTTAAATCAGATAGGAAACTCAGAGTAGGCAGATTTGGTTTGAGCCCCCGTTTCCAATGATACTCTTCATAGAAGCTGGGCAGACCCAGGCATTGGCCATTGCATAAATCTTTCTGAGGCCCACCCCAGTGTTGTGCCTTGAGAATACAGAAATGCCTTCAAGAACTTTATGGTATAATGGGAAGGCAAACATGTAAACAAGTTATTAAAATGTAGTAATATAGGTGCTACTATGAAGATACCGGTAATGCTTTTGAAAATTCAACATACCAGCATCTAATCCAACCAGGAATTAAGATAATTGGGAATATCAGGGATGATTCTTGGAGAAGGTGATGTCTACACTCTTTCTTGGAGGAGAAATAGAAGGATTGAATTGAAGAATGGGAAAGGGGGAGATTTTGCAGGCAAGGAGAAACCATGTGCAAAAGCACAGATGTGAAAGAGAAAGCATTATGGTGCAAAGTACATAAAATGTCATGTATGTAAGGGAGATCCGGAAACAGATGGGGATGGCTGAAAAGATAGATAAGCAAAAGATAGGATATAAAGGTTTCTGAAAACACCAATGGGAGTTTGGTCATCACACTACAGGCAAAATATGTTTCAATCTGGGGGTTAACTGTTTTGATTAGATTTGCCTCGTATAAAGATTACCGGAGGACAAGGAAAAGCTGGAGGCAGGGAGGCAAACAGGAGTAATCCCAGAGACAAATGTTGAAGGATGGCCTCTGTAACAAAAGTGTCATGGAAGGCAGCGACCTCCTAACAGTTTCTAAGAAGGCACACCCCGAATTAAACAGAACTGCAAAGCTCAGCCACACCCACAGAAAGTAGTTTTCTTAGCCTCCATAAGGTGAGTATTTTTCTCTCACTTTTCTGGTTCAGTCCTAGCATAATCTCTCAGATTTCCAGTTTTTCGGATTTCTGGCTTCATTCCTAGATTCCATCTTCTGCTGATGGCTTCTTGATGCCACTTTTTTACTTGGATCACACTCCACAATTAGCTACCAATTTCTCCCTGGATCCTGACTCAGAGTAGCTCAGAATGCTGCCTGTGTTGCACCTTGACATAAGAATATGGAATCTACTGACTGGTATCTTCATAATATGTTTGGTCATCAATGTTATATTTCCATATGCTCAGCCTATGAGAAACTGTATTATTCTGGATTCTCCAGAGAAACAAACCAACAGGACACATGTGCACTACAAGGAATTGGCTCATGTATTTGCAGAGGCTGAGAAGTCCCAAGATCTGCAATCTGCAAGCTAGTGACAGGGGAAAATCAATGGAGAAGTTTCAATCTGAATCTAAAGACCTGAGAGCCAGGAGAGCTAATGGTATCAGTTCCAGTCTGAGTCCAAGTCTGCAACAGAAGAAAACTCATGACTTCTTAAAGACAGTCAGTCAGACGGAAGTAATTATTTCTTAGTTAGACTTATATTCCATTCAGGCCTTTAACAGACTGGATGCTACCCACCCACAATAGGGAGGCCAATCCGCTTTGCTCAGTGCACCAATTCAAATGCTGATTGCATCCAGAAACACCCTCACAGACACATCCAGAAATGATATTTGACCAAATATCTGGGAGCCCCTTAATCCAATCAAGTTGACACATAAAATTAACTAAAAACCCAATCAAGTTGACACATAAAACTAACATAAAATTCCCTCTTCTGCTGAAAGAGAAACCCAGCTTGTCTGGCATTTGATTAGAATGATTGGACTCCCCAGGGGTGCCTGTGAGGGTGTTTCTGTGGGAGAGTGGCATGTGAGTTGGTGGACTAAGTGTGAAGATCTGCCCTCAGTATGGGTAGGCACCATCCATTTGACTGGGGACCCAGATGGAACAAAAGACAGAAGAAGGACAAATTCTTTTTCTTTCTCATCCGGAGCCTGCGTGCCCTTCTTCCCCTGCTCATAGATGTCAAAATTCCATGTTCTCTGGCTCTTGGACCCTGAAACTTATACAGCATCCCTCCAGGCCTTTGGCCTCAGATTGAGAGTTCAACCATTGGATTCCTTGGTTCTGAGGTCTCCAGACTAAGACTGAGGCAGGCTCCTGGCTTCCATGGTTCTCCAGCTTGCAGATGGCCAATCATGGGTGGGACTTCTCAGCCTCCATGATCAAGTAAGTCAATTTTCCTTTTAAAAAAAAATCCCTTTTCATGTATATATCCTATTGGTTCTCTCTCTAGAGATCCATGGCTGAAACACTTATTAATAATTTTATATTGATTACATCTTCAATGACAATATTGCAATATATTGGGTTAAATAAAATATATCACTAAGTTAATTTTACCTGTTTCCTCTTACTTCTTTAATATGGCTAATAGAAAATTTCAAATTACTGATATGGCTCTCGTTTTCATTTCCATTAGACATTGGTGCTCTGGAAGGCTGGACAGAGCTATCAGTTAGCAAGGGTTAGTGATAGCATCAGGGGCCCAGACAAAAAATGTTTAAAATCCAGGACACAGTTTTAGTCTTTTTTTCTTTAGTAGTTGAACATTTTAATTGATTAGCTGCTTGTGTTCTTTTTTATTTTTTAACTTTTATTTTAGGTTCAGGGATACATGTAAAGGTTTGTTACAGAAGTACACTCATGTCACAGGGGTTTGTTGTTCAGATTATTTCATCATCTAGGTATTAAGCCCAGTACCCAATAGTTATCTTTTCTGCTCCTCTCCCTCCTCCCACCCTCCACCCTCAAGTAGACCCCAGTGTCTGTTGTTCCCTTCTTTGTATTCATGAGTTCTCATCATTTAGCTCACACTTATAAGTGAGAACATGCAGCATTTTGTTTTCTGTTTCTGCTTTAGTTTGCTAAAGATAATAGCCTCCACCTCCATCCATGTTCCCACAAAACACATGATCTTATTTTCTTATGACCACGTGGTACTGCATGAGGTATATGTACCACATTTTCTTTACCCAATCTCTCATTGATGGGCATTTAGGTCAATTCCACGTCTTTGCTATTGTGGACATTCACGTGCATGTGTCTTTATGGTAGAACAATTTATATTTCTCTAGGTTTATACCTAGTAATGGAATTGCCAGACCAAATGGTATTTCTGTCTTTAGATCTTTGAGGAATCACCACACTGCTTTCCACAATGGTTGAACTAATTTAAACTCCTACCAACAGTGTATAAGTGTTCCCTTTTCTCTGCAACCTCGCTAACATCTGCTATTTTTTGACTTTCAAGTAATATCCATTCTGACTGGTGTGTGAGATGGTATCTCATTTTGATTTTGATTTGCATATCTCTAATGATCTGTGATATTGAGCTATTTTTCATACTTGTTGGCTGCAGGTATGTTTTCTTTTGAAAAGTGCCTGTTCATGTTTTTTGCCTACTTTATAATGGGGTTGTTTTGTTTGTTTTTCTCTTGTAAATTTAAGTTCTTTATGGATGCCGGATATTAGACCTTTGTCAGATGCATAGTTTGCAAATAGTTTCTCCCATTCTGTAGGATTCCTGTTTACTCTGTTGATCGTTTCTTTTGCTGTGCAGAAGCTCTTAAACTAAATTAGATTGTTTTAGTCTTAACGAAGCCCAGCTGCACTAATGGGGAAACTGAGGTATTAGCCAATGACATGGGTTATGCTCACATTGCATTGTGGGGGTAAGGGGTCACTGTGACTCCCTGGCATTGGACTCCCTGGGTGCAAGTTATGTAGGCTTCCACCTGACAACAAAGATCAGATCCCAGTCCAGGTGGAATGGAAACTGGCCTGGCTCAGGAACAGCACTAGCTACACTTCCAGGAGAAGTCTCCATGACACTATGAGTGCCCAGCCATGGAAGGAAGCTGCTGGCACTCCTGCTGTCTATTTCCTTGCTTCTTTGAGTCACGTAAATTCTACTCAGGAGAAATAATAATCAATTCTCGTTCCCTCTGATCAAATGCATTCTGAAGTTTTTATTTCCAACTGGATAAAATCCTCAGGCTGTCTGATTTGGGCCAGAGGCCCTATTGCCCATACCATTGGACAAATATAAGCCTTCTTTCTCTTTTGTTTGCTTTCCTAGGCACTAAGAGGCAAAAATTAGTTCCTTTTACAGAGAACATTTCAAATCCATTTGTAAATACTGGTTTGGTTCTTAAATGGTCCTTGAGAGGTGATATATAATTACCGGCTGTTTAGATTTCACTTAAGCAAGAAGTTTCCAAGGCAGGCAAGAGTGATGCTGCTGGAAGTGCATGTTTACAGATCTTATTAAGGTCTTTAAGGTACCTACAACCTCCCACCAGGCAAACACGCAAAGCGTGAAGCAGGAGGATCCAGAGGGAAGGCAGGCTGGGGGTGGAGGAGCTTCCCCAAAGAGTAGGAAGAAAGGAAGAAATGAACAAATACCAGGTGAGACTGAAAAACATTACCAGAAAAGCCCTGTTCCAGCTCACCCCTGCCATTTTGGAGAGGCCTGAGCCACGGTGACCTGGACAGCCTGAGTCCTGCTACGATGGGGGTCAGAGAGGTCTTGGTGAAGGAAGTCCCCAGGAGGCCCTGACTGTCTTCCTTGTCAATCAGTCATCACCACAAACGAGATCTCCTTGGCCTCTTCAGTGACTCCTTGGACCTGCTGGCTCTTCCCTGACAAGGCTCTGTCCCTTTTCTTGCCACTTCATTGAGGCTTCTTTGATTGTAACTATTAACCTGTCGGCATTTCCAGCTTCAGCCTTTGGCAAGTTCGCTAGAGATTCGGTCACTATGTGTCCTACTCAGATCCCTGCTTTTCCAGGCCAATCCTCCAGCTACTGTGATAGAAAATTAGACGGCAGTGGAGGAAGTCAACAAGATGCATGTGGAACAAGCACTGGAGGAGGAGATGAGAGCTGAGGGAGCCAACTGAGAGGGGTCCAATGCTGAGAAGTTGGGCTGGGGACTGTGCACACAGCTGGATTTTAAATTAAGAATATCCAACTATGAGCTGCCTGAAAGCTCGTGTTCTCCATCAGAGCACAAAAGCTGCATTCAAGGGGTAAAGACATAAAGCAAAGGTGGCCCAGCATTGGCCATGAGAACTCCTAGAATATTCCCAGAGTCACAAGGACACTCTTGATTTCACTTAAGGTGGAAGTAAAATTAGGGAGTGACTGAAATGTCCAAGCTGACACATTCCACTCAAAGCACCAAATCTACATGTTCTAACAGACACTGCAGTTTGCCCATCCAGTGTTCATTACCCCCCCTTCTCTCTTATTACTAAATCTTTTTTATGGAGGGGGCAATGTACCAGCTAGACTGTTACATTACAATCTCCCTTGCAACTAAGAGTGGCCAGATGCCACAGCTCTGCCCAATGAGACATGAGAGAAAGTCTGCTGGGAATACCTGGGAAAGTGTCCTTTCCCCATTTCCCATTCATTGCACTGCCCCATCCCATATGTGTCCTTCCTGTTCCTGCCTGGGATATGAACAGGAGGCTGGAGAAGGAGCAGCCGCTATTTTGCCACCCGATAGTAATATGAGAATGAAAGTTGTAAACTGAGAATAGCGGAGCAGAAAGACAAGGAGTTCAGGGTACAAATGCCAGTTTGCAGGAGCCACCCCCCACCTAGACTCCTGTCCCAGATGTTTAGTCCCATGAAAAATACATATACTCTTACCCTACTTGAAGCCATTTCTTTTTAGATTTCTATAGGTGCATCTGACAAATAGACATGACACTGTGTGAGTTCACTAAGCAGAGGAAGTCTAAAATAATTGCTATTTAAATTGCCAGCCCCATAGACCCTCCAGTTCTGTAAAACTCAAAGTTCTTTTGGGCTGCTGGGAGTTAGTCTATACCAAACAAATTCTGACCCCCAAATCCATGGCCTGGGAATATCCGCCAGGTCCTGATTCCCTGGAGGCTTAGCTGTGGCCATGTAACTCTCTACAGAAGCCTTGGCATGAAGTTTAAGAAATCGATGGGAAGTAGAACACCAGGGTCTATAGACGATTTAGAGACATGTTTAGAATGTAGGGATGAGGTGACATGGAGAGAGCGATATGCCACCACACAGCACTGCTGATGTATCCTGGCACTCAAGGATGTTCAATAACATGAAGCCATAAAGACTGCAAGTTCTGTGCGTGGACAGCTCCTGCGGCTCATCAGCCTAACTATTATCTGCATGAGGATCCCATCAAGACCAAACCCACACCAGTCATATGAACAGAGATAATTTAGTATAAAAAATTGCTAACTAGGTGTAAAGTTATTAACTAGGTAACGGAAAGGGTAAAAAGAGAACTCTAAGGTATTACAGAAATACTCACTATAGGAACAGCTATTTTCACTAGGTCCAGAGGAACAAAGGGAGAGAGGTTGGAATTATTAAAACAGAAATGTAGGGAAGTCCTTTGAGACAAAACTCAGACTTTAGAGTAGAGGGGACCAGCCAGTGCTGGGTCTCCATGGCAATGGAGTGGTGTTGGGGGTGTGGGGTGCAGTGAGTCTAGCTCATCTAGGGTTGGAAAAACTGCAGACTGAGTTCTGCTGCCTGTGGGGGCAGGGGAGCATTGCAGGTTGCGGTGGGGAGGAGCACACTCCCCTCTCACGCCTCTCCTCCTGCCCTACAGGCACCTTCCGGCGCCCTCTACTGGCAAAGCCCAGCATAACAAAGAAGGGGCGAAGCAGGAATGTGGGGCTTGTAGAGTCCCAAATCCAACATCAGCTGAGAGGCATTGGAGCTGAGAGACAAATATTTAGTAACTCGCACAAGATCGCTGTAGCAGATACTCAGTGAACAGTGTTTGCCTATATATTCAGAAAGATACTAATTAGCAGAAGCCAGAAAATAGATCTTAGAGGTTCAGAAGCATCCAAACACATTGAGGGGATGGGAGAGGGGGCTGGGAGGAGTTGGTAACCAGGCAGAAATTAATAAAGAGTATTGAATTTGATTCCCAGAAGCCAGCCCGTTCTCACTATTGAAAGATCAAAGCAGGGCTAAGAAAACGAGAGAGGGGATGGACCTGCTGCAGGAAATAGCCTGTCATAGGGTGCGTGTGAATTTCTTCTGGGGGTGTGGCAACCAGAGGCTTCAAGTGGTTGCTCCTTCTCAGGGTCCTTTTTTCCCCTCACATTAAAGCCGTTGATCTCAGAAGGGAAGGGGATCAAATGCTTCATCTCAGGAGTATGAGGCTGCTCGTCCCCTGTTCCTGAGATTTGTAACAAGAGTCCAAGTCAACTCAGCCAGGTTCCTGGGGACTCCCAAGATGCTAACAGGCTCTCAGAGCAAAAGGAGGCCAAGCAGAATGGAGAGGCATGGGCAGGTGAGCAGAAGGAATCTGGAGGGACTCACTGAGGCATTAGACTTCTCTGTGTGGCGTCCCTCACATTGCTTAGGCAGAAGGTGACAGACTAAAATGTTAACATAACTATGTCCCCAACTTTGCCCTAACACCCCGCCCATCCCCACTAAACAGCATCATAGCCTGCCCTGATGCCGTTTCCTCCCTTCCTCCAAGGTCATCATCCTTGCTTTTGTGTTGCAGAATGGAAAGGAAGGGCATACAGAGGGAAGTACCCAGGGGTGAGAGACTATAGCCATCTACAGGGGTCTTTTGAGGACCAAGTCTTGGGGAGCAGCTGTGGTGAGGGAGGCAATGTGAGAGAGAATAAAAGGGCAATTTAAAAGGCATTGGAAGAGATCATGCTTTCCCTTCATGGGCCTATAAAAGTACCAGCAAAGAATGTAAATTGGTTTGAAGTGATTTTGGGTTGTATGCACTGTGTTCTTTTAACCACAACTCTGCTTTGAGAATAAGCCCACGGTGGCTCTGTAAAAGTCATAAAAGTAATCTTGAAATTCCCCTCAGAGATGTAGGGACTGTCAGAGGATCCCTGAAGCCTTTTCTACTTTGATTTCCAGGCCCTTTCTTTGCCAGGCCTGCTCTGACCTTGGCCTTCCTGCAATAGCTCTCACAGACTCGGCTCCTTCCCCCTCCTCCCAGAACTTCCAGTCTGTTCTGTGTCACGTGGGGTCCCTTCCCCAGCCCAATGTGGAGGGAAACTCAGTTTCCTGGGCCTCCCATGCTGTTTTTCTCTCATAAAGCAACCCAGGGCCTTTCTCTATTTAAGGAATTGACGGCTAATCCCACAGGCATGGACAGTGTTCATCTCTTAGGGTAGTTGCCATAAGCAAACCACACACATATGTGCACACACACGCAGATACACACACGCTTTCCTGGGCATGGGTCTGCCAAGCTCACCCACACATATCAGTAAGGGCGATGTGGCAATGACTCGGGTGCCACCTTTGTCCCCTGTGGGTCTGTGGCTTCTCTGAGTCCCCATCCCCACTGTGACACCAGCACTTTCTTAGAAGAAGCTGGTAAACTGGGGCCTCATATGGACTTCCTGTCTCCTGGAAGAAGGAAAGGCACCTTTGGGAAAACTGGGAGTGTAGGAATGGGTGGTTTCTGGGATTCGGGAATAGCGGAGAAGTTGGCAATATTGAAAAACAAAGCCTAGTCCATAATTCAAGTATCAAGCATAGTTAACCTCATCCTCTGCTGTGCCAGTTATTCATTTATTGCCTTTCAGCTCCATTATCTTGAGGTATTTCAATGTCCTCACTCCACCCTACACACTACCATTACATTCCTATATCTCTTCAACTCCAGCAATCAGTATCTGAACTCCTCAAGTAATCATTCTTCCAGCCCTTATCCATGACCATGGGAGTTTTTGTCCTCAGGAAAAAAAGACTCCCAAGTCTTTTGGAGACTTAATTTTCTTCCAGTCCAGCAACCATCTGCTAGCCTCCTTTGCTTCAAAAGGCAGCTTAATCTCACCATTGACTGCCTGAATCATTTTCTGCCTTTGGAACCAGAAAGACTGCCTGGTTTTGAATCCTGTCTCTAGCACATTCTACATAGGTGACTTTGGGCAAATTTGACTTAGACCTGAGACTCAGTTTCAGCACCTGTTAAATAGATTTATTACTAATTTCAACCTCCTAGAGTTGTGACAAAAATCAAACAAAACAATAGACATAGAGAGCTTAAACATTTCTGTCTGGAACATAGAGTGTACTCAATAACTGTTAGGGCTTACTATTTCTGTCATTTCCCACCTTTGCCCATCAAAACCCCAATCCTGGGTCAGTGTCACAGCAGTCCCTTTACCTGGGAAACTGAACGCTGCTGAAGAAAACCTTGCAACTCTGCGATTTCATCACTGCCAATGAAACGTGACTATTCTCACTTGATTTTTGGCTCTTCTGGCCATGCCATGTCTGTAGTTAGCTCCCACATTCATATTCCCTAATTTCCAATCCATAGCTTTCTAATATTTCTCAAGCCTGCTTACACAGGCCCTGAACATGGCCAGCATAAAGCTTTGTCTCCTGTTTCATTAAGACAGAAAAGCATCATTTCCCTCGACTTCTAGCTCCTGTCACCTATAAACTGATGTAGATCCACACCCAGAACTGGCCCCTTCCCTCCGTTCCCCTTTTTATCCAAGGCTAAAGGTTCTCTCTGTCCACCCTCTGCATCTTCTAAGTCCTCCCGCCATCAATTGCCCTTCCTCTACCCTCAGCTGCCCACTGCACCAAGCTTCTGTACTCATTCTATAAATAGGTATGTTATTTTCCTCCTCCCCCATCCCAAGAATAAAACCCTGATGTTGTGTTCCCTCTAGTAAGATTCCTCTTCTCTTTTCACTAGAACTTCTACAAAGTGTGGCCTAACTCAGTCTGCACAGCATCTCATTCAACTCTCAACCTCCTGCAACCAGACTTCCATTCCCACTCCAGCGAGCCCAGTCCTTCCCTGTCTTTAACTCCCCTCTGTACCTGGCACTAACAACCATTAGTTTTTATTCCAGCACTTCCATTCCCCATTCTGGCCCTTGCTACAATAGCCCACCCTCCAATCCTTCATGGTTCCCCTCTGACTAGCCCCTCATGACTAGCCCTGCTAGTCATGAAACCCTCTTACTCTTACTCTTGCATGGAACCCTCTTACTCTTACTGTTTAACCCTAAACTTAAAGTTTAGGGTTCCAAGAGTTTTGCTTCTGACTCACTGTTCTTCTTACATGCTAGACCCTCTCTGGGAGACTTTATCTTCCTACATGGCTGTATATTTCAAAATCTCTAGCTCCAGTTTTGACTTCTCTCCTAAACATCAGATCTTACTCATTCTTTGAAATTTTCCTCTGGATGTCCCTAAATCCTTAAATGTGTGTTCAGCCTTCATCATCTCCACAGGTCTCCATTTGTGAAACTAAATAGTCCTTACCCCAGCCAATGACAACACCTTCCACATTGCCCATAAGTCATGAAAGTAAGCTGTTCCTTCTCTCCTAACAACCATCCTATCATGCCACCTTCTAACTTTTACCTCTTAAATATTTTCCAGTCCATCTCGGCCTCCCCTGCCTGAGGATTGCTGCCATCTCCTCATTGGTGTCCACTTCTGATTTTGTTCTTTTGAACGCCCCCTACACATAGTTCCAGAAGGAGCTACCAAACACAAATCCGATTCATTTATCACCCTGCTTAAAACTTGTGGGTAGATTTCGATTTTTAAGCACCTTATGACAGCCTCAAAGGACCCGTGTCATCTGAATTTCAGGAAACTCTCAGATCTTCCACTTCCCACTCCCCACCTTGCACATTATGCCCCACCTAGACCAAAGGTATGCAGTTCCCCATGCACTGTGCATTGTACTGACATCTATGCATCCTCTGAGCCCTAGCAGATGCAGTACGTCTCCTTTTCTGTTCCCTTAGCAACCCTCACATACTGACATCTGAGCTTTCACCACACATTGCATTTGGGCAATTCTTTGATTTCTGGCTCTCCCACAAGCATGTGAGCTCCTCGATAGCAGAGCCATGTCTTAGCCTTCTCTGTATGTGCCCGGCACCTTCCCAGCTCCTGGCCTGTGCTGGGTCTTGAGTAAATGATGGCTGGACTGAACTGAACTGACTGTCTAAGTTGGTCACTCTGCCACTCATTCTCAGAACTCTCCATATCTGGCCTACATCAAACCTTCCTACAACTGCCTCTTCAAAGGCAGGATCATTCCTTCCAGATGAAAGTCCTCGATTCCACTGTCGCAAGCTCTTTTCCTAACTCTCATTACATGAGTTTCCACTTCACTCGTATGGTCCCAGAAGTGGAAGTTATTTTCTGGTTTTAAATAAAATAAAAGTAATCTGACACCCCCAAAGTCATTCAAAATGACCTTTGTGTAGTGGAAAGGACACTCAATGGGGCGTCAGGAGGTGTGAGCTGCAGCTGCTGCTCTGCAGCTGCTATTCATTCTGCTGGAGAGCAATGTGCTGTCTGGCTCCGGCTACCTTCTCCTCCTTTACACAATGCCCAGGTAGGGAAAGCTGAGGCTGGAGTCCTGATGTTTTATACATCAAAGGCTTTTCTTTCTTTAGGGTTTATCTGACATCTTTACAAACGTGATAGTGAGATGGTTTGGTTGTTAGAGTGGCCAGAAAGAGACCCAGAAGCTGGTAAGTGGAGGGGTGGGGACAGGAAGAGGAAGAAAAATCCAGCTCTGAGCAACTCATCTAAGGATGAACCCAGGACAAGGGGGCCCGGAAGGAAAATATTGGCCTGAGATTCAGGCTCTGACCTGCTTGCCTTGGTGCTCTTAACTCTTGGGTTCTTCACAGCCCAAACTTATCTTCCTGGAACTTGCTCACACCTCACTTCCTCTCAACCAGTTCTTTTCAAATAAACACTTTCCTATAAAGCTTTCACTTTAGTCTGCTCTGTTACAGATGGCCCTAAAGCCAAAAGAGCCACAGCAATGAAAAGTTCTGCCCTGCCCCGAATCCTACACAGTGCCTCATCTCTTCTCCAGGAGCCTGGGCACTTTCAGCCCTCCCCACGCGGGCTGCCCTATGCTCTCCCTGACTCAGTAAATCTCAGAGAAAGATGAGGGCCTGCCTGGTGCTGCACTCCCTACCTCGTCAGAGGAGCCTCAGAAAGAAGTGGAGCTTGCTTGTGTTAAAAACAGCCAGCGACCAGTCGATGCTTCATAGCAGGAGAGGAGAGGAGCTGACTTTCAGTAACTCAGCAACAACTCACTTGCCAAGAACAGAGCGCATGGTCTACTCTATGGGGAGTGTGAAATGATTTCTTTCACACTGTTCCTTATTGGAACATTCCCTGTCAACAGCAATCACTCACCCTCCCAGAGAGCCAGGCTCAGAGAAACAACAAAGGATGGAGAATATGCAGGATTACGCACATATTCACACATATACACACACCAAATACACACATATACACACACCAAAACTCACACACGAACACCCAGGTGAGCACACACTCAGCACACACAAATCCTCAGCACCCATTCGCAGAGACGTGTAGATATGCACAGATACAAAGCTGGCTTTCATCTATTTGGTCTTGCACAGCCTTAGACATGTGGATGTTCAGTTCCAGACTCAAACACCCATGGACACATCACACTGAGGCACATGGGAGCCGAGACAAATGTGCAGACTTTCAGAGAATTTCTTTTTAAGTGTAGAGACCTGCATAGCCACCTCAACCTGGATGAGCAGTCAGGTGCCAAGGCAGCAGAAAGGCTATTAGAAGGGGAGTGGCCTGCAGCTGAAGGATTAACTCTGTGGACTTTAGGAGGGTGGGCTGAGGGGGAGAAATCGGTTCTGGAGTTGCTTAGTCAGCAGGGCTGCTAGTGCACTAGAAATGAAGAAAATTTGAGCTGGGGCTGCAAAGACAAAAATTTAAGAATATTTTTGGGTCAAACTGAATGAACTTAGTGACTAATTCCATCTATCTGGAAAAGGGGAAGAGGAGGAATGCCTCTTGGGATACCCCGAGGCTTGGGCTTACTCGCTGTGATGGGTAATACTGGGAGGAGGGAGGGTTGCCAGAATGGCACATTTTGGTTCTGTGAGTTATGAACTGAAAGTATCCTGAGTACCAGTTCCTACAGCCTGAGCCCCAGTGGGCTTTCAGAGCCCCATCCCAGGGATTTTTGTCTGTCAGGGGAAGATGAGTACACAGAGGCCAGAAGATGGGGAGAGCAAGGAGCCTGTCTGGAGACCAGAAAAGAGAAGAAACCTCACGTAGGCAGGACCTGGGGCTTTCCTGCCTGCAATGCTTCTGATTGGTCAGTGTCCTCCAGATCTTCCAACCATTTGGGCCTCCATTAATTGTTATAATCTGATAGCCCAACCCTAAACTTCCCTTAAACCCAGCACTCTGTGGAATCGAAAAGACACTTTTGCAGGTGAATGTCACCCTGTTCCTCGGCTCTTCTTCCAGCTTTCTCTGCTTTGGGCAATAACTGAGTGTGCACCACAGAGTCTTGTTTCCACAACCTCTTTAGCCTTAAAAATGTGATAGTTTTCATAATAAAGGGTCACTTGAGGGAGGCCTTATAAGTACCTCTGTGCCACCTGGCGGTATTAACGGCCCAAGCAAACACTGGCGAGGACTCTCTGGAGAAAGTATCCCACCTCCAGGCTGAGCTGTGATGGTGAAGGTCAAAGGACAGCCTCGCAATGGCAGCAGCTAAGCCAACTGCATCTCCTTCATTAAATCTTTCCTGGGAAGGATGAGAGAGAAATTCTCTCAAAGGCCAAATTCATGGGAACTGGTAGGACTTTAACAGAAACCAGGTCTCAACAGAGGAAACGCTGGAGAGGTTCTGAAGGTTTCAGATGCCTACCGCTCTTCCCAGGAGAATTGGTTTCTGTTCCACATCTTCACTCCCTCCTCCCCACTTCCAGGTGCCCTTAGCTGAGAGTACACAGAGCGATTACAGAGACTAGGGTCTCTGAGGTGTCCATCCTACAGAGGACAGCCACTTTTCAGCTCTCCCTCCAACCCCCAACGTACCAAGCAAATTCACCCAGACAGCCAAGGGGAAGGGAAGAAGGAGAGCAGGTCCAAGAATAAAGCTCTGGGGATTACAGGGTCCTCTTTTCTCTCCTTCCTTCTTCAACAGACTTTTACTAAATGATAACAGTGCAATGCATGAAAGAGAGAGACCAGGAGAAGTTCACCATCTACTGGTTCAGACAGACTCATAAACTGATATTTTATAAGCAGTGTGATACACTGTTGCTAGCACTGTTATACAAGGAGCTTTGGAACTGCTGGGGAAATAGTCACCACTTCTGTATTTGTGAGTGATGGGGAAGAAGAGAGTTGCTTAGAAGACTCATGAATGCATAAGGGAGTCCAGGCAGGAGGAGAGACATGTTGAAAAGCACAGGTAGGGTGGTGAATGCTGAGGGGTCCAAGCATCCAGAGCTTTGGGCAGCTTACAGCCAACTGCAGGACTGCAGCCCAGACCCACCCCATTTCTGGAAATTGCATTTCCCCAGCTCCATCCAGGTGGTTTGCAGGGAAGCTGCCATGGTCTTTCTCGATTCTTCCTGCCTAGACCAAGTGAGGCCAATGAATCACTTTCCTGAGAATTTGGGTCTTGAGATGGACAGAATCCATTCACCTTCAGTGGCTGAAGCTGAAAACAAAACAAAACAAAACAAAAAAAGCTCAAAAGGTATTGGTGTCCATTTTCCTCCATGTGGGAAAGAACGATCTGCAGAAGAGAGAAGCCAAGAGTCAAACTCAAGAGAATGAGAGGTGGAGGGACCCTAACCCCTCCCTGAGCTGACCCACTGAGGCTTTGTCATTTTAGGAGATGTCACAGGATCCTTCCAATAAAGTCCCATCTTGAATGAAGCAAGGTCCAGCTGGGTTTCTGCACTTGCAACCAAGAGGACTTGAGTAGGGAGGTGCATGGGGTGGGGGAGGCTGATAGAAGGCTGAGGACCAGAATGTGAGGGCTCTTAGATGCCACCTGGGGTATTGGCATGAACCTCCAAAAGGAGTCAGTGAGTGTTTCTGAGCCACACATAGAGGTGAGTGACCTTATCGAACCTTGACTGAAGCTGATGATACCAGAAAAGGGGACCATGTAGGAGGCAGAACTTCAGGCAATTCCCTTGGGGTAAAGAGAAGAGAGAAGATTCTAAAGATGTTTCCAAGGCAGAAATCAAAGTACCAGGCAGAGGGTGAAGGATTAATGAGGAAGGAGATTCTGAAGCAATGTCATGAAAGCCAAGGACTGAGATCAGTTTAAGGAAAAAAAATCATATTTGACAATTACTCCCACAAAAGGGGCCAACAGGTAGAATAAGGTAATAATTGGAAAGTGGTGATTGGGCGTGGCAATTCAGAAGCTCGTGACCAGAGGGCAATGGGTTATACAGGAAACGTGAAGAAAGAAATTAGGAAAGTGATTATTGACTCTACTTAAGCCCAGCAGAAATAACCACCAGCAGTATTTCCATCATATAACTCTGGAGTCCAATATTGTTATGATAATTCAACTTAATGGAAGTAAAACTATCCTATTTTTTGACAACAGTTTTATGACCCCTTTTTTTAAAATAAGTTAAATATTTTATTTCATCAGAGAAAAATGTGCTTTTTTCTCCTAAGCCACAATAACCCTACAACAATAACTCTTCAATGTATATATTTATTATGTTTTTATTTTTTGAATAGTTAATGCACACACGTGACTTTTTAAGAAAAATTCACAGAATACAGAAGGCTCTGAAGTAAAAAGTGAACCTCTTTCTCTCTCCCATTCTCCCGTTAAAAACACTACAGTTTCTTGCCCATATTTCCAAGGATAGTCCACGCAAACACAATCATAGGGTATATACATTCCCTTTTCTCACAAAGGTTCATTTCTATACATGCCGTTCCATTCCTTGCTTTTTCCATTTAATATGGCTCTAACAGTGTTCCATCTTTGAGCATATAGGTCTGCCTCTCCTTTTGAAATGACTGTGTGGTATTTCTGTGAACTGATTTACCATATTTTCTTTCATTAGAAAGATGAACTTTTAGGTTGTTTCCATTATTTTGCTAATATAATCAGAGCTGTAGTAAATTCTCTTACACTGTTCTTTGGATACATCTGTAAAACAAATTCCTATAATCAATACTGCCAAAGTAAAGAGAATATGCATTTTAAATTTTACTAGGAATGTTCAAACTACCCTTCCAAGTTCCTACCAACAATGGACAAAGTGACAGTTCCACTACACCTTCACCTAGCATGGTGTGTTATGACACCTGTGCTCTTTGCTAATCAATATAGTCTTCAAGGTAATGGCTAATCTCAGAGCTGGGCTAACCCAGAAATGCCTGGGACAATGACCTCAGAGTCCTGTTTCCTCAGAAAGTACAAAGATAAACAAAATTGGAACACTGCATCTGCCTCATCTACAGTGCTCCTGGCCTGGGGAAATTGTGAGATGGCACACAAGTCTTGGACCACCATAAACACAAAGGTATAAAAGAATGTCGGTGTGACACATGCACCTTGGTGCTTGTCCACGGCATCCACGCATAACCCACGTGAGTGAGGGGGCCAAAGAAATTATCTACTTAGGAAGTTGCTTAGTCTCCCAAGGAGATGAAGGTGCTGTGCAGTTTTACTTTCAAGAAATCTTTTCAAGAAACTAAGTGACTCTAATATTAGTTTAAGGCCTTTTGTATCTCATGAGTCTGGGTCTGTGCAGCTGCACAATTCATTGGTTTACATTTACATTTATCTTATTATAAGTGAAGTTGAGCATTTTCCTTACAAACTAAAAGACCTTTTTTTCCCCATTTTTATGAATTATGTTTTCTGCCTACTGGAAAGGTGATATTTATTGATTTTTAAATACTCTTTATATATTATAGGATGTGTTCTTTATCATATATGTTGCAAATATTTTTCCAGGTTTTTAATTGTCTTCTAACTATGTGTATAATATTTTTTCCATAAAGAACCATTTTATTTTTATAGAGTCATATTTATCCATTTTTTCCTCTTAAGAATTCTGGAGTTTGTGAAGTGCTTTCAAACTTCTTTTCAATTTTGGGGTTTAAAAAGTTTCCTTTTCACCCTCTGGGAAGTGAGGAGCGCCTCTGCCCAGCCCCTGCCCTGCCTGGGAAGTGAGGAGCGCCTCTGCCCGGTGCTGTGCAACCTTCCAAGTGTGAAATGACAGCCTTGTGTGTAATCTTTGTCTTCCCCAAGTTTGCATTTTTTACATTAAAGTTTCCTTTTTAATTAAAAATAAATAAATAAATAAAAAGTTTCCTTTCCTGTTTCCTACCTGTTCTTTTTTTTTTTTTCATTTTTTAAGTTTTAGTATTTAATATATCTGGAATTTTTATTTTGGTGTAAAGAGTGAGGTAGAGATCCAACTTTATTTTTTCCAGATTATTACCTAAATCAGTGCCTTGATAATGAAGGCTTTCATACACTATTACAAGGCACTGCTATAAGCTCTTTTTCAGAGTTTGCAGTATTAGGCTCTCAAAATGCTTAAAATTTCCTTCAGCAATATGGAACAGATTATGCCAATGGAAAGTCTGAGATATCTAATGCTCTATTCCACCACTTTATTAACTATTCCTAAAAATACACAGTATAAAAGGCTTTGTAAAATTTCAATAAAAATTGAAACTGTAGTTTAGGTAAACATCTGCCTAATGTGCAAAAGATTATCAACTAGCCAAAGAAAATTTAAAAATGTTTTTGTCCACCCATTTCCAATGGATCCTCCTCCCTTAAAAAAAAAAAAAAAAAAAAAGAAGTGTTTGCTCACCAGTAGAAAAGCCACAACCAGACGAGAAGGAAGTTACTCACGAGGGCTGCAATAAATGAATGAACAGGCTTCCTCTCCAGGTGTGCAGCTTTTTTTCCCCGGAGAGTTCTGTACCACTGAGTTCAACAACACTAATACCCAGCCACAGAAACCAAAGCTATCAGTGGGTTCAGTGTTAAAATCTCTACCTGTGATAAAGAGGTCAGCAGTAGGCACAGGCTAAGCTTTGAAGAACACAGTGGGTAGTACACAGATGGGCATGGAGCTGGGGACATAGAGGGTAAAAGGTGAGCATGAAATCTTCATTCCTGTTTTTAGACACAAAGCTACCATCTCACTCATATTATCCAGGGGAAAAAAACTACTCTTTTCAGCAAATAACAAAGAAGTAGAACCAAAAGGATTCTTTTTAATTCAACAGTTTTGCACTAAAAAAAACTTTATAAACCCCGAAAATGTGGTTGAAGCTGTGTATGTCAATCATCCCATAGCTTAAGATCTGAGATGATAATTCTAACAGCAGCAAAATTAATGTTAAATAGTCAAGCAAATTGATTCACCAGCTAACAAGGAAACACCAGACCTCCAGAGACCTTTCACCTTCTAAATAAACCAGGAAAACCTCAGAGTTTTCACAAAACCACATGGTATTGGTCAGGGATCTTGGTTCCACTGAATGTAAAATAATTGTGGATTATATTAAGCAAAACTTAAAACTTAGACTTAAGGGGTGGCTAGGGGATAAGGGTTGAAAAGGCACAGACACTAGCCAATTTAAGATCTAAAGAGTAGGATGCAGAACTCATCAGGCAGGCTCTTACTTAAATGCTAGACAAACTACCCCTGGCTGATTTAAGGGAAAATAAATTTACCAACAGCATCTTTGGGAGCTCCAGAATTGACAGAAAAGACTGGAGAATCAAGCTCAGAAAATGATCAGGATCAAAAAGAAGAGGTACTGCCAGAAACACATGAATTTGGCCCAGTGCAGTGGCCCATGCCTGTAATCCCACCACTTTGGGAGGCCGAGGTGGATGGATTGCTTGAGCTCAGGAGTTTGAGACCAGCCTGGGCAACATGGCGAAAACTTGTCTCCACAAAATATTAGCTGGGCGTGGTGGCGCACACCTCTGGTCCCAGCTACTCGGCAGACTGAGGTAGGAGGATCACTTGAGCCCAGGAAGCGGAGGTTGCAGTGAGCCGAGAGTGTGCCACTGCCCCACTCCAGCCTGGGAAACAGAACCAGACCTTCTCTCAAAAAAAAAGAAAGAAATACGTGAACTCTTCCCACAGGACCAATCTAGGATGGCACGTGTGCTTCAGAGGCTGAACACTGGGTGGTGAAGCATTAGCCCAAACCCAGGTAACAACAGTTCAGATGCTGCCCCAGCACCATCACTGCTGCCCCTGGAACTAGGCCATAGTTGTTACCACTGCAGACAGCCAGTGAATTCTCTGCTGGCTTATGTCTTTGCATTCCTAACTTTGGATTGAAAATGCCAAGTAAGTCTATCTCATTGACCAGCCCTTGGTTTGTGCAGGGCCTAAGATTTCATATCTGGCTTTTCAGCTTCCACTGTGGGAAGTTAACTCGGTACCCCAACAAGATCACACAATGAACAGTGAAATTAAGGACAAATGACCACCCCAGTGAACAACCTAACATGAATGTTCTGGGCAGGACATCCTTGCCACCCCTGCTGGACACAAACACTGCCGGTACTGCACGCCACTGTTACTGCTGCTGTGTCCAAAAATGAATTGTATACATCCCTTCAAGATCCAAGGGAGGAGCATCCAAGGAACCAAGTCTTGGCTGCCAGAGAAAGGGATGGAGGAAGCCCCTGGACCTACAGGCTTCCAAAGAAAAAAGCAAGAGGCAATAGATACAGTTACAAAGAAAAGAAAACACGGCACCCAAAGTTCAAGAAGAAGATTTTTTAAATATTTTAAACCAATATCATCAGAGAAATGCAAATTAAAACCACGAGATATCATCTTATGCCAGTCAGAATGGCCATTATTAAAAAGTCAAAAACAACAGATAATGGCAATAATATGGAGAAAAGGGAATGCTTATATGCTGTTGGGAATGTAAATTAGTACAACCTCTATGGAAAAGAGTAGGGAGATTTCTCAAAGAACTGAAAATAAAGATACCATTCAATCTAGTAACCCCACTACTGGGTATCTACCCAAAAGAAAAGAAATCATTATATTAAAAATAAACCTGCGTGTTTATTGTCACACTCTTCACAATAGCAAAGTCATGGAATAAACCTAAGTGTTCATCAATGGATGATTGGATAAAGAAAATTTGATATGTGTGTGTATATATATATATACATACATACATACATACACACCATGGAATACTACTCAGCCATAGAAAAGAATAAAATAATGTCTCCATCATAACTGGATGGAGGCCATTATCTTAAGTGAAACAACTCAGAAACATAAAATCAAACACCACATGTTCTCACTTACAAGTGGGAGCTAAAGAATGTGTACCCATGTACATAGAAAGTGGAATAATAGACACTGGAGATTCAGAAGAAGCAGAGTGTGGGAGGGAAGTGAGGAATGAGATATTACTTAATAGTTGGAATGGGATTCCCTGGGCAAGATGGCCAAATAGGAACAGCTCCAGTCTGCAGCTCCCAGAGAGACCAACGCAGAAGGCAGGTGGTTTCTGCATTTCCAACTGAGGTACCCATCTCATCTCACTGGGACTGGTTAGACAGTGGGTACAAGGGGCCGGGGAACTCCCTCTGCTAGCCAAGGGAAGCCATGAATGAGGGACAGTGCTATCCGGCCCAGATACTATGCTTTTCCCACTGTCTTTGCAACCAGCAGACTAGGATATTCCCTTGGGTGCCTATACCACTAGGGCCTTGAGTTTCAAGCACAAAACTGGGTGGCCATTTGGGCAGACACCAAGCTAGTTGCAAGTTTTTTTTCATACCCCAGTGGTGGCTGGAACAGAATCATTCACTCCCTTGCAAATGAGGCTGAAGCCAGGGAGCCCAGTGGTCTTGCTCAGTGAATTCCACCCCCATGGAGCCCAGCAAGCTAAGATCCACTGGCTTCAAATTCTGGCTGCCATGGCTCACGCCTGTAATCCCAGCACTTTGGGAGGCCAAGGCGGGCAAATCACAAGGTCAGGAGATCGAGACCATTCTGGCTAACATGGTGAAACCCTGTCTCTACTAAAAATAGAAAAAATTAGCCAGGCATAGTGGCGGGCAACTGTAGTCCTAGCTACTCGGGAGGCTGAGGCAGGAGAGTGGCATGAACCCAGGGGGTGGAGCTTGCAGTGAGCCGAGATTGCGCCACTGCACTCCAGCCTGGGTGACAGTGCCAGACTCCGTCTCAAAAAAAAAAAAAAAAAAAAAAAAAATTCTGGCTGCCAGCAAAGCAGTCTGATGTCGACCTGGGATGCTCCAGCTTGGTGGGGGGAGGGGCATCCACCATTACTGAGGCTTGAGTAGACTATTTTCCCCTCACAGTGTAACAAAGCCGGCAGGAAGTTTGGACTGGGTGGAGCCCACAGCAGTGCCCCAAAGCCACTGTAGCCAGACTGCCTCTCTAGATTCCACCTCTCTGAGCAGGGCATTTCTGGAAGAAAGGCAGCAGCCCCAGTGAGGGCTTTATGGATAAAACTCCCATCTCCCTGGGACAGAGCACCTGGGGGAAGGGGTGGCTGTGGGCACAGCTTCAGCAGACTTAAATGTTCCAGCCTGCCAGTTCTGAAGAGAGCAGTGGATCTTCCACCACAGCACTGGAGCTCTGCTAGGGGACAGACTGCCTCCTCAAGTGGGTCCCTGACCACCATGATTCCTGACAGGGAGACACTTCCCAACAGGGGTCAACAGACACCTCATAAAGGAAAGCTCCAACTGGCAACAGGTGGGTGCCCCTCTGGGACAAAGCTTCCAGAGGAAGGAACAGGTAGCAATTTTGCTGTTCTGCAGCCTCTGCTGGTGATACCCAGGCAAACAGGGTCTGGAGCAGACCTCCAGCAAACTCCAGCAGACCTGCAGAAGAGGGACCTGACTGTTAGAAGGAATACTAACAAATAGAAAGGAATAGCATCAACATCAATAAAAAAGATGACCATGCAAAAAACCCATCCAAAGTTCACCAACATCAAAGACCAAAGGTAGATAAATCCACAAAGATCAGGAAGAAAACAGTGCAAACAGGATGAAAATTCCAAAATCCAGAATGCCTCTTCTCCTCCAAAGGATCACAACTCCTCCTCAGCAAGGGAACAAAACTGGACAGAGAATGAGTTTGATGAATTGACAGAAGTAGGTCTCAGAAGGTGGGTAATAACAAACTGCTCTGAGCTAAAAAAGCATGTTCTAACCCAATAAAAGAAAGCTAAGAACCTTGATAAAAGGTTACAGGAACTGCTAACTAGAATCACCAGTGGAGAAAACATAAATGACCTAATGGAACTGAAAAACACAGCACAAGAACTTTGTGAAGCATACACAAGTATCAATAGCCAAATCGATCAAGCAGAAGAAAGGATATCAGAGATTGAAGGTCAACTTAATGAAATAAAGCATGAAGACAACATTAGAGAAAAACAAATGAAAAGAGCCCCCAAGAAATATGGAACTATGTGAAAAGAACAACATACATTTGACTGGTGTACCTGAAAGTGACGGGGAGAATGGAACCAAGTTGGAAAACACACTTCAGGATATTATCCAGGAGAACTTCCCCAACCTGGCAAGACAGGCCAACATTCAAATTCAGGAAATACAGAGAACACCACTAAGATACTCCTCAAGAAGAGCAACCACAAGACACATAATCATCAGATTCACCAAGGTTGAAATGAAGGAAAAAATGTTAAGGGCAGCCAGAGAGAAAGGTCAGGTTACCCACAAAGGGAAGCCCATCAGACTAACAGTGGATCTCTCTGCAAAAACCATATAAGCCAGAATAGAGTAGGGGCCAATATTTAACATTCTTAAAAAAAAGAATTTTCAACCCAGAATTTCATATCCGGCCAAATTAAGCTTCATAAGAGAAGGAGAAATAAAATCCTTTACAGACAAGCAAATGCTGAGAGATTTTGTCACCACCAGGCCGTCCTTACAAGAGCTGCTGAAGGAAGCTCTAAACATGGAAAGGAAAAACCTGTACCAGTCATGGCAAAAACATGCAAAATTGTAAAGGCCATCAATACTATGAAGAAACTGAATGAATTAATGGGCAAAATAACCAGCTAGCATGATAATGGCAGGATGAAATTCACATATAACAATATTAACCTTAAATGTAAATGGGCTAAATGCCCCAATTAAAAGACATAGACTGGCAAATTGGATAAAGAGTCAAGACCCATCAGTGTGCTGTATTCAGGAGACCCGTTTCGTGTGCAAAGACATACATAGGCTCAAAATAAAGAGAGGGAGGAATATTTACCAAGCAAATGGAAAGAAAAAAAACCAGGGGTTGCAATCCTAGTCTCTCATAAAACAGACTTTAAACAAACAAAGATGAAAAGGGACAAAGAAGGGCATTACATAATGCTAAAGTATCAATGCAACAAGAAGAGCTAATTATCCTAAATATATATGCACCCAACACAGGAGCACCCAGATTCATAAAGCAAGTTCTTAGAGACCTACAAGGAGACTTAGACTCCTGCACAATAATAGTGGGAGACATTAACACCCACTGTCAATATTAAACAGATCAACAAGACAGAAAATTAACAAGGATATTCACACTTGAACTCAGCTCTGGACCAAGTGGACCTAATAGACATCTACAGAACTCTCCACCCCAAATCAGCAGAATATACATTCTTCTCAGCACCACATAGCACGTATCCTAAAATTGACCACATAATTGGAACTAAAACACTCCTCAGCAAATGCAAAAGAAAGGAAATCATAACAAACACTCTCTCAGACCACACTGCAATCAAATTAGAACTCAGGATTAAGAAACTCACTTAAAACCACACAAATACATAGAAACTGAACAACCTGCTACTGAATGACTACGGGCTAAATAACGAAATTAAGGCAAAAATAAGTAAGCTCTTTGAAACCAATGAGAACAAATACACAACGTACCAGAATCTCTAGGACACAGCTAAAGCAGTGTTAAGAGGGATATTTATAGCACTAAATGCCCTCAGGAGAAAGGGGGAAAGATCTAAAATTGACACCCTAACATCACAATTAAAAGAACTAGAGAAGCAAGAGCAAACAAATTCAAAAGCTAGCAGAAGACAAGAAATAACTAAGATCAGAGCAGAACTGAAAGAGATAGAGACATGAAAAACCCTTGAAAAAAATCGATGAATCCAGGAGCTGATTTTTTGAAAATATTAATAAAATAGATGGACCACCAGCCAGAATAACAAAAAAGAAAACAGAGAAGAATCAAATAAATGCAGTAAAAAAAAATGATAAAGGGGATATGGGATATCACCGCTGATCCCACAGAAATACGAACTACCAACAAAGAATACTATAAACACCTCTATGCAAATAAACAAAATAATCTAGAAGAAACAGATAAATTCCTGGACACAGACACCCAACCAAGACTAAACCAGGAAGATGTCGAATCCCTGAATAGACCAATAGCAAGTTCTGAAATTGAGGTAGTAATTAATAGCCTACCAACCACAAAAAGCCCAGGACCACACGGATTCATAGCCTAATTCTACCAGAGGTAAAAAGAGGAGCTGGTACCATTCCTTCTGTAACTATTAGAAGCAACAGAAAAAGAGAAACTCTTCCCTAACTCATTGTATGAGGCCAGCATTATCCTGATACCAAAACCTGGCAAAGACACAACAAAAAAAGAAAATTTCATGCCACTATCCCTGATGAACATCGATGCAAAAATCCTCAATAAAATACTGGCAAACCTAATGCAGCAGCACATTAAAAAGCTTATCCAACACAAACAAGTTGGCTTCATCCCTGGGATGCAGGGCTGGTTCAACATATGCAAATCAATAAACTTAATCCCTCACATAAACAGAACCAATGACAAAAACCACATGATTATCTCAATAGATGCAGAAAATGCCTGCAATAAAATTAAACAACACTTGATGCTAAAAACACTCAATAAACTGGGTATTGATGGAATGTGTCTCAAAATAATAAGAGCTATTTATGACAAACCCACAGCCAATATCATACTGAATGGACAAAAGCTGAAAGCATTCCCTTTGAAAACTGGCACAAGACAAGGATGCCCTCTCTCACTACTCCTATTCAACATTGTATTGAAAGTTCTGGCCAGGGCAATCAGGCCAGAGAAAGAAATAAAGAGTATTCAAATAGGAAGAAAGGAAGTCAAATTATCTCTTTTTGCAGATAACATGACTGTATATTTACAAAACCCCATCGCCTCAGCTGAAAAACTCCTTAAGCTGATAAGCAACTTCAGCAAAGTCGGATACAAAAATCAATGCACGAAAATCACAAGCATTCCTATACACCAATAATAGACAAACAGAAAGCCAAATCATGAGTGAACTCCAATTCACAATTGCTAAAAAGAGAATAAAATACCTAGGAATACAACTTACAAGGGACATTAAGGCCCACTTCAAGGAGAATGACAAACCACCACTCAAGGAAATAAGAGAGGACATGAACAAATGGAGAAACATTCCATGCTCATGGATAGAAAGAATTAATACCTAGCAATATAACTTACAAAGGACATCAAGGCCCTCTTCAAGGAGAACAACAAACCACCACTCAAGGAAATAAGAGAGGACACAAACAAATGGAGAAACATTCCATGCTCATGGATAGAAACAATTAATCAAGGAATACAACTTACAAGGGACATTAAGGCCCTCTTCAAGGAGAATGACAAACCACCACTCAAGGAAATAAGAGAGGACATGAACAAATGGAAAAACATTCCATGCTCATGGATAGAAAGAATTAATGTCGTGAAAATGGCCATACTGCCCAATGTAATTTACAGATTTAATGCTATTCCCATCAAGCTACCATTGACTTTCTTCACAGAATTAGAAAACAAACTACTTTAAATTTCATACAGAACCAAAAAAACAGCCCATATAGCCAAGACAATCTTAAGCAAAAAGAACAAAGCTGGAGGCATCATGCTACCTGAATTCAAACTATACTACAAGGCTACAGTAACCAAAACAGCATGGTACTGGTAACAAAACAGAAATATAGACCAATGAAACAGAACAGAGGCCTGAGAAATAACACCACACATCTACAACCATTTGATCTTTGACAAACCTGACTGAAACAAGCAATGGGGAAAGGATTCCCTATATAATAAATGGTGTTGGGAAAACCAGCTAGCCATATGCAGAAAACTGAAACTGGACCCCTTCCTTACACCTTATAGAAAAATTAACTCAAGATGGATTAAAGACTTAAGTGTAAAATGCAAAACCATAAAAACCCTAGAAGGAAAACTAGGCAATACCATTCAGGATATAAGCATGGGCAAAGACTTCATGACTAAACCATCAAAAGCAATTGCAACAAAAGTCAAAATTGACAAATGGGATCTAATCAAACTAAACAGCTTCTGCACAACAAAAGAAACGATCATCAGAGTGAACAGGCAACCTTCAGAATGGGAGAAAATTTTTGCCATCTATCCATCTGACAAAGGACTGATATCCAGAATCCACAATGAATGTAAACAAATTGACAAGAAAACAAACAACCCCATCAAAAAGTGGGTGAAGGATATGAACAGACACTTTTCAAAAGAAGACATTTATGTGGCCGACAAACATATGAAAAAAGCTCATCATCACTGTCATTAGAGAAATGTGAATCAAAACCACAATGAGATATCATCTCACACCAGTTAGAATGGCGAATCCTAAAAAGTCAGGAAACAACAGATGCTGGTGAGGCTGTGGAGAAATAGGAATGCTTTTACACTATTGGTGGGAGTGTAAATTAGTTTAACCATTGTAGAAGACAGTGTGACGATTCCTCAAGGATCTAGAACTAGAAATATCATTTGACCCAGCAATCCCATTACTGGGTATATACCCAAAGGATTATAAATCATTCTACTCTAAAGACACATGCACATGTATGTTTACTGTAGCACTATTCACAATACCAAAGACTTAGACAACCCAAATGCCCATCAATGATAGACTGGATAAAGAAAATGTGGCACATATACACCATGGAATCCTATGCAGCCTTAAAAAAGAATGAGTTCATCTCGTTTGCAGGGACATGGATGAAGCTGGAAGCCATCATTCTCAGCAAACTAACACAGGAACAGAAATCAAAACACCACATGTTCTCACTCATAAGTGGGAGCTGAACAATGAGAACATATGGAGACAGGGAGGGGAACATCACACACTGGGACCTGTCGGGGGGTGTGGGGCAAGGGGAAGGGATAGCATTAGAGAAATACCTAACGTAGATGACGGGTTGATGGGTGCAGCAAATCACCGGGGCACATGTATACCTATGTAACAAACCTGCACATTCTGCACATGCATCCCAGAACTTAAAGTATAATAATAATAAAATAAGTAAATAAATAAATAAATAAATTTAAAAAAAATTTTTTAAATCTCCAGGTCAATGCAAAAAAAAAAAAAATAGTTGCAACGTACACTCTTCAGGCTATGGCTACACTAAAAGCCCAGACTTTACCACTATGCAATATATCCATGTAACAAAACTACACTTGTCCTCCAAAATACATTCTAAATTTTTTTAAAAAGAAACTCTTTTAAATATATGCTTTAGTTTCTCATTTGAATTAATTTCCTTAGTGCAGAGAAAAGAAATAGAGAGTTGAAAATTGTAGATGCTATGGAATGAAGAGCCACATAGACAGAAGCAATGCACCTGAAAGGAACTGTAATGCTTTGAAAATAAACAATTATTAGATACAGAATAAAAGAAAACCTTTCTGAACAGAAGCAATACCTTCTGAGATCTGAGATTAAAGTTTTTCTGCAATTACAAAAGATAATTAGTGAAAAGGAATAACTATAACCTGGTGACCTTCAAAATTACAAGAATGAAAAAAAATTCTGTAAACATGGAGGCAGGGAAAAACTGATGGCATGAAAGAAAAGAAATAAAATATCAAGCCAGACTCAGGCTTTTCCTTTCAAGTACAACTAGATGACTGGTGTATCTTTGGCAAAAGACTTGTTTTAAATGCAATGGAGCCTGTCTAAATAGAAAAGAAATGAAGAAATTCAAAAATAGAGAAGCTAAGATATAAAAAATATTGGTAGTGAGCAATGAAATTCCATAAGTATAAATATGTCTAAATATTTGCTGTAAATATGGTCTAAAAAATGCTGAAATATATTCTAAAACAGAAGATTAAAATCAGCAAAAGTAACAATAACCATCTTAATCAATTATTTTTTAAGAAAACATGAAACTTAAAGGAAAGTAAATGTGTTTTTCCTCATGCCAAAGTTGAGATAAAAATAGAAATATTTAATTTTATGCCAATAATTAAAATACACCATAATGAGGTGTTTTAATTAAATATATTTATTTGTAGAATTCCAAACAAGTTGTATAATAGGTAAATCACTACAGGGGAAATTTTACAATTAAGTAAGACTCTACATATAGTGAAGAACTGTGAGCAGAAGTTATTGGTAGGTTTTCAACAAAGAAAAATACAGGATAAAAAAATGAGATTGAACACACAAGTTGACAATAACTGTAAATCAGTTAAATTACCATCTTAAAACAAAAAGACTCCTAAATGAGCACCAGAATGAAAGTGCAGCTACAAGTCATTTTTAAGAATCTAAAACAAAGTAATACAAAAAGTTAAAATATTGGACAAGGGTAAATCAGACAACAAAAGTAGAAACACGGCGTCCATTGCAACATAATGCCTCCACTTTTATTCCAACATAAATTCCAAATGTAAATTCCAAATCGACAAAAAAAAAAATAGTAAACTGAACAAATGGGATTATTTTACATTTGGTAAAGGTGCATTCTACCATGACATTCTAATACTAACAGAAAAAGGTTTACATGCCAAGTAATATAGCATTAAATATAATGAAGCAAAATCTGTTGGTAATAAAGGGGACTCTTAAAATCTATTTTACACTGTGTTAAATTCTATACTACTTACAGTCTTTAAAAGAAAAAATGAAAAATAAATCAATAAGGCTGAAAAGTAGTGGGTTTCAAACTGTCTCAAGAGTGGCCATAAAAGATGCTGAGAAGGCCAATTTTGGGCTGTCCATCTTGTGTACATCAGTGTTCCACATGACCCTGCATTTAAAGAAAACAGCCTTGAGAAAGAAGACAAGGGGTTGAACATCTTTCATTGTTTTAAAAAAAAATCTATCTGGCAGCCGGGCACAGTGGCTCACGCCTGTAATCCCAGCACTTTGGAAGGCCGAGGTGGGCAGATCACGAGGTCAAGAGATCGAGACCATCCTGGCCAACATGGTGAAACCCCATCTCTACTAAATATACAAAAATTAGCTGGACTTGGTGGCACACACCTGTACTCCCAGCTACTCAGGAGGCTGGGGAAGGAGAATCGCTTGAACCCAGGAGGTGGAGGTTCCAGTGAGCCGAGATCGTGCCACTGCACTCCAGCCTGGCAATAGAGCGAGACTCTGTCTCAAAAAAGAAAAAAGAAAAAAAAAAAATCTATCAGGTACTATTCCATAAGTCAGGTCCTAAATTCAGTTTATGTCAATATTTGGGTTTATGGCCTTCATAGTCAGAAAGCTACTTACAAAAGCCTGCAGAACCACATAGAAGAATCACACTGTTGCTGAATCTATTTCTGATCTGTTTCTGAATCTATTATGAAAATTTTTTGCTGCAATTCTGTTAGTAAATTTCTAGCATCCCAGCTATCAATTGGAAGGTAATGTGTTTTGATTTTTTTTTTTTTCACTTTAAGCTCTGGGATACATGTGCAGAACGTGCTGGTTTGTTGCATAGGTATACGTGTGCCATGGTGGTTTGCTGCACCTATCAACCAATCATCCAGATTTTAAGCCCCATGTGCATTAGGTATTTGTCATAATGCTCTTCCTCCCCTTGCCCCACCCCACAACAGGCCCTGGTGTGTGATGTTCCCCTCTCTGTGTCCATATGTTCGCATTGTTCAACTCCCACTTATGAGTGAGAACATGAGGTGTTTTGATTTCTGTTCCTGTGTTAGTTTGCTGAGAATGATGGCTTTCAGCTTCATCCATGTCCCTGCAAAGGACATGAACTCATTCTTTTTTAAGGCTGCATAGGATTCCATGGTGTACATGTGCCACATTTTCTTTATCCAGTCTATCATTGATGGGCATTTGAGTTGGTTCCAAGTTTTTGATATTATGAATAGTGCTACAGTAAACATACGTGTGCATGTGTCTTTAGAGTAGAATGATTTATAATCCTTTGGGTATATACCCAGTAATGGGATTGCTGGGTCAAATGGTATTTCTAGTTCTAGATCCTTGAGGAATCATCACACTGTCTTCCACAATGGTTGAACTAATTTACAGTCCCACCAATAGTGTAAAAGCGTTCCTATTTCTCCACAGCCTCACCAGCATCTGTTGTTTCCTGACTTTTTAATAATCGTCATTCTAACTGGTGTGAGATGATATCTCATTGTGGTTTTGATTTACATTTCTCTAATGACCAGTGATGATGAGCTTTTTTTCATGTTTGTTGGCCACATAAATGTCTTCTTTTGAAAAGTGTCTGTTCATATCCTTCACTCACTATTTGATAGGGTTGTTCATTTGTTTTCCTGTAAATTTGTTTAAGTTCCTTGTAGATTTGGGATATTAGACCTTTGTCAGATGGGTAGATTGCAAATATTTCCTCCCATTCTGAAGGTTGCCTGTTCACTCTGATAATAGTTTCTTTTGCTGTGCAGAAGCTGTTTAGTTTGATTAGATCCCATTTGTCAATTTTGACTTTTTTTGCAATTGCTTTTGGTATTTTAGTCATGAACGCTTTGCCCATACCTATGTCCTGAATGGTATTGCCTAGGTTTCCTTCTAGGGTTTTTATGGTTTTGCATTTTATATTTAAGTCTTTAATCCATCTTGAGTTAATTTTTCTATAAGGTGTAAGGAAGGGGTCTAGTTTCAGTTTTCTGCATATGGCTAGCCAGTTTTCCCAACACCATTTATTAAATAGGGAATCCTTTCCCCTTTGCTTGTTTTAGTCAGGTTTGTCGAAGATCAGATGGTCGTAGATGTGTGGTGTTATTTCTGAGGTCTCTGTTCTTTTCCATTGGTCTATATATCTGTTTTGGTACCAGTACTATGTTGTTTAATTACCATGGCCTTGTAGTACAGTTTGAAGTCAGGTAGCGTGAAGTCTCCAGCTTTGTTCTTTTTCCTTAAGATTGTCTTGGCTATACGGGCTGGTTTTTCTTTTTTCTTTTTTTTTTTTTTTTTTTTTTGGATCCATATGAAATTTAAAGTAGTTTTTCTAATTCTGCGAAGAAAGTCAATGGTATCTTGATGGGAATACCATTGAATCTATAAATTACTTTGGGCAGTATGACCATTTTCATGATAGTGATTCTTCCTATCCATGAGCATGGAATGTTTTTCCATTTGTTCATGTCCTCTCTTATTTCCTTGAGTGGTGGTTTGTCATTCTCCTTGAAGAGGGCCTTAATGTCCCTTGTAAGTTGTATTCCTAGGTATTTTATTCTCTTTGTAGCAATTGTGAATGGGAGTTCACTCATGATTTGGCTCTCAGCTTGCCTGTTGGTATACAGGAATGCTAGCCAGGTTGCATATTGATTTTGTATCCTGAGACTTTGCTGAAGTTGCCTATCAGATTAAGAAGTTTTGGGGCTGAGATGATGGGGTTTTCTAGATATAGAATCATGTCATCTGCAAGCAAAGATAATTTGGCTTCTCTTTCTATTTGAATACCCTTTATTTCTTTCTCTGGCCTGATTGCCCTGGCCAGAACTTACAATACCATGTTGAATAGGAGTGGTAGAAGAAGGCAAACTTCTCTGGTGCTGGTTTGCGAGGGGAATGGTTCCAGCTTTTGCCCACTCAATATGATATTGGCTGTAGCTTTGTCATATATGGCTCTTATTCTTTTGAGGTATGTTCCTCTGATACCTAGTTTACTGAGTGTTTTAAACATGAAGGGATGTTGAATTTTATTGAGGGTCTTTTCTGCATCTATTGAGATATTCATATTGTTTTTGTCTTTAGTTCAGTTTATGTGATGAATCGCATTTATTGATTTGTGTATGTTGAACTGGCCTTGCATCCCAGGGATGAAGGCTACTTGATCATGGTCGATGAGCTCTTTGATGTGCTGCTGGATTCAGTTTGCGAGTATTTTATTGAGAATTTTTGCATTGATGTTCATCAGGGATATTGGCATGAAATTTTCTTTTTTTTGTTTCGTCTCTGCCAAGTTTTGGTATCAGGATGATGCTGGCCTCATAAAATGAGTTAGGGAGGAGTCCCTCTTTTTCTATTGTTTGGAATATTTTCAGGAGGAATGGTACCAGCTCCTCTTTGTACCTCTGATAGAATTCAGCTGTGAATCCATCTGGTCCTGGGCTTTTTTTTTTTTTTTTTTTTTTGCTTGGTAGGTTATTAATTACTACCTCAATTTCAGAACTTGTTATTGGTCTATTCAAGGATTCAGCTTCTTCCTGGTTTAGTCTTGGGAGGGTGTATGTGTCCAGGAATTTATCAGTTTCTTCTACATTATCTAGTTTATTTGCTTAGAGGTGTTTATAGTATTCTCTGTTGGTGGTTTCCATTTCTGTGGGATCAGTGGTGATACCTCCTTTGTCATTTTTTAACTGTGTCTATTTGAGTTTCTCTCTTTTCTTCTTTATTAGTCTGGCTAGCAGTCTATCTACTTTGTTAATATTTTTTTAAAAACAGCTCCTGCATTCATTGATTTTTTTGAAGGGTTTTTCGTGTCTCTGTCTCCTTCGGTTCTGCTCTGATCTTAGTTATTTCTTGTCTTCTGCTAGTTTTGAATGTGTTTGCTCTTTCTTCTCTAGTTCTTTTAATTGTCGTATTAGGGTGTCAATTTCAGGTATTTCCCACTTTCTCCTGAGGGCAATAAATGTCGCTCCTAACACTGCTTTAGTTGTGTCCTAGAGATTCCGGTATGTTGTATATTTGTTCTCATTGGTTTCAAAGAACTTATTTATTTTTGCCTTAATTTAGTTATTTACCCAGTAGTCATTCAGGAGCAGCTTGTTCAGTTTCCATATAGTTATGTGATTTTGGGTGAGTTTCTTTTTTTTTTTTGAGATGGAGTCTCGCTCTGTCACCCAGGTTGGAGTGCAGTGGTGCCATCTCGGCTCACTGCAAGCTCCGCCTTCTGGGTTCACACCATTCTCCTGCCTCAGCCTCTCCAGTAGCTGGGACTACAGGTGCCCACCACCAAGCCTGGCTAATTTTTTGTATTTTTAGTAGAGACAGGGTTTCACCATGTTAGCCAGGATGGTCTCAATCTGCTGACCTCGTGATCCGCCTGCCTCGGCCTCCCAAAATGCTGGAATTACAGGTTTGAGCCACTGCTCCCAGCCTTGAGTTTCTTAATCCTGAGTTCTAATTTGATTGCACTGTGGCCTGAGAGACTGTTTGTTATGATTTCCATTCTTTTGCATTTGCTGAGGAGTGTTTTACTTCCAATTATGTGGTCAATTTTAGAATAAGTGCTTTGTGGTGCTGAGAAAAATATTCTGTTGATTTGGGGTGGAGAATTCTGTAGGTATCTATTAGGTCCACTTGGTCCAGAGCTGAGTTCAAGTCCTGAATATCCTTGTTAATTTTCTGTCTCATTGATCTGTCTAATATTCTCAGTGTAGTGTTAAAGTCTCCCACTATTATTGTGTCAGAGTCTAAGTCTCCTTGTGGGTCCCTAAGAACTTGTTTTATGAACCTGGGTGCTCCTGTATTGGGTGCATATATATTTAGGATAGTTAGCTTTTCTTGTTGCATTGATCCCTTTACCATTATGTAATGCCCTTCTTTGTCCTTTTTGATCTTTGTTGGTTTAACATCTGTTTTTATCAGAGACTAGGATTGCAACCCCTGGGTTTTTTTTTTTTTTCCTTTCCATTTGTTTGGTAAATATTCCTCCCTCCCTTTATTTTGAGCCTATGTGTGTCTTTGCTTATGAGATGGGTCTCCTGAATACAGCACACCAATGAGTCTTGACTCTTTATCCACTTTGCCAGTCTGTGTCTTTTAATTGGGGCATTTAGCCCATTTACATTTAAGGTTAATATTGTTATGTGTGAATTTGATCCTGTCATCATGACGCTAGCTGATTATTTTGCACATTATTTGATGCGGTTTCTTCATAGTGTCATTGGTCTTTATATTTTGGTGTGTTTTTGCAGTGGCTGGTTCTGGTTTTTCCTTTCCATATTCAGTGCTTCCTTCAGCAGTTCTTGTAAGGCCGGCCCGGTGGTGACAAAATCCCTCAGCATTTGCTTGTCTGTAAAGGATTTTATTTCTCCTTCACTTATGAAGCTTAGTTTTGCTGGATATAAAACTTGGGTTTGAAAATTCTTTTCTTTAAGAATGTTGAATACTGGCCCCCATTCTCTTCTGGCTTATAGGGTTTCTGCAGCGAGATCTGCTGTTAGTCTGATGGGCTTCCCTTTGTAGGTAACCCGACCTTTCTCTCTGGCTGCCCTTAACAGGTTTTCCTTTGATTCAGCCTTGGAAAATCTGATGATTATGTGTCTTCTCAAGGAGTATCTTAGTGGTGTTCTCTGTATTTCCTAAATTTGAATGTTGGCCTGTCTTGCTAGGTTGGGTTAGCCCCATATTTCTTGGAGGCTTTGTTCATTCCCTTTCATTCTTTCTTCTCCAATCTTATCTTCACACCTTATTTTAGTAAGGTGATCTTCAATCTCTGATATCCTTTCTTCCATTTGATTGATTCGGCTATTGATACTTCTGTGCATGCTTCACAAAGTTTTTGTGCTGTGGTTTTCAATTCTATCAGGTCATTTATGTTCCTCTTTAAGCTGGTTATTCTAGTTAGCAGTTCCCATAACCTTTTGTCAAGGCTCTTAACTTCCTTGCATTGCATTAGAACATGCTCCTTTAGCTCAGAGGAGTTTGTTATTACCCACCTTCTGAAGTGTACTTCTGTCAATTTGTCAGTCTCATTCTCCATCCAGTTTTGTGCCCTTGCTGGAGAGGAGTTGCAATCATTTGGAGGAGAAGAGGCATTCTGGGTTTTGGAATTTTCAGTGTTTTTGTGCTGGTTTTTCCTCATCTTGTTGGATTTATCTACCTTTGATCTTTGAGGCTGATGACCTTTGGATGGGGCTTTTATGTGGGGGTCTTTTATGTTGATGTTATTGCTTTCTGTTTGTTAGTTTCTCTTCTAACAGTCAGGCCCCTCTTCTGCAGGTCTGCTGCAGTTTGCTGGAGGTCCACTCCAGATGCTCTTTACCCGGGAATCACCAGTGGAGGCTGCAGAACAGCAAAGATTGCTGCCTCTTCCTTCCTCTGGAAGCTTCACCCCAGAAGGGCACCAACCTGATGCCAGCTGAGGCTCTCCTGTATGAGGTGTCTGTCGATACCTTTTGGGGGTCTCTCCCAGTCAGGAGGCACACGGGTCAGGGAACCACCTGAGGAGGCAGTCTGTCCCTTAGCAGAGCTGGTGCACTGTGCTGGGAGAATCACCCTTGTGTTTTGATTTTTTTAACCAAATAAGTTCAAAAAACAACAAAATTGTTTGAATGTTTTTTAAACAAGTGAGATTTTTTATAATTCTAAGGTTTTGAGTACACATATATGAAAAATATTGTGACATTGTTTTCAGCAACAAAATTGTGTAAGAAAGAGACATTCCATCTGTTTTTGAAATGTTCTTTTCTTAGCACAATTTTCTGTATAAATCAATATCTCACTTGTTTAAACATGACCATTACCTTGAAGGGACAGATTAAATGTGTTTTTGTCTTCAAAATGTCAACTTGAACTTTTAAAAAGTCATCAAATTTGGATTGATTATCTTTTTGCATAAAAAAAGTTTTACTTATCTTTAAGTTTAAGGAATCTTGGAAACATTTTTCCAGGAGATTACCAAGTGTTCTCTTGAGTATGTTATGAAGAATCTACCACTTTTTTTTAACAGATCAATGAAGATTTTGCCATTATTTTTAATGGCAAAAACTGCAATTACTTTTGCACCAACCTAATACAATGGTGTCAATGGATAAATTCCACAAGTATAGTTTGTGATTTACCCTAGGACCCATTTTATTCCAGTAGAAGGAGCTGTTCTATCTGTAGCTACACTTAAGTGATATTTTACATCTCTATCTCATAGAACAGTGGGAGTTTAAACATCGTTATTAAATAGGTAACATACTGTTGAAAAACTATCTTCTCTAGTACATTTAGAAAATGTATTAGTACAGCTTAACACATACACACACAATGTACTTTGCACATTTAATTGCTGCAAGACCATCTAGTAAACACTCAAAATTGAAGCAACTTAGAGGCATCTGTACTTTTATCCAACTGTATAGTAGCAAGCCTTCCATATTAAAGAATTTGTTCTAGCAGGAACAGAAAACCAAATACCACATGTTCTCCCTAATAAGTGAGAGCCATACATTGAGTACAGATGGACATAAAGATGGCAACAAAAGACACTGGGGACTACTAGAATGGGGAGGAAAGGTGGGAGGCAAGGGCTGAAAAACTAAAGAAAATGAATTTATTTTTTATAGTTACAGAGGCTAAATTCAAGGTTGAGGGGCCACATCTGGTGAGGACCTTCTTGCTGCTGGTGACTCTGCAGAGCCCAAGACAGTGCAGGGCATCACATGGAGATTGAGTGTGTTAATGTACAATCTCAGATCTCTTTCTCTTCTTATAAAGCTACTGTTCTCCTCCCATGACAAGCCATTAATTTATTAACTCATTAAACTAAGAATGGATTAATCCATTCATAAGGACAGAACCCTCATGATCCAATTACCTCTTAAAGGGCCCCACTACTCAACACTGCCACATTGGGGATTAAGTTTCAACATGAGTTTTGGAGGGGACATTAAAACTATAGTACCTGTCTTTAAATACTTGTCTCTGACAAAGGAATGCCCTTTTAGTTTGTCATGATTTTCTATGTATAACTTCAGTGGCTTTTACCTTGAAAGGAAGAACAAGTGTATCTCCTATAGTGTGTGAATTTTGGGGTTTTACTGTACAAAAAGAAATCTCAAATGGGTTATATAATTTTAATACATTTAGATTAAATGTCATATATCTTAAACATGGCTCAAAAAATACCAACACTTGTCTTCAGGCTCTGAATGTTTAGTTCTTTAATGCTTTGCTGTCATGATGGCTTCCCACTACCTGGAGATAGTATTCCAAGGTAGAGTATACACCTAGCCACCCTTCTAGGGAAATCTGTTTTCATCATCATTGCTGTTACCTCTTTGTAGGATTCATGAAGACTTATACCAGGAGTAAGAAAAGCACTGCTCTTCCATTTGGGGGATTTGTTTTGTTTTAATTCTTGCTGTTGTTTACTTTTGCTTACATTATTAGAATCATCTTAAACCTAGGATCATTTTGTAAGAGTCTTTATAATTCATCTTTCTATTTTGGGGAAATTAGTTTTATTCAGACTAAAAAAATTACCTTTAAATCTACCTAGCAAGTAAGGGTAAACTGTAATGCATCACAAGATGTTAAAAGCTGATAAAAGCAGGATGACGATTCAGCCAACCTTCCTGTTTCGAAACTTCCACAAATAGTAGAAAACTTATAAACAACACCTGGCATGCAATATTTTGGTATCAGTTGTCTATAGTCAAACAGTGTAACAAACAACCACAAACCCTTAATAGCATACAAGATAGACACTTTGCTCAGAAATCTGAGGGGATCAGCTGGCTTATAGCTGAGCCCACCCATGCCTCCAAGCTGAGCTAGGGGTCAGCTGGGAGGCTCTGCTGACTTTGGCCAAGTTTGCTCCCATGTGTAAGGGTTGACTGTTAGCTGGTCTAGGACAGCCTCAGCTGGGATTACCCAGGCAGCTCAGCTCTTCCGCAGCTGTCTCTCATCTTCCAGCAGGCAAGCCCAGGTATATTTTCATGGCAATGACAGAGGGTGAAAGCAGGCAAGCCCAATCCTGTAAGAAATTTTCCAGCCTATTTTTTTTTTTTTTACAGAGTCTCACTTTGTCGCCTTGTCTGGAGTGCAGTGACACGATATTGGTTCAATGCAAACTTCACTTCCCGGGTTCAAACAATTCTCCTGCCTCAACCTCCCAAGTAGCTGTGATTACAACTGTGCACCACCACAGCTGGCTAACTTTTTTATATTTTTAGTAGAGATGGCGTTTCACCATGTTGGCCAAGCTGGTCTTGAACTCCTGACCTCAGGTGATCTGCCTGCCTTGGCCTCCCAAAATGCTGGGATTACAGGTGTGAGCCACCACACCGGACCAGAAATTTTCTGCTTTGCATAAGATTTGCTTACATCCATTGGCCAAAGCAAGTCACATGGCTGAGCTCAAAGTCAGAGTAATCGAGTAGCAAAGGTGTGGACACAGTGATGAGTGAAGACTTGGGCTATCATTGCTATCAATCTACTGGAATTAGAGTGAGAGTGTCATTACCAAGAGGATAGTAAATACTACTAGAGCTTAATTTGTTTTACTAAAATAAAAATATTTAACTGTTTATTTTCTAAAACCTGCATATCCTCTGAAGCATGTACAAATCACTTTTGATATTCTTTGTTCTCAAGAGTCTAAGTAATTTTAATGATTTAGTAGATATATTGGTTTATTTTTGCCCCACTAATGATATATGTTATTTTTAAAACCACAAATGCAACTTCAAGACATGCTACTAAGCAAAAATTTATAGACCAAATACCCTGGCAACAAGAAGAAACCAAAAAATTAGCAGCATTCTTTTAAAAAAAAACAAAGTGAAAAGGCTGGACCACTTTAAGGATAATTTTTCAAAATAATTAGATAGTGTCAAAAAGAAAATCAAAATCTCAATTATAAACTGCTTTTTAAACAACATAATGGAAAATATTATTATACATATAAATACACATCAGATGTGGCTAAGTTTCTACTTCAAATTTACTGCTTTAAAATAACTAAACTATTTGACTTAAGGAATTATAGAAAATCACATCTAAGAAATGTTTTTAAAATGAAAAAATAAAGGTAACATAAAACACAATATATGTCAGTTAATGATGGGAATACGTTCTGAGAAATGCATCCTTAGGCAATTTTGTCGTTGTGCAGACATCATAGAGTGTGCTTACACAAATCTAGATGGGATAGCCTACTGCACACATAGACTATGTGATATAACCTGTTGCTCCTGGGCTACAAGCCTGTATAGCATCAATAGTACCAAATACTGCAGGCTATTATAAAACAATGGTTATGTTACCAGAAAGGGGTCCCAATCCAGACCCCAAGACAGGGTTCTTAAATCTTGCTCAAGAAAGAATTCAAGGTAAGTCCACAGAGTAAAGTGAATGCAAATTCATTAAGAAAGTTAAGGAATGAAAGAATAGCTATTCCATAGACAGAGCAGGACTTTCCCAAAAGTAAGAGGAGGAACGCACTTATCTTAGGCACATGCTTGTTTGTATATAAGATAAAAATCATGGGAAAGTTGTGCTCTACTACAAGGGTTTGTGACAAATGGTTGCTAATCTTTGTGTAACTACTGTCTTTCTCCAAGAGTCTATATTATTATCTTTGAAGCGAAACTGACCTTAAACTAGGAATGCTTTTGTTCTTAAGATATTGATATTGGGACACAGGACATTTCCTGGGTCTGTCATGTCCTGGGTCTGTTTCTGTTTCCTTAACCGTAAACATGTTGTGACTAAGAATACCTGACCTCCTGGGAATGCAGCCCAGGAGGTCTTAGCCTCATTTAATCAGCCCCTATTCAAGACAGAGTGGCTCTGGTTTGAGCGCCTCTCACAGTTAGTATTTGTATAGCTAAACATACAAAAGGTACAGTAAAAATACAGTTTAATAGATTAAAAATAGTTACCTGTATAGAGAACATACCATGAATGGAGCCTGCAGGACTAGAAGTTGCTCTGGGTGAGTCAGTGAGTGAATGTGAAGGCCTAGGCCATTGCTGTACACTACTATATACATTTTCTGAACACTGTACACTTAGGTTAAGCTCAATCTTTAAAATTCTTTCTTCAAAAAGAAATCAACCTTAGCTTACTGTAACCGTACACTACTACACACATTTTGTAAACACTGTACACTTAGGCTAAGCTAAATTTTTAATAGTCTTTCTTCAGTAATAAATTGGCCTTAGCTTGCTCTAGTTTTTTACTTTATAAACTTTAAATTTTTTTAACTTTTTGACCCTTTCGTAATAACACTTAGCTTAAAACAAACACATTGCACAGCTGTACAAAAATATTTTATTTCTTTACTCCTTATTATATAATCTTTTTTCTATTTACATTTTTTTCTTTTTAAACTTTTTTATTAAAAACTAAGATGAAAACACACACATTAGCCTAGGCCTACACGGAGTCAGGATCATGAATATCATCATTGTCTTGCCCCTCCATATCTTGTCCCACTGGAAGGTTTTCAGGGGCAGTAACACACTTGGAGCTGTCATCTCCTGTGATAATAATATGTACTGGAATTCCTGTTGAAAGACTGGCCAGAGGCTGCTTTAAAGATAACTTTTTTTTAATAAGTAAAAGGAGTATACTCTAAAATAATAATAAAAAGTATAGTATAGTAAATATATAAGGCATTAACAGTGTCATTTATTATCATTATCAATTGTACCTAACTGTACATGCTATACTTTTATAGAACTGGCAGTGCATAGGTTATTTTTTTTTTTTTACACCAGCACTACAACAAACAGTTGAGTAATGCATTGCACTATGACATTACAATGGCTACAATGTCACTAGGTGATAGGAATTTTTCACCACATTATAATCTTATGGGACCATTACCATATGTTCGGTCCATTGTTGACAGAAGCCTTCTTACTTGGTGCACAACTGTAATTACGGTTGGCCCTCCATACGCACAGGTTCCTCATCTGAAAATTCAACCAACTTCAGATCAAAAACATTAAAAAATAAAAGATAATAATACGATAAAAAAGGATGCAAGCAAAAAGCAACACAGTATAACAACCATTTACATTGCATTAGGTATTATAAGCAAGCTAGGAAGGATTTAAAGTACTGCATACGGAAGGATGTGCATAGGTAATACACAAACACCATGCTATTTTATATAAGAGACTTGAGCATCCTCAGATTTGGTATTGGCAGGTAGGTGAGTCCTGAAACCAATTCCTCAAAGATACTATGGGACAACTGTATTTGCAAAACAGAAAATAGTAAAATTAACAAATAAATTCAAGGACTGAACTTGAGGGAGAAACAAAAATACAAAATATGCAATGAAAAACAGAAAGAAAGCTCATGTGCATAATATTAGATTTAGAAAAGGTCAAATAAAGAAAAAGGCAGAGACTTTTTTTTTTTTTTTTTTGAGACGTTGTCTCGCTCTGTTGCCCAGGCTGGAGTGCAGTGGCGCGATCCTGGCTCACTGCAAGCTCCGCCTCCCAGGTTCATGCCATTCTTCCGCCTCAGCCTCCCGAGTAGCTGGGACTACAGGCACCCACCACCACTCCCGGCTAACTTTTTTTTTTTTTTTTTTTTTTTTTTTTTTTTTTTTTTTTTTGCATTTTTAGTAGAGAGGAGGTTTCACCGTGTTAACCAGGGTGATCTCAATCTCCTGACCTACTGATCTGCCCGCCTGGGCCTCCCAAAGTGCTGGGATTACAGGCGTGAGCCACCGTGCCCAGCCTGACATTGTTTTTAAATAGAGAATTATATGATTTAAAAGCCCATGTATATGGATTTCAAAATCTTTTAAAAAGGGGAAAATTTTAAAAGCAAATATAAATTATCAAAATAGACCCAAGACTAAATGAGAAAATCTAAAAAGTTTCATCGGTGGGAAAAACCTGAAAATGTTGTTAAAGGATTAAGTCCATAACAGATCACAGGCACAAATAATTTTCCAGGTGAGTTCTTTCAAATCTCTTACAAAGAAATACTTCGACTACTTTCCAAACAGCTAAAAATAGAGTACAAAATAAAGGAAAACCATAAATCAGTTAACTAATACACATGCAATTATTGGCAGTGTTGAATTCAAAATATATTCAAATAAATATACAACATGACTATGTAAAGAATAGTCGGCCAGGCGCGGTGGCTCATGCCTGCAATCCCAGCACTTTGGGAGGCCGAGGCGGGCAGATCACGAGGTCAGGAGATCTAGACAATCCTGGCTAACACGGTGAAAATCCGTCTCTACTAAAAATACAACAAAATTAGCCGGGCGCAGTGGTGGGCGCCTGTAGTCCCAGCTACTCGGGAGACTGAGGCAGGAGAACAGCGTGAATCCGGGAGGCGGAGCTTGCAGTGAGCGGAGATCGCGCCACTGCACTCCAGCTTGGGCGACAGAGCGAGACTCCGTCTCAAAAAAAACAAAGAATAGTTCATGAATATAAGGGATGTTTAATATTTGTGAATCTATTAAAATATTGTGGTATATCAATAAGTTATGAAAATAAAAACCAATTTATTACCCGAACAGAAGCAGGAAAAGCATTTGATTAAATCAACATCCTGTTCATGATAGGGGAAAATACCCTCTTCGTAGAAGTAAAAATTAAAACATATTTCTTTTATGTGACAAAAATTATTTACTTCAAGCCAAGACCAGACATTATTCTTCATGATTCAGTTTAGAGGCATTTCCATTAAATGCAGGAGCCAAAAAAGAATGCCTGCCAAGATCACCATTATTTTGCCACTGTTAGAGGAATTTCTTTTTTTTTAATTTTCTTAATTGACATATCATTATTGTACATATTTTTGAGGTACATGTGATATTTTGATACATGTATGCAATGTGTGATGATCAAATAAGGATAATTGCCATACCCATCACCTCAAACATTGATCTTTGTGTTGGCGACATTACAATAATTCTCTTTCAGCTACTTTAAAATATATAATAAATTATTGTTAGCTATGATTTTTCTACTATATTACTGAATACTAGAACTTATTCCTTCTAACTGCATTTTTATACCCATTAACCAAAAATGGGAGAATACAGTATCATAGATAAATATATACATATAATATTTACTATATGTAAACACATTTCTGTGTAAAATTTCTTATTTTCAAAAAAGAGCTCAGCAAAATGCAATACACCATACACCATGACCTTTTTTTTTTTTTTTTTTTTTGAGACAGAGTTTCACTCTTGTTGCCCAGGCTGGAGTGCAATGGCACCATCTCGGCTCACCGCAACCTCTGCCACCCGGGTTCAAGCGATTCTCCTGCCTCAGCCTCCCAAGTGGCTGGGATTACAGGCATGCGCCACCACGCCCAGGTAATTTCGCATTTTTAGTAGAGATGGGTTATCTCCATGTTGGTCAGGCTGGTCTCAAACTCCCAACCTCAGGTGATCCGTCTGCCTTGGCCTCCCAAAGTGCTGGGATTACAGGCGTGAGCTACCGCGCCAGGCCCCATTACCTTTTTATACACAGAAAAAAAACAATAATTTAATGTGAGAAAAAATTATTCATAATCGCAACGAACAATGGAAAACAATTAATATTCAATTAATTACGAAATATGAAGAAATTATATGAAGAAAATTACTAATTTTTTGTAAAGATAAAAGAAGGCTTGAATAACAAACTTATAAATGTATACGGAAAACTAAGTGCAAAATTATTTTGCATTTTAATAGAATTCTAATCAAAATTGCAATGAAGTCTTTGAGGAGCTCACCAAAATAAAGATATTTCATCATAAGAATCAAGAGAGGAACGTACCTACTTTTTTAAAGGCGAGTACTATATACAAGTACATTTCCAGTCCCACAAATATGGCACTAATGAAGAATTAAATGACATTAATGAGAGGAAAAATTGACAAACTCAGAAAGTGACTGATGTATTTGTAAATACTGCTTATATAATAAGAGAATAATTTGGGGGCTGGGTGCGATGGCTCACGCCTGTAATCCCAGCACTTTGGGAGGCCGAGGTGGGTGGATCACTTGAGGTCAGGAGTTCGAGACCAGCCTGGCCAACATGGTGAAACCCCCTCTCTACTAAAAATACAAAAATTAGCTGGGCATGGTGGCAGGTGTCTGTAATCCCAGCTACTTGGGAGGCTGAGGCAGGAGAATTGCTTGAACCCAGGAGGCGGAGGTTGCAGTGAGCTGAGATCGCACCAATGCAGTCCAGCCTGGAGGACAAGAGCGAGACTTCGTCCCAAGGAAAAGAAAGAAGAAGAAGAATTTGGAAGCAGTGTAAAAGTTTTATTTCATAAATAATACTGAAACAATTGTTTAAACATTTACAAATAATATATTAGATCCTCATATCACACATTAAAATATATTGCAAACAATTGACAAGCTAAATCTGAAAAAATAAACCATCAAAGAAAATAGAAACGAATAGCTATTTGACAGAGTAGGGAAGGGCTTTGTAACCATAAGAACAAATGAAGGAATAATAAAGGAAAAGCCTGATTGATTTTACTAGATAAGATTTTTAAACTTCTGAGCACATAAAAATGACATACGCAGAATTAAAAGACTACTAAAAAAATAGAAAAATATGGGTAACCTATCCACCAGATGAAGGCTTAATATATTTCATTTATGAGAGAGAGAACTGCTACATGCTAGTGAATACTCCAATAAACAAATGAGCAAAGGGCATGAATAAGGCAATTTATAAAATAAGAAAATCAATGGAAAATAAACACTACATAAAATAGTCAAGTTCATGAGAAATCAAAGAACGAGAACATAACACAATAATGAAATGGTACACTTCACACATCAAACTGGCAGAGCTGCTTTGTTTTTGCTTTGCTTTGTGTTCTTTGTGCCCAGGTTGGTGAAGCACAGAAAAAGTCCAGCTGTCTCAGATGAGGGTGCATGTTGCTGCTGGCTTTCTGGAGGGCCATCTGGAACCAGAGATCCCGTGTGCTTAACCAGGTTGTGCTCTTTAGGAAATAATTTTAAAGAAATCATTAGAGAAGTGCACAAAGATAGGTGAACAGTGATGTTCATCACAGTGATATGTATAATCCCCCTAAAATTAGCAGCCACCTAATAAGCATCCAACAATTGACATATGCCACATAAGGGACAACAATAAGGGACAGGTCAAAAAATCTGTAGTATATCTATGTGGTAAAATAGCTTTTAAGATCATGAACAGGAAATGATTTAATGAGGCAGAAATTCTCCAAAATATGTTAAATAAATGAAACTGACCCATGTATCCAGTCTGATCATCTGTTGGCTTCTGAGAGAGGGGAGAGGAAGACGGAGACAGAGGAGACTTAGAAAGTAAGAAAATATGCCATAATTTAATTTTTTGATGAGATGTAGTCTTCTGTATTTCTAGTTTTTACAATGAGAACATATTACATGTATGAATCAGAGGGAAAATAATAAGTTTTCAAATTTTATTCATTCGACATTTTTAAAAGCACAATGTTCTCCAAGGTTATCATCTTAGCAACTCTCCTAAATATTCCGTTGTGTGTTCAGATACATTGACGTTGTCTGTCCAGAATTCCAGAAGCTGACAACAGCCATTTTAGACCCAGCTTTCTTTTACTCAGATGTAACAGGCAAAGAACATCATGTAACATAATGGCAGGAAAGACGTATACAATGGAAGTTTTGATTTACATTTTGAAAGAGTAACAAAAAAATTCAAGTGGCAAAAAATACCATACACATACCATTTAAAATTTCCCCAATGTCGCACTGCCAATAGGTCTATCATACAGGAGTTAAATTTTCTCTTTAAATCTGTTTAGCAGAATATAATGTTGCAAAGCAAAATAGGTCTACCAGGAAGAGCAGCCACAGACCCAGAGGAGGAGTGCTGCATGCCTGGCCCCCTGAGACAGCCTCCGGGAGGCGGGGCCACGTGGTGTGGGGAGTTGCACCTTTCACCCAGCTTCCAATTTCAGTTCTAATCAGCTTAGGAACAATTAGTTCTCAGTTGTAAGGAAAGCAGTTTATCCACAATCAAGGTTTAAACAATTCCTAAGCCTGAAATAGAGAAAGGAAGAGACTTAGAGAAAGAAATGAGGCCAGAGAGCCGGAAGGCAAAGAGGAAAGTAAGGCAAAGCCTATGACAGATGAAAGGTACTCTGAGTCCCAAGCTACGCTAGCAGCTGATTAGATGGTCCCTACCCAGATTGAGGGTGGGTCTGCATCTCCCAGTTCACTCACTCAAATGTTAATCTCCTTTGGAAACACCCTCACAGACACACCCAGGAACAATACTTTGCATCCTTCAATCCAATCAAGTTGACACTCAGCATTAACTATCACAGATGCATTACCTCCTTGAACCTTCTCAACAGTTCTTAGCAGTCACGAGATGAGTTGAAGGAATGTACTCAAACTCACAAACCAGGAATTAGTGAGCAAGATTTGAATGCAAATCTGTTTGGCCACAAAGCCCCAGCTTATTTAACTGCACTCTTGCTGGGCACCAGCCTATGTGGTGCCCAGCAGTAAGAAGCAGTTCGAACATGATCCTTTGCAGGGGAATGGAGGAAAACAGTACAGCAGGCTCACCCTCTCTCATATTTTTGGCCTGTCCATTTATTCTCCACTTTACTGCAAGAATCTCATTCTCCTAGTTGCCTTATCATTCTCCCCTTGTCTGGATTGCTACTCCCTCATCCTTTTCTCTAGATACATTCCTTCTTCAGGCTGTGCATCCTGCTCCCTGCAGCTCAATATGCAAACTCCCAGAGTCTAGGCCCTTTTCCCTGCACTTCTCTGCCATTCTGTGCATGCTGCCAACAAAATTCTGAGCTGTACAAAGTGTAGAAGCTCTTGTAATGCAGAACGTTTTCAAGAAAAATAAAAATAAAAAGACCTAAGCCCACTTTATAGAATGAACTACATATACAATTCACTAAATGAAGGAGACTAATATATAAATATAGCTATAGCTATAGAGACCATCCACTAAACGGGGGGGGGGGGGGCAATAAGATCCAGTACATTTAGGAAACGTGATATACTTTATCTCCTCTTCGTCACACACGACAGCCTATTAAAGGGTTGGACAAGTCCTCCTGTAAAAGGATCATCTTTTAACCCAAATTTCTTTGGGCAAAGAAGCCCTTTGTAGGATATTTCCTAATATTTCATGGGGTACTAGTAATACAGTAATAATCTTAACAACACGGTGTGAGAAATATTGGTTTTGCTGATGTGCATAATAGTATACGTAATAAGTATGCGAAGAGAGGCTGAGGAAGGTGTCTGCCCTGCTAACGTTCTCAACAACCTCTTCTTCCGGTGTCTTGTTGGCCTGCCCCCCTGGTCCACCTCCGGGCTGCATCCAACCCCCATCCATGAATGGACAAGGTGGTTTGAATTCTTACAGACATGGATTCAATTTATGACAGAAACAAGTTGGCTCAATTCTCCGGGCATCAGATTTCCTACTGGTCAAATGAGCATAATGACGCCTACATTTATAACATTCTTGCCATGGCTTAGACCACAAGAATACACCCTCACAGATGTACCACCCCCCACCCCTACACACACATTCCTCACTGATCTGTACTACATTGGACTCTCTCCTCTATCAGGGTTGATATACTCATTGCAGACTCTTTGTACTCTGTGTCTAAAATTGCTTCAAGTTTAGCCTTGCAAGCATTAACTTCAGCAAGTGTAAGTCTATTTCTTGAGCTATTTCCATTTTCTATTTGTTAGTGACAGATGCTTGCAATTACTGGAACTTCAGGAACAAGACTTCCTTCCAAACCATTCTGCAAATATATGCAACAGAACACCTTCTCCTTTTGGCTGCTACATTGGGGTGGAGGATTAGGGTTGTTGACAGACCTACCTTCAATATAAAACAACAGCTTCAGAGATGAATTTTTTTGAAAATCTCCTCCCTACTTGGGATGTCTGTGCACAGTGATTGTGTCCTCTGTCCCATTCTCAAACCCTTCTTTTCCTCACCAATTTGTTTGAAAGATGCGTCTCCAGCTTCACTGGGTTTGTTGTGTCATCCTTCTGAGACCAAGCGCTCCTGGTATACCTGCCCCATCTCACAACAACCTAGGCAGTGGTGACTTAGCTTGCAAAGTATAGTAACTCATTTGCAACGCAGATCCAAAGAGTCACCCTTTGATCTTGGAGAAGACAACATTGGATGTAATTACCCAAAGGGACTAGAACTTGGAAAAACAATCACATTTTTCTTGTTACTTAGAACAAATGAGACCTCACCTGGCTTTCCTGTGATCCCCAAGTGCCAGCATTTTCTTTCCTACATAAATACAAAGCCTCTAAGCTCACCACCACATGCCATTCTTGCTCTGGCCTAGAAAAACACCCATCCCAGGTATAAGACTAATGTTTTAAAACTCCAAACAGAAGGACAGCAGGAGGCCTGGGGTTATGCAGGTACCTGCTTGAATGAGCCCTGGGGCTTTGCCTTCCAACTTAGGCCTGCAGGGTTGACAGTTTACTGCAAAACCAAACTGAAAGCATCTCCTTTGAGAACTTTGAGCCTCTGAGTAGTAGCAGTGAAGTAGTGTCCGCTTGGGAGACAGAGACTGAGATGAAAATGCCTGCCCCACTATTTATTGTCTGTAGGATTCTGGCTCTAAATAGGAGTGTATTTGAAAATGGCTGGCTTCTTCTCTGTTTGAAATCATTCACAGGTGATGCAACACCTTCAGCCACCACCACCACAGGAGGTGCCTATAAGACCATCACAAGAGGAGTCCTTGTCAAAACGAGATTTAATCTCTCCTTGGTGTAGGAGAGGCCTGGAACGGCAGAGCGTGTGTCCTCCTACAGGGAGTGGACTCAACCTCCCCAGGTATTTCTTCAAGGGTTCCTTTTTTCCACTTGGAGGGATACGCAGACTGAGGAGGAGAACAGGAAGAACAAGGTCTAGGTGAGAGCTGTTCCTCTCTAGCCAGGCACTGCATATGAAAATGAAGGCTCTGAAAACAGAAGCCCTCATTAGAAGCAGCTTCTGAATTATTTTCTTTAAGCTCCAACGTGATTTCAATCCATTTCTTTGTTCCCATTCTTACCGTCTAACCTGGAGTCTCATCAGTTCTCTCCTGAGCTCTAAAGTAGTTCCTTAACTCCAGCCACTCTCCTCTCCAGGGCTCCAGCCTGCTGCTCTCAAAGGTGACCTTTCAAAAACAGAAACCTGGTCATGCTAACGCTGTGTTACAGACCCCACCATCTCTCACAGTCTTCCCAAAGCCTACCCACCCTGGTCTCTTTGCTGGTTTCTCTTGCTGTGTCCCTTAATCCATGTTCCACACAACAGTCAAAATAATCAGTTGAAAACCCTAAATTAGGTCATGTCCTTTTTTCCAGCTTAAACACCATCACTCTAAGAATTGAGATCATGGGGCCCTGTATAATCCCCTTTCCTGCTGCTCTGCAGATGCTCAGCCCATTCAGCAAACTGTCCCCTGTACTCCAGCCACCCACATCATCTTTTTATTCATGTGACCCACTCAGTTAATTCCAACCTTTGCTTTATTTCCTCGTGCTGAAATCTACCTCCCCAGATCCTGTGTAGCTGGTTCTTTCTCTCCACTATCACTCCTGCAGAGGCCTTCCTTGACCACCCTAAGATTAGCCACAGCCGGAGAATTGATATAATTATTTTATTTCTCTCTCCACTAGATGTAAACTGCACAAGAGTAGAAACATACTTTTCTTGTCTTATTCACCCCTCTATTCCCAACTCTGGGGCTAGTACTAGGCACACTCAATTAAGATTTGTTGAATAAATGGATGGATGGATGGATGGATAGATGGATGGATGGATGGATGGATGGGTGGATGGATGGATGGGTAGATGGATAGATGGGTGGAGGGATAAATCATATCATTTCTCTGATCAAAACCAGTCAGTGACTTGCACCGGCATGAAGTTCACACTCTACCATAGCAGGCAAAGCCCCCCTACATCAGCCCTGCCTACCTCGCTAGCCTTATCTCTAAACCCTCTATAATTCCAGGCTTCTGGTATTTAGAAAACTATATGTCAAGGTTGGGAATAAGCCAAAAGACTTCCAGTGCCTTTCAGTGTCTCCTTAGCACACTGTCTAGCAAACCTACCTAAAGATCACCTGATGTTCTAGGGGGGAGTAATTTTGTTTGGCTTACTATTCACTACTCATAAGACTAGGACTCTGTCAAAGTAAATGTTAACTTTAAAATACTGGTAAGTTTTAAGTGCATAGAGATCTATAAGAATTTCCACAATAATTGTTATAGTTTGTATTAGGCCATTCTTGCATTGCTATAAAGAAATACCTGAGACTGGGTAACGTATAAGAAAAGAGATTTAATTGGCTCATGGTTCTGCAGGCTGTACAGAAAGCAGAGTTCCAGCATCTGCTTCTGGGGAGGCTGCAGGAAGCTTCCAGTCATGTCAGAAGGCAAAGGAGGAGCAGGCATTTCACATGGTGGGAGCGAGAGCAAGGGGAAGGGAGGTGCCACACACTTTTAAACAACCAGATCTCACAAGAACTCACTCAATATTACCAGGACAACACCATGGGGATGGTGCCAAGCCATTCAGGAGAAATCTATCCCCATGATCTCATCACCTCCCACCAGCCCCCACCACTAATACTGGGGATTACAATTCAACATGAGATTTGGGCACAAACAAATATACAAACTATATCATTCCAGCCCTGGCCCTTCCCCAAGTCTCGTATCCTTCTCACATTTCAAAATACAAGCATCCCTTTTTGATACCCCATCACCAAAGTCTTAACTCTTTCCAGCATTAACTCCAAAGTCCCAAGTCCAGGCCGGGAGCGGTGGCTCACACCTGTAATCCCAGCACTTTGGGAGGCTGAGACAGGCGGATCATGAGGTCAGGAGATCGAGACCATCCTGGCTAACATGGTGAAACCCTGTCTCTACTAAAAATACAAAAAGAAAAAAAATTAGCCAGGCGTGGTGGTGGGCGCCTGTAGTCCCAGCTCCTCGGGAGGCTGAGGCAGGAGAATGGTGTGAACCCGGGAGGCAGAGCTTGTAGTGAGCCGAGATCGCGCCACTGCACTCCAGCCTGGGCGACAGAGTGAGACTCTGTCAAAAAAAAAAAAAAAAAAAAAGTCCCAAGTCCAAAGTCTCATTTGAGACAAGACAAGTCCCTTCCACCTATGAGCCTGTAAAATCAAACAAGTTATTTATTCCCAAGATACAATGGAGGTATAGTCATTGGGCAAACATTCCCATTCCAAAAGGGAGAAATTGGCCAAAAGAAAGGGGCTATGAGTTTCATGCAATTTTGGAACCCAGCAGGGCAGTCATTAAATCTTAAAGCTCCAAAATAATCTCCTTTGACTTTATGTCTCACATCCAGGGCACAGAGGTGCAAGGGGTGGGTTCCCAAGGCTTTGGGCAGCTCTACCCCTGTGGCTTTTCCACACTGAGTTTGCAAACTGATGGTGGCTCTACCATTCTGGGTTCTGGAGAGTGGCAGCTCTCTTTCCAGAGATCCAGTAGGCAGTACCCCATTGGGGACTCTGTGCAGGGGTTCCAACTCCACATTTCCCCTTGGCACTGCCCTAGTAGAGGTTTTCTCTGAGGGCTTTGCCCCTGCAGTGAGCTTCTGCCCGGGCACACAGGCTGTCTCATACATCCTCTGAAATCTAGGTGGAGGCTGCCAAGCCTTCACTTTTGCACTCTGCACAACCACAGGTTTGACACCACGTGGAAGCCACTAAGGCTTATGGCTTGCATTCTCCAAGGTGGCAGCTTAAGCTGTACCTGGGCTTCTTTGAGCCCTGGCTGGAGCTGAAGCAGCTTGGATGTGGGAAGCGGTGTTCCAAGGCTGTAAGGCTGTGCAGGGTAGCAGGGCCCTGGGAATGGCCCACAAAATCGTTATTCCCTCCTAGGCCTCTGCACCTGTGATGGGAGGAGCTACTGTGAAGGTCTTTAAAATGCCTTCAAGGCTTCTTTCCCAAAATCTAGAGAGAAAGCTATAAAAATCAGGGAGGTGTGTATATCGTGTGTGTGTGCATGCGTGTGGATGTGTTTTGGTGTGTGTCAGGAAAGGCTTCCTAAGGAGTTGACATTATAGTTTAGCTGAAAGAGATAAACGGAAGATAACTTGGAGGAGAATAGGTTTGGGGACAGGTAGTGAGGCTAGAGGGTGATATAGGGAAGGGCTATGTTGTACCAGCAAATGGGGAAAACACTGCAGACTTGTGAGAATGTGGAACAGTTGCATAAGTGTTAGTAATTCAGTGTCAATGATAATATCCAAAAATTTATAGTAAGCATGTATCAAAGATTAATTTAACACATTAAAGAGGGAACCGGCAGAATGGTAAAGCTGGTTCAAAGGAGAATATGAGAGCTGAAAGCATGTGATTAATAAAAAAAAAGAATGCTGAAATAAGATTGGTACATTAGATATCAAATTGGTTAATATTCCACATGGCAATAAAACTATAATATAGTTTGCCACCACTTGCTAGAAATATATGTGTAACTGAAAGGGAGCCAAGTGCCTTAGCACTTGAACTCTTCCCCCTGAAAACAGGTTTTTCTTTTTTACCACATGTCCAGGCTGCAAATTTTCCAAACTTATAGTAATTAATTAATTAATTAATACATTCTGCTTTCCTTTTAAATATAAGTTCCAAATCTAAGCCATTTTTTGCTCCCATATCTGAGTTCAGGCTGTTAGAAGCAGCCAGGCCACATCTTGACTGCTTTACTACTTAAAAATTTCTTCTGCCACATATCCTAAATCATCACTCTGAAGCTCAAACTTTCACAGATCCCTAGGGCATGAACACAATGCAGCCAGTCTCTTTGCTAAGGCATAATATGTGTGACCTTTGCTCTAGTTCCTGATACGTTCCTCATGTCCATCTGAGACCTCAGTATCCTGGACTTTGTTATCCATATCACTGTCAGCATTTTGGTTACGACCATTTAATCAGTCTCTAAAAAGTTCCAAATTTTCCCTCATCTTCCTGTCTTCTGAGCCCTCCAAAATCCTCTAACATTTGCCTGTTACCAAGTTGCAAAGTCACTTCAACATTTTTATGTATCTTTATAGCAGTGCCCCACTCCTCAGTACCAATTTTCTGTATTAGGCTATTCTGGCATTTCTATAAATAAACACCTGAGACTGGGTAATTTACAAGAAAAGAGGTTTAATTGGCTCATGATTCTGCAGGCTGTACATAAAGCACACCTCTAGCATCTGGTTATGGGGAGGCCTCAGGAAGTTTCCAATCGTAGAAGAAGGCAAAGGGGGAGCAGGCACCTCAAATGGCAGGAGTAGGAGCAAGGGAGGAGCAAGGGATAGGGCAAGGTGCCACACACTTTTTTTTTTTTTTTTTTGAGATGGAGTTTTGCTCTTGTTGCTCAAGCTGGAGTGCAATGGCATGATCTCAGCTCACCGCAACCTCCGCTTCCTGGGTTCAAGCGATTCTCCTGCCTCAGCCTCCTGAGTAGCTGGGATTACAGGTGCCCGCCACTATGCCCAGATAATTGTTTGTATTTTTAGTAGAAACGGGGTTTCATCTTGTTAGCCAGGCTGGTCTCAAACTCCTGACCTCAGGTGATCCACCCACCTCAGCCTCCCAAAGTGCTGGGATTACAGGCATGAGCAACCGTGCCTGGCAGCCACGTGCTTTTAAGCAACCATATCTCGAGAGAACTCACTCTCTATCTTCAGGACAACACCAAGGGGATGATGCTAAGCCATTCATGAGAAATCCACCCCCATGATCCCATCACCTCCCATCAGGCTCCATCTCCAATACTGGGGATTATAATTCAACATGAGATTTTGGAGGGAACAAATATACAAACTATAGCATAGTTTTATTGCCATGTGGAATATTAACCAGTTTGATATCTAATGTACCAGTCTTATTTCAGCATCTTTTCTTTTATTGATCACATGCTTTCAGCTCTCATATTCTTCTTTGAACCAGCTTTACCATTCTGCCAGTTCCCTCTTTAATGTGTTAAATTAATCTTCGACACATGCTCACTATAAATTTTTGGATATTATCATTGACACTGAATTACTAACACTCATGCAACTGTTCCACATTCTCACAAGTCTGCAGTATTTTCCCCATTTGCTGGTACAACATAGCCCTTCCTAATCTCACCCTCTAACCTCACCAGCTGTCCCCAAACCTATTCCCCTCCAAGTTATCTTCTGTTTATCTCTTTCAGCTAAACTATAATGTCAACTCCTTAGGAAGCCTTTCCTGACACACCCCAAAACACATCCACATGCATGCACACACACACACACAACATACACACCTCCCTGATTTTATAGCTTTCTCCCTAGATTTTGGAGCCTAAACGAAAAAAAAAAAAATGATAAGAGAGGGCATGTCCACCAGGCATGTGCAAAGGCTTGAAGAAGGGTAAGGGACCTTCACCTGTGAAGGGAATCACCCAGCTTCTCCTAGGGCACTAGGGATTTGGCAGAAACAGAAGGATTTCTGTTTCCAAGCATCCAAGTGCATGCTTGTTTTAGTCTTTACCTTCTGCTATAAAAAAAAAAATCTGGGACTGGATGATTTATAAATAACAGAAATTTATATTCTCACAGTTTTGGAGATTTAGAAGTCCAAGATCAAGTCACCAGCAGATTCTGTGCCTGGTAAGCACTTCTCTCTGCTTCCAGGATGGCATCCGTTGCTGCGCCTTCTCATGGTAGAAAGGATAGAAGGGCAAAAGGGGCTAAATGCAGTGTGAATCTCTTTTACTGACATTTTAATTCCATTCTTGAGGGTTCCACACTGACGATTTAATCATTTCCTGAAGGCCCCACCTCTTAATACTATCAGGTTGGCAATTATGTTTCAACAAGTGAATTTGGCAGACAAACTCAGACCACAGCATTCTTCTCCTGGCCCCCAAAATTCATGTCCTTCTCACATGCAAAGCACCTTTATTCCATCTCTTATCCCCTCAAAGTCTTAACTCATTCCAGCACCAAATCAGAGTTTAAGGACCATAGTTTCATCTAAATAAATATAGGTGATACTCAAGTGATGGATCATCCTGAGGCAAATTCCCCCTCCAACTGGGAGCCTGTGAAATCAAACAATTTATATGCTTCCAAAACACAAAGGCAAGTCAGGCATAAGATAGGCATTCCCTTTCCAAAAGGAAGACATAGGAAAGAAGGAAGGGATAACCGGTTGCAAGTCTAAAACTCAACAAGGCAAACAATATTAAATCTTGAGGCTTGAGAATAATCTCATTAGACTCCATGTCCTGTCTTCTGGACACACTGGGGCAGGGGCTCAGCCCCCAAAGCTTCAGGGAGCCCTGCCCTCATGGCTTTGCTAGGTGTCACCTATACAGCAGCTCTCAGAGTTTGGGCCAGGTGCCTGCAGCTCTCCCAGTGTGGTGTTGCACACTGACGGCTCTTTGTAAGTCTTTGTAGAACCCATTGTAGCAGTGACTCCAATCCCACAGCTCCACTAAGCATTGTCCTAGCTCTCTGTGGTGGCTCTGCTCTGTAGCAGTTCACTGCCAGGGCTCTGAGGCTCTCCAAGGCATCTTTTGAAATCTAGATAGAGGCAGCCATGCTCCCACAGCTCTTATTTTCTGTACATATGCACATGTATGTCACCAAGGCTTACTGTCTTGTGCCCTCTGGAACAGTGGCTCAAGCCCCACATGGGCCTACTTGAGCCACTGTTGGGGTGGCCAAGAAGCACTGCATTCAAATACAAGTAGCAGAGACTTGAGGCAGCCCTGGGCAGTGAGCCCTGAAGCCTCACACCTCTGGACCCTTCTCTTGAAACTATTCTGCCCTCAAGGCCCTGGTACTCCAGGCCTGTGATGGAAGTGGCAGCCTGGAAGAGCTCTGAAACATATTTTGGATCACTCTTCCATTGTCTTGATGAATAGCATCTGGCTTTCTTCTATCCATGCTAATGACTTTATCAAACATTCACTTGGCCACACCCTTGGTATTCTTTCCTGAACAATCTTTTAAATCATTAGGTTGGTGCAAAAGTAATTGCAGTTTTGCCATTATAAAACCAGGCTAAGAATACCAAATCTTTAAGTTCTCTTTCCCTTTTGATGATTATAAATTTTTCCTTTAATTCATTTTTCTTTTCTTTTTCCTTTTACATAGCCAGGCTGAGAATTTTCCAAATCTTTAAGTTCTCCTTCCCTTTTGACTATAAATTCTTCCTTTAATTCATTTTTCTTTTCTCAGATTTTACTATAAGCAGTCAAGAGAAGCCATGCTGCACCTTCAACACTTTGCTTAGAGATTTCTTCCACCAAATAACCTATTTTATTGCTCTTAAATTTTGTCTTCCACAAGGTACTAGTACATGGACACAAGTTAGCTAAGTTATTTGCCACTTTTTAACAAGGATAGCCTTTCCTCCAGTTTTCAGCAAGACATTCCTCACTTTCATCTAAGACCTCATTAGAATGGCCTTTACTGTGCATATTTCTACCAGCATCTGGATCACAACAACTCAGATAGTTTCTAAGAAGACAAGGCTCTCTCTGTGGCTCTTTTCATCTCCCAAGCCCTCACCAGAAGCACCCTTGACGCTTCATCCACAGCAAATCTAGACTTTTATTAGCATGCACCTCTAAACTCTTCCAGCCTCTAACCAGTTTCAAACCTGCATCTACATTTTCAGGTCAGCTATTTGTTATAGCAATGTCATGCTTCCTGGTACCAATTTCTGAGTTCATTTATGCTGCTATTTTTTTCCACAGAGGTAATATGGTTATATTACTCAGCATAGCAGAGTAGTCAAGTGCACAGCCTCTGGAGATGTACTCCCCAGGTTCAAATCCTGGCTCTGCTGCTTGCTAGCTGTGTACCTTGAGCAACTTTCTCTGAGCCACATTTTTCCCCGCTGTAAAATGGGAGTAATAATCATTGTAAATCTGTCCTTATAGGCTGCTAAAAGAATCAAATGGATTAAAATATAACTAAAGTGCTTAGAAGAATAACTGACGTGTAAGCAAGTGACATATGAGTACTACCATGGTACTGATGTATTTATTCCAGCCTCACAAGCTTGTTAGAGTCACCTCTTCCCCAAGTCAGCTACAGCTGTGCAGATGAGACCTGGGACACTGGGAATCTAACTGTGTGAATAGGAATTATTATAGCAACAGCAGAAATAAGTCCCTATGTTCATATTTCAAATATATTGTAAACAACTGGGGAATTGAGTGCTTAACACAGTACCTGGAAAGTAAGCACTCCTTCCCTCTGCCATATCTTTTCTACCCATTCCCAATCCCACCTTTAACCTTATAGTCAAGTTACATTTTGGATGCTTTCAATGTTTTTGTATAACATTGAATCAAAGGGAAGGGTCTGTTTCAGATCATTATTCATCTTTTCATTACTGTCATATATTTTATTGATTTTTCACTGAAATGTTTTTTCAACATTTTAAAATGAGGCTTTGGCATCAGCAGATCCCAGATCCTGACATCTGGTGAATTACAAACAATTGTGTAGGCTTGTTTTTAATTTTAATTTAAAAAAATCAATAAGTCATTGTGATGTCTTTAGAAGATATTAAATAATACAATCAATTTGGAATTTATTATAAAGATGCTCTTTTCGACAGTGTCTACACAAAATCAGAATATTTGTGAAGACTTAAGGTGCTTGGCTTTCTGGAATGGCATTAAGATCCAGAATAGAATGCCTGTAATCCCAGCACTTTGGGAGGCCGAGGAGGGCAGATCACCTGAGGTCAGGAGTCTGAGACCTGCCTGAGCAACATGGAGAAACCCCATCTCTACTAATAATACAAAAATTAGCTGGGCGTGGTGGCGCATGCCTGTAATCCCGGCTACTCAGGAGGCTGAGGCACGAGAATCACTTGAACCCGGGAGGCAGAGGTTGCGGTGAGCCAAGATTGCACCATTGCACTCCAGCCTGGGCAACAAGAGTGAAACTCTATCTCAAAAAAAAAAAAAAGATCCAGAATAGAATCAAGAGGGCCTATGGAGAGCATCCAGGACAGAAAAAGTTTTGCTAAGAACAAGTTCAAGGAAAATTAACATATTTACTGGAAATTACTTTTTTCCATTCAAAATTTTTTTTAAAAATTGCTTTTAAAGTAATCTGAATTTCATCTGCTACTGAATGAATAGCAGAACATCCATGAGAACACTGATACTGGTTTTGGCCACTAACAGATTTGCAACTAGGTCATGTGCGAAGATACAGGGTGAAGACGGCTTTGTAACCACTCACCTGGAAATAGATTAGAGGCCACATGCAGAAGCCACAGCCTTGGGGATCAGGTAGCTCACTGCTAATCCAGGTAGCCCATCTAGGGGAAAATGCGGCTTGGAGGCTTGGAGAATCATGTGCCTTCCCTGAGTTTTTAATCCTTCATGGGGCAGAGTCAGGACAGACCCAGCCCTTCCGATTTCCTGCTCAACACCCTTCTGACATTCCAAGCTAGAAGTGAGAACTCAGAAATTCTGTCATTCTGTCATCCACCACCAGTAGGGGTGCTGCTCCTGGCGGTGCCCTTGGACTTGCTGACTGGAGGTCAGAGCTGAGAATGGCAGTCCCCCAGTTCCCCGAAGAAAGACACGTTGCCTCTGTACCTTGACAAGACCCATGATCAGCAATGAATTCACTGGCCACCTACTCTGTTGGCTGTTGGATTTGAAGACAGGGCAAAAGATAACACACAGACACACACATTTTGTTTAAATTGGGCTTTGCCCAACTCACAGAATTACCTAGGCAAGGCATAAGAGCCACAGCCCTGGCTGTTCCTCTGTGGCTGAGACAACACTGACATCTTGTGGTCTGGAATTCAGCCGGCCCTAAGCGTCACAGGCCAGAGTCTACCCAGCCCTGCCAGGAGGAGCTTTTCCCAGCCCTACAAATGGGAATGGATCCATTCTGTGTGGACTCTGTCTGCAGGGGGCTCATGGTTTAGCAGGACACCCAAGTAACCAACCATGTGCACACACTGGGTGATACAGACAGCGCCTGGCATCTGACCAGCCGCACACACACACTCAACCCAGACAGCAAATACTCAGTGTGCAACACTGCGGGCAGCTCCAGAACTGGCATTAAATAAGAAGTATGCAGACAATTACAATACAGTGAGAAAGGTGCCGATTAAGGTATGAATAACAGCTGTGGGAACACACAAGCAGAGCGGACAGACAGCCAGAGGATACGGTAAGCCTTCAGAAATGACATAAGATCAGGAACACAAAAGATACTGTGGAGTAATCAAGGAAGCAAGGTGCAGAATGATTAAGTCAGAATTTCCCAGCGTCACAGAATAGATTCAGTTTAGAGGTGGAGTGCTAAGCCCCGGGAGATGGCTTCTACAGCATGAGAGGGGATCCACAGGGTTCATTTGGGGAGAAGCAAGAGTGCGAGTGAGAGACACAGAGAGGGAAAGCGTAAAAGACAAGTCTGTAAAGATAGACAGCCTTGAATGCTAGAATAAAGCGTTCACGTTATTCAATTGCTGAAAGTCACGTTATAACGCTGTATTTAAGAAGAAATGATCTGGCAAAGATAAAGCATGAACTATAAGCACAAGACAAAGACTGGAAAGATGCTCCCCCTCATGTCAGCAGGGGCTGTCCCTGGGAAAGAGGACTATAATGCTTATTCTTGTCATTTTTCCATTTTTCTTTTTTTTCTATTGTTACATATTTTAATACTTTTGTAATGAAAGAAATGACGATCAAGCTATTGCCATATGAAGCAGATGGATGATAAGAGTGGGAGCCTGGCCACTCGCATAGTCATGGTCAGTTTCCTTCAGGAGGAAGCTCCTTCCCAAAAGCAGACAGGACAACAGGGCTATGTGAGACTCCGGATCAGAATCTCAGCATCTGTCTAACTGGGAGGACCCTTAGGTATCTACTCAACCCCCTGCTGCAGACAAGGGCTGGGGCTCTTGGAGAGGAAGTGGCTCCCCCCGGGACACACAGCCCTTCCTAGACCTCAGGATTCAGGCTCAGCTCCTGATTCCCTCTCAGGCCCCCCTCCTCTTCCCTTCCCACCGCTGCTCACCTCCTCTCATAATCTGTATAGCCAGAAGCCACCACAGCATGGCCAGGACCCAGAGCTTCACGAGGGCCCTCAGGTAGCAGCCAAGCCAGGGCTGCAGCAGCACGTCTGCCTTTCCACAGGTCAAGGCTAAGACATACTGTAAAGCTCCACCTGAAAAAGAAAGCAATGAAATACCAGGACCTGGCAGGGCACGGTGGCTTACACCTGTAATCCCAGCACTTTGGGAGGCCAAGGTGGATGGATCACCTGAGGTCGGGAGTTCGAGACCAGCATGACCAACATGGAGAAACCCTGTCTCTACTAAAAACACAAAATTAGCCAGGTGTGGTGGCGCAAACCTGTAATTCCGGCTACTTGGGAGGCTGAGGCAGGAGAATCGCTTGAACCTGGGAGGCAGAGGTTGTGGTGAGCCGAGATTGCGCCATTGCACTCCAGCCTGGGCAACAAGAGTGAAATTCTGTCTCAAAAAAAAAAAAAAATAAATACCAGGACTTATTTTTTAAAAATGTAAGGGCCGGGCACAGTGACTCACATCTGTAATACCAGCACTCTGGGAGGCCAAGGCAGGTGGGTCACCTGAGGTCAGGAATTCAAGACCAGCCTGGCCAACATGGTGAAACCCCCATCTCTACTAAAAATACAAAAAATTATCTGGGCATGGTGGTGGGCACCTGTAATCCCAGCTACTCAGGAGGCTGAGGCAGGAGAATCGCTTGAACCCAGGAAGTGTAGGTTGTGGTGAAACGAGATCTCACCATTGCACTCCAGCCTAAGCAACAAGAGTAAAACTCCATCTCAAAAAAAAAAAAATTAAATTCTTGAGTACACGTGCAGGATGTGCAGGTTTGTTACATAGGTAAATGCGTGTCATGGTGGTTTGCTGCACCTATCAACCCATCGCCTAGGTATTAAGCCCAGCATGCATTAGCTATTTTTCCTAATGCTCTCCCTCCCCACACCCCACCTGCAGACAGGCCCCAGCATGTGTTGTTCCCGTCCCTGTGTCCATGTGTTCTCATTGTTCAGCTCCCACTTATAAGTGAGAACTTCCAAATACCAGGACTTTTATGTTACTTCAGCCAGTGGTTCTCAAAGTGTGTTTCAGAAACCCATGGAGGTACCCATGACCCTTCCACGGGGTCTGTAAACGCAAACTATTTGCATAAAAATACTAAGTACAATCTAGCGTCTTCATTCTCATTCTTGCATAAGCCTAGAGAGGGGTTTCCAGAGGCAACTTGCATGGAATATCACAACAGATTGAATGCAAACAGATTGAAAGCAGCACCTGAAATAATTGTTGGAGGATGAAAAGGTAGGCTCAAACTTTATTGAATCTATTCAATTGAATGCAAAGATGGAAATGAAAACCTGTCTTCTGTTAAGCCAGACATTTGTAAAAGTTGAAAAAAATATAAAACAATGCTATTCTTCTCAATAATCTTTTGAAGTAGAATATAGTTATTTGAAATATTATCGTATGTACAAGTATTATGCTATTTTATTTTTTAATTCATAAATATATTTGAAAAATTTCAGTTCTAATTTATAATATGGTAAATATTGATAGATACAACCCACATAAATAAAAACTCTTTGGAGCTCCAAAAATTTTTTTAAGTGCCAAGAGACCAAAACTTTTAAGAACCACTAATTCTACTTTCTAGCCTATCACCCTACCTCCTTCCCGTTCCCTGCCGTTGTCTGAACCTGCCAGATCCCCCACCTTCAAGGGGCAGATCTCCTTTCTTACCATCTTACTCTCACAGGACACCTGGCATATTTCCTACTTATGGGTCCATCTATCTATCTTTCTTTCCTCCTTCCTCTCTCCCCTCCTCTTTCCCTACTTCCCCAGGCTGTGTCCTTGGTCCCAGGCATGCCTGGGCTGGCAGAATCCTGGGCACAAAACATTTCTTCCCTCTCTTCTGCTTTCCTTCCACCTGTTCAGCCTTGAATCTGGCTCCTATAAGACACCTGTCTTTCTTCTAAGGGGTACTAAAACAGCACTTCTCCCCAGAAATTGGCCCCCAAACCTCTTTAAAAGGATCACAGACCGAGGAACCTGATGGAATGGAATTTGCCCCTGCCCTTTCAGCATTCAGTAATCATTTCAGGAGCCCTAATTCTGTGTCAGATGCTGGGGATCCAAAGATGAGTAAGAGATATCCCTTCAATCTGCTCACAGGTTCCTGGGGAAATGAAGAAGGAACCAATAGTTCTGTCTAGGGAAGGCAGGAGATGCTTCACAGAAGACATGACACTTGTTGTGGATCAGACAAGATGAAGAGTTTTCTGATGAAGAACTGAAGATAATTTTCCTAGTGAGAAAAGACTGCTTTCAAAGGCACACAGAGGCGAAATTTCATGTCATATCTAGGGAACTGACTAGATCAATGAGGGCATGGGCACATATATGCATGTGTGTTTGTGCATGCACATATGTAAGTTTGCATGTGATGTGCACACACGTGCACGTTTGTGTGAGCCTATGAATGCATGTTTGCGCCTATGCATGTGTGTGCTTGTGTATGTGCCTGTGTGCATGCATGCCTGTGTATGCATTTGTTGAGGGCATAAATGTGTCTGTGTGCCTGCATGTAACTTTGCATGTGTGTGTGCATGCATGTGTGTAACTCTGCATGTGGGTGTGTACATGTGTGCATGTGTGTGAGTGTGAGCCTAGGAATGCATGCTGCGTCTGTGCGTGTGTGTGCCTGTGCATGCACCTGAGTGTATGTATGCCTGTGTATGGATGTGTATGTGTGTTTGCATGCCTAGGTATGCATACATTGAGTGCATATGTGCCTGTGTGCATAAGTGTGTGAAAGCTTAGTGGTGACAGACTGCGAATGCGTCTTGAGCAGAGAGAGGAGGAAATGGGAAGAAAGGGAATTCTACTAGACATGTTACATATGTACTCTTACTTTGTCCTCACAACAACCTTACTATGTGGGTGGCATTGCACCCATTCTATAATAAGGATAAGTGAATTGCTCAAGGACCTAACAGTTATAGGTGATGAAGCTATAATTCAGGCCACACCTCTAACTAGTCCCCACCCACAGGGACCTGAGACTGGGGTACTTTGAAGTCTGGAAGCCCAGCTCTTTCCATATGTCCCCCTCTCAGGTGGAATCTGGCTGAATTCCTGAATGCCTGACATTTCACTGGGAGAACTCCAGTGGATGGTGTGTTCATTTTCCAGATAATCCCTCTAGTGTGTGCCAGGGCAACCCAGCTCCTCTGCCACCAGGCAGAAGCTAGTACATTTTTCAAAGCTTTTTCTGCAATTCAGAGAGCCAACAGCAAAACACAAAACCATAATTTCAGTCTTTGAAAATGGCCAGTTGGAAAATAAAATGGGAGGTCATGGGTTTGAGGAAATTGGGAAAAACCATCAAATGCTCTCCCTGCTCAACAAAGCAGCTGAGAGCTTGAGTTAGCTCTGCAGAGAAATGACCAGACGAGGTCAGGTACTGCCAAGCTCACTGACTTGGCCTTTCCTGGCCTTCCTCCTCTGTTAAATTTGGTCCATGAAACAGCAGTGATTCCAAACAAGCTTGTTCATGCATCATTTCAGCTAAGTCAAAAAGGAGCACTCCTCATTCTAACAGATATTAGGACCTATTTTCTGTGCTAGACACTGTTCTGAGGCCTTTCTATATTCTCTCACATAAGTTACATCTGTTTTCCAGAGCTTACACCATATTTTCTATATTCTATTTATATAGGATGAAATTATACCATACAGCACATATTACATATTTAGTGTATTTTTAGTTATATATTTAAACACTTCCATGTTGCCTATGATATACTTCATGTTTTTAGCACAATCCTTTGAGTCAATTATTTATCACTCCATTTTTTAGACTAAAAAACTGAAGCCCAGCAGGCTAGAATAACTTGCTTTAAGTCCTGCAACCAGTAAAAGTGACAAACAGAATGCAAACCTACATCCTCCTGTAACCCAGATTTGTACCTTTTCTTCTGTGTCAGCTCTTTCATCTGGTTTCATTCTTAGTCACAGTCAGGGCATAACCAGAGGCTGTGGGATCCTGGGCCACCTCCGGGCACCCTTCTGAATCAGCGTGGTCCTGACCACCACCACCCTTTCTTCATGTCCCAAGGGTGGTTGCGTTGCTGTGAACATACTTAAAATCCCGGCCTAAAACTGTTCAGCAAATTGTGACTTGCTCAGAAATAGAATATTACAAAACCCTTAAAAATTATATTTCATGGCCACAGAAATAAATGCTTATATGTAAAACAAACAACAATAACGAAGGACACAATGTGGTCATCATAACATGAGATCAACATTGTGAAGAAATTCACAGAGAAAAGCCAGAAAGGAAAATCCAATTGCTTAATTAGGGGTTATTCCTGGATGAGGGGCTGATGGGTGCCTTTTCTTCTTCTTTTGACTTTTCAGTATTTCACAACTTTTCCACAATAGACATGCATCGCTTTACAATGAGGGGCAAAAATATTTAAAACCTGAACGTGGCTTGAAAACTGCTCACACTGCCCAGTTTTATGCACACTTCAAAGGGCATGGGGCTGGAGCAAGTCTCCCTTCCACAGAGCTGGCTGGAGCCTCACAGCAAGAGGGAGTGCACCTGGGGAAAACTCCTCTTCCCGGCGTGGGCAGCCGGGTTTGATGTGTCTGCCCTCCAGTTCTCCATTCTCACGTCGCCTGAATTTCCCTGGAGAAGGCACAGGCTGCAGCCTGAAGCCGACCCTTCCTTCCCCAGCTGGTCTGCAGCATTCAGCTCTGCAACCTCCAAACCCAAACCCAGTCCTAAAACATAAGCCTGCTGGGTGACAGGCTTCACCTCTGAGTTTTAATCAGAAAACTCTCCTAGCCCTGTCTTGGCACCCAGGACCACAAGTGACACTGTAACAACTGCACCTGTCTACTCATTTCTTCCTTTAACAAACATGTAAGCACTTTCTAGAGGGGACAGCCCCGCCTAGACAACAAGTTCCATTGGGAGAGAGGGGCACCTGACACCACATTGGATTAGTGGGGAGATCTGCACATTGTCCCATGGGATAGCAGAGGAAGAGTAGCTTCTGTCCCTGGGAAGGCTGCCCACAAACAGCTGTGTCTGAGCGGGCTTCCAGAAAGACGAAGAGTGATCAAACAGAAGAGAGAAAGGTTTGCATTTTGCGCAAAGCCAACAGCATGAGCAAACACACAAGGAGGGCATTTGAGGTATTTGGCCAGAGAGTAAGATGCTTAGAGCTGAACTGCCTTGTCGGCAGTGCCAGGGAGGTAGAAATTCCTCCTTTTGGCAAATAGAGCCAGCTGGGCCCCTAAGCACAGGCTTGGTCTTAGAGAGATGCCTGTGGCAGTGCAGGAAAGAGTGCCAAGGCAGAAGGACCACTGGGGATTGCAATGGGCATTTTGTGTGCTCAGCACTTTAGTAGGACTCTGCCGTGGAGTAAGAGGTACACATTTATTCTGCCCTGGTGCAGAAATCAGAAAATGAAATCAGAAATGAGAATTTATGCAAACTGGGTTTCCCAGGGCCTTCTGCAGAGTCAGGCCTGCCTGGGAATCTGGCCTGAGATGGCCAGTGACTTCCACTCCCGGGAACTTGGCATCGGGAACCAAAAAAAGGTGAATTCCATCTCCCTGGGGACACTGGTCTGCAACCCAGGAAAAAAGAGAAGCTTGTGATTTTACTTGCTAGGCTGACTAGGGCATAGAGGAAGCTATTCTGCAAGAAATTAAGAAGCAAAGAGGGGAACAAAGAGAGGTCACCAGTGAGAACTGTCTGGACTCTGCACGGCCTTTGTCTCTGGGTCCATTCTGGAAGTCCAACTTTAGGCGTTCCTTCCCATTCCATGAGGTTGGAAGGAGAGTCTGATACATTTCTGCATTTCTTTTTTGTTGTTAAGGTTGCAAGTTTAGTTTCTATTTCTTACAACCAAAAAGTCCTAAGTTATATAAAGGTTCTTATAAAAGTTATAGCCTGAATTAAGTCATTGCAGTGGGGTTAAAAGGAACAACGGTTATTTAGACTATGAAGTCAAACGGGAGGAGACTGCCTGCTTTGTCATCTAGCCAATCTCAATTACTCACAGACTGTCCCCATCACATGCCCTCTCCCAAGGCAACTATGAACTTCAGAAAGAGAATGCTTTGGCTCTATGCTACCTGGAAGCCCCCTTTCCACAACCAGGCCTCAAAGCAGACCCGGAGAGGAAAAATAAGCAGGGTCCCTGCCACATGAGAAATGGACAGAGGGCTCGAATCATCTAGTGACTATCTTGGCCCTTGCCTCATTTAAGAAGACAGTTGGGCAACTAGCACTATTGAATCACCCCAGACTGGGTTTTCTAAGGCCTGGGGATAAGATGACATCATCACCTTTGCGGGGCAGCAAACTAACATCAACACAAGCACCGCCACTACCAGGACATAAAGAAAGATGGTAACAAGCTCCAGGGCGGAAGGAGCTCCATGATTGTCCCTCAACGACATCTACACTTCTCTCCTTCTCCCATGTTTGTAAACGTCACTCCAAAGCCATTTCTCCCTTCAATTAGAAAGCTCTTTATTCACACTTTCTCTGACAAGTTTAATAGTTTTATTTTGCAGTATGGGAAATTTTCCATTAAAAAAATCTTGCTCAGATTTTTTTTATCTGTTCCAGATTTTCAAATTTCAGGGCAGCTACATATTGGTTGGCCCTATCAAAGAGAACAGGAAGAAAGCCCAGCCAAGCTGGAGCCTGGCACCATTTCACACAGGCATCTCCTGGAAACAAGTTCCAAACTAAAGGAAAGGCGTATCCTTTCCCAGGTGGATGCGGTTCTGCCATTTCTTTTCTTTTCTTTTTTTTTTTTTTTTTTTTTTTTTGAGACGGAGTCTCGCTCTGTTACCCAGGCTGGAGCACAGTAGCGTGATCTCAGCTCACTGCCAGCTCTGCCTCCTGGGTTCATGCCATTCTCCTGCCTCAGCCTCCCCAGTATCTGGGACTACAGGCGCCCACCACCACGCCTGGCTAATTTTTGTATTTTTTAGTAGAGACGGGGTTTCACCGTGTTAGCCAGGATGGTCTCAATCTCCTGACCTCATGATCCATCCGCCTCAGCCTCCCAAAGTGCTGGGATTACAGGAATGAACCACCACACCCGGCCGGTTCTGCCATTTCTAACCCATACCTGCTTCCTAGGTGTTGGATGAACAGAGTAGATGTGTGCAGCCTGGGTTGGGGAGCACTTGGAGAAGCCCATCCTTTTCTGCAAAAGCTCCTCATAGCCCCAGGTCTCTCCATTCCTGGATTTCAGCAGTCTCTGTTCCAGCCAAGACAAGATGCAAAGCTCCACTCACAGAATCAGACAATGGAGTTACAGCAGATTTTTTTTCCTTTTGACACATTCCAAAGATTCAGAAAATATTTAAGCATAAATGGCTCTCCTTCTTGGGCTGGAAAGTCTCTCTTCCGTCTTTGCAGAAGCCATGCTTTCTTTCCTCTCTAGTTCCAGATGGATTAAGTTATGAGACCAATTCTCCTGCTTTGTGCAGAAATTCTTTCCCTACCTGAGCCCGCAAACTCTTTTCTAATTGATGCCCTGAAGCCTTTTTAAAGAGCCACCTTAAAGCTCAGAGCAGAAGTGAAGATGCAGAAGGGACCACACAGCTGCCAAGAGAGCAGAGGGGAGGGGGTGCTGTGGGTTTGATGAAAGTGGCCTCATTTTCCCATGAAACTGTTCATCTTACAGCCCCCATGAGCATGTGTGAATCCCTTCAGGATGGTGTCAAGCTGTAAACAGGCAGCTCCTTTTATCTCCTTTGACAAAACTGCTCTCCTTTCCACCTTCACTGGATGTTTATTGAGCACCTAGTATGTACTGACATCCTCATCACTCCAACTTTTCTGACATTTTTCCTTTTTCCACTCCAAAGCAGTCAAGAGTTTTCAAGACTCCAAGCTTCCTCGCCTTTCCAGCACCTGTAATAATGCCATATCAGAAGCAAACAATGCTGCTTCCAGCTTTGTCCAGAGCAGCCAAATGGGTGGCTTTTCAGGGTCAGCCACAAACCAGCAAAGGTAAAGAAACTAAGGGGTGGTGCTGGACCTGAGAGACTGGCTCAAAGAAAGTTCCCTGCTGAGAGCCCAGCTTCCTTTCCAGCCCCAGACCTATCCTTACAGATAATCACTCTCCTGTAGCTTCCCAGATGTGCAGCCTCTCCCCTCCCCCACTGCACCTGAAGGGCAGATCAGAGACTGCAGGGGAGAAGCAAGACACCAAGGTCATTCAGCACCTCCACGAGGACTGCACCACCCTGTTGTCCCGTCTTCCTCCAGTGGACACCAGGGAGGGATCAGGGTCTCCCCCTGCAAGGCTGGAACAAGGAGACCCATGGACCAAGAGCATCACCTGCCCCAGGAAGACAACAGCCTCAGAGAAGCAGGTAACCCCGGAGAGCCAAGCTAGGGAGGGGCTGAGCAGGTGATATTGAGACCAGCCTCACCAGGGCCCAGGATGTCATGCAACTTCTAGGCAGGCTAATGCCACAGAGCCTTCTGAAACCAATGTTTTATTATTATTATTATTTGTTCAACTGAGTAGAAGAAGAAAGAAAAACGTATCCGCTGTTAAGACACATTGTATGTTTGTTTCTGTTCCAAATAAGGGATTGCTTTTATGTACAGAATATCACATAACATTGTAACAAATTTAGGATTGTCTCTCAATTCAGTTTTCTGCCTTTCTCAAAAGCATTAGTTACACTCACTGAAGATGAAGATCACTTACAAGGATACATTTACAAAATCTGGTTGAAGATATATTTAAAAGTTGTTTTTCTCTGACATTTACCTCAGCACAATATTTCCCTGTTATCTGGAGCTGTTGTTCTCTCCTTGGCTGTGCATTTGTTTGTAGGGGTGTGCAATTTTCTGACACAGACACCTTCTTGAATTTAAAAATTACAGAAAAAAGTAGCTCTCTCCTTTCTAGTAATCACGTATTCTGAGGTCTCAGGATTTCAGATGTCATTGGCTGCCAACTTCAGGCAGCTGCTCTTTGGTCTCAGGCAGAGAGGTGCCGAGGTGTGCAGAAGGGTGCAAAGAAAGAGAGGTGCAGAGAGAGAGGTGCAGAGGAGAGAGCTACAGAGGAGAGAGGTGCAGAGAGAGAGGTGCGGAGAGAGAGGTGCGGAGAGAGAGGTGCATAGGAGAGAGTTACAGAGAGAAGTGTGGAGAGAGGTGCGGAGAGAGAGGTGAGGAGAGGAGAGGTGCGGAGAGGAGAGGTGTGGAGACAGAGGTGCAGAGAGAGGTGCGGAGAGAGAGGTGCAGACAGAGAGGTGCAAAGAGAGAGGAGCAGAGGAGAGAGGTGCGGAGAGGAGAGGTGCGGAGAGAAGAGGTGCAGAGAGAGAGGTGCGGAGAGAGAGGTGCAGAGAGAAAGGTGCGGAGAGGAGAGGTGCGGAGAGAAGAGGTGCAGAGAGAGAGGTGTGGAGACAGAGGTGCAGAGAGAGGTGCGGAGAGAGAGGTGTGGAGACAGAGGTGCAGAGAGAGGTGCGGAGAGAGAGGTGCAGAGAGAGAGGTGTAAAGAGAGAGGAGCAGAGGAGAGAGGTGCGGAGAGAGAGGTGCAGAGAGAAAGGTGCGGAGAGGAGAGGTGCGGAGAGGAGAGGTGCGGAGAGAAGAGGTGCAGAGAGAGAGAGAAGTGCAGAGAGGAGAGGTGCGGAGAGAGGTGCGGAGAGGAGAGGTGCGGAGAGAGAGAGAAGTGCAGAGAGAGAGAAGTGCAGAGAGGAGAGGTGCGGAGAGAGGTGCGGAGAGAGAAGTGCAGAGAGGAGAGGTGCGGAGAGAGAGAGAAGTGCAGAGAGGAGAGGTGCGGAGAGAGGTGCGGAGAGAGAGGTGCAGAGAGAGGTGCGGAGAGGTGCCACCTGCAGTTGCTCCCTTAGCTTTGCCTGCGTGTCACAAATGCACACGGAGATAGGTCAGCCCTGGAGAACACGGGGGAAGGACAGAGAAACTCCGTGTGTGTATACGTGGTATGGAGTGTGCATTTGTGGCGTACGCGTGGTGTGTGGTGTGTGGTGTGTGTGGTGTGTGGTGTGTGTGGTGTGTGGTGTGTGTGCTGTGTGGTGTGTGTGCACGGAATGTGTCTAGTGTGTGTGTGTGATGTCTGCTGTGTGTAATGTGTGGTGTGTGAGTAGTGTATGTGTGGTATGTGGAAGGTGTGTGTGCGGTTTGTATGTATGGTGTGCTTGATGTGTGTGTGTTAAGTGTAAGGTGTGTGTGTGGTTTGTATGTATGGTGTGCTTGATGTGTGTGGTGTATTGTGGTGTGTGTGGTATGTGTACGGTGTGTTTGATGTGTGTGTGATGTGTGCGTGGTATGTGTGCGGTGTGTGGTGTGTGTGTAGTATATGTATGTGATGTACTGTGTGTGTAATGTGTGATATGGATGGTGTGTGGTGTGTGTGATATAGTGTGTTTGGTATGTGTGATATGGGTGGTGTGTGTGTGGTATGAGCGAGGTGTAATGTATTGTGATATATGTTTGTGTGTGTGATGTGTGGTATGGGTGGTGTGGTTTGTGTGTGGTGTGTATGTGAATGGGATGTGTGTATGATATGTGTATGGTATGTAGTATGTGTGGTGTATGTGATATCTGTGCATGGGTGTAGTAGTGTGTGAATGGGATGTGTGTATGATGTATGTGTGGCATGTAGTATGTATGGTGTGGTGTGTGGTGTATGTGATATCTGTGCATGGGTGTGGCGTGTGTGAATGGGATGTGTCTAGGACATATGTGTGGTATGTAGTAAGTGTGGTGTGGTGTGCAGCATATGTGATATCTGTGCATGGATGTGGTGTGTGTCAATGCGATGTGTGTACAATGTATGTGTGGTGTGCAATGTATGTGATATCTGTGCATGAGTGTGGAGTGTGTGAATGGGATGTGTGTATGATGTATGTGTGCAGTGTAGTATGTGTGGTGTGCAGTGTATGTGATATCTGTGCACGGGTGTGTGGGGAGTGTTCACGGTTACTCCCTGCGTGCTCTGTGCTCTGGATGCAGTGAGGCTGGTCACTTTTGCGGTGCAGGTGGAAAGGTGTTTTCTGGCCGTCCTTGATTAGCTCTCCTGAGGAATGGTCCACCCTGTACAGGTGTCCTAGAAGCTGCCTGGGGAGATCTCTACCTGGTTCTCCCTGCCTGGCAGGCAGCGCCTCCCGGGCAGAGGCTGAGGATGCTGAGGGCTGGGTTAGCGGACAGCGGGACAGCCTGGACACTCAAGCACCCGCCGAAGCCCTCTAGAGCTCACTGCAGAGGCTCCATCTTCTTTCGATCAAGTCCCCACACAGAACACTGTGAGGCTTTGTCCCCCCACCTTGAGAGTGCAAGGAAGCCCCCCAGGGTCCAAAGCCAATCGCACTCCATGAGGAGAGGCCCCTGCAGTCTGCAGATGGACCCCTGAGGTCTCAGCCTCCCCGGGTCCAGTCAGAAGCAGCACTTCTGGGCTGGGAAAGAAGCCCGCATTGCATTTTCTAGATCTGTTCCTCTTCCCTCATGCTGGGTCCCCAGGCTGGAGACCCATCTCCACTCACCCATGCTCCTGGACTCCATGTCTGTAGGTCCCACATTTTCTCTCCACGTGCCTTGACCCACTGCTCCAGGCAGTGGCTGTGAGAGATGAATTCACATGTACAAATCAAGAGAGGCAGCGCCCACCTTCCTGTGGCAAGACGGAAACAAGCAGAAGCCCCAGACACCTCCTGGCAAATGAAGGTCCGTTGGCACACAAGCCCATCTTCCAAGGCAATGTCCAGTCCTGAGCTTGTCAGAAGGTTAAGAGGTCCCATGGGGAAGCACAGGGCTGGGCCACGCTGCCTGCACATATGGCCCAAACACAGAATTTGGAGGAGCTGGCAGGGTGAGAAATCATGGCCTCTGCTCAATGTAATGCCCTTCCCTATCCCAAATACTGCACATCCTAGAGGGCAAAGTTCAATGATCAACCACTTAAAGCAGAAACAGGGGCAAGTGTCTCACCTCAGCCAGGCCTATGGGAAGATGGAGCTGAGGATGAGGACCAGGGTAGGAATGAAGCCACCATGGGTGCCTGACCATAAAGAATCCATGAGGGGGCCGGGCGCAATGGCTCACGCCTGTAATCCCAGTACTTTGGGAGGCCAAGGCAGGCGGATCACGAGATCAGGAGATCGAGGCCATCCTGACTAACATGGTGAAACCCCATCTCTACTAAAAATACAAAAAATTAGCCAGGCGTAGTGGCGGGCGCCTGTAGTCCCAGCTACTCAGGAGGCTGAGGCAGGAGAATGGTGTGAACCCGGGAGGCAGAGCTTGCAGTGAGCCGAGATTGCGCCACTGCACTCCAGCCTGGGCGACAGAGCGAGACTCCATCTCAAAAAAAAAAAAAAAAAGAGAATCCATGAGGGATGTTCTGACCTGTGGGCTGGAACTGGCCAGCCCTCACCATGCAAATGCACACCTTCATCCAACACCTTCACCCAACACATTGACATTTCTGCAAATAACACCTACATCCTACACAGTGAGAGTGTGCAAATGAAATAGACACTCACGGTCAGTTGTGAGAATGAAATGGGAGCTTGTAGTCAGGTGAGTGTGTGAATGCAATACGAGCTCATAGTCAGGTTCCATGCAGAGTGGGAGGCCAGCATGCGATCACATCTCCCCTCTCAGACAGAAATGATGCAACCTGGGGGGAGGGCCACCCTTCTCCAGAGGAAATCAGGATCCAGAAACACTCCCCACAGCTGAGCAGGAAAGCTCCAATTACGTGGAACTGAACAGAGCCACAGAAAGGACTGGGCTTGCACTAAAACCATTTGATTAAATGGTCGTGGCAGAATATAGGTGGTGGGAATATGAATGCTCACTGTAAAATGGTTTCATCCTCGCTGTGTGTTTGAACATTTGTATAATAAAATGTGGAGGGCAGGGGTGGTGAAACAACATTTGCACCTGCAGAGGACAGGAGAATAGAGAGTGACAGCAGTTCATGTGAAAATCTCTAAGGTCTTCAGGCAGCAATCAATGGCCCCATCTCCAAAAAATCAGCTCCCCCATCACTACTGGGTCCTCAGACCCTAACCCAAGAGCACAGCCATCTTGTGGGTGTAGCGTCTTCTCCTCCCAGGCCTGTGATTCCTGGACTTCTGCAAGACTTTGCTATATTTTGGAACTATATCCTTGCTTTTGGTATTAAAACGTCTATTTTAATGTTAAATGATGGTGATAACAGGTTTTTTTTTTTAATGCTTGCATCTAGCAGAATAAAATGTTGGCAACCTTGGACTGGTATCGAATATTCTTTTTGGAAATGTGACTGCCCTGTGGAAACCAGATCTAGGTACTTCCAATATGGTAGAATGTGTGGACTTGGATTCCCACAACCATGGCCAGGAACCCCAGATTCACCACCTACTGGCTGAAACTGAGATCTCCCTCTTGACTCCCATCGGAAGTGAATAAACTTTCCTAAGGCAAGTTAGGCAAGTTCTTCACTAAGGCAAGTTTATTTACTTCTGGTAGAGGGGAAGGAGAAGGCCTCAGTGTCAACATCCTTACAAAAAAAAAAAAAAGGAACATTTCATTGCACAAAACTTAATTGAATATTTTTTAAAAAGTCATTTGGGGTACAACTGGGGACATTTGAATATGGACTGGGTTTTAAATGATACAGGGTTTTATGAACTTCTTCAGATATGAAAAATGGTATCGTGGTTACATGGGAGAAGGTCTTTATTTTTAGATACATGTGCTAAAGTATTTAGAGGTAAAGTTTTCTGATGCCTGCAATTTCCTTTGAAATGGTTTAGGAAAAAAATAGAGCAAGAAGCACATTTGGCAAAATGTTAACAGTTGTTGAATCTAGGTGACAGATACATAGGTGTCCATATACTCTTCTCTTAAAACACCTCACTTACTGATTTTTGGGGCAGATTACGATGATATATCAGAGAAAGTACTGTGCCTGAGACCAAGGCAGGCAAGGACAGAGCCATGGCCCCAACATTCACCACCCCCAGGGTCCCAGCCATGCCCCACTCCAAGACAGGCTCTTGATGAAATCTTGTGCAGAAACCTTATCACCTTCCTGCATATTCTAAATGTTCAGCCCCACCAGTAAGCTTGCCATTGTGTTTCTGGGATCCCAAGTTATTGAAATTGTTTGTATCTGCGGGGTTAGGCAACTGGCCAAGAAGTCCCAGAAATAACAAAGAAATTCTAAAGCAATGATTTGGGTGACAGAGAGAAAGAGGGACAGAGAGAGGAAGTGACAGGAAAGAGGGACATAAGGTGGGAGAGAGAGACAGAAAGGAGAAGGAAAAGGAGGGAAGAGGAGGAGGAAGTGACAGCAGTGGCACATGACAAAATGTGTGCTCCCCTAGCTTCACTACCAACTCTGCTTATTGCTACTTTTTTTTATTATGCTCATAAGCTCAGCGTGGCCTCTATCATTATGAAGGTAGAGTGCTATCATTGATGGTGTTTGACCACTCACTAGCTGAGTATGTACTCATGTCTGAAATCAACGTGTCATGTGGATGGCAGACTGACCTGCAGAAGGCTAGGAGAGAAATATCTTGTGCCTCAGGGAGATCTGAGCACATAAAAGGACAATAAGGGAAGGCTTCTCAGGCAGGAGGTGAGTACAGTGTATTTCTTGCCATCTGATGCCATAGTCCTTCCCCAAAAGAAAGCTCTGGACTTCAACCCACTTGCCAAAACCAAGTAGAGCATCAAATGAAAGCAGCCACAGAGCACCTGTGACACCTACCTTGGTGAAGAGGCCCTTGAAAGGGCTCTGTGTCCAAGAGGAGAGGGAAGGTAAACCCAGTGATGAACTCCAGCAGCAATCTCCAACTAAAGACCAAAGAGTAGCATGAGGTCCAGACTGCCTTGGCCAGAGCCTCTGACAATAGCCCAAAACATCCTTCCACACTGTAGATAAGTTCCCCGTTCTTCATAGAAATTGACCTTTCTGGTTTTAAAGCTTGAAATTTGTATTTGTTTTATCGAGTTCCTTTCTCAGAAAAGCATTTTCAGGACTCTTAAAAAAAATATATCAAAAACTGAAACTCACCAGATCACTACATCCAGACAATGAGACTTTGGACCCCTCATTCATCATGATTGCTTCCTTGCCCCTCCCTAGTTCCTCTTTTCTTACACATTGTTACATTTCTTCCCTGCTATATAAAACCCTGGTTTTAGTCCATCAAGGAGATGGATTTGAGACTGAGTTTCTATCTCCTTGGCTGCAGCACCGAATTGAAAACTTATTCCTTTGAAAAAAAAAAAAAAAGTTTCCCATTCTTGGTCCAACACTAGACCCAAAAGCTACCACAAAGGGGCTGGCCAATGAAGGTAAGGAGTGAAAGTTTGCCCTGAGATGGTAGAAGCATGTTTCCCTGGCTTCTGGAATCTTCCATAAACTCTGAGAGGTGTCAGCCTATCTTATCTTCTTTCCTCTGCAGAGACCATCCTCCCCAGCCCTAAGCTCCCTGCCAATGAGGGCTCCAGGAGCAGGAGTTGCTGAGTCAGAGCTGGTGCCTCCCAGCTACTCCAGCACCTGTTAGCTCAGTCTGCAGGCCTGAGTGCCTGCCTTGGTCCCACTCCTCTGTCTTTACATTACTCCTAAAATTCTCAGAGCCTGGAGCTTAGACTACGAGGTCAAGAATGCCACTCTCGCTGAGAACCCTCACTCATCATTTTCATATTTTTCCATCTCCTCTTGTCCCCCCACCCCCAGCTCCTCAATTCCACACATCTATGATTCAAAGCCCAGCACAGATTCCACATTGAAAAGCCACCAAGGGCAGGGAGAAGTGTCTGTTAGGCAGCTGTTCTGGCTGCTGCCTGCTGCAAGTACCTGTAAGTGCTGGGAGCCACAGTACAGAGAAACTGGAGGCCAGCAGAGGGTTGCGATTATAGCCCCATTTCGGGGAGGAGGGAGCTAAACAGAGATTGCAGCCATCACTCCTCACTTCTAGTCAGTCTTTTCACTTCTCTGAAATTTTATGTTGGGCAATTTGTCTCCATTTGCATTGTCATGTTCATCACTCAGGGACTGGCTCTCTCTTCTGCACCATTGCAATAGTTTGCCATTACTTTATGCACACATGCATGAATAAATGCGCATCAAGCTCTGACTGCAGGGCAGGTCCTGTGCTAGGCACTGGGGAAAGATGCCGCTTCTGCCACTGCAAACCAGAAAATGAGCAATGCCAAGCTGATCTTCCCAAAGACCATCACTAACTTGTCACTTTCCTACTCTGAATTTCTAGAAAGGGGCTGGGCACGGTGGCTCACGCCTGTAATCCCAGCACTTTGGGAGGCAGAGGCGGGTGGATCACGAGGTCAGGATCCTGGCTAACACGGGGAAACCCCGTCTTGACCAAAAATATAAAAAATTAGCCAGGCATGGTGGTGGGCACCTGTAGGCCCAGCTACTAGGGAGGCTGAGGCAGGAGAATGGCGTGAACCCAGAAGGCGGAGCTTGCAGTGAGCCAAGATCATGCCACTGCACTCCAGCCTGGGCAACAGAGCAAGACTCTGTCTCAAAAAAAAAAAAAAAAGAATTTCTAGAGAGGTCCCCTTATCTCATGGACTAGCTCAATACCTAAGGGAGTTATTAAGACAGAAACTAACTAGTGTTAGTACCTCCTTGCCCAATCTCCACTCCAGGAAAGATAGCCCAGCTTTATTTCTAAAACTCTGAGCTCTCCTTATCTTTACCTCTCCCTACTCTTGGAGAAGCTTAAGAGTTTTGTGTGAGTGTGAGTGTGTGTGTGAATGCAATCCTAAACTAAAGCTGGTCATGTAAAAGGAGGGGATGAAGGTGAAAACTTTCAGGATAAAAGCAGAAGCCAGCAGACAGGAAGTTTTTTTGTTTGTTTGTTTGTTTTTTGAAATGGAGTCTTGCTCTTTTGCCCAAGCTGCAGTGCAGTGTCGCAGTCTCGACTCACTGCAAGCTCTGCCTCCTGGGTTTACACCATTCTCCTGCCTCAGCCTCCCGAGTAGCTGGAACTACAGGCGCCCGCCACCATGGCCTGCTAATTTTTTTGTATTTTTAGTAGAGACGGGATTTCACTGTGTTAGACAGGATGGTCTCGATCTCCTGACCTCATGATCTGCCCGCCTCGGCCTCCCAAAGTGCTGGGATTACAGGCATGAGCCACTGCGCCAGGCCCTGAGAGGAAGTATTTTTGCCAGAAGGAGGGGACAATTACTCCTCAGCTGTATTAGGTAGCCGGAGGAACAATCGTGATCACACGAGAAAGAGGAACCCGGGTCCTCTCTAAATTTTTCCGACACCAGATAAGCTTCAGATCCTTTGATGACACCATGGTGGAGAGGAAGAAGTCTCATTAGTAATTGCTACTGGGTATCCTCCCATCCAGATAGGTGAAGTCTGAGAGCAAATTTAATCTGATTAAGAGAAATAAAGGAATATGGCATGTCATATCCTGTTGCTGTGAAATAAGATTTATACCAAAGGCCAAAACTCCTTGACTGAATGCTTACAGCTCTCCATGACCAGATACAAGCTTGAGACTCCAACTTAGCCCACCTCTCCACTACCTAACATCTAGGTAACATCTATACCATGTTCAAGCATCGCCTAAAAGTGTCCTCTTATTTCAATTTTTTTGGATTAGTAACTCCCATCCCTGTGCAACACTTGTTGCAGACGTCTTTCTAAATGTCTTATCTTCTTTTTAGAGGAACCAACTGCTGAGTGCCCCTCAGCAGAACTCATCTCCTGACTAATATTCCACAATCTAGAAGCCACTACAGCTGGAAATGTATCTATGTCTACTACATAAAAGATGTCAATAGTCACTGGTCACTAACAAGAGGAGGGGGAGGGGGCATGAAGCCCACCTACCAAGCGGACTGGCATCCTCAGTCGGCCTCACGCCAGCTGTGTTCCTTGGGCAGGTTAATCTCTCTTACCCGCCTCAAAATACTGTTATGAAAAATGAGATGATGTATGTAATTATCGAAAAAGAGGCCCACACATAAAGTGCCCCAAGGACACAAGAGTCCTTCCCACTGAAAATAGTGATCAGCAAAGAAACTGGGAATAAGATGCCATGGTGATAAAGGGAAGACTCAGATTCAGAGAAAACCTAGAGACAGTGGTAAAAATGCAGATGCAATGACCAAGGTGACAGAAAAAAGAAAGCCACTCAGGGCACCGCCAAGTAGAAACTATGGAGAATCTTAATAGACCCACATGGCCGAGCGCGGTGGCTCACGCCTGGAATCCCAGCACTTTGGGAGGCCGAGGTGGGTGGATCACGAGGTCAGGAGATTGAGACCATCCTGGCTAACACGGTGAAACCCCATCTCTACTGAAAATACAAAAATATTAGCCTGGCATGGTGTTGGGTGCCTGTAGTCCCAGCTACTCCAAAGGCTGAGGCAGGAGAATGGCGTGAACCCAGGAGGTGGAGCTTGCAGAGAGCAGAGATCGTGCCACTGCACGGCAGCCTGGGCAACAGAGCAAGACTCTGTCTCAAAAAAATAAAAATAAAATAATAGACCCACACGCAGGGTAGGTCACCAAGTCCGTGACATGAAGCCCACTCCAGGAACTTGGGGCCACTTGTTAATTCTCAACCTGCGCTCCCCACACACCTGTGCCTCGCCAGTGTGACCCACGCTTTGATCTTCCTCTCTGTGCCATCTGCAGACTCCGACTGACAGTTTTTTCTGGCCCAACCTATTTGTGTCTGATAATCTTATACATGGGTCTCAGGCATGAGCAAAAAGGTTTAAACAGGAAAATTCAAAGGATTCATGGAATCAGCTTCTAAAGATCGAAAGCTACTGGCATGCGCTAGGGTACGCATGGCACAACCTGGGTCCTCACCATTTTCAAATTGGGATTTGGGGTCAAGCCAGCTCCCTCTTCCATCAGCAGAAGCCCTTCCCCTGTCCTAGGGCTTATTTGCATGAATGGCACATGGGTTTCCAGGCAAGAGCGAAAAACAGAAATGAACAAATGAAGGCTAGCTTGATTCTAGCTTACCCTGCAGGGACAAAGTGACTGCAAGTAAAAGCCGAGAGTTGCTTTCATGAGTACGCTGTGAGGCTCCAGACACAGGCGGGGCTCCCGGGGCCTGGATGAAAAAGTGGCACAGAAGGGGGGGGCCCCACTTCTCCCTGGCACACGGCCCACTTGAATTCAAGAAGACAGAAGCATATGCAATAATGTGGAGCCCCTTGGGGAGCAATGCTATTTGGAGAGCTCTGGGAAGCAGCAGCCAGAGTGAGAATTGGGGCTTTATAAAAGGGCAGGGAGGCGAGGGAGTGGAGGGGCCTCTCTCAAGCAACAGCCAGAAGGAATTCAACTTGGAGACCAGAATAGGACAAAAGGACTGGGCAGATTGAGAGCCCACCTGACTTTCCTAGGAACTCGAAGATCTCTAAGCATACATGGAAGGCTGAGATCCTGCCTCCACTGTGGGAGTAAACAGCCACCAGCATTCAGACTATACATATTGAAGCTATTTTATTGTTAAGTGCATGCTAATGGTCCTGGGGACCATAGGGATCACACACAAATGTGAGGTGAGCACCTCACATTTCAGAGGGAAGAGGCTCCACGTTAGGCACTGAGCTGTGGTCCCAAGGACCAAGCCTCTTGCAGGAGGGACAGAGCCTTTATTTGACAAAGAGATAGGCTATAACCACATACAATGGCCCATGATCTAACGCCAAATGAATAGCACAGATGACAAGAAGTTTGAAATTCAGAAAAGGTCACGGTCAGTGTGTTGAGTGCTCCAGGGAGGATCTCAGAAAAGATTCATTTGTTCTTCCCCTACTTTTTGTTGCCTTCATGATATTGATTAATTAAGATTTAATAGAAGTGATCTTAGTTTCCTATTGCTACTACAACAAATTGCCACAGTTAGCAGCTTGAAATAACACACATTTATTATCTTACAGTTCTTTAGGTTAGAAGTCCAACATGGGTCACTGAGCTAAAGTTGGAGTGCTGGCAGGGTTGAGCCGCTTTCCTGGAGGCTCTGGGGAAAATCAGTTTTCCTGCCTTTTCCAGCTTCAGGAGGATCCCACAGCCCTTGACTTGTGATTTCTTCTCCATCTTCAGCCATCAACATGGCACCTCTCTGACCCTTATTCCATTTTCACATCTCTCTGATCACAGGCAAGAGAGGTTCTCAGCTTTTAGAGACTCGGGGTTAGATTGGGCCCACACAGTAATTCAGGATAATCTCTCCTACCACATTTTTTAATCTTCATCACAAAGTCCTTTTTGCCATGTAAGGTAACACTTACCAATTCCAGGAATTGGCATGGGGATCTTTGGTGGGGGAAGCATTATTCCGCTTATCACAGAGCAGATATTTTCCAAGGTAAAGTAAAAAAGATAAAAGTCTCTACCACAAAAGCATGTCCATTTCTCCTCATGCAGCCTACATTCATGGTATATTCCTAACAGCCACATCACACAGGGGCTCACATTAAGTTAACGGTCAACTAAAATTGCAAGATTGTTTTTTATGTTTAGGGCTAAGTCTTAAATAAACAATACCTATTTCAATATTTTTTTCTTGAAAGAAACTCCATTTTCAAGAAGTAAAGTGTTCAAATTATGATTGATTGATTTAGTGTAGCTGATATTCAATCAGCCTTCTGGGTTAGCACTCACAATCAAGAGAATCACGTTTTCATCTTAAATAAACAAACATATATTTACCTGTGGCTCTCAGAAATGAGTTTTCATGAAAGACAATTTAGTTTTATTTAAGAAAGTTTGCCAGGCTCTTCTCATGGCTTATAATAAATGTAAATAAAACCATGCTGCCTCCAGTGTTTAACAAATTCACTATCTATGGAGCACCTCCCAAGAGTGGACCAGGCACTGCTCTGAGCTATGGGAACACAAAGAGTAGTCAGAGCTGCCCTTAAGAAGCTCAGAGGCCAGGCTGAGTGTGGTGGCTCACGCCTGTAATCCCAGGATATTCGGAGGCCAAGATAGGATGATTGCTTGAGGCCAGGAGTTCAAGACCAGCCTGGGCAATATAGTGAGACAACCATCCCTACAAAAAAATACAAAAATTAGCCTGGCATGCTGGTGTGCACCTGTAGTCCCAGCTACTTGGGAGGCTGAAGTGGGAAGACCACTTGAGCCCAGGAGGTCCAGGTTGCACTGAGCTCTGATCATGCTACTGCACTGTAGCCTGGGTGATGAAGTGATACCCCATTAAAAAAAAATCAGAGCCTTGTAGGGAGAAAGGATTGTGGCCTTGGGAGAATCTCTCTGATGCAAGATCATATGGGGGTTATATGGGGGGACCGAGGGGGCCACACACCACCCAGGTGAGAGGAAGACACCAAGCCCTTCACAAGGTGACAACTGCTCCAGATTTAAAGTCAAGGAGCAGGAACAGTCCTGGCAGGGGGTAGAAGGAGCAAAGACATGGAAGTGTGAATGGTCTGCTCATGGAGGGTCTGTGGGATTAAGGGGCTGGGGCTGGGGAGTGGGAAGCCAGAGCAGGAGCAAAGGTAGAAGCCGGGTCCCAAGGAGCTTTGAGCCATGACAAGGCAAGAAGTAGCGGGAATGACAATTGGACACCTGGCTCTGATGGAAAGAGAGAGTGATTAAGGCTCTTCAGTCCAAGGGAACCACTGGAGGGGCCTCAGAGCACCAGGCGGGAGAAGGCATCATCTTTGACAGTGCAGGGTCTGCAGCTGGCACCATCTTTGTAGCCTCTGGCCAGGCTGCCCCCTTCCCCTGGGTTTCCAACTCCTCCTCTGGTGAGCAGGAGCCACCAACTCCTCCTCCCTATCACCGCATGATATAAAAACCCAGTGAACTGCAGCTCACGAGAGCCCTGGGACTAGTTCCAACTGCCTTACAAGAGCGAGGGCAGCCCATTGCTGTGAACGCTCAGTGCCAGCCCAATGTGTTCTGGGCAGTCTCAAGGAAACAAACAACCCGCTTAATAACCATTCATTCGGAATTGTATCCAAGAGTGCCCGGCCACTCTTCTCTAGGTGGAAACCAAATCTAACTGATTTATTTTAAGTGAGAGTTACACAAGTCATCACTAAGTACGGATTTAAGCTTTCAGAATTAATGAAAGGAAAAAATTGCGAATGTGCCCAAACCACAGTCCAAACGAGGCTTTGTCCTTGAACAATCGTAATTCAGGATTGTCGTCTCCGGGCCTGATAGTGAAAAGGAGACTTTATCCAGCCCCTTCTCCAAATAATAAAAATTGATTTTTGACTGGGGCAATCTATTGTTCCAGATCATTAACTTCAGAGAATAAATCATTTTCTGGGGTTTGCTGTTTCAGGTGGCTGGCAGTGCAGAACTAAAAGCTGCTTTCAGCTGGAAGGAGACTGGGGAGGAAAAAGCAGCCTCCCTTTTCTGATTCTCTGGGCTTCCTTTTAGGTATTTGAGTTCCAGCTAGAACTAAATGCTTAAGCCTTCTCATCATGAGGGTTGAGTTTCAGCTTTTCTTTCTGAAATGCCTTCTACCCACCCCTCCGGGTCAGCCTGGGGACATTAAGGATGGAGCTGACCCCAGCAGCAACTGATTCATGGGACCTGGGACATGCCAACCCCACCCTGAGATCAGAGCAGGGAAACAGTGGAAAATAAGAAGTAGCAGTCTTAGTTTCCCTCTCTGTCCTCATCTTCTTTGAAATGTCCCTTTCTGCTAATGAGGCAGCTCTCCTGGTTCCCCATCCTTGCACAGGTGTGGCTTTAGCCAGGGAAGAGGGGATGGTCTTACAGGTCACCTCCTCTGCCTTCTAGCCAAGGTCACTGGGATTGACAGTCCCTGTGGCTGTGGAGGGGAGACCTGAGGTATGCACTTGCCCTCCAGGTCCTCACTGGTTTCCTCTGGGTGAGTGGGGGCAGGGGGCGTTGAATAGCGTTGGCCCCTGAAATCTTCAGAGGAGACCACTGTTGGCTCCACAGGCCTGTGGCCTCTCAGCCACACCCCATGTGTCCTCAGCCACCTTCCCTACACCCGCACAGCCAGTAGGGAACCAGGAAAAGTGTCTCAAGCTGTTTCTTTGTTTAAGCATCCTACGCTGCCATTTTTCCCAATGCCATCACCAGCCTAGTGGGCCTGAGGCTGCCCAGAGCCAGAGGTTAACCAGGACTGGAGACGCAAGTCCCTATACTGTGGGCTTCCCTTGCAGCAGCCCCATGCCCCTGTCTTCTCGGTCCCAATCCCATGATCACCACTGATGAGGACAAGGAGTGGGGGACTGAGTTCCTCAGGACCCTAGGGAGAAGTTTCCCAAAATCCCTCCATCCTCATACCATGCCCCTTCCCACCTGGGGGAACAGAGCACTCCTGCATCTGTTCTTCCTTCTGATCCACCTGACAGATGCCCTTGTCCTAGAAACCCACACTTACTCCCCAGACTTCTGAGTTTTGTGGTCCAGGCCTAGAGTCAGACCCAATGCAAAGAGAAAAGCTCATTTAGCCTAAGGGAAATGGTTGGGTTTGAGTTGCTTTCTGCTATTTTTAGTGATTATTAATGAATGCAGGACTGGACACGAAGTTCCTGCTTGAATTTTCCCAAGGACAGTTCTGGGGGCCTCCTCCCTCTGAGACACCGGGATGAGGGGGCTGGTAGGAGGGGTTCCACCTTGGATTCCATCTGTGCAGGGCCTCCCAGGGCAGAGGAGGGACTCTGCTGGCCTACACACATCCCTTCACAAGTGAGTAGGAAAACCAGGGGACCTGGCACCAGGCCAGCAGGAACAGAGGTGCCAGGCCTCAGTGAAGGCCAGCCTCTTTTGGACACCGAACTGCAGTGGCTGAGCCCTGGGGTTTGTTAGGCATCCTGATGTGAGATCTGAAACCCTGGATGCTCAGAGCCACCATCTCCCTACATCTTGTTCCCTGCAGAGGGGATTCTTCTCCCAGACACCAGATCCTGGAAGGGGGCTGACACACTGCCCACCTGCCCAGTCCTCTCTGTCCAGGTCTGAGCTTGTTGCTTAGGAGCCAACCCACCCACCATAGCATCACTGCCTGCTCCATTATCACAGCCTCTGAGGCAGTCACAGCCTCAGGCACTTCCTGCTGGGCAAAGAGGAAAGTGGAGCAGGAGCCATCCAAGCCAGACCCGGACCTGATGAGGACCACCTTTTTGGACACTGTCCTTAGGAAGCCCATTTCTCCTGCCCACTGGGTCAGAACTCACTCCTGTTGCCAGCCGCAGCCGCCCAGGAATGTTCCCCTGACCCCTAGCTCCAGGGCCTCCCACTCCCCCTGAGGCCCCAGCAAGTCATTCACCGGCCTCTGTTATGTGTCCATTGGCATGGGCCTACTCCTTCACCAAGACCCCATGGCCCTGTCTTCCTCTACTGGGGCTCTACTTTTCCTTTTTGTGGCTACACTGTTGCCACAAATTTATTTTCTGCAAATCCCAGAGGCTTGTCCTGGGAGAGGCAAGAGTAAGGACAGTCAGTGAGCAGGGCAGCAGCAGCCAAGGAACCTGCTGAGTGGGGGCTGCAGGGAAGGTGTGGGAAGCAGAGACGCTGGGCTCCTCCACATTGGCTGCAAAGGTCATGAGCTGCTTTCCTGCAAATGCATCTCCATCTGGGATTGAATGTCCTTTGATTGAGTTTAACATCTGATCCTAAAATGTGTTATCATATGTAAAGCCATCTTTAACAATATCATGCCGTAATCTTCAAAATTTAATAAGGCCTCCAGAGATAATTAATAAAATGTAACCTAACTTCAAAAGGAAAATGTAGTAGTATAATGTCTTAGATACTAAAGGACTGCTGCTCCCAGGTGTCCTGTCCCATGACCCTTTCGCCACCTTTCAGGGAGCCTTGGCTTCTCCCAGCACCACCCTGCAGGGAGGAGGAAGGGAAGAGTCAAACCAGAACAAAGAGCTAAATTCTTGCCTTTGAACTCAATTCCAAGAGCTGGGTGCTTAAAAGAGGACTGGTTTTCCCTTGAATTTCAAAGGATTTGAGTTAGATGATCAGGAGCCAGAGATCTGAGACTATAGCATGGAGTTGTTTAAGTCCAAGTGTGGAGGAGGTGAGTGTGAAGAGGGTCTCAGGCTAGGATTCATAACCATTTCCCTGCCGAGGGTCATCAGCAGGGTCTGTAAGTGGGGAGACACAGAATGGACATTACCTGGGTCCCTTTTAAGGGACTGAGAGAGCCAAGTTATATTGAGGAAGAATCTGAAGGCACGCACAGTGCAGTAGGCTGCCCCACTTCCCATCTAAAATTCTGGAAGGAGATTATTGCCTCAACTAGCTTTTCAGCAACATGGGAGCCCCGGGAGAGTAGAGCTGGTGGTATGGCACGTTTGGGCAACACAATTATTAAGATTCTTGGTTTCAAACCCAAAAAAAGCCAATTCTGGCTAACTAAGAAAAATTAACAGTATCTTTAGCTAACTAAACCAAAGATCATCTCTGGCAGGGTCTCAGTGAGAATGCCCATAGTGGACAGTCCTCAGCTGAGAGGTCAGCATGGAGATCTCTGACCGTTGGCCTCTGCCTTTGCAGATGCCACTGCTGAGGGTCTGCAGCTGGTGCATGAAGCTGACCCATCTCCTTCTTCAGACATGCCTAGCATCATTCTTGCACTACTGGCCCTCTGACACTCAGCCATGCCCACCATTGTCCTTAGCAAGACTAGGCCCTGCTCTGCCGTGATCTCTGGCAGGCACACAAATCCCCAGCCACCATCTGCCTCCTTCTCCTAGGGTTGTAGAAAATGTCTTGGCTTTTCTCCAGGCTCTGCTGGAGCTGAGAGAGACTGGGGTGGTCGGACAGAGGCTGGCTCAGGCCCTATCCTGCTCTGGAAGATGTTTTTTATTTTGGCTACTCAGAAGCCAAACCTTTTTTCTATTTGTGGTAATCCCAAAACAGAAGGGAGGTAGCTCTACCTCTGAAAACATGAGTGTTAGTGGGGAAGGGGACAGATACTCCCCTCCCCTACTGGCTGGCCATAGGGTGGGCATGTAGCTGGAGTGTGGCCAACCAGGTGCTACCACTAGGACCTGGCTTAGGAGGCACTGAGTCAGGGCTCAGGTTGGGAAGCTGATTTTTTCCATGGTGGCAGAGGTGGGATGGAGCCCAGCAGTCTGGTGGAGCAACGCCTGCAGCCAAGGTGAAGACGGCTTCACTATCAGCTGTCTGTGTCCACTGAGGGACAGTGTCTTGCTAGACCCTGCTTTCTTGGGATTTGCCTGAGCCTTGGCCTGCAACCTTGCTCCAAAACAAGGACAACACAGGAAGCTGCACTGAGAATTTCCCTCACACCGCATGCAAGGATAAGAGGAGAAGGAGGGGGCCGGGCGCAGTGGCTCACACCTGTAATCCCAGCACTTTGGGGGGCCAGGGCGGGCAGATCATGAGGTCAGGAGATCGAGACCATCCTGGCTAACACAGTGAAACCCTGTCTCTACTAAAAATACAAAAGCAAAATTAGCTGGGCATGGTGGTGGGCGCCTGTAGTCCCAGCTACTCGGGAGGCTGAGGCAGGAGAATGGCGTGAACCCGGGAGGCAGAGCTTGCAGTGAGCCAAGGTCATGCCACTGCACTCCAGCCTGGGCAACAGAGCGAGACTCCGTCTCAGAAAAAAAAAAAAAAAAAAAAAGAGGAGAGTAAGGGGTCAGGTCTGAATTTGGTGAAATACGTAACCAAATCAACAATGTTTTAAATCAAAAGAAACTGAATGACCAAGATTAAAGTCGGTGTGTAGATGGTGAGAGGGGGTGGTTTTGCCCTCAAAGGAGATGAGTTCAGTGATTTTTTTTTAATGAGATTGTTTTATGTCTGGTGTGGACGTGACCATAAATATAAATGTGGGGGCCGGGCGCAGTGGCCCACACCTGTAATCCCAGCATTTTGGGAGGCTGAGGCGGGCAGATCACCTGAGGTCAGGAGTTCGAAACCAGCCTGGCCAACATGGTGAAATCCCGTCTCTACTAAAAATACAAAAATTGCCGGGCATAATGGTGGGCGCCTGTAATCCCAGCTACTCGGGAGGCTGAGGCATGAGAATTGCTTGAACTAGGGAGATGGAGGTTGCAGTGAGCCCAGATGGCGCCATTGCACACCAGCCTGGGCGACAAGAGCGAGACTCCATATCAGTAAATAAATAAATAAATAAATAAATAAATAAGAGCCTCCCAGGAGTGGCAAAGAGAACAAAGCTGCTGCACATCTGGACAGAGCAGTGCCTGTGACTGGGTGGGGGAAAACGGCAACTGCGTTTAACACACTGCGGGTCTTACAGGAGAGAGCCATGGCTGACTGAGGCCCTTCACAGGAATGGAAGGGATGCCTTCTGCATCTCTGACAGAAGCCATCCTCTCCTGGAAGTGAGAGAAAGTGGCCCTCACCAGCTTGTTTCTGAGATAATTTGGGGCATGGAGCCAGAACAGTACCATTTTATTTTCTTGAACTCCTTCCCCAGGGTCTTCCCTGTGCCTTTCAGAGAACTGCACTCTCACTCTCTTCCCTGCCCTTGGACGACAGTGCCTTTGGCTCTGTGCTCCTTGGGTCACCCTCCTTTGTCCCACGCATGCCACCATGAACCCACTCAGCAGCCCGGACCCAGCCTGCCTGGAGGGATGGTCAGACAAGTGGACTCCATCTCAGGAGCAATGGGTGGAGAGAAATGGGGGCTCACACCACACCACACCACACGGGACAGTAACAGGAGCCCCAGCATAGCCAGAATGGAAGACTTTGAGGAAGAAGCATGGGTACCTGATAGTGGGAGAAAAGACGATCAAATGGCCTCCCAGGGGCCTTCACCAGATTCCCCAAGCACCAGCAGACATTAAAAGGGGAGGTGGGGCTCCGAATCGGAGACTCCAATATTTGAGAGGCAGGTGTCCTGATGGTTCAGCTGTAGATGTGGCCCAAGAAGCTAGGCTACTGGACTATCCAGTTAGAACTCGGGGGTAAAGAAGATTTCAGCAGCCTTTAAGAATGTTTGCAAACCCCCAGATGGAGAGCACATGTCTGGGGATGAGGGGTGAGAGCAAGAAACAGTGCTCCCTCCCCACCCACAACCATCTTCCTGCCCCCAAGCCAGCTCCTCCTTCCTGGGCAGCCACCAGCAGCTGAGGGACACGAAAGTACAGTGCCTCTGACTGCCTCCCAGGAGCCCATCCTGACCTTGACTCTAAAGGGGTTAAACATACGGTGAAGTGACATTCTTCCCTTTGCTTGAAAATTAGTGATCAGGGCTCCTGCCAAAAACATCTTCTATATTCCAAGGGGATGTGATTTAAATCAAGATTGAGATTGAAAGTGTAATTTTAGATTAAAGTTTAATATCCAAGAGACACCTGAAAGTTACAGAATCTTACCAGGATGCTGTGAGGGATGGGAAAGAGATTCAACAGAGCATAGATAAAAGAAGAGTCTGGGGGAAAATAAAACTGCTCATGTTCACACCTCTCTGGGCTGAGTCTTCTCAACCAGTGAATTACAGGGAGGCCTCAGCATGTCATCCACTCCCTGAAGTTCCAGATGGGCTGGTACACAGGATTTGCTCTGGAAACAGATATGCCTGGTGCTCCTCTTCTCTCATCTTCTGTGAGAGAGAGGGAGAGGGTCAGAGGCAGGGAGAGGAACGGAGCCCACGCTGTGTTGAGCTGACGCTTCCCATCCATCATCTCCGTTGTCTAGGCAACCTATTTATCAGATGGCAAAACTAAGTCTCCAAGAGTGGAAGCCATGAGCTTAAATGTTCTTATATTTACATCTAGCTTTGTCTGACACAAGGCCACACCCTTTCCTCTGTGTCACAAATAGTATTGGATTACACTGCCATGCCTGAAAACAACCCTCATCTTTCTCTTTATTTTCCCCAGTTCACATCACTCTGCACAAGCCCTCTTCCCTGAGGAGCCTGGCTTTGTTGCCATCAGTAATGCATTTCCCAACATTTTCCTGGACATCAGCTATCACACTGAACACTCACCAATCTGCTCTCACGTCCCTGCCTCCTACAGAGAAGACGGCCATGAAGGCAGATCTTTCTTCAAGAGCTACAATTCTGAGCCCCCCTGGGCAGTGCCTTTATCATGTGAAAACATGCCAGCAACGAAAAAGGCAAAATTTTCTCTATAAAACGTCAGTCTGTTTTCACAGGCACAACTCCCTAAACTTAGACAACCAGCCCAGAAACTGTGGCTCCCAGAAGGAATTTCTTCCAGGAAAACTTGGCCAGACCTAAAACAGCTCATTTTCTTCCTGAAACTGTCTCCTGCCCAGTCTGCAAAATGCTCAGCTGAGCAAGAAGCTATGGTTTTTACTTCAATCATTCATTCACACATTGGACCGCTGTTTGCAGAGTCCACACCTGGCCCCTGCCTGTGCTAAGCAGGAGGGGAGTGATGAGCGCAGAGGCTCAGGCCTGGGGAGATGTAGGCAAGTCCAGTGAGCACAACACAGGGGTCCCAAGGAGCTTGGCACAGCAGCAGAGGGCCAAATTTGAATTCAGGGGGCCAAGAACAGGCTGGGGAGGTGACGTGTGGACTGAGATTTGATGGACAGATATTAGCTAAGAGCATCTGTGCATGCCAGTGTGCTTTGAGGAGTGATGTCGGTGCGGCACACACTGGGGTAGACTTTGTTCAAGTTCAGAAATGGTTTCTTGGCCGGGTGAGGTGGCTCACCCCTGTAATACTAACACTTTGGGAGGCCAAGGCAGGTGGATCACCTGAGGTCAGGAGTTTGAGACCAGTCAGGCCAACATGGAGAAACCCCATCTCTACTAAAAATACAAAACTTAGCCGGGCATGGTGGCGGGCACCTGTAATCCCAGCTACTTGGGAAGCTGAGGCGGGAGAATCCCTTGAATCCAGGAGGCAGAGGTTGTAGTGAGTAGAGATGGCACTACTGTACTCCAGCCTGGGTGACAGAGTGAGACTCAGTCTGAAAAAAAAAAAAAAAGGATTTCTTCTGCTTCTGGAAAAGATGGCGCGTGACGGGGAATTTACCCTCCTGCCTAAAACAACCAAATATCCAGATAACATATAAAACAAGGGTTTTCAAGACACTAGCATCTGGCTGTGAAACACAGAGATCCCCAGGAGATGGGAAATCAACAAGGTGCCCTTCCTGACTTGAGAGAGCTCAAGGCTGTGGCGCAGAAGGGAGAGCCCAGGGGGCTGGAGTCCACAAGATCCAGTGCTGATGAGGACAGAGATGCCCAAGAAAGAGTACTGGAGATGTGTGGAGGATCCCGCAAGTATTCAGCAGAGTTCTGACCAGTGCATGCGTGTGTGTGAGGAAACTGTGTGAGGCTTGGGGGTGGGGCATCTAAGGAATTAGAGGGAGCAGTACCCAACAGGGCCAGAAATGGTGCCTGTTCCCAAGGCCAGCCTGCAAAGTGCCATCGTGAATATGGGTCACAGTGACAAGTCTCTGACTTTAGCCCAGCTATGAAATCCCCACAATCCCCATCAATCAAAACCCTGCCTCTCAGTGTCAACCATCCCACGTGCTCCTGGCCAGCCCGCACTCCGTGCCTCTGCCATCCCTATCCACACCTCTCCCCTTGGGTAGCCCCTGGGCCTGTGACTCTGAAGTGGACCTCACCCTTCCTGGATGAAGCTACGGCTTCTCTTCCCACACCATTGCACACCGGCTGCTCTTCCCTTCTTCATTTCTCCAACTCCTGCCTCAGCCTCCCAAAATGCTGGGACTCCAGGCATGAGTCACCACGCCCAGCCCATTATTCATTCCTATTCATTGCTCTGAAGGCAAACTGTCTTCGTCACACCAGTTTTGGACATTCTCTTCCTTGGCCAAGGTGCACCAGTGTGAGTGTACTTGTTTTAATTGACAGATAAAACTTGTATATATTTGTCATGGACAACACGTTTTGAAATATGCATACAATGTGGAAAGGCTCAATCATAATACACTATTACCTCATGTACTTACCATTTTTGTGGTGAGAACACTTAAAATCTCTCTTAGCAATTTTCAATTATACTTGTTATTAACTATAATCACCACATTGTACAAAAGATCTCCTGAATGTATACCTCCCATGTAACTAAAATTTTGTACCCTTTGACCAATATCTTCATATTCTCCCTCTCCTTTTTTAGGTTTCACATGTAAGTGAAATGCAGGATATGTCTTTCTGTCCCTGACGTACTTTAACGTAATGACCTCCAGTTCCAACCTTTTTGCTAGAAATGACAGGATTTCATCCTTTTTTTTTTTTTTTTTTTTTTTGAGACGGGGGGTCTCGCTCTGTCGCCCAGGCTGGAGTGCAGTGGCACAATCTCAGCTCACTGCAAGCTCTGCCTCCTGGGTTCACGCCATTCTCCTGCCTCAGTCTCCCGAGCAGCTGGTACTACAGGTGCCCGCCACCAAGCCTGGCTAATTTTTTTGTATTTTTAATACAGACGGGGTTTCACCGTGTTAGCCAAGATGGTCTCGATCTCCTGACCTCGTGATCCGCCGGCCTCAGCCTCCCAAAGTGCTGGGATTACAGGCGTGAGCCACCGCACCCAGCCTGATTTCATCCTTTTTATGGCTGACTAGTATTCCATTGTGTACATAAGACATATTTTATTTATCCGTTCATCCACTGATGAACACTTAGGTTGATTCTGTATCTTGGCTATTGTGAATAGTGCTGCAATCAACATGGGAGTATACATACCTCTTTGGTATAAGGATTTCATTTCCTTTGGATATATACCCAGAAGTGGAATTGCTAGATCATATGGTAATTCTCTTTTTAATTTGTTGGGGGACCCCCTGCTATTTTCCAGGAAGCCTGTACTAATCTACATTCTCACCAACAATGTGCAGGAGTTCCCTTTTCTGCACATCCTAAACAACATTTGTTATCTTTTGTCTTTTTGATTAAAGCCCTTCTAAAATATGTGAAGTCGTATTTCACTGTGGCTTGAATTTGCATTTCTCCAATGATTCATGATGTTGAGCATTTTTTCATACATTTTTACATACACATTTGGCCATTTGTATGTCTTCTTTTGAAAAATGTCTATTCAAGTCTTTTGTCCATTTATTAATCTCATTATTTGTTGTCTTGCTGTTGTTCGAGTTCTTTATATATTTTGGACATTAACTCCTTATCAGATGTGTGGTTTGCAAATATTTCCTCCCATTCTGCAGTTTGTCTCTTCACTCTACTGATTGTTCCATTGGCTGTGCAGAAGCTTTTTAGTTAGATGTAATCCTATTTGTCTATTTTCACTTTTGTTACCTGTGTTTTGGGTGTCATATGCAAGTAATCTTTGCCCAGACTGTCATGGAGCTTTTCCCCTATGTTTTCTTCTAGTAGATTTACAGTTTCAGGTCTTATGTTTAAGTCTTTAATCCATTTTGAGTTTATTTTTATATGGTGAGAGATAGGGGTTGTGAGTGCCTTTTCCTTATAGCTCTTTTATTTGTCTCACAGTTTCAGATGATTTGACACCCCCTTTTCTTAGGCACTTGGCACAGACCATCTGAGGACTGGTTAGGAGACAATAGATGTAATACTGATTGGCCTCACTCAAGATTGTCACTCAATACTGGCCCTGCACAGAGTCCCTGAGCCTTGGAGTACTTGGGATTCATACTCCTGTCAGAGCTGCTGGGCTGCTTTCTTCCCCATAGTACACATTGCCCAGAAGGCCACCAGGAGGAGGAGACTGGAAGGAGGAGATGGAGGAGGAAGAATAACAACAGACGATTTGCCAAGCTCTGCCTCATCCCCATAGTGGACTGCAGCAGCATCCTACCCCACATGGGTGATCTCAAAGACAGTCAAAAATAACCATCCTCACAGCTGCCAAAGCTTTGAGAGGAACATTTACTGTCCAGTTGCCTAAAAGAAAACATGAAGATGCACAGATGTCCAGTCTGCTGACTGTTCGGAAACCACTAGTCACTTCTACTAGTACTGCAGCCTTGACCTTGGGTCTTCATTCACCTCTTCCCCAATGGAAGCCAGGGACAGCCTTCTGGTCATTGGCAGTACAGAACAAGCCCGTTAACAATGGTTTGGTCTGAAGTGGCTTCTGTTGTGTGGGAAACTTAAAGGTCACAAAACATTAAATGTAGAATATCAAGCTAGGAAAGAGTGCATGTCGGGGAGGCAGAGAAATAATAAACACATTGAATATTTTCCCCTCATGCCTTTCATTATTTGACAAGTTGGAGCTTGTGAAACTTACGCAGCTCCAAACGATCTCAATAGTTATCAGTGAGAGAGTTCTACAGGTATTGGATATGTTTGGCTATTATCTCAAGTACCATGCATTGCAGGTCTCTAGATTGAACATCCATTTCCCTTGTTCTTCTCTGCTCATTCCAGCTTGCTGATAATTTTACACCCAGTACTTTCATTTGACTGGTATTAAGGGACTCTTCATTCTTCTCTTCCCCAAGTATTCTTCTCTTCATTCAATACGTTCTGCCCATCCTCATGATTCCAGCATTTCATTCAACCATCTGCATTTATTTTATCTCCTCTCTAATACTTTACTTTCATTTCTCCCACAGTTTCTCCAAGTTTTCACATGTGGTAAAAGAAGCTCTTTGTCTCTTGAAACATTTAAGTCCTTGACTAAAGAAACATGCTCTCAAAAAGCACAAAACTATTTGATTAAATAAACTCTCAAAAATATAGCATTAATATAAATACTTGTATACTCTCATTTTTTTTCAAAATTGGAAGACATTTATTTCTCACTAAGTTTCAATTGTTGTTGGCATACTTAAATACAGCCTACCCCTACCCTCATATATATACACATATATATTCTACATATACAAACATATGTATACACATACACACACACACATATATACAGTCATGCATCACTCAACCATGGGGATATATTCTGAGACGTGTCTTTAGGCCATTTTGTCATTGTGCAGACATCACAGAGTGTACTCACACTAAATGATATAACCTACTATGCACCTAGGCTATATGGTATAACCTGTTGCTCCCAGGCTAAAAACCTGCACAGCATGTTAGAATACTGTAGGCAATTGTAAATAACACAATGGTAAGTATCTGAATCCAAACATAGAACTGGAACTGTAAAAAATACAGTATAAAAGATAAAAATGGCACACCTGTGTAGGGTACTTACCATGAATGGAGCTTGCAGGAGTAAAAGTTGCTCTGGGTGAGTCTCAGATATTCCCTTATAGCAAAACAAGAATGGCCTAATAAAGTTGTCTGTTTATTAAGTTGTATAGACTCTGGATACAAGTCCCTTATCAGACATATGATTTGCAGGTATTTTCTCCCATTCTGTGGGTTCTCTTTTCACTTTCTGGATAGTATCTTTGAAGTATAAGTTTTTCATTTTGGTGACATCTAATGTATCTATTTTTTGTTGTTGTTGCTTATGCTTTTAGTGCTATATTTTTTTCTTTACAGAGGTAATCAAGTTACAGTGTTATATTTAATAAACCATTGTCTAACCCGAGGTCATGAAGATTTACCCCTATGTTTTCACCTAAGGGTGTAATAGTTTCTCTAACATTTAGATCTGTGGTCCATTTTATGTTAGTTATATATATATTGTGTGAGATAAGGTGTTCAACTTCATTTTTTTTGCATGTGGATATCCAGTTGTCCCAGCAAAATTTCTTGAAAAGACTATTCTTTCCTTCATTAAATTGTCTGGGAACGCTTGTTAAAAATCAATTGACCGTACATATAATGGGTTATTTCTGCATTCTAATTCTATTTCATTGATCTATATGTCTATCCTTATGGCAGTACCACACTGTCTTGGTGACTGTAACTTTAGAGTCAGTTTTAAAATTGAAAACTGTGAATCTTCAAACTTTGTTCTTATTTTTCAAGATTGTTTTGAATATTCTGGGTTCCTGGCATTTTCATATAAATTTTAAGATCAACTTGTCAATTTCTGGGGGGGAAAAAACAGCTGGTACTTTAATTGGAATTGTGTAGAATCTGTAGAACAATTTGAGGAGTATTGTCACCTAAATAATACTATCTTTCAATCCATGAACATAGAATGTCCTTCCATTGATTTAGGTTTTATTTAGTTTATTTCAACAACATTCTGTAGTTTTTAGTGTAGAAGTCTTGTGCTTTATTGTGAAAATTATTCCTGAGTCTTATATTATTTTTGATGTTACTACAAATGAAATTTTTAAATTTCATTTTTTGATTATTCATTCCTAGCATATAGACCTACAATTGAGGCCAGGTGCAGTGGCTTATGCCTGTAAGGCCAGCATGTTGGGAGGTGAGGCCGAAAGATTGCTTGAGCTCAGGAGTCTGAGACCAGCCTGGGCAACATAGAGAGATCTCATCTCTACTGGAAAAAAAAATGTTTTCAATTAGCCAGGGACGGTGTCACACACCTGTAATCCCAGCTACTTGGGAGGCTGAGCCAGGAGGATAAGTTGAGCCTGGGAGATAGAGGCTGCAGTGAGCTATGATCATGCCACTACCCTTCAGCCTGGGTGACAGAGTGAGACCTCACTTAAAAAAAAAAAAAAAGAAATACGGTTGACTTTTACACATTAATCTTGCAAAACATTAATCCTGCAATAATTCTGAACTTATTAGTTCTAACAGTTTTGTGTGTATGGATTACTTAAGATTTTCTATATACAAGATTATGGCATCTGCAATTATAGTTTTACTTATTTTTTTCCACACTGGATGCCATTTAGTTTATTTTCTTGCCTAATCCATTGGCATGATCCTGCAGCACAATGTTCAATAGATAAGAGCAAACTTCCTTGTCTTGTTACTGATCTTAGCAGTATATCATTATTCAGTGTGATGTCAGTTACGGATTTTTTTGTCAATGCCCTTTATCATGCTAAGAAAGTTCCTTTCTATTGCTACTTTGTTCTCTATATGTCATAAAATAGTGAAATGATTTTGTGAGATTTTGTGAAATGATTTTTCTATGTCTATTAATATCACTATGGTTTTAAAATTCTATTCACATGGTTTAGTACATGGACTGATTTTTTAAAAATGTTAAACTAACCTTGCATTCCTAGGATAAATCCCACTTGGTCACGGCATATAATCCTTTTTAAATATTCCTAGATTTGGTTTAACAGTATTATATGGAAGACTTTTGCATCTATACTCATAAAAGATATTAATTTGTAGCCTTGTTTTCCTATGATGTCTCTTATTGGTTTGGATATAAGGGTTATGCTGGCCTCATAGAATGGGTTGGGAAGTTTAATATCCTCTTTTATTTTTTGGAAGAGTTCATAAAGGATTTGTATTTATTATTTAAACGTTTGGTTGGATTAAACACTGAAGCCATCTTCAGTATGCCTTCTATTAAAATAAAAATAGTTTTCATATTTTAAATTACACAATGTAGAAATTCTAAGCTAATTTTGAAAGATTAATAAATGCTCAGATGTGTTTACAAAACTTTATTAAGTCACTGTGTACCTCTCACCTCTCAATATCTGCATTCGTAGATATAAATTAATAGCTATGATTTTAAGTTGGTAATTTATATTTAACATTCATTGGCTGGAGTTATCATGTGAATATTCCACTCAGCTAAGAGAAAGAAAGGAGGAAAGAATGGAGGAAAATGGAGAAGAAAAATGAGGAGGGTGGGGAAGGCGGGTAGGGGGGAAGGAAAAAAACAAAGAATCAATTTGTTAGAGATCACACTGTTGTTAAGTACCTGTCTGTAAATCAGACCCCAGCAAACCCTTGCTTCTTTCACTCTGGTCCTGTGTTGACACAGCGTCATCTCCTGTGCAAATCTATAGCTATTATAGACTACCAGCCACTTCTCTTCACACTTGAGAATAAAGCCCATTTTTTTTTTTTTTTTTTTTTTTTGATACGGAGTCTCGCTCTGTCGCCCAGGCTGGAGTGCAGTGGTGCAATCTTGGCTCACTGCAAGCTCTGCCTCCAGGGTTCACGCCATTCTCTTGCCTCAGCCTCCCAAGTAGCTGGGACTACAGGCACCCACCACCATGCCTGGCTAATTTTTTGTATTTTTAGTAGAGACGGGGTTTCACCATGGTAGCCAGGATGTTCTTGATCTCCTGACCTCGTGATCCACCTGCCTTGGCCTCCCAAAGTGCTGGGATTACAGGCATGAGCCACCATGGCCGGCCAAGAATAAAGCCCATTTTCTATAAGAAGATCTTATATGTGATGCTGCCTTTTTCGTCAAACAAATGGTGTGGCTGGCCTCTCACCAAATTATCAGTGTGATAAAGTGAAAAGCGCCTTGGGGTCAGAAGATCTAAGCTCTGAACAAGATTCTTGCTCCAAAGTTAGGAAACCATTGCATACCACCTTTCCTTTCCGGGTCTCAGTTTTCTCATCATTAACATGAGAGGTTCAGCCAGACTGGCTCTAAAGTGACTTTCATGATGCTACATTTGGGGACAGTTCCTCTGTGTCACTGCAGAAATAGTCCTCAGAGGCAATTTGTTCCATGGTTATAAGAAGGGCCCTTGGAGTCAAAGACACCTGAATTCCAATTCTGGCCCCACATTTTATTGGCTGTGTCACCTTGGAAAGTCTATTATGCTCTATGAGCTTCAGTTTTCTCATATGTAAAATAGGGAGCATTTAAAAATACCTCCTTTATAGGGTTATTTTATAGATTTAATGAGGTAATTTGTTGTGCTAGTAAAAAGTAGGCACTCGAAAAATGTTAGCAACATTGTTAGGTGCTAGGCCCTTTGCTGAAGCTACGTAAATAAACAAGACAGGGCCTGCTTTTGAAGAGCTCCCACTCCAACAAAAAAGGCAGAAATCGACACAGAAAAGTTTCAAAACAACATAATGTGTTCCACAACAGAGGTTTGTATAATAGGTGAAAGATGCTGTGGGAACACAGAGGTTAGAGTTTGAGGGAAGGAGGGAAGATTTCACAGAGACGATAACATCCCAGGTGTGCTATGGATAAGTAGGAAAAAGCCCATGGGAAGAAAAAGTGGAAAGACATTCTAGCTGGAGAGGGCATCCTATGCACAGTCACAGAGGCCTGGGGTAGCAGGAGTGTTTTAAAGAAGAAACAATGCAGTGCGGCTCCAGTTTTAGATATGAAGAGAAAGATAGTGAGAAATGAAAATGGAGGGAGCAGTATGAGCCAATATGAGGAGGGCCTCATTAAAAGGTAGAATTTAATTCTGTTTGCAATGAACAGCCCACAGAGGAGGGCCATGGTGAGTGTTGTGTTTGGGGAAGATAGTTTGGAACTCTGGCAGCCTGTGGGTGGTCTATGGGGAGAAGGTTAATAGAAGGAATGAAAAGAACAGAAGGGAAGTGCTTCCATATGAGGGTGGGTTCTCTGCCATGGCAGTGGAGAAATTGTGGGTAATAGCATTAAAGGTCCCAGGCCTCCTTCTTCCAGAATCCTGTCACCAGTGCTCCAAATGGGATGCTTCTGTTCTACATGGCAGTCCTGGGGAGAAAGGCAATAGGAAATAGTCATTGAGCACCATCTATATTCCAGGCACTCACTCACAGAAGCACCATCTGCTGGCTAAGCTTAGAAATTCACTACCAGGACACACCACAGTAACAATAGCTACACACCACAGTAACAATAGCTACAGGCAGGATCATTGATGAATGCTAAAAATTAGTAAGAAAAACTTTCGGAAGAAATAAGATTTGAATAGCCTCCAAGTATCTCCACCAAGATATTTGTTAGTTACCCTGATGGTTTTAATATATGTCCAGAAATTATTCGGTACTCTTCTCCTCAGGACTTTGGAACTTAATTCTCTTTCTTTTGAGTGTGGGCTGGACTTAGTGACTTACTTCTAAAGGCTAGAATATGGAAAAGGAAAAATAGAGGAAACTGGGAGACATCCCCTTAATCAAATGATCTAGGTTAACATCACACATAATAAGTCATGTTGATATCATGTACCCTATGATATGATAGGATGGGAAGGACACTTCACCTCTTATGTATTCATAACTGCAGCTTCATCACGAGAGAAGATCAGATGAATTCAAATTTGAGGCCATTCTACAAACTAATTGACCAGTACACTCTAAAAAGTGTCAAGATCATGCAAGTCAAGGAAAGTCTGAAAACAGTCACAGGTTGGAGGAGATTAAGGAGACCTGATTAGACCAGTACACTCTAAAAAGTGCCAAGATCAGACGCGTGTGGTAGCTCATGCCTGTAATCCCAGCACTTTGGGAGGCCGAGGTGGATAGATCACCTGAAGTCAAGAGTTCGAGACCAGCCTGGCCAACATGGTGAAACCCCGTCTCTACTAAAAATACAAAAATTAGCTGGGCTTGGGGGCACGTGCCTGTAGTACCGGCTACTCGGGAGGATGAGGCAGGGCAATCGCTTGAATCCAGGAGGCAGAGGCTGCAGTGAGCCAAGATCACGCCATTGCACTCCAGCCTGGGCAACAAAGTGAGACTCCGTCTCAAAAATAAATAAATAAATAAATGTTTAAAAGTGCCAAGATCATGCAACTCAAGGAAAGTCTGAAAATAATCATAGGTTGGAGGAGACTAAGGAGACTTGACAACTGAAGGCAAAGCAGTATCTTTGACTGGATCCTGAAACAGAAAACTAAACAAGAAAAAAACAAAATACAAAAAACACTAGTGGATAAACTGCGGAAATCCAAATAAAGTCTGTAATGGGTGACTAACTGTCCTGGTTTGCTGGGACTGAGGGGATCCTGGGGCATGGAACTTTCAGTTTGGGGGCCTTTGTTTTGTTTTTGTTTTTTCTTGAAACAGAATCTCGCTCTGTCACCTGGGCTGAATTGCAGCAGCACAATCTCAGCTCACTGCAACCCCCGCCTCCCAGGTTCAAACAACTCTCATGCCTCAGCCTCCTGAGTAGTTGGGACTGCAGGTGTGCACCACACCTAGCCCTCAGTTTTAAAATCAAAACAGCCCAGTTTGTCTGGAACTGAAGGCTTTCCTAGGATGCGAAGTTTTCAGTGCTAAAAATAACGAAGTCCCAAGAAAACCTGGATGAGTTGGTTACCCTAGTAATACAGTATTACAATTGTACCAAGGTTTGTTTCTTAGCTTTAACTAACATACCATGGTTGTGTAAGACGTCAACATTTGGGGAAGCTGGATGAATGTTTACAAGAACACTGTTATCACCCTTCTAACTCTTCAGTAAATCTAAAATGAGTTCAAAATGAAACAAAACAATTGAACTAATTTTAAAAAGTGGAGCTGGTGTGAGAATAAATATAAGTATCCTAGTACTGTGTCAGGAATAGGTGGGTTCTTGGTCTCACTGACTTCAAGAATCAAGCCACAGACCCTCGCGGTGAGTGTTACGGTTCTTTAAGGCAGCGTGTCCACAGTTTGTTCCTTCTGATGTTCAGATGCATTTGGAGTTTCTTCCTTCTGGTGGGTTCGCGGTCTCGCTGGCTCAGGAGTGAAGATTCAGACCTTCACAGTCAGTGTTACAGCTCTTAAGGCAGCACGTCTGGAGTTGTTTGTTCCTCCCAGTGGGTTTGTGGTCTCGCTGGCTTCAGGGGTGAAGCTGCAAACCTTTGTGGCGAGTGTTACAGCTCATAAAGGCAATGTGGACCCAAAGATTCCACAGCAGCAAGATTTATTGCAAAGAGCAAAAGAACAAACTTTCCACACTGTGGAAGGTACCCCAGCCACTTGCCACTGCTAACTCGGGCAGCCTGCTTTTAGTCTCTTATCTGACTCCACCCACATCCTGCTGATTGGTCCATTTTACAGAGAGCCGATTGGTCTGTTTTACAGAGAGCTGATTGGTCCATTTTGACAGGGTGCTGATTGGTGCATTTACAATCCCTGAGCTAGACAGGAAAGTTCTCCACCTCCCCACTAGATTAGCTAGACACAGAGTGCTGATTGGTGTATTTACAAATCCTGAGCTAGACACAGAGTGCTGATTGGTGCATTTACAAACCTTGAGCTAGAAACAGAGTGCTGATTGCTGTATTCACAATCTGTTAGCTAGACATAAAGATTCTCCAAGTCCCTACCAGATTAGCTAGATACAGAGTGCCAATTGGTGCATTCACAAACTCTGAGCTAGACACAGGGTGCTGATTGGTGCATTTACAAACCTTGAGCTAGACACAGAGTGCTGATTGGTGTATTTACAATCCCTTAGCTAGACATAAAGGTTCTCCAAGTCCCTACTAGACTCAGGAGCCCAGCTGGCTTCACCCAGTGGATCTCGCACCAGGCAGTAGGTGGAGCTGCCTGCCAGTCCCACCCCATGCGCCTGCACTCCTCAGCCCTTGGGCGGTTGATGGGACCGGGCGCCGTGGAGCAGGAGGCGGCGCTCGTCGCGGAGGCTCAGGCCGTGCAGGAGCGCAAGGCAGTGGGGGAGACTCAGGCATGGCAGGCTGTAGGTCCCTAGCCCTGCCCCGCGGGGAGGCAGCTAAGGCCCGGCTAGAAATCCAGTGCAGCCCCCGTGGGCCAGCACTGCTGGGGGACCCCGCGCACCCTCTGGCAGCTGCGGCCTGGGTGCTAAGCCCCTCACTGCCCAGGCGGGTAGGGCCAGCCAGCTGCTTGGAGTGCGGTCCGCCAAGCCCACATCCACCTGGAACTTGCGATGGCCCACAAGCATCAGGCGCAGTCCTGGTTCCTGCCCTCGCCTCTCCCTCCACACCTCCCCACAAGCTGAGGGAGCTGGCTCCGGCCTCGGCCAGCCCAGAAAGGGGCTCCCACAGTGCAGCGGCGGGCTGAAGGGCTCCTCAAGCGCGGCCAGAGTGGGCGCCGAGGCTGAGGAGGCACCAAGAGCGAGCAAGGGCTGCGAGGGCTGCCAGCATGCTGTCACCTCTCAGTATCTTCACTTTTCATGGCAAAGAGTTGTCAGATGCAGGCAAGCCTCAAGAAGGGACCAGAGATGGAAAAGTCTGGAACTAGACTCCCCTCTGTGTCTCTCTAGGCTGCAGGAGCAGATCCCGCTCCTCTCCCAGCCCATTGTCTCCCAGCAGCCCTGCTTCAGTCTTCTGGCCACACAGCTTTCTCTTTCTCCACGCACATAGCTGTCCAGCTCTACATGACATCTGCTCCCAGCCTCGGCAGTCAGCAAGTAGAGTCTCCAAGTCCCACTGTAAATTCTAAGTTGAGCAAAGCTGGGTCTTGTGCCCAGCTCTGACCTCAATCACTGATAGCCAGAGTGTGGGTGACACAGTCTGTACCCTTCCATCTGCAGAGTCTAAGGAGGTGGGTAATAGGGCAGGCAAATGGGTCATCAGAACAGTAATGTTCATAGTGGTAAGATGTGGGAAAAAAATACAAATAATGTTAAAGGACAAATGATGTTTGCATTGAGCATCTTAGTGTTGCCTCAAGTAAGTAAAGCCATTTTGTAAACAAAAATAAATGTAAGGTACATACCCATTAATGGTCAAGTCAAAGACCAACAGCTGCCATTCCCTGCCTGAGTCACATGCAGACTCCCATGCAAGACCCCCTACTAGCCCCCTCCTCTCTAGTCTCAGGGACCCTTTCCCTCTGCTTCCAAGTGGCACGGGATGCATGGCCTCCTATTTCCTCTATTTTCTTTCCAGTCTTAATGTGATATAAATTCCGTATCTTGCCTTACTCAGGTCTGCCCTTTTGAATCTTAAAAGCCTGTTTGAGGAATCAAATAACTGAAATCTGACTATTTCTTGTCATTTTCCTTCCTACTTATCTTACTTAGCCTGAAGATTGTGTGAACGTCTTGATTGACTACAAGTAGAAATCAGGGACATGCATGAGGAACAGGGGAGGGGATGCATTAAGACCAATATTTTGAATTGGACATGTCAAACGTGTGCCTGAAAACGTGTTTAATGTGAGGAAAACCTGCAACAGACCTACATGTTTTAAGTGTGTTTAGAGGTGGTTCCATCTCGGAAAGAAAAAATAAATATATTTTGTAATCCCCAGTTACTTCTCTCAAAAGATACAGTATCTTTGCCTCTATTCCTTAACTTTTTTCTTCCCCTTCACAACCAGACAGTCAACTGGTTCAAGCCCAGTGAGTGTCTGATTCTGGAACAAGATTTATTAGTTTCAGCAAGCCTAACAATTTCCATCTTTAACTCTATTGCTTTAAATTTACGAAACTTACACTTCATATCTGCACTTTCATTTTTTTCCATCTTTCCTTCATTTTTATGAAACAGGGACAAAATGCCACCAAATGTTTAAGCAACTGCATAAAGGTGCCCTGGACAAATAAGGTATGCTGTGGCCAAAACTGGACTGTTGGCCAGTGGGTAGTGCCAGAAATACCTGTTGAAAGGGTCATTCATCAGTTGATAAGCAGATGTGTACATTCGATAATGCATGGTTTCTTCCCCGTCTTATGTACTGTATTAGATAAGCTTAATTTCATAAAAGTTTTATGCACTCATTGTAAAAAGCTAAACAGAGTTGTGTGAAGAACAAGTTAATTCTCCAGCCCTCTCCCAAGCCCCTCCATACCCAATGCCATACATGGAGATAACCAATGTTTGTTGCTTGGCGTGTTTCTTTCCACACTTTTCTCTATACAAACATAAATGTATGTAAATATATGTACACAAACATTTTGTGCCTTGTTGTGTTATTTTTAATCTCAATGGATTCATACTATGAACATTATCTTTCTTTTTTAGCCAATGGCATATAATGGACAGCCTTTTAGACCTCTGTATAGAAATCTAATTAATTCTACCTTATGCACAATATTTCACATTATGGATGCATATAATTTATTTATCCATTCCTCAGGATGAACCTTCAGATTAGTTCTAGTTTTTTGACACCACTATAAATTGCCTCATATATTTACAGAAAAAATAATGACCTATTATTTCTGTCAGAATGATGGCCCAAACTGATTTTACTAAATCAAAGGATTTGTGTGCTATTTATATCACTAGACATCGCACATTAGTTTCCCAAAGGTTATAGAAATTCACACTTCCACCAGCAATGTTTCAAAGTGCTTATTTCTCACTACCATGGGGTGTTGTTACTATAGGGGTGAAGAGAATTTTGCTCTCCCTCTGAAGGTTTGAGTCTGCTGAAATGAACTGAAAATAGATCAACAGGAGAAAAGGCATATAAATGTATTAATATGCATAAGCACAGAAGCCATACGAAATATGAGACTCAAATTAGGGCCAGATGGTTGAGGCTTAAATACCTTCTTCTTAGGGGAGAGGAAGATGGGTGATGTAGGCAATGGTGACAGGGTAGTAAATGATTTTCAAGGGAAAGGAATGGGTCCAAAGAGCAGACAGTAGTTTTTAAATGATTGTTTTAGGAAATTGAATGGGACTGGCAAGTTGTGGGAAAGCGAGGGGTAGAACTGCACTGTGAACAAAGGTCATCTAATTATGCAGATAAACTCTTTTAAGGCAATCTCGGAGATGCCCTCAAAAAAATAGATGGGCCAGGCACAGTGGCTAACGCCTGTAATCCCAGCACTTTGGGAGGCTGAGGCCGGCTGATCACGAGGTCAGGAGATCAAGACCATCCTGACTAACACAGTGAAACCCCGTCTCAACGAAAAATACAAAAAATTAGCCGGGTGTGGTGGCAGGTGCCTGTAGTCCCAGCTACTCAGGAGGCTGAGGCAGGAGAATGGCGTGAACCCGGGAGGCGGAGCTTGTAGTGAGCCGAGATCGCACCACTGCACTCCAGCCTGGGCAGCAAAGCAAGACTCCGTCTCAAAAAAAAAAAAAAAAAAAAAAAAAAAGATGAAAAGTCTGTCTGGGTATGGTGATGACGTGTAGTCTTTCCTCTTCTCTGGTGGTTAATCTTTCCTGGTTATTTAATGAGATTCCTAGGGAGAGGGATTAAGATAATTCCATTTCTTTTGGAGGGAAGTTTCCTCAGCCAGATAAGGAAATTCCAGAGAGAGAGCCTCTCCCTGCACTTTGGGGACAGGCGAGAAACAAAAGATTAGAAAATCCTTGGTTCTGAAGCAGCTTCTAAGATCTTTCAATTTATTTTAATTCAAAGTGCTCAGCATGCCAAAGCACCATACTTTTGGGTATTGTTTTCTGAGCATCAACATTATCAATGGTTTTAACATTTGCCAATTTAATGAGTGAACAATGAAATCTCATTCTTTTCATTTGCATTTACCTGCTTCATTAGTGAGATTAAGCATCTCTTCAAATGTTAATTAGCTAACACTGTGAATTGTCTCTCCTAATCTTTGCTGGGATTTTTTTCTCCTGTTGAGCTGTCTTTTTCTTCCTGTATTAGTTTTCTATTGCTACCATAATACATTACCATAAACTCAGCAGCTTAAACAACACAAACTTATGTTCTAGAGGTCAGAAGTCTAAAATCGGTCTCAATTGGACTAAAATCAAGGTGGCAGCCAGATCGTGTTTCTTTCTGAACATTCTAGGGGAGATCTGTTTCCTTGCTTTGCCCAGCTTTTCAAAGCTACCCACATTCTTTGACTTGGACCCTCTCATCATCTTCAAAGTCAGCAATGACAAGGCAAGTCCTTCTCAAACTACTGTCTCTTTTGTTCTCTGCAGCCAGAAAAGGCTTTTGCATGTAAGGTCACATTAGATTGAGCCCACCAGGATAATCCAGGATAAACCCTGCATCTCAGAGCCCATTAATCACATCTGCAAAGCCTTATTCATAGGTCCAGGGGATTAGGGCATGGACATCTTGGGGGCTGTGACTCTAATACACTGATCAATGTATGGAAGCACTTTTTTAAAAGAATATAATCTCATTGGCATAAATGTTGCACACATTCTTTAACCTATTATTTGATCTTTCATATTGTTTATGACTCTACCCTTTTTAGAATGACGTCTGCTCTCTTCAGACTTGCAAATAACTTTACTTTTTACCTTTCTTGTGGCTGAGTACTTCTGAGACAAATAACAGTTTCCTGAATTTCCTAATTTAAAGCATAAGTAGCGTGAAGAGCCAGAATCACAATGTCAGTGATATTCACACCCTCACCAGGTGTCTGATAGAAAATTTAGGGTAACAGTTGGAATTAATCCTGACAATGGGGTCATTTGGATTAATTTGAATACCTTGGACTCTCAAATTCTTCTGAGTCATCCTTTACCAATAGAAGTGTCCCATGTACCCTCAGTTTTGACCTGCATAGCTCTGCCTTGCTTCAAGACCCTAAGCAAAGCAGGGTCTTTCTGTGTTACCAGAAAGGGGTCTTAATCCAGACCCCAAAAGAGGGTTCTTGGATCTCACACAAGAAAAAATTCAGGGCAAGTCCATACAGTGAAGTGAAAGCAAGTTTATTGAGAAAGTAAAGGAATAAATGGGTGACTATTTCATAGGCAGAGCAGCATGGAGGGCTGCTGGTTAGCTATTTTTATAGTTACTTCTTGATTACATGCTAAACAATGGACAGATTATTCACGAGTTTTCCAGGAAAGGGGCAGGCAATTCCTGGGACTAAGAGGTCCTCCCCTTGTCAGATCATACAAGGTAACTCCCAGACATTGCCATGGCATTTGTGAACTGTCATGGTGCTGGTGGGAGTGTCTTTTAGTGTGCTAAAGACACGCTAAATTATAATGCTATCAGCATTATAATTAGCATATAATAAGCAGTGAGGACGATCAGAGGTCAATTTCATCACCACCTTGGTTTTGGTGGGTTTTGGTTGGCTTCTTTACTGCATCCTGTTTTATCAGCAGGGGTCTTTTTGACCTGTATCTTGTGCCGACCTCCTATCTCATCCTAACCTAATTCAGGAGGTTATCATGCTTAACTTCCTGGGAATGCAGCCCAGACGACCTCATCCTCATTTTGACCAGCCCTTCTTCAAGATGGAGTCGCTCTGATTTGATTGCCTCTGACAATTATCTTACCTGTAATCAATAGGATTGTAATTATGAAAGTGAGAGACAGGACTAGCTGGATTTCCTAGGCCAACTAAGAATCCCTAAGCCTAGCTGGAAGGTGACCGCATCCACCTTTAATCATGGGGCTTGCAACTTAGCTCACACCCGACCAATCAGAGAGCTCACTAAAATGCTAATTAGGCAAAAACAAGAGGTAAAGAAATAGCCAATCATCTATTGTCTGAGGGCACAACGGGAGGGACAAGGATCTGGATTTAAACCCAGGCATTTGAGCCAGCAACAGCAACCCCCTTTGGGTCCCCTCCCCCTCCCTTTGTATGGGAGCCCTGTTTTCACCCTATTAAATCTTGCAACTGCACTCTTCTGGTCCATGTTTATTACAGCTCGAGCTGAGCTTTCGGTCACCGTCCACCACTGCTGTTTGCCGCCGTCGCAGACCCACCGCTGACTTCTATCCCTCCAGATATGGAAGGGTGTCCTCTGTGCTTCCGATCCAGTGAGGCGCCCATTGCCACTCCTGATGGGGCTAAAGGCTTGCCATTGTTCCTGCACAGCTAAGTGCCTGGGTTCATCCTAATTGAACTGAACACTAGTCATTGGGTTCCACGGTTCTCTTCCATGACCCACGGCTTCTAACAGAGCTGTAACACTCACTGCATGACCCAAGATTCCATTCCTTGGAATCCGTGAGGCCAAGAACCCCAGGTCAGAGAACACGAGGCTTGCCACCATCTTGGAAGTGGCCTGCCACCATCTTGGGAGCTCTGTGAGCAAGGACCCCCTGGTAACAAAAGGAGTCTCATTCTCCAGCCCCCACCACTCCTTCTTGCTAGAAAACCCATAATTAGGATCAGATCCCAGCCTAACCTAGGGGTATGGATATAAATATGACATTAAAAAGGAGCTAACACCCTGAATTCCAATCTTCTGCTAATTTATAACAGCAAATACTTAGGGATTATTTATGGAAGGGATACTAAGGGAACTAGACCAGGGAGGAAAGAACATAATTGTGATCCCAAATTAATATATCCATATGGATACTCTAACTAGACATTCCAATGCAATATTAGATAAAGCAATGGCTCTGTTAGACTTCAAGAATGGTAACCTAAACTGTGGATTCAGTGATGACCTGTATTAAATCAAGTGGAAGTGCTAAGATATTTTGGCATAATTTTCTTGGAGAAAATAACTCAAAGATTAGAAACATAGCAATGTTGCCGTGGATTTACATGTGTGATCTACTCATGCATAACCTAAATACGTCTCCCAGAAGACACAGAGAAACTTTATTTAATGAGGCACTAAGAAGTATATTGATGGCCAGGCACTGTGGCTCATGCCTGTAATCCCAGCACTTTGGGAGGCCGAGGTGGGTGGATAACCTGAGGTCAGGAGTTCGAGACCAGCCTGGCCAACATGGTGAAACCCCGTCTCTACTAAAAACTACAAAAATTAGCCAGGTGTGGTGGCGGGTGCCTACAGTCCCAGCTACTTGGGAGGCTGAGGCAAGAGAATCGCTAGAACCTGGGAGGCGGAGGCTGCAGTGAGCTAAGATCACACCACTGCACTCCAGCCTGGGCAACAAGAGCAAGACGCCATCTCCAAAAAAAAAAAAAAAAAAGAAGAAGTATATTGATTAGGAACACCAGCATCATTATCAAAGCTCAGCAGTGGCTGTCCTCCACTGGCCAGGGGTGACATTAGTTGATACTGCCACAGAAATGGGATCCTTTCTTTCAGTAGAGGTGGTGGTATATTGCAGTGTTCCTGAGACATTAGCATGCATCAGAATCACCTGGAGGCTTGTAAAAAACAGATTGATGGGCCCCACTTGCGAAGTTTCTGATTCAGTAGGTCTGGGTGGGGTCTGAGAATTTGCACTTCTAACAAATTACCAGCTGATGCTGATATTGTTGGCTTAGAGCCCACAACTTGGGAACCAGAGAGCATACTTGAAAGGAATAGAGGAAGTAGAGGCACTCAACCACAGAGATAAGGGAGGTGCGGGTACAATAACTGGCAGCAGATTTAAATGATTTCAAAATGTTTTAACTCATGGAGATATCCGTCAGTGGTCAAATCATCTTACTGTTCCTGTGACTGGAATAGACTGGGAGACTACCAAAGTCCTAATTTTTTTCTGTTCAGTTAATCAATAAACAAAAAAACAAAGATTAGGTCTGGTGACAGCACAAAGATTCCTGGCCTCTCATCCAATTCTCAGTGTTTTGCTACTTCACCAACGTGGAGCTGCTTGACTGAAAGGGAATCCAGCTCCCGTGTGGAAGAGTCCTAGGACACTGCCACAAGTGTGCACAATAATTCTTCCTTCATACCCGCCATGGGACCTTCAGGCACAGGGCTGATGGTGCATGGAGAAGGGACTGCCCGGGCTTGTCAGAGATTACTGGACATTGACTCTAAATTGACAGTAATCCCCAAGGACTCAAAACACCACTGCAGTTCAACTGTCGAACTGGGGGTTTTGGAAGACAGGTGATACAGAGAACTTCTGCCTTAGTCCATTTTCACAGTTGGCCAGTGTCCATAAACCCACTCTGTAGATATTTACCCAGTTACTAAATACAAAATATATGCTTTCAGTTCTCACCATGGGGAGCTCTGCTGGTTTAAAGCCCATAATTACTAAGGAAGAAATGTTTCTACCAGAGGACACTGGAAGTTGAATCTTCCACTTGGCAATTTTGAGCTCCACATGCCACTGAATTAGCAAGTAACAAAGGAGACTATACAGGCTGGGTTCCCTGCTCCTAATTATCAAAGAGAAATGGGGCTGCTGATACCCAATATGGACAAGGGGGAGAATGTCTGAAACAATGGAATATATATTTATTTATATATTTTTATATATAATATACCATTTATATATACACACATATAAATAAAATAATTGCCAACTAAAAATTTTGTAGCATCATAAAAGTCTTTTATGTCCTTCAAAATAAAGACAAACTAGATACTTTTTTCAGATAATCAAAAACCTAACAGACCCATGTTGAAACACTAAACACTAAAGGAAAATTTTCAGGCAGAAGAAAAACAATTCTAGATGGAATCATAGATTTCCAGAAAGAAAGTAAAAGCATTAGAAAGAATATTATAAATACACATGCGCACACACACACACACACACACACACAGAGATCTAAATGAACATTGACTGTATGAAACAGCAATAATTATGACGTCATGCGGGGTTTAAAAACAGACGTGCAATTTTTAAGATACATGAGAATAAATAGTACAAAAGGCAAGAGATACACGACGTACTTGAAAGCCCTTGAATTACCAGAGTGTGGAAGATCATTTTTGCTAGGCTTTAATAAGTCAAGAATGCCTACTGGAATCTAAGGTAACCATTTTTTTAAAACTGCAAAAAAAGATAAACCTATCAAACTAATAGAGAAGAATGGAATAAATAAAAACTATTTGATGAATCTATAAGAAAGCAAGAAAGGAAAGAGAAAGAAATATAGAGCAGGTGGGGCTAATAGAAAAAAAGTAAGTAAGATGATAGATTTAAACTCAAATATATTAGTAATTATATTAAAAACAAATTAAATATTCCAATTAAGAGGTAAAGGTTATTATTTGGATTAAAACTCAACTATTATATACTTTTTACAAGAGATACACCCAAAATATATGGATATTAAAAAGATGAAAGTAAAATTTTAAAAAGTACCATACAAACCCTGATTTAAAGAAAGCTGGTATGACTGTAGTAATTAATATCAGACAAAATTCTCGCCTGTAATCCCAGCACTTTGGGAGGCCAAGATGGGTGGATGCCGAGGTCAGGAGATTAAGAGCATCTTGGCTAACACAGTGAAACACCGTCTCTACTAAAAATACAAAAAAATTAGCCGGGCGTGGTGGCGGGCGCCTGTAGTCCCAGCTACCCGGGAGGCTAAGGCAGGAGAATGGCGTGAACCCGGGAGGCGGAGCTTCCAGTGAGCCGAGATGGCGCCGCTGCACTCCAGCCTGGGCGACAGAGCGAGACTCTGTCTCAAAAAAAAATAAAAAAAATCAGACAAAATGAACCTTAGTCACGCCTGTAATCCCAGCACTTTGGGAGGCTGAGGCAGGCAGATCACGAGGTCAGGAGATCGAGACCATCCTGGCTAACACGGTGAAACCCCGTCTCTACTAAAAAATACAAAAAATTAGCCGGGCGTGGTGGCGGGCGCCTGTAGTCCCAGCTACTGGGGAGGCTGAGGCAGGAGAATGGTGTGAAACCAGGAGGTGGAGCTTGTAGTGCGCCGAGATTGCGCCACTGCACTCCAGCCTGGGCTACAGAGCCAGACTCTGTCTCAAAAAAAAAAAAGAACTTTAGGACCAACATGCTATAAGTGATAATGTGGGGTATTTCATAATTATCAAAAAGTCAACAATCAGTACAATTGAAAAAATATAAATTTGTATGTGCCTAATGGTATAGCATTAAAATAAATAATTTAGTAATTAACAAACCTAAGAGAAAAAAAGAGTCCATAACTGTAATGTGAAATTTTTAATATACTTCTCTCCATAACTGAAAGAGTAAATAAACAAAAATTTAAAAATGAGAATACTTAAACAACATGTTTAGTATACATTACCTGACATATATAAGATACAATAACCTAAACCGCAAAACATACCATTACTTTCTCTTTTTTTTTCCACAAATAGCACTTTTTATTTGACACTATTTGAAGTCTGAATTTTAAACAGATTCTTGGACTGGTAGTTCATATCCATCAGCTCGTTCAACTTTAACACCTGTCTCGTCCCCAGTGGCTTTTCCAGAACTACAGCCTTCACCATGAAGCTCCATGAGCTTTCCCAATTCAAACTTGGGCTTCTTCAGCATTTTTACTTTTCTAACGAAGACATCATGGAGAGGATAAATAGATTGGCAAGCTTTTTCTATGTCTTTTCCAATGCTGTCTGGAATCAATTTATTGACCACTTCTTTCAAGTCATTTGTCTGCACCTCTCGGGTCATGATTTCCATCATCTTCTTCCGGATTTGGCTGGTACTGAGCATAAGAGGTCTTCCAGATTTCTCAGGACCTGCTGGTGCTGAGCATAAGAGGTCTTCCATATCTGATTGTTGCGTTTTTTAGTAAAACCAACACAGAACAGACGAAGCAAGTAACCATCGGTAGTCTTGACATCAACGTGAGCTTCAATCATTGTCTGCCATTTTTTGACCATGGAACACATTTTGTCACTGGTAAGATCCACGCCATGGAAGTTAGTCAGGCAGTTTTTACCCTGAACATCTTCAGTAATCAGCTTGAATTTTCTAAATGCAACTTCATCATTCTGCAAATCAGCAAGACTCACTTCAAACACACGACCATCAGATGCAATTTTGGTTCCTTGGGTCCTGGTGACGAGTGTCTTTCCAATATTTCTTATATTGAACATAGCAGGTGCATTCACATCGTACCAATCTTTCTTAGAAAATGGATCAACCACTTTCTTCTTGGCTCCCTTTTTGCCACCTTTCGTAAGGCCCTTGTTCTTGTCAACCACCATGGTGCTGGTCAGAGAGCCAAAAGGCATACCATTACTTTCAAATGCACATAGAAAATTTACCAAAATCAGGCCGGGCACGGTGGCTCATGCCTATAATCCCAGCACTTTGGGAGGCCAAGGCAGGTGGATCATCTGAGGTCAGGAGTTCGAGACCAGCCTGACCAACATGGTGAAACCCTGTCTCTACTAAAAATACAAAAATTAGCCAGGTGTGGTGGCACATGCCTGTAATACCAGCTACTTGGGAGGCTGAGGCAGGAGAATCGCTTGAACCTGGGAGGCGGAGGTTGCAGTGAGCCGAGATCACGCCACTGCACTCCAGCCTGGGTAACAAGAGTGAAACTATGTCTCAAAAAAAAAAGAAAAGAAAATTTACCAAAATCAGTCATATACTAACTCATAAAGCAAGCACCAACAATTTTTAAGAAATTAATATCATCCAAAGTATATTCCTTAACTGTAATGGAAATAAGCTAGAAATCACTTCTTAAAAAAAGGTAACTAGAAAATTTCCAAATGTTTAGAAGTTAAGCAGTATACTTCTATATAGTACATAAGTGAAAGAAAAAGTTACAAAGGAAATTAGAAAACATCTGGAACTGAATGGCAATGAAAATATGACATATCATAATTTATGGGATTCAGTTAAAGTTATGAATAGAAGAAACTGTTTACCATTAAGTGAACATATGAGAAAAGATGAAATGCCAAAAGTCAAGGCTCTAAACATCCATCTCAAGAAGTTAGAAAAAGAACTGCAAATTAAACTCAAAGTGAAAGAAAATAATAAAGAACAGAAATTAATGAAGTGGAAAACAAATGCAGAACAGAGAAAAATCAAGAAAGCCAGAGTTCAAAATCAAGGCTTGCCCTTTGAACACTTGAATGAGATTTGTAAATTTATAAATCACTGGAAAAAATTAATCATTAAAAAAAAGAAGGCACAAGAAACCACTATCAGGAATGGAAAGGGGAATTAAAAAGAAAATTAAGTGAAAATAATGTGTAATCTGTTGTCAGTACATTTACTGATTTACATATTTAGATAGAAAGAATGAATTCATAAGAAAAAAAGAGATAGAAATTTGAATTGTACTATACATTTTAAAGAAATGAAAAACATATCTGAAAGCCTTTTATCAAAAGATTTAGGCTTAGATAACTGCATTGGTGAATTCTTCCAAACATTTAAAGAAAGATAATGCCAGTCACACCCAAACTTTTCCAGAGAACAGCAACTGGGAAACACTTCCCTACTTGTTCTATGTAGAAGTATAACCTTAGATTCCAAACTCTGACAAGGTTATTATAAGAAAAGAAAATCACGAGCCAATCTCTCTTAAAACAGAATTGAAAGCATTACAAATCTAGCAATTTATAAAAATAACAATACATCACAACCCTAGATGCGCATATTCCAAGAAAGGGAACTTAACATTTAAAACTCAATTAAGTTAATGTACCACATAAACAGAATAAGGGAGAAAAATCACATGATCATTTTAATAAACAAAGATAAATCATTTGATAAATTGTATATGTATTCACAATAAAATCTTTTAGCAAAATAGAATTAGAAGGGGACCTTCTTCATCTATTAATTTATAGATACCAGAAACCTACAACCAACATCACACCTAACAGTAAAATCCTAAAAGCTTTTCCCCTAAGATTAAAAAATAAGACAAAAATGACTGGGAGTGAGGGTGCATGTCTATAATCCCAACTACTTGGGAAGCTGAGGCAGGAAAATTGCTTGAACCCATGAGGCGGAGGTTGCAGTGAGCCAAGATTGCACCACTGCACTCCAGCCTGGGTAACAGAGTGAGAATCCATCTCAAAAAAAAGAAAAAAAAAAGAAATAAGACAAAAACACTTGCTATCACCACTTCTATTCAACATTATACTAGAGATTCTAACTAGTGCAATTAAGCAAGAACAATAAATGAAAGATTTAAGAATTGGAAAGAAAGACATAAAACAATCATAACAGATTACTATATAGACTACATAGTACACAATAGAAAATACACAAAAACTTGTAGACAAACTATTAGAATTAATAAGCAAACTTAGCAGAATCACTAGATAAAAGGTCAGTATACAAAAAGCAGTGGTAGCTTTAGATTCTAACAAACAAATAGAGAAAAAAATTTTAATATTCCAATTATAATATTGTAAATTTAAAAACCGGAGAATAAATCTAACAAAGAAGGTACAAGAATGCTACACAGAAAACTATACAACATTTTGAAAAATTGAAAATGACCTAAATAAATGGAGAGATATACCATATTCATGAAGTGGAAGAGAATATTATACAGATGTTAATTTCTCCTCAAATTAATCTATAGGTTCAATGCAATTCCTATCAAAATATCAGCAGGGTTTTCCAATTTGGCTTAGAAATTTATGAGCTGATTTTAAAATGTATATGGAAATGCAAAAGGCCAAAAAAAGTGAAAACCCTCTTAAAGATTTTATAAAAATCTTGGAAAGACTTAGGAAGAAGAACCAGGAAGATCTTAGAAAGAAAAACTATGTGGCTAATATGAGCTCCTCAATATCAAGACTTAAAAGCCAAAATAATTAAAGCAGTAATTAAGTCAATGAAATGGAAAATGGAATCCAGAAATAAAACCCACACAATACAACTACTTGGTTTATAACAAAGGTAATGTTGCATATCGGAGGAGAATATGATGGTCTTTTAATAAACATGGTGCTGGGTCAACTAGATAAACATTTGGAAAAATTATTGGATCTTAACTTCTACTTTATACCATTCACAAAGAAATCAAACATGCAGACTGTAGATTTAAAAGGAAACAGGATGGACACGGTGGCTCACGACTGTAATCCCAACACTTTGGTGGGCCAAAACAGGAGAATCACTTGAGCCCAGAAGTTTGAGACAAGCTGCAGCAACATAAGGAGACACCATCTCTACAAAATCAAATTTTTTTTTTTTTCCAAAATGGAGTCTTGCTCTGTCACTCAGGCTGGAGTGCAATGGCATGATCTCGGCTCACTGCAACCTCCACCTCCTCAGGCAATTCTCCTGCCTCAGCCTCCTGTGTAGCTGGGATTACAGGCACACACCACCATGCCCAGCTAATTTTTGTATTTTTAGTATAGACAGGTTTCACCATGTTGGCCCGGCTGGCCTGAAACTCCTGACCTCATGATCCACCTGCCTTGGCCTCCCAAAGTGCTGGGATTACAGGCGTGAGCCACTGTGCCCAGCCAAAAAAAAAATTTTTAATTAGCAGGGCATGGTGGTATATGTCTATATTTCCAGCTACTTGGGAGACTGAGGCAGGAAGATCACCTGACCTTGGCAAGTAGAGGCTGCAGTGTACTGTGATCACGCCACTGCATTCTAGCTTGGGTGACGGAGCAAGACCCTGTCTCAAAAAAAAATAAACAAATAAAAAATAAAAAAATTAAAAGAAACAAAACAATAAGATCCTAGAAGATAATGTTAAGATTTTTTTTATTTTATTTTAGGATAAAAAGAGATTAACTAAACAGGAACCCAAAGGCACTAGCAATAAAGGAAGTAATTGCTAAATTAGACCTGATTAAAACTGGGAACTGCTGTACTCCAAAAAATACTGTTAAGAGAATCAAAATCAAGTCACAGAATAAGAGAACTTTTGCTACATATGTATACATACACACACACACACACACACACGTGTATGTAGCAAAAGTTACAATATAATATTATATATGTATAATTTTAAAAGGGCTTAAATCCAGAATATATAAAGATCTACTACAAGTCAATAAGAATAACGCAGATAATGCAATAGAAAAATGCAATAGCACCATGATACATAAAGTGGGAAACTTGAACAAGTACTTCACAAAAAAAGTATAGAAAAAATGGCCAATAAACATATTAAAATGTGCTCAATTTTATTAGTCATTAAGAAATTATATATTAAAGCCACGATGAAATACCATTTTACACCCATGAGAATGTCTAAATTTAAAAAGGTTGGCAATACTAAGCATTGTTTAGTACAGCAATTGGAACTCTCATATATGTTAAATAAAATATGGTTCAACAGATCCACACTCATATGGTTTGGGTCTGTGTCCTCACCTAAATCTCATGTTGAATTGTAATCCTCAGTGTTGAAGGAGGGCCTGGTGGGAGATGATTGAATCATGGGTGTCGGACTTCCCCCTTACTGTTCTTATGATAGTGAATGAGTTCTCACTGGTTGTTTGAAAGTGTGTAGCACCTCCCCCTTCACTCTCTCTCTTCCTCCTTCTCCTTCCCTGTAGAGGTGCCTGCTTCCCTTTCACTTCCTCCATGATTGTAAGTTTCCTAAGGCCTCTCAGTCATGCTTCCTATACAGCCGGTGGAAATGTGAGTCAATTAAGCCTATTTTCTTCATTAATTACCCAGTCTCAGGTTATTTCTTTATAGCAACGCAAGAATGGACTGACACACACACAATGGAATACCACTTGACTTTTTAAAAAGAATGAAGCATTTATATGTGCTTGCACAGAAAAAATTCCAATTCATGTTTTTAAATGAATAGAGTAAAAGGATAAATAGTATATTTCTTATATGTATTAAAAAGGAAAGGATACAAATGTATAAATATTTACATATATTAATACACTATAATTATATAAACCTTTTAGGAAATATACACAAAAACTGTCAGTAGTGGCTACCTTTAAGGGATAGTGCTGAAAATAGAAGAAGGCTTTTACCTTTTGTAGTGTTAAATTTACCGTGTGTATTTATTTATAGTGATTTATATATGTAAATCACACTCATATGCACAATATACATATACAAAAACACATGTACACATTCATGCAGACGGTTCTTGCTTTAATGTCTAAACTTTGTAAAAAGGTTTCCATATACTTTTTAAATTTTGGCAGACACTTATAAAAAATAATGACTTGGGTTTTGGAATATTGACCTAATGTCCTACTTCTGGCAATGATTAGATAATAGTCCAATCCACCTCTAAGGACAGGCTTAATTCAGAGCAATAATACATTTCCTCCCATTTGGGAGCTTAGCCCTGCTTTAAGCAGGTGATCAAACTAACTGCAGAGTGGAGAGTCAAAGCAGGAGTCTAGTTCTGTGGGAATAAGGGTTCAGTTTATAAACTCTGGGCATCTATGGTTTGTTCAAGCAATTCACACACTATTCATCTTATAATTAATAGAGGTAAACCAGAGACTACAGATCATTGCCCACCACCTAGTACTTCTCTCGTTTTGCTTTTAGTCTTTTTCCTGATTCATCCCAGTCTTTCCTGGTTCCTGATTCTGAGTTCACTTTCTTATCTTTCTCTCTGCTTTCTCCTGACTTTTGCAACTTTAATAAAGTCTTGCTTTTTAGCTTGTCCTTCTTTAAGTACTTTGGTTCATTCTACTTTTAGCTGCATTTTGTAGGTAACCATCTCTACTCATTAGGATCCATTTACATTTTATAGTATTTACATTTGGCCATCACCAAGCCAAGCTGTACAGGCAAGAGAGTTTTGGTACTAATTATATCCAGGCCAAAATTTGCTTTATCTTAGACCACAGCAATCCCTAGTCTGCTCACAGGACAGCCCTGAGTAAAGGAATACAGGAACCTAGCATTTGCAGCCAGTTGAACAGACACAAGGAATAGTGACTATTGATTAATTCTACCAACCATACTTTCATCCATTATATTACTTGGGAAAAAAAAGAAAGAGAATTATCTTTTTTTTATTATTATTATACTTTAAGTTTTAGGGTACATGTGCACAACGTGCAGGTTTGTTACATATGTATACATGTGCCATGTTGGTGTGCTGCACCCATTAACTCGTCGTTTAGCATTAATTTATATATGACACAATAGTATTCCTTGAAGAGACTCATTTTAAAAGTACTGTTATGATGAATTCAAGTGAATGTGATTTGGTGACTGGATACAAGGCAATTATACAAAGATCACTATACTAGTTTGTTGTCATTGTGCTGGTTGTTGTTTTTCCTGCAGCAGTCAGAATTCTTTTTTTTTCTGAGACGGAGACTTGCTCTGTTGCCCAGGCTGGAGTGCAGTGGCGTGATCTCGGCTCACTGCAAGCTCTGCCTCCCGGGTTCACACCATTCTCCTGCCTCAGCCTCCCAAGTAGCTGGGACTACAGGTGCCTGCCACCGCGCCCAGCTAATTTTTTTGTATTTTTTTAGTAGAGACGGGGTTTCACCAAGTTAGCCAGGATGGTCTCAATCTCCTGACCTCGGGATCCGCCCACCTTGGCCTCCCAAAGTGCTGGGATTACAGGTGTGAGCCACCACGCCCAGCCCAGAATTCTTAATGTAAACAAATAAGTCAAGCTATTTTAAACAGAAATAAAATGTGTTAAAAGACAGGAAAACTCTGGAAGGACCAGAAAATCAGACCTGGTATTTCATCAGAGAAGGGCCCCCAAATTACTCCACAGAACTGAAACAGTGGAGTCACCATTGCCATCCTCCCTGGGCACAGACATTGCAGCTTGCCTCATTGACCCAATGGATGTAAAGCACTGTCTGTCACAATGAGAAAATCTGCCTCTGCAGGCTTCATGTATCTGCCTCAAACCCTACCAGAATGCTTCGGTATATCTTTCTATGTTATTAGCTTCTGAATCAAAGTCTGGAAAAGTATAACTAAGTGGCAAAGCCAGAGTCAAATGCCTAATTTTCAGCTACAAGGGAGGCTAGGAAATATCCATGGAGGAGATAGTCTTTACCTCTCACCATGATACATAAAGTGGGAAATTCCTCAAGCACAGGAAATATATCCAATGCTTCTGGATGGCCAAAGAGAATGAGAAATGTCTACTGTAGTTCACTCCTTTAACTGTCCAACACAGCACATGACCTTCTTCTATACTTAATCTTCCCAATCACACAACAGTAACGGTCTCATCTGAAATAATAAAACTACCCCCAGAAATATGTACCCATGTTCCCTAAAGCAATGCCTTATTGGGTATTTTACCCAGCTCCATATCTAGGCTCACTGTGTAATGCCCAATCCTTTTCTAGTTCTATATATTGATATTCTGTACACAATGCCCCACATAAAATAACATCAAAAAGAAGATGGATAAAAAATATAATTAAAATATATTATCATATGTATGACCCACCAAGGAAAAAATGCCTATATTTAAACTTGCAAATAATAACATGCTTCTATCTAATGTAATGCAACTAGTACAAAGGTGTACTAACTAACACAAAGGTGTACAAACCCTCTCCCCAAAAAGGGAAGGCCCAGAGCCCATAAGTTCCTGTATCCATGTTTGAGTGATACTCATTCCTCATGTTAATTACAATTCTACTATGCTCTCCTGGGTAGCCAAAAGTTACAAGGTTAACTCCAACTAACATATATAATATCAACCAGTAGAGAGAGAAGAAAGGGGAAATTAATTAATATATAAAAATATATGCATATCAAGGTGAGGAAGAATATGTATAGACATCACAATCCTCATTTCTTCAACTAGACATGAGGCCATATTTAGTGATTAAAATTTTCCACTACCCATCCCATAATCTTTTTGTCTTCACCAGCCTTTAGCTGACAATGGTTTTTTTTTTCCTAGGTGTTTCCCAGGCCAGCTTAACTCTGTCCGGCAGTAATCAGCAAGTGTCAGAGAATGCTTGCTGGGAAAGAAGCCCGCAGTGTGAGGCTGAGCAGGTAGGATGTGGGAGTCCAGTGCCACCTGCTGCTGACAACTGTCCTATCCATACTCAGGCCTTCTCAAAGCCCAGCCCCTTCTTTCCTACAAATACCTGGAGGGACCCCTAGAGTAGGATGAGGTCTGGCAACTGCATGCGATGGCTCTACAGATAAGAAAATGGGTCTGCCGGATTTGTTCCCAGAACCCAGAGCAATGCTTGACTCATAGTTAGAAGGCAAGGTGAGGTTTGGGTCAAAATCATAGATCTGGAGCTGTACAAATCTAGATATGAAGACAATCTCTGATTCTTTGTGAGCTCTGTGATCTTGGCCAAACTTCTTAATGTCTCTGAGCCTTGGCTCTTTGTAAAATAGGAATTAAAATGGCATCTCCTTTATAGAGTTGCTCTGATGATTAAGTGAGATAATGCACACAAGTGTTCAGCATGGTTCTGGGTCTGGGACACAGTGAATGTTCAATATATTCAGTTAATATTGTTTCTTTTTACTATTAAGAGCACAAAGTAATTATTTTTTAATGAATAAGTTTACCTATATTCAGGGAACCTGGAGTCCACAGCTCAGGTTGAGTGCCAGAGTCTGTCCCCAGCCTCTGATAATTTTGTTTTGCTCCTAAAAAGAGGTCTGGGGCTGAAGAGGGATCCTCCCCATAGCCCTACCTATTGTCTTGGACCAAGGCTACCTCCTCTGAGCTTCTGCGTGTCCTGTTCTTGGCAGTGTTTGGGGTCTGCCTTAGAGGTAAGCATGCCTCTAGGAACAGAGAGCTACCACTGGCTCAATCATTAACCTGACCACCACCAATAGCTCAGGCTATTGGGCCCCACTTCCCACTCCCAGGTTTCCCTGCCCCAGCCCTGGCTGAGATGTAGATGTCAGACCAGATGCCACCTTCTGCCCCTGTTCTCTATGGACAGATGGCCACCCTCTCTAAAAGGGCTTTTCTTAGTGTTACCTAGCATACCTGAGGGCTAGGCTATGGTAGGGAAGGAAATAGACTGATTGACTGAAAATCCGCTTGCTACAGCCAATTTGTAAATGATTGAGCTACCAAATTATTGAAAATTGATTTTTGTTTTAGTTTCAGTGTCACTTTCTTACAGGTATTTAACCTCAAAGCAGCCTGCCCAGGCTTGAAATCCTTGTCTATTTCATGGTTCAAAGGCAGAGCACTTCTTAAGTGGACATCATTTAACTGTGAACAGTTGGACTTTCTCGTAGATTCAGCTTCCTATCTTCTTTACTTTTGGAGACATTTGCCTTACTCTTTGCTTACCTTCTGAGTCTACTTCTACATGTATTTCTTGCTCTGACAGCAAACTGTCTGCGGCCACCCAGCCTACATATGGTTAAGGGTTGGACAGTGTTCAGGGAATTGGCCATTCAGTAATTTGATGATTCAGCAAATGGATTTTCAGCAAATTAACTCTTGGGGAGTTGGCTTTTGGCAAATAAGCCATTCAGTAAATTAGTTTTCATTGACTTGACCTAGATCCATAGGCAATCTAAGTTCCCAGGTAAAAGAATAGAATGCTAACTGGTAGCAAAGAAAGGAAGAGTCACATATTTCTTGTACTCTAAAGGAATTAGGACTCACTAACTCCTAACCACTGTGTGTACCAGCAAGTGTGCACACACACACACACACGTGTGCGATCTTTTAACAAAACATGCAGTGGCCGCATTACAGCAGCCAGAGTCTGTCTGAAATGATCCAGAAGTCCAGGAAGCAAAGGAGAGGGAATGAGGCCACTTGTTGCATTGCCACCTAGAAACAAGAGACTGTGGAAGCCTGAATCCACTCAAGAGCTGGTTTCTGGGGGGAAAAAAACCTGATTGAGAATCAAATTCAGTGGCATCACCCTAGATGGCTGGGTCTAATGTTTACGATGTTTGCAAGCTGATATATGCTGAGCACTTTCCATGCACAAGCACCACCCTAAGTGCTTGCGTCTTACCTTACCTGAAGGTAAGTACTATTATTATCATCCCCACAACACAGATGAGAAAACCAAAGAACAGAGAAGTGAAGCAACTGACTCAATGTCACACAGCTAATGCATGGTGGGACCAGCACTTAAATCTGAAGCTCAAGACACATTTGTTCTCTGATGGTAGTCAAAGCTTGGTCTCAGCTCAGATGGAGGGCTGAGAACCAAGGCATCAGGTTCACAGTCCAACAGTATGGAACAAAGCCATAGCCCAGGAGTAGGAATAGGAGACCAGAAGGGAAAACGAGGGGAGAGAACAGAAAATCAAAGGTACTGAGCTCCAGCTCTGGGCTAAAAATTGAGGTCACCGCTTTCTTCCCATTAGTCCTAATACTTAGGCAAGATTCCTGTTGCAGAAAGGGGAAACTGAAGCCCAGAGTCAGGGCCCACAGCTAGAAAATGGTGGAGCCAGGTTTAGCATTCAAATAGGCTTGACTGTAAAGGCTACAGAAAGTGGGCTGAAATGTGGGGCTGCACAGGCTGAGAAGAGAAGACAGGTAATGGGAAGATGAAGGTATTGGGCATTGAAGGTAAGCGAGGCCAGGCTCCCTGAGAAGGGTGACTTCTTTTCCCAGAAGCAACGAGGAGAAGTCAATCACTTGACCCTGGAAGTATTTCCCAAGGAGTAGCAGGATGTTCTAGAGAAAGCCCCAGCCATCTGGAGGATGCCAGGCACTTGCAGCCGTTTAGTAAACCCCCTCCCAGCTGTCAGACACAGCCCACTGAGGCATTTAATTTGGCAGAGCAAACATTGGTTATCAGTGAGAATGCTTATCAAATGTCAATTAGCATTCTGTCATAATTGATGTCTAATTAACATACCATCGTATGTTGTTGGGTGCCAATTAAATGCCTAAACAGTCCTTTCTATTTTATTGCATCAACAAGACAGTAATTGTACATTTCTCAGTTCAGTAACTTTGGAGTTAATTTTATTATAAGCCTTTTGGAATACAGAAACCCAGAGAGAATTCTCAGGCAGATATTTAATCGATGTGCTGCTTTGATATTGCTAAAGCTTACCTTATGTTCACTACTTTCCTGAGAAATCAAATTATTCATTTCTAGAAAGGTCAAACTCCACGAGGTGTCAGTGCCACGCTCAGGCAAACACGTATGACAGGAATGAGCTGGACAGGCTGGGGAGGGAAGGGACAGAAGCGTGGCCTCAGCTGTCCTCCCTCTCTGCCAGCCCAAGTGTCTCTGGGAAAGGGCTTGCTAAATGCCTGGGACTTACAGTTAGCAGAATATGGACTCCAAGGTACCCAGGGTGGGGATGTGTACATGGCCGAGTCTCAGGCCCTGCATGCAGAGGACATAATAGGTATGTACATTTCTCAGTTCCGTTTGGAGAGGGACCCTGGCACTCTGCCATCTGTACCCCATGGAAGAGCAACAATAACTCTGTGGGAATTGGAAGCAGAGCTCCCCAAAAGCTTAGCAGAGAGGAAATGGTTGAGGCGCATATCCTGAAGTCTAAGTGATAAGGCTTCAACCTTGGCCACAGAAAGGTGTACTACTTATGAATTGTCTCTCAGCTCCAAACCCACCTTTCTATCTCAGCTCAGTGACGCTGAGGCTAGGATGCTGCAAACCACGTTTCTGCTTTGCCGGCTGCTCCCTGTTGGACTTTACCAGTAGGGGGCACTTCAGGGAGACTGGGGAGCTGGAGGATGGAGCAGAACTTGCTCCTTCCCATTGGCTTCTGCTCCTATGAGCATCACCCTAGCAATGCCTCTTCGCCCCAGCAAAGGCAGTTCCTTCCTGTAGCAGCAGCTGGATTCATTCTGCAGTTTTTTTCATCCCATCTACCCTCCCACCCATTGCAGAAACCCAAGCACCAGCCATCACTCCCTACTCAATCTGAGTTCCAGTTCCAGGGGCTTTGCCCAAGCCTTGAGTTTTAATAATTCCATTCTTTTCCCTTATTCCTCCAGCCCTAGGTGTGAGTGCTGCTTCCTGCAGTCACCACGTCTGTGATAGTTTAGAGTCTTTTTTATGTCCTTTCAGTTATGGAGTTCACAATTTTATGCCTAGTAAACAATTCTTTATATTAAAATACTCTCTGCTCAAATAAGTGCTGTGGTTCTGTCTCCAAGGGGGACCCTGACTGATATGGAAGGAAGGACTAGAACCAGAAGGAGGCCTTGCAGAGGGCTACAGGAAACACACTTGTACCAAAAGGAGGAGAACAAACTAGGGGTGAGGGATGGAGGGAAGCGGAGGTGTGCAGGTGAGGAAGCCCACCTGCATTGGGCACTGGGGGAGAGTTAGCCTGCAGGATCAGAACCCAGCTCTGCTTTGTGCTCTCTGTGAAACCTAGGGCAAGTTGTTCAGCCCCTCTCTGCCCACTTTCCTCATTTGTAGAATGGAGATGATACATAAATTTGCTACCTCATAAATTTGCTTTGTGTATTTGATGATGGTTTCCATGAAAGCATCTGACCGAGTGCCTGGCAAAAAAAAATGCTCAGATGTTGCCTGTTGTCATGACCATCATGAGAGGCTGATGGGAAAAAGGAGGGTAGGAAAACGCACAGAAAGGGAAGTTGCTTGCTCACCTTGGACTCTCACTGGGAAGCATCATGGAGTCCCTTTATACACAGCTCCTCTGGAGAGCGGGGAGGTGATCCCACCAGCTGTAGCTGCTGAAGTTGCCAACAGGGACTTGTTTTATAAATGAGCCAAAGATGGCCTCTGTACATTAGCCCATGGATTGCTTATTTCTGCACTGCAGGCTGAGATCTGTTAGCTCAAAAGCCTGCCAGCACCCAGCTAAAATTTTTACACATCCAATTATTTTTAAAATAGCTCAAACAAGCAATTTTTTATCCATTTAGAGACTGCTAGCTTTGCAAACTCCCCCCATCTCACCCAACAGCTGTCACCTCTTGATAAGATAGGGTCTTGCAATTATAAGGCGCCAAACTGCTAAGGCCCTTCAGAGCTCCGAGCTCAGAGACTCCCCGCTTTGAGGCTGGATAATCATTTTCTACCCTTTTGAAACAACATGTTTACTATGAACTAAATTATTGCATTACTTGGGTATATTTCAGCGATTTAATATTGTCCACTGATATATCCACTTCTATACCAGTACCATATTCTTTCAATTATTGTCCCTTTATTATAGGTTTTAATATCTGAAGCAAGGTTTAATATCTGGAAATTTTTCATATCAAGATTTCAGTGGCTATTCTTCTATGTTCTAGATAAATTTTTTAAATGATTAGATTAAATGTTTAAAAAAGATGATATTTATCTCATAATATTTTACTCGAATAAACGTTATTTCTATATAAACTCAAAGAGAATCGCCACCTTGATAATGTCAATTGTTCTGGTCCCTTCATCCATTTCTTAGATAAATCACTACTGAGGCCGGGCCCAGTGGCTCACGCCTGTAATCCCAGCACTTCGGGAGGCCAAGGCAGGTGGATCACCTGAAGTCAGGAGTTCAAGACCAGCCTGGCCAACATGGTGAAACCTCATCTCTACTAAAAATGCAAAAATTAGCTGGGCAGGTTGGCGGGCACCTGTAGTCCCAGCTACTTGGGAGGCTGAGGCAGGAGAATCGCTTGAACTCAGGAGGCGGAGGGTGCAGTGAGCCAAGAGCATGCCATTACACTCCAGCCTGGGCAACAGAGCAAGACTCTGTCTCCAAAATAAATAAATAAATAAATCACTATTGAGGCCTCCTAAGTGCCAGGTACATTGTAGGTGCTGGGACACTGGGCAACGTCAGCTATGATTCCTGTCCTCTCAAAGCTTTGTGTAAACTGTATTTATTTAAAGAATCATTCACAGGCAGGTAAGAGTTGAATTCTCGCCACAGCATGGCTGCAAGTGGTGCTTGGAAATTAAGGACGTGATGAGGGCTGGATTGGGCTCCACACTTCTCCCAGGCAGTGCTCGAAGGGGAGCTGTTAGCGTATGTTCCCTGCAGAGCACCCAGGGCTGCCTCGGCCAAGTGCATGTTCAAATGGAGACAGCCTGGGAGCCTGTTTAATGACTCAGAACGGGAGCAAGATTTGGAGAAACTGGAAATTAAATGTCTAACTGAGTCCTGAGGATTGCGGCTAATGGGCTCACCTTGGGAAAGGGATTGGGATCCCGGCATTTTGTAGAAGTGACCAGATTTCTTACTGCCTTCCAGATATCTCAGGGTGGCCTCTTGAAGAACTGTTGGCAACAAAGTCAGCAAGGCTTAGAGACTCTTCATGGAGGGTGGAGCCCAGAAAGGGTCCACTGGACTCAGCAGCCCCCTCCCCATCGGCCATCTCCCTGCCCAGTCTGGCTGTCACTGCTCTCTATCTGCTCAGACCTAGTGCCGAGTTCCCAGGCAGCTCCATCTCCTAAACAGGCCTGTGCTCATGCAGGTCACCCCCAGGGGACAGTCAGAACAGCTTTGCAGGTTCCAGAGGGCTTGTCTTCTTCATTTCTCCCTTTTCCAGTAAAAATTTATCAATGGCTGGCCCCTTGTCTGGCACTGAGAAAGATGCAGGGATGTACTGATGGATAAGACAAGGTTGTGTATAACAAACAAAGGAGTTGGCTCCAGGGCACAGAGAGACCAACAACCCGTTAATTAGGAAAGCAATTTGTGGAAGAGAAAACTTGAATGACCAACGAGCATATGAAAAAAGGCTTGGCCCCATCAGTCATAGGGCAAATAAAAATGAACCAAAATATGACTTCATTTTCTTATAGTCAGACTGAACTTGGAGAAAACTCAAGTAAAGTTTATTCGTGTTTTGTTGTTGATTTTGAGACAGGGTCTCACTATGTTGCCCAGGCTGAAATGCAGTGGTGCAGTCATGGCTCACTGCAGTCTCAACCTCCTGGGCTCCAGAAATCCTCCCTGCTCTAATTCTTGAGTAGCTGGGAAGGCACTTGGGAAGGCACCTGGCCTTGACAATGTTTTTTAAAGCTGAGGATGCACACACCCTACGTAAAGCCAACAATTCCACTACTAGTGTACCTGCTGATAGATTCTTGCTTTGGCAACAGGAGATACAGGCAACAACATTCACTGCAGAAGGTTTACAATGTTGAAAAGTCAGAAACAAATGTACTCCCCAGGAGGGAAAAGGATAAGTAACCATGGTTTATTCTTACAATCAAAAGCACTCCACTGCGGTACAAATGAACAAAACATATTTACAAATTAACACGAATAATTCTCAAGAGTGTGAAATTGAATAGAGATTTAACTCAACTTCAGAAGCCTGGGAGTAGAGGGGAAGGGAATGGGAGTATTGGGGTTTTAGTTGTATTGTTTTAATATTTTATTTCTTCAAAGAGAGAGACAAAGGTAAAACAAATGAGGCAAGCTGTTATCATCTATTAGATTTGGGTGGTGAACACATATTTAAATTTTTTGTTTTTTTTTAATGTTTGAAAATGTTTCATAATAAAAAAAAAAACTGAAAAGAATATTTTGGCTGGGCACAGTGGCTCATCCCTGTAATCCCAACACTTTGAGAGGCCAAGGTGGGAGGATTGCTTGAGTCCAGGAGTTTGAGACCGGCCTGGGAAACATAGCAAGGCCCCACCTCTACAAAAATCCTTTTTTTTTTTTTTTTTTTTCTGAGACAGAGTCTTGCTCTGTCACCCAGGCTGGAGTGCAGTGGCATGATCTTGGTTCACTGTAACCTCTGCCTCCTGGGTTCAAGGGATTATCTGCTAAGCGATTATCTGCTTTAGACTCCTGAGTAGCTGGGACTACAGGTGCCCGCCACCATGCCCGGCTAATTTTTTTGTATTTTTTAGTAGAGCCAGGGTTTCACCATGTTGGCCAGGCTGGTCTTGAACTCCTGACCTCAGGTGATCCACTCGCCTTGGCCTCCCAAAGTGCTGAGATTACAGACATGAGCCACCACGCCCAGCCAAAAAAAATTTTTTTTTAAAGTAGCTGGGCGTGGTAGCATACCCCTATAGTCCTAACTACTCAAGAGGCTGAGGCAGGAGGATCACTTGAGCCCAAGAGGTCAAGGCTGCAGTAAGCCATGATCGTGCCACTGCACTCCCGCCTGGATGACAGGTGAGATCCTGTCTCTAAAAAAAATAAAGAATACTTTAAAACACAGTCTTCCAGGAGCTCCTAGCCTCCTAGGGTCATGAGATAACAATGTGATAAAGAGTTTTACAGGGAGTCAGACCGTAGACAAATGCCTGGAAGAACTCGGGGAAAGCATCACAGAAGGGGTGAGACAATTTGGGTCCTGAGGGATCCATAGGAGTCTTTTGGTTGGAGAAGGAAAGTCTGGGCCCCTTGGGCAGATACTCATGTAAAAGCACAAGGATGGAAAAGCACGCTGTTTGGGTGACCGGGATGGGTCGGAGAGGCAGCTGGGGTGGGAGGGTAGAGGCCTAACCAGGAAGGCTCTGGGCCACACTAAAGACCTCTTCCTATGGGACAGGGAGAGGAGCAGTATGCGCAGTTTCTCTGTCCCTCGTTTCTCAGACAACAATGATTCAAGAAGGAAAAACAAACAAAAAAAAAATGTGAGCCCAAAAGAAGCTGAGTATGATTCACTGGACTTCTGGCAATGGCTTACGAAAGACCATTGCCTGCAGACCACGTGACTCAGGTAGACTCCGTGGCCCAGGCCTGGCCAGTCAGAGTATTGCTTCTCAACTGATGCAGTTTTAGAGATGAACACATGGCCCAATCTAAGTCACAGGTAGGGAGTGACACCTTTACTGGGTTTCCTAGAAAGGGACTCTCCCTCTCCCCCTAGAGCCTAACAGATTGTGACTGTCCTGCCAGGGATAGGAGCCTGAGACCAGACCTGACATGGAGGAGGCAGGAGCGTAAAGAAGAATGGAAAGAAACAGCATCCGTACGGCTTCTGTCAAACCCAAATCAGCCACACCTGAACTGCTCCCGCCTAAGCAAGTTTGGATCTGGTTCTCCATCATCTACTTCAGTTAATCTCATGACTTTATCCCTTGTCCAGCTTAGAGTCAGTTTCCTTATCTTCAACTTTGGGCCCCTTAAAGTATGATCGGCCTCCTCCCAGGCTGATGACCTGAGCTTTGTATCTATCTCAAAGACCCTCCTTGGATAACCCTGGGAGGCTGGCCCGTAGGCAGAGAGGGTCAAATGCCTGACAAGAGAAGGTGAGAGAGATGGCTTCAAAGATTCTGGGAGCAGGGCAAGGAGGGTTCAGAGAGGGGCACAAACACCCCCTTCTCCACAAAGCATACAAGTCACCCACCGTTTGTTCAGCCCACGTATTGAATGGGGCCTTCCACGGTGGCTGCATTACAGCAGGCGTATTTAACATCACCCTTATCAATCTGTGACAGCCGTTTCTGCATTCTCTTCTCATCGCCATTAACATAGAAATAGCTCCATAATGACACCAGGCCTTCCCGAGCACCACTCTCTGCTTATCTCATTATCAATGAAACTATCTTGTTATGTGGGTAAACTGGAAACAGGAACGTTCTGTATCAGATGTCACGGGGCAATTCTCCCTCATTATTTCATCACGCCGAGAGAAACTGGAGCAGCTGCTGAAATCTGCTCCTGTTTTTGAACTTTAGGAGCAACATTTTAGAAGAGAAGCAGCTCAGATGTCAGCTGCAGTGAGTCCTAAGGGGTCTGTGAGGGGCATATTTCCTGACAACTCCCTGGTATTACTTGTCTTTGCACAAAGCAATGCCCCAGAAAGACACAGGGCAGTAAAGGCTGGGGTGGAGTGGAGAGGGGGAGGGGTCCAGGCCTGGCCAGAAATCCCCCCCAGTCAACCACTGGGTTCAGCTTTGCAGCAAGGGAGGCAGAGGGGGCTGCAGTAGCCAAAGCCCAGCTGTAACACCCCGTGACCTGCGGAGGGCTACTAATGGGTAAAAGTAGAGGTGGAGGCTTGCCAGTCTGTCTGTTCACTCCTTTTCCAGAGTTCTAATCGGGAATCTTCATGGAATACGACCTGTCCATCACAACTCAGCCCACTGTTCGTATAATGGCTTTTCCTGGCTGGTGGCTAATTGCTTTAGAATACCTGTGCTGGGCCCGCAGGTCACCATCCACTGTGTTTTATGGCTCTTGCAAAGGAAACCATTTATCAGGTGTGTAAACTCAAGGCAAATCAGGATCCTTAGAACATGCTGTTGTACTTGAGCTACAGGGAAGGAAAGCTATGATGCTTGGAAATACGAGCGTAACTGGCGGTGGCGTCTTCCATGGCTTTGAATGAGACAAGACAGCTGCTCTAGCCCTACCCAACAGAGAAAAGGAAAGAAAATCACAATCTCTCTATGCAGTGCCAATTGTTCCATAAGTGTAGGCTACAAGATTTGGAGACAATTAATAAGAACACTGTTGTATCAAGTTGGGCCCCTCTATCAAGTCTTTGCGGAATTCCATCCCGGGGTGATGCTGGGTAGCAGCCTGGCCCCTCACCTTGTGCTGGTGGTGCAGGGCATTTGCCTGAACTCTGACTGAAGATAGTGTCCTCCCCTGCCTACACACATACACCACACACACACACACACACACACACACACACAAGCATATACACCATACAAGCTCTTAGGAAGACAGCTCTGTGGCTTGCACAATTTTCAAAATATCATTGTCTCAATGATATCATTTGTATCATGGAATTGGGCTATGAGTCATTCAGGCCTGACTGAGAAAAGGACATTGGTCAGTCAGCTTTGCTGGACAACCTCCACAAGCTCTCAGTGGCATATGACAATAAGCACTAATTCCCATGCTTGTAAGTGTGGCCCACTGAAGACAACTGGATGCTTGTCAAGGCTGGGCTCAGCAGGTCGGCTCTGCTTCGGGCAGTGGGACTGCAGGGCTCGGCTTCCCACTGCAGGTTGGGCTCAGGCCTGCTCTATGTGTGCTTATTATGGGATCCGGGATGAAAGGGCAGCAGCTACCAGGAGGAAATGCTTCTCATTTAGGTTCAATCAGTGACGTGCGGGAATGCAAAGCCAATCTCTCAAGCACATTGCAAAGCCTCTGCTAACCCTATGACTGCTAATATTCCATTGGCCAAAGTCATCTGCCCAAACCCAAAGTCAAGGACCTGGAAGCATGCTCTGCACAGCCTGAGGCCATGGTGAGGGTGAGTGTGGGATCCTATTCCCCCTATGCCCATCCAGATGTGCAGCCTGCCTGGGGGTGCTGAGCGCTGTTTGGGGACCATGGCCTGTGGGAAGGAGGCCAAGCCCTTCTGCCTGAGCAGGGACAGCAGAGATTCCGCGCTCTGTCGGCCAATGCCCAGCTAAAGACAGGAAATTCGAGGTGAGTGACACCCAGACGTTCGGAGAGGAAATGACACCTGGAAAGCCTGGCCCTTAAGTCCAGCCTTTGCCCTGAGGGGTGGGAGCCCATAGGCCTTCCAGCTGGGTCCCCGCAGGAGAGGCCTGGAGAATGGAGGGGAGAGCACTTCGTAGTCATCTGGATCTGCCTGCAGCCCCGGTCACCTGGCTGAATCTGGGCAGGGCCGGGCCAGGCCCACCTTGGACAGGTGCCCTGCCCCACGTGGACAGGACCGAGGCTCGGGAATCCTTGCTTCCCACGGCAAATTTTCCCTCTGGAAAACGGGAGAGACAGAAACGTGTTGCACGGAAGCACCGGGAACGCGGCGCGCCCACGCTTCTGGCCCTGGCTGGGGGCGCCGTCGGGAGACCCATCCCTCATTCCGAGGGAGCCCCCCAGGACCCCCCCCCCCACCGCGCCCTCCCTCTCCCCTGCGCCTGAGAAGGACTTGGTGCCTCCAGGTCGCGGGAATCTTCATCACTTCTGCAGCACTGGAGGAGGGCGCCGTTTCCACCCCTCACCATAGGCTGTAGCCGCAGGCCAGGACGCTCAGCTGGCCCCGCTGGGGCGTCCTGGCAGACAAAGTCGTCAAGAGGATTTCCAAGCGCAGCGAAGTTGCCCCTCAGATGATCAGGCAGGGTCGGGGGACCCGGCCCTGGGATCCCGCGGCCCGTTAGCTAGCCTGACTCAGCCCCGGTGAGGCGGATCCGGAGCGGGAGCCGGGCGCACTCGTGTGGCCATGCCTGGGAACGCAGGTCCGGGAAATGGGCCTCCGGGAGCTCAGGACCAGCTGCCAAGACCCCAGGGAAAGAAACATCATCTGGAGGCAGGAGGCGAAGGGAGGGAGGCCCCGGGAGCCCCTTGACAGGCCTCATTCACCCTCTGCATGTTGGAAGGCCCTTGACAGAACTGAATCTTTTATGATGGCCAGAGATGCATCCCCTTTGAAAGGAGGGCTGCCAGGTAGCACAGCCCTGCATCCTGTTCCCCAAGTTTCCCCTTCCCCTGGGGACTCACTGAGCACCTAGTCACCCCACGGCTTTGCTCTCCCTTGGGAGCTCTAGCCTGAGTCCGGTGTGAGGCTCCTCCAAGGCTGCCCTGAAGATTTGGAGGCAGCCTAAGAGACATAGCCCAGGGTAACAGGAAACAAGACAGTAACAGACAACTAAGCCCTGTGGAATCCATTCATTCCACAGGAGGTGGGGCGGGACCACCATGAGCTAGCCACCCTGGAAGGCTCTGAAGCTGTGTCCTTTGCACGCTACAGGAGGCTTTTGAATTTGACCACCAAAATTCAGACTTACCAAAGGGCAAACCCCACAGTGAGTCCTCTGCTCAGCAGGGGGCTTCTGGGTTCCTTCCCTGCTTTAAGCCCAGAAAGAGACCTCACATACTTCTGGCTCCCCAGCCCTATGCACCTCTGACGTGAGAACTGACATTTAATGGGGAGTTACTGTGTGGGAGGCACACACTCCCTTCTGATCATTTGGGTGGGGACTGGTCCTACCCAGTTTCATTCAAGAATTGGAGTGTGACTGATGTGGTTTGGCCATGTCACCACCCAAATTTCATCCTGAATTCTCAGTTATTGTGGGAGAGACCTGGTGGGAGGTAATTGAATCATGGGGGCAGGTCTTTCCCGTGCTGTTCTTGTGATAGTGAATAAGTCTCATGAGATCTGATGGTTTTAAAAACAGAGTCTCCCTGCACAAGCTCTCTTCTCTTGTCTGCCACCATGTGAGACCTGCCTTTCACCTCCTGCCATGATTGTGAGGCCTCCCCAGCCATGTGGAACTGTAAATCCATTAAATCTCTTTCTTTTGTAAATTGCCCAGTCTCAGGTATCTCTTTATCAGCAGCATGAAAACGGACTCATACAGTGACCTTAGATGTGCTAAGAGTAAACTGGAAATTTTGAAGAAGTTCATCCAGGCAGATTGTCTTCACATTTTGGCCAGCTGCCTGGGAGCTTGATGCCATCTTTTGGATTTAGCCCAAGATTCTCAAACTTGTGATCAGTTATACTCCAAGGAATCCATAAAGGAATTTTGCTTTATTTAGTCATTTCATGGAGCATGGTGCACTGGGATATGTTGACAGTCATTTGATGTGATTGTGAGTTTGTTATTGATATAATTAGTGCAGCCAGAGAAAAGCAGCTAAAACTTCTGGGAAATTGACTCGTAATATTGTAACACATAATATAGGGGAAAAAGCAGAACCACAATAATGATTGGGGACTTGTGGTTCCCGTGTGCTTGAAGATGTGTGTGCTTGGGATTTTGATAATTTACAAAGCTTTATGCCCTCATCTCTCTGCTTTCCAGCCTTTTTAAGATCTGAAAGGAAATTTGCGAATTGGCTTCTGAAAGCTATAACTGATACATCAGCAAATCAGAGCTGGCCTTGGCGAGTGAAGTCCAAATCCTGGGGCCCAGACCTGGACCCCAGTGATGGAAGGAGCACTGTATACCTGGAGACCAAAGAATCCTTTTCAAAAGAGACACCCACTTCAGGTGCAGGGGTGGCTCATTCTACTTCTGAGAAACAAACTTGCCTTCCCCCTGCCCCTCCTTTCCCATTGTTGACAACACCCCCACCCCAATCCCTGGCCTGCTGACACAGAGAACGTGTCCCAACTGGCAGAGCAAAGTTGTTTGGAGCCACTGAACACTTTAGCCAAATTCTTCAACTCTAAGCTAGCCTGCATCTAGAAGACAAAGACAACTGTTCTCCCATAATAACACAAAAGGTTCTTAGGGTTTTGGGGCATTACCCGTGGTGACCAGAGTGCCTAGTCCACCTCTCTGGAGCCAGGAAGAGGGAGAAATACTCTCTCTAGAGTATTTCTTCTATCTCCAGACGTGAAAGAAATACAGTGCCAGCCACATACTCAATTTTAAATTTTTTAAAAGTCCCATTTTATAATGTGAAAAGAAATAAGTAAAATTAATAACTTATTTTTTATTAATCCAGCATGAAATAATTTATTTCAAGATGTAATGAGTATAACAATTATTAATGAGATATTTTACCTTTTTTATATGAAATCTGCTGTGGATTTTATATTTCCAGGGCATCTCAGTTCAGACCAGCTGCAATTTAAGTGCTCAGGAGCCACATGTAACCTGTGACTGCCTTATTGGACAGCGCAGGTCTAGAGTACATCTCTGGAGCTCATGGAACAACAGAGCACTGTCACTGCCACCACCCAAAGTCTAAACCAAGGGGCCAGGCCCTCAGCGCTGCCTTCGAAACATAACTGAACCAAAACTACCACAAATGTGGGTGGTGCCTGGGCCCGAAAGACCTAGTGGATAGCATTTGCTGAAGCCTTCATGGGTCATTCTCATCCCAGGAATGACTGCTTGGGGAAAGGCTGAGCCAGGGCCCCTATATAAACAAGCATACTTGTTCCATCGGGACCCTTGGTTGGCTTTTCCAGGTAAATGAATGTCCACAGGAGGGCACCTACAACATCTTTAGTGCTATTGTTGTTGAATTAAAAATGAAGTCCAAGGCTGGTCTTGTGATGGATTAATCGACTTTTTATTGTGCAATAAGCAATGGAACACACGTTTCCTTCTTAGCCTTGGCTGCCAGGAAACTCAGAGCCAAGTAGGTTCTCAGTTAAAAACTATTGCCTCAGCTATTCCTCCATTATGATATGGTTGTTTTCCTTTCACTTTTATTTTAATACTTTGAGGATTTGACAGGGTTTCCATCTTCTGAAACTTTAAGCAACTGTAAATCATTTTTAGAAATGGGCGGGGTACATATAAGGAAGGTTTCAGATTTTACCACTAGATGGCAGCATTGTACAATAGACTACCGCCTTCAGCCTCCCGCCGGCCCTCCCCACTATCGCTCCGGCCTATTCCACTCCTTTAATAGCTCTATGACTTTGGGCCATCGACTTTTAACACTCTGAGCCTCTCCTCTGTTTTATCATGTGAAAAAGGAAATGCTATTGGGAAAACGAACTGAGATGAAATATAGCTGGAGATGTAGTAGTAGCCTTGTGATTAAGTGCATGGATTCTGATGCAGATGACCTGGTTTCAAATTCTATTTCGCCATTTAATAGCTGTAAGTGCAGGCAAGGTATCTAACTTCAAGCCTTAGCTTCTCCTCTGTAAAATAGTGAGGCTAGTGCCTGCTTCTTAGGAATGTTGCAAGAATTTGAGGGCAGGATATAAAGCGCTTAGAACAATGCCTGGCCACACAGAACATCAAGGGTTAGAAGCTACCATCATTATCATCATCATCACATAAAGCACCCAGCACAGCACATGAAGTCACGCTTCTAGACCCCAGTGTGACACTCTTGTGCCTGTTGGTCTGCGAGATGTTGGAAATGAGGCCTCTGCATGGGCTTTTCTTTGTGCCAAGGTGGGAGAACTGACTTCTGGCCCTGCTGCTCTTTGGGGTCAGAAACTGGAGGGGGAGGGAGGGATGTGGTAGGTGCACTGGGAAGAAAGATGTCTCGGAGCAGCTTGTGCTGTGGGGAAGGCTTGTGGGAAGTGGGCTGGAGAGGTGAACAAATCTCTTTACGAATGTCATTGTGCAGTGTATTTGGATCCCGTCACCATTTTTGACAAAGCAAGTAAAGAGTTGACACTATTGTGAACTTTTGGCTCCCGGACTGTGTTTTAGTTTTTCCACTGCACCCTCCGTCAACACTAAACAAGAGTGGTCCTTCATTTATAATGGTTGCATTTATAAAGCACTCAACAAACATTAACTATTATTGTTGAGTGTCAGAGAACACTCAATAAACATCATGTATTATTATGCGACCAGGCTTCTGCATTCCACACCCACGTGGGTGTATAACGCTGGGTTTTCTCCAGTGCAGTCTCCACCTGCAGGACCATAGAAACCCCCAAACTCCCTGTTGTTTCCTTTGAAACTCACTGTATTTTCTGTTTCCAAGAACAAAAATGATTTTGTTGAATTTAATTTTCAAGTTTATATTACAGCAAAAGAAACTCAGATTTGGGAAACAAAATTAAAATTATAGTATTGAATATTCTTTCTTTAAACTCCACCCCCTCAGATATTCTAATTAACCCTCTGAAGGCAGCTTAACCTTCCCTGAAGCTCCTTGGTTCCATGAGAAGTGATTCCCCCTCAACCTCCCTCTCTAAATCTCTTCCTGTGTTAAAAAATCAATATTAGACATGAGGCCTTGCCTCAGTTTGGGGAGCATATATCTAAACACCACAGGCCCTACAGTCTGGCATACTCAGCTTCCCAAACCCTCTGTGCTATATTCCTAAGATTCCCACTGCTTCACTCACTGATAAGGAATAATGTAAGACTAACTTTATTAAAACAATTTGGGGTCACCATGTGGTGCCCAGACAGTCATCTCTTGCTACACAGTGTGTTTGGAGGAATAAGGTAGGAATCAGATGCAAAATCTTCAGTGGGGCTCTCAGAACTAGGGATCCCAAATTAGAGGGTCCAGAGACCTGGGGCCATGCCCCATGGCCACATGGGCCTGTCTGTGATGGACATCTGACAGTGAGCACAGGCTTTGCCTTCCCACCCCCCCAAAGTTGGAAGGCAGCTGTGGCTCATTGCTGCTATCCTCCTGGGCCACCAAAGGTCACAGCATAGGTCTATGGCCACAGGGAGTCAATCTCTCTTGGGGGTTCCAGCTTCAGCAGCATCAGCCTTGAGAGAAAAGGGGCTGTGCAATCAGGCAAGTACAAGGTGGGGGAACAAAGGCATCCACACTGGGAAAGGAAAAGTAACACTGTCTACTGTAGATGACAAGCTCCTGTGTGCAGAAGATCCCAAGGAACCCATAAAAGCACTATCAGAACTAATACAAAGATCTATTAGTCTGCTTTAATCCTGCTGATAGAGATATACCAAAGACTGGGTAATTTATAAAGGAAAAGAAGTTTAATGGACTCACAGTTTCATGTGGCTGGGGTGGCCTCACAATCATGGTGGAAGATGAAAGGCATTTCTTTTTTTTTTTTTTTTTTTGAGACGGAGTCTCGCTCTGTTGCCCAGGCTGGAGTGCAGTGCCGTGATCTCGGCTCACTGCAAGCTCCGCCTCCCGGGTTCACGCCATTCTCCTGCCTCAGCCTCCTGAGCAGCTGGGACTGCAGGTGCCCGCCACCACACCTGGCTGATTTTTTATATTTTTTAGTAGAGACGGGGTTTCACCATGTTAGCCAGGATGGTCTCGATTTCCTGACTTAGTGATCCACCCGCCTCAGCCTCCCAAAGTGCTGGGATTATAGGCGTGAGCCACCACGCTCGGCCGAAAGGCATTTCTTATGTGGAGGCAGGCAAGAGAGAGAATGAGCAGGGGAACTCCCTTTTTTAACACCGTCAGATCTCGTGAGACTTATTCACTACAAAAACAGCAGCACAGGAAATACCCACACCCATGATTCAATTACCTCCCACTGGGTCCTTCCCATAACATGTGGTAATTACGGGAGCTACAATTCAAACTGAGATTTGGGTGAGGATACAGCCTAACCATATTATTCCACCCCTAACCTCTCCCAAATCTCATGTCCTCACATTTCAAAACATATCATGCCTTCCCAACAGTCCCCCAAAGTCTTCTTTCAGCAAAGTCTCATTTGAGACAAGGCAAGTCCCTTCCACCTTATAAGCCTGTAAAATCAAAAGCAAGTTAGATACTTCCTAGATACAATGGGGTTACAGGCACTGGGCAAATAAACCCACTCCAAATGGGAGAAATTGGCCAAAACAAAGGGGCCACAGGTCCCATGCAAGTCCAAAACCCAGTAGGGAAGTCATTAAATCTTAAAGTTCCAAAATGATCTCCTTTGACTCCATGTCTCACATTCAGGTCATGCTGACAGAAGAGGTGGGCTCCCATGGCCTTGGGCAGCTCCGCCCCTGAGGCTTTGCTGGATACAGCACCTCTCCTGGCTGCTTTCACAGGCTGGCATTGAGTGTCTGAGGCTTTACCAGTTGCATGGTGCAAGCTGTTGGTGAATCTACCATTCTGGGGTCTGGAGGAGGGTGGCCCTCTTCTTACAGCTCCACTAGGTGGTGCCCCAGTAGGGACTCTGTGTGAGAGCTCGACCCCATATTTCCCTTCTGCACTGCCCTCACAGAGGTTCTCCATGAGGGCCCCACCCCTGCAGCAAACTTTTGCCTGGAGATCCAGGTGTTTCCATACATCCTCTGAAATCTACACAGAAGTTCACAAACCTCAATTCTTGACTTCTGTGCACCTGCAGGCTCAACACCACGTGGAAGCTGCCAAGGCTTGGGGCTTGCACCATTTGGAGTCACAGCCTGAGCTGTACCTTGGCACCTTTTAGCCACAGCTGGAGCAACTGGGACACAGGGCAGCAAGTCCCTGAGTTGTACACAGCATAAGGGCCCTGGACCCGGCCCAGGAAACCCTCCTACGTCTCTGGCCTGTGATTGGAGGGGTTGCCTTGAAGTTCTCTGACATGCCTTGGAGACATTTTCCCCATTTTCTTGGTGATTAACATTGGACTCCTTGTTACTTACCCAATTTCTGCTGCTGGCTTGAATTTCTCCCCAGAAAATGGGTTTTTCTTTTCTATCACATCATCAGGCTGCAAATTTTCCAAATGTTTGTGCTCCGCTTCCTCTTGAACACTTTCCTGCTTCAAAATTTCTTCCACCATGGCTGGGCGTGGTGGCTCATGCCTGTAATCCCAGCACTTTGGGAGCCTGAGGCAGGCGGATCACCTGAGGTTGGAAGTTCGAGACCAGCCTGACCAACATGGAGACACCCCATCTCTACTAAAAATACAAAATTAGCCAGGCGTGGTGATGCATGCCTATAATCCCAGCTACTCGGGAGGCTGAGGCAGGAGAATCGCTTGTACCCGAGAGGTGGAGGTTGTGGTGAGCCGAGATTGCGCCATTGCACTCCAGCCTGAGTAACAGGAGTGAAACTTCGTCTCAAAAAAAAAAGAAAGAAATTTCTTCCACCAGATACCCTAAATCATCTCTCTCAAATTCAAAGTTCCACATATCTCTAGGGCAGGGGCAAAATGCTGCCAATCTCTTTGCATAGCAAGAGTGACCTTTACTCCACTTCCCAACAAGTTCCTCATCTCCATCTGAGACCACCTCAGCCTGGACCTTATTGTCCATATCACCGTAAGCAATTTGGTCAAAGCCATTCAACAAGTCTCTAGGAAGTTCCAAACTTCCCCACATCTTCCTGTCTTCTGAGCCCTCCAAGTCTCTAGGAAGTTCCAAACTTTCCCACATTTTCCTGCCTTCTTCTGAGCCCTCCAAACTGTTCCAAGTTCTGCCTGTTACTCAGTTCCAAAGTTGCTTGCACATTTTCAGATATCTTTACCGCAGCATCCCACTCTCAGTACCAATTTACTGTATTAATCTGTTTTCATGCTGCTGATCAAGACATACCCAAAACTCGGTAATTTATATTAATGGACTCACAGTTCCACATGCCTGAGGAAGCCTCACAATCGTGGCAGAAGGTGAAAGGCACATCTTACACAGTGGCAGACAAGAGAGAGAATGATCAGGGAAACTCCCCTTTATAAAACCATAGATCACGTGAGACTTATTCACTACCATGAAAACAGCACAGGAAAGACCTGCTCCCACGATTCAATTATCTCCCATTGGGTCCCTCCCAGAACACATGGGAATTATGGGAGCTAACATTCAAGATGAGATTTGGGTGGGGACACAGCCAAACCATATCGTAAGCACAGTAAGTCTCAGGATACAGGATCAGTATACAAAAATCAATTGCACTTCTATGTATAAACAATGAACAATCTGAAAAAGATATTAAGGATACAATTCCTTGCACAACAGCAACAAAAAATAAAATACTTAGGAATAAATTTAACAAAAGAAGTATAAGATTTTTACACTGAAAATTATAAAACATTGCTGAGGGAAATTTTAAAAATCTATATAATTTTAGAGACATTTCATGTTCATGGATCGGAAAATTCAGTGTTGACAAGATGACTATTCTTCCCAAACTGAATAGTTTCCATGCAATTCCTATCAAAATTCCAGCATGCATTTTTGCAGAACTTAACAATATGATCCTAAAATTTATATGGACTTATGAAAGACCATGAATAGCCAAATAAATTTTGAAAAAGAAGAGCAAATTTGGAGGACTTTAATTTCCTAACTTCAAAACTTACTGTAAAGCTATAATACAATTATGAAGACAGTGTGGTCTGGCATGAGAACAGATGTATGGATCCACAGAACAGAGCTGACCATCCGGAAAATAAATTCTTTTATTTACATTCAATTTACTTTCAACAAAAGTGCCAAGAGAGTGCCTTGGGTAAAGGATAGCCCTATTAACCAATAGTGGTGAGACAATTTGGTATCCACATGCAAGAAGATGCGCTTTAACCCCCACCTCATTCCATACACAAAAATTAACTCAAAGTGGATCACAGACTTACACATAAGAGCTAAAACAATATGACTTTTAGAAGATGACATAGGAGAAAACCCTCAAGGCCTTGGGCAAAGCAAAAATTTCTTAGATATAACACCAAAAGCAAAAAAACAAAAGAAAAAAATTGATAAATTTGACTTCATCAAAATCAAAAAACTCTTATGCCCCAAAAGACATAGACAAACAACAGACTGAGAAAATATCTGCACAACACGTATCTGATAGTGACTTGTATCTAGAATATACAAAGAATGCTCATACTTGATAAGCAAGCCCATCAAAAACCATGGACAAAGATTTAAATGGATATTTCACCAAAGAAGGTGTATGAATGTCTAATAAGCAAAGCACATGACAAGATGCTCATTGTATTAGTCATTAGGAAAACACAAAGCAAAAGCACAATGAGACACCATTTCACATGCAGCACAATGGCTATAATAAAATATACAGTAACAAATGTCAAGAATGTGGAGAAATGGGAACACTTATACATCGCTACTAGGGACATAAAATGGTGAAGCCAACTTGAAAAACAGTTTGGCAGCTTCTTAACAAGTTATACATCAATTTTTCATATGATCCAGCAAATTCCACTCTTAGGTATCTACCCGAGAGAAACGAAAATATATTGAAATGGCCTCATTTTCTGGGGTGCCACCTGAAGTTCTTTGTCTCACAGCCGAGGAAATCAAGGACACATACATGCCAAGGGTGAGGTTACAGCAGAAGTTTAATAAGGGAAAGAAAGAGAGAAAGCTCTCTGCCACAGAGAGGGGTCCTAAAAAAGGGTTGCTGTTTCACAGCTGAATACAGAGGCTTTAAAAGAAACCAATGAGAGCTGCATGTCTCATTTGCATAAGGCATGTATTTCTGGTAGCTCCACCCCATCCTCCTGAGAGACAGGACTACCTGGATTTCCTAGGCCGATTAAGAATCCCTAAGCCTAGCTGGGAAGGTGACCACATCCGCCTTTAAACAAGGGTCTTGCAACTTAGCTCATACTCGACCAATCAGGTAGTAAAGAGAGCTCACTAAAATGCTAATTAGGCAAAAACAGAAGGTAAAGAAATAGCCAATCATCTATCGCCTCAGAGCACAGTGGGAGGGATAATGATTGGGATATAAACCAGGCATTCGAGCCAGCAATGGCTACCCACTTTGGGTCCCCTCCCTTTGTATGGGAGCTCTGTTTTCACCCTATTAAATCTTGCAACTGCATGCTGTTTTGGTCCATGTTTGTTACGGCTCGAGCTGAGCTTTCGCTTGCCATCCACAACTGCCATTTGCCGCCATTGCAGACCCGCCGCTGACTTCCACCCCTCTGGATCTGGCAGGGTGTCCGCTGTGCTCCTGATCCAGTGAGGCGCCCATTGCTGCTCCCGATTGGGCTAAAGACTTGCCATTGTTCCTGCATGGCTAAGTGCCTGGGTTTGTCCTAATCGAGCTGAACACTAGTCGCTGGATGCCACGGTTCTCTTCCATGACCCATGGCTTCTAATAGAGCTATAACATTCACCACATGGCCCAAGATTCCATTCCTTGGAATCCGTGAGGCCAAGAACCCCAGGTCAGAGAATAAGAGGCTTGCTGCCATCTTGGAAGTGGCCTGCCACCATCTTGGGAGCTCTGGGAGCAAGGTCCCCTCCCCAGTAACATTTTGACAACCATGTAAGGACCTCCAAAGTGGTGAGTAACATTGGACCACTTTCACTTGCTATTCTGTACTATCCTTCCTTAGAACTGGAGGAAAATATCAGGCACCCGTCGGCCAGTTAAAAACGATTAGCGTGGCCGTGGGACTTAAGACTCAGGTGTGAGGCTGTCTGGGGAAGGGCTTTCTAACAACCCCCAACCCTTCTGGGTTGGGAGTGTTGGTCTGCCTAGAACCAGCTTCCACTTTCAATTTTCCTGGGGAAGCCAAGGGCCAACTAGAGGCAGAAAGCTGTCGTTCTGAACTCCCGGCATTAACCAGTTGAGATCATGGCGCAGCCAGAAGTCTCTATTCAACAGTCGCCCATGTGTGCACCCCTACCTTTCCTTCTGATCCATACCTCCTGGGTCCCAACCACAACTTTCTTGAAACTGTAGCCCCAAAATTCTCCTTACCTCTGAATCTACTTCCTCCAATCCCTGCCTCCTAGGTAATAACGGTTCAGACTTTCATTTCCTCTAGCAAGTTATATTTCCAAACGGATCTAAGGAAGCTCTACTCTGTGTCCTTGCCCCTACCTTTCCTTCTGACCCATACCTCCTGGGTCCCAACCATGACTTTCTTGAGAGTGTAGCCCCAAAATTCTCCTTACCTCTGAATCTACTTCCTCCAATCCCTGCCTCCTAGGTACTAATGGTTCAGACTTTCATTTCCTCTAGCAAGTTGTATTTCCAAAGGGATCTAAGGAAGCTCTACTCTGCATCCATAGGCCCCTAGGCTATGAACCCAGAGAGTCTTGTCCCTGGTGTCCCTCCCAATTTAGGCATACAGCTCTCAACATAGGCAGTTATATGGGACCTGTTCCCCACCACCCTTGCCAGGCCCCCATGTTTGTAAAGGGCTAGGAGAAGAGAGAGAGAGAGAGAGAGACAGAGGGGAGAGAGAGAGAGACAAGGAGGGAGTCAAAGAGAGAAAGAAAGAGAAAGATAGAAGTAGTAAAGAAAAAAGTGTGCCCTATTCCTTTAAAAGCCAGGGTAAATTTAAAACTTATAATTGATAATTGAATGTCTTCTCCATGACCCTATAACACTCCAATACTACCTTGTTGTCAGTGAAAACAAGGGCATAGCCTGAAAACACTGAGACCACTGACAACCCGTAGCCTTCCTATCAAAAATCCTTAACCCAGTAACCCGCGGATGACCCAAATGCATTCAGTCTGTAGCAGCAACCACTTTGCTAACAGAAGAAAGTAGAAAAATAACTTTTAGAGGAAACCTCATTGTGAGCACACCTCACCAGTTCAGAATTATCCTTAGTCAAAAAAGCAAAAAGGTAGCTTACTAACTCAAATCTTAAAGTATGAGGCTATTCTGTTAGAAAAAGGTGATTTAACATTAACCACTGAAAATTCCCTTAACCCAGCAGGTTTCCTAACAGGAGATTTAAATATTAATTACTATACAAAGGTCTGACCAGACCTAGGAGGAACTCCCTTCAGGACAAGGATAGATGGTTCCTCCCAGGTGATTGAGAAAAAAAAACCACAATGGATATTCAGTAATTGATAGGGAGACTCTAGTGGAAGCAGAGTTAGGAGAATTGCCTAATAATTGGTCTCCTCAAATGTTAGAGCTGTTTGCACTCAGCCAAGTCTTAAAGTACTTACAGAATCAAAAAACTCTATCTCAATCCTGACTCAAAAGGTTACCTACACCCTCTCTGAAACAAATTTGCATAAGAACTGTTGTTTATGGGAATGCATCCTGATGGGGCAACTGGGTTGTTATGAAATACTCAGGAACCCAGCCCTGCTCTAGGACTCATCCCTGAGCACAAAGGCAATGTTGGGCACACTGGTAAAGGACCATTCGAATCCAGCAGCCCAGACCCCTTTCTTTGTGGTCAAGAAATGTGGGAAAAAGGATGCAGGACTGCTACATCGGTGAGCGTAACTAATCTGATAAGCAGAGGTCCATGGGTGATTATGCACCCTGGAAAGGAATAAGCATTAGGACCATAGAGGACGCTCTAGGACTAATGCTCATCAGGAAATGACTAGGGGTGCTGGCCTCCCAAGGTTGTTTTTTTTTTCAGATGGGAAACATTCCCCCCAAGACAAAAACTACCCTAAGATGTATTCTGGAGAATTCAGCCTGGTCAGAGTGTATGTACCTTTTTCCCTGTCAGACTTGAAGCAAATTAAAATAGACCCAGGTAAATTCTCAGATAACTCTGATGGCTATATTGATGTTTTATAACGGTTAGGACAATCATCCTTTAATCTGACATGGAGAGATATAATGTTACTGCTAGATCAGACACTAACCCCAAATGAGAGAAGTGCCGCCATAACTGCAGCCCGAGAGTTCAGCGATCTCTGGTATCTCAGTCAGGTCAATGATAGAATGACAACAGAGGAAAGAGAACAATTCCCCCAGGCCAGCAGGCAGTTCCCAGTGTAGACCCTCATTGGGATGCAGAATCAGAACATGGAGATTGGTGCTGCAGACATTTACTAACTTGCGTGCTAGCAGGACTAAAGAAAACTAAGAAGCAGCCTATAAATTATTCAATGATGTCCACTATAACACAGGGAAAGGAAGAAAATCCTACTGCCTTTCTGGAGAGACTAAGGGAGGCATTGAGGAAGCATACCTCTTTGTCACCTGACTCTATTGAAGGCCAACTAATCTTAAAGGATAAATTTATCACTCAGTCAGCTGCAGACATTAAAAAAAAAACTTCAAAAGTCTACCTTAGGCCTGGAGCAAAACTTAGAAACCCTATTGAACTTGGCAACCTCGGTTTTTTATAATAGAGATCAGGAGGAACAGGTAGAACTGGACAAACGAGATAAGAAAAAGGCCACTGCTTTAGTCATGGCCCTCAGGCAAGCAGACTTTGGAGGCTCTGGAAAACAGAAAGTCTGGGCAAATCTAATGCCTAATAGGGCTTGCTTCCAGTGTGGTCTACAAGGACACTAAAAAAGATTGTCTGAATAGACATAAGCCGCCCCCTCATCCATGCCCCTTATGTCAAGGGAATCACTGGAAGGCCAACTGCCCCAGGGGACAAAGGTCCTCTGAGTCAGAAGCCACTAACCAGATGATCCAGCAGCAGGACTGAGGGTGCCGGGGGCAAGTGCCAGCCCATGCCATCACCCTCACAGAGCCCCCGGGTATGCTTGACCATTAAGGGCCAGGAGGTTAACTGTCTCCTGGACACTGGCGCGGCCTTCTCAGTCTTTCTCTCCTGTCCTGGACAACTGTCCTCCAGATCTGTCACTATCCGAGGGGTCCTAGGACAGGCAGTCACTAGATACTTCTCCCAGCCACTAAGTTGTGACTGGGGAACTTTACTGTTTTCACATGCCTTTCTAATTATGCCTGAAAGCCCCACTCCTTTGTTAGGGAGAGACATACTAGCAAAAGCAGGGGCTATTATACACTAGAATTAGGAGAAGGAAAAAGGGTAAATATATATATACAGACTCTAAGTATGCTTACCTAGTCCTCCATGCCCACGCAGCAATATGGAGAGAAAGGGAATTCCTAACTTCCAAGGGAACACCTATCACACATCAGGAAGCCATTAGGAGATTATTATTGGCTGTACAGAAACCTAAAGAGGTGGCAGTCTTACACTACCAGGGTCATCGGAAAGGAAAGGGAAATAGAAGGGAACAGCCAAGCGGATACTGAAGCCAAAGGAGCCTCAAGGTGGGACCCTCCGTTAGAAATGCTTATAGAAGGACCACTAGTATGGGGTAATCCCCTCTGGGAAACCAAGCCCCAGTACTCAGCAGAAGAAATAGAATGGGGAACCTCACAAGGACATAGTTTCCTCCCCTTAGGATGGCTAGCCACCGAAAAGGAAAAAATACTTTTGCCTATAGTTAACCAATGGAAATTACTTAAAATCCTTCACCAAACCTTTCACTTAGGCATTGATAGCACCCATCAGAGGGCCAAATCATTATTTACTGGACCAGGCCTTTTCAAAACTATCAAGTAGACAGTCAGGGCCTGTGAAGCATGCCAAAGAAATAATCCCCTGCACTTCAGGCCATACACTTCAATCCCTGTATCTTTAACCTCCTTGTTAAGTTTGTCTCTTCCAGAATGGAAGCTGTAAAACTATAAATGGTTCTTCAAATGGAACCCCAGATGCAGTCCATAACTAAGATCTACTGCAGACCCCTGGACTGGCCTTCTAGCCCATGCTCCAATGTTAATGACATCGAAGGCACCCCTCCCAAGGAAATCTCAACTGCGCAACTCCTACTATGCGCCAATTCAGCAGGAAGCAGTTAGAGTGGTCGTTGGCCAACCTCCCTACAGCACTTGGGTTTTCTTGTTGAGAGGGGGTACTGAGAGACAGGACTAGCTGGATTTCCTAGGCCAACTAAGAATCCCTAAGCCTAGCTGGGAAGGTGACTGCATCCACCTTTAAACAAAGGGCTTGCAACTTAATTCACACTTGACCAATCATGTAGTAAAGAGAGCTCACTAAAATGCTGATTAGGCAAAAACAGAAGGTAAAGAAATAGCCAATCATCTATCGCCTCAGAGCACAGCGGGAGGGACAATGATCGGGATATAAACCCAGGCATTCGAGCTGGCAACGGCTACCCCATTTGGGTCCCCTCCCTTTGTATGGGAGCTCTGTTTTCATCTTAAATCTTGCAACTGCACACTGTTTTGGTCCATGTTTGTGTTACAGCTCGAGCTGAGCTTTTGCTTACCATCCACCACTGCTGTTTGCCGCCCTCGCATACCCGCCGCTGACTTCCACCCCTCCGGATCTGGCAGGGTGTCCGCTGTGCTCCTGATCCAGTGAGGCACCCATTGCCACTCCCGATCAGGCTAAAGGCTTGCCATTGTTCCTCCATGGCTAAGTGTCCAGGTTTGTCCTAATCGAGCTGAACCCTAGTCGCTGGGTTCCACAGTTCTCTGCCGTGACCCACGGCTTCTAATAGAGCTATAACACTCACTGCATGGCCCAAGATTCCATTCCTTGGAATCCATGAGGCCAAGAATCCCAGGTCAGAGAACAAGAGGCTTGCCGCCATCTTGGTAGCGGCCTGCCACCATCTTGAGAGCTCTGGGAGCAAGGACCCCCTGGTAACACTCCTAATGTGCATGTGGGTCCTTAGCTTGAGTTACTCCACATTGTTTTGTTCCCCTTACTGTGCATGTGTCAGGGGACAGAATTTTCCATTGCAGGCATGTCTAGACAAATCTCCTGTATAGCCGCTCTTATCTGTGAGGCTGTGGGCATGTCTCAGGCTAGCCCCACTGTGCAAGGTCTCTTATCTGTGCCTGCAGGCTGTTCTTTTGTCTGAAAGAACTCAACCCAGGACCCCCCTTAATTGCCTGCCTGATGGGTTTCTTCCTTCCTCCTCTCTCAATATGTCCAAAGACTTACACATAAACGTTGCTAGCAGTAGTATTCATAATTGCCAAAAATTAGAAACAATGTAAATGTCTACAAACTGGTGAATGAATAGACAAAATAAAGTATGCTCATATAATGGAATATTATTCAACAATAAAAATGATGTGATTCATGCTATGATTTTTGGTGAACTTCAAAATTGTTATGCTAAGTGGAAGAAAGCAGACACAGAGAATACATCTGATATGATTTTATTTATGTGAAAGGTCCAGAAAAAGCAAATAAATAGAGACAAAAAGTAGATGATGCTTGGCTTAATCAAGAGGGGGCAGAGATTAACAGTTGGGGTAATGAAAATATTCTAATATTCTAAATGGCAAAGGTTGCACACTTGGTAAACTTACTAAAAAATCTTTTTTTTTTTTTTTTTTTTTTGAGACAGGGTCTCACTTTGTCACCCAGGCTGGAGTACAGTGGTGTAATCACAGCTCACTGCAGCCTTGACCTCCTGGGCTCAAGTGATCCTCCCACCTCAGGCTCTCAAGTAGCTGAGACCACAGGTGCATGTCACCCCAGGCTCAGCTAATTTTTTTATTATAAAAAATCTCTTAATTGTATACTTGGAATAAATTATATATGTAAAATGTGCTTCAATAAAGTAATGACTCTTCAAACAAACAAACAAACAAACAAACAAAAAACAGTAAAATGAGACCACACAGCTTTTGAAAACTAACCTACTTGAAAAAAAAATGGTTTGGCAAGCACAGTGGCTCATGCTGTAATCTCAGCATTTTGGGAGGCCAAAGTGGGTGGATCACCTGAGGTCAAGAGTACAAAGCCAGCCTGGCCAACATGGTAAAACCGCAGTCTCTACCAAAAAAAAAAAAAAAAAAATTAGCCAGGAGTGGTGGCCGGCGCCTGTAATCCCAGCTACTCAGGAGGCTGAGGCAGGAGAATCCCTTGAACCCGGGATGTGGAGGTTGCAGTGAGCCAAGATCGCACCACTGCACTCAAGCCTGGGTGATAGAGTGAGACTCCATCTCAAAAAAATAAAATAAAATAAACATTTAAAAAATGGCTTATCATCTCACCAGTGAGTGTTGAGTGGGGATGGGGATGGGGTGGCTTACAGGGCCTGATGCCTTATGCAAAGATGTGTCTTCAAATGTAATTTATAATGTGTAATGCAAAGGACTGAGGGAAACTGGGCAAAATTCTTTTGACTATTGGGAATACTCAGAAGCGGGAGTGACAGAGCACAGACAACATGGATTAAAAGATGCTAAGAAGAGTGTTCCCATCTTGCCTGCTCTAAGGCAGAAGAGGATAAAGAGCAGCTTCCCCCGCAGCCCAAATCCCTGTGCACAGAGCCTGACCTGGCCAGCACAAGTCTCTGCTCTCCCCTCCAGCCTGGCAGAGAGCCAGACAGTGAATGTACACGGTGCATAAAACACTTGCCTTTGATGTTCTGAGCTTGTCACAGGGCGGGGGGTTGGGAGGGGCTGCGGGGAGGGCAGTATTCAGAAGAAAAGAAAAAAAATCCCATTTTCTCAGGCAGAGAAAAATGGTCACATAACTTTGTTTGCAGTTAAAAGTTATTAGAAAAGTGGTGGTGAAGTGTGGTTACAGAAAATTAAATATTGATAAAAAGAGAAAAGTAGTTGTTGTGGGAAAAATTTTACTTCTTTGTACAAAAGAAGTCAATACCTGCTTGGATTTTAACACAGTTGCTTGCTTTAGGATTCCTTTTCCTGTCCTATTTCTTTCATGCAGTCTTGTGTGTTTGCTCCTTAAGGAAGGAAGCTCTGACCAGGCCTTGTGCTGCTGAGAGCTGGGCAACTGGACTCTAGCAGGCTTTCCCCACTCACCCCAAACCAGAGTAGCACTGGCTTAGCTTTAAGGAAACCATAAGTAAACGTTATAATTAAAGGTTAGGGTCTCCTTCCGTGGCTCGAAACCAGTGAGCAGAATTAGATGGCCTGTTCTTTAGCTCATCCCAGCCTGGGAGGCAGGAGGCAGCAGAGCAGTGGCTGAACAAACCAGAGGAATCCTCAATCCTGTAACTAGTGTGTGGGGCAAAGCCCTGGGATCTGTCTTTTCTAGTTTCCAGCACCACGAGCCATGCTATAAAAATGTGTTCAGTGCAATTTGCATTCCGTCACACTACGCACTAAGGTCCAGTTAATATACTAAAAGTTGACATCCCACAGCAAACAGCCCTCATGCAGCAGGACGCTGGAAAGGACTTGTCAATCTATAAAGATTTTGTTTAGGGCACTCCTATTTGGGATGGTGTAGATGGAACTGATGACTAATAAGAAAATACTACACAAAGAACACAGAGAAGGGTTGACATAAATAAGGACGAATCTCTCCAAGCTTCCATGCTAAGGGAACAAACTATTCAAGTTTGGGAGAAATAGATTTTGTCACTGACAGTGGACGGATCCTGATTCATAAGGTAATGTGTTCCCAACCCCAATTACCAGAACAAAAAAAGGAGTAAAACAATAATGCAGTCTTACTAGTTTTGAGGTCAGGGAGATAGGCCATTTGCTATGTCATTGAATAAGTGACTTAAAATTTTCTGAAACATCATCCCATGATGACAAAGACCACTCATTAAATCTGTGGCAAGGGAGATTAATTATTGGATGCCTATATGCCAGGTGCCTTACAAATGTTGCCTGGGCAACAGAAATGACCCTGTTATTAAACACACAGACATACACATGCAATTTTGATTATAAGAGCATAGTCTCACCATTTTTAAAAAACAGAAAATATATAAAGATTAAAAAATGGCCAATAATTCAGCCATTAAGAAGTTATTCTTTTATATAGGTATTTATAAGCATATATGTATTCATATTGTACTACATTCATGGATTTGTAAATTTGCTTTTGTCCTCAGTTGTAATATGAATATTTTGAATAAATATTGTTATACATATTTTGAGTAAATATTCCCCAAGAGCATTAGCTGACTGGCATCATCTTGTCATATAAATAATGTAATCATTCTACTGTCAGACTTTTTTTTTCCAATGCTCCACTCTTTTAAACAGTTCTTTGCATATAAAGGTATGTAAGTAGCACGCCATTCTGTTTTGCATCTCTTTGACTAATAGCAAAAATCATTAATTTGTTCTGTTATATTGGCCCTTTGTACTTTGGTGGTTTGTTCTGTGACTTCAGTAATGCTTCTTGTAATATTCACAAATAGTTCTAAGTCCATGGTCTCCTTTGCTTCCTCCTTGAATTCTTTAGGAGCTCTGAAAGGCAGGAAAGCACTGTGTGCTCTGCTTTCCTTCCCTTAGTTGAAATTTTTCTTAGAATGAGAGTAGTCAGACCAAGGACCAGGGTTCTGAGTGCCCAGGTCTGGCCCAAACCCTTTCCCAAACACCTCCTGTGAGCTCTGACTAGTCCTGAATCTTTGAACCTGGTGGAGGCGGCCCCTGGCAGCAGGGAGTTTAGAGCATCTGTGTTTGCATCTCAGCAAAACTCTGGAACACAATTTAAGAAACCATTTGCATTAACAATCCATCACAAGTCCTATTACTTTTGTTTTTCATTGCAATTCACATTTGCACTTGACCTACTATAAATGCAAAACCTCAGCTAAAACTTGCGAAAATTTTTTAAATTCCTGATAATTCAGAAGTATTTTGAACTGATACGTGCTTAAAAGGGCCTCAGGTTCATGGAATGTATTGTTACCACTACAGGTTATGTGATAGTGGCCTAACTTTTATTTAGCTGTAATTAAAAAGAAATCCTAACACACATGCACATTTGTCAAGGATGAATGGTTTTGGAAGCGAGTTCACCTGTGGTCCCAAACGTCTCCTTCCTGCCCACTGGCTGTCTTACAGTGCTTTGTTTGGGATCCTCCTTGTCATGTTGCAATTTGATCTCTTCAATCGCAGGGTCTCCGTCTCATCCACCTCCTGCCACGAGACCGAAACGAGGGCTGTGCACAAAACAAGCATTTCAACCATGTTTCTTGTGGGGAATAGTTACCTTTCACTTTAGTAGACTGACATTTCAGGTATACTTTTGCTGCAGAAAGCATTTGTTCTGTAATCACTTAAAATATTACCAAAGGATTGTTCATACTCAAAATGGGTGTCTGAATGAATTCATGTGAGGATTAAAGAGTGGGTTGTTTTGAGATCTGGAAAGTAGCAATACCATTTTTCAGGTTGAGAAACCAGAGAAGTGCCTGTGAGGAACTGTTTCTTCCTCTCTGATTTTTGCACAGAAAAGATGCTAATTTGAGGGCTGTGTGCATGGGTGGGTGGGATAATTCATCAGTGAGGAAAAGGCTTCTCTGGATGACCTAAATTCCTCCTTAGAGACTCCATGGCAAGAAATGGTAGGAAACCAGCAACATGAATGAAACTGGAGGTCATTATGTGAAATAAGCCACACACAGGAAGACAAATGTTGCACATTCTCACTCATGTGGAAGATAAAAAAGAAATGATCTAACAGAGGTAGAGAGTAGAATAGTGGTTACCAAAGGCTGGAAAGGGTGGTGGGGAGGTGGGATAAAGAGGGGATGGTTAATGGGTACAAAAATACAGTTAGAATGAATAGGACCTAGTGTTCAGTAGCACAGTACAGTGACCATAGTTAACAATAATTTATTGTATATTTCAAAATAACCAGAAGAGTAGAATTGAAATATTCCTAGCACAAAGAAATAAATGAGGCAATGGATATCCCAATTACACAGATTATAGTGTATGCTTGTATTGAAATAACAGGTATTTAATAAATATGTATAATTATTATATATCCATAAAAATTAAAAATTAAAATAGAAACTGAAAACATCAAGTAGACCATATTATATTTGATCTATCCAAGAGAATGGGATGGAAGGAAAAGCCTGGACATGAATTTGAATGTTAAAGGTAGACTTCAGAAAGCAACATCTTATGGGTTGAGGTTCTAAAAGGGACAGTGGCCTTAGGATAGTCGAGAAGTCTTAAAATCAAATTCCAAGAACCTAAAGTAGAAAGCAGAGTATTTAATAGTGGCTAAAGAGGAAGTTCGTTCTTGGATAAAATAATAAAAGGCCAAGTTTTCTAGGGAAATGAAGGCATGCAACCAAACAAGAATAAACATAATATAGAATCCAAGAGGAGAATAGTGCAAGGGAGTTAAAGCCCAGAATGAAATGAAACTGAAGAGGAAACGTCAAAAGAGACTGGTAGGTTCAAAGGAAGATAATAAACAGGGAATGCAAGGGAAGGGCTCAGTGCTGCAATGGATCGGATGATGTTAAAAATCCCCTAGGGTTCCTAAGCTCCATAAGGCAGAACCTGTATCATCGTTACCTTTGTACACCCTGCAGCCAGCACAGCAAGTGACACAGGTAAAACATCCCATCAAACTTACTTAAACCAAGTTAACAGAGGAAGAAGTCAATCCTTTAACTCATGCTTGTCTTTTCTGTAGGGATAAAATATTTTCACAATGGAAAACACGCAATCAACAGCATAAATGAAGAAACTGAAATGACTACACTTAATGACAAAATTAAAAGGGAAAATTTTTAGTATAAGAAAGTACTTGCTAACGATAGATGCAGAAGGCCGATAAGGGGGAGGGTCCCCAGAGAATCTCCAACCAGCTTGTGCACTGGGAGAACTGGGTGGAGCCACGGGAAGTTCCAGCCTTGGGCAGGAGGGAAGAGCCTGAGCTCTTCAGCTCACATGTGTGGTGGCCTGGAACTTATCTGTGAGGTGGGGGCCTGTTAGCAGGATTCCCCCCTTGCTTTGCTGAGTTTTTTTTTCCTTTTTGCCCAATGAATTCCATTCCCCACACACTTCAATGTGTCCATGTGTCTAGATTTTCCTGGTCCTGACACAAGAACCCCGATTTAGCTGACCTAAGGAGCAAAATTCTGCAACACTAAGAACTCAGATGGCCTTAAAGTTCATACAGGTGCCTTAAGAGCTAATAAATGCTATTATCAAACTTACTATTAATAAAATTTCCCTCCTTTCCCAGAATTCATGTAAACATTTTGGATTAATAACATACCACTGCATCAACTTTTTTGTCTCTTATTACGGGACTATCGCATCTGACTAAACTGTAAAACTGAAAAAACATATATTCCTTATTCCTTTTGTTCCTAAAAATTATGTAAAATTTCACTAAACACCTTTCTTGCCTCAAGCTATTTTGTATACTGCTTAAAAACAATGACAAAATAATTAAAATTACAAGTGTTTTCTTCCTTGTACAGCATTCTAAATCCAAGGTGCTAATGTTTCTTGAAATGTCCATTAACCATTATCCCAATATTCTAAGATAAAGCAGATATTTTATTACAATGGAAACGAAAGTACTAGATCACTTACAGAATTTGTGAAGACACAACAACAAAATACTGATCAACTCCTACTCAATCAGGGCTTGGGGTGTCAAGATGTGTGTGAAGGCAGCATGTAAAATAAAGTATCAGAGTTGGGAAAAACATAAGCAAATGAACAGTATCTTAGATCTTTGTGGGAAAAAAGATATCAAAGAAAAAGCAAACTATGGGAGTCAATGTTGAGAAAGACAAGAGAACTTTTATAATTATGAACTTTATTTTTATTTACTATGCCAACATTTTCAGGAGAGACTTTACATCTGCTTTTTAGAATTCATTTTACAGGCAAATTCTAATATACAGTTTGTACTCTAAACTGACTTTTAAAATCAATGGGAAAAACAATACTGCAGATATTATTTTTGCTCTTTGTTAGTAATGACTTAGAGACCTTACATTCTCGGGTATTATTTTGTTAAGTAAACGCTTTACCAAGGAGAAAGTGGGTAAGCTTATTCCCAACAAGATTAAAACATGTATCTTCAGTTAATGACATAGTTGTAGATTGGTGCCCACCATCAGAATCATTTAATCAAAAGTACTCTCTCAAATTGCTGCAGCAAAAACTTAAAGGGAGATGTGAAAGATCATTAGAAAATAGAATTCAAGCATCAGAATTTAAAAAGGAACAAGGCCATCATCCCCAAGGAAAAACATCGGGTAGTACAGCTATAATTAATTTTCAAATGTGTGCTTAAGCATGCAAACATAACCACCCAAACGAATTTAAAAACAGAAAAACTACTGGGTAAGATGGAAAGTAAATTGAAATGGTGCTGCAGCCTTATTGATCTTAATTGCAAGCCTGTTCGGTGATTTCAAAGTACATCCCCAGTGCCCTAGAGACCAGGAAACCAGTATGACAACTCTGCTCAGAAACCAAGAGTGCACCTCAGTGTCTGTAACACCATTTATGCTACAGGAACATTTGGAAGTGACAGCTGTAGGGGGATCACGCTCTCTCTGATGTACTGAGGAAAAAGTAAAATACTTATCGAACAATGGAACATTCAAAGAAAACTTAGTGCTTTAATGGGAAAAGTGACATGCTGGGAATATATTTCTGTGAACAGCTGTACTGATATCTTCAAACAGCAACAATTACAAATTTATTTCAACAAAGCCACACCCAATAGGAGGCAATTCGATATTTCAGGCACAACTTCAAGCAATTAAGCTCATTTAAAGTGCAAATCTGATATTTTCTTTCATATTCAGATTTTTACTTGTTAAAGTACTTAGTAAATTCTAATATATATATAAATACAATGAACAGTAGCCTATATGCCTGAAAATATTGCACAAATAAAAATGAGACTCCAAAAGAAAAATGTTAGATGGTCTCAGTTATTAGAAACAGTCTAAATGACATAACTCTATAATCCTTTAATGCCTTAAAATCATCTGCACCTGTACCAATAAACTCCTTAGGCCAAGCCTTCTTTTAAAAATTTGATATGCATCCCATTAACAGCCAAATATCGAAGTCTGAATACTCTACTAATTTCCTCTTTCACAAATGTGAAACTTAACAAACCCCATAAAATTTCTTCCTCAGGACTTAGAATTCATACACTGTAACTATCTTCATTGATACCACTAGAACTAAGACAATAAATGGTTTGTGTTCCTGTGGAGGAGGATTTGGCACAGAGTTGATTTACATTAATAGAAGCAATAAACACAGATCAAGCCAAATCTAAGATGATCTTTGATTATTCAGTAGAGTTACATCCTCACTTCCATTTCAGACTTAACATTTACTAAGAAGCAGACAAGCATGATATTCTTGCAGTTTTTAATGAAAACTGCAGGCAAATACTTTATGTCATGCAAGCATCCTAGATTTGTTTTCTTTTAATATATTATGCTTCATAAATATACGATAAGCCTATCTTCTAAAAGATTAAGACTCAACAAAGGTAGAGAAAAGTTGAGCTAATTGGTTAACATTTCTGCAAATCCATCAGGGAAGAAAAAAATAGAGAAAAATGGAGTAAATACATGGAGGAAAAAATAGAGAAAAATAAATTACTGGAGTCAACATTTTTATGTAATGGACAATAAAGACATTTCCCTCAGACTAGGGAATTAAAAATAAATTTAAAAATTTAGAACTTTTCCCTTAAGGATAAGGCCAACTCGTAAATAATGTTTCATAAGGGTCTAAACCAACTTCTAAATAAACCAAAAACCACTAAGTCACTGGTTTTACTTTAGGGGAATATAGTATGATTCACATATTTGCAACATGTGAGAACGGTTTTCTTTCTCCTTCAAAATGATAGAACACGTATGCCCACTTACAACTGCAGCCATCATGGGTCATCTCCATAAACAAATAAGTGCTTTGCTGATTTGCCTGACTCTTAACAGTATCTGGACTATGTGAAGAACGTTCTGAACTTCACTGCTTCTCCATCAGAAGTGCTGGTACATAAGAGTATGGTACAAGATTTGTCTTGCTCACCTCTTACCAAATCCAAGAATGGTTTCTATCCAGTGAATGGCAAATTCATCTGATAGGTAAGGGAATAATGGGTCAAAATGGTAGCAAACACTTCTTTCAAATTTCTACTAAAAGACTTGCTGTTGTTTTTCTTATAAAGGGGCAATTTCATCAACATACATCTTTTAAAGGAATCTCTAGAAATTTGAGTGACTTTTTGGCCATAATCCTGTTTGATATATTTTTGGTCAGCTGCTCAAAACAAACATTCTCCTTGTAAGGTTATCTATCTGAAAGATACTAATTCATTTAAAGCAGCTGCAGGTGAACAACCTAAAGATGACATGATTTGGGAGAAGAGGAAGGCAGATTTACTGAACTGACAAGTGACCCAAAGCATAATTAGGTTTGTGCACATGGTAGCATGGAGGTTCCACACCTACCTTCTACAGCGTATTAAAATAAGAATATTGTCTTTGAAACACCTTCTAGCACCTTTTTAATAAAACAAAATTTCCCATCTTCAATTCTATTTTTTTCCCAAATCTACCTTTAAAAAATTGTCTTTCAAAAATACACCATAGACGAGGTGGGTGGATCACTTGAGGTCAGGAGTTCGAGACCAGCCTGACCAACAAGGTGAAACCTCATCTCTACTAAAAATACAAAAAAATTAGCCAGGCATGGTGGCACATGCCTGTAGTCCCAGCTACTCAGGAGGCTGAGGCAGGAGAATCGCTTGAACCCGGGAGGCAGAGGTTGCAGTGAGCCGAGATTGTGCCACTGCAATCCATCCTGGGCAATGGAGCAAGACTCTGTCTCAAAAAACAAACAGAAAAAAACAAAAAACACAGAAAAGGGAAACCTAGGAGACTGGAGATGGGGGAGGGGGAGAATATTATGAACTCCAGCTTTCTCAAGATAGTCTTATTTAAATTTGTTATTTTTCTCAAAATATTTTAACTTGTTTTGCTATAGAAAATAGTTTACAATCCCTATATATGGTATATTTATACCCCATCAAAGTTTTGTGCAAATGTTTCAAGTTCATTATTTCAGTCTTCAGATATTAGCAGAAAATCAATAAATATAAATATTACAATTAAAGACATAATGCTGTGGAACCTTAAAATGGCTATCATGGATCCATAAGCCTAAGGGTTCAAACCTGAATTACCAGCAAAACTCTAGCACCAACATATGTTACAAATGAATACATCTTTAGGTACAGGTTTCAAGGTGTATCTCAAGCTCTCTAAAATTTACCCAGTAACAAATACAAACATAAATGGTATGTGTGTGTATATGTGTGTGTGCATGCACATGTGTTTGTAAAACAAGATGTAAAGGAATATATAACTGATTTATATGTAATAAGAAACATTTTCAGCCTGGGGAATTTGGGAAATGAATCAACAGTAACATTAGCTGACTGACCCTGGCAAGGAAAAATAAAACTTACATAGACTTTCCATTAAAAGCCTAATCTCCTTTATTCATCACAGAGCTTTGCATAGACCTTTTAAATATACAAAACACTGGCCAGAACTCTGCTTACAGACTACCATCTTCCATTATCACCATATCTTTAGTTAAAATAGTAGCCATATTCACAGGAGAGACAAGTGAAAAGGGGTGAGGTTCTGACAACCACAATAAATACAGACCTTAACAGGACTAAACCAGCAAAGCACACTTCTTGCCTGCTCAGTAAAATATTATGAATTTTCTGACGTGGAGAGGGATGGATAACATGATTTGGGCCTTTGGCAGGCCTCTGAAATGGGTAAGCAAACTTTCGTGTTTACCTGAGATAATTATGCTCAAATGGCATGTACTTCAACCAGGATATAAAATGAAGGAGCCAAACTAGTAGAAGCTTCCACATTTTAATCTAAGATTTGCAGGCTTTCAATGGAACCTCCACCACAGTAGCAAGCTGCAAGCTGCACATAAAGCTATTACAGAAGAGATTGTTTTTAAGAAACAAATTGGCAGGTGATGGCTATGTACTTAATGTATCTTTGGTTTAGGAAGACGAGAATATCGATTAGAGGCCAAACAATCCCCAGAATGCAAATTGCCATTTGGATTCTGCATGATTTCCTTTCGTTGTGTTAGTGGCCTTGGGATGCTTGTCTTGGCCTGGAAGCTTTGAGGCTCTAGTTGGGGGCTGTTTGTTTGTTTTTGTTTGAAAGAGCCTGAGGGGGGGCGGAGCTTAGATGCTTTCAGATTCTGATTATTTGCAAGATTTGTTTGACTAGATGTTGGCTGAAGTTTTGCTGAATTACATGTTGTGATTATTGGTGACTTTTTACAAGTGGGAGTCCTACTTGGAGATGATTCAGAAACTGGAGGCGGTACCAAAGAACTCAATATGGATGGCTTTAAAAGCTGCAAGGACTTGGGCTGAGACATATAACCCACTGGCAGAGACTGATTTCTTCCAACTCTCTTAGCCTGGTCTACTGTACTTGACTCGGGAGGTGTCTGAAGAGAAGTGGGTATAAACTGCATGTCACTAATTTGATTGTTTGCCAAATGATAAGGCTCTTGAGCATTTACAGTAATGTTTAAGTTTGCTTCAGAAGGTGTACTCTTAGCCACATCCATCGTTAATTGTGGGCCTGATGAAAAAGGCTGCTCTTCCAAACCATAGTTGCTTTCTTGGTGCAAGACGTGTGTAAAGCTTTCTTCCGGATGTGCACCACCCTGATGCATGTCTTGGATTGCACATTCACTGCGGGCCTCGATACGTTGTGGCTTTATTAGTTTTCCCTGGGTGTGGTCTGTGGGTCTGGGAAGGCTGCTGGAAGGCTGTAGTACTTGAGGCTGTTAAAATTAAAAACAACATTAGCAGCAAGTTCTTAGAAATTCCACCCAGATTTAATATAAATACCAATTAGGCTGTGTTGGTACTTATTATGGCTTTAATATGGAAAATATGTGGAGTTTCTTTTAATTAAAAAATGAACTGCAATATTCAAGCAAATTAGACACATACAAGAGTGATAATGCAAACAAAAAATGATACAGGCAGTAAACACTGAACAAGATCCAAAATTAAATGAGAAAAAGAAAACATTAAAGTACTAATTTATTACAGAAAAAATTCCTGCCATAATAGATTCATTAGGTATTTTAAACCTTAGAGCTTGACAGAATGATTCTACAGCTTTTGGTTTAACCTCCACAAAACATTCAGGTGTTAACGGTGACCTTCGGAATACTACTTACATTAAAGTTAAAAAAAAAAGTTGTACACCACGTTAACAAGTGTTGTTCTTCTGTCAAGAATGAAAAGCACCAGCAGATAAACAAGATTTAGAGTAAATCACTATATTCTCAGTTTATGTGAAATTCTATTTATTTAACAAATATAGGTCGAGACATTTAGCTAATGCTAACCTATTTTTAATATTCTTGTTGAAAAGTTTCCAAATAAAATGTTTCAAAGTTTATTTGTTCTGTCTCACTCCTATTATGGCTGACATGTGAAAAACAGATCTACCCTAACGAAAAGTAAACATTCATTTACTTAAATTTAGAATAATCAGCCTTTTGAACGATGGCTCAGAGTAAAACAAATGTGAAGTTGCCTCTAACTGCAACTAAAGAACAGAAGCCTATGACAAGGTTCTTAGGGTCTGTGTGCCTCACATGTACTTCCCTGAAGCTCATTGTGTAGTTATGTTTCAAAAACAATCAGAGGAACTATGCCATTTCCATGATTTGGGGGTATCCAGTAAAAAATACAAATCTTAAAGCTATCTTTCAATGGCCCAAATAGTTAAAATATATGGACAGGGCCAACTGGGCCTGTCCTGATACAGGGTTATTTGCTACAAATGCATTATCTCTCTCCTCTCTCTCTCCTCTCTCTCTCTCTCTCTCTCTCTCTCACACACACACACACACACACACACACACACACACACATACACTCTTTAAATAATGTGGGCTAAAATGTCAAAAACTTTGGCAAAGGGCTTTACAACATGAAATTCAGAGGGCCATTTCTCACTAATAAGTTTTTTTTGCTATGCTAATCCACAAATAAATCTACATAGTAGCTCTAATTTCCCCAATAGAAGGGGCGGATCTATTTATACTGCATCATTTGTGTTTTTTTCAGTTCTTCCACCTCCCTGACCAGCACTGGACAATGGCTGCCCAGGATCAGCAGCCAGGGATTAGATTATGGCTGGATTGGGAGTGACTGAGGGCAAGGCTCATCAACTCATGGAGGATGGTTGGCTATGATGGCATACAGCTGACTTGCATTAAAAAAAATATCAAGACAGTGACTACTCAAAATTAATCTGTACAGAAATATGTCACATCAAATCATATTGCAGAATGTTTGAAATAAACAAGTCAGCTCAATTGCTGCCTCAAGCTAAATATCCCAGACTTTAAAGTCACTGGGTATTTTCACAGCACATCAACACAAAAATGAATGAACTGTCCCGCAAAACGGAAGATACTAAAATCACCACATAATTAAATCAACAGATTCTCCCTGGGGTTCCCTAGATAAAAATGACCGTGCCAAAGTGATCAAAAACCTTGAAAGATTAGTGAAAAAATAGAGCAGGACCATATTAAACAAACCAAAATCTACCAAAGGGAATAAAAAGTAATTAGGAAGGAGGCACGATCAATTGGTTGGTTGAATGGGGATTTGTTTTTCCTTTTCACCCTCAAACATGGTAAGATATTCTAGTTCCAAGTTAAAACTCTTAAAGCAATTTAAGACTTCTGAAAATATCAGTGACAATTTAAAAATGGACTTTATTGTAATATGTCTATTGCCAATAAGAAAAAAGGTATAAACATGTGCTATCAGTGAAAAGCATAAAAAGACGATTTTTCAATTAAGACAGGTAATAAACTGATTATTAAGACAACCTACCTCCAGAAATGCCCAGGAAAGGGCCATTGTGCACTATAAATTTGTACTGTTTTGTACTCACCACTTGTACTGTTTTGATTACTCACAGTACCCAACTGACCACTGCTTATCAGAGAAATAAACGGAAATACAGCAGAGTCAGAAAGACAAGCTACTTGTATTAAATGCAATAAAGCTTCATATCAAATATTAATGAATTAGAAAACATCCAGTTTTTAAAGAATAACAAAATGTTGAGTCAACCGAGAGGAATTTAACAGTTTTATAAATAAATGTCTAAACTACAAGTTAGACATCTATACTACTAGTGAATTACATTAACTAAATCAGTGGTTTCTATATGCTAAATAAAATTTTATATTTTTATTAAAAATTAATTTTTGTGGCATGATATAATTTCCCTATCCCCAAATCAATGTCTTGCTTTATTATTTATTTGGTAACTATATTTGGAAAATCAATTCCACTACTGTAAAAACAAAAAGTCTCTTTCATGAGGAATAAGAAACACCTATAATGTGAGGAACAAGGAAACAACTTGCTCCTGGTATGTGGAAGACTACATGGAAGTGGTTACCCACTAAGGACTGGATTGCCGCTAATTACCCCTGCTAGCAAGTTGAACAACAAGCTACCTCTTAACCTCTAGCAAGCAAGGCAGAGATGTGTTCTGATGGCTTGTTGCTACAATTTCCCCAAATTCTAAACATTCAACTGTGTTCATATAAATGCCAGATGTTAATTCATCTTGCTCACATCCACTGCTGCTTCTATGGTCATTAAAAGGATGCCCTCAGACATTTTTAGAATGTAAATATAAAAAGATTCCATATCCTCACGGCTAAGACAAATAGGAATGAATATCAAAAAGCACACACTTTTTAAATGTTTATTATGTATCATGTACTGTACTAGGAGTGAGAAAATCTGGAGCTGAACATAACTTTGTTCCTGTGCTTGAGGAGCTTAGTGAGGGAGACAATAAGGTAAAGGAATGGTGAGATCATGTCTTAAGCGTAACAACATATGGGAACAAAAAGAAAACATGCCTGCCTGGAGAGGTCACAGGAGGCATTCTAGAACCGCGAACAATCTGCCCTGAGTTTTAACAGGGTGAATAGGAGTTTATCAAATAAACAAGAAGGGAAGAATATTCTGTGTAATGAGCTAGTACATGCCAAACACAGAGGCAAAAAAAGAACATGCCATGTTCTGGTCACTTCAAATTTTAGACTGAATTTGAAAGGATAGTGCAAAAGCATAGCTAAGGGCCAGCTCCTAGGACTCATGTCAGGCTAAGTAGCTATGACTTTGTGCTGTAGATGATGGGAGATGTAGATGAATTTTAAGAAGAGGAATCAGAATATCTAATGTGTGTGTTTTAGAATGATCACTCCAGTGGAACCAGTGAGGAATGTAACCAGTGGGGACGAAATTGTCAGAAAAACCATATCACAAGCTATTTGGCATAAAATCTGGAGAGGACTGAAAAAGATTTGAAGGTGGGACAGGCAAGATGAGGTATTGGCTTGTATCCAAAAAAGGCCTTTGGGAAGGCTGTCCGCTAATCCATGGATTTCATAGCCTCGGAAGCCCACAAAACCTAGAGGGCAAAAGGAATCCCCCCACTACGAAAGATCTCATATCTTAACTACTCCCTATAGTCACAAACGAGTAAAACTTTAATCCTGAAACTTGTGGAGGGGTTGGTTACTGAAGCATCAAAATGAGGACCTATCCCCAGACTTACAGAGCTAAGTGCCTCTAACTGAACTCAGCAACTTCAAGTCTTACTTTAGTTATACATGTAAACTTCAGCACACCATTCTGATAATTCTCAGATTAAAGAGTTCCATGCGTCAAGTTCAATAATGTCAGCAATAGGCACTACAGGGGGGTTGTGCAAAGGCTTGGTAGACATCTTTAATGATAATCGTAAATGTCTATTTTAGGCTGCTTTACAAAGATAGCCAAAGACTTGGAGCTCCTTTCAGGCATGTACCATGCTTTATTCATTTTTCGTTATAGTTGGTATTTCTATTATTTGGCACAAAGTAGGGATTAAATATACATTTGCTAGATAAATGAATAAGTGAATAAATAAATATTAGTGGTATATTCAAGAATTACTTATTTGGCCAAGAATTACCAAAGTGATTTAGGTCAATGATGAAGCATTAATGATTAAATAAAAACTAGTTTCAAAAAATAAACACTGATGAAAAATAATCTAATAGGAAAAAACAATTGTTCCCTCCAAATAAGTCTGATTAGCTTAATGATTCAAGTTTAGAAGGATAGCAGGAAATACTGACTGCATGTTATACACAAGCATGTTATACATAAGTACCTCTCATAATGACCTTTTAAAATCTTAGCCACCAAATGTTTTTTATCTGAAGACTAGAAATAGGTTGGGGAAAGTATCTTAACAAGCATTCAGCTACTAGAAAATTCTAATAATTAAATATGACAACATATGTAAAACATTTAGCATAGGACTTCCTAGCACATAGTATGTCCTCAATAAATTTCTTCTATGATTATTAAAGCATATAAGAATGATGAGTTCAAGTCATAGCTATTTTGTAACTGGGTCTTCGAAACAAAAGCAAGTTCTTTAGCAATATAATAATAAACTAGAATATGAGGTTTCTAGGCTTCAAATACATAGTTCAATAATGTCAACACTACCTATAAGTTTTGAATCCACATCAAGCATATTTAATATGACACAGAAGTCAAGGATCTTTAACTGCCTTCCTGGAGATAAGAACCAGAGCAAAGACATGCAAGTTTAGAGAGAACTTTCTTCTCTCTACAAAGGAGGTAGTACAACACAATACTGAGTCACTTAGCTTTTACAATCAGGCTGATCTGAGTTTGAATCCTGGCTCTATCACTTATAGATCTATCATTGAGGTGAGATATTGGGTAAAAATAATCCCACTACCCTGAAATGGAATTTCATAATTTACAAAATGAGGGTAATACCAGTATATATACTTCATGGAATTGTTGCAAATAATAACCAGTAACAGTACAATGCCTGACACATAAACACCTGAGAAATGTCATACTCTGGGCTCTTAGAGAACAGCGTTCCCTTCTTTCCAAGGGTATAGATTCAAACTCTTGAGTCTGCATGCATGATCTCTAGTTACCATGAGACCCCTAGGTGAAACATATTGTTCTTTTCTTTCTATAAATGAGTAAACTGGGGTTAAAAAATGTTAACGTGTTCAAATTCAAACATTTTGGCAAGTGGCAAAGCCAGAATTTGAACCATCAGATAATTTCTTAAAATACAGCACTAAAATTTAATATTCTGTGCAATTTGGTGAGTTCTGATGAGTTCACAGGCTTTCAGAATATACAGTATAACCAGATGATTATTTTAATATATTTTAAAACACTACAGGCAGATATAATACCAATATTAAGGAACTAACTTTCCTGGATAATGTCCTATTTCCTTCTTAGATGATCTAGCCTACCCAGGATAACTTTCAGATACTAAACTCAAGCCACAGTATGGAGCAGTATTTCTGGAAAGAGGTGATTCCACAGTGACCCATTGGGGGAAACATAATGAACATGAAAAAAGGCAAAGTAGTACCCACCAATGAGCAAAACAGTTCACCTTTACTGTTTTACGACACTTCAAAGATCTACAGCATTAGCATACGGAAAAGCACTCATGCCAGTTTTCATAAGCATTCTTGTTCTAGGGTTATTAGCAAAAGATGGCAGCTAAAGATGTCAAGTCCTGATGGAGTAAAAATATGTCAAAGTACACCAAATAGAAAGCAGGAAATGTTCTAAAGTGTAATAATGCTACTGCATAACAGACATAGAATTTAGCTAATTTTTTTCCTGGGTACATACAAGTTTATTGTTATTATTAAATACATTTTAACCATAAAAAGGAAGGTGGAAATAGAGCCATCTGTAACATGCCTGTACTTTCATGCAGGCTCTGACATGCATCATGCAAACTGGAAAAAAAAAACCAAAAAAAGTGATTATGAGGAAGGTGGTAGGAAAAAATCCAAAATTGTACTGTACCACGCTTTGTCAGAGAAGTAATGGACTAACTTCTCAACTCCTTGCCAATGGCATAATGGGAGAGCAGAGACAAGAAAAAGACAGGACAATGGCATCAGAGACCACACACAACACCAAGGATTGCCATGACTGGGTGGCAGCCACAAGTATTTGCTTTGCTATTGTTGTGTTTTCCTAGGCATTATTCATTATTTCATTTAATATATTTGTACATAACAAAAACATTAAATAGATTTATACTTTCTTACTAAAGTAATTTGCGAGTTAGTACAAATACTCATAACCTTAGAAAGGCATGTGTAAAACTTCTCACACACACTTAAGAGGAATCACTTGAAGACTCTTACCAAACAAAATATTGAAAGTAATTCTGATAAAATTTAATATTCATACTCCAAATACCTAAAAAGTTTTAGTCCCAAGTAACCTCTTATGAAGGAGGTAGAAATTAATTTTTAAGTAATTTCAGAGGCTTCTGCATAAGATTAAATAAGTATGTGTTAGATTTATTTATTTATTTATTTATTTATTTATTTATTTATTTATTTTTGAGATGGAGTCTTGCACTATCACCCGGGCTGGAGTGCAGTAGTGCAATCTTGGCTCAATGCAACCTCCACCTCCCAGGTTCAAGCGATTCTCCTTGCCTCAGCCTCCCAAGTAGATGGGATTACAGGCGCCTGCCACCATGCCTGGCTAATTTTTTTGTATTTTTAGTAGAGACGGGGTTTCACTATGTTGGCCAGACTGGTCTCGAACTCCTTGCTTTGTGATCCACCCACCTTGGCCTCCCAAAGTGCTGGGATCACAGGCGTGAGCCACCATGCCCGGCCAGTTTAATTATTGCCATTGAAGACCACTAAAGGTATAATCTGATCTTAACCTGAATATGATGCAAATTATAAGTGAGGCTCTGCACATCAGTATAGAAAGACTTAATTTGTATCCCTAATACTGTATTACAACTAGATTTAAAGACTTTCGCTTTAGAGATCACATGAAGCCAATCACAGCTTCCAGTGCTTTTTGGGAAAAAGGAATGCTCTTATTCCTCTGTATCTCAAAATGGTGCCTCTAGACCTCAGAAAATTTAGAGGATAGCAGATTGATAATATAAATTGTTTAAAAATAATTTCTGAAATAAAGAGTTCAATGGCTTTTCTAAGTTGATGACCAGTTAACGGGTTTGGTTTTTTTTTTTTAAAGTATCAAAGTGATTAAGAGGGACTTAAGTAAGCATTTACTACAGAGGCACAATCACTCTTAGATGATTAATTTCATGGGTCTATATCTCAAAGACACAGAATCCATTAACATCTACCTCTCAGATGATGTAGAGTAGTTCAGGAAAAAAAACCTAAATGGCATCATAATAGTACAGTTCCATTGATGTGATCAATAGACACAGTATATTTATCCAGAGTACAAGAATACTGTAAGCATTATGGTACAGAAAAAAGACTGGCTAAAAAAAATAAATCCCACAAGCTGCAAAGCAGATTGTAATAAAAGGCTTTATACAGAAACCACTAACGCTGCATTTCTCATAATTCCAAGAAACTAACCCATGCCTACGTTTGTGGAAGGCCTATTGGACCATGAGTTAGATGCACATTTCTAGTCAATTAACCAATGACTATACTAGATAGTCCTTGAAATTGGCTGCGAAAAGGTACAAAATACCATATTTGATGTTAACCATATTTAAATTAAAAATGAGCATACACGAAATTGAATTAGTAAAGTTTTTTTACTGAGTTACTCTAATTTGCATTTCATTCAAAAATATTTTATTTTTATGAAAAGTCACTCCCAGAGCTAATTTCTAAGGAAGCTGAAGCTATTCTTATGTATAAAATTGATTATAGTCACACATTAGAGTCAATCAGATTGAGCCTTGTTAATTTATACATCATGAGCATGTTTGACAATTCAACAATTGTCAAATACACATTTGACACATCAAGTGGCCTTAGAAAGTGTATACCCTTTAATTAAATGATATCCTTCCAGGAAATCTATCTAAGAAAAGAGAGACACTGACACTGATTTATACACAAAGATAAACTGCTTACCAATATTCCTCTCTGTAACCAGAAATGACATTAATGCCCAATAGAAAAAAATTAATTTAGAATATATCCACATAATGCATTATCAAGTGGCCATTAAAATGTTAATTTCAAGAAATATTTACCATATAAAAATGTGTGTATATATATAAAATGATACTATGTGAAAAAAGCAGAATGACTGAAAATACATAAATTCAACTTTATAACATAATATTTAAAAGACTGAAAGGAAATATACCAAAATGTTTCTTCTAATTCCTCCATAATGAGTCACTACATTACTATTATAAATAGGACAAATGTACATTTTGAAGGAAGAGTCACTGTATTTACAAAAAATATTTAAGGTTCAGACTCTGGAAGTAGAACAGAATTTAATTATGGTTTGTTCACTTACCCTGAGCAAATTACTACATCATTTATTGATTGATTTATGATTTATTTGCATCTTCCTTATTATAAAATTGGAATATCTCTGACTCTGAGTTGTTGTGAGAATCAAATAATTTAAATGAAATGCCCAGAAAAGTACTTAAGACATTAAAAAACATAATAGGTATTCAATTAATATTAGTCTTTTCCCCTTTCTTAAAATGTATGGCTAAATTTTTAAAAATATACATAAGAGTTTCCTATAGGAATATTTGTGAAAGTGTAATTTTTAAGTAGCTCTTAGAAAGATTATCCAACTGTATGAATTTCAAGAGAACAATTCTCCAGCCAAAAGGACTAAAAGAATAAGTATAGTGAATTACTAAAGTGAGACAGTGCAGTCGAGGATAAGCAGACAAATGGCAAAGGTGGGCATTCAGTAAGATCAACATTTTGGTTAAACTGAGGAAAAGCTGGCTCTTACAAAGGGCTCATCAGCCATTTAAGCCACTCTATTAATATTCAACAATAAACATTTTTTCCTGCCATAGACAATTCTTAGGAGGCACCACTTAAAAACAGTATTTCTGCAAAAAAAAAAAAAAGCTTTACTTTGATTATACACACAAAATCTATGCACATTAAATTATCTACACTTCTTAGCCTTCATATTTAAAGTCAGTATATTAAAACCTAAATGCTCATACTTATATGGGCAAAATAGACCAATGTTTTTTAACTGCAGGTTGCTAGCAACATTTAAAAAAACAGAAGAGAGAGAAAAAATATGAGAGGATCAAATATTTTAAGAGAAAGTATTGTCCCATGAATCTTTTATCAGAATTTTAAATATACATACACAGTGAATCAGGTTGTTGTAAATACATACTTTCTCTCAGTAAATACATACTGGGCTGTCATGTAAAATAAATTTATAATCACTGCATGTCAAAAATGTTTGTGAAACACCCCCTGAAATTTGTAAGAGAAAGAAGATGTAAGACAATATAAATTTGTCATTCTTAATATAATTATGGTGGACACAACACTACATCAAGAAACTGTCAGGCTATTACGACAAATATAGATGCATTTATGTAATTTTTATTGTTTTAAAAGAACTTTTTCCCTTCGCATTAAGTCACTGCACATGGAAGGTAAAAATAAATAGGATTTCTAAATTTATCAAGCCAGGTACTAAAGAGCAAGTTTTAAAAGCTTAGTTAGACACAGTAAGAAATAGGTATTATTTCGAAACATACTTTTTGAAAAGTCAAGTATTCCTGTAAGTACATGCTCTGGCAAGAAATGCTATTTGGAATTACCAGGAAGGCTTTCTATTTGCCAAAAACAATTATTTTTATTAAATTTTCCTACTCTGAGGTAGGTTATTTATTACTCCCAATTTTACACAGTTGGAAATTAGAGTAGAAAGACTACACCAATGCCAGTTAAGTGAATTTGTACAAAAGCTCAAATCCCTACTAACAGCAGGAAAGACCTAAACGTAGATATTTTCTGCTAACCTAGAGAAAATTTAATTTGAAATAAAAAAGTATCATGAAGTAGAGACTAGTAATATACTTAAGAAATGTAAGTCAAAATTTCCTGAGAAGGAAAAATAATAAAGGCCAGAACCTTCCATTTATCTCTATTTTCCTATATTCTTTTTTTTTGAGACAGAGTCTCACTCTGTTGCCCAGGCTGGAGTACAGTGGTACGATCTGGCTCACGGCAAGCTCCGCCTCATGGGTTCACGCCATTCTCCTGCCTCAGCCTCTAGAGTAGCTAACTGGGACTACAGGCACCCGCCACCACGCCCCGCTAATTTTTCATATTTTTAGTAGAGATGCGGTTTCACCGTGTTAACCAGGATGGTCTCGATCTCCTGACCTCGTGATCCGCCTGCCTCGGCCCCACAAAGTGCTGGGATTACAGGCGTAAGCCACCGCGCCTCGCCTATTTTCCTATATTCTTCAACGCAGTTTGAACACTGCTGGCCACTACAGCTTTCTAGAGTGACGAGGGCTAAATACTCCCTGTAAACATTAATTATCTCACTCTGCATATTTAGAACGGACTATCTTCATACTAGAAGGTCTACTATACTTCCGTAACTTAAAAAACAACAAACTGCTGTTACTGAAGACTCACAGCCAAGCTTTACCTTGCCTCCCCATTTAGAAGATAAAGGCAGTTCCCTCAAGCTGATGTTCAAGAAGTCATCAAAGAGGCCGAGCACGGTGGCTCACGCCTGTAATCCCAGCACTTTGGGAGGCCCAGCCGGGTAGATCACAAGGTCAGAAGTTTGAAACCACCCTGGCTAACACGGTGAAACCTCGTCTCTACTAAAAATACAAAAAAATAGCTGGGCGTAGTGGCAGGCGCCTGTAGTCCCAGCTACTTGGGAGGCTGAGGCAGGAGAATGGCGTGAACCCGGGAGGCGGAGCTTGCAGTGAGCTGAGATCTGGCCACTGCACTCCAGCCTGGGCAACAGAGCAAGACTCTTGTCTCAAAAAAAAAAAAAAAAAAAAGAAGTCATCAAAGAACTTTTTAATGAAACATTATACTGGAGAAATCTCTCAACTATCTTCTTAAGCACAATCAACCTCTCCAAACATGAGTACTAGGACCCACATATTGATTAAATGTGGAGACAAGTATCATCTGACTACAAGTTTAGTATAGGAAAAGAAGAGATCTGTTTCAAAACCCTCTGGAAAACCACTAGATTTATTCTAATAATTTCATACCTTTCTTTTCTATATTTTATAACTAAAAAAAAACCCTTTATTAGTAAACTGCTTTAGCTGTTCTCAGGGTGAATTCAAAATAGAGTAGTAGTTTAGAGCATATTTCCCCTCTAAAGGAACCTTTCAAGCTCATTAATAGTTATTAAAAGGCTGTGAACAGGCCCTCTGGTCATTACTTCGCACAAACAGGGTCCTACAAGTCTCAAAGATCAAACCCTAGGGCCAGTGCTTTTAGATGCACAGGCCGTGAGAACCTACTCAGGAAAAGACTCATATATATATATATATTTTTTTTTTTTTCCCTAGATGACTAATACATCCAAACTCTGGAGAACCAAAACTTTCTTTTTGTTAATCTGAAGATGCAAAGAAGGTTTGATCTAGAAAGGTTTAAAAAAAAAAAAAAAAGCAGGTCTTACTAGTATTGTAGGAATTGTAGGATAGTGCTGCTTCACAGTTGGAAACAAAAAGGAAAGCTCTGAACCCAAGAAGGAAGGAGAAGAAGCACTTGAAAATGGAGAGCCACTGACTCAAGGAAAAGACAAGAAAATTCTAATGCTATACAAATAAACCAATGAAATGGGTATTTCTGATAAACATGTTTTTAAAAGTAAAGCTGAAACTCTATTTGTAATACAGAATAATTAATCCCAAACTTCAATTCCGTATTACAGCTAGCTGAGGAGAAGGAGAAAGGGGGAGGAACATGGTGACAAAAAAGGATACAGGCTCAAAGGGGGCTTGAGTAAGTACACAGGTGGGTGTGCTAATCTGAGGGGAAATCTCAAACCTTGCTGTTTACTGGCCACAAGCCTAAGAACATATAATTTGTTGTATCTGCCCTTTGAAATTTCAGATGACTTGACTAGCATTTTAGTATGATTCTTTTTGTGCTGGGATTATTTAAATAGAGGAGAAAAGAAAGCAACTTACTTGAAGACGAGAGAAGTGAAAAGGAGGAGTTACCAAGGTGGTGGGAGAAGGAGGAGTTACCAAGGTGGTGGGAGATAGAAAAGGAGGAGGACAAAACAACTCCTTTTCTCATTGCTTCCAGTAAACAAACGAACTTGCTACTAAAGAACATCACATAAAAGCCTACAGAAACGATTTTTCTTTAAAACAAAAAGTACAGAAGGGAAGGAGAGGTGTAACAGCCAAAAAATAAACTTCATGCCTTCTCTGGAATTCATGTCGATACCTCATAATTTTGGCTAATTCAAGAAATAAAATTTTCTTTAAATAAATCACATTCCTAATTGCTTAAAATTTCCTCCTTTGACACCTTTGATACTTCACATGGAAATGGATAATGAAAAAATTGAATGAATCACAAATCATGATAAATCCTTGGAGAAGGCATAAAAATATCTCTGATTGACTGTATTTATATTTCATTTTCATTAATAATAGCTTTTTATGGGTGACTTTTCAAAAAAGATAAAATATAACCAACTTACCAGGCATACTTAAGTACATAAAACAAAATAACCCACACTGTTTTGGAAAAGAGATTTAACATAAACAAAAATTTTAAGGTCAAACAGTAACTAAATCATTAGAAATGTTAGTAAACCATGCATATTCAAAAGCCATTTCTTCTGTGCTGTAAAGCTGATAAATTACAAAAACATCTTAGTTGTTTTAAACCACTTTTAGAAAAAACAATTAGAAATATCTTTATTTTAGATGACAGTGAAATGCAATCCAAGCCCTTAATTACGAAATATTATTTAAAGAAATGTGCAATGGTCTAGTAAGCCTGCTCCCTACACATTATGCATCTGTCCATCATACCATTGTAGATCACATGTACACTTTTTAAAACGATTAGATAACACAACAATTTTTATTCACATATTTCAAGGTTTTGAAAATGCATTAAAGACAGATGCATGTCAGTAGGTCTAGGGTCACTGGCAATAGGTTTAAACAGTATTAGAATGAAATTAACCTCAGACAGCTTCCATAAGGCTCTAAGTAGAGGTCTGTTTACATGCAGTAAAAGGAAGTGTTAAGAGAGGAGACCACAGAGAGTGCTGCTTTAGCAGATGCCTGCAGAGCACTCAGGATAGAAAAGGAGGTGCTGGGGAGGAACAGGTCATGCAGAAGGGAAATACCATGAAGGGGAAGCCAGAGCAGGATAGGAGTGAGAGACACAGACTCACTCTGTCTGCGGTGCGGTGGAACAGTCCGTGGGATCCCCTGGAAGGAGCCCTGCCAAGGAGAGAAGGAGGGAGCAGAATACCCACCCTGTGCAGAGAGAGATGGGGTAGGGAGGTATAATAAAAAAGGGAACCAAAAAATAGAGAAACCAAGTCATACTTTGTTTTACTTTTAAATAACACAGAGCAATAGTGTTAACGAGAAGACAGATTTCATTTTTTTAAAATACAGGCAGCTCAAATTACTAAAAATACATCATAATCCAAACCTAGTTATTTTTAATATTTTTTTAAAAAATTATTTTCCTCTAATATTTGTAGTACAATGTACAAGAAATAATATATTCTTTCTGGTATACATTACATTTATCATCATATAGCTCTTGTTAAAGTAGCAGATTCCAGTCTTTTGCAGAAAAAGAAGGAATTTAAAGGGGGAGATAGACTTTAGGTGTTAAACACACAGAAAATGCACCAATTTGTGAATCAGGCAATACAAAAAAATTATCATCTAAAAATTTTTATTTCGGCTGGGTGCAGTGGGCTCACGCATGTAATCCCAGCACTTTGGGAGGATGAGGCGGGTGGATCACGAGGTCAGGAGTTGAAGACCAGCCTGGCCAAAATGGTGAAACCCCGTCTTTACTAAAACTACAAAAATTAGCCAGGTGTGGTGGCAGCCACCTGTAAAACCAGTTACTCGGGAGGCTAATAAGGCAGGAGAATTGCTTGAACCTGGGAGGTGGAGGTTGCAGTGAGCCGAGATGACGCCACTGCATTCCAGCCTGGGCAACAGAGCAAGACTCCGTCTCAAAAAAAAAATAAAATTGCTTCTTAAATCACAGGTTTTCAGAGGATTAGCAGGTAAAAATAAAGAACATTAGCTAAAGTTAGCAAAACCAACATAGCATTAAAAAAGATTCAGGATGTTGTAATGTGACATGTAGGCCACCGGTTACGTGGACATGCTTTTTAATTTCAATAACTTGTGGCTTTTTAGCTTCACTTATTTTAATCACAGATTATCAGAACTACGATACTCCTGAAATGTCATTTACTTCAATGTCCTCACTTTACAGAAAAAACTTTTTTCAAGAAAGTAACTGTTCAATGTTATACAAAGGGAACCATATTGGGTCTTATGTCCCTAGCCTCCTCACTGACTGAAACATATGCACAAAAAAATCTACTGAAACACTCTTAAAATATCATCAAGGAAAATCAGCCTATAAATCATGATCATACCCAGTTAAATCTGCAAAAGAAATTATGTATATTTTTTCAGACCAATTAATCTGACTTAAAAATAATATTGTATTAAAAATTACGATAATAGTTTAACAGTGTTTACAGATCTTATGAACGGTCTGAAATGAAAAAAATTTTTCTCACTTTCCGTATCAACATTCTTTGACTCAGGTATAATCAAATACTTCTTTAAATTTAAGGGTGATCCCACACTGTTCAATATAAAACAGAAACATAAAAGATCCATTTTCTATGTTGATGAAGGGGAAAAAAAAAAGCCACAAAAACTAAATTAACAATCTTTAGGATATTCTAGTAAATAAAAATCTTATCTTTTGAAATTATTATACTTTTTTCTTTTGCTAATTTGGCAAAAACAGCTTAGAAAACATTGAATAAGGTGATGACCCCAGATGCTCTCCATAGATACTACCTGCTGTTATGCTGTTTGTGAAATGTTTTGGTTCAAAGGCTATATTTATACTAAACAAATTCTCAACCAAATCCTCCCTATGCGTTTTGCAGAACCAAGCTTCTACCCACTGTACTACTAAGTAAAGAAACTTTCAGATGGGAACTTCATAGACATGTTTAAGAAAACAGTCATTGATTCCTTCACCAAAGAGGTATGTTTACCTTTGCAGGTCTGTGGAAATAGCACTGACCTTGGAATCAGGGAAACTTTTTTTCCTTGGATCTTTCCCAAGCCTTGTAACCTTGAGAAAATTACTGATTTTTGAGCCTCAGTTTCCTTATTTGTCAGATGCAGAGGCTGGACTGGTTCATCTCGAAGAACCCTCTTACTTTTAGTTCCTATAATTTAGTTACTCATATCTGTCCCCATCTCCACTCCAGTAATTTTATAACTCTTTTTAATTTTGTAACTCTATTTATATGGCATTTAAAACAATCAACTTTGTATTAAATTGTCTCTCCTGCTAGATCATTAATTCCTGAAATAATTTAGGTGAAAGTATCTGTCACAGTACCTATAACTTCGCAGGAGTTTTAAAAGATATTAGATGTCCCACCTTCTATAGCCTAAAACTCCCCCAGCATGTAGCAGACACTAAGTTAACTATTTACTGATTTAAACAAAATTAAATTAATTTACTGTGTTTATCTAGAGATGCAGCTGTAGCATCTGTCAATCCTGGCCACACACTATAACCACCTAAGAAATTTTAAAAACAAAAACAATGATATCTGCCTTTATTTCCCCAAGACCAACAAATCATAATCTCTGGCATAGGTCTGAGTATAAGAAGGGAAAGACAACCTTGTGAAATAAATACATAAACAGCGCTGCCTGCCACCGCCAAGGGGCACCCATCTATTAGCCCACCAAACAGCTGCATGCCATCAGAGCTTATGCCCAGAAAGACAAAGAATGTTACTCATTTTATTTCTGCCACCTACAATGCTTCTTCCACTTCTCTACCCATCTGTCAAAATCCTATCCAGCCCCCTTAGGTTCTTTCAAACCCATTTCCTAAAAGCTTTTCCTGATCCTGCCTAAATTAATTATGATCATTCTTGTTTATAAACACCCACAGCAATTGGTGGAATCTTTCTTCCTCTTTTCATTACTTTGATTTGAGTATCTTAAAAATTCTTCTACTAAATATAACCACCCTGAAAATAATAGCTCTCTTACTTTCCTTGGTGTCAACTACTTAGCTTCTTGTCAATTTACTTATAGAGAGTAGAAATAACATACTCTGATCAGCATTTAATAGAAGAGGGAATTCCAGTTTCAGGAAAAGATGGAGTAGACATACTTCTCCCTTTTCCTGCTGTCAAATACAGCTAAAAACCCTGGGCACTATATATAAAACACAATATTCTGAAAGGTAGAGAGAAAAAGTGAGACCAGCTTGGGACCCAAGGAAAAATATGGTGATTTTCTTTTTGCCTAATGTATCCTAAAATGAGTGATAGAGAAGCCAGCCCCTGGAAATGACAAGGAACACACACACACAAAAAAATTAAGAAAGCCTGCACTCTCTAGCCAAAGGATCAGGAAAGAGGAAGACTAGCAATGCAGGAAACTTGTATCCAGTAATCTACCTAACACCACAGAAAAACCTGTGGCCCCAGCCCCCATTCCCATCAGAAAGGGAGGACTGGGAAGGCTGGGCGCGGTGGCTCATGCCTGTAATCCCAGCACTTTGGGAGGCCGAGGCGGGCAGATCACGAGGTCAGGAGATCCCGACCATCCTGGCTAACATGGTGAAACCCCATCTCTACTAAAAATACAAAAAATTAGCCGGGCGTGGTGGCGGGCGCCTGTAGTCCCAGCTACTTGGGAGGCTGAGGCAGGAGAACAGCGTGAACCCAGGAGGTGGAGCTTGCTGTGAGCCGAGATCACCCCACTGCACTCCAGCCTGGGCGACAGAGCGAGACTCCGTCTCAAAAAAGAAAAAAGAAAGGGAGGACTGGGGAGTGTAGGCCTCCACCCTTGTATGGCTGTGACATTTTCTTATGTACTTCTTAAAATACACATAAAAAATATTTAAGAAACTTATAAATGGGGGAGGAAAAGGGACTTAAAAGGACATAAGGTTTCTACATGTAGTAGACTATATATAGTTAAATATATATGCATGTGTGTGTGAAATATAATGCCTACAGCAACAACTAAAACATTATTATAAAGACATAAACTCAAAACACTATATATAAATAAAAATGGAATTATTAAAAAACTAATATACAGAAAAGAAAAAACAGAAATAAAGAAAAAAGAAAAAAATAAAATGGCAGACTTACATAGCAAAAATTACATTAAATATAAAGGGCTGAAATATACCCATTAAAAGACAGATTGGTAGATTCATGGCCTAACTATATGCAGATTACAGGAAATTCATGTTAGGTATAAAAATATATATATTTTAAAATAAAAGATGAAAACGATATACCACGCCAAAAAAAAAACAAAAGAAATTTGATGTGCTTATATTATTATCAAATAGACTTCAGAGCAAAAAGAATACCCACATATAGAAATAGACCTCACAAAATGATAAAAAGGTCAATCTACCAAGAAGACACAGTGATCCTAACAGTACACCAAACTGCAGAAATGTATAGTAGCTGAAGCATAATCTCATAAAACTGAGAGAATCGCCAAATCTACAATTACAGTTGGAGAGCTCAATACCCCATCCCAACAACTGATAAAAATAACTAGACAAGAAAATCAGCAATGATATAAAACTCAAGGACACCACTAACAACAGCACCTAGTCAATGCTTACAGAATATTCTATCCAACAATAGCAAAAAGCAATATTTTCAAGCATCCACAGAACATTTACCAAGACAGACCATAGTTTGGGCCACAAGACAAACCACAACAAAGTTAAAATATTGAAATTATACAGAATGTGTTCTCTGACCACAATGGGATCAAATTAGAAATCAATAACAGAAAGATGACAAGAAAACGTCCAAACACTTGGATACTAACATTCATACCCCTAAGTTATCCATGGGTCAGTCAGAGAGGAAGTCTCAAGAGAAAAAAAAAAAAAAACCATATCAAACTGAATGCAAAAGAAAATACATAATGTATAGGAAACAGCTGAAAAAATATATAATATGTAGGAAACAGCTGAAGTAGAGACAGAAATGAGAAAAAAATCCCATCAATAAGCTAAACTGATGTCTTAAGAAACTAGAGAAAATAAGACCAAAATAAACCCAAAGTAAGAAGAAAGAAAAAAAAAAAAGCAGACATCAGCAGTTCTGTGGTGTAACCATTCTTTTGTTTCTTTACTTCTCTAATAAACTCATTTTCACTTTACTCTGTGGACTCACCCAAAATTTCCTGTGTGAGATCCAAGAACCCTCTCTTGGGGTCTGGATCAGACCCCTTTCCGGTAATATATTCCATAACGAACCATGAACAGATAATACTTTGGTCTCCCAAATATCGCCTTTTGTCAGGACTCAGAGTTATGAATGGCTTTCACCACATAGCTGCTTTATGACTGCGCTTCACTCTACCTTGAATACAAGAGACCCTACAAGTTAGGAAGGAATATCATCACCCCTATTAAGCCAAAAGATACTACAGAAGATGGATCTTGGTCCCTCTACAACCTTTAGGATTAAGGGTCCCCTTGTAAAGAGGAGGGGGAAATAGAAGCATTTGAATCAGAGCAATTCCATCTTGAACAGGGGCTGGGTAAAATGAGGATAAGACCAGCTGGACTACATTCCCAGGAGGTTAGGCATTCTCAGTCACCGGATGAGTCACTGGATGAGGAGGTTGGCATTAAGATAACAGTTCACAAAGACCCTGCCGATAAAACATGATGCAGTAAAGAAGCTGGCCAAAACCCACCACAACCAAGATGGCAATGAAAGTGACCTCTGGTCATCCTTACTGCTCATTATATGCTAATTATAATAAATTAACATGCCAAAAGACACTCCCACCAGCACCTGACAGTTCACAAATGCCATCGGAATGTCTGGAAGTTACCCTACATCATGGGTCTCCAACCCCTGGGCCACGGACCAGTACCAATCCATGGGCTATTAGCAACCTGACAACACAGCAGGAGGTGAGCAGCAGGCCAGTGAGTTGAAGCTTCATCTGTATTTACAGCTACTGCCCACTGCTTGCATTATCACCTGAACTCTGCCTCCAGTAAGATCAGCAGCAGCATTAGATTCTCACAGAAGCAGGAACTTTATTGTGAACTGCACATGCGAGAAATCTAGGTTGCTTGCTCCTTATGATAATCTAATGCCTGATAATCTGTCACTGTCTCCCATCACCCCCAGACAGGACCATCTAGCTGCATAAAAATAAGCTCAGGGCTCCCACTGATTCCACATTACGGTGAGTTGTATAATTATTTCATTATATATTACAATGTAATCATAATAGAAATAAAGTGCACAATAAATGTAATGCACTTGAATCATCCTGAAACCATCCACACCGCTCCCACAACCCTCTCCCCATCTGTGGAAAAGTTGTCTTCCATGAAACCAGTCCCTGATGTCAAAAAGGTTGGGGACTGCTGCCCTATATAGTTTAAAAGGAAGAGAAACCTAAAGTTTTGGGAAATTCTCGTTCCTTTCTCGGAAAACTCATGAATAATCCACCCCTTGCTTAGCATATGATTGAGAAATAACCATTAAAAATAGCCAACTAGCAGCCCTCAGGGCTCTGTCTATGGAGTAACAATTCTTTTGTTTCTTTACTTCTCTAATAAACTCACTTTCACTATAAAAGAGCAGGATCCTTGAAATTGAACATAGAAAAACAGAGAAAATCAAGAAAACAAAATGTTGGTTCTTTGAAAAGATCTGTAAAATTGACAAACCACTAGCAAGACTGACAAAGAAAAAGAGAGAAGGTAAATTACCAAAATCAGAATGAAATAAGGAATATCACTACAGACCCTCCAGCCATTAAGGTAATAAAGGAATATTATGAACAACTTTACAGTCATAAATTTGACAACTGAGAAAAAGGGCCAATTCCTCAAAACCACAAACTATCAAAATTCATCCAAGATGAAAGAAGTCATTTGAATAGGTCAATAACTATTAAAGAAGTTGAATTTATAACTTTAAAACTCCCAAAAAAGAAATCTCCAGGCCCAGATAATTTTACTGCTAAATTCTACTAAATGTTTAAAGAAGAATTAAACATTAATTCTTCACTATCTCTTCCATAAAGCAGACGAGAAGAAAACACCTTCCAAAGTATTTATGAGGCCAGGTTTAACTTAATACAAAAGCAGACAAAGACAGTACAACAAAAGAAAAATAAAGAATAAAAAGCATTAACCCCCAGAATACAGATGTAAAAATCTTTAACAAAATACTACTAACTAGAATTCAGGAATCTATAAAAAGAACTACATACCATGACTAAAGGGGGTTTATTTCAGGCCTATGAGATTAGTTTACTATTAGAAAATCAATCAGTGCAATCAACAGGCTAAAGAAGAAAACTCATAGGTTCATAGCAATTACCAAAACAAAAGTAACAAAATCCAACTCATATTCATGATAAAAACTCTTAGCAATCTAGGAATAGAGGGAAACTACTTCAACTTGATAAAAACCATCTCCCAAATATCGATAGCTAACATCTACCTAAAGGTGAAAGACTGAATGCTTTTTCCCCTTAGATTAGGAAAAAGGCAAGAATGCCCATTCTCATAATTCTTATTCAACATAGTAATGAAAATCCAAGCTGGCGACATAATGCAAAGAAGGGAAATAAAAGACATCAGATCAAAAAGTGAGAACACTGTTACTATTTACAGATGACATAATGGTCAACATAGAAAACCCCAAACTACAGAAAAACTCTCCAAACTTATAAGTGAGTTTACTAAGTTCACAAAATACAAGGTCAATATACAGAAATCAATTTTATTTCTTTTTTTTTTTTTGGAGACAGAGTCTCGTTCTGCCACCCAGGCTGGAGTGCAGTGGCACGATCTCTGCTCACTGCAATTATCCACCTCCCGGTGGCATTATCCACCTCCCGGGATAATGCCATTCTCCTGCCTCAGCCTCCTGAGTAGCTGGGACTACAGGCGCCCGCCACCATGCCTGGATAATATTTTGTATTTTTAGTAGAGACAGAGTTTCATTGTGTTAGCCAGGATGGTCTCCATCTCCTGACCTAGTGATCCGCCCACTTCAGCCTCTCAAAGTGCTGGGATTACAGGCGTGAGCCACCGCACATGGCCCAGAAATCAATTTTTTTTCTAAGTATCAGCAATCAGCACAGGGAAAGTGAAATTTAACGAACAGTATCACTTATAACCACCCCAGAAAGAAATCTAAGAAAGCATGTAGATTACACCAAAGAAGATGGCCGAATAGGAACAGCTCCAGTCTACAGCTCCCAGCGTGAGCAACCCAGAAGACGGGTGATTTCTGCATTTCCAACTGAGGTACCGGTTTCATCTCACTGGGGCTTGTTGGACAGTGGGGACAGGACAGTGGGTGCAGCCCACAGAGTGTGAGTGGAAGCAGGGCGAGGCATCCCCTCACCTGGGAAGCACAAGGGGTCAAGGAATTCCCTTTCTTAGCCAAGGGAAGGGGTGACAGATGGATCCTGGAAAATCAGGTCACTCCCACTCTAATACTGCACTTTTCCAACAGTCTTAGCAAACGGCACACCAGGAGATTATATCCTGCGCCTGGCTCGGAGGGTCCCACGCCCATGGATCCTCCCTCATTGCTAGCACAGCAGTCTGAGATTGAACTGCAAGGTGGCAGCGAGGCTGGGGGAGGGGTGTCTGCCATTGCTGAGGCTTGAGTAGGTAAAGAAAGTGGCCGGGAAGCTCGAACTGGGTGGAGCCCACCTCAGCTCAAGGGGGCCTGCCTGCCTCTGTAGACTCCACCTCTGGGGGCAGGGCATAGCCAAACAAAAGGCAGCAGAAACCTCTGCAGACTTAAATGTCCCTATCTGATAGCTTTGAAGAGAGTAGTGGTTCTCCCAGCATGGGGTTTGAGATCTGAGAATGGACAGACTGCCTCCTCAAGTGGGTCCCTGACTTCCGAGTAGCCTAACTGGGAGGCACCCCCCAGTAGGGGCAGACTGACAACTCACACGGCCGGGTACCCATCTGAGACGAAGCTTCCAGAGGAATGATCAGGCAGAAACATTCGCTGTTCAGCAATATTCGCTGTTCTGCAGCCTCCGCTGCTGATACCCAGGCAAACAGGGTCTGGAGTGGACCTCCAGCAAATTCCAACAGACCTGCAGCTGAGGGTCCTGACTATTGGAAGGAAAACTAACAAACAGAAAGCACATCCACACCAAAATCCCATCTGTCGGTCACCATCATCAAAGACCAAAGGTAGATAAAACCACAAAGATGGGGAAAAAACAGAGCAGAAAAGCTGAAAATTCTAAAGATCAGAGCACCTCTCCCCCTCCAAAGGAACACAGCTCCTCGCCAGCAACGGAACAAAGCTGGACGGAGAATGACTTCGACAAGTTGAGAGAAGAAGGCTTCAGAAGATCAAACTTCTTCAAACTAAAGGAGGAAGTTTGAACCCCATGCAAAGAAGGTAACAACCTTGAGAAAAGATTAGATGAATGGCTAACTAGAAGAACCAGTGTAGAGAAGTCCTTAAATGACCTAATGGAGCTGAAAACCATGGCACGAGAACTACGTGACGAATGCACAAGCTTCAGTAGCTGATTTGATCAACTGGAAGAAAGGGTATCAGTGATTGAAGATCAAATGAATGAAATGAAGGGAGAACAGAAATTTAGAGAAAAAAGAGTAAAACGAAATGAACAAAGCCTCCAAGAAATATGGGACTATGTGAAAAGACCAAATCTACATCTGATTGGTGTACCTGAAAGTGATGGGGAGAATGGAACCAAGCTGGAAAACACCCTGCAAGATATTATCCAGGAGAACTTCCCCAACCTAGCAAGGCAGGCCAACATTCAAATTCAGGAAATACAGAGAATGCCGCAAAGATACTCCTCAAGAAGAGCAACTCCAAGACACATAATTGTCAGATTCACCAAAGCTGAAATGAAGGAAAAAATGTTAAGGGCAGCCAGAGAGAAAGGCTGGGTTACCCACAAAGGGAAACCCGTCAGACTAACAGCGGATCTCTCAGAAGAAACTCTACAAGCCAGAAGAGAGTGGGGGCCAATATTCAACATTCTTAAAGAAAAGAATTTTCAACCCAGAATTTCATATCCAGTCAAACTAAGCTTCATAAGTGAAGGAGAAATAAAATACTTTACAGATAAGCAAATGCTGAGAGACTTTGTCACCACCAGGCCTGCCCTAAAAGAGCTCCTGAAGGAAGCACTAAACATGGAAAGGAACAACTGGTACCAGCCACTGCAAAAACATGCCAAATTGTAAAGACCAACAATGCTAGGAAGAAACTGCATCAACTAATGAGCAACATAACCAGCTAACATCATAATGTCAGGATCAAATTCACACATAACAATATTAACCTTAAATGTAAATGGGCTAAATGCTCCAATTAAAAGACACAGACTGGCAAATTGGATAAAGAGTCAAGACCCATCAGTGTGCTATATTCAGGAGACCGATCTCATGTGCAGAGACACACATAGGCTCAAAATGAAGGGATGGAGGAAGATCTACCAAGCAAATGGAAAACAAAAAAAAGGCAGGGGTTGCAATCCTAGTCTCTGATAAAACAGATTTTACACCAACAAAGATCAAAAGAGACAAAGGAGGCCATTACATAATGGTAAAGGGATCAATTCAACAAGAAGAGCTATTTTAAATATATATGCACCCAATACAGGAGCACCCAGATTCATAAAGCAAGTCCTTAGAGACCTAGAAAGAGACTCTGACTCCCACACAATAATAATGAGAGACTTTAACACCCCACTGTCAACCTTAGACAGATCAATGAGACAGAAAGTTAACAACGACATCCAGGAATTGAACTCAGCTCTGCACCAAGCGGACCTAACAGACATCTACAGAACTCTCCACCCCCAATCAACAGACTATACATTCTTCTCAGCACCACATCACACTTATTCCAAAATTGACCACAGAGTTGAAGTAAAGCACTCCTCAGCAAATGTAAAAGAACAGAAACTATAACAAACTGTCTCTCAGACCACAGTGCAATCAAACTAGAACTCAGGATTAAGAAACTCACTCAAAACTGTGCAACTACATGGAAACTGAACAACCTGCTCCTGAATGACTACTGGGTACATAACGAAATGAAGGCAGAAATAAAGATGTTCTTTGAAACCAATGAGAACAAAGAAATGACATATCAGAATCTCTGGGACACATTTGAAGCAGTGTGTAGAGGGAAATTTATAGCACTAAATGCCCACAAGAGAAAGCAGGAAAGATCTAAAATTGACACCCTAGTATCGCAATTAAAAGAACTAGAGAAGCAAGAGCAAACACATTCAAAAGCCAGCAGAAGGCAAGAAATAACTAAGATCAGAGCAGAACTGAAGGAAATAGACACAAAAAATCCTTCAAAAGAATCAATGAATCCAGGAGCTGGTTTTTTGAAAATGTCAACAAAATTGATATACTGCTAGCAAGACTAATAAAGAAGAAAAGAGAGAAGAATCAAATAGACGCAATTAAAATGATACAGGGGATATCACCACTGATCCCACAGAAATAAAAACTACCATCAGAGAATACCATAAACACCTCTATGCAAATAAACTAGAAAATCTAAAAAAAATGGATAAATTCCTCGACACATATACCCTCCCAAGACTAAACCAGGAAGAACTTGAATCCCTGAATAGACCAACAACAGGCTCTGAAATTGAGGCAATAATTAAGAGCCTACCAAACAAAAAAAGTCCAGGACCAGATGGATTCACAGCCAAATTCTACCAGAGGTACAAGGAGGAGCTGGTATCATTCCTTCTGAAACTATTCCAATCAACAGAAAAAGAGGGAACCCTCCCTAACTCATTTTATGAGGCCAGCATCATCCTGATACCAAAGACTGGCAGAGACACAACAAAAAAAGAGAATTTTAGACCAATATCCCTGATGAACATCGATGCAAAAATCCTCAATAAAATACTGGCAAACCGAATACAGCAGCACATCAAAAAGCTTATCCACCATGATCAAGTGGGCTTCATCTCTGGGATGCAAGGCTGGTTCAACATACGCAAATCAATAAACATAATCCAGCATATAAACAGAACCAAAGACAAAAACCATATGATTATCTCAATAGATGCAGAAAAGGCCATTGACAAAATTCAACAGTGCTTCATGCTAAAAACTCTCAATAAATTAGGTATTGATGGGACGTATCTCAAAATAATCAGAACTATTTATGACAAACCCACAGCCAATATCATACTCAATGGGCAAAAACTGGAAGCATTCCCTTTGAAACTGGCACAAGACAGGGATGCCCTTTCTCACCATTCCTATTCAACATAGTGTTGGAAGTTCTGGCCAGGGCAATCAGGCAGGAGAAAGAAATAAAGGGTATTCAATTAGGAAAAGAGGAAGTCAAATTGTCCCTGTTTGCAGATGACATAATTGTATATCTAGAAAACCCCATCGTCTCAGCCCAAAATCTCCTTAAGCTGATAAGCAACTTCAGCAAAGTCTCAGGATACAAAATCATTGTGCAAAAATCACAAGCATTCTTATACACCAATAACAGACAGAGAGCCAAATCATGACAGAACTCCCATTCACAATTGCTTCAAAGAGAATAAAATACATAGGAATCCAACTTACAAGGGACGTGAAGGACCTCTTCAAGGAGAACTACAAACCACTGCTCAACAAAATAAAAGAGGACACTAACAAATGGAAGAACGTTCCACGCTCATGGGTAGGAAGAATCAATATCATGAAAATGGCCTTACTGCCTTAGGTAATTTATAGATTCAATGCCATCCCCATCAAGCTACCAATGACTTTCTTCACAGAATTGGAAAAAAACTACTTTAAAGTTCACATGGAACCAAAAAAGAGCCCACATTTTCAAGACTATCCTAAGCCAAAAGAACAAAGCTGTAGGCATCATGCCACCTGACTTCAAACTATACTACAAGGCTACAGTAACCAAAACAGCATGGTACTGGTACCAAAACAGAGATATAGATCAATGGAACAGAACAGAGCCCTCAGAAATAATACCACACATCTACAACCATCTAATCTTTGACAAACCTGAGAAAAACAAGAAATGGGGAAAGGATTCCCTATTTAATAAATGGTGCTGGGAAAACTGGCTAGCCATATGTAGAAAGCTGAAACTGGATCCCTTCCTTACACCTTATACAAAAATTAATTCAAGATGGATTAAAGACTTAAATGTTAGACCTAAAACCATAAAAACTCTAGAAGAAAGCCTAGGCAGTACCATTCAGGACATAGGAATGGGCAAGGACTTCATGTCTAAAACACCAAAAGCAATGGCAATAAAAGCCAAAATAGACAAATGGGATCTAATTAAACTAAAGAGCTTCTGCACAGCAAAATAAACTACCATCAGAGTGAACAGGCAACCTACAGAAGGGGAGAAAATGTTTGCAATCTACTCATCTGACAAAGGGCTAATATCCAGAATCTGCAAAGAACTCAAACAAATTTACAAGAAAAAAACAAACAACCCAATCAAAAAGTGGGCAAAGGATATGAACAGACACTTCTCAAAAGAAGACATTTATGCAGCCAACAGACACATGAAAAAAGCTCATCATCACTGGCCATCAGAGAAATGCAAATCAAAACCACAATGAGATACCATCTCACACCAGTTAGAATGGCAATCATTAAAAAGTCAGGAAACAACAGGTGCTGGAGAGGATGTGGAGAAACAGGAACACTTTTACACTGTTGGTGGGACTGTAAACTAGTTCAACCATTGTGGAAGACAGTGTAGTGATTCCTCAAGGATCTAGAACTAGAAATACCATTTGACCCAGTCATCCCATTACTGGATATATACCCAAAGGATTATAAATCATGCTGCTATAAAGGCACATGCACACGTATGTTTACTGCAGCACTATTCACAATAGCAAAGACTTGGAACCAACCCAAATGTCCATCAATGATAGACTGGATTAAGAAAATGTGGCACATATACACCATGGAATACTATGCAGCCATAAAAAAGGATGAGTTCATGTCCTTTGTAGGGACATGGATGAAGCTGGAAACCATCATTCTCAGCAAACTATCGCAAGAACAAAAAAACAAACACCGCATGTTCTCACTCATAGATGGGAATTGAACAATGAGAACACTTGGACACAGGAAGGGGAACATCACACACCGGGGCCTGTTGTGGGGTTGGGGGAGGTGGTAGGGAGAGCATTAGGAGATATACCTAATGTAAATGACGAGTTAATAGGTGCAGCACACCAACATGGCACATGTAGACATATGTAACAAACCTGCATGTTGTGCACATGTATCCTAGAACTTAAATAATAATAATAATAAAAGCATGTAGTGAACTGTGTTCTGAAAACTGAAAAATGCTGATTAAAGAAATCAAACATGCTTAAATTAATGGAGAGACATACCATATTCATAAATTGGGAGAATCAACATCTTTACTATTTATTTGAACAGTTTATTTAAACTGTGGTACACCCATATCATGGAACAGTACTCAGCAATAAAAAGAAACTAACTACTGATGCACACAACTACTTGAATGGATCTCCAGGGTGTTATGCTAGTTTTAAAAAGCCAAGCTCCAAAGTTCAACACTGTAAGATACTATTTATAAAAAATCTGAAAATAACAAAATTATAAAGATGTAAAACAGATTTAGTGGTTACCAGAGGTTAGGAATGGTGAGAGAAAGTGAGAATGGTTAGAATGTAAAGAGGTACCACACATGGGAAAATGCTGTGGTGGTACAATAGTTCTATACCTTAAATATGATGATCATTACTACACAAGTTATAAAATGGCACAGTTACTACACAAGTTATAAAATGGCACAGAAGCGTGCACACACACCATCACTAATGTCAATTTCCTGGTTTTGATATTGTACTACAATTATGTAAAATGTAACTAATGTGGAAAATTGGTTGAAAAATAAAAAAGATCTCCACATTTTTTGCAACTTCTTATCACTCTTCTGTAATTACACTACAGGCAAACTTTGCTTCTTCCAATGGATACTTTAAACAAAGTTTCAAAAATGCCTTCTATAGTTCTAGTATCTGGTATTGAAAAATACAGATTTAGGTAACTGTAAACTTACAACCAATAAACCACTCAACTGCTATAATATCCATATTTAATTTGTTCATATCCTTAAGAAACAATTATGTTTTTTCGGTTATTGGTTTAACCTGTATACATGAAAGAAAGTCACAGCACTAATGTTTAAAAAAAATAGAAGAAATGACAAACATAAAAGAATTCTTGTGTTGTCATAAATTCTGCATGCCACACAATGTCTCAGCAACACAGATGGCTCCTGTCAACATTCAGATCATCAAAACACAGGCTGTATTCCATGGCCAATGTCTAATATTGAGTAAAACATTGAATAATTTAAAAATAACTGTATGACCAGATCATAAATATCACTTATTTAAACACCAATGTATATGTGATTTTCTCTAAAAATACTTTTAGTGGCATTTAAAAATATAAGTAATAGTGAATGCAAATAAAAGGCCTTAGCAAAGAAGTAATTCCCTTTGAAACACACACACACACACACACACACACACACACGTGCATGCACACATGCATGCAACGTCTCTCCAGAGAAATAAATGGGCTCATTAAAATTTAAAATCAGGACATTTGGCTGGGCATGGTGGATGGCTCATGCCTGTGGTCCCAGCACTTTGGGAGGCCGAGGCGGACAGATCACCTGAGGTCAGGAGTTCAAGACCAGCCTGGCCAATATGGTGAAACCCCATCTCTACTAAAAATATAGAAATTAGGGCTGGGTGCGGTGGCTCACACCTGTAATCCCAGCACTTTGGGAGGCAGAGGCAGGTGGATCACGAGATCAGGAGATAGAGACCATCCTGGCTAACGCGGTGAAACCCCGTCTCTACTAAAAAAATACAAAAATTAGCCAAGCATAGTGGTGGGCACCTGTAGTCCCAGCTACCTGGGAGGCTGAGGCAGGGGAATGGCGTGAACCCGGGAGGTGGAGCTTGCAGTGAGCCAGGATCATGACAGAGCAAGACTCCGTCTCAAAAAAAAAAAAAAATTATATATATATATATATATATATATATATATAAATTAGCCAGGTGTGGTGGGATGCACCTGTGGTATCAGCTACTTGGGAGGCTGAGGTGGGAGAATCTCTTGAACAGGGAGGCAGATGTTGCAGTGAGCTGAGATCATGCCACTGACTTGAGCCTGGGCAAGAGAGAGAGATTCCATCTCAAAAAAAAAAAAAGAAAAGAAAAAAATTGACATTTTTCCAACATAAAAATTAACCAATAATTTTGCCCATTTCCAAATCAGGAAAGAATATGGTCTAAGAAAATGGATTTGGGGGAGATTATTCATAAGATAAATCGTTTGCCTGCACTGTCTTTTGGTTAGCGTTCCATCCCATTTCTCAGGCAAGAAAAAATAGAGCGGAGTTCTTTGCTGATAAATTTCCACGGTTGCTAGAAACTAGGTAAAATCTGTCTCCTTTGGAAATTATAAACATTTGATGTGATTTTTGTGATGTAACTGTGATAGTTTTCTGCTTTTACCTTTTCTATTTTATAAATATTTATGATGGGAAAATACTTGACTCAGTATATCTGAGGCCCAAAAACCTAAGTCTTTTTTTTTTTTTTTGAGACAGAGTTTCATTCTTGCTGCCCAGGCTGGAGTGCAATTGTGCAATCTCAGCTCACCACAACCTCCACCTCCCAGGTTCAAGTGATTCTCCTGCCTCAGCCTCCCGAGTAGCTGGGATTATTGGCATGCACCACCACGCCTGACTAATTTTTGTATTTTTAGTAGAGACGGGGTTTCTCCATGTTGGTCAGGCTGGTCTCAAACTCCCAACCTCCGGTGATCCACCCGCCTCAGCCTCCCAAAGCGCTGTGACCAAAAACCTAATTCTAAGCACAAAAAGGGTGGTTGACAATGCTGACCATATTCCAATTGCTGAACTTATATAAATTACATATGCATATCTTTTATATATACCGTAACATGGATTAATCTTTGATTCAGTACTATAATCCCAACAGATCATTTTTAATGTATATAAAATCACCTTTTCTTGCCTCTTTGCTATATATAACAGAGTTAGTTCTTAAAAATATGAGAGAAAATTAGCATTAGATTGAATTGTGCCCATTCAGAATTTTAACTTGTAGGCACCTTTTCACACTGATACCGATACAACAGTCTGTGTATTCATGTACTCAATTTTCAGAGTAATCCAGGTCAGGTAATTACATGACAGGTCAGGTAGATCCTTTGGGTCTATCCTGTTCTCCCTGCATAGAGATTCAAGGGGATAAGTAATAAGGCATTTGAAGGTATGAGTCCAGAAATGTTTTTTTTTCTAATATTTTGGCTTCTCTGGTTAACTTGAGGTGTTCAAACAAATGGACTACAAAAGGTACATATCATAAGATTTTACAATTTACTTAACGTGCAGAATATTCATATTTTTAAATACTGATGTTAAATGCTTTTAAAACAGTATTGGAAATACATAAAAATAAATTCAGTCCAAGATAATGCTAATTTTTAAGAATATGCTTGTACATGGATCTGTACACTATGTTTAAAAATAGTTTCGTAAGTTTTTATGTTTAAAATGAATCTTGATTTCTCGCATAACCAACAACCTCCAGGAGTATTCACAGTAATATCAACTATTTTCATGTGAATGATTAGGCATCTTCCATATTGTTATTCTTCTTTTCGCGTTACTCATTTCACCATTGTATCCGGGTATTTTGCCCCTCAGATAAGAAAAATAATTGCCCCACTGTCCTCTGGAAGTATCATTTTCTGCTCTTACGGCTCATTCTTATCTCTTTTCCCTCTTTTTTCCTCCACCTAAATCTGAACTCCATCTTTTTTATTTTCCTTCATTTCTTCTGAAAACTGCTTTTACTGACTTGCCCTTTACTTATTGTTCTAGGTAGCTTTCCATATCCATGTAAGTAGATATCATTAGGTCCAGGGCTGCTTTGTCCAAAATGATGTCAATTAGCTACATGTGACTATTTACATTTAAATTAATTACAACTAAACAAAATTTAAAATTCTCTTCCTTCATTTTCAAGTGCTCAACAGTCACATGTAGCTACAGGCTACTACAATGGACAGCACAGAAAGTTGTATAGGACTGTGCCGCTCTAGAGTAGGGCATTCTCAATTCTGGAATACGGTCCTATGGCTGCCCTCTTTTTATAATGCAAGGCTCAGGGAAGTTTATAACACTACATTATTGCTTTCCCAAGCAGAAGACAGACCCCTTACTCCACTAAGACGTGCTTCACACTCTGGTCCTCAATGCTGAAAACACTGTTCTTAGAAACTTATACTTAAAAACATCCTGTACTATGCCTACAGCATGGCTTAGGCAGCTCCCTACGGTAGTAGAAACCTTTGTCTTGCCCTAAATGAAGAGCACCCACCAGGTGACTAGCCACTATTCCCTTGCTGGGTTCAGTCTCACAAATAATAACCAAACCAAACCCAAACAGTTTTGATCTTTATCAGTACAGTTCTAACACCAAAAGCACCTGTAGCATGAAAGCCAAATTTTACTACAGGCAGAAAAAAACTCCTAAAATTCTGAGGATCAATATATATAAAATCAATATATATAAAATATATAAAAAATTTTGTGTATTGATATACACAAAAGCTGAGGTTGAATATATGCAGAAAATAGCATGATAAAATGGTTTTCAGGCCAGGAGGAAGAAAGAATTTGTAAGGTAAGAAAACATTACATAACAGGAATGGTCATAACATAAATAGTTGGGAGTGGCTTCCCAGTACCACCTGAAATGATAGTGTGGGGCACAAGGGGTAACCCTCCTGCCCTTGTATTTCCTCTTTTGTGGAGGGAAATATCAGGGGCTTTTTTTAAATAAACTAATGACATCAAACACTTGAATCACACAACCTAACATCATGGCCACCAAGCCACTTTCTGGTCATACTTAGTTGGTGGTAGTATAAGCCTGTATAAACCTTTCAGAAAAAAAACTGTAGTAATTTATTTCAAGAACCTTACAAAGACCATCCAGTAAAGGAATTAATTCCTTAACTTGATTAAAGGTAATGCATTTCTTCATTTTGGTTTAGCAAAAAAATCAAACCAAATATTAATAGCAACCACCATCACCACTACCTACGTAGGTTAAAATGCCACATATACAACATAATCCCATCTAAATAGAGATGACAGATGGCACATACACATATACACACATCACCAAAAAAGGCTGGAAGACCATATATGAAATGTTAACAATGACTGTCATTGGCTTGTATGATTTAAGTACTTTAAATTTTTCTTAAGTTGTTTTGCTTCTCTATTTTCTATATTTGCTATAGAATAAATATATCGTTATCTCTCAATAAAAATAGGAAAGGAAAAATCCACTTTACAGTACTTCTCTTTTAAACGTATATATTTTGGCCTCATGTTACTCATAAAGTATTCTTAGTATTCTATTTTTTCATTCTTTTAATGAGAGGTATTGAATTTTATTATTTCTATTGAGAAAATGACTTACATAATTTAATATGTCAAAAGATTTCTTTGTACTCACATTAGATTGAACCTAACTTGGTTGTAGATGAGTTTTCTTATTACACTCTTACTGAAACTATGCCTTTTCAACCAAAAATACTTTTTTCTCAGTAATTTAAAATACAAGTATGTGGTCAGGCATGGTGGCTCATGTCTGTAATCCCAGCATTTGGGGAGGCTGAGGCAAAATGATCACCTGAGCCCAGGAGTGTGAGACCCCTGTCTCTACAAAAAATAAAAAAATTAGCCAGGCATGGTGGTGCACACCTGTGGTCCCAGATACTTGGGAGGCTGAGGCAGGAGGATCACTTGAGCCCAGGAGGTCAAGGCTATAGTGGACCATAATTGCACCATTGCACTCTAGCCTGGGTGACAGACCAAGACCCTGCCTCAAAATAAATTAAATAATTTTTAAAATACAAGTATGTTTCTATGGATTATCACAGTATACTGCTAAGTCTTCTACCATGCAGTGCAAACCTGGGCACCTGTTTTTTTTCCTCTCAGGGAAGTTAAGTCCTTATTGTGATCTCTCACTAAGATTAAGCCTCTGTCCTCCCTTCCCAGAGCTATGATCCTTTTCTCTTCTCTATTCCTTCTAGCCCCCTCACCCTCCTGCAACCATTCAAAAGAAAAGCAACTAAAATAAGACTGCTGTATACAAGTTGTGTAAACACTTGCATAAGTCACTTCTTAGTCTTAGCTTCTTCACATGCAGAAAAAGAGTGAGCTTACTATCATTTAAGCACACTGGAGGTTTCTACAAGCATCTTGAGGGATGGAACTTTATATTTACACATGTATTTTTATATTCTTCTTTATATTTACACATCCAAATTAATACAGTGCCTGGCATGAAGTAGGCACATAAATATCTGCTGAATAAGCAAGTGAATATCTGCTTTTCCTCCTTTCCCCTTTTCTACTGTTATATTTCTTCCTCTTATTTCCTGTTGATTCTCTACTTCAGAGATCTTATTTGCAGCCATTAAGTGACAGCAAAATCCCCTTGGACAAATCTCAATACATTCAAATTTTTGCTCTGCTGCTGTTGGCAGCAAACCACTCTCCTTCAAAGGCTCTTCAATGCGCTTTTGGGGAAAAGAACCTAGAACTAGCAGTCAAGAGTCCTAAGTTATAGTACTAGCTCAGCCACTTATTAATTATGGAAACTTTGCTATGCCAGTTAATCTCCCTAGCTTTTGCTACCTTATCTACAAAACAAAGGTATTTGGCCAGATGATTCCTATAGTAACTTTTATAGTTACTTTTTTTATAGTTACTTTTGTCTGATGAGGAGGAAGACTAACATCCAGTTTCCAGAACAGTGAGGCTGAAGGAGCCAGGGGTGGTATAAAGACTTCCATGAGGATGGCAAAATGGAACTTATCATGCTTAATGGAATCACCAGTCTTCTTAGTAGCACAATTATAAGGCATAACATCCCTATGGGGTAAATGGAGACACCTGGAAAGCCCAAACTTCCATCTAGAAGCAAGGGGCATGGTCTTCTATTAAACAACTGTCTGCAAACAGATGAGCTTCCACCGCCTTTGACATTAAATAATATTACATCATCTTTTTCTGTTGGTATCTTTTGCTTTCTACGATTCAAACACAACCTTCATTTTCTCCACCAAGCTCCTTGATTCTTTCAACTAGACTTTCCCACATCCTTTGAACCTTATAGACTTACACAGCACTTTAACTACATCAATGCATTCCCAATTTCTTAAGAAGTACTTATAAACAGAGGAATCCTTATTTGTCTGTATTTCCTTCCCTAATTCCCCACTTCTAGTTTGAAAGCCAAATATCTGGGATGAAAGGGGATCATCAAACTTTTGTTGAATAAATTAATTCCTACCATTGTATCTTATACAGAGCACAAAAAAAAACTTGTTAGATGAAAAGAAACAAAACTCTTTTATAAACTTTAAAGGCCTATGGCTAAGCTTTATAAACTGAATTGCTGATTATATTAGTCATTATATTTCTCTGTTCCTTTGTGTTACTAGGATTCCACTCCTAAATATAAGGCAAAAGAGTCAAGGCTGACTTATTAGGCAATCTCTTAACAAGAAATGTCTACTACCTGGCCCCAAACAATAGCAGAAAGACTAATGTCCATATGATAATTCTCTGGCTCACACACATCCTGAACTAAGTTCTGAGAACTCAGATTAAATGATAGAGTATTTTTAGCACTAAACATGTTTTGAGATATAACATTTTTGAAAAACAAATAAGCATGGAATACATAGTTACTTCCTATTTAAAATAAACCATTCCCTAGTTCTGCCTAAAACATAACTTTTATTGTCTGTATCTTCGTGCATTTATATTTCCTAACACCCTCAACATTTGAGTAATTATAATAAACATATTTGAAAAGTTTTAACAAAAAAGGAATATGCTAAATCATATATTTTCAAAGTGTCATATGCTGCTAAAGTGGGATGACTGCATACAGGACTGCTATTTCCTTTAAGGCATGTGGAACTACTCTCATAAATCATGCAATAAGAGGAGAGTAGACATGCAAATAAAATGAACTATAGTATGCAGAATGAAAAAGCTATTAAAATGCACATTCACTTACGTAAGACACACAAGAGAAGCTTTAGGAAAACACATAAACACCTAAGAGACAAGCAAAAATAAATTACCTACAAAAAAATTAACAGCCATGACAGATTCAAAATTATTAGAGATTGCTGTAAAAAGAGTGAAATAAAACATCAAAATAGCAAATGACTGGAGAGGAGGCTAAGAGCAAATGTTACTTACAGGAATTCGTCTCCAGGGTGTTTGGGTATATTTATCAGCATAAGTGCATTTTTCCTCTTTACATTTTTGGTGGCAGATATGCTGAGTTGCCTAAACAAAAACACAAAATTTTTACATTGGTTTAATTCTGCATATACACACCAAGACACACAAGAGAAACTTTAGGAAAACACATAAAACACCTAAGAGACAAGCAAAACTAAATTACCTATAAAAAAAATTAACAGCCATGACAGGAGGTAATCAGGGCTCTTTTAGGGGGTATGTAACCAAATCAACAAAAAAGTCACACATGGTAAAATAGTTCTGGCTACTTTTTTGAAGAAAAAATGTTATCACAGCCAACATTAAGGTCTATTCAGTGGTCTCTCATCTTATTCAGGGAGTGGGTTTGAGAGTCAGCCTATAAGGTTAGAATTTTGAATAATCTAAATTACCCTTGGCAATCTCTTATATTGTCCATAAAACATACAATATATGATTTTATGTATATCAATATAAAGAGTTAAGTATATGGATGTAGAATATATAGGGATATTCAGTATATAAAGAATACAACTGCAGAATTTACAGTATTTCCCTAAACTGTCATGGTACTACAGTCACTAAAGCTCAGTTTCTTAAATCCATTTTTTAATGGGACTCTGCTGGACATTGAATACCACCAGTCCACTTGTCAGGATGTCTGTTCTCATGTGCAGTGTGATGAAGCCTCTTTCATGATGTATTGACTTTACTGGACTGAAATATTTTGAAGAGTGTCAGCCCTTTGACAAGATCCATCTGACCATTTCTGTTCACAAATGATTTCTCCACACGATTCCACTTAAAGCACACTCATTTATATAACACAAAGTAACTTTCCCAAATAATCATCACTTTCAAAAAAGATCATGAAAATACTGATAAAAAGAATTCTCCCGGCCAGGCGCGGTGGCTCACGCCTGTAATCCCAGCACTTTGGGAGGCCGAGGCGGGTGGATCACGAGGTCAGGAGATGCAGACCAACCTGGCTAACACAGTGAAACCTCGTCTCTACTAAAAATACAAAAAATTTGCCGGATGTGGTGGCGGGCACCTGTAGTCCCAGCTACTCGGGAGGCTGAGGCAGGAGAATGGCGTGAACCCGGAAGCAGAGCTTGCAGTGAGCACAGATCGCACCACTGCACTCCAGCCTGGGTGACAGAGGGAGACACCATTTCAAAAAAAAAAAAAAAAAAAGAGAGAGAGAGAATTCACCCTTAGTGACAAGCTAGAAAATAACCACATTATTTGTTAAACCACCTCACTGGAGGTAGATATACTTTCTCATAGGAAACTAAAAAATTCTTGATTATTCCATCAGGTTAAAATGATACATTTCTACTTTAATAATATTTACCCATATTCAAAATTTTTCTTAACTGCAATCAGATCATTACAATTTCCTTATACAAAATAAAATCTAAAAACAAAAATGTCTATCATAGAGACATATTTCCCATTCCTAAGAAATGAGACAGTCACTGAAACAAAATTCAATATAGGCTGGGTGCAGTAGCTCACACCTGTACTGCCAGTACTTTGGGAGGCTGTGGCTGGCGGATTGCTTGGGCCCAGGGGTTCCAGACCAGCCTGGGCAACAAGGCAAAACCCTGTATCTACAAAAAACACACAACAAAAACAGCCAGGCATGGTAGCATGTGCCTGTAGTCCCAGCTACCCGGGAGGTTGAGTGAGAGGATCACCTGAGCTTGGGAGGTTGAGGTCACAGTGTGCTGAGATTGCACCACCGCACTCCATCCTGGGTGACAGAGTGAGACTCTAACTCCAAAATAACCCCCCAAATTCAATATATAATCAAGTATTTACAGTCTCTTGGAATTCACTGTAATAGGATCAACTTTTAACATATATGAGGGGTATATGAGGAACAGAAAAGATAATTTAAAAACACTATCATAATGAAAACACTTTACTTATTCCATCCTATTGCAATTCCAGAAATTCAGGTGCTCTTTGATTTATAATGGGGTCACACCTGGATAAACTCATAATATTGCTAAAAACACACTTTTGATTTGGGATTATTTTCAACCTATAATGGGTTTATCAGGACATAATTCCATGATAAGTTGAGGAGCTTACTGAATGAGTATCACTTTTGTACCATCATATAATCAAAAAATCCTAAGTAGCAGACTGTCTATGATTTATTTTCTGTGGTCTATACGCTAACACATGAAAAATAATATTTGGCAAATATATGAGTTTTCCAAAATTTGGAAAAGTCTAGTTTCTAGTGACATGTCAACATATATAAAATGACTAACCAAATCATTTTCTCACCATCTGCCTTCTTTATTGCTGACAGACTGTACAGATGCTCACCTTCTATTTGGTCCCACATTTGGGGAAATGTGTCCTAATCTCTTACCCCAAGGAGATAGAACTTAATTAGTCTGAACCAATGTGATTAATCCCATTCCTCTATGCTTAGGAAGGGACAAGTAACTCAAATCTAGCCAATCAAACAGGAAAGTCTAGGGTATCTGAGAAAGGGTTTGTTGATTTTAAAAACAGACACTGGAGATAATAGGCCCTTAACCTATCCTTGGGTATTACTGTGTGAGAATGTGACACATAGAGCAACAGACATCTTGTGACCATGAATGGACAGCCAACAGGATTCCAAAAAAGCCGATCTGGAACCTAATCAATCAGCCAAATGACCAATAAGAAACCACTGAAATGGATGGGACCTACATAATTTCTTGTTGAGTTTACAACTGTTTTTATTTTTAAAATCACTTTTAGTTAGGGACTTTTACTCGGAACTTAAAACATCATAAGATATGCACTGATTTACACTGGGTGATTTAGGGCTTATATAAGAGTTGCTATTCATCATGTATCCATGGACCAGGCATTAAATAGTTTACCTATGTAGTTCTATCGCAACATAACTATCATAACCCTATATGGTCAGTACTATTTTTTTTTTTTTTTTTTGAGATGGAGTCTTGCTCTGTTTCCCAGGCTGGAGTGCAGTGGCACGCGATCTTGGCTCACTGCAACCTCGGCCTCACGGGTTCAAGTGATTCTCCTGTCTCAGCCTCCCGAGTAGCTGAGACTACAGGCATGTGCCACCATGCCCAGCTAATTTTTGTATTTTTAGTAGAGACAGGGTTTCACCATGTTGGCCAGGCTGGTCTCGAACTCCTGACCTCAGGTGATCTGCCTGCCTCGGCCTCCTAAAGTGCTGGGATTATAGGTATGAGCCACCGTGCCCAGCCCAGTACTACTTTTATTATCCTCTAACAGAAGGGGCTTAGGAGAGATTATAGAACTCCCTTCAGAGAACATGGCTATAAATTTCAAAGTCAGGATCTGAACTCAGGTCTGTCTTGGTTTTTCAAATATACTATACTGCTAGCCCACTTAACCTGAGTTCCACTGTCTAATGTGTCTCCCATAAAGGAAATTCTACACTAGCAATTTCCCAAGATTATTCTGAAGAGTCAATGAGAAATGTATCTGAACTATTATTTAACTATGGTATTGTAGTAAAGATAAACAGGCATTCTTAGCATTTTTTAGTAAGGTTTGAATAGTTAAACTTATATGCCTTTCAGTTAATTCTCAGAGCGCTGCAATCTGATTTTAAATCAGAATATTTTGAATTCAACACTTTATACTGTCAACGTATTTTTATGAAGGTTTGCATGCAAACATAGGTTGGAGTTGAATGTATATTTTTTAAAAAGATAAAAAAGCATAGAAGGCTATAACTGAAAGGGAAATTGGAAATCACCTAGAAAAACCTTCACATTTTGGATAAAGAAAGCACTAGAGAGAGGTGATGGAAACTGTCAGTGCCATTTAGCTAATTAAATTAGAAACAAGTCCTTTAATTCCTAGTCTATGATTCTTCTGATTTTTTTCCTATATTAAGAAGAATAGAGATGTTAAAAAAAATTTTAAAGAGGTGATTTTAATTTGATAATGTGAAAAATACTGTCACTTATCTTTGTTTTCAAATGGTTTGTATCTGTTAAAACTCTCTTGGTTTGAACAAGTGACTTTCTCGAGTTCTATAACTAAACCTTATACTGTTAAAATCTTTGAGTGATTTCTAATTTTCTACTATAAAAAGGATACTTGGCCACCTAAAACTAAGGCATTCACTTTACAGAGATCACTGCTTGCAATGAGAAGCAGTGAATCTTTTCTAATCCTCTAAATTTATGTTGAGAAAACCACACTAACATTAGCCTTTACATAAACTGTAAAGAAAATATCACGAAGTTCTCCTGGTACGGGGCCACAGCTCCTCTGCAATTTGTAAACATGCTAATGAGATTCTAATGTGTTTACAGAGGGAATTTCTAGCTGAATACACCACAGCTTCCCAAGCAATCCATAGGAAAACTAGGCACACCACCTAGAAAAACAGGTGGCAGGCTCTTTTATGACAAATATGATTACTAGGTTTAATATATCGAGTACACAGAATTTCAAGGTACCTACTGATAAAGATTAATGCTTTCACTTTTCTTTCTTTAGGATGCTCTTCAATATTTCTTAAATCTTTCTAAAAATTATTTTCAAGGTGAGATATTATTCAGGACAACTGGTGCAGTCTCTTCAACAAATCAATACAAAAAGAAAAAAAAGAATAGTTCTAAATTAAAAGAGATATAAGGGATATAACCAGTTGTGCATAGTCCTAGACTGACTTTTAGTTTAGGGACATCAAGGTACAGGATGTTTTTGGAACAACTGAGAAAATCTTAGTATGGACTAGATATTAGAAGATGTTAAGGAATTACTATTAATTGCTTAGAGATAATAATATAATTTGAGCTATGAAGAGACCTGTTATTATTTTTTTAAAGATACATTCTGAGGTTAAAAGAATACTTTATCAAAACTTCACGGCATAAAAAGATTCATCTTTCATTATTTATCATCTGTCCATATAAAGTGACCTTTTTCATAAATCTTTGTCTTAAATTTACTTTTCTAATTTTACTATTGCAATCCTATTATTTTTGATGAGAATAATTTTATTCTGTCTCCCCCAGTCTTCTATTTTATTTTTTAAGACAGAGTCTCACTCTGTCACCCAGGCTGAAGTGCAGTGGCATGATCTTGGCTCACTGCAACCTCTGCCTCCTGGGTTCAAGTGATTGTTCTGCCTCAGCATCCCAAGTAGCTGGGGACTACAGGCGTGAACCACCACAACCAGCTAAATTTTTTGTATTTTTAGTAGAGACAGGGTTTCACCATGTTGGCCAGGCTGGTCTCGAACTCCTGACCTCAAGCAATCCACCCACCTAGGCCTCCCAACGTGCTCGGATTACAGGAGTGAGCTACCATGCCCAGCCTCCCCCAATCTTTTATGTTCAGCCTTATCGTGCCATTTTCCTTTAGCTAGATTTTTTTTATACAAAGCAAGTTACTGGATTTTACTTTAGATCCTCAAGGAAAGTCTCTCCAAGACATAAGACTATTTGCAACTACTATTATATTTGTTATATTTGGTCTAATTTCTATTACTTTAGTTTTATGCTGTTTTTAAGTTTTCCTTATTTTTCTACTTCGTCTTTTTTAACTTTTAACTTTTGCAAGATACTTTATTCCAACCTACTAATTACTTCAAAGCATTTCATAAACATTATTATAATTTATCTAAGTATATTTTTTAAAATTAAGAATGTAGAATATTCATTTGTAGAAGATAAAAAATTCAGTACTTCTAACTTCCTTCAGCATATTCCTTATGTTCTTCCTCAAACTTATTTAATCTGAATATTTTCCAAAATTAATAGCAACTTAAAATTTTAAAATTAAAAATAATTTTTAATTTCAGAAAAATTAAGGATTTATAAATCCAAACAAATCCCAACATTAGAATGATATGTAATTTACATTAGGTAAAATGGGCAGTAAGTTTTCTCCAACTAGTGGCTCAGAAGTTTATACCACTTAGTTTCCATTTCACCGCTCATTCATTTTAATCTTTATCTCCTTATTCTTGAGTTATTTTTCAATTTACCTCTCAAATATCTGAAATGTATTAACTGGGTCTGTCAAGACATTAAAGGTCAGAATTTACCTTTGTATATAAATAAAAACTTGCTTGGATATAAAATATGAAGTTCATAACCTCTTTTCTGAATTGCACAAGACACAATATCTTGTGCTCTGTAATATATTTTTGTAAAAATCGAAGCTTACATAATTTTCTTTGTTGTCTTTTTTCTTCTCCCTGAAAGTTGATTGGGTTCTTGTCTTTGGCTTTGAACACAAACACTAGGCCTTATTATTTTCCTTTTTAATTTTGTATGTGACAGGACCTGAATTTGTAATATTATGCTACTTTTTATTCAGTTTCATAAATTTTCTTTGTTCCTTTAATCATAATATTTGATTTATCTGCTCTATTTATTCATGAAATGGATCTCCGTGAGCTGACCCCAGTGGCTCAGAGCTCAGTATATGATATCCTTTATATTTTCAGTGAGATTAATATTTCACCAAATTGCTTTGTTAGACCAAAATGTGCTCTTGACTCACAACAAAGATTTCCTTTTGACTGTTGTGATTTTTAGGCCATTATTTTCTTTTTATCATGGTCTTTTATATACAAACTAAGTAATAATTAAATTCAAGACACCATACATATTGTTTTCATATGAGACTAATATGTGAAATTGCACAATTATTAGATTATGAAGATTCAAACATGACTCTGATGGATCATTCAATAGCATCCATAGGAAATAAACATTTTCTTGGAGTACCCTTCAATCTGATAGTGATGCAGCTACCTAAATCTGAATACCCAGGCTAATTCTGCTCACAGAGACAGAAAATACCCTGTTCTCAACTCACAAGTACTTGTTTCTTTAAATATATCTGAAGAAAAGCCATTTACCCTTGTATCAACAAAATGAATGTAAATTGGTAAATTTTAAATACCCAAAACTGAGGTCGCTGAATCAATGAAGAATTTTCCAAACCAAATACTTAATATTTAGATTAAAAGTTAAATCACATACTTTTATTACAGTGCATATAATCTAAAAATAATATAAAAGTGCAACTTTGAGAGCCAAAAATAAAGCTAAACTCTGCTTCTGGCTCAAAGTTTTATGAAAAACACATTTCACCCAGTTTGAAAAGTCTCTATACATTATACTACAATACTTACAAGCTGAAGTTCTAATAGTTGGATCTTTTCATCTTTTTTCTTTATTTCCTCTTTAAGTTGTTTTATTTCATTTAATAAATCTTCATTCTGAAATATTAAAAAATTTTTAGATGAGGTATTTAAAATACCATAATGAGAGGCATGAAATCAATGATGAAGACACAGTAATGAACAAACTATCTGGTCATTTAGGGGGGAAATCCTCTATTAAAAAAAAATCTAAAATTTCATCCGGTAATGAAGTCTGACATGTTGACAATGAGCAATAGTAGCAGCAACAGTTAGCATTCATTGAGAACTTATTAGATGTTAAAAACTAAGCACTTGCACTTATCTAAGCATTTGATTCTACCCACACTCCTGAGGTAGGTACTGTAATCCTTTTTTACATATAAGAAAACTGTGACATAGGCCACAGAGTAAAAAAAAAAAAAAAAAAAAAATCACATACAAAAAAGCAACTTCAGCTAGACTTCAAGGGATACATAAGAGTAGCCTGTGAAAGAAAACAAAGGGCATGAGAAGCAGAGGCAATAGAATAATTAAAGGCACAGAGGCATTTCATGGCTGGTTTACAAATCAGCAAAAAAGATAAATGTGCCTGAAGGGTAACAAGGAAGATTCTTTGACCATGAGCCACTTTTTGAGGAGTACCTCCTGAATCAAAGAGAGAACACCTTCTCAATAGGATCTATAAGAAATGCCTAGTACTATTAAATGGAAACCTACTGTCAAGCAGGAATCCAGTTACATTTCCAAAGTGTTAATCATTACCCTATAGTTAGCCCATGTTGTTTGTGTTTCATTATTCAGTTATCCAAAAGAGAAGGTAATATAAGCAAGGAAATTCAAATATAGATGTGAATAACATCTTTCCAGAGAGAAAAACAAGTAAGCAAATAATTAGGATGTGTTGTAACTAAGCAAAGAATGTCATCCCCTTTAGCTACATCGGGAACAAAAACATATATTCTCTTTAACAAAGAGATCAGAAATAGACATTTTACAAAGCCTTGAACATATCACATAAGCATCCCAAACAATGTGGAAGATTTTTAAAATGCTATTATGTACACTATAATTGAAAAAGACTTTATTACATACAAAAGATAATCTCCACTTGTTTTTAAGTTTAGGAATTATAAAAATTCATAAAGACAAAAAAGATGGATTGCAGATCATGAAAGATACATTTCTAAGAATACATTTAGAAGGACACATTTCTAAGTTATGTAGCAAATATAGCTATTCAAAAGAAATGATTTATATTTAATTATATAACATTTTAAGGCACCTTAACAATTAACATTAGTTAAAAGCTATTGATAATCCATGCAAATATGACAGAGGATTTATATCTCAAGTATATTAACAGCCTGTCTAAACATTTAAGATCATTTTTAAGGCCTCAACAGACAAGTAGCCAGTTCTCACAAATATACATATAACTGGTAAAATGTTGTATTTAACTTGTTGAATAAAGTATTGTTTTATAAATATTAAGTTAGTGGTGAAATACCCAATGTAATTAACCAGACTGCAGGAAAAAATGGCACACCATCAGACATAGCAGTTAACCTTTTTGGACAAATATACATCTGTATGTTTAAGAGCCATCAAAATACCTGCACTCTGATTCAGTTATCCTACTCCTAGGAATCTATATGAAAGAAAGGATCCTAAGAAAGAGAAAACCTATAACAAGGTGTTATCTGAAAGTTAACAAGTTTACAATTGTCCTGTAAGAGGACAACGGGAATAAAATGTAGCAACTTCATGGAACACTATGTAGCCATCATTCATGCAGTCACCAGTAGGTTCGGACAGTGTTACACAGGAAATAGACCCAAAAATGAAATCAACAAATAATGTGCTAAGAACATTAATAGCCAGCATGTATATAGCACTTGCTGTATGGCAGGCACTGCGCTAAGGATTTTTTTCCCCCACCAAAACCATTTCATTGTTTTAATTTTACTTTTAATTGACAGATAACATTGTACATATTCATGGTTTACACAGTAATGTTTTGATACATATAATTTATAGTGATTAGATCTGGGCAATTACCATTTCCATCATCTCAAACATTTATCATCTCTTTGCATTGGGAACACTGATTTTATATATAAAGATAGGCAAAGAAGTGACATCACACATCAGAAATGAGGGACTACAGTGGGGTTCCAAAGGATAAGCACAAGATTCAGAAGATAGAGGAGTGTGGTAGGCTTGGAATTTTAGTTAAAGGATTCTAAGTGCCATACAATATAATACAAAGGTGAGGGAAAGCATAGCACGTCTGGAGAAGTATAAGCAGTGTCGCTGTTGCACATAGGTTCTGATTAATGTTGAGAAGCAATTGGCTAGTAAACTATGCAAGGGCCAGATCACAGAGAGCCATGACTATCACGCACGGCCTTAGCTAGGGAGTGACAGATTTGCATTTGAGATGGCTTTGACAGGTGTTTAGAGGACAAATTTTAACAAAAGCAAGAAAACTGAGCTAGGCACTTATGAAAATATTATAATAATCTAGATAAGAGTAGGAGCCTGATCCAAGAGAGTGATAATATAGATGAAAAAGGAGAGAAGAAATCAAAATTTTGAGATTTTTGGCAATTCACTGCATGTGAGAAAAGAACAGAGGAGCATTCAAGGGTGACACTGTATTTCTAGCTTGAGTGACATGGTGAATAGCTGCGCCAACAAAAGAAATGGTGAATACAGAAGAACAACAAGTATGTCCAAAGAGGAATATGTGTGAATTTTAAATATATTGTTACACAGGTGGGTGGGCAGTAGGGGGGAGGTGGGGACATGGTGGAGCCAGAAGAGATCTTGAGGTTTCTTCAGTTCAGTATGTCAAAGTACTGTATGTTGGGGTATTGGTTTCTGAGCTCAACAGTTATCAGTTTTTTCATTAAATAAATAAAATGTTGAAGACATCTCACATACAAATACACACACACACACACACACATATGTGGGGGGTGAGAGAGAGAGAGTCTGTGTTAGAAGTACTTATGGGTGGGACATACAATGTAAGTGTGTCCAGTGGGCAACTGGATTACCAAGCATGAAAGAAAGGAGTTTTACATGTTAGCCATATATGTCATATTTGAAATTATGAGAGTAAGATGTTCAAAGAGGACTGGACTAAAGATATAAATCTAACATTTAAAGAAGAGGAGAAACCTACAGGAAAAAATGTTGAAAGGTATGAGGGATTCCAGAGAGAAGTGACACAAAAGCCAAAGGAGAAAGCTTTTAAAACAAAGGTCATGTCAAACGTCTACAGCATTGAAATGGTAGCTATTTTCATTGTTCCAAGTTTTCACACTAACTGGAAAGGAGTTTAAAAGGAGTCAAGAAAAAGTGTATTTGATTTACTGAAATTAAGTGAGATATACACATTTACAAATGAATAATGACAAGAAAGTAGAGGAGGCGCACTCAAGACAGATGAGAGAGGAGGAAGAGATGCAGTTAGGTCCTTAAGCAGCAGCAGAAGACAAGAGTTAAGAACACAGAAGAGCTGATCTTCCATAGCACAGTGGACACTTTTCCCCTGTAACTGGAACAAAGGAGTAAGAATGAGACAAATATAGATAAATTAGAAGGCAAGAAGGAGGCCGGGCGCGGTGGCTTATGCCTGTAATCCCAGCACTTTGGGAGGCCGAGGCGGACGGATCACGAGGTCAGGAGATCGAGAAAATCCTGGCTAACACGGTGAAACCCCGTCCCTACTAAAAATACAAAAAAAAAAAAAAAAAAAAATTAGCCAGGCGTGGCGGCGGGCGCCTGTAGTCCCAGCCACTCAGGAGGCTGAGGCAGGAGAATGGCGTGAACCCAGGAAGTGGAGCTTGCAGCGAGCCGAGATTGTACCACTGCACTCCAGCCTGGGCAACAGAGCGAGACTTTGTCTCAAAAAAAAAAAAAAAAAAAAAAACCAAAAAAACAAACAAAAAAAAGAAAGCAAGAAGGCAGGAAGCATAAGATATTTACTGGATGAACAAACATAAGGCTACCTGCAGAGGTTGAGAAGTATAGCTAAGCATGGAACTTGGAGAGAGCTATTTGGAAGAGATCATTAAGGGAATGGGAGAGGGATCTGTCCTGAGATTAAATAAAAGGATAGATTAGAGGCATGGTAGGTCCAATGGAGACTTTAGATCCTAAAATTTTAATGGCACGAGATGCAGTATTTGTGTCATTTGAAACTGCACTGCTAAACCATTTTGGATGAAAGGTGACACAGTTGGGGATTTGCTGATTAAAATGCAAAAGAGACCAGAATACTGAAGAAAAGAGAAGTATGACCTATTGCAACTCAGCTTAAATAAGAAAGACTAGGAATAATCTGCCTGGAAGGAAATGGAGCAGGGACAAGAAATAAATACTGTGTAACAAAATGTCTATCATATGGCCGGGCACAGTGGCTCACGCCTGTAATCCTAGCACTTTGGGACGCCGAAGCGGGCGGATCACAAGGTCAGGAGATTGAGACCACGGTGAAACCCCGTCTCTACTAAAAATACAAAAAATTAGCTGAGCGCGGTGGTGGGCACCTGTAGTCCCACCTACTCGGGAGGCTGAGGCAGAAGAATGGCGTGAACCCAGGAGGCTGAGCTTGCAGTGAGCCGAGATCACGCCACTGCACTCCAGCCTAGGCAACAGAGCGAGACTCCATCTCAAAAAAGAAAAAAAAAGCAAAAAATGTCTATCATATAGCATTAAATATTTAGATGAACTAGAAAGGAACACTGGAAAAGAGTAAAGATACCAATTGTGTAAAAATGTTGGAATTAATTTTTTTTCTTTAAAACATAATTTCTTGTCCGGGTGCGATGGCTCATGCCTGCAATCCCAACACTTTGGGAGGCCGAGGTGGGTGGATTACCTGAGGTCAGGAGTTCGAGACCAGCATGGACAACATGGTGAAACCCCATCTCTACTAAAAATATAAAAAATTAGCCGAGCATGGTGGCAGATGCCTGTAATTCCAGCTACTTGGGAAATCAAGGCAGCAGAATCGCTTGAACCCAGGAGGCCGAGGCTGCAGTGAGCCGAGATTGCGCCACTGCATTCCAGCCTGGGTGACAGAGCAAGGCTCCGTCTAAAAAAAAAAAAAAAAATCTTTATATGTAAAAAACTTTTTCTCACTCACACACTCACACACACACACACACACACACACACACACACACACACACAAATTCAGGAAAGAGGTCAACTTTGCTTTTAAAATGTTAGTCACAAATTCACAATTTTTTTTTTCTAAACTGGGAGGTCATCAGAGATTACCTAAGTCAATGGTTCTCAACTGAGTGTTAAGAGATGGCCTGCTGTGAACCTGCTGACTTAATGTATTATACTGAGAGTAGGATGAAAGCTCAGGGTTGGGAAGCAATCTGGGCAAGGACAGGTAGTCAACAAGTTGAAAAGCCAAGATGAGAGAATGAGATTGACTACTGTACTATACTCTTGTGATTTTGATTGCTTTATATACAATCTTCTTCCCAATAAATCACTCTGCAACCTATGAGCAAATAATGCTTTTCTGCCCTATTAATTCCAGGCCTGGCCCCTTGAATTGTTTTGAAAGTGATATGTGCCACATCCAAGCAGAATTCACATGTGATCCTATCAAAGTTCTCTTCCCACTGGCACAATAACATGTCCCACAATAGGGGCTGATCTGTCTCAGTATGGATCCCAGAATGAGGAAGACACATGAAGCAGAGTCCCAGCTGATCTACAGCCAATATGTAAGTGAAATATAAATTTCATTATTATAAGCCACCATTGCTTTCAGGTTGTTACTGTAGATGACTAGCAAACACTAATAAGTGTACCCTGAAAATGGGATGTAAAAGCTAACTATAACTTGACTTGGAAACATTAAATTAACCAAGAATCTCTGTGTGTGCTTAAGAAATAAATATGTGCTTAAATAGTTGCAAAATAAAAGAGTTTTCTTCAACTAAAAACAGACATAAATAAGAATTATAAAAAAAACACTTTCACTCACAAAATACATCTGTATTCTGTATTTTTAAACATGATAAAAGATAAATTAATCTCATTTTCAGTATACTTCTTCAATTTTGGGATTTATATATGAGAAGCACCTATAACCATTTTAACTTTTATTCCTACTCATATTTTTAAAACTCTTATCATTTATCATTATGAGCAATATATTTTCTTTTTAAATCCTGCAACAGTAGTAATACAAGGACAGATCATTATCCAACTGATAAATTCAAATTAAAGCACCACAGAGATATCATTTCAACTTAACAAAGTAGCAAAAGTTAAGAACAAACCTGATGCTTTAGGTATTAATACATTTATTACTGTTTTCATTGTCATTGTATCATTATTTTAGTATTTAAAAAGAATTTTGAAAAATCCAGCATGACTACATAGTCATACCTTATATACTTTATCACCATCTTCTGGTTCTGGACTGGATGGCAATGACAGTTGAATATCATGCAATGAACCACTTCCATCATGCTGTCAGAAAGAAGGGAAGAAAAACACTAGATTAATATAGTAATTGTGGACATTCAGTTCAACCTGAATTTACCCAGACCAAATGCTAGCATGGTGAAGACCAAATGCTAGCATGGTGAAGAACAAATGGGAGACAAAATTTTAGAAATCTTCATTTCCCCTATATATACTGTTAGAAGGAAATGTGGAAGAAGAAAAAAGGGAGCTACGGCAAGAATAATCTGTGGAAGTAAATAACGGATACTATATAAGCGGCTGAAATACAGAACCATTAAGCATTATGAGAACTTTCCTAAAGAATTTTAAGACTGTTTCACCTAGGAAAAGTGTAAAACAAAGGTCAACTGAATCTGCTTTGGTTTAGACATGTTTTGAGTATCAAGGAGCCATAAACAATAATATTAAGTAACTCAGTAAGGCTTAGCAGCAAAAATAACTGAATTAAAAATACTAGCTACATGAGGATATATATCACATAACTCCATTTATATGAAGTCTGAGAAAAGGCAAAACTAATCTATGGTGTTAGAAATCAGAAGAATGATGGTAGACTAAAGGGAAGGGGGTTACTGACTAAGAAGGAACATTAGGGAACCTAGTAGGAAGCTGGAAATGTTCTATGTCCTGAGTGTACGGTAGTTAAACATACATATGAAAAGCTTGAGCTGTACACTTAAGATTGGTACACCTTAACCACTTTACTGGATGTATCTCATGCCTCAAAAAAGGCTGAAATAAAGATTTTTGTTCCAAAACATTATAAATAAAATAGGATGACAATATTAAGTTCCACCCTTTGCTGAATTGGTTTAGTAATAAGAAACCACATGCTCAATGGTTCAGAAAGACAGCCTCAAGAAAAATGAACCAGAGAAGAATATAACTGGATGACGTGCTACCTTGATCAGGACTGAGCCCCTGACCAAGGCAGCACAACTGAGGTTCAACACCTTATTTGTTCATGATTCCTGGCTGCCTCAGTAAACCCAGTGACTGAACCAGCAACCTTCAAGGAACATAACATTGCAATCTTCCTCAGATATATCCTTTCTGGTTCTCCCATACCATGGATAATGTCTACAATAGGGGAGGTGAGCATGCAGGTTATTTTCTTCTTAATTTACTGTACTGTATACCCACTGACACAGAATCTCTAGGGATGGGGCCCAGAATTTCTAAATGTGTATTTAGGGCAGTTCAAAAGGTAATGCTGATTGACAGTCAAGAGAGTAAGTGTTTGCCAAATTTCCAGCATAGATAAATTACTTTTCTATGGTGGTGTCAAATGGACATTAAGACTTTGATCTAAGAACATAGGCAACATCCTAATGAATAGCAATATTCTCGGAATACATTTTTAAAAATTAAGAAATAAAGAAAGTAAAGTGAGTTTTACAGGACTCATCTCAGTAAAAAGTTCATCTCCGTTATTACTGCCTAGACATATAAAAGCATCGCCAGTCCTACCTACAAGTATATTTGAGAAGAGAGACAGACTGTAAAATTTGAATTATTTCCAAATATCTAAATGTCTTCTTCCCAACTGCAATGCAGGAACCCCAAGGAATATGAGACAACACAAGCACATACTGCTTTGCATTAAATGCAGGTGTACTTGTGGGAAGTGTACAGCAGAATAGAAAAAATAAAACAACAGCATTAAGGATAGAGGAAAAAAGAGAAGTCCAGCAAAACAGAAAATACCAGAGGTCACAAAATACCAGGAACTGAGTAAAGCAGCTCCATAAAGCTGTTGTAAATTCATCGGTTCATCCCTGAGCAGCACTTGCTTGGATCTGATCCTAAACAGCATAGCAAAGACTTTGAAAAATAACCTAAGATCACTTCCCAGGTCCCAGACTAGCCTCTGGAAGGTGTATACTCAGAACAGATCTGGAAAGCATGGCAAAAGCTTTGAAAACAGAGCTGGCATTAAAACCACAATCAAGACAGCTAGCTGTACCTTGTAGCCTAAACTCAACCACATTGTTTGCCTGTTTAAAAACAAAATAAAGATTTAAAGAAGATCAGGAATCTCATTATACAACGTTCAAATATCTAATATATAATCCAAAATTACTCAACATCTAAACAGAGGAGAAAATGTCAACTCACAAAGGAAAAGACAATCAAAAAACACCAACACCAAAATGACACAGAAGGTAGAACTGGAAGAGATTTTAACAGAGCTGTTATTAAAATTCTCCAAAAGAATAAACTCTTGAAGGGACTACAAAGAGAAAATCTCAGGGAAAAAAAAACAAAAACAGAATATAAAAAGTAGAAACAAATGGAGATTTTAGACCTGAAAAGAGTCAAAAACCAAAGTTTTAAAATGCACTATTGATGGGCTAAATACTAGCATTTCAGATTACACAATAAACTTAAAGAGTGATCAACAAAAATTATCCAATCTGAATGATGAAGAGCAACAAGATTGGTCAAAAAAAATTGACAGAGCCTGCTCAGGGACATATGCGGACAGTAATAAAAGAGCTAACACTCCTGTCATTGAAGTCACAGAAGGATAGGGGTGGGCAGAAAAAATATTTCAAGAAATAATGGATAAACACACCCCAAATTTGGTGAAAGACACAAACCTACAGATTTGAGAAACCAAATTTAAAAGAACTAAAAATACACCAAACATATGCTCTCTGAATATAAGAGAATTTAACTAGAAACTAATAACAGAAAGATAATCTCCATACACTTGAAAAGTAGACAACCTTCTAAATCATCCTTGGGTCAAAGAAGAAGTCTCAAGAAAAACAAGAAAATATTGTGAATTGAAGGAAAATAACAGACACCACATACCAAAATTTGTGGAATGCAACTAAAGCAGAGTGATAAGGGAAAATTATAGAATGAAATACTGTTATTAAAACAAAGGTGTCAAATCAATAACTGGAGCAAAATAAACGTACAACAAGCAGAAAGAAGAAAATAATCAAGAGCAGAAATTAATGAAACTGAAAATTAAAAAACAAATCAATGAAACTAAAAACACTTTCTTTGAAAATTGCTAGACATCTAGCAAAACTGCCAAAATGCAAAAAAGAAAGCACAAATCAAAACATTATCAGGAATGAAAGCAGAAATATCATTACAGACATCTCAAATGCTAAGAGTAAATAAAGCAATAATAATATGAATGACTCTACACACACAAATTTGACAACTTATGTGAAGTGGCAAAATTCCTCAAAAGCAACAAACTCTTGAAACTCACCTAAGATGAAATAGATAACCTGTGTAAACATATGACTATTAATAAAAATGAATTCATGGTTTAAAGCCTCTCACTAAAAAAAAAAAATCTGAGGCCAGATGTTTTACTGGCAAATTGTTCCAAAATTTAAGAGAATAACATCAATTCTATACAACCACTTAGAGAAAAATCAAATTAAATTAATAAAATCAATTAATGAGGCCATTAATTGCACTTCCCTGATACTAAAACAAAGACAGTATAAGAAGACTACAGATCAATATTCTTCATGTATAAGGATGCAGAAGTCTTTTAAAAAATCTCACACATGTAATCCCAGCACTTTGGGAGGCCAAGACGGGGGGGATCACCTGAGGTCAGGAGTTCGAGATGAGCCTGGCCAACATGGCGAAACCCCATTTCCACTAAAAATACGAAAAAAAAAAAAAAAATCAGCCGGGCATGGTGGCGCATGCCCATAGTCCCAGCTACTCAGGAGGCCAAGGCAGGAGAATTGCTTGAACCTGGGAGGCAGAGGTTGCAGTGAGCCAAGATTGCACCCCCGCACTCCAGCCTGGGCAACAGAGTGAGACTCCATCTCAAAAAAAAAAAAAAAAAAATCGAAGAATCAAAACCAACAATATGTAAAAAGGGAAATACACCATGAGCAACTGAGGTTGATCCCACGAATGCAAAGCTGGTTCAACAGTCAGAAAGCAATGTAATTCACCAAATTGAGAAATAAAAGGTCTGCACAATTATCTCAATAGACTACACAGATAAATTTCCTGGCAAAATTCAATATCCAATCAGGATTTTAAAAAAACTCAGAAAGCTAGGAATAAAAGAACTTGCTCAACCTGATAAAGTTCATCCAAAAAACCCACCAGGCATGGTGGCTCATGCCTGTAACCCCAGTACTTTGGGTGGCCAAGAGGGGCAGATCGCTTGAGCCCAAGAGTTCAAGACCATTCTGGGCAGTATGCTAAAACTCTGTCTCTACCAAAACTATAAAAAATTAGCCAGGTGTGGTGGGATGCACCTGTAGTCCCAGCTAATTGGGAGAATGAGGTGGGAGAATCACCTGAGCCTGGGAAGTCAAGGCTGTGGTCAGTCATGACTGTGCCACTGCACTCCAGCCTGGGTAACAGAAGGAGATCCTGTCTCTGATTCCCCCCCAAAACCAAAACAAAACAAAACAAAACAAAACATCCTATCAGTAACATCATATTTAATGGTGAAACACGGAATATTCTACCCCAAGACCAGGAACAAGGCACTCCTATTCAATATCATAGTGGAGTTTCTATCCAGTGCAATAAGGCAAGAAAAAGAAATAAAAGGCAAACGAATAGGAAAGAAAAAAATAAAATAACCTCATTTAGACACAGAATGTATGGTGTAGAAAGTCCCTTAAGTATCTATAATAAAAGTACTAGAAATTTGGGAGGCTGAGGCAGGCAGACCACATGAGGTCAGGAATTCAAGAACACCCTGGCCAACATGGCAAAACTCCATCTCTACTAAAAATACAAAAATTAACCAAGTGTGGTGGCACATGCCTGTAATTCCAGCTACTCAGGAGGCTGACGCAGAAGAATCGCTTGAATCCAGGAAGCAGGGGTTGCAGTGAGCTGAGATCGTGCCACTGCATTCCAGTCTGGGCAACACAGCGAGAACGTCTCAAAGACAAAAACAAAAACTACTAGAACTAGTACATGAATTTAGCAAAATCACAGGATACAAGGTCAATATACAAAAATCAACTGTGTATGGCAAACAACTGAAAATTGAATTTAAAAAAAACTACCATTTATGATAAAGCAAAATCCAAAAGACAAGGGAAAAAAATCCAAAATAACAAAAGAGAAATACTTAGGTACAAATCCAACAAAACACAGACTAACTCTGTATATTAAATATATAGGTTGATTTCTTTTACATATATGTATATACATATATGTGTATGTATATATGTGTATATGTGAAGGAATATATGTGTGTGTATATGTGAAAGAAATCAGAGAGAACTAAATAAATGGAGATATCCTCTGTTCATGAATGGAAAGATTAAATATTGTTGAGATATCAATTCTCTTCCAAACTCAACTGGAGATTCAGTATTCTCCCTATCAAAATCCCAGCAGAATTTATTTTTTGTAGAAATAGAAACGCTGCTTCTAAAATTTACATGAAAACGCAAAAGAACTAAAATAGTCAAACAATTCTAAAAAGAGAAAGTTGGAAGAGTCACACTACTTCAAGACTTACTATAAAGCTCCAGTAATCAAGAGAAAGTGATAATAGCAAAAAGATAAACATACATCAACGGAAAGAAAAGAGTCCAGAAACAGACCCACACATTGATGGTCAAAGGCATTTCTGACAAAATTACAAAGGCAAAACACTACAGAAACAATATTCTTTCCAACCAATGGTGCTAGAACAACTGAACATACACGTGATAAAAATAATCTTGGCCCATAACGCATACCACATACAAAAACACTTAAAACAGATTATACACCTAAGTTTCAAACTTAAAACTATAAAACTTATCCACTTAAATATAGAAAATCTTTGCAATCTTAGATTGAGCAAAGATTTCTTAGACCAAAAACATGATCTATGGAAAAAATGGTGGCAAAAAAATGATAAATTTTACTTCAAGAGCAGAACTTTTGCTCTCACACCTGTAATCCCAGCCTTTTGGGAGGCCGAAGCAGGTGGATCACCTGAGGTCAGGAGTTCTGAGACCATCCTGGCCAACATGGTAAAACCCCATCTCTACGGAAAAAAATACAAAAAATTAGCTGGGCGTGGTGGCATTCGCCTGTAATCCCAGCTACTCCAGAGGCTGAGACAGGAGAATCACTTGAACCAGGGACGTGGAAGTTGCAGTGAGCCTAGATCACGCCACTGCACTCTAGCCTGGGCAACAGAGCAAGACTCTGTCTCCAAAAACAAAAACAAAAACAAACAAACAAAATTTTATATATTTATATATAATTATATATAAATATATATAATTTATATATAATTATATATAAATATATATAATTTATATATAATTATATATAAATATATATAATTTATATATAATTATATATAAATTTATATAATTTATATAATTATAACTAAAATTAAAAATAATATAATTATATATAATTATATATAATATATAAATATATATTTTATATCTGCATATATATGCAGATATATAAATATAAACTTATATATAATATATAATATACATTATATATTATACATATATTATATATATAAATATATATGATTGCAGATATTTTCTTCCAGTCCATGTCTTTTATATATATATTATATATTTTATAATATATATTTTATATATAAATATAATTTTAAATATATTTCTTAAAATATATATTTAAATAAATATATATTTTAAATAAATATATATTATATATTTATATGTATAATATATAATATATATATATAAAAGAAGACATGGACTGGAAGAAAATATCTGCAATCATTCAAGTAAATACCGAGCATAATGCGTAACTCATAGAAAGCCTTTTTAAAGTGTCAGCTAATTTTAAAACAATAGTAAGAAAATAATGAGAATGTGAAGGTGCAGGGTTATTAACACAATTGTACACAGTTGCCCAAAAAGCTAGTCCCATTTTTAAAAATATCCATTTGTTTCATCACTTACATACCTAATAAAGGAGCTATATCTAAAATATATAAAGAACTCTCAAAAATCAGTAAGAAAAGACATTTGTGTCAATAGGCAAAAAAGACACTTCACCAAAAAAGACATATAAATGGCAAACAGTCATATGAAAATATGCTCAATATCATTAATCTTTACACAAATGCAAATTAAATCAACAATGAGATACCACTAAACACCTATTCAGTGGCTTTTATAATACACTGATAATACCAAGTGCCAGCAAGAATGCAGAACAATAGTTACATTCTTACATTGCTAGTGGCAATACAAAATGATATAGTCACCAAGGAAAACAGTTTGGTAGTTTCTTAAAAAGTTAAGTTTACACTTACCATACAACCCAGCAATCCTACTCCCAAGTATTTACCCGAGAGAAATAAAAACACATGCTCACATGAAAATCTGTAAACAAATGTTCACAGCAGTTTTATTTGTAACTGCAAAAAAATTAGAAAGCAACATAAATACCCTTCAGCTGGTAAATGAATAAGCAAACTGGTAGCATTAAAATAGAACACTAACTCTGCAATATACAGAAACGAATTCCTAATACACGGTACAGCATAAATGAATATTTCAAGTTGCATTATGTTAAGTAAAAAAAGCCAGACTCAAAGGCTATATATTATACTCAAAAGGCTATATCATATCCATTTATATGATAATCTTTTCATATCAGTGGTTGCCAGGAGCTAGCAGTGGGTGTAGAAATTGACTTTAAAAGAAAATAAGGAATTCTGGGAGGGGATTGTAATAGCTGCACAATTGTCAATTAAAGCTCATAAAACTGTACACTGAATTCATGCAGGTGGGGGTCTGTGTTTGATTTGAGGGCTCTGCATGGCGTTTCCTGTTCTCTCCCCTGTGTGGCTGCAGCTCGGGTCTTTGGCCTGACCCAGCCCGATCTAGGCTTTGGAAGAGCTACAGAAACATCTAGAAGAAGCAAAGGTGTTGCTGGAGAAGGCTACTAGGAAAGGAGTACGTGATGCCCTTACAGGTGAAAAAATCCAAAATTGAGACAGAAATCCAGAACAAGATGCAACAGAAATCATAGAAGAAAGCAGAACTTCTTGATAATGAAAAGCCAGATGCTGTGGTTGCTCCCGTTACAATGGGATATACAGTGAAAACCAGTAATTATGGATGGGATCAGTCAGATAAGTCTGTGAAAATCTACATTACCTTAACTGGAGTTCATCAAGTTCCCTCTGAGAATGTGCAGGTGCATTTTACAGAGAGGTCATTTGATCTTTTGGTAAAGAATCTAAGTGGGAGGAGTTACTCCACGACTGTGAACAATCTCCTGAAACTCACTTCTGTGGAAGGCAGTTCAAAAAAGGTCAAGACTGATACAGTTCTTATTTTATGCAGAAAGAAAGTGGAAAAGGCTGGGCGCAGTGGCTCACGCCTGTAATCCCAGCACTTTGAGAGGCTGAGGCAGGCAGATCACCTGAGGTCAGGAGTTTGAGACCAGCCTGGCCAACATGGCAAAAGCTCGTCTCTACTAAAAGTACAAAAATTAGCCACATGTGGTGGCAGGCACCTATAATCCCAGCTACTAGGGAGGCTGAGGCAGGAGAATCACTTGAACCCTGGAGGTGGAGGTTGCAGTGAGCCGAGATTGCGCCACTGCACCCCAATCTGGGCGACAGAGTAAGACTCTTTCTCAAAAAAAAAAAGAAAAGAAAAGAAAAGAAAAAGAAAAAAAGAAAGAAAGTGGAAAACACAAGGTGGGAGGGATTACCTGGCTCAGGCTGAAAAAGATTGCTGTTCTTACACTGCTAATAAAGACACCTGAGACTGGGTAATTTATAAAGAAAAAGAGGTTTAATGGACTCACATTTGCACATGGCTGGGAAGCCTCATAATCATGGCCGAAGGAGAAGCATAGGCATGTCTTACATGGTGGCAGGCAAGAGAGCATGTGCAGGGGAACTGCCCCTCATAAAACCATCAGATCTCATGAGACTTATTCACTATCATGAGAACAGCATGGGAAAAACCCTTTCCCCCATGATTCAATTACCTCTCACCAGGTCCATCCCACAACACGTAGGGATTATGGGAGCTACAATTCAAGAAGAGATTTGGGTTGGGACATAGCCAAACCAAATCAAGTGCAAAGAAAAAGAGAAACCCTCCTATGATACTGAAACAGACGCTAGTGAGGGATTGATGAATATTCTAAAGAAAATATATGAAGAAGGAGATAATGATATGAACCAAACCATTAATAGAGCCTGGGTGTAATCAAGAGAGAAGCACATCAAAGGAGACAGAATTTTGAGACTTAGAAGTCCTTTTGGGAAGTGTCTTGTGGAAATACAGATGTTGCCAATAAGGAAATACTGGTGAGCTGCATATATAAATTTGACATCTATTTAACAGCCTTCTTCTAAGTAAAAGCAATGAATTCTTCATTTCCTATGAGAGGATTTATTTAAATAAAATATGCTTATTAAACACTTAAAAAAAACTGCACACCAAAAGGCTGAATTTTACTGTGTATATTGCATCTCAATAGAACTGCACTAGCTTGAATGATGTCCCCCCTAGAAATTCATGTCCATCCAGAACCTGTGAATATGACATTACTTGAAAATAGGCCTTTACGATGTAATCAAGTTGAGTTCACACGGGATTAGGGTGGGTCATAAATCCAATATAGCTGATATCCTTATAAGAAGGGAGAAATTTGGACCCACAGACACACAAGGGAGAAGGTCATGTGAAGATGGAAGTAGAGACTGGAGAGATGCATCTACAAATCAAGGAATCCCAAGGATTGCTGGTAACCATTAGAAGGTAGAAGAAACACAAGTTTCTCTTACAGAGCCTTCAGACAGAGAAAAGCCCTGATGACAACGCCTTGGTTTTGGATTTCTAGCCTCCAGAACTATGACAGAATAAACTTCTATTAATGTAAGCCTCCACGGTGTGGTAATCTGTTATGGCAGCTCTAAAAAACTAAGATAAGATTTGATCAAAAAACAGCTAAAAGCAAGTAAAAAGGAGAGAGAAACACCAGATAAATCTCAACAATCACACCCACAAAAAGCTGAAATAGCAATATTATTGTAACACGAGAAGCAGGGTACCATTAAAGAAGGAAAGTATTAATAAAGATAAACAAAGAATTCTAATTAGTAATCAGAGGACCAATCTGCCAAGAAGATGTACCAATCATAAACATGTATATACCTGATACAATAGCCTGAAAATACTACAACAAAAATGGACAGCATTAAAAGGAGAAACTGAGACATCTGTAATTATAGCAGGAGATTAACACTACTCTCAGAAATTCACACATCAAAGGCAAAAATTTAGTAAGGATAAGCAAGATATAAATAGTACAATTAACAAGCCTGATATAATAGACATACTGCTACCTAAGATACAGAAAATATATATTCCATTCAAACGAACAGAGCCATCGTAAAAACTGACCACGCTGTTGGCGAGAGATTAACAAACTCGGTTCACAGGACAAATCTGGCCAGCTGCCTCTTTTTACTACAGTTAAGAAAGCTTTCACATTTTTAAATGGTCGCATTTGAAATGTTTTATCTACATAATAGCCTCAATTTTGTGTCTTGCCCAAAATGGCTAAAATATTTACTACGTGATCTTCTAAAGAAAAGTTTTCCAAACTCTGTTCTAGCCCACAAAGAAAATATTAACACCTTCCAAAGAACTTATATCATAGAAATATATTGTTCTGATCAATTTAAAAATTAGAAATTAGAAATAAATTAAGTGAAAGCCCCATATACCAAGTCATTATTTTTGAAAACTGAAAAAAAAAAATGAAATAAAATAAATGCATGGGACAGCCCAAGACAACTAGGAGTTACTAGTGTTTAAGTTATTAATATGCTTCAAAAAATTCTGCTCCTTTTTATTAAATAGTCTAGCAGTCCAGATTTTAGGAGATCAAAAAGATAAAAAAGCTATTATTTCCATTAAAGCACAAGAGCCTTAAAGATTAGGAATATAACAACAACTGAATCAAATAATAACCACCCCCCTAATAACTCTGACACTAACCAATGGTTAGTACTCTCTATTAATCCTTGACTAAAAGGAAAGTGCCCAGGCCAAAATTAGGAAACATTTGGTGGGGGGAGGGGGGCGGCGGGGATCATAAAATAGAAAACATACTCTTTCTAAAAAATACTGAAGAAATAACTTCATGCATTCAATTTTCATGTTTCACATTATACACATACTAAAGAGCTAACATTTATTGACCAGTGCTGGGTACTGTTCCAAGTGTTTTGCATAAACATATTTAATAAATGCACAGGAGCAAAAATAGTACAAAAAATCCATAGCAACTGAACAAAAAATAAGTAATTCACAGTTAACCAACTGTCTAGGAATTCTGGACTGCTTTACTAGGTGAAATGTTTTAGCAGTCTCTACAGTTTCTAGTTAGAATTTCTGAACTCTGAATGCAATTAGGATGCTAATACATTATCAGCATTTTATTAAAGATGGATAAACCTTCCTCTATTCTCAAAGCATTAGAGGACTATTGTCAGCAAACCATCTTCCACTCTTCTTTTTTGACACATCACAATGGTAAACTTTTGTTCTAATACTATAATTCTTCCACATGTTAACTTGCTGAAAACCCTGTAACAAACTCCATCTTACCCAGGTGATTCTTCCATGAGTTTGCAAAAACTTAGATCTTCCTGTGAGTTCCAGAGCAGCTGCAATGGACATGGATACTTGAAATGACTAACAAAAACGTTTAGCAGCACTGACAAGTCCCTACTAACAAGCATCATCAGTGATGTCAACAAAGCTGCCTTGTGTTTCAGATATGCTACAACACAATGACAAGAGGCATCCTAGGAAAGGGAGCAGAGGAAGAGGACAGAGACATTTTCTTTCTTTTCTTTTTGCAAGTTTTTTTTCTTTTTTAAATACAAAGGTATATAGATGAACAATCACATCACATCACACAGTCCAGAATGTGCACTACAAATAATTTTTGAGTAATACTGTAAAATTCAACAGTGGGATTTAAAATCTACTAATTCAAGCTACATTTGAGAGGATTTTAAAAACACTGACTTATAAAATCTGATTTTAATAAGCGCTTTAGAGGTGAAGTGATCCTCACAGATGGTCAGGGCAAGACACTTTGAAATAAATAACATATCTATCTGGCATCCAAGTTAACTGGAATGTTGTTATATATAAATAGAACCTTTATAATATTCTAAGCAAATAGTATTTACAAATTTTTTCTGTTTAAATTTTTTATTGAACCTACACATTTACATATCTGTTACATCTGTACATATCTGAACCCAGATATCCCTTCCTGTAGGTTTGTTTTGGCACTTAAAGATATTCCTAATTTCTACTAATTTTTCTATATTTTGGTTTTTAAAAAATATCCAACTCCTCAAGCCATCTGTGTTCTGCTACAGTATAAGAAACTAAGTTTTCCTAAACTAATAAATTTTCCTCAGTAACTTTTGCATAAAATCTTTCTATATGCAGGTGGACGCAACGGCACATGCCTGTAGTCCCAGCTACTTGGGAGGCCAAAGCAGGAGGATCATCCGAAGCCAGAAGTTTGAGGTTGCAGTACTTTATGATCACACCTGTGAGTAGTCACTGCACTCCAGCACAGGCAACACAGCAAGACCCTGTTCTTTAAAACAAAACAAAACAAAAAAAACCAACCAACCAAAAAAAAAACCTTTCTATAGCCAATTATTTTTTACTAAATACATCAGCACATATTTCTATGTTTCCTATTCTCTTTCATTGCTCTATGTGTTGTGTCTATTTGTGTCAGTATTATACCCCGCTCTAAAGGGTTTTTTCCCCTTTCTCCTTTTCAATGTACACAAATCTTATCCTTTGATGTTTCCAATTTTGGAGTCATTTTGATAAATTCCAAAAACAAAGCTGTTATGATTTTGGCTGAAACTGTATTAAATCTGTAAATCGTACTGAGAAAAACTGTAGATACACACCATACACTCAAATTGTATTTTGTACAATCTTTATACAACACACAATTTATTATACACTCAGATTGTATCTTACACAATCTTTTTATAACACCTAATTTGTTACCCTTTGCAACACATCATTCTTATAATTATTTAATTTAATACATGTATATTCCCCTAGACTATAAGCTAGCTATCTTGATTACTACTTTAATATCTGTAGCATTTATAATATTTGGTCTTCCCACAGAACGTAAATGGTTTCTACAAAGTTTCTCAGGTTTTTAAAAATAAAACATCACAAATGTCTCTCAGTAAATTTATTGATAATTTCATGTTTTATTGATGCAGTGATAGCTGCCTTATTTACTACTGAAGTCCCAGCTCTATGATTTATTGGCCTTGGAGTCTTGAGCATAGTATTGTTTATCTACTAGAACAGAGTTTTCTATTTTGGGGGGTGGGGACACTGATCCACAATAACAATACATTTTATAACACAACCAAGTACATATATACATGAATAGGTATACATTTACATGTGTATGCACATATCCATGTGTGTAATATAGGGAGATATACATATATTTCTCTCACTAAAAACAAATTTCATGAAAAAGTATTTGTCCTTATTACATGTGATGTCCTTTTGATAGTTTTATACTGTTTTACTTCATTACCAAAAATTCTAGTCATGATGAAAATTCATTTTAAGACCCACTAACCGGTTTTAACCTATAGTTTTCCAACAATGTACTGGGTACAGGTTAAAAACTGTGTCCTCTTTATTTTTATCTCCATTACTACCATGATCCTTGGTACTGACAGAATAATAATAAACAAACACAGGTATTGAAGTAAATAAAATTAGCTTTCTGGGCAGCTACATAAAATTGTGAGCAATTAAAAACCCTTGACTTTCATGTTACTATGAAACATGTTGTTGCTATTATTAACTGCTAACTGCATTAACTGCATTACATGTATCAGGTTATGCTGAAACATCAGCATACTATGCTTAGCATTTTAGAATACTATCAGCATAGTATGCTTAGCATTTTAAGATACTATGGATGATACTATGTTAGCAATTTAATGTGTTTTTTGTTTGTTTTGTTTTTGAGACGGAGTTTTGCTCTTGTTGCCCAGGCTGGAGTGCAATGGCGCGATCTCAGCTCACCGCAACCTCTGCCTCCTGGGTTCAAGCAATTCTCCTGTCTCAGCCTCCTGATCATTACAGGCATGCGCCACCACACTCGGCTAATTTTGTATTTTTAGTAGAGACGGGGTTTCTTCATGTTGATCAGGCTGGTCTCGAACTCCCAACCACAGGTGATCTGCCCACCTTGGCCTCCCAAAGTGCTGGGATTATACAGGCTTGAGCCACCGCCCCCGGCCCTACATTAGCATTTTATGGGAATTGCCTCATGCATTCTTCACAACAGTCCTGAAGTAAGAGCTATTACACTCTATTATCTTTTCTAGGAAACTGCAGCACAGAGAGTTTAAGCAACTTTTCCAAGATCGTACAAGTAGGAAAATTTGCCTGAACCCAAAACTCCACCTTGGAATTGTCTATTCTGATTTTTTTCTTGAGACAGACTCTTACTCTGTTGCCCAGGCTGGAGTGCACTGGTATGATCTCAGCTCACTGCAACCTCTGCCTCCCGTGTTCAAGTGATCCTCCCGCCTCAGCCTCCCAAGTAGCTGGGACTACAGGCACACGCCACCATGCCTGGCTAATTTTTGTATTTTTAGTAGAAATGGGGTTTCGCCATTTTGGCCAGGCTGGTCTTGAACTCCTGACCCCAGGTGATCCACCTGCCTCGGCCTCCCAAAGTGCTGGGATTACAGGCATGGGCCGCCACGCCTGGCCTGATTTTTCTTAATTACATTTATTCCTATTAACTTTCATCATTGAAACGTAGAGATTCAGCATTATCCCAATTATTCCACAACTAAAAACAACCTGAATGTCTATCAACAGATAAATTGATAAAAGTCAAATTGTGGTACATATATGTAGAATGGAGTCTACTCAGCAATAAAAAGAAATGAACTACTGATACTAGCAAAACACAGATGAATATCAAAACCATTAAGGCGAGTAAAAAAATTCAGAAACAAAAAGAGTACACATCAAATGGTTCCATTTTGATGAAATTCTAAGAAAGATAAAACTTTAGAACCAAAAGCAGAATAGTGGTTGCCTGGGCCGGGTTTGAGAAAGAACTGACTGCAAAGGGAAATGAAGGAACTTTATCAGTACAGAAATGGTCTATATCTTGAATGTGGTGGTAATTACACAATTGCATATATTCATCAAAACAAACTGTACACTTAAAATGGGTGCAGTTTATTTGAATGTACATTCTGTCTCAATAAAGTTGATACTTTTTTTAAATTCTCCTCTTCACCTTCCTATTCCTTTCTTAACAAGCCATTAGGTAAGTCAGAGCAAAATAGGTTTCCACCCCAAAAGCCCAGCAGGAAGTTTCAGAGCCTAAGTAGGTTGAAAGAGCATGTCTCCATAGGGAGGCAGCTTACCAATATATGCCATATCCCAAAAGGAGTGAAAACAGTATCCATGAGGGGTGGGGAAACAGCTTGATATTAGAGTCAAACTTAAGTGGAAAGAATAGAGTGTATGTGCATAATCAGCAGCCTGGCATGGGCTATCAGAGTCAAAGAAGAGTGAGGTGAATATCCACACACAGGATGGCCTGGCAAAGACTGCCAGAGCTCAGGCATGACAATGAGTAAAGGGCTCAATGCCAGGTTTCAGATCCAAAATGGGTAAGGAGGGCATCCATGCGTAGACTCAACTGATGTGCAGTGTCAGGCCAAGCAGAGTGAGAAGGCGTCCATCTGGAGATGGGGATTGGTGTGGAGTATCAGAGCCCAATGGGCTGACAAGCAGTCAGAGCTGGAGTAGTATGAGAAAAGGGTACACGGAAGAGTGGGAGCAGCCATGCATGAGGATTCAGAATCTTAGCAGGATAACAAAAATAGCCGGGTGTGGTGGGGCATACCTATAGTCCCAGCTACTTGGGAGGATCGGTTGAGCCCAGGAGGTCGAGGCTGCAGTAAGCCGACACTGCACCACTGCCCAGCCTGGGTGACAGAGCAACACTCTGTCGCAAAAAACAAAACAAAACAAAAGAAACAAACTCTTCACACTTTAAGCCCTGAATCCATCCACTGATCACCCACAGATAAAAACAAATAAAAGTGGACCTCTACCTCATACTTTAAATGCACCAAAATCAATTCCAAGTTATTTGAGATTTAATTGTGAAGGTCAAAATTCTTAATTTTTTAGAAAAGAATAGAATATTTTTATGGCCTCAGAGCAAGAAAGGATTTTCAAACAAGGATTTCTAAAAGTGCAAACCACAAAGAAAAAAGTCTGATAAATTCACTGTATTAAAACTAAGAACTTTTTTTCATCAAAGGATATCAGACAGTGAAAAAGCACTCTACACAATGGAAGATAATATTTGCAACACATATAACTAACAAAGTACTTGCATATAGAATATACAAAAATCTCGCTCTCATACACACAAAACATATGATCGGGCAACAAACATTCCATAAACATACAAAAAGGTTCAACTTTATTAGCAATCAGGGAAATGTAAATTAAAACCACAATTAAATGTCACTATATTCTATCCATATGACACAAATTCGTAAGTTGGGTATTATCAAGTTTGCATACATGTGAAACAATGAAAAACAACATCTACTACTTGAGGGGAGTAAAAAAGACTGAACTACTTTGGAAAACAGTTTGGTTTTTCTAGGGTAAAATATTTCCATGCTTCAGGACTCAGAAATTCCAATTCTGATTAGATACTTCAGAGGAACTTTCTCACGGTTGTACCAGGAAAATGTTCATAGGAATATTATTTGTCAGAGTCAAAAAAAAAAAAAAAACTGGAAACAAACAAAATGGACATCAAGAGTAAAACAAAGACATTATGTTTCGTTCATAGATTGGAGCACCAATACAGAAATGAAAATTAATGAAGTAGAGCCAAACATGAATGAACCTTAAAAAAAAGTTGAATGAAAGAAGCCATAGAGGAATACTCACATTATAATTTCACTTATATAAAGTTCAAAAAGAGGCAAACCTTATATTCACGGAAATACAAACATAGATGGTAAAAATGAGAGGAAAAACAAGGGAAAACTCTAGGTTCTGGAAAGGAAAGGTACTGCAATCAGGAAGGAGCATACAGGGAGCTTATTAATGTCTTATTTCTTAATCTGGGTGGGTAAGAGTACAAGCTCCTTCACATTCTAAGTTAAACTGAACCCTTATGTTGTATATATTCTTATTATGAATATTTCATAAACTCCTTTTTTTCCTGGAGTGATGACAGAAATATGGGGATAGGGAAACAGGCATGCTCTGGCTCTTCTTTGGTTCTTTGCTACCAAGTGGCAATCATTCAGTAGCCTCTTAGCTCTTGGTGAACCCCACTTAGGATGATGCCACTAATATTCCACCACCTACCACTGCCACTACACCCACTGCCCCCACACACAGTGAATCGGAGAATTATGTGAGGGAAAAATTATTGGTTTTATTCTCAACGTTGGAGGGGAGGGAATAATGAAACTAAACATTTGTATATCACATTTGACAGTTCATAAAATACTATTATATACTCCTTTATTTTTATCCCCAAAACAAGCATCCTGAAGTAGACATAATATAAATCATAGGAATCAAATATTTTGCAATGCAAATAAAGTGTTAGGAAGAGGTATCATCATGCCTTTCCATTACTCCATCTTAAATTCTTCATTTCTTATTGCAAGGTCAAAACAGATGATGACTGTGATATGATAAGAGCAAACAAAAAATAATGAAAATAAATGAGAAAGGGAAAGAGTGGGTGGGTATAACTACTTTAGAAAACCTTTGTAGTATCTACTAAAGCTGAATATTTACCCAACTTATAATTAACCCAGCAATCCCACTTACAGGTATAAATACAATAAAAATGCATACATATGTTCACCAAGACACATACTAGAATACAGCAGCAAAACTGTTCATAATAAACAACAAAAAAGGAAACCTGTCCAAATATCTATTATAGAACAAATGAAATAAACTGTGCCATATTAACACAATGGAATACTCTACAGCAATGAGAATGATGCAGAAAATGGATGACTCATGAATATAATATTAAGCAAAAGAAGCCAGATATAAAACAAGTATATCCTATATTATTTCATTTCATTTCAAAGTTCAAATACAGACAAATTCATCTATATTTTCAGAAATCCATTGGCCACCATGAGAATGGGCAAGCAGAGGATTCTGTTCTGGTAATGTTTCACTTCTTGCTAGATGCTGGCTACACAGGTATTTTCAGTTTCTGAAAATTCATTAAGATAAATACTTATTAATTATACCCTTTTCTGTATGTATATTACGCTTTGTTAAGAAGTTTTTGAAACAGGGTATAGAGACTTAAAGAGATACCGGCCAGGTGCGGTGGCTCACGCCTGTAATCCCAGCACTTTGGGAAGCCAAGGCGGGTGGATCACGAGGTCAGGAGATCAAGATCATCCTGGCTAACATGGTGAAACCCCGTCTCTTCTAAAAGTACAAAAAATTAGCTGGGCGTGGTGGTGGGCACCTGTAGTCCCAGCTACTTGGGAGGCTGAGGCAGAAGAATGGTGTGAGCCCAGGAGGCGGAGCGTGCAGTGAGCCGAGACTGCATCACTGCACTCCAGCCTGGGCGACAGAGCAAGACTCCATCTCAAAAAAAAAAAGAGAGAGACAAGATACCACAAAAAACTATCTTTTTCATCATGTCCCCACGTTCTTCATGTCAGGGTCAAAATTCTTATTCAAAATTTCTAAATCAGGCAATAAACTATACAGAGGTATTAAGCTAAAATAATTAACAAGCCCTGAGTTTAAAATGCACTCTACATTAATATGCAACAGGGTGATCTTGCAAAACACAATTAAATTTCAGTCTTAGTTTTCTGACCATTAAAATGGAATTACTACTGTTGTCATTCTTATCCCATAATGATGTTGTGATGAGTAGAATGAGGTACACAAAAGAGATGTTTAAACTATAAAGTAATCTTAATTTGAGTAAAACCACAAATAAAAGATCAAAGGCCAAATATAATGGTTTACAATTTTTTAAAATTTTGTGTGCAGGGAGAACTTTTTTCAAGTGAACTCTTAAACAATACTATTTAATAAAACAAAGATTCCTTTGCTTGGGTTTGGCTAAGGGGACACAGAATGATGGTAGAATTAGTGTTGTATGTTTCCTCCACACTCTCTTCTCCCTGCTGTCCCTCAAGGTATTTTCTAGAACACCACTGTGTGCAACAGGCCTTGGAGTCATATAGATTAGGGTTAAAAAAAAAAATCCTGGTTGTATCACTAATTAGTTTTCTGAGCCTCACCCTTTCCAGCAATGAGGGTGAAGCCAATATTACCTACTTTTCAGACTAGAGATAATGTATATCAGAGAACCTAGAAGAATGTCCAAATAAATTTAACGACTTTAGCCTAAAATTTGAATGGATGCAACAGCCTCCTAAATATTATGACTTAAGTCACTCCCTCTGCTATTCATTTTCTACATATCCCTTACAGTAATTTTTTTTAAAAAATAACAATTTGGCCAAGTCGCTTGTTTGGCTTACTACTACCAACAGAACAATGCCCCAGCTACCTTTATGGCACACAAGGTCCTTGACAACCTGCCCTAAATCTATCTATGTCTTCTGCCTCTTCTCTAGCATCCTACATTTTTTTATTATTATTATTATACTTTAACTTCTGGGATACATGTGCAGAATGTGCAGGTTTGTTACACTGGTATACATGTGCCATAGCGGTTTGCTACACCCATTGACCTGTCATCTACGTTAGGTATTTCTCCTAATGCTATCCTCCCCCAGCCCCCTACCCCCCGACAGGCCCTGGTGTGTGATGTTCCCCTCCCTGTGTCCATGTGTTGTCACTGTTCAACTCCCACTTATGAGTAAGAACATGCAGTGTTTGGTTTTCTGTTCCAGTATTAGCTTGCTAAGAATGATGGTTTCCAGCTCTATCTATGTCCCTGCAAAGGACATGAACTCATCCTTTTTTGTGGCTGCACAGTATTCCATGGTGTATATATGCCACATTTTCTTTATCCAGTCTATCATTGCTGGGCATGTGGGCTGGTTCCAAGTCTTTGCTATTGTGAACAGTGCTGCAATAAACATACATGTGCATGTGTCTTTATAGTAAAATGATTTATAATCCTTTGGGTATATAACCAGTAATGGGATTGCTGGATCAAATGGTATTTCTGGTTCTAGATCCTTGAGGAATCGCGACACTGTCTTCCACAACGGTTGAACTAATTTACACTCCCACCAACAGCGTAAAAGTGTTCCTATTTCTCCACATCCTCTCCAGCACCTGTTGTCTCCTGACTTTTAATGATCGCCATTTTAACTGGCATGAGATGGTATCTCATTGTGGTTTTAATTTGCATTTCTTTAATGACCAGTGATGATGAGCTTTTTTTCATGTTTGTTGGCTGCATAATTGTCTTCTTTCGAGAAGTGTCTGTTCATATCCTTTGCCCACTTTTTGATGGGGTTGTTTTTTTTCTTGTAAATCTGTTTAAGTTCCTTGTAGATTCTGGATATTAGACCTTTGTCAGATGGATAGATTGCAAAAATTTTCTCCCATTCTCTAGGTTGCCTCTTCACTCTGATGGTAGTTTCTTTTGCTGTGCAGAAGTTCTTTAGTTTAATTAGATCCCATTTGTCAATTTTGGCTTTTGCTGCCATCGCTTTTGGTGTTTTAGTCGTGAAGTCTTTGCCCATGTCTATGTCCTGAATGGTATTTCCTAGGTTTTCTTCTAGAGTTTTTAAGGTTTTAGGTCTTATAATTAAGTCTTTAATCCATCTCGAGTTAATTTTTGTATAAGGTGTAAGGAAGGGGTCCAGTTTCAGTTTTCTGCATATGGCTAGCCAGTTTTCCCAACACCATTTATTAAATAGGGAATCCTTTCCCCATTGCTTGTTTTTGTCAGGTTTGTCAAAGGTCAGATGGTTGTAAATGTGTGTAAATGTAAATGTGTGGCATTATTTCTGTTCTGTTCCATTGGTCTATATATCTGTTTTGGTACCAGCACCATGCTGTTTTGGTTACTGTAGCCTTGTAATATAGTTTGGAGTCAGGCAGTGTGAGCATCCTACATTTTTAACATATCCAGTTAATTAACTGATCACTGGATGAGACACATACCTTTTAAAAAACCTTTTCTTCCCCCCAGAAACAATAATTCGTGGAGAATTAGAAATGAGAAAAGAGATTTTTAAAAAAACACACAAAAAAGAAATTACATTCTTACCATCCAGGAATCATCACTAGTAACACCTTAGAGCATATCCCTCTGGAGAAATATACAGATGCAGATATAGATAGATAAATGATCATAATATACATACAGCCTTATAACCTACTTTTTTCAGTCAACAATCTCCCCTTTCCATTTTAGTAAATTTCCATCTCATCTAATATACAGCCTATGTTCAAATTTCCCCAACTAATCCAAGATGTCCTTTATAGCTGATCTGTCCAAATCAATATACAATTCAAAATTTCACACTGTATCTACTTGTCCTTTACATTTCTTTTAATGTAGCACCATCACCTTCCCCCACCATCTTTTTAGGACACTAAGAAGCCAAAGAGATCTCACTACTTTTCCTACTGAATGTCCAACCTTCTGAATTTGTCTTCTTCTCATTATCACCCATTTTGCCAGAAAGAGAAAAACATACATTTATGACCCCTTAAGGTTAAAAATGTGGGAATGAATTGAAAGTCTGTGTAAGAAACTAACATTTGGCTAGGCGTGGTGGTTCACGCCTGTAATCCCAGCACTTTGGGAGGCCGAGGTGGGCAGATCACAAGGTCAGGAGATCGAGACCCTTGTGGCTAACATGGTGAAACGCTGTCTCTACTAAAAATATAAGAAATTAGCCGGGCGTGGTAGTGGGTGCCTGTAGTCCCAGCTACTAGGGAGGCTGAGGCAGGAGAATGGCGTGAACCCAGGAGGTGGAGTTTGCAGTGAGCCGAGATCGCGCCACTGCACTCCAGCCTGAGAGACAGCGAGACTTTGTCTCAAAAAAAAAAAAAAAAAAAAAAACATTTTCCCAGTCTTCTACTTTATTCCCAGCATAAAATCAGGTTTCTTCTTTGGATAAATTACAACCACCTCAGAAGGAAAAAACCTTCACTCAGTAATGCTGAGGGTCCACTGATATCCACACAATGCCATAAAGTAAAACCAGCCAGTTGACAGGCATGGCCATGTACAAAGTCCTGAATAAACAACAAAGAATCATTATAAATTTGAAGAAATATTCCAGAAGAAAGAGAAATCAAAATAAGCATAAAAAACAAAATGACCATTTAAAAAGAGAAAGAATACAGGGAACCAAAGAATTCTCAATAAAATGAAACAAAACAAACAGAAACTCTCTACTTACCACAGTTCCTGAAAAAACAGTTGAATGATATGAATAAGGAATAGTACACACAAAAGTTCTTGGAAATTGAAAATATGGTTGCCAAGATAAACAGTTAAATAAAAACAGACAGCTGGAATATCAAGTCGAGAAAATATACCAGGAAACATAATCAAACCCAAAGAAAAAGAAAAATGTATAACAAAAAATAAAAAGGTAAGGAGATTCAATTCAGAAATTCTAGTTTCTGATTACTAAAGATTCCAGAAAGATAACAGATAAAATAAAGGAAAGAGAATAATCATAGAAATAACAAGAACATTTCACACTACATTAATCTCCAAAGAGCCTACTAAATGCCAAAACATCAAGTGGAAAACATCCAACCAACTACAACAAAACTCAAGTCCAAGGACATTACTGTGAAACTGCAGAATGCTAGAAATAAAATATTAAAAATATTCCAGAGATAAAAACAGGCAAAACACAATGTACAATGGATCAGAATGTAGTAGACTGTTCAACGGCTAACTAAGATCCTAGAAAAGCAATGCCCTCAAATTTCTAAGGGAAAACTCTCTTCTATTACAACGAAACTATTTCATACCAACCAAACTTATTAATATCAATCAAATGTGAGACCAGGATAAAGAGATTTTCAGTAATGAAGTAACTAAAACAGTGTGCCATTCATTAATCCTCTCTTAGGAAGTAAATTAAAGATATATTCCAGCAAAGTGAGAGAATAAACTAGGAAGAAAGAAGACATGCTATCGAAAGAATGGATCCAGTCCCAGATTATGGCAAAAGTAAGTCCCTGCATGACAGCTCTAGAGAAGCTTTGGACAGTAACCTGTTCAGATGAGAACAGGTTGACTGAGGTGGGGAGGGGGCCAGACATATTGTTTTTTTCATTAAGCCTTTGAATAGTATATGAATTTTTTTGAAAACTATATATACGTATCACATTGTTTTTTTAAATTCAGTCACATTAGAAACAAATTTAAAGAGGCAATGACATGAAATTTTGAACTCAGTCATCTTTTAACTTCTATTAGCATTTGGGAAACTTTAAAGATGACCTAAAAAGATTTTGCAATTTTCTTCTCATAATTTTGCTGTCATCACATAAACAAAAAATAAAGTCAATTTTACCCGTGTGTAGTACCTAAGAGTTCAGAGGCCATAATGACAGAAAAGAACCATTAAGAGATTTACAACTTTACACAAAGAACCTCAAAAAACACTTTTTTATTTTTATGGTACCAATCATTGGTTACCAATTCACCTACTACTACCTGAATTATGCTACTTTTTTCATTATTAGAGGTGGCCTGGTCTTATTAGCTGCTATTTAGTCATGCTTCATGATTCAGGGCAAAACACCCAAACACAAAAGATGGTACGTGATATAGCTAGTACAATGACTGGCTCACAGTGGATATTTGACATGTTTTACCTATTTCCCACCATTCCCTACCACCTCTTCCCTTTGACACTAAAACTCCTAATCAAAAAATCATCTCCCCAGACCAGCCAACAGAAAAACACTATATACCAATGCCTATTTTCTAGTTACAGTTGAACTAGGCTGTAAGCTCAATGTCTGGATAATTCAATCATATAATTTATTTCTGCCTCAAGAGAAGTTAACAATCTCATATCCAAAAAGGATTCTCCACTCTTTTGTTCCTTAGCTCAAAAAAGTTTCTTTTCAAAACAGTAGTCAAATATCCACAAGAATGGAGAGAAGTAGTACAGAAGATCCCTAACTGAGTAACAGAAAACAATTTACCTGACTTTAACAGAATATTTACATTAACCATCATTTCTAACACAGGAGCCAAATTTCACTTCAACTAGCCTTTCGTGTGCATATACTGCATGTTTTGTTTTGATGGCCACCAGGAATTCTAAGACAGAAAGCAAACTGAGCAGCAGAGAGAAGTCAGGCTGTTCTTTCTTAACTGTAGTTTTAAGCTAAAGTTGGCTATTCTACAAAGTACAAATACAGATTTAAAACCAAACGAAAGGTATCTATGACTTAAAATTAGTATTTTATTCCTTGATTTTCTGCTATACATCTGACCTTGTCTGTAAGTGCTAAAACAAAGTAAATACTACTGAATCAGATGCCAGGATCCAACATCAGGTTATCCTGTGGCTTTGGACAAGTGACATCACTGCTATGAGTCTAGATTTTCTCCAAAAAAAAAAAAAAAAAAAAAAAACAGGAGAAGATTAAACTTGAAGATCCCAAACAAAAACTGAATTATATGACTATCATTATGTAAAGCAAAAATTGTTGTTTCTTATTTGTCACTTAGCTGAAATCATAGTAGCAGCCCACTGAATACTGAATGCCTATGTTTCAGGCATTGGATTAGCCAATTTACAACTATTATTTCTAATTCTCTCAACAACCTTATAATGTAGGTATTATGAAAATGAAGAAACAGAAGCAGAGATTGGCTTACCAAATATCACACAACTCATAAATACCAGGGACTGTGTAATGAGACCCTCATGCAATATCCCACAGGTTTTTTCCACAAAACTTTCTACTATATACTATTTACAAGCATTATTCTACAGAAATCTAAAAAGACATGAGAAACCCAATAAGTATTTTTTTAAAAAAACTAAAGTCAATCCATTTTGCAATTCAAAATATCAGAGCTGGAAATGTTCATTGTGTACTCACCTGATGCAGGAGACGTTTCAGTTTGAGTAACTGAGTTTTTACAGCAGTGCAATCCTGAACCATGTGCCGAAGGGTCATCTCATCCAGTATCACTGTATTTTCTGGTACATCAACAAACATCTTCTGAGCCTGGAAAAAGGGCATCCCTCCATAGCTTTCAAAATGACCCAAAGGAGATTCTCTATAGGGAGAGCCTCTGGAAGGGCAGGGAAGAAGGTGGAGGGAAAAGATATACAATACAATTTCAGAAAGAAATAAAGATAATGAAATTATTGCAGTGATTATTACAAATCACTTATCATTATCACCATGGCTCTGACTTCCACTCACCTCAGTCACTGATGTGTTTCCACAAAAGGCGCAATCAGCTGTAGTTTATTAAAACAATTATCTTCTGTATCCCCCATCTTTTGTGTATTTTACATACTGGAAGAATAAACCTTCTTTAGACACCGGAATAGAAACAATACTCTGGAAAGACTTTATGTGAAAAAGTTAAACTTATTCTTCCTTTTCTGCACTGACTGTTGTTCATTAGTTTTTAACTTTGTTTAACTTCTTAAATTGCACACCTTTTTTAGCCCCATAACGATGCTATCAACATTAACTCTCAGTTTGTGTACATCCTTGGACTCCCATTTCTTGAAAGTCTCAACAGGCAGTTAAGACGAATTTTTTGTTTTTATATTACTAATAAAGCATATTTTCCAATAAAGGTTACTTAAGCTTTTATAAAAGTTTTATATATACCGCATATTTCCTAATCTTACAGTGTATTAAAAAAATCTACTCTCAGTGAAACCTCGTCCCTACTAAAAATACAAAAAATTACCCAGGCATGGTGGCACGTGCCTGTAATCCTAGTTACTTAGGAGGCTAATGCAGGAGAATCCCTTGAACCTGGGAGGCGGAGGTTGCAGTGAGCCAAGATCGCACCACTACACTCCAAGCTGGGCAACAGAGTGAGATTCCGTCTCAAAAAAAAAAAAAAAAAAAAAAAACTACTCTAAAATTTTTTACATTTCCCTTCAGTTTCATACAATAACATACATGCTGAATAAGGAAAAAAATAAAAGTAATGTGTTTCATGGGAGTAAAAAGCAAAATATTTTAACCAGAAGTCATAGTTATAGCAATTTAAAAATTGCTACCTTAATTCCAGTTGGTTCTTAAACTGTGAGGAGAACTTTTTTTTTTGAGACAGAGTCTCGCTCAGTCATCCAGGCTGGAGTGCAATGGTACGATCTTGGCTCATTGTAACCTCTGCCTCCGGAGTTCAAGCGATTCTCCTGCCTCAACCTCCCGAGTAGCTGGGATTACAGGCACCCACCATCATGCCTAATTTTTGTATTTTTGTAGAGAGGGGGTTTCACCATGTTGGCCAGGCTGGTCTTGAACTTCTGACCTCAGGTGATCCACCCGCCTTGGCCTGCCAAAGTTCTGGGATTACAGGTGTGAGCCACCATGCCCGGCCGAGAACTTCTAATATATGTGAAATCGCACTCGCTGTCTCTCTCTCTCTCTCTCTCTCTCTGTGTGTGTGTGTGTGTGTGTGTGTGTGTGTGTATTTGGTTGGCTAGTTAGTAAGTAGAGACGGGTTGCTTAGGCTGGTCTTGAACTTCTAGCAAAATTTCAAGAAATAAGACATTGAAAAAATATTATCTCCAATATAATGGCTATTTTAAAATCAAGATTAAAATTAAATTCATAATGCATTAAATGTGCAAAAATTCCAATGCATTAAATTTCAACCATATTGAAAACATAGAAATATGGTTTCTACCAAATTTTCTAGCTTTTAACAAATATTCCCACATCTCTGAATTCTCAAATATTCAGTATGAGGTCGATTTTTACAAGATTATTTTTCTCTGAAACTACTTCTCATTAAGTACTTCAGGCCCAACTTTCTTTTAACCCAAGAAAAAGATTTTTAGAAATTTACAAACTGTTGATCTTATGATGCCACAGACAGCCTGAATCCTATTTATTCTTCAACTTCTTCCCTCAACACACCTGCCTCCCGCAGTGACTAGTGACTTCCTTTTTTTTTTTTTTTTGAGACGGAGTCTCGCTCTGTCCCCCAGGCTAGAGCGCAGTGGCGCGATCTCGGCTCACTGCAAGCTCCGCCTCGGGGATTCACGCCATTCCTCTGCCTCAGTCTCCCAAGTAGCTGGGACTACAGGCGCCCGCCAGCACGCCTGGCTAATTTTTTGTATTTTTAGTACAGACAGGGTTTTACCGTGTTAGCCAGGATGGTCTCGATTTCCTGACCTCGTGATCCGCCCGCCTCGGCCTCCCAAAGTGCTGGGATGACAGGCTTGAGACACCGCGCCCGGCTTTTTTTTTTTTTTTTTTTGAGACGGAGTCTCGCTCTGTCGCCCAGGCTGGAGTGCAGTGGCGTGATCTCGGCTCACTGCAAGCTCCGCCTCCCGGGTTCACGCCATTCTCCTGCCTCAGCCTCCCGAGTAGCTGGGACTACAAGTAACGCCACCACACTCGGCTAATTTTTTGTATTTTTAGTAGAGACGGGGGTTTCACCATTCACAGGGTGGTCTCGATCTCCTGACCTCGTGATTCGCCCGCCTCGGCCTCCCAAAGTGGTGGGATTACAGGCGTTGGCCACGGCGCCGGGCCCAGAGTGACTTCTTAATTCATACCTAATTACCTGAGATTCCCAAAGCATCCTACAATCTCATCTCCAAACCCACAACCTCTGAGTAGTCTTTGTCAGTCTCTCCATTCTGCCCTCCACTGTGCACACTTGATCTAGATAATTCCTCTTCATCTTAAATCAGCTGACACTACTTCAGAGAACACTTCCTTAAATCCCCTAAGGTAGGACTTGGCACTTCCACAGGTGTTTTTATAGCGACCTGTACTGTGTCCCATTATAGTATTTATTACAGTATACTTTGTTTGCAATTCAGGCCAAATTACAAACTCTATGAAGGAATGAACTGTGTACTCTTTTCCTTTGCATCTGAGTTTTTGGTTTTTTAGTTTATTTATTTTTTTGTTGTTCTTGTTTTTTTTTTTGCACTGAACGGGTAAGGAACATGTATTTTACCCACTAGAATTTTTTTTAAAAGCTTATATCTCCAAGATTCTAAAATTCTGTAGCTGTCACATGACAAAAGCACTGCTTTAGAACTATAATCTGAATAGCTAATAATCAAATTAAAAGGTACTTCTTATTTTGCCAAGTGAGAGAGCATTAGAAAGGGAATACACTGAAGGAGACTGGTCTGCAGGCTACGCCATGAGAATCAGGTATGGAATATGGACATATATTGACATAAATGTGATCCAAATGCATGGAACTAATAAATTTAAAATGTTTTAAGGAAGAGTCAACAAGTCTTGTTCACTAACTGAAACAAAGAACTGACATCTAGAAAAGCCACAATAGCCACCTCTCACCTCAGATTTAGGTTTAAATCCTATCTGACAGTAACTAGCTGTTGAAAATATTTATTATCTTTGGGCCATAGTTTCTTTAACTCTCAATGTTCTCTACTGCTCATTGAACAAAGTTTATATGCCTTAGGTTGCATTTCAAATACCTCCACCATGAGATTCAAAATTAACCCTGTATTTTCGCTTAGTACTGAAATGCTACTTCAGAAGCCCTTCCTGATCCCCTCAACTAGATAAAACTATCATTTTATGATCCTTAATTTGTTTCACAGCATAAACTAAAGAAACCTATATACTTTTCAACTCTAATTGGATTGTAAGCCCTTTGAAAACAGAGCCATATCTTATTCATTTTAATATTATCTGCATAGATGATTTGAGTCCAAATTCAGCTGCCACTTACTAGCCACACAACACACAGGGCAAGTTACCAAATCCCTCTATGCTTCATTTCCTAATCTATAAAATGGGCAAAATAACAATACTTGTCTCCTTAGGTTAGTATAAGACTTAAATGAGGTAATATATGTTAAAGTGCTTGGACTAATACATAACATATAGTAAATATTAAATAAAAATGACTTACTATAATATTATTATTAAGTTTCCAACCTCTTTATCTTGAAACATTTCTTCAAATAGAAGTATCAAAAGAATACTACAATGAACAACAATATACCCTTCATCTATATTTACCAACTGTTAAAATATTGACACATTTGCTTTGCATCTATGTATTTGTTGCTAAACCATCTGACAATAAATTAAAAGTGACATAAAATCCCACTGGGAGAAACACATGAAGTTTTCTGGGGAAAAAAAATCAATATAACAGAGAAATCTAAGAGACAGAAAGAGGGAAAGATGGAACAGAAAGCAAATATATAACAGGGATTATTTTCAGAAAATAAAAGGAGACTATGAAGATAGGAGGGAGCGGGAACACAGGACAGAAAGATAATGAAGATTTTAATCTCAGAATTTGAGATTTCAGATTCTGAGAAGATGATGCAGTTTCCACATTAAAAAATAAATCTCAGAATGGGAGGTAAAATCACTTTCTAAGACTAAAGACACAAATCCAGGGGCAAATGTGTAAGAAGGGTAATAAAAAATAAGAGATGAAGGGGGAATTACTGGCCAGAATCCCCCACATTAAGTTGATACATTTGTACTTCTGTATAAATTTTAACATTCATGAATTTCTAACAGAAACTCCGGTAGTGAAAGCAACATGAAGACTGCAAAGCTGCTGTGGCATGAACACACTAGAATGCTAGTAGCCATGTGTTAGTGAAGTGAGATCTTATGTGGCCGATCATAGCCCAGGCAGGCAGGTAAATATGAAGAAATGAACCATTAGAGATATGGGTGAAGGCAAAAATGAGTTCAGTGGTTTCAAAGGCATGAGAATGAAAGCCCACTGTCTCCAATATTATCTAACCTTGCTCTTTAAGTGCTGCCAATAAAATCAACAAGATAAAAAAAAAGATGCAAACTAGAGAAAAGAATCTTGAAGAGATAACTGTCTTTACCCACTTAAACTGAATTCACATACAGTAGCAGAACCTGATATTAAACCCACAAGCATACAAATCATTGTTGCATAATTATTTAATGCAGTTTTAAAGGAATTTCTCCAAATTCTATGGCTATACCCATATACTTACAAATAACTTTATTCTTCCCACTCCCAACAGAACTTCTTGATTACTAAGATGTGTGATTTCCTGCTAATCTAAAAGTTTATGATTTATAGGTTAGACTGGCAAGTGCAGATGTTTGTATATCTGTGTGTGTATACTTGTGTGTGTGTGTGTGTGTGTGTGTGTGTAGTGTGTGGGGTGGGGAGATTTTTCTTCTTCATTTCTTATGTAACCTGAGTCACAGTTTTGATTTCATAAAATCATTAGTGTTTCATCACCATTAATAAAAACTTTTTACTAAAAGTTAAATGTACGTATTTTTATGTTTGTGGTAACATTTTAAGACAATCCCAATCAAAATTTCAGCAAGTTATTTTGAGGATATTGGCAAGGTGATTCTAAATTCTTTATTAGAACAGGCAAAAGACCCAAAACATCCGAAACAATATTGAAGAAGAAGAAAGTCGAAGGCCTAACACTACTCAACTTCAAGACTTACTATACAAAGCTACAGTCATCAAAATGGCATGTGTGGTATTGGCAAAAGAACCGACATATCAACTGAATACAATAGAGAGCTCAGAAATAGACCCACATATACACAGTCAATTGATCTTTGACAAAGGAGCAAAGGCAATTCAAAACAGAGTATAAAAGATAGTCTTTTCAACAAATGAGACTAGAACTGGACATCTACAAACAAAAAGAATGACTTTAAATCTTTCACAAAAATTAAGTCAAAATGGATCAAAGGCCTAAATGCAAAATGCGAAACTATAAAATTCCTATAATATGAAAAGGGAGAAAATCCAGGTGACCTTGGATTTGGCAATGAGTTTTTTGGATATAATATGAAAAGTGCAACCCAAGAAAGAAAAAATGGATGTTGAAAATGTTAAAAATTTTTGAAAATCTGTCCTGCAAAAAGTACTATCAAGAGAATAAGCCACCGACTGGAAGAAATTATTTGCAAAACATATATCTGATAAAGGATTGGTATCTAAAATATACAAAGAACTCTTAAAACTCAACAAGAGAATAAACAACCCAATTTTAAAATGGGCAAATAGCTAGAGGCCATTATTCTAAGTGAATTAACGCTGGAAGAGAAAACCAAATACCACATGTTCTCACTTATAAGTGGGAGCTAAACATTGTACTCACAGACATAACAATGGTAACACAGACGCTGGGGACTACTAGACAGGGGAGGGAAAGAGGAGCAAGGGCTGAAAAATTGTTGGGTACTATGCTCACTACCTGGGTGATGGGATCATCTGTATCCCAAACCTCAGTATCACATAATATATCCATGTATATGTGACACAAACCTGCATATGTACCCACTGAATCTAAAGTAAAAGTTGAAATTATAAAAAATAAAAATGAGCAAAGATCTGAACAGACACATCACCAAAGAAGATATACAGATGGCAAATAAGCATGTGAGAAAATGTTCAACATCATTTATCATTAGGGAACTGCAAATTAAAACAACATTGAAATACCACTACATACCTAATAGTTAATGTCCAAAGCATAGTACCAAATGCTGATGAGGATATGGAGCAGCAACAGAAGCTCTCATTCATTGCTGGTGGAAACGCAAAAGGGTAAAGCAACTTTGGAAGACAGTTTGGCAGTTTCCTACCAAATTAAACATATGCTTCCCATATGACCCAGCAATAGTGCTCCTTGATATTTACCAAAATGAGGTGAAAAATGTATGCCCGTGCAAAAATCTGTATATAAATGTTTATAGCAGTTTTATTAATAATTGTTAAAACTTGGAAGCAACCAAGATGTTTTTCAGTAAGTAAATGAATAAACAAACTGTAGTACAGCCATACAACGAAATATTTTTCAGTAATGTTTTTTTGAGACAGGGTCTCTCTCTGTTGTCCAGGCTGGAGAGTGGGGTGATCTCGGCTCACTGCAGCCTCAACCTCCTGGGCTCAAGTGATCCCCCCACCTCAGCCTCCCAAGTAGATGGGACTATAGACACGTGCCACCACGCCCAGCTAATTTTTTTGATTTTTTTGTCAAGACGAGGACTCAATATGTGCCCAGGCTGTTCCTGAACTCCTGAACTCAAGCTATCCTCCTGCCTTGGCCTCTCAAAGTGCTGAGACTGCAGGCATGAGCCACTGCACCTGGCTAATTTTTTTTTTTTTTTAATGAGATATCAAGCCACAAAAATATATAGAGGAACCTTACATGTATTTTGGTAAGTGAAAGAAGCCAATCTGAAAAGACTATCTACTATCTGATTATAGCTCTCTGGCATTCTGGAAAAGGCAAAACTGTAGAAACAGCAAAAAGATCAGTATTTACCAGGAGTTCAGGAAAAGAAGGGAGGGATGAATAAGTGGAACACACAGAATTTGAAGGGTAGTGAAACTATTCTGTATGATACTGTAATGGTATGGCATTATACATTTGTCAAGGCCCATAGGATATACAAAACAGAGTGAACCCTAATATAAACTATGAATTTGAGTTAATAATAAAATATCAATATTGACTCATCAATTATAATACAATCATGCAAGATGTTAATCATAGGAGAAACTGTATCTAATGGAAGGTGAGAAAGCATATGAGAACTCTATTTTTGCTCAATTTTTCTGTAAACCCAAAGCTGCTCTAAAAAATAAAATCTATTAGTTAAAAGGAAAGAAAGAAAAATAAAGCATGACAAATGAAGAGAAACACTGCCAGAATAACAGAGATTTCTAAAACTCCATTCCTCCATTAAAGCACTAAGAACACTGGCAAATTTGTCAAAATCAACTTTTTCAGAACTCTAGAAATCAGCCAAATGCTTGCAACAACTAAGGAGCATTTAATCAATAAAAACTGCTGAATCTCAAAGAAACAGCAAGCTCTGTGGCATTTTAATTTATCCAATAGCCACACCCATCTCCTTACCTTTGTGGTAGCTTGAGAACCAAAAGCATTACAACAAGCATGGCAGCTGTGAAATCCAGCAGTCACTAGAGATTGGGGGACAAAATGGGTTTAGAACTCTCCAAAAAGCACCACTCCCAAAGAACTGCTAGGATTTGATCTCCCTGGCCGCTCCCTAGAAAAAGCCCATTCTCAGGAGTTGGTTTGAGCTGATTCAAAGCTTGTTCGGTAATTCCCTTATCCCTAGGGAATAAATCTTTAGGCACTGCTTAAAATCTCAGCTGCCTGAAATGGCAATATCAATTGGGACAAACAAGAAGCTGACCAAAAATCATAAAAGGAAAACCTGAGGAAAGAAATGTCCACAAGAGGCTTTGAAATGCTCCAATATAGTCTTGGGAATAGAGAAGAACATATACATGTATAGGCTGTGTATGTACATGCCAAGGAAATACTAGAGAATCCCCTAATCTTCCACCTTTGGCTGACTTTGAAACTCTGAACAAGCAGGAAGTGAAGGCCAAGGCAGAGCTGCAAACTACTTACAGGACTGCAGGTGTGCCTAAGCTGCAAACTACTTACAGGGACTGCAGGTGTGCCTAAGCAAACACACAGAGCCCCCTGGTGGAGGCTGGGAGACTTACTAGTTCAAGGCATTCAATGAAATCTCCATCCAACCATTAGCTGACCACTAATCAAACCAAGCAAAGACGTCAAATATTTTTTTAAAATACAGACTTTTTACAGAATCTGTCTAGAAAAGTCAGTAAACAACCACAAAAAAACACAACAACAAATCCTGGCCAGGGAGAAATCTGATTTAAGTAGTTTTCACATTATTTGTATTTTTTTTTTTTCAAATTTTTTGTGACAAGCAAGGAATGATGCTCATACATTCCCTTAGTTAAGTGGCCAGAGCGAAGTGGGGAGGGGCAGAAAGAACGTAACTAATGACCAAACATGTCCCAAATTTGATGAAAAACATTAATCTGTATATCTAGGAGGCTCAACAAACTACAGATATGATAAACTAAAAGAGAGGCGCATTATAATTTAACTGTTGAAAGCCAAAGAAAAAGTGAAAATCCTTAATGCAGAAAAAAAGCTGGGGGGGGGGGGGTGGTGGCAGGGCGGGGGGACTCATCATGTGGAAGACACGCTCAGTAACATTAACAGCCGATTTCTCATCAGAAAGCATGGGAGTTGAAATAGTACAAGGAACACTGCCAACCAAGAAGTCTACATCTGGCAAAACTATCCTTCAAAATAAAAGAGAAATTAAGACATTTCCAGATAAACAAAAACAGAGAATTTATTGCTAACACACCTTCCCTACAATATATAGTGAAGTTGGAGACTTGAACACCTCACTTTCAATAATGGACAGAACAATTAGAGATATATGAGAAGCAGAAGATTTAAGCAACATTATAAACCAACAAGACCAAAAAGACATCTACAGAATATCTATAAAAATTAAATGAGCAATCCAAAAAACTGCCACAAAGAAAAGCCCAGGCCCAAATAACTCCACTGGTCAATACTACAAAACATTCAAAGAAGAATTCACAAAAATCCTTCACAAACTCTTCCCAAAAGTAGAAGTGAAAGGAATACTTCCCAATTCAATCTGTGTGGTCCTGATATCAAAACAAGACAAGGATATCTCAAGAAGAAAAACAAAACAAAACTACAGACCAGTATTTCTTAAGTGTATATATATATATATATATATACACATACACACACACACAAAAAAAAATCTTCAACAAAATACTAGCAAACTGAATCATACAACATACCAACACAACACGCAACATACCAAAGAATTATATACCATGACCAAGTGGACGTTTGCCAAGAAATGCAAGGTTGGTTCAACATCTGAAAAACAGTCAATGTATTACTCCACATTAGTAGAATGAAAGCGGAAAAAAAAGATGATCTCCATAGACACAGAAAAAGTAATTGACAAAATCCAACACCCTTTCATGATAAAAACACTCAACTATCCATGAATGGAAGGGAACTTCAAACTGATAGAAAGTCTCTTTTAAAATCCACAGCTAACATCACATTAACAATAAAATATTTAAAATATTTATTTTCCCCCAATATCAGAAACAAGACACACCTATTGGCTTTCACCACTTCTACTCAACAGAGGTTGTAGCCATAGCAATTATGCAAAAGATAAAAAGAAATTTTTATCCAAAATGGAAAGGAAAGGGTAAAAACTATTTGCAGATAACATATCTTGTATATAGAAAATCCCACAGCTGGGGTGCCCAAGCCCCTAACCAGGGACCAGTACCAGTCTGTGGTCTGTTAGGAGCCAGGCCACACAGCAGGAGGTAAGCAGAGGGCATGCATGTAAGCATTCCTGCTTATCTGACAGGAGTTCCACCTCCTGTCGTATCAGCGGCAGCATTAGATTCTCATAGGAGCACGAACCCTATTGTGAGCTGCGCATGCAAGGGATCTAGTTTGAACACCCCTTATGAGAATCTAACTAATGCCTGATGATTTGAGGTGGAAGAGTTTCATCCCAATCCCAAAACCATCCCCCAACCTCCCACCCATGGCCTGTGGAAAATTTGTCTTCCAGGAGACTGGTCCTTGGTGCCAAAAAGGTTGGAGACCACTGTCCTACAGGACTAAGCAAATAGAGGGTTAAATGACTCATGTATATGAACACTGCAGCCACTCAGGACTGCAGCAAAGCTTATAATAAAGAGGGAAAGTGGGATAAGGGCCAAGCCTTTTGTAAGCTCCAGGTAGGAACCAGTAAAGAAGAGTTGATACAGCCAAATGCCCTAAGTCTCAAAAAATGGGACTTACAATCACTTCCTTTAGAAGTGACAATGAGAAATGAGGACAAAAACCCCATCTCTAAACAGTGAAGTATTAGGGTGACTGGAAAATAAGAATCTTTGGTGTAAAAATGTTACTGGGGAAGTAGTATATTTGGGAAAGAGCTAGGTTTCAGTTATGATTAGGAGAATGTAGGTGAAGAGATGAAGAATGTGAGTTTGCTAGGATATGAGAGAATTCCAGATAGCATATCAAAAGGTGTAGAAAAAAAGGAGGTCTGGGCAGAAAAGAAGAGAGGAAGATTAGGCCAGGTAAAAAGACAGAGCAGTATTACGATGAGAACATGAGTGGATGTATTAGTTCTCAACCACCAGTCTTCCCAACACCCCTGAGTTACGGATAAGGCACGATCCTATAACTAATGACAATAATAATGGGAGTTAAGGGACAGAAGAAAGCGAAGCAATACTCAGGAAGTTTTAGAATGGAAACAGGACTTTTGCACATGCAATATTGAAAAGGCCCTGGGGCTAGTATACCCAAACCTTTCTAATATTAAGGCACAGAGAGAAATTAATAGTTTTAAGGTATGCTGGGGTAAGGCTCGTCTTGGAGGAGGTTTCTTTTTGTACCACCCATCCCATAACTTGCTGAGGTGGATGTAGGTGTCTCAAAACCAGCACCAACACCCCAAAGATTGAGAGTTTCAATAAACGGATCAATCTATAACCATTCACAACAAACCAGTGTACCTCAGCCCAATTGTTGGGAAGTTCTGTGCTAAGTCAGTCAAATTAGCAACCCCTAAGAATGCTGTGCATTTTTCCCTCCTCAGTAAGGATCACTCATGTGGATGATCCACACCATAGTCCCTTAAAATACACTAAGTAGAAGGGATTTGTGATCATGTTTTGGAAAATGGCTACATATTATATCTTTTACCACCTTTTGCAAAATCACAGTACTATATTTATACACAAAAGCACAATTGAGTCCATTTAAAAAATGTTTATCATCTACTCATTCTCATACTAATTTGACCAGGGACCCTCTCTTTTCTTACAACTGCTGACATCCAAGGAACACAGTTGTTTGAAAATGTTGCTTAACTTTTCTGACAAATTAATTCAGGAAAAAAACACATCCTTTATCTTATGCGTACTGTATATGTTGTAATAAATCGAATTTTATTCTTTGCTTTTGCTGCAAAGAATCTTAGAATCAATTTTTTCCCTCACTTTAGGAACTACACAACACCATGTTTTTCTTCCATTATTTCTTTAAACCAATTGTACTATTTGTATTGTAAATGCGCTCCAAAATGACCTGAAATCCCTGTAGAATGAGATAAGAAAGTGAAAAGGAAAAACTAATAACTTCCACAGAGTGCCTACTGTAAACTAGACACTACTCTAGGCACTTTTATCCCTGATTCTCAAACACTGAGAGAAAGATATTATTAATTATGTTTTAAAGATAGTAAAGTGAAGTAGAGACGGTTTAAATAAATTATCTAAGCTTGCAAAGCTAATCTGCGCCAGGTCAGGTTTTGATTCCAGGTTTGAATGACTACCGAGCCTCATTACAAAATAAGATCTGACCAATTTAAAGACTATCCTCTACTTTGAGAAAGAAAAGACTAAATAGTACCTTCAGCACTAAACAGTACCTTCTTCTGTTTTTAATGGTACTTGTGGAATTTTTAAATTTTAACTTATTACATGAGCAAAAGACCAATCACTTGGCACTAATTTTAAATATTATTTGGAAAAACTAAGAAATTTAACACAGTTAACATTTAATCATTTCCAAATGACAGCTAGAAAATCATACCATAACTTGAAGTCCAAAAAGCAGATATAAATAGAGTATTTATATTTAAGATAAAACTAATGAAAAAATATTTGGGCCAAAAAGAACAAATTAGACATATTATTCCAATTAGTACCACATAAAACTTGAAGTGCTTTTTGGTGCCTCTAAAAACAAACCAGACAAAAACAGGTTTTTTGAGGGTTCTGGGAAAGGGAGAATTATAATTCAAAATCAGAGGACAGCAAATGAAATCTAAGTCAGAACAGTACTTACCTGCTCAAGTCACTTTTTCCATGGTGATGATAGTGGTCAGGGTGGCTGAGGTGGTAATGCTCCTGTCCACTCCACCTCTGGGGTGGCCTTTTCCAAAAACCTTCCTGAGGCTGCCGAACATTTCTGTCTGGTCGGTCAAAGCGGTTCATATTGTCACACTCCACTAGACAGATTCAAAAGCAAAAGACTATAAACATGTACATACTCCATAAAAGTTGACTCTTATAGCTTGATAATTAAATGCTGTAAATAAAATAAAAATAATAGTTTTAAAATATCAGCCATTTATGTTAATCACAATATCAAGATTTCTAAAAGCATAACCAGTTCTTCTGGTGAAAACTGAACTTAATATTATTCAAAATGAAGTAAATTATAATACTTTTACATTACAGTCATGTAAACAATTAACTGCCACACTGTTTTAAAACAGGCAAATTAACCTTGAAATCAACATTATACATTTTAAACACTCATAATCAGTTTTAGGTGGTTTTCATCACTGTCACAAGTTGGCTCTGATTTCAGAATGAAAATGACAGGAAACAGCAGATTTTTAAGAGAACTCATTCCTATAAAGGACTGCTACAATTAATTTTCACTGATCTCAAGAAGCACAAATTAACTTTTCATCACAAACAAATCACACTTTTAAAATTAAGCTCACATTTTCGGAAAGTAAGACGCTTCAATCTGCCTGCAGTAAGAGCTTGTTCAAAAAGTCTAAAATGCCACTGAAAACAAAGCCAGTAGTTTGCAGCAACAAACAGTACACTCCCTTAAATCCAAATACCACAAAAACACGAAAAGAATCTCTTTGAAACACCCCAAGCTTCTTCACTTACCCAAATACTTTTTCCTCACATATCTGAGCACTCACTAAGAGAGTTACTTTGCACAAGGGAGACATTGTGTTACCGGCTGCCTACTCAGACATAGTTGTACCCAAGGCACTGCTGAACAGGCCTTCCTTCCTGCTCAAAACCCAGCCCTCCCTGTGGGAAGCAAGCCCAGTTTGCCCTGTGACTCCATCTTCACTCAGTGCTTACATAGCTACTGACTTAGGACGGTTACTAAAAATACTGCTAAACACTAACCCAAGCCACAAAACAGGAAAGGTTTCTCTAGTCTGAGAACTACTACATGAGAAAGTTCAAGTCCTGCATGTTCAGAATTCCTTGTAATAAAAAGCTATAAAAATCAACGTAATCCCCATTAAAAAAAAAAAAAACCTTGCTTATTTAAATTACTGTTTCACTGAACCAAAAACCTGAATTTGAAACATGACGAGTGTTTCATTACAGTATACCGGATAAAAACAAACTTTGGCATTCCAAAAAAGGATATTGTAGTTTAAAAAGTATAGATGTTCAGTTCTCATACATACTGAATTCATTTTAATGTATTTCCTCTAAATGTATAACAATTTAAAACATTTTTAAAAGGACACTGAAATTTTGTTTATATTCATTATAGTCACCTTGAGGAAGAAAATATACATTTAATAATGTGAAAAAAGAATTTTTGTTCATGTTTTAAAAGAAGCCTTACATTTGAACTTATTTCTATTTGTTGTCATCTTACAGGAATAAACCAAGTTTTTTTTTTTTTAAGTTCAGTTATAGAAAACTTCACAAATAAAGGCATGGTGACCATTATGTCCAAAAATGTCAGAAGTAGAAAATAAGATAGCAAAAGAAAATTTAAAGTAATCATCTCGAGAAGGTTTTTCTTTTTGTTTGAGACAGGGTCTCAATCTGTCATCCAGGATAGAGCATAGTGCTGCAATCATAGCTCACTGTAACCCCAAACCCCTTAGCTCAAGTGATCCTTCCACCTCAACCTCCAGAGCAGCTAGGACTACAGGCACAAGCCGCCACGGAGAGTCTTTTTTTTTTTTTTTTTTTTTTTAAGAGATGGGGACTTGCTATGCTGGCCAGGCTGGTCTCAAAATCCTGGCCTCAAGGGATTCTTCCACCTCAGCTTCCCAAAGTGCTGGGCTTACAGGCATGAATCACCATGCCCAGGCTTCAAGGTTTAAAATTGCTTTTAGCTTAGTGCCTTTAGCAACATCATATATAAATTCATATTTGTATTATATTCATAGATTCAGTTAAGACCCAGTTAAGTATTTCTACATGGTATTAAAATGTTTCTTTAGCTTAAGTAACTCTATATAACGAAGGGATAATCTACATTTAACTGTTCTGAATTCATATTTTTTCTCAATTCAGGAAAGAGAAATTCCACTCACTCCCAAAGCAAGAAATATTGTCCAAAAAACCACTTGATAGGTTATTTGAATGATATCCACACAGTCCACACAGAGGAAGAAGCAAGCAAATCGGGCGAATAGGCCAGGAGATGGGTTAAATATTGTGAGCAATTACAATGTAGAAACTGATGTGGTGCTTTTGTATTTGCTAAAAGTTATGGGCTCCACATATAGACTCCAAATTGAGGAATCTTTATTGAAACTTGAACTCAAACATGGACATAATGGTAAGTAAGCATTAGAAGCAAACATTTGCCATAACCACAAAAGATTAATGTTCAAACTGAGACAAGGTGGGCTTAAACTCTAGAGAAATGACTGCTCCAAGATTCTGCAGGAAGTATCATGTTTAACTTCTCAAGGCATCCATCAATCACGTGTTTATATATTTTTAAATGCTGTTAAGAAGATAATGTGGAATAACACTGCTGATGGTTTCTTAGAAAAGATTAAAGGTTCCCTGACAAAATAACTGAAACAATAGAGAAGAAAAGAGAAAGCAAACAAAATTACAAGACAGAGACAAATTCAGTTTCCAGAGACAATTTTTTTTTTTTTTTTGACATGAAGTCTAGCTCTGTTGCCTAGGCTGGAGTGCAGTGGCATGATCTTGCCTCACTGCAGCCTCCGCCTCCCAGGTTCAAGCTATTCTCCTGCCTCAGCCTCCCGAGTAACTGAGATTACATGCACACATCACCACGCCTGGCTAATTTTTTCTGTTTTTAGTAGAGAAGGGGTTTCACCATGTTGGCCAGGCTGGTCTTGAACCCCTGACCTCAAGTGATCCACATGCCTTGGCCTCCCAAGTGCTGGAATTACATGCGTGAGCCACTGCCCCTGACCCAGAGACTGATAAATTTAAATTTAAAACAGGACAGATAAGATTAAGAAAGAAAAGTCCCTCTGAATGTGTGTAATACCATAAGGAATGATGGTGGCTTGTGGCAAACTAAAGAAAAAAACTGGTGAACTTCAAGGTATCCCAGTTCAAAAACCCAATGTGCTGATCACAACCAGATGCAGATGCAGGTGAGACTGGGCCCTAACTATGAGTTGAGAACCCCAGCTAGAGAAAAATATAGGCCTTCTGAAGGAAGTCTTTAGCATGAGATAAGAAATAAAGAAGAAAAAAGTATGATTAGCAAAGTATTCTGAGGGGGAAGTCAAGCACCAAATTTTCTGTTTTACCCTTAAGCTCAAAAATAAATTTCTCTAAATATTAAAGGACAACCTTACAAATGTTTTATTGATACAGGCACTAAAATATCAACCTTAGAGCCCGCAACTGTTAGCTTACACTCAGGGTCACCAAAACACTCAGGTGTGGACTTCTCTGTTGGGGATCAGAACATGATACTACAAAGTGTGGCACTTTGGCAAGATGAGTACTTTGAACTGAGGGAAACTGGAAATGCCTCAGAGGCAAGGTCTTTCAGATCTACCTATCCTCCTGTTTCCTGCCCTTCTTCCTTCTGCAAAGTGAGTTACAGAAACCAGAATTCCTCTCCCCAAGGCAGGTCATAGAAACTAAAAATCCTCTCCCTCAAAGGAAGCCCTAAAACCTAGAAAGGTCACTCACTCTCTTTTCCTTTCTTCCTTGAAGACCCTCATTCCAGAGGGGTTCTGCACCATACCTGGGAGGCAGGAATACTACAGAGAATCTGAACAGACAGGCCTTGCTGGGTCACCCTCCCCGCCCTCCATCTATCACCATTAGATCATAACCTTTTGTCCAATCACATTTCTATACAGCTGTCCATTCTTTACCAAGCCTAAGCATAAAATTAGGGTTTTCCCTAGGTCTTTGGGTCTTCATTTCTGAAGAATCCCGTGTCATGTACCATTTTGATTAAATAAATGTGTTCCACTTTTTTTGTTAACCTGTCTTTTGTTATAGGTGTGTCAGTCATGACCCTTAAGATGGTTGAGAAAAAGTATCATACTTTTCTGCCCCTACATTCTCTGACATGGTTTGGCTCTGTGTCCCCACCCAAATCTCACCTTAAATTGCAATAATCCCCATGTGTAAAGGGCAGGACCAGGTGGAGATAATTGAATCATGGGGGCAGTTTCCTCCATGATGTTCTGGTGATAGTGAGTTCTCATGAGATCTAATCATTTTATAAGGGGATTTTCCCCCTTTGCTCAGCACTTCTCTCTCCTGCTGCCATGTGAAGAAGGACATGTTTGCTCCCCCTTCCAGCATGACTGCAAGTTTCCTGAGGCCTCCCCAACCATGCAGAACTGTAAGTCAACTAAACCTCTTTCCTGTATAAATTACCCAGTCTCAGGCAGTTCTTTATAGCAGCGTGAGAATGGATTAATACAATCTCCAAAAACTTTCCTCCAATAACAGTCTCCAAATCCTAACCCACGAAAGTCCAGAAAACATTTGACCAACATTCTCTCCTTATTTTTGCTACTACATATGCCACATTTAATAGGGAAAGATTAACTGCACAAATGCATTCACCAGAAAAATACTCTCCTCATGGCTTCTTCCATGAAATGACAATCTGACAATTGTCATTCATAATGAGGTCACAGCAAACTTGTATCCAAATTAAAGATTTCAGTGAGGTGCCACTCTTCTGTGGGCCAAAACTCCACTGATACTGGGAGAATTAGTGGCAATTCATTATAGTTCATAGTGACCAATCTAAACCTTTTTTTTTTTTTTTTTTTTTTTTTTGAGATGGAGTCTCGCTCTGTCGCCCAGGCTGGAGTGCAGTAGCGCGATCTCGGCTCATTGCAATCTCTGCCTCCCGGGTTTAAGCGATTCTCCTGCCTCAGTCTCCCAAGTAACTGAGACTACAGGCACGTGCCTCCACGCCCGGCTAATTTTTTGTGTTTTTAGTAGAGACAGGGTTTCACCATGTTAGCCAGGATGGTCTCAATCTCCTGACCTTGTGTTCTGCCCACCTTGGCCTCCCAAAGCGCTGGGATTACAGGCATGAGCCACCACGCCTGGCCCCCATCTAAATCTTTATCAAACCTGCATAATATCATCAACAACCAGAAGCTATAAAGGACTAAAACCTGTAGTGGAAAGCACATTATTAGACTCCCTAAACCTCTATCAGTCCCTGTAACATTCTCATCCTCCCAGCCAAAAAACTGTAATGGGTGTGTATAATCGTTCGGGACTTAAGAGCCATAAAAAGAAAAATTTCCCACTTTCCTATAGTACCAAACATAGATACTATTTTATCTTTGGTGCCTCAGGAGGCTACATATTTTAGATCCATGTTCTTACATGCTTTCTTTAATGTTCCTTTACTCAAAATAGCCAATAGTTGTTTGCCTTCTTCTAGAAAAATCTAAAGTAGTGTTTATGTGGGATGTTCCCAAGAGTTCCCTCCTACTTTTCACAAGTCCCCAATCAAGACCTCAAAGACTAAATTTCCCTGTGATTCTACTTTTATCTAATATTTGGGTAACTTTCTGTTGTCTGCTAAAGATAAGGCAGGCTCTAAGATCCTTTCTTTCTACTTCCACTCAGAAAGGGCATAAAGTTTCCAAGAGAAGTTGTTATAATTCTGTCAAAGTAAAATGCATTACCTAGCATGTGATTTATTCCGAGGAAGTAAATCCCTCACTCCTCACTACCAGCCCTAAAAATTACCATTAACTTTCCCAGATCATCAAGTCGCATTATTCTTCCCCTATAACTTTCCAATGGTTTATGTTTTTCCTCTGTGTTCTACAATATTTTTCTACTTGATCTTTCAAGTCACTAATTCAGATTCAATAGCAGTGATGCTTTCTGTCATTTACTGAATAAACTGTTCTGTTGGGAAGTCTTGTCTTTTAACTCCAGAAAGAATTGTGCTGCAATTCAATCTAAGTGATTATCTCCTTTGACTACTCTAATCCTCAGGGTTCTGTCATTTTCCTTGTTCTTCCTCAGTGTTGCCTGTGATTTTTTTCTTTTTCAGCACTAGAACTCAGCTGTTTGCCAGAGCATACTAAGCGACAGCAGAACCACAAAAAGGTGTAACATCCTCTGTCTCTGTGAGACAGTGGTGGATACTGTCCTCAACTTTTCATTCTCTCCTTACAGAATTATACATGCAATGTCCTCTATCATGTGCAGAGCCTTCATTATGAAGAGTACACTTCCCAGTCTCAAAGGTGTTAGGTTTGGCCATGTTACCTGCTTTGGCCAAAAGAATGTGCTTAGAAATAAGTGTCCTCTGTGAATGAAGATAGTTGTCAGGTTAGCTCCAGGGGTGTGGGTGTTTTTCTTTATTTTATTTTATTTTTGTTTATTTATTTATTTATTTTTTTGAGAAGGGAGCTGGTTTTATTTTAATTTTATGGGCTCCTTTCTCCCGTTTTTTGGTGATCTAACTGCATTGGTTAAAAGCAGCTAAGCAGTTCTTTAGAATACGCTCTCTAACCAAATCTAACTTTATTTAGACAATGTAGATGGACAAGCTTGACTGTTTGAACTAAAATGGGAACATTAAACAAATATCACAGCCCTCACTAACAACATTGTGACTTTGCTGTCAAGTGTAGATTCCCCTCTTCAAAAAATCTTGTGACCATTTCGTATGGCTTATCTGGAAACTTCTGTAAATCTTACGTTTTAGTAAAATATTTTTTGTTATTCTAAAAAAAATGTGCTAGTTCTTAGCTAAGACTTTAAGAGACATAATATGCATGTTTCTGCTCATCCTGATGCATTTCTGCTGTCGTGAGAACAACCTGCCCCACAGTGGTCCTGGTCTCAAAATGAAGAAACATGGAATAGACCTCAAGCTAGTCCCATAGCCTGAGCTTCCCAGCTAATCCTTAGATCCATGAATGAGAAAAATAAATGTTTATTTTGAAAGCAACTGAGATTTTGAGAATGCCATACAGCATTCTGGCAGGAAAAATAAAAGCCTCACCAGTATGACAAATATAAGCTTGTAGTAAAGCAGCAAAGCAGGCTACTAACACCCCAGTGAAGCACTGGAACAGACACCTCCCCTCTCTGAAATATTCCTTGCATTTTTCTAGCACCATGGATAAAAGGATCCCACTCACCATTTTCACTTTATTTCCAGCCCATGGAGGCCTGTGAGACCAGGCAAATGTTGATTGACAGGAAATTCTCAGATTTCTAAGGGCAGCCCTCTCCCCAGGAGTATCCCCATTTCAACCTTTGCCTCCAGGGCTTTTTTATGCTGGTTTCTGGTTCTCCAACAGTCTTTAAGATAAAAAAATCCTACAAGTGCTATGTCACTGGAGCGAAAAGAACCTAAGGCCCCTCTCCCATATGGATTACCTAAAGCCTCACCCCAGCAGTTACTTGGCTCTAGAGAGAAAGATAGACTAGAATTGGGAGTAAAATGTACAGAATGATCCATTCAGAAGGTCATCACTTTCCCAGAATTAATCTCTATAAAATATTTATCAAATTAAGATATTATAGTGTTTCACAAGTAAGATGGTATGTTTCTGTAAATACATTTCTTCCTAAAATCAAAATGAGATAAAGGGAGGAAAAACTGGGTACATACACAGAAAAAAAGACAACTCTTACCTGCAACTTACTTTATGGTATACAATGTTATTGGATGATAGAGAATTATATCTAAGACTTACAAAATCAGGTTTTAAATATTTAAGTTAGTTTGCAAATGAACCTATTTTACCTCACTTAAGACTGATTCTCAGTCTGAAAGGCTCCATTAAGATTAAGAAGTCTGCAAGTAACAAATATCAAATTGGCTACAGTCGAGTAGCTCAAGTATATACCTCTGAAGGTTCAATATTGTCTCAACTTACCATTTTCAAGAGGTGCATCCTCAGGCAGATCCACATCAAGCATAAGATCATCATCCTCAAGGTCACATGATTCAAGATTATTCAAAATATCCTGTGAACAAAAGCAGTAAAAAATATACCATAATCTAGCTCTAAGGATATGTCAACCATTATTTTTTAAAATCGAACTATATGATATCCTGAATTCACTCATTATCTGCACTGAAAGAATAAAATAGGTTTTCAAATTTTTTAAAAATAAAAATAGATTCAACTAGTTTAAATAAGCTATTTCTAACATCCTTCTCCTAGTCTTCCTCCTAGTCTTTCCTCCCCAACAGATTTTTATTTTCATATTTAAAAACTTTAAGTCCATGTTTTTAACATCTTCCCTGGTAAAATACTGAAGAATCAAAAATAGTAAAGAATTGCCCAAAATTTATTCATAATTGGTATAAGAGGTGAGAGGCTGTTCTATTATTTCCAGGGATTGGACCACTTACATAAATAATAAAATAAGTCTTTAACAATGTGGTTATTCCATTTCCTTTCTTGTGCCAAACCCATCTCCTGTTACCATTAAGCACTCTGTCACCTCCTTGGCTTGACTCAATTTGTTCTTTTTCTATGATAAGACTAGACTATTCAAACTAGCATATGCAGTCCCTGCTGGCTTTTATTTGCAATCTTACTAGCTATTATCTCTTCTTAAAAAAGTAGTGTTTTATTTTCAAAGACTGTTGTTCTGAAGCCTAAAGAACTGAATAAACAAAAACTAAGGTTAAGGTAATAAACTCAGTTTGACCTATAGCCCACTGGTGCGTCCTTACAATGCAAGAATGAATCCAAATATCATAAGACCTTTCCTTAGTATATACAAGTAAAAAGATCAAAAGTCCAACAAACTTTTAAAAGACTGAGACATCACGGTCATAAAAAACTCTTTTTTTTTTTGAGACGGAGTCTCGCTGTCACCCAGGCTGGAGTGCAATGGCGCGATCTCGGCTCACTGCAAGCTCCGCCTCCTGGGTTCACGCCATTCTCCTGCCTCAGCCTCTCGAGTAGCTGGGACTACAGGCGCCCACCACCATGCCTGGCTAATTTTTTTGTGTATTTTTGGTAGAGACGGGGTTTCACTGTGTTGGCCAGGATGGTCTCGATCTCCTGACCTCATGATCTGCCTGCCTCGGCCTCCCAAAGTGCTGGGATTACAGACTTGAGCCACCGCGCCCAGCCAAAAAAACTCTTATAGAAGGGAAATATCTACTTTATTACAGACAATATGAATAAAATTAAAACTGTTTCTTATGTTGGGTGTTCCATGCAAATACATTCAATTTTGTGTTGGGCCCTCCAAAGACTAAAAGTAACTAGAAAAATTATTTGAAAAACAAAATCTCTGGAAATTTTTTTTTCATTTTTAAAAACTCCATTGCAGAATGTTTGACATGCAATTAAACTGTACACATTTAAAGCAAACAGGAGAGAGTGCCAAGATGGCCAATTAGAAGCAGTTACGGTCTGCGGCACTCATGGAGAGGAATGAAAGCAGTGAGTGAACTCAGCACCTTCAACTGAAATATCCAGGTTCTCACACTGGGACTGACTAGACAAACAGCCTCACCCACAGAGAATGAAGAAAAGCAGGGTGGGGCAACAGTCCACCCGGGAGCAATGTGGAGCCAAAGGAACCCCCAACCTCTGCCAAGAGAAGTGGTGAGTGATTGTGCAATCCCACCTGGGGAAACCACACTTCTCCCACAGGTCTTTGCAACCAGCGGATAAGGAGATCCTCTCATAAGCCCATGTCACCAATACACAGAGCTGTGTGGCGTCCAGGTAGAGCAGCAGCTTGGGCACACACACAGAGATACATGAGTTTTGCATATTCCACCCCCGGGATTCCCAGCAAGGCAGATCTGTCCCTACATACCACTAGGAGTGGAGCTGAATCCAAGGATCCAAGCAGCATCGATCTGCAGGCCCACTTGCACGGCACCTTACATGTTAAGACCCACTGACTTGGAATTCCAGCCAGCCAGCAGTGACAAGGAGTCTGCCTGAGAAGGACTGAGTTTCCAGGAGGAGGGGCAGCCGCCATCTCTGCCGTCTGGTCAACTCAGCTGATCCAGTCTGCTGGCTCAGGAGAGTCCAGACCGTCCGAACAAGAAAGTGTCCCCCACAATGCAGCACAGCTGTGCTAACAAAAAGCAGCCAGACTACTTCTTTAAGTAGGTCCCTGATCCTGTTTCTCCTAAATGGATGAGATCACCCAACAGGGTCTCCAGCCACTTCCCACAGGTGCCTCCTTCAGGCTGCCAACAGGTCAGTAACCTCTGGAATGGAGTTTCCAGAGGGAGGATCAGGTTGCCATCTTTGCTGTTTCACAGCCTTCACTGGTGATATCTCCAGGTAAGAAAAAAACTGAGGCAACTAGGGTCTGAAGAAGAATGCCAGCAAACCCCAGCAGCCCTTTGGAGGAGTAGCGTGACTGTTAAAAGAAAAGCAAACAGAAAACAACAGCAATAAAACCATCAACAAAAAAGACCCCACAAAAACCCAATTCAAAGGTCAGCAACCTCAAAGATCGAAGGTAGATAAGCCCACAAATATGAGAAAGAATCAATGCAAAAACGCTGAAAACTCAAAAGGCCAGAGTGCCTCATCTCCTGCAAATGACCGCAACACTTCTCCAGCAAGGGCACAGAACTGGGCTGAGGATGAGATGGCTGAACTGACACAGTAGGCTTCAGAAGGTGAGTTAACAACAAACTTCGCTGAGCTAAAGGAGCATGTTATTACCCAACGCAAAGAAGCTCAGAATGATAAAACAACACAGGAGCTGATAGTCAAAATAGCTGGTTGAGAGAGGAACATAACTGACCTGATGGAGCTAAAAATCATAACATGAGAACTTCCCAATGTAATCACCAGTATCAATAGCAGAATAGACTAAGTAGAGGAAAGAATCTCAGAGCTTAAAGACTATCTTGCTGAAATAAAACAAGCAGACAAGATTAGAGAAAAAAGAATGAAAATAAATGAACAAAACCTCTGAAAAATATGCAATTATGTAAAGAGACCAAACCTATAACTGATTGGGATACCTGAAAGAGATGGGGAGAATGGAACCAACTTGGGAAACATACTTCAGGATATCATCCAGAACTTCCCCTGTGTAGCAAGACAGGCCAACATTCAAATTCAGGAACTGCAGAGAACCCCAATAAGATATTCCAAGAGAAGATCAACCCCAAGACACATAAACATCAGATTCTCAAGGTCAAAATGGAAAAAAAAAAATGTTAAGGGCAGCCAGAGACAAAGACCAGGTCATCTACAAAGGAAAGCCAATCAGACTAATGGCAGACCTCTCAGTGGAAACCCTACAAGCCAGAAGAAGTTGGGGGCCAATATTCAACATTCTTAAAGAAAAGAATTTCCAACCCAGAATTTCATATCCAGCCAAACTAAGCTTCATAAGCAAAGGAGAAATAAGATCCTTTTCAGACAAACAAATGCCGATGGAATACATCATCACCAGTCTGCTTTGCAAGAGCTCCTGAAGGAAGCACTAAATATAGAAAGGAAAAACCATTACCAGCTACTACAAAAGCACAATGAAGTACACAGACCAAGTGACACTATGAAGCAACCACATAAACAAGTCTGCAAAATAACCAGCTAGCATCATGATGACAAGATCAAATTTACATACAATAATACTAACCTTAAATGTAAATGGGCTAAATGCCCCAATTAAAAGACACAAAATGGCAAGCTAAATAATTAGCCAAGATCCATCGGTATGCTGTCTTCAAAAGACCCATCTCACATACAAAGACACACATAGGCTCAAAATAAAGGGAAGGGGAATATTTACCGAGCAAATGGAAAACATAAAAAAAGCAGAGGTTGCAATCCTGGTTTCTGACAAAATAGACTTTAAACCAACAAAGATCAAAAAAGACAAAGAAGGGCATTACATAATGGTAAAAGGTTCAATTCAACAAGAAGAGCTAACTATCTTATTAAATATATATGCAGCCAACATAGAAGTACCAAGATTCAGAAAGCAAGTTTTTAGAGACCTACAAAGAGACGCAGACTCCCACACAATAATAGTGGGAGACATTAATACCCCAATGACAATATTAGAAAGATCATCAGGACAGAAATTTAACAAAGATATTCAGGATCTGAACTCAGCTCTGCATCAAGTAGACCTGATAGATATATACAGGACTCTCCACCCAAAAACAACAGAATATGCATTTCTTCTCATGGCCACAGGGCACTTACTCCAAAATTGATCACATAATCAAAAGTAAAACACTCCTCAGCAAATGCAAAAGAACTGAAATCATAACAGTCTCTTGGACCATAGTGCAACCAAATTCGAACTCGAGATTGGGAAATTCACTCAAAACCACACAACTACATGGAAACTGAACAACCATCTCCTGAATGACTCGAGAAAATCATGAAAGTAAGGCAGAAATCAAGAAGTTCTTTGAAAGTAATGAGAACAAAGAGAAAACATACCACCATCTCTGGGATGCAGCTAAAGCACTGTTAAGAGGGAAATTTATAGCATGAAATGCCCATATCAAAGAGCTAGAAAGATCTCAAGTTAACAACCTAACATCACAACTAAAAGGACTAGAGAACCAAGAGCAAACCAACCCCAAAGTGAGCAGAAGACAAGAAATAACCAAGATCAGAGCTGAACTGAAGAAGATGGAGACACAGAAATCCTTCAAAAAAAAAAAAAAAATCAATGAATCCAGGAACAGTTTTTTGAAAAAATTAATAAAATAGACAACTAGCTAGACTAGTAAAGAAGAAAAGAGAGAAGAATCAAAGAAACATAATCAGAAATGATAAGGGGAATATCATCACTGACTCCACAGAAATAGAAACAATCATCAGAGAATACTATAAACACCTCTATGCACATAAATTAGAAAATCTAGAAGAAACAGATAAATTCCTGGACACATACACCTTTTTTGGGAGAAAAGCTGAGTAGGTGGAAGAGAAGCTGAGGCAGGGCTTGCATGTCTGCTAGACTTGCTGGCTCCTTGCTTCTAGCACTCCCATTATCTCAAGTACCCATATGTTTCTGGTTCACTTGATACACCATTTCCTTTCAACCCCCACATCCTCACCACCTGTCTCTTTGAGCACCAATAAATAGCATGGGCTCCCAGAACTCGGGGCCTTCACAGCCTCCACACTCACAATGGCCCCCTGGTCCCACTTTCTCTCTCAAACTGTCTTTTTCTCATTCCTTTGATTCCACCAGACTTCGTCCCCCCACGACCTGTTGTTGGGTCTGATCACCCCAACAACCCTCCCAAGACTGAACCAGGAAGAAACTGATTCTCTGAACAGACCAATAACGAGCTCTAAAATTGAGCCAGTAATAAATAGCCCACCAACCAAAAAAAAAGCCCATGACTAGACAGATTCACATCTGAATTCTATCAGAGGTACACAAAGAAGAGCTGGTAGCAGTTCTACTTAAAACTATTCAAAAAAATTAAAAAGGAGGGACTCCTCCCTAACTCATTCTATGAGGTCACCATCATCCTGATACCAAAACCTGGCAGAGATACAATAAAAAAAGAAAACTTTAGGCCAATATCCTTGATGAACATAAATGCAAAGATCTTCAACAAAATACTGGCAAACAGAATGCAGTAGCACATCAAAAAGCTTATCCACCTGGGATGCAAGGCCTGTTTCAACATACGCAAATCAATAAATGTGATTTATCACATAAACAAAACTAAAGACAAAAACCACATGACTATCTCAATAAATGCAGAAAAGACCCTTGATAAAATTCAACATCTCTTCATGTTAAAAACACTCAATAAACTAGGCAGTGAAGGAACATACCTCAAAATAATAAGAGCCATATATGACAAACCCACAACCAATATCATACTGAAAGGGCAAAAGCTGGAGGCGTTCCCCTTGAAAACCAGCACAAGACAAGGATGCCCTCTCTCACCACTCCTATTCAACATAGTACTGGAAGTTCTGGCCAGGGCAATCAGTCAAGAGAAAGAAATGAAAGGTATTCAAATAGGAAGAGAAGAAGTCAAATTATCTTTGTTTGCAGATGAGATAATTCTATATCTAGAAAACCCCATCATCTTAGCCCCAAAGCTTCTTAAACTGATAAGCAACTTCAGCAAAGTCTCAGGATACAAAATCAGTGTGCAAAAATGGATAGCATCCCTAAACACCAACAACAGGCAAGCTGAGAACCAAATCATGAATGAAGTCCCATTCATAACTGCCACAAAAAGAAGAGAATACGTACGTATTAATACAGCTAACAATGGAAGTAAAGAACCTCTTCAAGGATAACTACAAACCACTGCTCAAAGAAATCAGAGAGGAAACAAACAAATGGAAAACCATTCCACACTCATGGATGGTTGGTAAAATCAATATCGTGAAAATGGCCATACTGCCGAAACGAATTTATAGATTCAATGCTATTCCCATTAAACTACCATTGACATTCTTCACAGAATTAGAAAAAAAACTATTTTAAAATTCATATGGAACCAAAAAAGAGTCCAAACAGCCAAGACAATCCTAAGCAAAAAGAACTAAATATATAGGCACCCAGGAGCCTATATACAGGAGCACCCAGATTCTGGTGGCATCATGCTACCTCACTTTACAGACAAGGCTACAGTAACCAAAACAGCACGGTACTGGTATAAGAATAGATACACAGACCAACGGAGCAGAATAGAGAACTCAGAAATAAGACTGCACACCTATAACCATATGATTTTCCACAAACCTGACAGAAACAAGCAACAGAGAAAGGACACCCTATTTAATAAATGGTGCTGGAAGAACTGGCTGCTCATACGCAGAAAATTGAAACTGGACTTCTTCCTTACACTACACATAAAAATTAACTCAAGATGGATTAAAGACTTAAATGTAAAACCTAAAACTATAAAAACCCTAGAAGAAAATCTAGGCAATACCACTCAGGTAAAGATTTAGGCACAGGCAAATATTTCATGATGAGAATGCCAAAAGCATTACAACAAAAGCAAAAATTGACAAATGGGATCTAATTAAGAGCTTCTGCACAGCAAAGGAAACTATCATAAGGGTGAACAGACAACCTATGGAATGGGAGAAAAATTTTTGCAATCTATCCATCTGACAAAGGTCTAGTCACTAGACTCTACAAGAAACTTAAGCAAATTTACCAGAAAATAAGCAAACAATCCCAATAAAACATGGGCAAAGGACATGAACAGACACTTCTCAAAAGAAGACATACATGCAGCCAACAAAGATGAAGAAAAGCCCAACATCAATGATCATTAGAGAAATGCAAATAAAAACCAAAATGAGATACCATCTCACACCAGTCAGAATGGCTATTATTGAAAAGTCAAAAATCAACAGATGCTGGCATGGCTGTGGAGAAAAAGGAACACTTTTACACTGTTGGTGGAAGTATAAATTAGTTCAACCATTGTGATAGATGGTGTGGTAATTCCTCAAAGACCTAGGGGCAGACATGCCATTTGACCCAGTAATCCCATTACTGGATATATAATTGAAGAAATATAAATAATTCTATTATATAAAGATACATGCATGCATATGTTCATTACAGCACTATTCACAGTAGCAGAGACATGGAATCAACCTAAATTCCCATTAATAACAGACCAGATAAAGAAACTGTGGTACATATACACCGTGGAATACTATGCAACCACAAAATTGAACGAGATCATGTCCTTTGCAAGGACATCATTAGAGTTGGAAGACATCCTCATCAAACTAACGCAGGAACAGAAAACCAAAGACCGCACGTTCTCACTTACATGTGGGAGCTGAATGATGGGAACACATGGACACATTGCAGGGAACAACATGCACTGGGACCTAGCAGAGGGCAGGGGGTGGGAGGAGGGATTGGATCAGGAAGAATAACTAATGGATGCTGGGCTTAATACCTGGATGATAGAATTATCTGTGCAGCAAACCACCATGGCACACATTTACATGTGTAAGAAACCTGCATGTCCTGTACATGTACCCATAAACTTAAATAAAAGTCGAAGAAAAATAAACTGATAAATGTTGACATTACAGTCATGGTACGGAAACATCATCAAAATCAAGACAACAAACATATACATTAACTCCAAAATGTTCCTTATGCTTCTTCACAAATGTTTTCCATTTGAACATAGTTCTGTGTTAAAGAACTAGAGGTTAACTGGTTTAAAAAAAAAAAAAAGAGAGCAATCAAGCAGTTATCTAAAACAGCATGTACAGAATTATCCATTTTATGAAAATAAAAACACTATAATATACATAGAAAATACTTGGAAAGAAACCAAAACACAGATTAACTTTTAGAAATATGAGATTTCTGGATGGGCAAAGTGGCTAATGCCTGTATTCTCAGCACTTTGGGAGGCTGAGGCAGGAGGATCGCTTGAGCCAAGGAGTTTGAGACCAGCCTGGGCAACATAAGGAGATCCCATCTCTACAAAAAAAAATTTTTTTTTAATAAATAAATAGGCCGGGCGCGGTGGCTCATGCCTATAATCCCAGCACTTTGAGAGGCCACGGCGGGCAGATCACCTGAGGTCAGGAATTCAAGACCACCCTGGCCAACATGGTGAACCTCCGTCTTTATTAAAAATACAAAAATTAGCCAGGCGTTGTGGCAGGCACCTGTAATTCCAGCTACTCAGGAGGCTGAGGCAGGAGAATCGCTTGAACCCGGGAGGTGGAGGTTGCAGTGAGCCGAGATCGCACTACTGCACTCCAGCCCAGGCGACAGAGAGAGAGACTGTCTCAAAAAATATAAATAAATAAACATAATAAAATAAAATAAACAGAAGAAATGAGATTTTTATTCTTTTTTGATTTACAGTACCTATGTTTTCTCATTTATCACAATAAGCATTATAAGTAATTTTATTCCCCCCAAAATCATATCCTCTCAAGAAACATTTGGCTGTTTGTGTATGTGTGTCTGAGTATGTGTGAAACAAGACAGTGTTGGGTACCCTGGGCCAGATCTGACAATTAAGGCCACGGCAAAGAATCCAAAGCAATATAGCGTTGTGCTCTAAGTCCAGAGCAGGGCCTGCTGAGCAGCACTGAATCAGTGAAAGGAGAACTGTCACCACTGTTAAAAAGATGCCAAACTTTTAATAACCAACTAAATGCTACATTTTATGTGATTTTCTGTACCTTTCATTTTATAATGAATGGTTAAAAAATACAGCCTCAAAGAATGGGAGTGAGCCTACTCTAATGAATGTAAAGGTGACAGAATAATTATATCACTCTATGAAGTTACTAAAAAAGCCCAGTCGAAAAGGAAAGGGGAAGAGGAACACGGAAGGAAAGAAGGAAGGAAGGAAGAGAGGCAAAAAATGGAGGGAGAGAGAGGAAAAAAAGAAAATCAAACATATATAAATAAATCCTTATTTATGATGTTTCAAACATTCATCTCATTAGATAAAGATCCACTCTGTAAAATGGGGGAGAAGAAAAGAAGCAGATTACATATGCACAATATGACTACAATTTTAATGCTGAAAAATACCTTCAAATATCTGGCAGGTGATAAACTGAAGGACAATTATAATCTTCCAATATGTGACAACGTAATCACATACTTATGTTTTTAATTTTTTTTTTTACTTTTCTGTAATAATAAATTTTTCCTTTATGTAAAAAGGACATAGGGCTTTTATAATAAGTAAAACTTCATGTTGGATTAAGTCCTGGCACCCCTGGGAAGTTCAAATCACACAAAACCAGCCTGCCATGTGGGAACCTTCAACCCAGCCCATTCACTAACCATGACAAATATCAGTGCCACCCGCCCCTCCCCTCCATGCAAACCATTGTGAACCAGTGTGGGTGACTGCCCTGTTCTCCCCAGAAAGTCTCATTTTGTGAGTTAAGTCTTTTCAAATACTTTTGGTACATGTGTGGTACCATCAGTCTTGGCAGCCAGCCAATTTGGGGGGCTAGACATTGATCCAGAATAACATTCTCAATAATTTACAAATAACACTACTAATATATGCAAAGCACTAACCTGGGTACACGATATGCCCAGGTAAACAAAACTAAAGAGTTTTAAAAAGTGACAAATTGAGATTTGCACTAGAGAAGTATTATTCTGGCTGCAGTGCAGAGAATGGATTTAAGTGAGACAGAAAAACCAGTTTTGTTGCTATTGCAGAATCCATGTGGCATATGTCAGTGGCCTGATACTAATCAGTGTCAGTGAGAACAAAAAATAAGCAGTAATGAAACACACTGAGGAGTTAGACTCTACAGGACGAAAGTTAACTGAGAAGTAAGCAAGAAGCCATGGATGACTCCTTAGTTCCTGGCTTGAGAAACAAATGTATGATGCTTATTAACTAAAATATAGCATAAAAAAGGAAGGCCAACCTAAATAAAGCTGGAAAAGATTAAACAAGTAAATAAAACAAATGATGGAAGCAAAACAAAAAAAGGAAAGTCAACCTCAATAAAGCTGGAAAAGATTAAATAAATAAAACAATAATGGAAGCAAAACCAAAAAGGAAGGCCAAATCTGGTAGAATGTAAAAGAATACATAGTTTTGAAGCCCAATTATTTTGATGTGCATGCTGCATCTTTGAGAAGACAAATTCAAAGGACAACTGAATATAGGGGTCTAGGTTAAGCAAAGAGATTTAAATTGTGGGAGTCATTACCAAATAGATGACAACCAGAAGATGTTGAACAGTAAGTCTGACAAAACACCGTAGACTAAGATTACTGAATTCTAACATCTGCTTTAGGCAATTCTTCCCTTGTCCATCTTTTGGGGAGGTCTATGTTTAACATCAGATTTTGAGAAGAGTGACATCACAGATATCATTAGAATTAGAGTAAGGGTTCAGGTAATAGGAGAAAGAAAAATTAACTTACTCTAACTTTTCTTCACCAGCTTAGAAATCATCTGCACAGGGTAGAAACTGCATTTTTACAGGAAAAGAGGAAACCATGCAGTGCGGAAATTGGTTAATGTGGGAAAGAGTTTCTATTCCCTGTTTGTTGTGGCAGCCTCTTTCTCTAACTGGCAGTCCTGCACTTATTGGGAGCCAACATCCATATAGACCTGTTTTCCTTAGTAGACAATTAAAATGCAATCATTACTTGGGAGTATGACAATGAAAACCCAAATATGTATATTCTCTGGCTTCCAGAGGCTTCCCGTAAGACTGACTGGAATTAAAACTCTGAGCACATATGAGCAGGTTTACCATAGAACTTCCTTGGACTTTGAGAACACATTTCTATTCAAATAGAGTGAACTGTGAGACGGTGGGTCAGTGCTTCCTTCACACATTTCTCCTCCACTACAAATGTTTCTGACAAATGAATGACACCATCATTAGTTTAATTACACTGTAAAATTAATTTTGGGGGGTATACAGTTTATAAATTTTAAAGCACAAATAGATGTGTAAACACCTACGCAATTAGGATGCAGAACAGTTTCTTCACCCTCGAAGAAGTCCCTCACACTATCCAGTTATAGTTACACCCTCCTCCCATCCATACCTTCTGTCAAACACTGATCTGTTCTCCATCACCATAGTTTTGTCTTTCAAGAATATCATATAAATGGAATCATACAGCATGTAACATTTTGAGAATGACTTCATTCACTCGGCATAATGCCTTTGAGGTTCATTGGTTTCTTTTTACTGCTGAGTACTATTCCACTGCGAATGTACAGTTTGTGTACCAATTTACTAATGAAGGATATTTCGATTCTTTCTAGTTTTTAACTACTATACATGAAGTTATTATAAGCATGCATGTACAACTTTTTGTGTGAATATAAGCTCTCATTTTTCTATGGTAAATACCCAGGAGTAGGACTGCTAGATGATACAGTGAGTGTATGTTTACTTCTTAAGAAACTGCTAGGTCATTTCCCAGAGTTGCTGTAACATTCCACATATCAATCAGCAATGAATGAGACTTCTAGTTGCTCCGCATCCTCAACAGCCCTTAGTTACTGTCAGTAATCTTTATTTTAGCTCTTCTAATAGGTGTGCAGTGGTGTCTCAGCATGGCCTGAATTTGCTAATGATGTTGAACACACTTTTACATGTTTATGTGCCACTCTTACATCCTTTTTGATAAAGTGTCTATTCAGGTCTCTTATACATTTTTTGATTTGGGTTGTCTACTTACTTATTGCTGACTTTTAAGAGTTCTTTATACATTCTGGATAAAAGTCTTTTGACAGATATGTGAGTCACAAATATTTTCTCCTAGTCTGTAATTTAACTTTTTATTGTTTCTTGACAGTATCTTTGGTATAACAAAAGTTTTTAATTTAATGTAATCCAGTTAATTTTTTATGGATCATGCTTTTGGCATAATTTCTAATAACTTTTCACCTAATCTCCAGGTCATAGTATTTTAAAATGTTTTCTTACAGTTTTACACTTCACAATTACACCAAAGATCGATTTTGGAATAATTTTTGAATAAGATGTAAAATTTTAGTCAAAGTTCAATTTTTGTTTTTTAATATATGAACGATCAAATGGTTCCAACAACATTTGTTGAAAGATTTCTCCACTGAGTTTCTTTTACATCTTTGTCAAAGATCCACAGGCCATCTTTATGTGGTTCCATTTCTTTTCTGGAGCCTCTATTATGTTCCATTGATTTACCTGACTGTCCCTTTGTCAATGTTACAGTGTCCTGATTGCTGTAGCTTTAAAATGGGTTAGTACAATTCCTCCAGCTTTGTTCTGCTTTTTCCAACAAAACATTGGTACTCCTGCTGGGATTCTGATTGGTATTGCATCACTTTGGGATGGAGTGATGTCTTCACTACACTGAGTCTTCCAATTCATGAACACCACATTACTTTATGTATTTATGTAGGTCATATTTTTATTTAGATCTTCTGTAATTTCTTTCATAAGATCCCTATACTCTTCAGTATAGACTTTGTTAGATTTATACCTGTTTTGGTAGAGCTTATAAACAACATTGTTATATTTACTCAAGTTTATAACTAGTCATTGATGATACAGAGAAACAAGAATTGTGTGCATTGATTTTGTATCTTGCAACATTGCTAAACTCACTTATTAGTTACAGGAATCTTGTTTTTTTTAAGTCAAACTTTTAAAAATTGCCTTTTGAGGACAATGATCCAATTGGAACAGAACACACATTTAGTAGTTCACTAGCTAATCGGACAAACATGCTCAACTGTGGTGGCCCACCAGGTTTGTCCTAAACAAGCACTAATTTCATTTAGTGTGAAACAAAATCAAGCAGCTTGAGCTCCATATCCCGTTTGTCCCAGTGGCATATGCTTGCTTCCTGTCCACTCACTTTTAAGTATTTGCATGACTAATCCTGTCCAATATTAAACAACACTTAAAATCAAGAAAATGGGAGCAATAGGTCAAAGGACTAAGAAGACTCCTTAAACAACTTTGTTAGTAAGCTGAGAATACTCCAACCTGCTTCCCCATCAACAAAAGGAACTGGAGGGGTAAGTTTGTTTCGAAGGGGTTGGCATAGTGAAATTACAGTCATTTGATACTGAGGATCAAGGCATGGAGCCCCCTGTGTATCCTGTGGATTTCAGGGGAGTTTAATGAAATTAGAACAGAGGTGGCTCCTTGTGTGCCACAGGATGTGACCCTTTGGCATCTGGCTACAGAGCAACCTGGGTAATGAATGTTAAATTTAAAGCTAGTCTTACTCCCTTGTGATCTGGACCAGAAAATCAAGATGGCAACCCTATTTTCAAAGATTGTTGGTTTAGAAATGAATTCAAGGTGTATTCCCTCTCTAAATCTGTAACTTTTGAATTATTTTCCATAATCTGAACAAAGACAAACTCTGTCTCTCATTTGTTATCTTCTAGAGCACAAAGAGGCTTTTTCCAGCCCAATTTATTTAGCTTGGAGCATTTGTATATATTTTTTCCAGCTGAACCATTTTAATTTCCACCAGAAATATAAGAAATGTTTCTCGGCATTTTCACTAGCATTTGGTTTTATCACAATTTTTTATATTGGTCATTCTATAGGTGTATAGAATGTGATTTTAATTTGCAATTTCCTAAGGGTTAATTATGATGAATGTCTTTCCATGTCCTTATTTCCCATCCATATCTCCTCTTTGGTGAAATGTCAAAGTCTCTTACTCCTTTTCTAATTAAATTGCTGATATTTTGTATTGTTCAACTTCAGAGTTTGTTAGATATTTTGGACACGAGAACTTTGTCAGATATATGGTTTGCAAAGTTCTTCTCCCACACTGTAGCTTGTTTTCATCTTCTTAATAGAGTTTTTTGCAATGCAAACATTTTTTATTTTAATGAGGTTCAATTTGTCAATTTCTTTCTTATGGATTATGTTTTTAATATCAAAGAACTCTTTGCTTAGCCCTAGTTCCTAACGATTTTCTTCTATATTTCTTTTAAAGTTTCATAGTTCACATTTTATATGATCGATGATCCATTCTGAATTAATTTTAATAGGTGGTGAGAGGTTTAGGTTGAGATTTATTTTGTTTTACTTTGTTTTACCTATGGATATCCAATTGTTTCAGTACTATTTGTTAAAACTGCCTCTAAACCTTTTTCAAAAATCACTTGGGCATATTTGTGTAGGTCTACTTCAGGGTTCTCTATTCCGTTCCATTGATCTATGTGTCTATGCTTCTGCCAATACCACGCTCTCTTGATTACTGTAACTATTAAGTCTTTACATCAGGTAGAGTAATTCTTGCCACTTTATTCTTATTTTTCAAAATTGTGTAAGCTACTCTAGTTCCATTGCTTTTTTATATAAATTTTAGAACAAGCCTGTCTATATCTACAAAAAAGTATTTCCAGGGTTTTGATGAAAAAATTGCATTAAGTCTTTATAAATTTAGGAAGAAGTGACATCTTAAATATGTTGAGTCTTCCACGTAGAGAATGTCATCTGAAAATAAAAATCCCTTTTCTTTCTTTCTCTTGGCTTATAACACTGGCTGAACTTCATTAACTACATTGAATAAGAATGGTGAGAATGGACATATTTGTCTTGTTCTCAAATTTAGGAGAAAAGCATTTAATCTTTCTTCATTAAGTATTAACATAATGTTAGCTGTAGGTTTTTTGAAGATGTCAAGTTATTTTCTATTAGTTTGCAAAGGTCATTAATTGATGTTATATTTTGCTAAATGAAATGTCTTTTCTCCAACAATTGTTAGGATTTGTTTTCCCATAAGACTGTTAACATGATAGATTATACTGATCGATTTTCAACCTTGCATTCCTAGGATAAGCCCATTTGGCAAATAGTGTTTGGTTTTTGTTTTGTTTCATTGTTTTACATGTTGGTTTCAATTTGCTGACATTATATTTTTGTTTTGTTTTGTTTTTACATGTTAGTTTCAATATGCTGACATTATATTAAGACTTTTAAGACTATCTTTATTTTGAATAAAACTCTTCAAGTTTCTCTGTCAACACAGGCTGGGAGCTACTGTCACCAGCAGCCACCAGAGGCCCAGACAAAAGAGTGCTCATACGGTATTCACTTGCATGGATCGCTTCAGGGCAGGCATTGCAGTTATGGGTCAGATTGTGGACATGGCTTCAATGAAACACACACAATGTGAAAATTTAAGAGTTTTTAAGTACTTACAGAACTTGAAGCATACAGGGAATGCCTTGAGGCCACATGCGGAGCACAAGCAGGTAGAGAGAAAAAGAGAGTTTGGCAACTAGTATTATTGGGAAATAGGGTGTGGTCACTTTAAGTTCATCAGCAAATAAGTGAATGGTCCATTTAATGCAAGCTGTGGGAAAGAGAACGCTGTCTGCTAGGCAGGAGTCATGCCTCTCAATTCTTACCTCTGGCAACCAGCTTGTCATTTGGGTGTAGTATAGAACTGGAAACTGTGTCAAGGGTGACTATGGCCTGCCTCTGCCTCTGGCACTAGAAAGTTAAACTTGCATTTGAAATGGCTGCTGAAGCCACATAAAATTACAAGCATGCACTACGATGTTAATGAGGGATATTGGACTGCAGTTTCCTTTTCATATAATTTATTTGTCTGGTTTTAGTGTGAGGTTATTGCTGGATTTGTAAAATAAATTGGGGATCTCTTTCCATTTTCTTCTACTTTCAGGAAAAGTCTATGTAGAATTACTGTTATTTCTTCGTTAATTGTTTGGTAAAATTGGCCAGTGAAACCATGTGGACAAGGAGATCTTTTTTGGAATTTTTTTTTCCACAGAGTAAATTGTTTAATGGTTCTAAATAGGGCTATTCAAATTATCTATTTCAACTTGGGTGAAGTTTAGTAGTTTGTGCTTTTAAGGAATTGGTCCACTCAAGTAGTAAAAATTTATGTGCTTAATTTCTCATAGTTTTCTCTCATTATCTTTTTAATGTCTGTGGAGTTTGTAGCAGTATCTTTTTCCTTCAACCCTGTAATCTTTGTTTCACTATGCCTTTGTCAGTCTTGCTAAATGTTTATCAATTTTATTGATCTTTTCAAAGACCACCTTTCAATTTCGTTGCTTTTTCTCAATTACTTTTGGGCTTTTAATTCCATTAATCTCTATTTTCCTTATTATTTCCTTCCTTCTACTTGATTTGGAATTAATTTGATTTTTTACTAGTTTCTTAAGGTACAAGCTTTGATTACTGATTTGAGACCCTTCTTCTTTTCTAATGCAAGTATTCATCACTATAAATTTCCTTCTAAGCACTGCTTTAGTTACATTCTACAAATTTTGATAAAATATATTTTCATTCTCATTCAGTTCAAGCGATCTGCCTGCCTCAGCCTCCCAAAGTACTAAGATTACAGGTGTGAGACATGGCACCCGGCTACAGATGGCATTTATTTATTTATTTAGAGATGGAGTTTCGCTTTTGTTGCCCAAGCTGGAGTGCAGTGGCACGATTTCCACTCATTACAACTGCCACCTCCCTGGTTCAAGCAATTCTCCTGCTTCAGCCTCCCAAGTAGCTTGAATTACAGGTGCCCGCCACCACACCAGGCTAATTTTTGTATTTTTAGTAGAGATGAGGATTTGTCATGTTGGCCAGGCTGGTCTCAAACTCCTGACCTCAGGTGATCCACCCGCCTCAGCCTCCCAAAGTGCTGGGATTACAGGCATGCACCACTGTGCCTGGTCTCAGATGGCACTTTTAAAATGGTGAAAGAAAAAAACTGTCAACCAATGGCAAAAGAACGAAGTCAGATCATTACCTCACACCATATACAAAAACACAAAATGGATCAATGGCCTCAATATAAGAACTAAAACCATAAAACTCTCAGAAAAAAAACCAAAGAGGCTGGGTGCGGTGGCTCACATCTGTAATTCTAGCACTTCGGGAGGCCAAGGCAGGCAGATTGCTTGAGTCCAGGAGTTCAAGACCAGCCTGGGCAACATAGCAAAACCCCGACTTTTTTAAAAAACAAAACAAAACAAAAACATAAGGATAAGTCTTTGTGACTTTTACTTTGGACTGGTAATGAATTCTTTGATACGACATTAAGAGCATAAACAATGACAACAAAAATAGATAAACTGGACTTCATAAAAATTAAAAACTTGTATATCAAAGGACATTATCAAGAAGCCTACAGAATGGGAGAAAATATTTGCAATTCACACATTTGATAAGAATCTGGTATCAAGAAAACAAACAACTCTTACAACTCAACAACAAAAACACAAACAGCCCAGTTAAATGGGCAAAGGACTTGAAAAAACATTTCTCTAAAGATATACAAATAGACAATAAACACACAAAAAAGTTCAACCTCATTTGAGACTAAGCAAATCAAAACCACAATAAAATACCACTTAACGCCCAGTAAGATGGTTACTTAAAGAAAGAAAGAAAAAAAAAAAAGACAGAAAATAACAAGTGAATATATTTGAAATTTCCATAAAGGGTTAAGTGATTGCCTGGTTTAAAAATAAACTCTATGAAATCTCTCAAAAAAAAAAAAAGGCCAAAAAAGGTAAAAGAACAAAGGTTTAAAAAATAAATGAAAACAAAGAGAAAATGAAAAAGAGGCTCAACAGAGATATAACAGCCAATTATTAGAAGTTCTAGAAAAGGGGCACAGAAACAATGGAGGGGATATAATAATTAAATATGAACATTTTCCAGATTTAAAAGAATAATGGAACAAATTCTCCAGGAAGGGTTAAAAAAATGCCATTATCTTATTTAAAGTTACTAGCTGGTAGGTACCCAAAACCTATTTAGTGAAAATAAATAAATCCAGACTAACACTCATCCCGACTTCTAATCCAGTGTTCCTATCTCCGACTCTTATTGTGACACCCAAAAATTCCTACTCCGAGAGATTTCAGGTAAACTGTTTCTGGAAGTGTGGGAAATACACATACACCATGGAATATTACTCAGCCATAAAAAAGAATGAGATCATGTCTTTCACAGTAACATGGAACTAGAGGGTATTATTATAAGTGAAATAACTCAGAAACAAAGTCACATACCACATGCTCTCACTTATAAGTGGGAGCTAAACAATGGGTACAGCTGGACACACAGAGTGGAATAACAGACACTGGAAACTACAAAAGGTAGGAGGATGGGAAGGAGGTGAGGGCTTAGAATTTACCAATAGGTACAATGATCATTATTCAGTTGAGGGGTATGCTAAAAGCCTAGATTTCACCACTACACAATATACACATGTGAAAAATCTGCATCTGTATTCCCAAAATATATAAAAATTAAATTTAAAAAATCTTTCTGGAAAATAGGCTCAGGCCATGACTCTAACTCTCTGTAAAACTCAAATGGCCAGATGTGGTAAGAGTGACCAACTTTAAACAAGCTTACAAAACATCACCAGAATACAGGCACTGTACAGAAGAAACTTCCTTAAAATATACTGGTTCCCAGACCAAGAAAACAGAACAAGGCTCTGTGAATATGTCTACATAAATTCTTCACAAAGAATACCCTATGAAACAAAATTATTACTTTAAAAAACAAAGTCTGTTCATCATTGTATTCCCTGTGAATTATTAACCAGAGAGGGTAGACTTCAGCTATAGCTCAATTCTTTACAAATTTCTCTTCTGCTCTCAAGAAATGATCTTAGATTTTTCTCTATCCTTCCCTGGAACAAACCTACCTTAACACTCAGGAACTTTAAAAATAAACAGGTATAAATTCAAAATCTGAGAAATAAAGAGGAAGAAATGAGTAGGAAAGCACGTAGCTCCTTTCAAAAGGCACAAACAAATACTGTTTCATTTTGGCGTGTCTCCATGCTAAAATTATGGCTTCTCAAAATATTTTAAGAATTCTACTACAATAAAAACAGGAGTTTCAGAGAAATGAAATAATTTTCCTGATAAGCAGAATAATCCCTGTAAATATGATAGCTTACATAGCAAAGAGGGAATTATGGTTGCCAATCAGCTGACCTTAAAATAGAGGTATTATCCTGGATTATCTGAGGGGGCCCAATGTATAATAATCACTCAGAATGGAAGAGGGAGGCAGAAGACAGACAGAAGGAGAATGGTCAAAGAGGTGCAGTGTTGCTCGGTTTGAAGACAGAGGAAGGACGTCATGAACCAAAGGCAGTTTTTAGAAGGTGGAAAAGACAGGGAAATGGATTCTTCCCTCGAGTCTCCAGGAAGGCACCTAGCCCTGCTGACATCTTGATTTCAGCCTGCAGAGACATGTGTCTGACTTGTAAGCTAGAGAGGATAGTAAGATAACAAACAGTGTGTTGTTTTAAGCCATTGTATTTGTGGTAATTTGTCACAGCAGCCAGAGAAAACAAATACACCCTGTTTCTCAAATGCTATAATTAGGCTTGTTTCTACTGTTTTAGAGTCAATCCTATACTTACTGCATTCACTTTCTATAATTTAAATATTTGTTCCTTCCTTTCTGTGATGCCTTACAAAGGCTGAAACAGAAATAGGCCACTACAGAAGCACATTAGCACCTGAAAAAGGAGAAGAGTCAGGTGTGACTGGTGGGACTTCTAATGGTTGCAGTAATGTAATATGTTGTAGACCTCAGCAGTAAGCTCAAATCAAGTTTTGCTTGACTGGACTTTACTTAAGCCTTTTAAAATTTACTTTTTTACTTCAGCCTTCACAGGCTTCAGATGAGTAATTTTAGCTATACTGATTATAACGGTGGGTGGCAGACTTCAGTTAACATATATATTTAATAAATCAAAATGCCAAGTGCATTAGTGGTATGTGTAGTCTTTTTGTTAGATGAGAGAAAATGAATGTATTGAGTGACCTCAATTCCTTTAGCAGTCAGAATTTCCTTATTTTAGGTTCAATTTTCTGTCCTCAAACCAGTCAAGTTACAGTGCATCCATCAGTGCCCATTTAACCTGAGGACAGCCCCATCACATTTTTGTATATTACATCAAATGAAGTTTCAGTAACATTTTTTAAAAGCTTTTCTTTTTGTTCTGTTTTACTGCAGAATTTCATATCTTAAGGACATTATACTTTGGGGGAGGTGGTAATAAAAATATCATAGGATGATTTTATGAGTAGATTATGGTAATACCAGAGATTTATTAATCAATGCACTTAAGATTTACCAGTAAGCTTTAGGTAAGAGTAGAAAGTCACTGGAATGTTCTAGGAAAATAGAATACCATGCATAGCAACTTTCATATAGTAATACTGACTAGCACTTTTATATGCAGAAGTTTCTACACAACTGAATAGGAGCTGGTATGGACACAAGTAAGGTGGTAGATGTGTTTTTTAATCTAAATTACAAAAATAATACTGCTCTACACTAGCATAGTCATTACGGCAGTTTATAACTGTAAAATATTGGAAACAATCTTGATGCCCATTGTTGGGAGAGTAATTGAATAAACAATGCACAATCTACAAAATAAGTAGTATACAGCGGTACAAAAAGAATAAGGATGATCTCGGCCAGATGTGGTGGCTCACGCCTGTAATTCCGACACTTTGGAAGGCCAAGACGAGTCGATCACTTAAGCCCAGGAGTTCAAGACCAGCCTTGGCAACATGGTGAAACCCCATCTCTACCAAAAATACAAAAATTAGCCAGTCTCATAACCCAGTCTCAAAATAAACAAACAAATACATACATAGGTTAAAATTTAAAAATAAAATATTTTTTTAAAAAGAAGAAAAGGGAAGATCTCTATGAAGTAACATGAAATAAATGAGTACTTTAAATAAACCACGATGTGGGCAGAACCCAAAACGAAATACAAACAGCAACAAATGAACCTAAAAGTATTACAAATGAATAATACAATCACGCTGAAAGGATTGAGAACTAAAAGAACTAATGTAAGTAAACTTGGAAAAGAGTACTTATTGTATTTTGTAAGGTTAAGGTTTAAAAAAAATGCTAAACAAATATTGTAAGTTAGTGAATCTTTTTCATAGGGTGTAAGTTAGCAATTCTGAAACTGTGTGTATATAATATAGTATAAATATAGTATAGTTATGGTATATAATATACTATATATACTATATCTATAACTATGTATGAATATATACTATAATCCTTATACACACACACACACAGTGTTGAATAACTAAGTAAATATATTGTGGTTGAGAAACCAAGTTTCTCACTTTCTGAGAAAAGGCTTAAAAATAACAAGAAAGGCTAGAACAAATTCTGTGGCATTTGATTGGAGTCAAAGGTATCCGTGTGAGCTCTTGGTCTTTAATATATATGGAAATGGATACAGAAATAAATATAGAAGAGAAGTGTGTGTGTATACATATAATTGTCAGTTCTGTCTGCCACAACAACTAAAAGTAATTACACCTCAGTAGCAACGAACACACCTAGACCCCAGATCTTGCTTTCTAAATCTCATTCTCCAATAAAAATCTTCCTTGGAGACATGATGACTCAAGGGCTAGGGCAGGGAAAATACAAGATAAGCCTGGAATATTTTGTGGTCATATGAGACACTACTTATTCAGCTACGGCTGAAATCTGGGTTTCCCAATGGTTGGTCTAATGTTATCATGCTATTTTCTCCTTCACCATGTACTAAAAGGTAGAAAGAGGTTCCACAGACCAACTTTCCTATCTGTGTCTCCATGCAACCCAACTTAAGCTACCAAGCTGGCAGCTTCTGCTAATACAGGTTGCCTGACTCCCAAGACCAGGAAAGGGATAAAAGATTGCGGAAGTACCACACAAATGCCACTAGAAGTTGAAGAGCCTGAAAGCAATACTTATAATCACCACGGGACAATAAAACCAAATAACCTAAATTGAAAAATGTTTAATTACTTATTCAGGCTAGAATAGCAACTTCAACAACTCCTAAAATTCATTCAATTAGTGAAAGACTCTTAGCTTCAGTGTCCTCATTAACTATAACAATTTTATAATAGCTACTTGATCCAAATCGCAGAATTCAATATTTTCTCCAAAAATATTACCCATTATACATCTACTCTATGCCAGGTACTATGCTAGGTAAAAGGAACATATTACACTCTGTTCTTTTTTTTTTTTTTTTTTTTTTTAAGACAGGGTCTCACTTTGTCACCCAGGCTGGAGTGCAGTGGCGCAATCATGGCTCATTGCAGCCTCAACCTCCTGGACTCAAGTGATCGTCCCACCTCAGCTTCCCAAGTAGCTGGAACCACAGGCATATGCCACCATGCCTGGCTAATTTTTTAGTGTTTTGTACAGATGGGGTCTTGTTACATTGCTCAGTCTGGTCTCAAATTCCTGGGCTCAAGCAATCCTACCACCTCAGCCTCACAAAGTGCTGGAATTACAGGCATGATCCACCGCACCCCGCCTACTCTGTTTATTAACAAATTACTTTTAAGTTCACTGACTTTTTCTCTGCAACACAGGCTTTGATCAAAAAGGAGTTTAGGTAATCCAGTAACTTCATTTTTATGAGAAAAAATGTTCAGAAAAAAAGTACTCTGTTCATGGTCTCATACATAGGTGGGGTGTATGAAGATCTGATACAGAAATATTTATAATATTTAATGTTATATCTTTCTTATTTTAAAAATCTGATTTATAAATATCATTTGTCCTTTCAGTTTGAGATACTGAATTTTCCTTCCTTTCCACCATCTTACTTCCCTGGGGTCATTTCCAACTACCCTCTACCCCATACCCTATACTCAGCAATGCTGATGTTCCTCTCACACATCATGATTTTGTGATATACTCATGCTGTACATGCTGTTCCGTATGCTAAAATGCTCACCATCTAATTTCCTTGGCCAACTGGTAAAACTTGCATTCATTCTTCAACACTCAACTCACAAGTTAACTTCCTCTTCAAAAGCTTCTGAATGACCCCCCAACACACACACACACACACACACACACACTTTCCTTTTGTTATTTCAAGAGCACATGCATACTAATCATTTATAAATTCATACTACGATCATGTGTTTATAATTTATCTGCCTATCAAACAAGATTTTGAACTAATTAAGGACAAGGACAGCCTTATCCACCTCAGTGTCCTCAGAAATTAAGAGTATGCCTGGAGCATAGTAGAAGCTCAAGAATTATTGAACTGAACTTCATATTGTAACATAATCTATAAGAAACATTAATGCTGAATGAAGAAAAATATGTTTAAAGAATCACAACAACTACATTTCATACATTTAAACTTTTCTTCACACATAAAAGTTATACTAATAGGACAAAAAGATCTATACTGATAATTAAATGTACATGGAAGATTCACTACTGGAGTTGGAGTAGCTCCCTTCTATTCGTTCAAATTTTGTAACTCAATGTCAAAGCATACCTGAAAGTATCAATATCAGTTTGAGATTTCTATTTACCTACATTAGGACCATCTCAACTTTCTATAAGCTGTCCCTCCACTACCACATCTATGCTAGCATCACATTTTTAGTTACTTGCAGCTTGCTATTATGACACGTGATACCTTAGAAACTTACTTTGTAAATAGGTTATGTCATAATGTGTATAGAAAACTAAGTGAAAAGTATTAAACAGTACCTTTAATTTTTTAAGGGTTAACTTAACAAGGATTTATTCACAGGAATACATGTAAGTAGAGAAAAATAACAGAAAAGCTAAACAAATGAAATGAAGAGGATCCAAACCAACTTTCACTCTGTAGCTTTTCACTTGCAACCTATGTGCATATATCTACGGCACAGAGGGCCACCAACATGCACCAAAATACAGCGTAGGAACCCTGCATTACACCCATTAACTTAAACATATCTTTAAGATCATGCTTTGAACAAAAAAAAAGAAAGCTTAGAAGGCAGTATGTTGAGTGGGGATAAAACAATGAAATACAGCAATCATTTTTCAACTTCTACAATTGTCTTTATGTGCCAACTGACATTTACGCAGCCTTTTACACATCTTTTACCACGTAATTTAAATTTTAGAAGTTTTGATAGAATCATGAGTAGTATATAACCATGCAGAAAGCACATCACACTGACAGCACAGAGGCAAAGATTTTGCACAGGTATATCAGCTTTCCACATTGTGCAGGTTACACACAATGCAATATCAATCTTATTCCTAACAGATCCTAAAAAAGATATTTCAAGGACTAGCTGTAAACTACAGTACTTTATATATCTATATTCTTAATGAAAATAAAACCCACAAATCTTAAGAAGGAACAATTTAGTGTAGCAGGGCTACACTAAATTGGTAAACTGCAACACAAATTGCTGCAACATAGGTAAATGAATACCAGTCTCACTCTATGTGATGCAAGCATGCTACTTCCCCACTAATTTAAATTACTTTCAACCACTATGAGCCAGAAAGCATGCCTAACCCTTAAACTGCACTTTAAAAAATAACATATTGGCCTAGAAATTAAATCTAATGAGGTGCAACCATCAAATTATATCCGCTACATTAATGTTCAATGCAAAATTAAGATGTCATCTTTAGTTTGATATACCAAGCCCCATTTATTCCACCCAGCCTGCACACCCCAAAAAAGGTAAAAGGAGTGACTCATTTGGCATTTCACAGGGTGCTTCATTGTTCATGTTTGTTTTGTTCTATTTCCAACTTTTTTGGGGTACCTTAAATTGTAACTTCCAAGAACCTGCTTCTACTATGGGAAGGCAAGCTGATTTTAACTATATTAGTTCTGTTTGTGCAGTTCTTCATCAATATGCAAAACAAAGCCCCATCATGTGGGAAAACTTGGATAAAATAAAAATAAAAAAAGAAAAAAGCTTCTTTACTATTTGTAACTCCCATTCTTAGGTTTCCTTTATTGTGCGCTATAGAATTGTTCCTCTTTCTTGTCCCTATGCATCATTTATATGGTTCCTGTTTTGGTACAATTCTCCATAATATTCCACAATGTGCTGTTTTGTGAGTAGACTGAACAGATTTTTTTTTTTTTTTTTTTTTTTTTTTTTTTTTTTTTTTGCTTCTTCAGATCCAGTGCAGAGTTGTAGCTGGAGACATATTTCAACCCACAAAGGCTCCAGATGTTAAAACATTTCCCAACATCAACCTAATACAGTGACAGCAACACCTCCCTCCTGCCCCTTCCAGTAGGGTTGAGATTGTAGTGTATTCCCTACCGGTTTACCCTTCCCCCCGTAAAGGGTAGCATTTTCCCTGGGTGCAGAGGCTCCCTCATAGTCTCCAAGACTGAAGGACCCCTAATTTTGGGACTGCAGCTTAAGTGTATTAAACACCATAAACAGCTGCAAGACGCTCTTTTTAAGGGAAGAGGAAACTGGTCAGAGAAATGCCTCCAATTTTTATCGCCTACTTGATTTTTAAATCCATGAAGGATCTTACACCGAATGTGTCTCTGAGATCATCTTTTGGGTTAATCCATGATGCAACAGCATCACAAAAAAATATAAAACCTTGGATTACACTACTGGGATTCGCAATGATCATGGTACAAATTCCACAGAATGCTGAATCCTTTTCCTCATTGTCTCTTATGTTTCTCAGAAAGGTGCACCAGGGTCTTCATACTGCTGTAGCATGGGGGCCACCTCTTGAAGACACACGTAACCAAGACGACCAATCGTTACTGCTGTATTCTCTAACAATGTCTTTGGTGTGTTGGGTCTGTTAATGATTTCTACAAGCTAGTGCAACACCATAGGAATATAAGGCTGCATCTCTATATCCATTTGAATGGAGATTTCTCCAACTGCCCATGTGGCATTGTTGCAGACTGAAATGAATTCTGGATTTGGGTTGATTCCCAGTATTGGCATGAAATCAGCTATACAAGGCTTAACATGCTGAAAGCAAGCTTTTGTGAGGTCACCTAACAGGGCAAAATAACTCTGTCGAACTTCTAGCATTTTATCCTGCATCCACTGATGCATTAGTGTTAGGATGTTACTTTGGGCTACCAGCTGTTCAATGTTGCCTCCAAGTCCTTCAGCCAGGCCACTATCATAAAATCTTTATCTGGAGCTTCATATTGATCTGGTTGAGCATTGTTTAGCATGGCTTGGGCAAGTTTTCCTCATTGTCTCTTACACAGGTTCACAGTATGGAAGAAAGCCAGACTGCAGTGCTGTGGCAACTGAAGATAGGCACTCAGGTAAAGGGAAGAGATCCTTATCTTCACCATTTAACATGTTCCATTTCTGGGTCAGTGGAGGCATTAGCATCTGAATATATTCTGGTTTGTTTGAATGATGTCCTACTGAATCTGCCAATGTTCCTAAGGCATTGTAAAGCACGAGCAGGTTCTTATGCTGGTATTTACTAAATGCAAAGACCAGGGTATCAAGTATATAAGCAAAGTGAGTAACAGGTGCTGTACAAGCCTCCTCTTCTAGGCAGCAAAACCAGATACATGTTAAGGTCTTAGAATATTTATACTGTGTCTGTATGATTAAGATTAAGATGTCCAAGATCATCTCCATAAATCCTCCTTCAAATAATCCATGTATTAATAGTATAGAGGTTTTAGAGCCCAAGTAGGATGAGAAAGACATTGATGTGGAAAAGGATACGGTGGCAGAAGTGAAGTGGGTTACAAAGATGGAAGTTAATCAAATAAGAACAGTCGTGCACCATATAACAACATTTTGGTCAATGACTGACTGCATATAAAACTGGTCCCTTAAGATTATAACGGAGCTGAAAAATTCCTATTGCTTAGTAACATAATGATGTCATAACTGTCATAACATCATAGTGCAGTGCATTACCTTTTCTATATTTAGATATGCTTAGATACACAAATATCGTTATTGTTACAATTGCCTACAGTATTCAGTAAGGTAACATGCTATACAGGTTTGTATCCTAAGAGCAATAGGCTAATATCACATAGCCTAGGTGTATAGTAGGCTACAACTTCTAAGTTTGTGTAAGTACATTCTATGATGCTTTCACAACAATGGAATTACCTAACACATTTCTCAGAATGTATTTCTATTGTTAAATAATGCATAACTGTAAATATTTTAAGGATAATAATGGAAGTCAGGTTTATCACCGTCAGAGATGGGGACTGCAAATATAGAAAGGGAAAAAACTAGAATTGAATCCTGTGGTGTTAGGATGGAATTGGTGGTATTAGTTTGAATTCACGGTTTTCAAAATATATAAATAATGTGGACATAAATATTGATACATGTGTGTGGAAGTATATATGTATATATATAAATATATTCCCTAGCTCTCACCACTGAAGATGCCTATGAGCAGCAACTTTTCAATAGCAGTGAGCACATCTAGCCCCCAAAACTTGGCTCTGAAACAGCATTTCCTAATAAAAAGAACAAGGGCTCTAGGAGAAATCACTCATTCCAGGCCTAGGGCAGAAAAAAATGAAAGATGAGACTAAAACATCTTGTACAAAAGAGCAAGGGAGTGCTCAAAGAATTATGAGAGAAGAAAAACACACAGGAGTCTGTTTGAAGGAGCACTCACTGGCCAGGAGACTGAAGAGACTAAAGTCCCTGATTAACAAAACCAACGTGTGATTCTAACACGGATCTTTTTACTATAGAAGATATTACTGCCTTCAGTTTTTGGCTCAGAAGAGGCCAAGGTGCAACTCTCTTTGGTTGTACCAAATCCAGGTTCATCCGACACCAGCTGCCTCCACCATGCTGCTGAAGTTCCACCCCAGCTTTGAGATCAAAGTTGTGTATCTGAGGTGTATCGAGGTAAAGTCAATGCCACATCTGCACTGGCCCCCAAGATCGGCCCCCAGGGCAACCAGTACCTCGAACGATCTGAGAATTACAGTGAAACTGACTATTCAGAATAGACAGGCCCAGATTGACGTGGTACCTTCTCCCTCTGCACCGATCATCAAAGCCCTCAAGGAACTGCCAGGAGACAGAACGAAACAGGAAAATATTAAACAAGGTGAAAATATCACTTTTGATGAGATTGTCAACATTGCTCAACAGATGTGGCACTGATCTTTAGCCAGAGAACTCTCTGGAACGATTAAAGAGATCCTGGGGACTGCCTAGTCTGTGGGCTGCAATGCTGATGGCTGCCACCCTCATGACATCATAGATGACATAAACAGTGGTGCGGTAGAATGGCCAGCTAGTTAAGAAGCACAAAGGAAAATATTTCAATAAAGGATCATTTGACAACTAAAAAAAAAAAAAAAAGTTATTATTGGTCAGATGGAGAAACTTGAATAGGGTCCGAGGATTTGGTGGTAGTAATGCATTCATGTTAATTTCATGATGCGAATGGTTATTCTGTGATTATATAGGAAAATGTTCTTGTTTCCAAGAAGTATACATTAAAGCAGGAGTCTAACCCCTGGGCCATGGACCAGTACCAGTCTATGGCTGGTTAAGAACTGAGCTGCACAGCAAGAGGTGAGCAGCAGGCAAATGAGCATTACTGCCTGAGCTCTGCCTCCTGTCAGATCACCAGCAGCAATAGATTCTCATAGGAGAGTGAACCCTATTGTGAACTGCGCACATGAGGGATCTAGGTTGCACACACCTTATGAGAATCTAATGCCTGATGATCTGAGGTGGAAGGGTTTCATCCTAAAACCATCTCCATCTGCACTCCAGTCCATGGAAAAACTGTCTTCCCCAAAACCAGTCCCTGGTGCCAGAAAGTTTGGGAATTACTGTATTAAAGTATCTGAAGGCCATAGGGCTTCAGGTAGGAAGCTTATGTGCAAATGGCTCAAGGGGGTGGAAGGGAGTCATTTGTACTTTTTGCTGTCACTTTTTAATAGGTACAAGTACACTGGTTTCTGCATCACTTTGTAGAGATCATCAACACCATCTATCCAATCCTTCCCACCACTTCATGAGTATGAATGAATGTGGAAAATAACATTCTACAGTGGCCTCAGTAGAAAAGATAAAAAAGGCTATGTATTCACAGTGGAAGGACAAATGTAAACAAGGCAAAGTCCAGCCATGAAATAACCTTATGGATCACAAACCAAACTTTGAGACTTTATTCTAACCCAAAGCAATAGAATCTAAACATACATACTAAGAAGAAACTTAATACTGATACAGGATGTACGATAAAACCTGAGTTAAAGGGGCATAAACATCAGAAAATGAGAATTTTACTGAAGAAAAGTCCAGGCCAGGAGCGCTGTAATCCCAGCACTTTGGGAGGCCGAGGCGGGCAGATCACGAGGTCAGGAGTTCGAGACCAGCCTGGCCAGCATGGTGAAACCACGACTCTACTAAAACTACAAAAAATTAGCCAGGCATGGTGTTGTGTGCCTGTAATCCCAGCTACTCAGGAGGCTGAGGCAGGAGAATTGCTTGAACCCAGGAGGTGGAGGTTGCTTTGAGCCGAGATCGTGCCATTGCACTCCAGGCTGGGTGAAGAGCAAGACTCCATCTCAAAAAAACAAAAGAAAAGAAAAGTCCAGTCCTTGTCTTCAAAATTACTTCAGTGTGGCCGGGCGCGGTGGCTCATGCCTGTAATCCCAGCACTTTGGGAGGCCGAGGTGGGCGGATCACGAAGTCAGGAGATCGAGACCATCCTGGCTAACACGGTGAAACCCTGTCTCTACTAAAAATACAAAAAAATAGCCTGGCGTAGTGGCGGACGCCTGGAGTTCCAGCTACTCGGGAGGCTGAGGCAAGAGAATGGCATGAACCCAGGAGGCGGAGCTTACAGTGAACTGAGATTGCACCACTGCACTCCAGCCTGGGCCACAGAGCCAGACTCTGTCTCAAAAAAAAAAAAAATTAAAATTACTTCAGTGCAGGTATGAAGATCAATACAAAGTAGTATACTATAAACTGAAATAAAGTGCCAAAAGTAGGAGGAAGCAACATGATTAGACGTAGGAAGAAAGGAGTAATTAATTCTAACGGGAAAGAGCCATTTATCGAGCACCTACACACACTAAGTCAGTATCACAGCACAGAAAGATGAAAAGAGGCTGTCCTCACGATATAACAGGAAGGAGAAAGGCAGAAAACCAGGGTGTGATTTAAAGTGCCATGGGGTCTCATCATTGAACAGTTAACCCTTAGGGGGAGGGGAGAAAATAAAAGTCTGAATACAGCCTTAAAGGAGGAATAGATGGGAGCATTAAGAAAAATATAAATAATCTCAAATGGTCTTAGCCTGGGAATGTAGGCAAGGTAGCAGTAGTATGAAAAAGGCCCTGAACATGGATACAGATTTTTTTTAGATTTTAGATTCATGATGTGTAAGTTTACTCCATGAACATGTTGCATAATGGTGAGGTCTGGGCTTCTAGAAACCCATCACCCAAACAGTGAACACTGTACCCAATAGGTAATTTTTCAACTCTTATCCCCCACCCATCCTCCCCACTTCTGAAGTCCCCAGTATCTATTATTTCCATGTTTATGTCCATATGTACCCACTGTTTAGCTCCCACTTACAAGTGAGAACATGCAGTATATGATTTCCTGTTTCTGACTTATTATACTTAGAATAATGGCCTCCAGCTCTGTCCATGTTGCTACAAAGAATACAGCTTCATTCTTCTTTTGTTGTTGTTGTTTTTTGTTTTCTGGAGAAAGAGTCTTGCTCTGTTGCCCAGGCTGGAGTGCAGTGACATAATCTCAGCGCACTGCAGCCTCCGCCATTGCAGCCTCTGCCCGGGTTCGAGTGATTCTTGTGCCTCAGCCTCCCGAATAGCTGGGATCGCAGGCGTTTGTGCCACCATGCCTGGCTAATTTTTGTAGTTTTAGTAGAGACAGGGTTTAGCCATGTTGGCCAAGCTGGTCTTGAACTCCTGGCCTCAAGTGATCCGCCTGCCTCAGCCTCCCAAACTGCTGGGATTACAGGCATGAGCCACTAGGCCCAGTCTCAGTTTCATTCTTTTTTATGGTTGCATAGTATTCCATGGTGTATATATACCACATTTTCTTTATCCAATCAACTACTAATGGACACTTAAGTTGATTCCATGACTTTGCTATTTTGATAATTTATATTTATTGTGATAAACATACAAGTGCAGATATCATTTTGATATAATAACTTCTTTTCCTCTAGGTAGATGTCCAGTAGTAGGACTGCTGGATCAAATGGTAATTCTATTTTTAGTTATTTGCTAAATCTCTGTACTGTTTTCCACAGAGGTTGTACTAATTTTCAGTTTTCATTCCCACCAACAGTGTTATAAGTATTCCCTTTTCTCCACATCCTCACCAACATATGTTATTTTTTAACTTTTTAATAATAGCCATTCTGACTGGTGTGAGGTAGAATCTCTCTGTGGTTTTGATTTGCATCTCTTTAATGATTACTGATGTTGAGTTTTTTTTATGTTTGTTGGCTGCTTGTATGTCTTCTTTTGAGAAATGTCTGTTCATATCCTTTGCCCATTTTTTTAATGGAGTTATACATTTTTTTCTTGTTGAGTTCCTTGTAAATTCTGAATACTGGTCATTTTTCAGATGCATGGTTTGGAAATATTTTCTCACATTCTGTAGGTTGTCTGTTTACTCTGTTGTTTCTTCTGCTGTGCAAAAGCTTAATTAAGTCCCATTTATCTATTTTTGATTTGTTGCATTTACTTTTGAGGTCTTACTCATAAATCTTTTGCCTAAGCCAATGTCCAGAAGAGTTTTTCCTAGGTTTTCTTCACAGATTTTTATAGTTTTCGATCTCACATTTAAGTCTTTAATCCATCTTAATTTCTGTGTATAGTGAGAGACAGGGGTGCAGTTTCATTCTTCTTCACATGGCTAGCCAATCTGCCAAGCACCATTTACTGAATAGGGTGTCCTTTCCCCGTAGTTTATTTTTGTTGGTTCTGTCGAAGTTCAGTCAGATGTATGCATGTGGCTTTACTTCTTGGTTCTCTATTCTGTTCCATTAATCAATGTGTCTACTTTTATATCAGTACCATGCTATTTTGGTTACTACAGCTTTGTAGTATAGTTTGAAGTCAGGTAATGTGATGCCTTTGGCTTTGTTCTGTTTGCCTAGGATTGTTTTGGCTGTTTGGGGTGTTTTTTTGGTTCCACTTGAATTTTAGGATTGTTTTTTCTAATTCTGTGAAAAGTGATGTTGGTAATTTGATGGGAATTGCCTTGAATCTGTAGATTACTTTGAGCAGTATGGTCATTTTAATGATATTCTTCTAATCCTTAAGAATGAAATGTTTCAATCTGTTTGTATCATTTATGATTTCTTTCATCAGTGTTTTGTACTTCTCCTTGTAAAGGTCTTTCACCTCCTTGGTTAAATGTATTCCTGGGTGTGTGTGTGTGTGTGTGTTTATTGTAAATTGATTTCAGCTCTCAATTTGGTTCTGTTTGAGCACTGATGGTGTATGGATATACCAATTTTTGTATATTAATTTTGTATCCTGAAACTTTACTGAAGTTATCAATTCTAAAAGTCTTTTCGAGGAATCTTTAGGGTTTTCTAAGTATAAGATCATATCAACAACGAACAGATAATTTTACTTCCTCTTTTATAATTTGGATGGCTTTTACTTCTTTCTCTTGCCTGTTTGCTCTGGCTAGGACTATGCTGATAGGAGTGATGGGAGTGGATATCCTCGTCTTGTTCCAGCTCTTAGGGGAAATGCTTTCAACTTTTGCCTATTCAGTATGATGTTGGCTACAGGTTTATCATATAGGGTTCTTATTATTTTCAGGTATGTTCCTTTGATGCCTAGTTTGCTGAGGGTTTTTATCATGAAGGGATGCTGTATTTTATCAAATGCTTTTTCTTCATCTATTGAGATGATCATATGGATTTTGTTTGCTGTTTATGTGGTGGGTCACATTTATTGATGTGTGTATGCTGAAACATCTTTGCATTCCTAAAATAAAACCCACTTGATCATGATGAGTTATCTTTTTGAGTTGCTGTTTGATTTGGTTTGCCAGTATTCTGTTAAAGACTTTTGCATGTGTGTTCATCAAGGATACTGGCCAGTAGTTTTTTTCTTTTGTTGTGTCCATGCCAGATTTGGGTACCAGGATGATATTGGTTTCATACAATGAGTTAAGAAGGAATTCCTCCGCCTCCTCAATTTTTTGGAATAGTTTCAGTAAGATTGATGCCAGCTCTCTTGCATGCCTAGTAAAATTCGACTGTGAATCTGTCCGGTCCTGGGCTTTTTTTAGTTGGTAGTTTTTTTAATGACTAATTCAATTTCATTATTCATTATTTTTATTTCCTACTGGATCAATCTTGGGATGTTATGTTTGCAGGAATTTATCCGCTTCCTCTAGGTTTTCTAGTTTGTGCACATAGAGATGTTCATAGCAGTCTCTGATGATCCTTTGTATTTCCATGGCATCAGTTGTAAAATCACCTTTATCACTTCTGATCATGCTTATTTGAATCTTTCCTCTTTTTTTCTTGGCTAATCTAGCTGGCAGCCTGTCAATTTTGTTTATCCTTACAAAGAACCAAGTTTTCATTTCATTGATCATTTTTATGATTTTTTAATTTCAATTTCATTTAGTTCTGCTCTGATCTTTGTTATTCAGATACAGATTTAAAGCAGCAACAATATGATCTCACCAGAGTTTAATGAAAACAGTTTGACAGTAGTATAATATTGTTAAATAAAGTGAAAAACTAGCAAAATGTAGAGAAGGTGCAACCACCTGAGATAGTATATGTGAATACACATTAGAAAGAATAAAGCACCTCAGCCGGGTACGGTGGCTCACGCTTGTAATCCCAGCACTTTGGGAGGCTGAGGTGGGTAGATCATGAGGTCAGGAGATCGAGACCATCCTGGCTAACATGGTGAAACCCCGTCTCTACTAAAAATACAAAAAATCAGCCGGGTCTGGTGGCGGGCACCTGTAGTCCCAGCTACTTGGGAGGCCGAGGCAGGAGAATGGCGTGAACTCGGGAGGTGGAGTTTGCAGTGAGCCGAGATCACACCACTGCACTCCAGCCTGGGAGACAGAGGGAGACGCCATCTCAAAATAAAAATAAATAAATAAATAAATAAATAAAAAGATCAAAGCATCTCTGGTCTCTTCCTTAGAGTTAAATAACCCAAGCGAAGTAAAATGTCACAGATACAAAATTAGAGAGCAATTAAAAACTTCCTAAATTCATTCTAAAACTCAAAACCAAGTAAGGCAAATATAAGCCAGGTTTGATATTTTTATATTCTTCTTCCATATTTTTGGACTAGCGAAATTCCAAATTTCAGTGCAAATAATCTAGGGAACTCATATACCCACGCAAACACTGCTAAGAATATTATGACATTCAGCAGACATTTAAATCTCAATAAAGTCTAGCTATATCAGTCACAAGGTAGAAACCCAAATCTAGCCAGCTCTCCTCTTAGTAAAACACAGATTAAAAAATGTAAATAAAATGTGTTAGCCTCATGAAAATGAAGGCATACCTACTTGTTGGTGTGTCAAAAGCATACAAGTAAGTTTTTGGATTTACCTTTTAAAGTGAACAAGAATCTCATTTAAATAAGGAGTTAAACTTCCCCACTATGTGAAGATAAGGCAAGGCTGATAAAACAAAAATAAAGCCAGATACTTTCAGTGATGATCTGATTCAAACACTTCTTTGGGCCTCCTATAAAAATCATTCCAAAAATAAAGGCACTCCATGTGATAATTTAAAATTATCACCTCCTAAATATTTCAGTGTTAGAAAATCAATCATCATGACATTGTAGTTCAACTATTCTTCAATGAGAGCTCTTGTATTGTCCTAGCATTGCTGCAAAGAAGATTCTGAGTATGGCTCACTGTGTTTACAAGAGAAAAAAATGTTTTTGCCTAAGATTGTGCACATACAATGATTATAATAATATTTATCAGAAAAAATGCTATATTTAATCAACAAAGTTAAATATCAGTTAAAAGTTTATTGAGTTCAAAAATTCTGAGACTGAGAGTGTAACAAGTAGTAAACTACTTCCTAACCTATCAGTGCCAATTTACTCAACTCCTCTAGAATTCATCCTAGTCTGAAACCAAAGGTAGTAGGTAGTCCATAGCTATTTCAAAGGACTAATATAAAAGATGAGGAACAAAAAAAGATGCTACCACGAAGTAAACAAAGATAACTTCATATCAGTACCTGTGTCAGGAGTCCCCAAGCCCACTCCCAAAATAGAAAATTCACTAAAAGGAGTCAAAGGATTCAGCATACAGTAATATTAACAACTAAGATTTATTCCAGCAGGATACAAAGCAAAATAAGAAAGGAAAAGTCACATGGGGCAAAATCAGGTGTAAGCTTCCAGGAGTCCTCTCCCAATGGAGTTACACAGGATGTGCTTAATTCCTCCAGCAACCAGTTGTGACAATACATGCAAAGAGTGCAAAGTCTTGTCCACGACGGATGTTCTTTTTTTTTTTTTTTTTTTTTTTTGAGAAAGTCTTGCTCTGTCACCCAGGCTGGAGTGCAATGGCATGATCTGGGCTCACTGCAACCTCTGCCGCCCGGGTTCAAGCAATTCTCCTAGCCTCCCGAGTAGCTGGGACTACAGGCACGTGCCACCACACTCGGCTTATTTTTGTATTTTTAGTAGAGACAGGATTTCACTGTATTGGTCAGGCTGGTCTTGAACTCCTGACCTCAGGTGATCCACCTGCCTCAGCCTCCCAAAGTGCTGGGATTACAGGCATGAGCCACCGCGCCCGGCCCACCGTGGATGTTCTTAAGAAACTCAGCTCCCAAGGTTTCACTGGGGGATGGTCTTGTGGGTACCCTCTGCCTCGCATATATCAAAATTCTAGACTCCCAGAAGGAAAGCAGGTATTCAGCATAAATCACATTATCTGTGCAAACAATTTAGGCACAGCAAGCCTACTGTGCTCTTATCATTTATGAAAAGTTTTATAGCACTCTAAGGAACTGTTTACCAGCCAAGTGCCAACCTTTCAAGCGGGTTATCTAAGAAGAGGCAATCTTAGACCTGCGACATTAACTCTTTTCTGCATAGCACCCCAAGCATATTGTGGAAGAATATTAATGAGTGTAAATTACTGTGCCTAATACCAACTTCGGATGAAGTCTTAAATGTAAAACAAAACAATTAGAAAGCAAAATAACAAACATCTGCTGAGCTCTTGTTATATCCCTGGCATTAATAAGTACTTTATATATATGACCTCATTTAATGTTCATAGTAATCCCATGAGTTAGTGAGAGATGATACTCAAAATACACAACAACCAGTATCACCAGGGAATCACATGACTGTCATACCATTCAGGCATGTACTTCCTAACATCAGCCCTGGAGGTGCGTACAATTACCATCTATATTTTTTAAAAAGGAACACAGAGAGGCTGGGCATGGTGGCTCACGCCTGTAATCCCAGCACTTTGGGAGGCCGAGGTGGGCAGATCACGAGGTCAGGAGATTGAGACCATCCTGGCTAACACGGTGAAACCCCATCTCTACTAAAAATACAAAAAAATTAGCCTGGCGTGGTGGCAGGCACCTGTAGTCCCAGCTACTTGGGAGGCTGAGACAGGAGAATGGCATGAACCCAGGAAGGCGGCGCTTACAGTAAGTCGAGATTGCGCCACTGCACTCCAGCCTGGGCGACACAACTACACTCTGTCTCAAAAAAAAAAAAAAAAAAAAAAAAAAAAAGGAACACAGAGAATCCAAGGAGACACAGCTAGCACATGACAGAGGTGGAGTTTTAACTTAGCTTGTTCCGGAGCCCTGGCTCTTAATCATTATGCAATAACATCCCTCTGTAAACAAAATACCTCTACGGCCTTAGGATGGGAAAGGGTGTCTTACACACACGCGCCATATATGAGCATGTGAAGCAAAAACCATGAAGTAAAACATTACTAGATTTAATTGTCAAAAGCAAAAACTATGAACGGTAAAAAGATACAAAAAACAAAACAGAAGCAACAGGCTCAGAGAAGATTACTGCAACACATTTAACAAGAATTAAATTCCAACCACATAAAAAACTCTTCCGTATCAATAAGAAAAATGGCAAAACCCAACTGAAAAATCACTGAAGTAAAAATTTACATAAAAGGAAATAAAACTGCCAGTAAAATGTGTGAAAAAATGACAAAATCAATAATAGTATAAATGTAAATTAAAATTATGTATCATCTCACACTCACCAGACTGATTAAAATGTTGAAGTCAGATGACGACATATGGGGTTCAGATGATAAGTGACAGAAATTCTCATCCTCTACTGGAAGGTATACACTGGTAGGACCATTTTAGGGAGATGTTTGATAATATCATTAAAGTTGAAAATACACTATTCCTAGTTTTATATCCTAGGAACGCTATAGCTAGGTTTATATCCTAAAGAAACTGACTTATATGATCAAAGAGAATTGAATCCGAATGTTCACTGCTACACCATGTAGACATTATTATTAGCAATAAAGAATAACTGAAATGTAGATTAGCAGGAGAACAGAGAAAAATACAGGTATATTCAAATGACAGAATATTATAAAGTAATAAATATGAATTAGAACTACAATATAAATACACATATACACAAAAAACATAAAATTGAGTTAAAAAAGAAACCTGTAGAATATTACGTATCACTTACCTAAGTTGTAAAATACGTACAAAATCATACTGTATATTGTTCACGGATATATAAATGCATTAAGGAAAATGGCCTATACAACATGCCTTAGAATTCATAATTTTAAAACAACGCACATAAAAAGAAACTAACTGCTATATTTACTACTAGGGTGTTTACTGAATGCATTCTTTCCCAAATAATAAAGGCTTCTCTTTATGAGAATTCATTCATATGCCAGAGAAGGGAGAAAGGCTAAAAATCAATTATCTAGTTTCCATGTCAAAAACTTTGGAAAAGAAAAAACAAATTAAACTAAAGAAAAGTAGAAGAAAGGAAATAAAGATATAAACCAAAATCAATAAAAACAGAAAATAAGCACAATATAGAAAAATCAGCAAAGCCCAAATTTGGTTCTTGGAAATGAAGAAAAAGAGAGGAAACACCAATAACCAGTAGTAGGAATGAAAAGCAGACGTCCCTATAAGATGTTAAAAAGAGGATAATCCTAAACAACTTTCACCAACAAATGACAAGTTTAGATGAAATGGACAAATTTTCAAAAACCAACACGAATATACATACAAATTTTAATATGCCAATATCTAAAAATTAAAACTGTTATTAAAAACCTTCTCATAAAGAAAACTCCAGGTCCAGAAGGCTGAATTCTGGCAAATTCTTTTACATACCTAAGGAATAAGCACATTAGTTGTACACAAATTCTTTCAAAGGACAGAAAAATAAGAAACACTTCTCAACTCATTATAAAGCCAGCATGATCTTGATACCAAAACATGGCAAGAACATCAGTAGAAAAACAAGAAAATTACAGAGTAGAACAATCTTACTCATGAACATACATGCAAAAACATAGACTATTAGCAGAGCTGGGTATAGTGGCATGCACCTGTAGTCCCAGCTACCTGGGAGACTGTGGGAGGAGGATTACTTCAGCCCAGGAGTTCAAGGCCAGACTGGACAAAAAGAGATAGACCCTATCTCTTTTCTAAAAATTAATTTTTAGGCCGGGCGCGGTGGCTCATGCCTGTAATCCCACTATTTTGGGAGGCCAAGGCGGGCGGATCACCTGAGGTCAGGAGTTCGAGACCAGCCTGGCCAACATGGTGAAACCCTGTCTCTACTAAAAATACAAAATTTAGCCAGGCGTGATGGCAGGCGCCTGTAATCCCAGCTACTCGGGAGGCTGAGGCAGAAGAAACGCTTGAACCTGGGAGGCAGAGGTTGCAGTGAGCCAAGATTGCGCCATCGCACTCCAGCCTGGGTGAGAAGAGCGAGACTTCGTCTCAAAAAAAAAAAAAAAAATTTTAATTTTAAAAAATAATTTTAAAATATAAAAATTAGAAAATCTAGTTTAACAACATTTGAAAAGATAATACATCACAACCAAGTGAATGTATTCTAAGAATGGAAAGGTAGTTTACTATTTGAAAATCGAGCCATGCAATCTACCACACTAACACAAAAAAAAAATTCATTATCTCAACAGATGTAGAGAAAGCATTTGGTAAAACTTAATATTCATTCACAACAAAAATTCAGCAAACAAAATAAAAGAGAATTTCCATACTCTGATTAAACTCCCTCTCAACTCCCAAAAACTTTAATGGTGAACTATTAAGGCTTTCTCTCTGAAATTCTATCACCATTTCAATTCAACATCATGTTGGTGGTCCTAACTTGTGTAATAGGGCAAGCGCTGGGGTGGTGAGGCAACTTTTTTGCAAATGGTATGATTATAGAATGTATATACAAGTTCCAAAATCATCCAAAGGCAAATTATTGTAACTAGTAGATGAATTTACAAGGTTATTAGAAAAGTCAAATATACATGACAAAAATCAGGTATATTTGTATATACAACAAAAACTCATAAAATTATAAAAATGGTACCACTTAGAGTGTCAAAATCAAACATGCGTAACATTTTATAGAAAAGTACAAAACATTAGCAAGAAGTATTTCTAAAGTCTGAAATTAATGGAGGACTATATCTCCATCATAAATATGTCAATTCTCTCCAAAATCATCTATAAATTCAATGCAATCTCATTCAAAATCCCTGCAGGTCCTTCCTGGAAACTGACAAGCTCATTCTAATATTTAATTGGAAATACAAAAGGTTAAGAAGTGCTACAGAAATCTTGGAAAAGAACAAAGCTGGAAGACTTACCCTACCAGGCAGCAAAATTTATTTTAAAGCTACGATAATGAAAATAACATATAACTGACAAAATAAACAGAAATATTTGTCTATGCAATGAAATATTTATATATGCAGTCACTGATTTATGACGAAGATGACCCTGAAGTACAGTGGGGGAAAGATGACTAAAATAAATTAATCGTGACATCTATCTCACACCATACACAAAGATAATTTCCAGATGGGGACTAGAGACCTACAGGTAAAAGGTTAAAAATAAATAATGCTTTTAGAGCAAAACATTGAAACATATATTCATGATATTAAGGTGGGAAAAGACTTCACAAACAGTTTTAAAAAAAGTGGTAACGGTAAAGGGAAAACTTGTAAAACTGGACAATATCAAAATTGGTAAGTTCTATATCAACAGACACTAAGAGATTTCAAAAGCAACTCACAGTAAAGAATACACTCTACATATATAAAATGTAAATATACACATGAATACAAACATCTACATATTGATACAAAATAAATATTTATGTCAAAAAATATGAAGAATTTTTACAAATCATTAAGAAAACAAACCCAACACAAGACACTTCACAGAAGAGGATATATCCTAATGGCCCAATAAACATATGTGAAGGTGCTCTGTGAGTAGTTATCAAAAAATACAAGACAAAATCTCAATGCAATACTACTATACCCACAAAATAGCAAAAATGCAAAAAGGCAGAAAGCACCAAGAATAGACAAGAAGGTGAATTTTCCGGAATGTTCATTTACTGCCAGTGGGGAGTGTAAACAGGCACAATCACTTTGAAACACTGACAGCATCTTTATCCATCAGCATAGCCTATAACCCAGGAATCTCTCTCCTACACATTTTCCCAACAAAAATGAATAAGTGTTCACCAAAAAAACATACATCAAAATCTTCACAATCATGCAATACTCTAATAGCCAGAAACTGGAACCAACCTAAATGCCCATGAACAATAAGATAAGTTGTAGTATATTCACACAAAGGAATATGATATAAGAGTAAAGAAACTACAACTGACAAATACATAATATTAATGAAAAGAAGCTAGATATAAACCAGCACCTTTATGATTTCATTTATATAAAGTTCAAGAACAGTCAAAGCTAATTTATAGTGACCAAAACCAACAGTGATTGCAGAGTAAGAGAATGACTGACTGAAAGGAACAGAAAGGGAACACTCTGGAGCGATGGGCGTATTCTATATCTTAATATGGATGATTGTCAAACAAGCATACAAATTTATCAAAATTCTCTGGTCTGTCTGCAGAAGATTTGTGCATTTTACTGTACGTAAATTAGACCTCTGCATAATACTGGTAGCATGTAAACAAATAAATAGCCAGGATTCTAGACTGGTGTTATGAAAAGTAATTAGTCTACAAACTATTTGTTGGGATCCTTGACATGATTAGGAGATTGCATCAGAATGTATATCAACACACTGTTTCTTTCAAAAAGGAAGACTTACTACAAAAACAATGTCAGCAGAAATGAACAGTGGGTGGAACTAAACTGTGTTAGAAGTGACACAGTTGATGTACATTCTAGTGAAAGCTCCTTATCTTTACCTGGACTGGTAGAAGCAGTGTTGCAGAGACAAGAAAAGTGAGAATATGCTAAAGGTCTTGAAGGGTTAAGTAAGAGATACTATTTTGAACCACTGTAGGAAAAAAAAAAAGAAAAAGAAACAGAAAAAAAAAGCAAGACAATTTAAATAAAAATAATAAGATGGCAGAGTAAATACAGTCCAAGTATAACAATACAAACATAAAAGGATTAAACTCACTAGTCAAAAGAAAAAGACAAACTGAAAATTTTAAAATAATAAACTATTTGCTATACATAAAAAAGGCTGATAGTAAAAGAAGAGAAAATATATAAATAAAACTGGTAAGGTATATTAATATTTGGAAAAAAAGGAGTGTGAAAACAAAAAGCATAGTTAGAGATAGAGAAGATCACTAAGTAATGATGGAAAGTCCAATTCACCCAAAAAAAAAAAACCAACAATTCTGAACAGGTACACACCTAAAATTTATACAAAACAAAAAATTCACGTAACTTCAGAGCAAAAATGGTAAATCCTACATCACTGTACGAGAACTCAACACATGGTTCTCAACTTTTGCCATCAATTCTCTATTCTTTCTCAGACTTTGTCATCTTCTCCTTAGATCAGAAGAGAAAGACAGAAACACCATCTTGTTCCAAAGCACAGAATGCATGTTTTTTTCTTCCCATACCAATAGACATAAACCTACTGAACAAGGAGGAAACTCATGGATCTTAAGGACTAACAGTTAATCCAGATGCATTCTGAAATCTTTGAGAGAAAGCTATTTTGTGATTAGTTACAGCAACAATGAACTGAATCAAGGTGGTTAGCCTCCAAAAACTGTCAGGTACTAAGTGGTTTATTGCTGCCATCTGCTGGACACCATTTTCATTTGCACTTCAATCATATTTGCCTTAAAACTCCTAGTAAGACAGCATGTAAGGTCTTAAACTGTTATCTTTTCTGAGCCTCCTTTATCTAATGAGATGAAGACACTGTCTCTAAATTAAATGTTTGTATGCAAGGTGTTGACAACGGTTAAAAAAAATGTTTGTGCAATTTAAGCCTCTGTTAACAATGGCTTAAGTAAAAGGTTTATAGGAGTATAGAAAATTACACTGCCTGAAATCCACTTGGAATTTAATATATCCACAGACTACCAATTTTCCCATACAACTACTGGAAAATCGTATTTTATATACTGAATAACTGCAATGAATCACTTTAAACATACCAATTACACTTTACCCATATGGCATATTATCCACATTACTTGCCATGTTTCTTAAAATATGCACATATAAATTCATGGCAGGTCTTCTAACACTTGCCCATAGCTGATTCCCTTGCCTTCCAGGGACACACAAAGATTACACTTCCTGTCCCTTTAGTACTCAGATGGGACCACATGATTAGTTCTGGTCAACAGATCATGAACGGAAGTGCCAAGTGTTGCCTGCAGGCCAACGCAAGTAATTATACGTGTGAGACCCTCTGGCACTCTCTTCCTCTGCCATAGTGAAAAGAAGGGACCTCAAAAGATGGTCAAGCCCCAAAATCAAAGCAGCTTAGATCACTAAAGACAGCTGCCCTAGAGAGCTGTCCAGACCCACAACAAACTTTCTAAGAGTAAAATAATACACTTGTATTGTATTATCCCACTGAGAGTTGGCACTTCAATGTTACCTCAGTATAGCACAGGCCAAGGTTTCTCAACAGCAGCACTACTGCCATCTTAGGCTAGATAATTCATTGTGGTCTCTGTCTTGTGGACTGTGGGATGTTAAACAACATCCTTGGCATCTACCCACTAGATGCCAAGAAGCACTCATCAATATGACAACCAAAACCACCTCCAGTCATTGACCTCCTCCCCCAGTCTTTGAGAACCACTGGCATAGATTAACCTACTAATATAGTATGCACATATGTATGAGGAATATATATGTAAACATGTTGAGTATATTTAAGTCAAATGTCATATATTCTCCATGCTTTATTTCATATTAGAGTCAGATATTTTATAGGCTCTTAACAAATATGAATTTCCATTTCTCAAAGTAGTAAAGTTAATTCATAAATTTTTTACAAAATCAATCACATCACAAGTCTCTCTATAGTAGGGTAAACAAAATATTCCAAGAGTATATAAATCCATACATACTATGCTGTTCATTTCAGAGGACTCATAGCTCCCAACTGGATGGACATTTCCAATGGGTTCCAAGCCTTCTTCATCCCACATGTATGTTCCATCAGAGCTATCAGATGGAGAGAGTTCAAACGAAGAACCAGCTCTGTAGTCTGTATCTGGTGAAACCAAATTATTCCCAGAAGCATGTTTTGTACATTCACTCCTGTCTTCAAGAGAAAAAAGGTTATTGATTCACAAAAATATAATTGTTTCTCATGTCCTAAAAATATAAGTGCTAATAATTTGATATATCATAGCAAAAAAGCTGGCTCAAAAAAAGCACTCATAACTGTAGCATTTTCTATATCCTAAGCAATAAAAACATCAAGAGCCAAAATCTTTAAAATAACCTACTGAAATATTTTCTAATAGAGGAAAAGAAAATTCATTTAGTCATCTTTCACTTCTGTAATATTTCCAAACATGTAAATAAACCCTCATATTCCTATATTTCCCAAGATATTTATTTTTAAACACTGGCCAGGAAACTCCTTTTCCTCTGTGTACACTATTTAACTTCATAGATTAAATAATGTAGGGTACTCATAATTGCCTCCCTATAAGGAAATAAACTTGTTCCGGCAGTCTCTTTTAGAAGACCTATAGACAATCAAGGGTTTGTACATGCATTTCTATGCACGATCTAGTCCCCTGATTATACCACATGTCTATATCTAATCCCTTTAGTTGTTCTTTATTCAGGTATATGGGCATACAAATACCAAATACATTTTATCCAGCATTTAGTAACAGGATAACCAAACATAAGAGGAAATGTTCAACAGGTATTATTTCACTTTCTTCAGTTTAATAAATAAATAAAGCTCTCTCAGGAAGTGTATCTAAAAAATTGCTAAACAAGAAGAATTTTCTAGGATAAAAAAATCCGTGAGATTAGACATAACCTATATTATCTCATTGTACCCTTTGGTACAGCTTTACTCTTAACAAATAGCAATGAAATGCTATCCTAAGAGAAGAGATGGTTTGTTTAATGGCATACCACACTGGTTGAGGTAAGCAGGGGAAGTCATTTAGAAGCACTGCATATACTAAGCAGGAATAGGCTGTGTATAACAGCCAAAGAACAACAAAGGTTAAGAGTGGTTTTATTAATATTGTCTTGGATAGGGTGAAAAATGGGGTATGGAGCAAAAGTCACAGGAAAATAAACGTTGCCCCACCTCAATTTTGTCTAGATCTATCCCTCCGTGAAACTGATAATATCTTGAAATCTATCTGAAGATAATCCTGAATGTAAGTTCAGTTATATTATTTAAAAGAAAGCAAAAAAACTTAAGGTAAGTAATATTTACCAGAGACACTTATATCTATCCATTCATCAGTTTTACTGAAGGCTTTTTCATTTTCCTTGGGGGAATCAAACATATCCTGTGGTGGCCCATTTTCATGTTTCTCTTCTTTGAGAGACATTTCCTCTGGAGTTATTCTAGTTCTGTTGGAGTCTTCTATATCTATAAAATCATCACTAAAGTCTTCACTTAAATCATTCTTATCAGAAGATGACAAAGACGACAAGGAAATGTCATCCACATCATCACTCAGGTATCTCATTTTAGCATCATGTTTCATGGTCTGGTTGTTTTTTGTTCTATAACTTTCATTTTCAATCAGTTCTTGGTCCTTATTAGCAGCTCTGTCCTTAGCCAAAACTGTAGCATCTTCCTCGACACATGTGTCAGCAGGTGAATTTTTATTTCCATCAACTGTCATAGTCCCAGAAAATGGAGATCGGCTAGATTTCAGTAGAGAGGGATGAACCATTCTATAACCTAAAGTAGAAGTTACACCTGGGCCATTTGATAAAGCCAACTTCTTTCCACCAGCAGCATAAGGCCTATTAAATCCATACCCCAAATGTTCATTCCCATTGAGTACTTCTGGCTGCCGGGAATTTCTTGTTAGCATACTTGACCGTAGAGGCACTCTAATGGATAGCTGTTGGTTCTGATAAGGCTTTGTAAGATCCACAGCTCTATTAAAGGAATGTGATCTGGTTATAGATGAAGGTGGAAGGAATGAATTCTGAATGGAATGTGAAAAACTTTGTGACCTTACCATTTTTTCACAATTAATAGATTTACTACTGTCTGGGGATTGAGCTAAGCTTTCTCCAGAACTGCTTCTGGTGGCACAGGAGTTCGCTCTAGGCCTTTGCATGCTACCAGCTGATCGGTTTCCATAAAATCCATTCAACTGTGATTTTGGAGTATTGACCGAAGAATATGAAGTCCTTCCTAATAATGTGCCTTTGGTGAATTTACCCAAATTAGATGGTCCAGAAAAAGACTTTTGGTTTAACTCCTCTGTAGATGACACAAACATAGTGGATGGCTTTGCTAACTTTGATGTGAATAAAGAAACACTTTTCAAACCTCCCTTTATCCCATTTTTATCAAACATTCCTTGAGTAGGAACACGTTTTTCAGGATCAATTATTTTATCATGTGAATTTTGAGTATTGTTAGGCTCTTCGGCACCTTGTGCACAAAGCTGATATTTATTTGCTTTCCTCCAATTAAATGAATGAGATGATGGACAATCAGAGCCATTATTTTTGATGTAACTTTTGACATTACTATTCTTGGAAGTTCCTAATAAATTAACAGGTGTCCCATTTGGCATTGGCTGCAATGTACTTCTTACAGATTTTGTTCCATACTTTGGCAACTTGGAACCCAAAAATGTCTTGATTTGTGTTTTTTCTTCCATGAGCTATAAGGTGCATTTGTTCTTAAAAGTTGAAAGAATCTGTGAAGAGAAAAAAGAAGTACATTAAACATTCCTAAATAAGGATAATTACATGAATTATTACATAATATGATACTTACACTTTTATATGCAGAAAAACCCAAAAGCTACTCATGATTCCTACAGAACTCCTGGTAAATACCGAATGCACTAATTAAATTAATAACTTTATGTTGGAAGAAAATAAAGAACATTTTTATAAACTTTTATAAATGTATGCTATGAATGACAGCAAAATCTAGACATAAAATTAAACCACCAAATTTGACTATGTAAAAAATAATACTTACAGAGTACTTCTTCCAATTTCCAATCCAAATAATTTTTTCATTTTGGGTAAAAGTCTCTCCTTTAAAAATAAGAACATATGGAAAGCCACAGCCAGTGCACTCAGGCAAGAGAATGAAATAAAAGGCATTCAGATTGGAAAAGAAGAAGTCAAACTATCTCTGTTTGCCAATGATATGATTATATATCTAGAAAATCCTACGGACTCCTCCAAAAGATTCCAAGATTTGATAAATCCAGTAAAGTCACAGGTTGCAAAATCAAAGTACACAAATCAGTAGCATACCAACAATGACTAAGCTGAGAATCAAGAACTCAATCCCTTTGACCATAGCTGCAAAAAAATAAAATAAAATACCTAGGTATACTTAACCAAGGAAGTAAAAGATCTCTACAAGAAGTGCAAAACACTTCTGAAAGAAATCACAGACAATGCAAACGAATGGAAATACATCCCACACTCATGCATTAGAGGAATCCATATCATGAAAATGACCATGCTGCCCAAAGCAGTCTACAGATTCAGTGCAATTTGTATTGAAATACCAACATCATTTTTCCCAGAATTAGACAAAACAATCCTAAAATTCATATGGAACCAAAAAACAATCTTAAAAAACCAAATCTGGAGGCATCACATTACTCAACTTCAAATTATACTACAAGGCTACTATAGTAACAAAAACAGCATGGTACTGGTATAAAAGTACATACATAGAGCAAAGGAACAGAGTAGAGAACCCAGAAATAAAGCCAAATACAATCAACTGACCTTTGACAAAGCATACATAAATGAAAATTGGGAAAAGAACACCTTATTCAATAAATGTTGCCAGGAAAACTGGATAGCCACATGTAGAAGAATGAAATTGGATCCCTATCTCTTACCATATACAAAAATCAACCAAGATGGATTTAAGACTTAAATCCAAGGCATGAAACCATAAAAATGCTAGAAGAAAACCTAGGAAAAACTCTTCTGGATATTGGTCTAGGCAAAGAATTTATGACTAAGACACAAAAAGCAAATGCAACAAAAAAATAAATGAGACCTAATTAAACTAAAAAGCTTCTGCTCAGCAAAAAATAATCAGAGTAAACAGACAACCCACAGAATGGGAGAAAATACTTGCAAACTATGCATCTAACAAAAGATTAATATCCAGAATCTATAAGTAACTCCAACTAATCTGCAAGGAAAAAAATAATCCCATCAAAAAGAGGGCAAATAACATCAACAAACATTTTTCAAAAGAAGGTATACAATGACCAAGAAACATGAAAAAAAATGCTCAACATCACTAATCATCAGGGACGTGCAAATTAAAACCACAATGAGATATCACCTTATCCCAGCCAGAATGGCTATTATTAAAAAGTCAAAAAACAACAGATATTGGCATAGATGTGATGAAAAGGGAACATTTAGGTACTGCTGGTGGTAATGTAAATTAGTACCACCTCTATGGGAAACAGTATGTAGATTTCTCAAAGAACTAAATCTACCATTTGATCCAGCAATCTCACTACTGGGTATCTACCCAAAGGAAAACTGTATCAAAAAAAAAAAAACCTGCATATGTATGTTTATCACAGCAAAATTCACAATTGCCAGATGTGGAACCAACCTAAGTACCCATCAACCGATGAGTGAATTAAAAAAATAAACCATGGAATACTACTCAGCCATAAAAAAGAATGAAATAATATCTTTTGAAGCAACGTGGATGGAGATGGAGGCCATTATTCTGAAGTAATTCAGGAATGAAAAACCAAATACCACATGTTCTTACTTGTAATTAGGAGCTAAGTTATGGGTATGCAAAGGCATACAGAGAGGAATAATGGACACTGGAGACTCAGAAAGGGGGATGATGGGAGAGGGATGAGAGATTTTTTAAAAACTACACAATGTAGTAGGATACAATGTACACTATTTGGGTGGCACGTGCACTAAAATCTCAGACTTCACCACTACACAATTCATTCATGCAGCCAAAAATCACCTGTTCCCTTAAAGCCAGTGAAATAAAAGGTAATTAAAGAACATATTATTTTTTAAAAAAAATACATGGTTTTATAAAAGCTAGAAGACATTCGAAAAACCTTAAATTACTAAAGCCATGAGAATTTTTTTTTTATTTTTAAAACAACTGATTCCAAGTCAACCCTGGCCTAAGAAGTAGAGTTCCTATAATACATGTTATTATGTCAAAAGTAAATATTTAGAAAATCGTACAAATGTTCAAGTATAGAGTGAAAAAAGACTAAAGAACGTCCTGTTACCAACAACTAAGATATATATATATATATATTTGTGTGTATGTGGTTTTTTTTTAGCAGAAAACCTATCAGTTACACACTGTAATACAAAAAACTATTTAAACTAAGAACTTAATAAAGTTTAAAAAGTAGCGGACAGAAAAAAATTCTGTATGGTACAGTATGACTGGCAGCCTGATTACTGCCTGGAAGCAGTAGTGAGAAAGAAATGTGAACTAAAAAACTTGAAAATTTTAAGAAATACCTCTAGTTTGGATAGAAAAATTTGATTTGCCATGCCCTACAAAAGCTGAGGAAAAATATCCCGAGCACAGAGGCTTCAAAACCTAGGCAGAGGCATCACCAGGATCTGCCAACTTCTAAGTCCCTATACTGAGTTGAGGGAAGGATCTGAAGCCCATAGACATGTACTGTACCCTCAGCAGTATGAAATGAGACTGGTATAGGACATTTAACGCAATCTAAGGAGATGGGAAAGCATAGGGCCACAGAAGGGCAAAAGCGAAGTCTTGACCTAGGTATCCAAATTAAGCCTAAGCAAGACAAAAAGAAATGCCCATACAATCATATAAACAGTTTCTTGTAACACAGAACAACCTAATAAGAACATGCATCTAATGAAACAAAAGCCCAAAGATGAAAAGACCAAACAGGTAAATTGAAAAGAAAGGCTTCAGCGTTAAGGAAACCAATTAAGAAGAACAATGAATTTGAAAGAAAAAAAAAAAAAAAAGCAAGGAAAAGAAGCAAAGACTTAAACAAATGGCAAGGAGAAAAATCTTAAGGTAACAAGAGTATATCAAAGAGGCTAAGGTGGGTTGATCACTTGAGACCAGGAGTGTGAGACCAGCCTGGACAACATGGCAAAACCTCATCTCTACAAAAAAAAATACAAGAATTAGCCAGGCATGGTGGCACACACCTGTTGTCCCAGCTACTCAGAAGGCTAAAGCGGGAAGATCAACTGAGCCCACGAGGTCGAGGCTGCAGTGAGCCGCGATCAAGCCACTGCGCTCCAGCCTGGCTGAAAGAGTGAGACCCTGTTTCAAAAAAAAAAGTATCGAGGAGAAAAAAAAGACAAAGATATTGAATTAGAAAGAAAATGTAGGACAAAGGCTGAACAGAAAGATAATTAGTATCCCTGAAGTAGAATAACTAATTAAATGGAAGAGAAAAGGCAGGAGGACATAATAGAAAATATCCCTAAAATAAAGGTGAAAAAAATCTATGGAGGGAAAGAAAAAATATATCAAATCACAGATGCAAATACGTATCCTATTTAAGTTAATGAAATACCAAGGATAAAGAAATAATTCTCCAGAAATACAAGTAGAGAAAAAAAATCACCTTTAAAAAATTTTTTAAACTTGGAATATACAAAGGAAATAACTGGATAACCTTCCAAAGAAATGCTGGAGCCTCTGGGGATAACTTAATCCTATAGGAATCACATTAATTTTACCATTAAAAATTTATTCTAAATTCACCACTTCCATTCCACAATTCTAGTTCTTATGCTCATCATTTCTTCCTGTACTACTACCAAGGATTCCTACATTTGTCAAGATTCCAACCTTACTTCTATTCAAACTGTCAGCAGTTATCTTCTTAAAGCACAGATCTGGATCACGTCATTCTACTGATTAAAAACCATCTGTGAGACTAGGAGCAACAAAATAAAACCCAAAACTCATTGTACAGGGAGCAAGCTACTCTATTTGGTTCTACCTTATCCTTGTTATATACTTCAGCCAAGATACGTTATTTGTCATTGCCCAAAATCCATCCTATATTTTCTAACTTCTATGCCTTTGCTAAAGACCCCTTGGAAGATTCTATCCTCAAAGTCCAAAATCACCACATCCACCAACGTTTCCAGTTAAAATTAATCTTACATCATTCTCTATTCTCTTCACAGCAATAATATAGCTGAGTTTGTCTTCTAATTGTGTGCATGTCTATTTGACCCACAGGAAAGTAAACCTGCTGAGAACATAAACTAAGTCTTATATACTGTACTTTAAGGCCAGCTACAGGACTACAAATTTAATAGATCCTCAACTTTTAAGTAAATTCATAATCTCTTAATGTAAATTAATTCAACAGTAAGGAAAGACTAAAAAAGAACTTTGTTTTGTGGACCTGTGATTGACTGGTAATAGCTCCCTTGGGCAATATGTTGAAAAGGATTCCGAGGCCGGGCACAGTGGCTCACACCTGTAATCTCAACAGTTTGGGAAGCTGAGGCGAAAGGATCGCTTGAGCTCAGGAGTTGAAGACCATACTGAGCAACATAGTGAGACCTCATCTCTACTAAAAATTTAACATTAAAATTTTTAAAAAACAAAAAGGATGCTGAGGTCAAATCTAGCTTCTGGAGTAGTGACATGATCAAGCAGCAATGTTTGCCAGGAGCAGAGCAAGGGACAGTGGCAATATCCATGCCAGACAACTGTCTTCCTCATTTTTGATAATGGTCTTTTCCACAAAACATACTACCATACCCACAACCACTTTCGGTATAAACATAAGAAAACTGGTATTGATATTACATATTAGGGTCATTTTGCAAATCAATAAATAATACATGTTAAAGATTAAAGAGCCTGTGAGTCAGAAAGGCTTTAACATTTCCCCGCCTGTCACAAGTAGACCACGGAAAGAAAATTATATTCTTTCCTTTCTCTATGCCTCTATTTTCCTGCCTAAGATGAGGGTAATACATGTTATCTCCCAAGAGCATCTTCAGTATTAATAACTTAGAGGCACAAGATGAGCCCACAAGAGAGACACACTGTTACTGGTGTTTGTGGTTCCACCAGTTTGTGGGGGAAAAGAATAATGTTAGAACCTGAATGTGCTATTCTCTATGAAGAATAATGATTTCTAAATGTACAAATAATTGCAACACAAATCACATCAATCATCTTGAACTTTGGTCTTAAGGTAAACTAGTCTGACAGCTCCACTATGAAGTTTACGTTACGAATATTATCACTTCATTTGTTGATGAGCTACCATCTGTCTTTAAAAGTTCATGAAATTTTCACTTATATTTGCTTATAATTTTGAAATAAAATAAAATAGACATTGTGAGTCTGCTTCATTTTGGTAGCCATGCTGTCTTTGATGCACTTTACCTAAACTGTAATCTGTTAGGTGTCTAAAAAATCCATTCATTAACAATTTGAAAAAATACATGTTGCCTACATCATCTAATGATATAATCTCTGAGACACTTTAATACCATCTGTGAGCTTTAATTTAGTGGTGAACTAAGACTAATATCTGGACCAGTGCTTGAAAATGTCAGTTTTGTTTAGTTTCTGCAAGAATAATTTTTTAAAGTATAGCAAATTTACAGTATTGGTATTTAATATTTAAAAATTTTTTTTCAGGCCGGGCGTGGTGACTCACGCCTATAATCCCAGCACTCTGGGCAGCTGAAGCATGTAGATCACCTGAGGTCAGAAGTTCGAGACCAGCCTGGCCAATATGGTGAAACCCTGTCTCTGCCAAAAATACAAAAATTAGCCAGGCATGGTGGCACACACCTGTAATCTGAGCTACTCGGGAGGCTGAGGCACAAGAATCACTTGAACTCGGGAGGCAGAGGTTGCAGTGAGCCGAGATCGCACCACTGCACTACAGCCTGGACAAAAGAGCCAGACTCCATCTCAAAAAAAAAAAACAAAAAAAAATTCAAAAATACTTATAAATGCCTTTTTTTAAAACTGTAAATCAAGCTTCTCGCTTTTAAAAGAAATCCACAATTGGATAAGGGAAAAGCAGCAGCAAATATTATTAAGCACTTACATGATAGGTACCATGCTTACCACTTCATACTTTTTGTTTAATCTTCATAACATTATAAGGTAGTAGATTTCTTCCCATCTTAAATAGCTAAAACCAAGATTCAGAGAGGCTAATATACTTGTCCAAAGTCACAAATTCATAAACTGTCAGAGGATTCAGGTTCAAGTTTACCTGATTCCAGGGCCAATGAAAACTGCCTTCATGACAAAGGAATGAAATACAGTCAGTGAGCCAAGCAATGATGTTACAGTCAATAATGGACTACATTTACAACGATGGTCCCATGAGATTACAGTGGAGCTGAAAAATTCCTATAGCCTAGTGACATGCTAGCCATTGTAACATTGTAATGCAATTACTTTATTTTTTACATATTTATTGTATCTGTTTGTACAGAGTTTATAAAGTCTATACTAGTGTGCAATGATGTCTTAGGCCTTCACATTCACTCACCACTCACTCACTAACTCATCCAGAGCAACTTTCAGTCCTGTAAGCTCCATTCAAGTGCCCCATACTGGTATACCATTTTTTCTCTTTTATATAGTATTTTTATTGTACCTTTTCTATGTTTACATAACTTTAGATAAACAATTCCTTACCATTGTGTTACAACTGCCTACAGTATTCAATACAGTAATATGCTGTACAGGTTTGTAGCCTATAAGCAAGATAGTATACCATATAGCCTTGGTGTGTAGTAGGCTATACCATCTGCATCTGTGTAAGTATACTCTATGATGTTCACAGAACAACAATGGCCTAAGGAGGCATTTCTCAGAACAGATCCCCTTCGTTAAGCGATGCTGCCTGTATTCTGAGAAGCCTACTAACAACAAGGGACAAGAATGAAGGAAGGGACTGAATGGCTAATGTCAGAGGAAAACCATAAAGACTGCAAAGGACCTAGATATTAATTACAGAAATTTAGCAGAAGAACAGTAAGAGCTGTCACTTTTTCAAACTCCTTTCATATCCATTACCTCATCATCTGAGGAACCACCCACTCACTGTCTTTTTTTAGTTTTTCAAATAGTTTTTTAGAAGGTATAAATTGTTTAAACCCCTGCATTTTAGGGGTTTAAACAGACATAAACTCACTACTAAGTACAAGAGCAATTAACTGAACAACAATACTGATGACTACACACGTATAAGCAGTTACTTCGGAAATCTGCTTTCAAGTTCAGACAACTAGATCAGAATTTAAAGTAATTTTTTTTAACCTTGTGTTACTCAACTACTTCTTTCATATCCCCTTTTCCCATTTTTTCCTGGCTGTCATCTGTGGCATAAGCTGATTCAAAGGCTTGATTATAGCAATTAAATAAGCGGCCAGGCGTGGTGGCTCACACCTGTAATCCCAGCACTTTGGGAGGCCCAGGCAGGTGGATCACCTGAGGTCAGGAGTTTGAGACCAGTCTGGCCAACATGGTAAAACCCCATCTCTACTAAAAAATACAAAAAAAAAAAAAAAAAAATAGCTGGGTGTGGTGGCTCACACCTGTAATCCCAGCACTTTGGGAGGCCAAGGCGGGTGGATCACCTGAGGTCAGGAGTTTGAGACCAGCCTGGCCAACATGGTAAAACCCCATCTCTACCAAAAATACAAAAAAAAAAAAAAAATTAGCTGGGCGTGGTGGCAGGCACCTGTAATTCTAGCTACTTGGGAGGCTGAGGCTAGAGCATTGCTTGAACCCAGGAGGCAGAGGTTGCAGTGACCAGAGATTGCGCCATTGCACTCCAGCCTGGGTGACGAGTGAAACTCCATCTCAAAAATAAAATAAAATAAAATAAAATAAAATAAAATAAAATAAAATAAAATAAAATACCAATTAAATAAGCAAAAATGACAACTTTAGCCAAAGTAAAGGTTTAAAATGGTGCACTTACTTCCAGATTCTTCAAAGTTTTAAAGAGGACATGCCATGCTCAACACAAAGCCTCTTTATTGTATCAATATGACCTTTCTGTGCTCCAGCTACAACTTCATTTTCACTCACATAAATGGAGTTCAAAGTAACTTGTAAAAGTTAAGCTCAAAAGGAATTTGTGGTTTAAGAACATTAAATAAGGTTATTATGCAGATCCAATGTATATTACTTCCTGAAATTTAAACTTAAAAGAACAAAAATACTAACAAGAGGAACCAGAAGTTCCCCTGGCCAAACCATAAAAATTTCTCCCTCCAAATTTTACCAGTTGGTACAGGAACACAAAACTCAAATACCTGTGGGGCATGCAAATGTCATGAATGTGCAGAGGGCTAGGAAAAGATGACACATGCCAAACTACGTCAATATTGACCCATATACTGCCTTTTAAAATAGTAGACAAGTATAACAATTAAGTACAGACATTTTACAAACACCAGGTCAAATCACAACAAGCAAACATTTAACATTTCAGTCTATATAGGATCTGCTTGAGCAAAGTTCCCTATATTAAATTAAATGGGCAGTAGGGACAGGGCCACAGGAGATCCAGCATCAGGAAGAACAGTAACAGGAGTAACATTAACATGGATGGAAGACTACTAGGCCATAAATTCACTAATGGCACATACTGGGTTTGATTCACCAGAATACACTACTCAAGCCCCAGCTTGCTCAGTATATGACAAACAGTAAATACCTAAACATGAAACATTTTGTAAACATCTACATACGTTAGAATTATAGTTTCATAGAAAAATGTTAGTGAGGTCAGGCACGGTGGCTCACGCCTGTAATCCCAGCACTTTGGGAGGCCGAGGTGGGCGGATCACCTGAGGTCGGGAGTTGAAGACCAGCCTGACCAATGTGGAGAAACCCTGTCTCTACTCAAAATACAAAATTAGCCAGGCATGGTGGCGCATGCCTGTAATCCCAGCTACTCGGGAGGCTGAGGCAGGAGAATCCAAAAATCCAAAAGGCAGAGGTTGCAGTGAGGTGAGATTTCGCCACTGCACTCTAGCCTGGACAACAAGAGCGAAACTCCATCTCAAAAAAAAAAAAGAAAAATGTTAGTGGTAGTTTCTACATAATAGAATACAACATGGTAATGAAGACCTAATTATTGCTATATGCAACAATACAGATAAAACTAACAGGATCCTTTAAACAAGAGAATCCAGAGACTTGAGGATAAATATAGTGTGATTCCATTTATATGAAGGTCAGATTTCCATTTTCGATGTAAAAAGCTGCAATTAATATCACTCCTACCTAAAAACCTGGAAGAGCCAGATAATCTTCAAAATCATAACCTTTCATAAGCCCATCAGAAAGCTGTTATTGTAAGGCAAGCAAGTCAACCAAATTCCAAAGGGAGTCAAGCCCCTCCCAGGAGAGACGGGACATTTAACAGTTTCACTTTTGGCTGAGCATAAAAGACAGAAATGACCACCATAAAAAGGAGTAATAAGCTAACATTTTAATGTCTGCTTAAAAGCCAAATGTGGACTAGCACAACAGCAAACTCTTCCTCATGGGCCTCAACCTAGCATTCAAGAGAAACATATAAGAAAGCCCCCTCTTAATGGCACAGGCATGCAGGAGGTGATGAAAGGCTGCACTGGAACAAACACAAACCCTCTCACTTCCCTGCCTCCTTCTGTCCTCTGAAGCAAAAGCCTTAAACTGCTGGGGAAGCAGCAGCAAGACTTCTCACCCAGGGGCACAGGAAAAAAATCCAGTGCATGTGGAGGAAACAGAATGGAATGGGAGAAATGTTCAGTTGATCCATTTATGTGAGAGTAAGGTCAAGAACTGATTAAAGTAATTATGATAATATGTGTTAGAATACAGCAGTGGTTCCACAGTGCTTGTGTGTATCAGAATCACCCGGAAGACTTCATTAAAACAAGATCTCTGGACTCCACTCCCAGAGTTTCTGAACCAACATATCAAAGGTAAGGCCTTAGGAAAAAGTATTTTTAACAAGTTTCCAGGTGATGTTGATTCTGCCGATCTGGAATTCATACGTTGGAAATCCCTGGGACAGAGACTAACTCTGCAAGAGCGGGCTAACTGAAAAGGGGTTGACTGAGACGTTGGCAACTTGATCTGGATGGTGTAAAATTCACCAAGAGTACATCATTTAAGATTTATGTATTTTATTGTATGTAAGTTATACTTCATTTTTTAAAGCTTCTCTTAAAAAATTAAAAGCCTCAAACTGCTTCTACTCCTATAAATAGTAAAAATAAGCCTTATTGCAAAGACAACTTATTCTACAAATTGATAAAAGAAATAAGCATGTATCCTGCTCTTCTTGTATTTCAAAGTAACCAAAAAATTGATGGAAAATCTTCTTTATAGAAGAACCACAACTAATAAATACAGAAAAAAAGATAGAATCACAAAGTAAGAAAATCTGAAACACTCCATTAAATATCAAAACACCCCTCAAAAAAGGGAGTGTGACAGTTAAAACTGAAACTATTAAAAGGTAAGTGGTAAATAACACCAGGGATTAATTATGCTGTTTTCTCTACACATGATGTTTGAAAACATCCATATAAAACTTCCATTTAAAAAAGTAAACCCCAGCCAGGCACAGTGGCTCACACCTGTCATCCCAGCACTTTAGGTGGTTGAGACAGGTGATCACCTGAGGTCAGGAGTTCCAGACCAGCCTGGCCAAGATGGTGAAACCCCATCTCTACTAAAAATACAAAAATCAGCTGGGTGTGGTGGCAGGTGCCTATAATCCCAGCTACTTGGGAGGCTGAGATAGGAGAATCACTTGAACTCGGGAGGTGGAAGTTGCAGTGAGCTGAGATTGCACCACTGCACTCCAGCCTGGACAACAGAGTGAGACTCTGTCTCAGAAAAATAAAATAAAATAAAAATAAAAAAGTAAACCCCAAATAAGGATGCTTTCATCAGGGAAAGAGATACGAAATAAATTTCAGCACATTCCACATTATCCTCCTCCTCTTAGCATTCATTTTCATTCTCTCTCAGGAGCACCTATATACCCCTATTCAGAGAACTCCCAAACCCTGGATCTCTACATTTAACTCCTCCTACAAAAGACAAAGGACTCTTGAATTAGCAAAATCATAAACTTCTAACTACCCTGACCAAGGCTGATCAGCAGTAGCATCAATAACATCTAGAAACTTGTTAAAAATAGATTTTCTAAGGCCTTACCTTAGATATAGTGCTCAGCAATTCTGTAGAGCCCAGAGATCTTGTTTTAATGAAGCCTTCCAGGTGATTCTGATACACACAAACACTGTGGAACCACTGCTCTATTTTAACCCCTATTATCGTAATTAGTTTAACCTGTTCTTGACCCGACCCTCACATAAATCAACTAAACATTTTTTACATTCCATTCTGTTTCCCCCAGATACAATGGACCCTTCAGAGTTGCAGGTGCACCAGGGGGAGATAAATGAAGTCCCCTCCCAATTCCACAACTGTATAAAATACTATTGATACAGTAATGCCTGAATTAACTCATCCTCGGGGAATTAAGTAATCCTTTGGACATAAAGCACTTTTTAAAAAGAAAAAAAAAAGTTGGGAAAAAAAGTGTATGTCCTGAAAATTAGATATTCCTGGTCTTGAGTCATTTCCAGTGGGAGAAGGTTACAGGAATCTTTCTGAAGAGCAAACTTCACTAAGCAAAGCAGGGTCCTAGGACCAGGAGACAGTAAATGCCTAGGTTCACAGGTCCCACATACAGAAACTCCTCTACTTTCAACTCATAAGCTTCTGTACATATGAACAAGGCAACCAATCAAAATGAAAGTTTCTCAGCAATGCCTGACACCAAAGGAAAATGTTAGCGATTATTTACAAAAAGAATTTATGAACAGCCTTTCAGAACTTAAAACTGTTTGTAAATAAATGAACTTCTGTACCTGAAAAGAGTGGAGATGGTGGAGGAGGGAATAGTTGAGGCAATCACATTACGTGTCTGTGTATAATTAATAAATATATATATACACGTGTGTGTGTGTGTGTGTGTGTGCATATATATATATATATACATATTCAGATAGGGTCTCACTGTCACCCAAGCCAGCATGCAGTGGTGCTATCACAGCTCACTGCAGCCTCAACTCCTGAGCTCAGGTGATCTTCCCATCTCAGCCTCCCAACACATATATATTTGAATTTAGACAAAGTAAAATTACTTTCCAGAGCTAGAGGAACATTAATGGTGTAGGTGATTCCACCCATCATTCCACTCTATAAAAATATACTTACAAAGTGAACATATAGGAAAAGACATGAATCTCTTTCTCTCTCAGTAAGTCTCAGTTTATACATGCTTGGCACAGTATGAGCAGATTACCAACAGTGATATACTACTATCTGAAAATGGGTATTTTTTGCAGAAGCCAACTCTCTGAACTGACCAACTCTTTGGTACTCGACCAAAGCTGCAAGAAAAGATAACCAGGTTAAACTTAAGTCACCATCTGGCTTCTCAACGGCAATTTTGACTATACAAGATTTTTAAACTCCATGCTAACTTTAGACCCTAACCTCACCCAAAATGTCCTATTTCATAGTTATCTATGTCTTCCAAACCACTGTAGGCAGGGGAAAACAGAGGTGAGCAATTCAAGAGGCATGTGTGTTCTTTACTGTCTAGATGGCTAAATTCCACCTAATGGGAAAGGAAAATCATACTTAAAATCATGCATTAAACCACATTCTCTTCTTCAACAGAACTACTATATGCTTTCCATAACACCATTATGTCACCCATAAAAGCATTATTTGTCTACTAAGTATTTACTGAACATCCATTATGTGCCAGCAACTGCACAAGTTATTGTGGATACAGTTGTCACAGACAGATATGAACCTTGCACTCCTAGAGCTAATGGCCCAGCAAAGACTAGACATTTAAAAACACAAAAATATGGCCGAGCGCGGTGGCTCACGCCTGTAATCCCAACACTTCGGGAGTCTGAGGCGGGCAAATCACGAGGTCAGGAGATCAAGACCATCCTGGCTAACATGGTGAAACCCCGTCTCTACTAAAAACACAAAAAAATTAGCCAGGCGAGGTGGCAGGCACCTGTAGTCCCAGCTACTCGGGAGGCTGAGGCTGGAGAATGGCGTGAGCCCGGGAGGCGGAGCTTGCAGTGAGCCGAGATCACACCACTTCATTCCAGCCAGGGCGACAGAGAGAGACTCCGTCTCAAAAAAAAAAAAAAAACACAAAAATATAATAAATGTCATAAAAAAGAAATATGAGGCCATACACTGGGAAGCAAGTCCAATGGAGGGAAAAGGGAGCTAGGGAATTTTCAAGGTTTCTATGGACGGTGTAGTTAGTCATCAGCCCCAATTATTCGACTAATTGTAAAGGTTTATGCCTGACTTGTTGGGAGTTCTGGGGTTCACAGACATGTGTTTACACATATAGTCTTGTGTCTGAAATGCACTACCCCTCACCCTTCACACATTCTTCATGGTATCAAACCGTCTTTGCAGAAGCCAAACCCACCAGCCTCAGATGTGGGCTCTCATTTCTTGTCAACACACCAAGTAATGCCCCTCAGACACTCAAAGTTTATTTTCCCTCCACTGGAGGCCAAGTTCTTTGAGAACACACACTGACTTTCAATCATCTGCTGCCTCAGTCAAGCCCTAAGACATAGGCTGGCACCTAACTGGTTTTTTACAAATGTAGGTTAAAAGCAAGAATAAACAGCATATTCCTTAACAGTGTCTTGCTAGGTATTTTACTAATTTTTACCTCAAATTTACATTATCAGCACATCTATATGTATATACACACACACACATAATGTATAACAGCTTATCACACAATTGGCAGTATATTTCAATTAATATCTGAGGTCCTATAGAACTGGTTTATAAGCTCCTATTCATAGGTTCCTGTTTACGTAAGTAAAACAGGTACTAATGCATGATATTGATTTTTTTCCACCTCTCCACAAACTATATTGGGTTACTAACCCTAATGAAGAAACCAATCTCTTCCCTGATAGCTTCCTTCTTAATAATGTATTCTAATTTAGAATCTCAATCTCTACGCATATCCACGACACCTACTTGTTTCATTTTTCTGAAGAAGGAACTTAAAACTTTTGGCATAAAACATTTTTTTAAAAAAATACTAAATTACAAAAGAAATAGAGTATGGCGCAGTTTTAGTCTCAGTATGACTGTGCTCTTCAAATACTGGCTCCCTGTATGATTTAGTTACAAAATGTTTTAGATAATTGCTCGCACAACTCTTAATAGCAACTAGGACACCCATACCTTAACATTTTTTAAAAGTAAAAATCCTTAAAATAGTTAACAGCATTTAACCAATCCCGAGTACCGACACTGAGAATCTGCTTGATTTGCCAAATACCAAAGTGACTAAAGTTAGGTGCAATGTTTGCCTCTATGAATTAATTATAATAACCATCAAATATCTCATTGTGCTTAGGACTAACAGAACTCAACTTCTTCCTTTGTAGAGAGGCCACACTTAATCCACTGCAAACCTCCACCTCAGATTAATACAACACCCTTTTTTTTTTTTTTTTGGAGACAGTTTCACTCTTGTCACCCAGGCTGGAGTGCAATGGCATGATCTTGGCTCACTGCAACCTCTACCTCCCAGGTTCAAGTGATTCTCCTGCCTCAGCCTCCCAAGTAACTGTGATTACAGCCGCCACCACATCCATGTAATTTTTGTATTTTTAGTAGAGACAGGGTTTCACCATGTTGGCCACGCTGGTCTCAAACTCCTGACCTCAGGTGATCCACCCACCTCAGCCTCCAAAAGTGCTGGGATTACAGGCGTGAGCCACGGTGCCCAGCCACAACACTTTTTTATAAAGTAACTATACGACAAGATCCTGAAAAATAAAGAAGGTACATACAGTACTTGCCATAAGCAGCTTATGATCTGGTAAAGGAAGAAATGCTTTCATTACACCAATGACTTAAAATACATTCATTTAGTTATTAAACATTTATTGAAAGCCTATTATGAATCAGGCTCTAAGATAGAGGTTGTGGATAAAATAAGACCTTCCAATATAAGGGAAAAGACATGTAGACAAGAGAAGGGGAACGAAGTACTATAACTGCTAGAGCAGAGTATATGGGGTAGCACATGGGGGAACAAAAAAGAAAGTGCTTAACTGGGAGAGAGAGATAACATAAATGGCTTCGTAGAGGAGGCAATGCTTGAGCTGAGTTTCAAAAGATAAATGGTAAATAGAAATAAAGACACTGAATGTGAAAAAACAATACAGCCTAAGAGCATAAACAAAAACATAGAACCAGCATGACACATTCAGAAAACTGTTGTTGGCTGAACAATGGTAGTGAACAGGGTTTCAGAAATGCATAAGAAGAAAGGAAGAATAGTGGAAAAATACAGCCTACAGAGTGGCTTATGTGCCATACTAAGAAGTCTGGACTTTACTATGGGCAATTAGGAAACTAAAGGGTTTTAAACCATTAAAAAAAAAGATCTGACCTGAATTTTGAAAAGTCACTTTGATTTAAGTATGCAGGAGATGGGTTAAGAAGGGGAGATGGGTTAAGAGGTTAGTGACAACATGAGAAAGACAACAAAGATTGTAGCAAAAAGGTATAAAAGATATCAGCAATATTAAATCTAAAGAATTTTTGTCACAATAATGGGCACAAAATGAGAACATAATATTTAGCAAATAAATGGATGAGTGATTGATTAGATGTGGGAGATAAGAGGAAAGAGCTCAAAATTCTGGGCTTGTCTGACTGGACATGATGTTTTTCCCCAGACATAATGTTTGCCTTTCATTGAGGGCAAACATTATGTCTGGGGAAAAACATCACAAACTTAGCACATCAAGCTAACTTTGAGGTGCATATCTAGAGAGCATACGCGAGGGTGTTTACCGGTCAAAGGAGTCTGAAATGCAAGGGCAAAATCTGAAAGGAAGATGATGATTTGGGAATTATCAGTACAGGAACGATGGTCAAATTTCCCACCAAAAACAAGTGAGGTCACCTGAAGAAGATGCACAACAAGGAGAGAAAGGCACAGTCCTGGTATCACCAACACTTAAAAAATGGATGGGGGGGAAGCGGGGCGGGGGGTGGGGGGTGGCACAGAGAACGTATGATCCAAGAGTAAAGAAGAGAAATAAAAAAGTAATTTGCAAGAAACTTTGAAGATAACAAGCAGTAGTGTCAAATTCCACATATAAGTAAACTAAGAACCAAAAAGAATAATTGGGCTTAGTAGTTTACAAATTTGGTCACCTTTGCCAAAGCAGTTTCAGGAGACAAGATGAGGACAGAAACCTGACTACAGCAGGTTCAAGAATAAAGAGATAAACAGTCAGGAAACATACTCTATTCTTTCAAACAAACCCTATTTAAAAAAAAAAAAGTAACTTGAGACAACATAGAGGTAATCTTGTTTTTTTGTTTTTTGTTTGAGATAGAGTCTCCCTCTGTCACCCACCCAGGCAGGAGTGAAGTAGTGCAAACACAGCTCACCGCAGCCTCGACCTCCTGGGCTCAAGCAACCCTCCCGCCTCAGCCTCCCCAGTAGCTGGGACTACAGGTGTGTGCAACCACACCTGGCTAATTTTTGTATTTTTTGTAAAGAATGGGTTTCCGCCACATTGTCCAGGCTGGTCTTGAACTCCAGAGCTCAAGTAATCCACCCGCCTCAGCCTACCAAAATGCTGGGATTACAGGCATGAGCCACTATGCCTGGCCTGGGTTTTTTGTTTTGTTTTGTTTTGTTTTTATTTTGTACCCTCTTTTCTGCAGGAAAAGAGCTCAAAGAGGAGGTTAAAAATAAAGAAAATAGTGGGGACAATATTTGGAACAAGATCCCACCATGAGATCAAGGTGGGCTTCCAGCCCCATTAGGAGACTGAAAATGCTAAAGGGGAAAACAAGGCAGAAGTTCTGATTTACAGCTAAGTCCAGAAGAAAGTGGCAGCTTGATGGGAATGGTAAACATTGTGCCTGTGGTAGCCATGCTAATCGCAGGCCCCATTCACCCACCTAAGTCAGGATTGGCTAAACCTGAAGGGTGTGGAAATCACACCTGCAGCTGAATGGGGCTGCAGGAAGTAGGGACTAGGTCTTACTAAACGTTATGAGCAAACTCAACCAACAAAAGCATACAGAACTTGAGCAATACAAGTAATTTCAAAAACATAAGCATAATGAAAATATCTACAACATATACTCAATAGCCTAATTAAAGACTCATTTTTTTTAATACTCAGCATCTAGCACAGAGCCTGGCATATAACAGATGTTAGTACATACAAATGAATAATGTCCTGGGGCTGGCTCAGGCTGCTATCTCAAGAGACAGGAACACCCATGGAAGACAGGCTATACAGGATCTCCATGACCGAGGCAAGAAACTGTCCTTCCTATGCAACCAGAGGGTGGAAAGGCTTAACCGTCCCTGCTGAAAACAAAAGAGGAGAACATGACTGTCAGGGCCCTTAATGATAACTAATTTTTACCAAGTAGGTGTATGTGTAGCACTGTGCTATTCACTTATAAGAATTGTATCTTAGGCTGGGCGCGGTGGCTCACGCCTGTAATGCCAGCACTTTGGGAGGCCAAGGCAGGTGGATCACCTGAGGTCAGGAGTTTGAGACCAGCCTGGCCAACATGGTAAAACCCTATCTGTACTAAAAATACAAAAATTAGCCAGGTCTGGGGGGCACATGCCTGTAATCCCAGCTACTTGGGAGGCTGAGGCATAAGAGTCAATTGAACCTAAAAGGCGGAGGTTGCAGTGAGCCGAGACTGTACCACTGCAATCCAGCCTGGGTGACAGACTCTGTCTCCAAAAAAAAAAAGAATTATCGCATCTTAACCTTAACCTCCTACCTTAACAACTATTAGATAGGTATATTTATTCTCATTTCACAGATGAAGAAATAGCTTTAGAAAAGTTAAGTAATTTGTCCAAGTTCACATAGAGAGTCAGGAATCAGGACCGCTGAACCTGTCAGTGGCACTTAATATGGTAAGAGGAGGTGGTGGCGGCGGCAGTGGTGGTGGTGGTGATAGGTACTCTTCGAAATATAAAGACACTACCAACAAACTTTTATATATACAGAAACCTTGCCCACTCACCGAGAAGACTGCTCCCCACCCCTGTCATTCTTCCTACTCCCCAAGAGCTTCTCCAATAACTAGCAGGCCTGAGGAGACACTGCCACCTAATGGCCAGTGCCATGAACTATGTCTTGTGGCCCTGTTCCCACACCTCACCTTGGCTCCTCTACCTTCAAGATTGAGCCTCAGAAGGACTGTATGGACACAAATCACCTATTTTTGTTTTTGTTTTTGTTTTTTGAGACGGAGTCTTCCTCTGTCGCCAGGCTGGAGTGCAGTGACGCAATCTTGGCTCACTGCAACCTCCGCCTCCTGAGTTCAAGCAATTCTCCTGCCTCAGCCTCCCGAGTACCTGGGACTACAGGCGTGTGCCACCACACCCAGCTAAATTTTTTTTATATTTTTAGTAGAGACAGGGTTTCACCATGTTGGCCAGGATGGTCTCGATCTCCTGACCTCGTGATCCGCCTGCCTCGGCCTCCCAAAGTGCTGGGATTACAGGCGTGAGCCACCGCGGCCAGCCTACAAGTCACCATTTTGCCTATCTTGCTCTCATGAGTGATCCATCCCACACAATCTCTTATTCTGGCACTATCCATAGAACACTGTACCAAAAGAAATGTTCTCCACCTGCCCTTACCCAATACATATATCTGCCCTGTCAATACAGTAGCCACTAGCCAAATGTGGCTATTATTACAATGTGATAAGGCCACAAAATAAGCATTCTTTAACTACATTAAAAGAAATACAGTCTTAATGCAGACTACTGAAATCTCACTTAATTCTAGTTGGAATGACATTTCCAAGCATTATATTTTCTCCTTTCTTATTAAACTAATTATAAAATACTCTATATTTTAAAACTTCTGGGCCAGGCATGGTGGCTCATGCCTATAGTCCAAGCTATTCAGAAGGCTGCAGTGGGAGGATCACTTAAGCCCAGGAGTTCCAGTCTAGCCTGGGTAACACAGTGAGACCCAGTCTCTTAAATAAATAAATAAAGCCAGGCACGGTGGCACACCCATAATCCCAGCATTTTGGGATTTTGGGAGGCCAAGGTGAGTGGCTCACTTGAGGCAAGGAGTTCTAGACCAGCCTGGCCAACAGGACGAAACCTCATCTCTACTAAAAATACAAAAATCAGCCAGACATGGTGGCAGATGCCTGTAATCCCAGCTACTCTGGACACTGAGGCACAAGAATCGCTTGAACCTGGGAGGTAGTGATCTGAGATCACACCACTGCACTCCAGCCAGGGTGACAGAGGAAGACTCTGTCTCAAAGGGAAAAAAAAAAAAAAAAAAAAACTTCTCCCTATAATTCCACCACCCTAACACAACTATACAACTATTCTCATTACTCCATGTACCCTTCTAAATTTCATCTACACACACAGAGTCAGCTATATGAACTATCTAGGTACAATTTAATGTTCTACTTTTAAAATATCATTGTTTTATAAATATATCCCACAGTTCTACAGTTATATTTGTTATTTTAAGGGCTACAATATATTACATTGAATTAATGTGCTATAAATCATTTAATCACAGATGACTGGACCAAAGATTATAAATATCTTTATCCTTCATTAACCACTTTTAGAGCTACCCTGGCAAGAGGGATACAAAGGAGGTAAGGGTAAAGAAACATGTCACATGATGAAAAGCTGAAGCACTTATAAATGGTTTAGCCTAACAAAGCCAAGAGCACACATAACGGTTGCTGTCAAATAGTTTAAGATACTATATGTAGGGTCAAAATAGTTTCAGTTGTGACAAACGGGCAGAACTAGGATCAATGAATAGAAATAAGAAAAGGGCAGTTTTCAGCCCAAAAACTAAAACTTTTCAAACTATCAAAATTATTCAACAAAGTAAACTACATAAAACACTAAGCTGTCCATCTGTGAAAGCATTAAAAAATAAGCTAGATAAGCACTTGACAGAGATAGTGCAGACTCTTAAATTGGTGGGAGGTAAGACTAGATAACCTCTCAGGTTTCCTTTCACTCAAATATTCAAATATTTATTAATCACCTAGCTAGTATAATCCTAGCAATGTGCTAGGTATACAAAAATGCACAGAACAGACCTGGTCCCTATGCATTTTGCACTTACAACCTAGTGTAGGAAATAGAGAAAAAGAAAAAAAAACAATTAAATAATTACAAATCATAAGTGCTATAAAGGAAAACGAAATGCTTTAGGAAAAATAACAAACTGGGCATCAAGTAAAGCCTCTCAGAGGGAGAATATTTTAAAGTTGTGGACTAAAGAAGAGTTAAGCTATGCAGAGAGTGCTCTGGCGCAGTGGAAAGCCACTTAATGTATAAACGAGCATGATGCGATCTGATGTACTTTTTGTTATTATTATTACTTTTTGGAGACGGAATCTCGCTCTGTCACCCAGGCTGGAGTGCAGTGGCATGATATCGGCTCACTGCAACTTCCCAGGTTCAAGCAATTCTCCTGCCTCAGCCTCCCAAGTAGCTGGGATTACAGGTGCCGCCACCATGCCTGGCTAATTTTTGTATTTTGAATAGAGATGGGGTTTCACCATGTTAGCCAGGCTGGTCTTGAACTCCTGACCTCAGGTGATCCGCCTGCCTGGGCCTCACAAAGTGCTGGGATTACAGGCGTGAGCCACTGCACCTGGCCGATCTGATTTACATTTCTAAAAGATCATTCTGGCTGTTATGTGGAGAATGAATAGGAAAGAAGAAAATGTAGAAGCAAGAAAAAATCAGGTAGGAAAGTTGGTAGGAGTCCAGATGAGAAACAATGATAGACTAGGCTGGTTGAAGTAGATGGATAGAAAGGTACAAACAAGTTTCTTTCTTTCTTTTTGAAACAAGGTCTCTCTCTGTCGTCCCACTCTGGAGTACAGTGGGGTGATCATAGTTCGCTGCAGCCTCGACTTCCTGGGCTCAAGCAGTCCTCTCATCTCAGCCTCCCTAGTAGCTGGGACTACAGGCACATGCCACCACACCCAGCTAACTTTTTAATTTTTGTAGACGGGGATGGGGGGGGAGTGTGGTCTCACTATGTTGCCCAGGCTGGTCTTGAACTCCTGAGCTCAAGTGACCCTCCTCCCTCCCCAAGTGCTGGGATTATAGGCGTGAACCACTGCACCCAGCCAACAGATGGGTTTCAAGATATATAGGGAAGACAGAAACTACAGGACTCAGTGATGGGTTAAACTCAAAGGATAAAGTTAAAAGAGAAACCAAATAAGCTTCAGGTTTCTGGCTTGAACAATTAATGGGATTGTGCTGTCATTTTCTGCGACAGGAAAGTTTGTGGGAGGCATGGATGTGGATCAAAACAGGAATCCAACTTTAAGTCACCATGATTGTCTTTAGACCCTTAATAGAAAGTTTCTACTAAAAATTACTCATGACTCATTCTTTGCTCTTTAAAAAGCAGTCTGTGGAAGGGGAAATACTATAAAGGTGACTGGGCCAATTGAAAAAAAAATTGGAATACAAATGGTAGATTAAACTATTGCGTCAATGTTAAATTTAGTGAAGTCCATACTGTACAATTTTTTTTTAAATCCCTATGACTGGGAAATACATGTTGAAGTATTTAGGAGATAAAGGGCCATAATATGCATATAAACATATATATACCTATTCATATATACATATATATGAAAGAGAGCAAATGGTAAGAAAATGGCACAAAATATTAACAAGTAAATCTGGATAAAGAGTATTTAGATATTTTTTGTACTAATCTTGGTCTTGCAACATTTCTCTGAGTATAAAATTATTACCAAAAAAAACCCAAAACTTTTTTTAAGACAGTCCCAGATTTCTCTTATTCACGCCAAATAATTCAAATTTCTTTAAAGTCACCTCATATGTATCTCCCTCCTCAACCTACTCCATCATGTCTCATCCATTACACAGAGTAGTGGCCCCATCAGGGAGACAAGGAACATACACAACATACTCTATATAAATAAATGGCATAAGAAGTGAGGATTCTCCCTCGCCCTCGCCCTCTCCCTCTTCCTCTCCCCACGGTCTCCCTCTCCCTCTCTTTCCACGGTCTCCCTCTGATGCCGAGCCGAAGCTGGACTGTGCTGCCGCCATCTCTGCTCACTGCAACCTCCCTGCCTGATTCTCCTGCCTCAGCCTGCCCAGTGCCTGCGATTGCAGGCGCGCGCCGCCATGCCTGACTGGTTTTCGTATTTTTTGGTGGAGACGGGGTTTCGCTGTGTTGGCCGGGCGGGTCTCCAGCTCCTAACCGCGAGTGATCCGCCAGCCTCGGCCTCCCGAGGTGCTGGGATTGCAGACGGAGTCTCCTTCACTCAATGCTCAATGTTGCCCAGGCTGGAGTGCAGTGGCGTGATCTCGGCTCTCTACAACCTCCACCTCCCAGCCGCCTGCTTTGGCCTCCCAAAGTGCCGAGATTGCAGCCTCTGCCCGGCCGCCACCCTGTCTGGGAAGTGACAAGCATCTCTGCCTGGCCGCCCATCGTCTGGGATGCGAGGAGCCCCTCTGCCCGGCTGCCCAGTCTGGGAAGTGAGGAGTGCCTCTTCCCGGCCGCCATCCCATCTAGGAAGTGAGGAGCGTCTCTGCCCGGCCACCCATTGTCTGAGATGTGGGGAGCACCTCTGCCCCGCCGCCCCGTCTGGGATGTGAGGAGCACCTCTGCCTGGCCGCGACCCCGTCTGGGAGGTGAGGAGCGTCTCTGTCCGGCTGCCCCGTCTGAGAAGGAGCCCCTCCGCCCGGCAGCTGCCCCGTCTGAGAAGTGAGGAGCCCCTCCGCCCAGCAGCAACCCTGTCTGAGAAGTGAGGAGCCCCTCCGCCCAGCAGCCGCCCGTCTGGGAAGTCAGGAGCGTCTCCGCCCGGCAGCCACCCCATCCGGGAGGGAGGTGGGGGTCAGCCCCCGCCAGGCCAGCTGCCCCGTCCGCGAGGGAGGTGGGAGGCAGCCCCCACCCGGCCAGCCGCCCCATCCGGGAGGGAGGTGGGGGGTCAGCCCCCACCCGGCCAGCTGCCCCGTCCGGGAGGGAGGTGGGGGATCAGCCCCTGCCTGGCCAGCCGCCCCGTCCGGGACGGAGGTGGGGGGTCAGCACCGCCCCCTCCCCGGCCAGCCGCCCCGTCCGGGAGGTGGGGGGGCGCCTCTGCCCGGCCGCCCCTTCTGGGAAGTGAGGAGCCCCTGTGCCCGGCCACCACCCCGTCTAGGAGGTGTACCCAACAGCTCATTGAGAACAGGCCATGATGACGATGGCGGTTTTGTCAAACAGAAAAGGGGGAAAGGTGGGCAAAAGTTAGAGAAATCAGATTGTTGCTGTGTCTGTGTGGAAGGAAGTAGACATGGGAGACTTCATTTTGTTCTGTACTAAGAAAAATTTTTCTGCCTTGGGATGCTGTTGATCTATGACCTTACCCGCAACCATGTGCCCTCTGAAACATGTGCTGTGTCCACTCAGGGTTAAATGGATTAAGGGCGGTGCAAGATGTGCTTTGTTAAACAGATGCTTGAAGGCAGCATGCTCGTTAAGAGTCATCACCACTCCCTAATCTCAAGTACCCAGGGACACAAACACTGCGGAAGGCCACAGGGTCCTCTGCCTAGGAAAACCAGAGACCTTTGTTCACTTGTTTATCTGCTGGCCTTCCCTCCACTATTGTCCTATGACCCTGCCAAATACCCCTCTGTGAGAAACACCCAAGAATGATCAATAAAATAAATAAATAAATAAATAATTATATACATAAAAAAAAGAAAAAAAAAAAAGAAGTGAGGATTGCCAAGAGGCTTCTTGCAATCTTCCATCTCCCATGAAGTAGCATGTGCTCTCTGAAATGTACTATGTCCTGATCTGTAACAGATGGCTGGATGATAGACTCCTTTCAGTTCTGGATCTACTCTTCTCATGTAATATATAGCAATAAATCTACCAAATTAGCATGATCATGTGATATCTGCAGATTAGATGTTCCTCCTACATATGCCCATGGTTTAGCTGGGTATCCCTAGGTATAGCAATTATTACACTATTTTATTTTTAAAATCATGTTTTCCTGTGTTCTACTTTCTCCACTAGACTGAGAGCTCCTTGAAGACAAGCAGCACAAAATATTTAGTTTTTTTTTTTAATTCCTAAAGATTATTCTAATACATGGCTGGATGCGGTGGCTCACGCCTGTAATCCCAGCACTTTGGGAGGCCAAGGTGGGCGGATCACCTGAGGTCGGGAATTCAAGACCAGCCTGACCAACATAGAGAAACCCCGTCTCTACTAAAAGTACAAAATTAGCCAGGCGAGGTGGTGCATGCCTGTAATCCCAGCTACTCGGGAGGCTGAGGCAGAAGAATCGCTTGAACCCAGGAGGCAGAGGTTGCGGTGAGCCGAGATTGCGCCACTGCACTCTAGCCTGGGCAACAAGAGTGAAACTCCGTCTCAAAAAAGATTATTCTAATACATAAAAAGACACTTAATAAAAGCTATTGGGTGAAGAAATAAATATCACTGAAAAATCTTTCTTATGATTGCAGCTCTACTAAACATTACTTTTTTTGCCCTTGGATACAGCAGTATGTAGAAAGTCTTACTCTAATTCAATAGCAAAGGAGACATAACTTCTAGGGGTTGCTGACAAACAAGTGAAAATGCCTATGACCTTATACACAATCCCAAAATCTTGTTTACTTCAATAATTATCATTATAATTTTATAAAATATGATTAATAAAAAGTAAAATATCTTGGGCCTGAGTCTCAACCACACCTTAAAATTAAAGTACATTATATTTAACCCACAGTTCAATTGGTCAATACAACGTAAGGAACACTTCAGTGACAAGAAAACACGTCATAATCTAGACCTTTGTTCTCTATTATAAAATAATCTAAGTAAAATTATGTAAGGTAAGAACATTCAACTGAGTAAACAAATTAAAATCTAATCATTTTACTGGGAAAGGGCAGTTTTTCAAATGCCACAACGAAACTTGCCAAATAGAAGAGTACTCAACAAGAATGTACATAAAGTACTCCAAAAACAAAACTGTGTAAATAGACATGTATCTTTATCCAAAATGATTAGATGGTAACATTCAAAATGTCCCAGTACCAAATGTCAAAATACCAAATGCTTTTAAAGTATGTTTCTGAGTTGTATTAAGAGGAGGAAAATACAATGTTTCTTACTCAGCTAGGTATCCTGTCCATATTCTTGCTGTCAATTCTCCTAGTTCCCTTAAGATCTCCCCAACTCATGGAATACAATGCACGTGATAATTTGCAATAGTTCTCAAACCCGTCCTGTCCTCTCCTCATTTCTTAATCTAGAATCTTACTAGCTAGTATTCTAGCACAGGCCTACTTAATTTTCCGCCTTCAGTTTCTTCCCCTTCAATCCATTTTTTACACTTTTCCTGAGATTAGTATTCAAAATTCTAATTCCGATCATGTCACTCTTCAATTTTAAAATCCTTCAATAACTCTCTGAAGTACAAATACCTAAAAACAGCAGCTGATATTTATTAAGTACTTGTGTGCCAGGTACAAATGTTACCTGATTTAAACCTCACAATCCTACAGTGTAGATATTTTTATTATTCTCATTTTGCACATTTAAGGAAATTGAAACTTAGGGAAATCACATATAGACACATAGCTAGTGAGTGCGTGCAGCTAAAATTACCCAAGCCTTCGAATTGCGGCTTTGGTATTCCTTTACAGCTGCTCCCTCTCACCACTAACCAACAAACCCTGCCTTCCAACCACACCAAACCACCTCAAGATCTGTAATCATAAGATGCTCTTTCAGGACTCCTTACCAAAGTGCACACTACTCCCTTGACTCAAAATGCCACTTGTCCACCATGGGAATTCTCTCCAAAGCATTCTTCCTTTCTTTCCCACCTTCCCTAGGGAAAATCCTCTGGACAGAATAACATAAGCCAAAATGATACACACATCCCACTATCAACTTCAAAATGCTATAATACAGAGTACTCAAATAGATTTTCCAAGGTAATGCCCATGTGACAATCTAATGCCAGCCTCATAAACCCCTAAATTCATCAGAGGTAAATAAAGATCAACAATAAAGAAACATATATTCAAAAGATAACATTAAAAAAGAAAAAAATAAAGCAACAGCAAAAAACTAACAAAAAAAACCTTTAATACTTTTGTAAAATATTCATGAAATATAAATTCAGATATTTTGAAATATGTGCAAAATACATTTAGAATGAGAGAATCTTAAGTTTTAAAGTAGAAAATACTGCAAATTTGGACTTTTCTTTGACGGCACAAATAAGACAAATCCTATCTAAGATCTACTATTAGCAAACCAAAAAAAAATTCAAGAGACTAAAGGGCTCTTCTATGACTATGTCTGGGGTCAAAAAATAATTCTTCAATACTAAACAGCTTGTGCTTATGAAACATATTAAATGATGCAGAGGTACAGTGATTATGTTACCACATCTCAAGCATCAGCATATTATGCCAGTATCTTCCAGGAACATGACACAGTGATATCAGGAGTTTCTCCTGGGTATTAACTGACAATTAAACAGCATCTTCACAGTACTAGTCAAATACATTAGGTTACAATTCCACACACTAATACTCAAATTTTGTCTATTCCAGTCTCAAGATCTTCCTGTAGTTAACTGCTCTTATACTGTCATGTGGATAAATAAGCACCAAACGTTACCTGCAAACTTTTAATCTCTTTTCTAGCCCATTAATAAAATGTCTACAGGATCCTTTCTGGCACATATCCCAGCCAGAGCCGTTTCCATACAACTTTTCTTGCCTTTTCCCTGTAATACTAACACATCATCTTCTTAAGCCTTAAGTAAGTTTTTTGTAAAAAGTAAAAATTACTTCATAACAACGTCATCTAATTGAGATATTTAAGAAATCGACCTTTAATGGATACAGAATAATCAGTCCATGGTTTAAGCACTATTCTAGGGTGGTCAACTCAAAACTATATTTTGTGTTTGGCATTCCTACTGGCTATAACCAAAATGCATTTCCTGAATACTTGTTTTGTATAATAGCCAGGACCAGGTAGAGTACTTACACTGACGGGGCTTCTCATAGTGGTCTACTCTAGATATTAGACCTAGCCCAAGGAAACAGTAAAGACAATGAAGAGAGAAGAGATACCTCACAAAGACTTGACAACAAATGGAAAATGAGAGATAAGAGAAGTCTGGACTACTCCCAGGTTTATACTTTGGGCACCTGAATGACTGGCAGTATCATTAACTAAGATGGAAAAATTAGCTGAATACATGAACAAGAGACAGTAAAGACAGCTGGAAAAGAATAGGTATGAACGAGAAACAGGGCCAGGCATAATGGCTTACACCTGTAATCCCACCACTTTGGGAGGCCAAGGTGGCCGTTTGAGGTTAGGAGTTCGAGACCAGCCTGGCCAACATGGTAAACCCCGGACTCTACTAAAAATACAAAAATAAGCTGGGTGTAGTGGCAGGTCCAGCTACTTGGGAGGCTGAAGCAGGAGAATTGCTTGAACCCGGGAGGCAGAGGTTGCAGTGAGCAGAGATCACACCACTGCACTGGGCGACAGAGCGAGACTCCATCTCAAAAGAAAAAAGAAAGAGAAAGAGAAACAGGAGAACGATGCTTTGGAAGGCAAAGAAAGTTCAAGAACATGGGCATGATGGTCTAAGGTTCACAGTGGATTTAACAATTAAGAACTATGTCAACAGATAGATACAGTTTCTGTAAACAGAGGAAGCAAAAGTAAAATGTTGCGGGGGAATGAGTAGTACACAACGCAAAAAAAAAGAATGTGTGAAGTGTGTTTGGAACAGAATGTAGAAGGTTTTGCTGCATGAAAGGTTCATGTAGCAGAAGACAAGAAAAGGAAGTCTGAGTCAAGGGCTTTGAATTCTAGATTTTATTTTTGGAGTTTATTCTGTGAACAGGAGAAGGAAAGGCATGTAACATTTTTTCCCACTTTTTAAGACAATTTTCTCAAAATGTCTGAGAAAATTGGATGACAGGGTACATGACAGGGTACATGAGGAACTGGAATGACAAGAGTTAAGGCAGGAGTAGCTACTAAAAGGTCTTACAATTATCTAAACAGTAATGAGGACCCGAAAGAGATTGGCAGTAGCCAAAGTAAAAAATAAGGAATATGTGAAAGAGATATTCTTTATTCCCAGGCTGCCTGTGATACTGTGATATGATATCATATCCCATACACATTTGGTCTCTGCCCCTGGTTCCTGACACATAGCTCCTAAAACCCATGGAATCTCCAGAGTGATGAGTGTCTTTTGTATGCTAATGAGGACTGCTAGCTGGGGACCCCTAGTTAACCTCAGGATGGAAGCTGGTTACCAGAAAGACCAGAGCATGAGTACAGATTGGGACTTTTCAGCCCCATCCCCCAACCTCCAGGGAGGGGAAGAGGATTGAAGGTTGAGTTGATCGCCAATGGCCAATGATGTAATCAATCATACCTATGTAATAAAACCTCCATAAAAGGCCAAAAGGACAGGGTTCAGAGAGCTGAATACGTGGAGATACCTGGAGAGTGGTACACCCAGAGAGGACAGAGAAGCTCCATGCCCCTTTCCATGACCTACCCTATTCATCTCTTCCATCTGGCTGTTCATCTATATTTCTTAAAATATGCTGTTTAATAAATGGGCAAACATAAGTAAAGTGTTTCCCTAAGTTCTATGAGCTGCTCTAGCAAATTAACTGAAGAGGTCCCAAGAAGGGGGTCATGGGAACCCCAATTTATGGCTGGTCATAGACACAGGTCACAACCTGGAGCATGCATCTGAAGTGGTGGGGGGGATGGCGCCGTCTTGTGGGACTGAGACCTTATCCTACAGCATTTAACACTATCTACAGGTAGACAGTGTTAGATTGGAACTAAATCATAGGGCATCCAGCTGTTCTTCACTGGAGACTATGGTGTCAGAATTGCTTGGTGTCCGGCAAAACAATCTCCATACATTTAGTGTAAGAGGTGCTGTGTGGCCAAGTGCTATGTGGCTCACTCTTGTAATCCCAGCACTTTGAGAGGTCGAAGCAGAAGGATCACTTGAGGCTAGGAGTTTGAGACCAGCCCAGGCAAGATAGCAAAACTCCGCCTCTAAAAAAAAAAAAAAAAAAAAAAAGAGTTACAGAGTTACAAAGGCCGGGTGCAGTGGCTTGTGCCTGTAATTCTAACACTTTGGGAGGCCAAGGTGGGAGGATCCTAGAGGCCAGGAGTTTGAGACAAGCCTGGGCAACTTGGCAAAACCCCACCTCTACATAAAAATGTTTAAAAATTAGCTGGGCATGGTGGCACACGCTTGTAGTCCCAGCTACTCGGGAGGGCACATCACTTGAGTCCAGGAGGTTAAGGCTACAGTGACCTATAATCAAGCCACTGCACGCCAGCCTGAGTGACAGAACAAGACACTGTCTCAAAAAAAAAAAAAAAAGTGTTACGTTGAGTGGTACATGAGAGTAGGAAAAACACTGTTTTTCTTTCCTATCTTCTAATAGTGCCCTAAATATTCCACTATTACTGTATTACCACACTTATCACATTGTATCATAATCATTTGCAGACTCGGACCTTCTCTTATTCAGCCTCTTATTACTAACACTAACAAGTCGGGAACACAGGAAGTGGCCAAAAAACGTTTGTTGAACTCAGTAACTCATCAGATGTAGAAGTAAGACCTACAGATACTACAGAGAAACCTAAATGACTTGTAAGATGGTGACAGAGAAAACACTAATGGAGAAGCCAAGAGGGGGATCAAGTTTAGGGGATGAGTGTCAGGGTAAGAGGATGGTTAAGGTCAACATCCAAATAGAGACGTCAAAGAGGAAAAAAAAAAAAAACCAGAGAAGGAAAAAAATTCAGACAAAAATAGAGATATGGGATAGAAAATAAATCATCAACAAGTCTCATTATTTGTTCATGAAAAGAAATATTTAATAAATATGAATTTCCTAAGACTTTAGGATATGACTGTGTTTAAGAACACTATTCGAATTGCTTATTTGTATATTCTGTACAAATTGAATGGCGTAAATTCCCAACCAAATGGGTCAATCAAAACTGGGTCAACATTGGATAATTATTTGCTTTACTCATTCATTCAACAAAAAATTTATTGACTGTCTATAAGTGGGGGCAAGAGAGCAACCTGTCACGAAAACAAACAGTAAAATACAGCAAATACTATAACAAAAAAACCTCATAATGTTAACAGGAACACAAGTAACAGAATATAATGAAGGACAGATGGAAGAGGCATAATGAACATATGTCTAGCAGCTTTCCTGGAAGAAGAGGCATCTATGTTGGGCTCTTAAAAAGATAAAGTGACGGCCAGGCGCAGTGGCTCACACCTGTAATCCCAGCACTTTGGGAGGCCGAGGCAGGAGGATCACCTGAGGTCAGGAATTCAAGACCAGCCTGGCCAACATAGTGAAACCCCGCCTCTGCTAAAAATATAAAAAATTAGCCGGGCGTGGTGGCATGCACCTGTAATCCCAGCTACTCGGGAAGCTGAGTCAGGAGAATTGCTTGAACCTGGGAGGCGGAGGCTGCTGTGAGCAGAGATTGTGCCTTTGCACTCCAGACTGGGCGACAAGAGTGAAACTCCGTCTCAAAAAAATAAAAAAATAAAAAAGATAAAGTGATTTAATGAGAAGGCTGAGAAGATGAATGGTATTCTACAAAAAAAGAAATAGTGGCCAGGCACGGTAGCTCATGCCTGTAATCCCAGCACTTTGGGAGGCCAAGGCGGGCATATCACCTGAGGTTGGGAGTTCGAGACCAGCCTGACCAACATGGAGAACCCTCGTCTCTACTAAAAATACAAAACCAGCCAGGCGTGGTGGCGCATGCCTGTAATCCCAGCTACTTGGGAGGCTGAGGCAGGATAATCACTTGAACCCGGGAGACAGAGGTTGCGGTGAGCCAAGATCACGCCATTGCACTCCAGCCTGGGTAACAAGAGTAAAACTCCGTCTCAAAAAATAAAAAATAAATTAAAAAAGAAAAGTAATAGTATGTGCAAAAGCAGAGAGATGTCAAAGCATTTCTCATTTTCATGGAATCTCCTCTTGGAGTACTATCTGTATGCTAATAAAAAATCTGATCTTTACTCTGTAGTCCTATGGTAAGAAACATCACATGTGCATTAGAATCCCCTACAGAGGCTGGGCACAGTGGCTCACGCCTATAATTCCAGCACTTTGGGAGGCCAAGGTGGGAAAATTGCTTGACATTAGGAGTTCAAGACCAGCCTGGCCAACACAGCAAGACACCCTAGGGAGCACTCCAGATCCCCTAAAGCATGTGCAGGCAAAAGGTGGGTAAACAGGCAAAAAAAAAAAAAGAAAAGAAAAGAAAATTAACTTCTGTAGAGAATAGGGAGCCACAGAAGATTTTTTTTTAGCAAAAACAGAACCTGGTCAGATCTGTGTTTCGGAAATCCAAAAGTTGGGGCATGGATCAGTGGCTAAGGGAAGAAAATCTGGAGAAAGACCAATGAAGAGGGTTAAGAAGCAACTGTAATGATGCTCCAACACTAAATATTGACTACTACTTACTTAAACATAAATGAACCACGAAAAGAGGCATATAAAGTGCTATAACTGTAATATGTGCTTTCAACACAGTTTCTGAATTCATCTCAAACATCAACTCAATAATCATAAGCAGTTACAGTAAAATGAGATCAGGTACATTAGGAAAAAAAGGGGTGGTGGTGAAGAGTAGCTGTCAAAATTTCCCTGGAAAAGTTGCTCATTTGTTCTGCAATTTAACTTTTATTTTTAAAAAGGTAAAACTACCATAACAAATAGGTTGCTAAATCAAAATTTTGAAGCTACTACAAGGCAAGCACTGCACAAAACTGCAGTACAGTCCATCATGATGATGACGATGGACCTTGAGTGCACAGATTAGGATAATTTCATTTACGTTTCAACGACGTAGATCCTGCATTTTTTTTCTCTGTTGAAACATTTTGTTAACTACATATATTTGTATTGTGAAAGTAAAAACTTGGGACCCTAATTTCACTATGCCAAAAGAAAAAACAGTAAGCTGGAAGCTGAGTCACAAAAGAAGCTGCTTTTCCTTTTGTTTTTTGTTGGGGTTTTTTTGGTTTGTTGTTTTTGTTTTTTTGTTTGTTTGTTTGTTTTAAGTTTTTTTTTGGAGTTTCTGTCTTGTTGCCCAGGCTGGAGTGCAATGACGCGATCTCGGCTCACTGCAACCTCTGCCTCCCGGGTTCAAGCAATTCTCCTGCCTCAACTCAGCTTCCCAAGTAGCTGGGATTACAGGCATGCACCACCATGCCCGGCTAATTCTGTATTTTAGTAGAGATGGGGTTTCACCATGTTGGTCATGCTGGTCTCGAACTCCTGACCTCAGGTGATCCAACTGCCTCAGCCTCCCAAAGTACTGAGATTAGAGGCTGAGCCACCGTGCCCAGCCCCCTCTCCTTTTGTTTCTAAGCTGATAGCTACAGATAAGAAGTTAAATGTGCCCACGGGTAACTACTCAGTGTTCACCTTAACAAATACATAACCAACTATTCCCCACCTGCTCCTTTTCCTTCGCAACATGTGGATTCAGTAATGTGATAATACCCTCTCTCTTGCCCCTCCAGCCTGCTTTTTCCATTTAAATACTGAAGCCCTCAAAATCATCTTTGGAGAAAGACAGACTTGTCTCCCTGGCATGCATCCTTAACCTTGGCAAAATAAACTTCTAAATTGATTGAGACCTGTCTCAGATACTTTTTGGTTTACAGTATGTAAATAAGAATACAAAAAAAGAAAAGCATCCATCTTTTAAAAAACAATTCCTTGACTGGACATCCCCTCCAGCTACCACCCTGTTATTTAGCTTTACTTTACAGCATACTCCTTGAAGAAACTGTCTATCCCAGCAGTCTACAATTCCTTTCCTCCAATTCTCTCTTAAGCCCACTCCAATCAAGTCTTCACTTCCACCACTAAACCAGAAACAACTTGTTAAGGTCACCAATGATTTTCATATTGCTTTATCTTAGTCCTCAATCTAATAGCATCTGACACAGCTGATTACTCACTCGCTCCTTCTTAAAACATTTCACTTGGCTTCACTGATACAACTCAGTCTTAATTCTCTTCCTTCTTTATAGGCGTGCGGCTTCTTGGTCTCCTCTGCTAGTTTCTCTCCCTCTGAAAACATTACAGGATCCCAAGGCTAACTTGTGGGACTTCTCCAGCCACATTCACTCCCTAAATTATTTTAATCCATTCTCGAGGCATTACATACTATCTCTCTGCTAATAACTGCAAATTTATATATCTCTAACCCAGACCTCTGCTGTGAACTGCAGACTTGTGCATACCCAGCTCTCTTCACCATATCTCCACTTAGATTACTAACTTAAAATGTCCAAAACTGAACTCATTACTTCCCCTGCTAAAACCCTGCTTCTTCTGCGCTCTTACCCATCTCAGGAAATGTTAACTCCATTTGTCCAGTTTTTCAGGCCAAACTCAGCCCACATTCAATCCATCATTAAATTGTTGGCTCTGGCTTCAAAATGTATACAAAATGTGGGCATTTCTCCCAATTCCTGCCTAAAATCATCATCTCCCACTTAGGATTACTGCTGCGCCTGCTAAATAATCTCATTATGCGCCACCCCTGACATTCTCTACATAGCAGCTGAGAGTTCTACTTATAACAAGTCAAAACTCTGGTGGCTCCCCACCTTTTAAAAGCCAGTCTCACTGGCCTACAATGCCATATATGATCAAGCATCCCCCCCAACCCAACCCACCTCTCTGACCTCATCTACCAATCATTTCCCCTCAATGCCTGCACTGGCCTACTTGCCACTCCTAGAACAGGTCAAGCAAGCTTCAGCCACAGGATCTTTGTATTCCAGTTCTATCTTCATCAAGTACTCTCTCTCTCCTAATATCTGCATAGATCACATTCTTTCTTCAAGATCTCTGTTCAAATACTAGTTTTTATTACAGCCTTCCCTAACCACCTTAGATAAAACAGCAGCATCACCCTCACATGTTCTTTTCACCTCTTCCTGCTTTTTCTCCACAGCAATGTAATAGATGACATATTACACATATACTTATTTTCTGTATCTTGTCATTAGAATGTAAGCTCCACAAAGGCACAAAATTTGTTTTGTTGACTGAACTATTCCTAGCAAGTGCTCGGAATACATTTCTTGAATGAATGAATGAGAAAAATCCAGACTGAGAATCTATTCTCTAAGCCAGGATTGAAGGAATTTAGAATGTAAAACATCTCAAGTCCTGGAAAAACATGACTGCAAGAAAGGCCACAACAATGGCCAAGTCTACAACTCTAGCTAGTACCAATAATAAATAAAGGTTGACAAGCCATACCATACTACTCCTAAAATGAGGAAAATATACCTGAGAAAAAATTTTAAATAAGGAAAAGAAACAAAACAAAACAGAAAGATGGCCATCCCTGCCTCCCCACCCCGAAAAGAAATATCACCTGGATGTTTCCTATAAAGTGGCCTACCAACTCTGACCAAAATATCATCAAGTCCATTCTACAGACTTAAATAGCTATTATGAATAGTCCCTGTTTTTCTAAGCTAAGGTCTTCAGAGAAAATTATTATATAACTCCCAACCCTAACACTGGCTGCCAAGAGATAATGGTCAGAGAAAGCTCTCAAATTGCCCTAAAGCACTCAGGCTGCAACAAAATATCATTAATATGATGACAACAACAATTCAAAGTACCTTCTGGTATCTGTCTTGCTTCTTTGTCCCTAGCGTATTCACTAGGGCCTTCGTCATCAAAGGTTTTGCAATCTTGACATGGGGGCCGTGTTGGGGAGGAGGGTAGGCAACTCAAAAAAACAGGACTGGAATTTAATTTTGCATTTTAAAGAAAAGCAGGGCCAGTTGTGGTGGCTCACACCTGTAATCCCAGCACTTTGGGAGGTAAAAGCAGGAGGGTCATTTGAGCCCAGGAGTTTCAGCCCAGCCTGGGCAACATGGGGAGACCCTGTCTCTATGAAAAATTTTAAAAATTAGCCAGGCATGGTGGTACATGCCTGTAGTCCCAGCTACAGGTTGAGTACAGGTTGGGAAGCCAAGGCAGGAGGATAGCTAGAGCCCAGGAGGTCAAGGCTGCAGTGAGCCATGATGACACCACTGCACTCCAGCCTGGGTCCAGAGACCCTGTCTCAAAAAAAAAAAAAAAAAGAGAGAGAGAGAGAGAAGTAGAATGCTGGGGAACAGAAAACACTTGCTCAGATACAAGATGTCACTGGGCTTTTCAATACCAGGCACCAAAAGAGAGATCACAGAAGGACCAAAACCCTGAGATGCCCATCATTCCTCAGCTAAAGAGCCATGCCTTGCATTTCTATTCTCACACACAGAACTCAAGATACAGGGTAGGAGACCATGCCAAAGTGAACAGCTGGGAGCAGCGATGGCAGGGAGGAGAGCAGTAACAACTACCATAACAAAGGGAAGGAAGGAGTAATCCCTCATGCTTTTTCTCTTTTCCCTTTCCCACTGTCCTTATCAAGGACAGAAACAGGGTAGATGAAAACAGGAGAAGGCAAAGAACAGAGGGTAAGGATGGCCTGAAGCAAATGGTTGTAGAAAAAAATCAATAGCAAATTCCTTTACCAAGTAACTCTTTGAAAAACAGACATATGAAGTAAGTTAGGAGCTGACCAAGAAAATTTAAAACAAGCCCCTGTCTTACGCAGCTACAAAGTACAAAGCAAACAGAGATTCTTAATTATTTGGAATAATCTGTGGCATTTTTAAGACCAACAGTCTTCAAAGATGATCCAATTATACTGAAACTAAGCTATTGATCAACTTGAAAAAATAAACAGGTAAAAAAACTTCAGTGCTCATGGATCCAACCTTTAAGAATCCTCTGGCTTCCCAATGGCTCCAAACCTTAATATAATCAACCAGAAGTCTTTAAAGGTAGAGAAGTAACTCTAGGACATTCCAAACCAATCAACTCATCAGAGAAGAGCTAAAAACTCAGAAATTACATCTCACATACTATGATTGGTCAATTCACTTAAAAAGAAAGGCCTGTTCTCATTGGTTGATCTCAATAGGCTGAATCACACCCCAGCATCAGCACCTGTAGCAAGCAGAAGTCAGAAGCCAAAGAGGCAGAAAGCCATCAGATACTCAGAGAAAACTTAAGTAGTCAATAACAACGGAAAGACAAGTTCACCCTATACAACCACAATCAGCTTATGACAGCAGGGCACACCAACCACAACTGTTTGTAGCCTGAGGTGGCAGCATTCTACATGCTCATGTCTGTGCTAATACTTCCCTACCCCTCTGCCTCCTCCCTGATGGCTCTTCCCCCATCCTCCCTGACAGGTGTCACATTCTAGAGCTACTCTTCCTCCACCCACTCTTTCATTTTGGTAATTTGGTGTTTCCCAGTTCAGTCTCTTGACCTTTCTGTATTATTTCATCCTATATTCACTCATTCCTCTACTCAGTCCCTATCTTTGACAAGCACACAATCCAGTGGGGGAGACAGATATGTTACTAGAATAGGTACAATACATCACAGTCAACGCTGTGAAAGAAATATAACAAAGTGCTGTGAGCACATATTCATCTGTCATTACCCCACTCAATGTCTTCCAAATCAATACACTGCCTTCCCACTCCGTTGTGTATCAGTTACTAATTCCTATATATTTCCAAAATATCCCGATCTCCACTTCCACCTCAAGGTTTAGCCTTCATTTCTCACATGAATATTTCAACCACTTCCTATTATAAACATAATTCAATATATAGCCACACTGTCACATGAGCAATCTCCCTAAAAGAGATAACATACCATATCATCCCCTTGCTTTGCAACACCTAATCTTTCCAATGTCTAAGAAATGAAGTCCAAATCCTTGGCATGGATAATAAGATAATACTTTTGAAATAGCATCTTTTAAAAGCAGGCTGAGTTCCAGTTCCAATGCTTACTATCTATGTTATCCTTGGCAGGTCACAGTCTCTAAATTTTCATATCCACAAAATGGGGATACTAAAAGAACCTACCTGCTAGGGTTGCTGTGAGGATTAGGTAAGAAACTCCATGCCAAGAACCAGCAAAAAACCCAGCACTCAATGTTAACTATTATCCTGGGATGTCTCATCTATCTAGAATGGGAGTAACCTGCTCCCCAGTGGGAGCAGATTACTAAGGTTTCCTTTCATATATTTTAGAATGATTAACAATAAGAGTTAAAGACAACCCTCTGGTTAATCTTGAACAGACAAAAATTTCAATTAACCAATATATTGCTGTCATAAAAATGTTAGTTTAACTAAAACTTACCATAATTTATTAAAAAACAAGTACACATTTGTATTAAAGTTAGGTTATTTTGTTTTGTTTTCCTATTTAAGTTCAGAAAAAAGAATGAAAACATAATAATGTAGTTTTCTATAATACAAAATACACATAAATGAAATTTTATCTCAGTTGTATATTAACTTTCCAAATATATATACATAACAAAATGAATTCTAGAAGCTTAAGAAAATAAAAGTATGCATCAAACAGGTACATGGCATTCATTCTCAAAAAACACAATCAAAGGACAAAAATCACTGACTTTTTTCTTTTATCTTTTTTCTTTAAAATAGAGATGGGGGTCTCACTATGTTAACAGCCCAGGCTGGTCTTGAACTCCTAGGCTCAAGCGATTCTCCCGCCTCACCCTCCCAAAGTGCTGAGATTACAGGTGTGATCCACCACACCCAGCCACACTGATTTTTTAAAAAAATATATAATATAGGGATTACCCCATCTCTATTAAAAATACAAAAATTAGCCAGGCATGGTGGCGCGTGCCTGTAGTCCCAGCTACTGGGGAGGCTGAGGCAAGAGAATCGCTTGAACCCAGGAGGAGGAGGTTGCAGTGAGCCGAGATGGCACCGCTGCACTCCAGCCTGGCGACAGAGCAAGACTCGGTCTCAAAAAAAATATATATATATATATAAATAAATTTAATAATATAAAATCTATAAAGCCTACAATAAGAAAAAATAGATCAGAAATGTTTTTCAAGAGATTAATATATTTATGATGTTAGTGCTAATGAAAATTGGTGAGAAGATTCCAATAAATTTATGGACGATGGACAAATAAAGGAGAAAATAAAACTAGAAGAATACTGCATTTGTTTGTCTATTATGGACTATGATGTTAAACTGCAAGGAACCTTATCCTCATTTTTAAAAAACAAACTTTTAAAAGCAAAAACCTATAAAGTATGATAGAAATGGTCAACCAAACTCTACTGGAGTCTGTAAATCAATATCTTTTAGAAGTAAATCTAGTAATATTTTTCGGAATTAACAAAACCTTCATACCCTCTGACTTTGTAATACTGCTCCTGGGCCTTTAGCCCAAAGGGAAGAAGCAAAATGATAAACAGCTATATACTAACGGCATTATCTGCAAAATAGTAAACAATCTAGATGTCCAATTATTAAGAAATGACATTGTAACACTGTATAATCATCTAAAGGTATAAAAACTATAGCAAAAATAAAACATCAAATATGAAAGCAAATATTAAGCATTATGTGTATGCTTTATCATATAAAATCACTAAGATATGACAAGAAATAAGAAGAAAAATTAAAAGTTTGTTTTGATTTTTAAAATTTCTTTGACCATTGTTTGTAAGATAAAAAGCCTTTTGGAATTGGTCAGGCCCACACCACTAAGTACACATTTCAACTTTTTAGAGACAGCCACAATCATCAATTTTTTCCCCCAAAATCCTATCACATAGGAGTAAGATAGGCTCCTCTCACAGACAAGCCACACAAGTAATTTTAGCCATGCTATTAGCCAGCTGCAACCTTCTTATATTAAAATCTCATTGTACCATCAAAACTTAACTGTATGTGAGATGTCCATATGGTGATCAGAAGCCACTTGTTATGGGGCATCTGGAGAGAGGGCCCCAAGCACTGAAGTTAAAACTATCTGGCTGAGAGGAATAGTGAAGGTTAGGTTTCTCCCATATCCCCAAATGAATTATCATGTTTCTCAGCCACAAGGGTTCTAAGTCCCTAGGAGTGGCAGCCATGTATTCAAAGAGGGAGAAAGTGCAAGCAGATTTGCACTCCCTCTGAAAAACTGGCAGCTCCTTCATTTCACCCCAAAGCACCATGGAGTAGTGAAAAACACACAATGATGAGGTCAGGAGATATGAGATGTAGGTGAGCCTAAGCAATCTCAAACAAGTTGTCTTTTTAGGCTGAGTTGTTTAACCGTAAAATTTTTGAAGTTGAACCAAATAATCTGTTAATTCTTTCAAGTTCAATATTCTATTGACCCTTTTTTCAGAACACATCCAAGTCGCTCACAACTCCCATTCAAATTGTAAAACAATTAAGATTTAGAATTAGGAGACTGGGGGCAAAAGTGAAATACACAGATGGTCAAAAGACCTGGACTGTAATCCCCGCCATCCCTTTCTACCTGCGTGACTTTGCGCCTCAAAATAAAGTTGTAGGACCAATGAAGCAGCAATCTTTATTGGTCATGCCCTTTTTATTCCTGTATCATAAAATGGATTTTTTTTTAACAAAACTGGAGTTTCATTCCTAACCAGCCTACAATCCCAGCACTTTGGGAGGCCGAGGTGGGCGGATCACGAGGTCAGGAGTTTGAGACCAGTCTGGCCAACATACTGAAACCCGTCTCTACTAAAAAAAAATTAGCCAGGTGTGGTGGTGTGTGCCTATAATTCCAGCTACTCAGGAGGCTGAGGCAGGAGAATCGCGTGAACCCGGGAAGCAGAAGTTGCAGTGAGCCGAGATGAGGCCATTGCACTCCAGCCCAGGCCACAGTGCAAGACTCTGTCTCAAAAAACACAAAAGAAACCCCAAAACCTGGTGGAGACAGACACATAAACAAATCATTAACTACCAGTTGACAAATACTAACTGGAGAGTGTACGAATCAGCTAAGACAAGAGGGATGAAATGTCTAGACAAGCCTCAGAAGTGATACTTTCGTAAGGTCTTCAAGGGCAAGTTGTTTACTAGGTAGAGAATTCTCAACAAAGAACACTGAAAAACCACAGAGGAAGATGTCATCTTCAGAGAACTGCAACAGTCTTATATAGAGAGGGCAGGCATAATGGTAGAAGATGACACTAGAATGGAGACAAATACCACTAACCATGAAGGACTTTGAATTTTATCGATATAGACTATGGAGAGTCACTGAAGGACTTGTAAATATGGATTCAAAGTCCCTTCCTCCAAAATAGTCAAAGGAGTTGAGTCAAAGCAACAAAAAATGCAGGTCTGAATGTGGAAAGGTAGAATTTTTACAGAATTCTTAATAGAGACTTTCGGCTTGCTTTCAGGATGGCTTCTAGTGCTTTCTTAACTATGGCTTATGCTGAAGTACGACAGTATGAATTATGGCTAAAGGGTTCAACAAAGTGTGCATTTTTAACCTGAAGATTATTTGAAGCCAATGTTGTTTAGAACACAAACGAAAACAAAAAATAATAGTAACAAGCTTTCATAAATTAAGAGAAACAGTAATAAAGTCCAAGAGGAAGAAGACTGATTTCAGGCAAACACTCAGGAATATTTACATTTTTATCACATATGGATGACGGATAAGACATGTTTTGAACCCATCTTTTGCAGGAGAGCATCTTAAGTTCCTTTTGGTTAAAGAGCAGCTGCCATCTCTAAAGTCTCTAGTCTAAAAGATGATGCTTTAAAAAAAACAACTGGCCAAATTAATAGGTTCCGTTATATTTTAATGCTCAGGAGAAAAGGAATGCCTTTCATATGGCTATTTTTAAAAGCTTAAAGCTCAATTTCTCTCACTTACAGGAGTGAGCTACCAACACTCTAATCTGAGACCACAGAGTCCCTGCATCAGTCATTTCCACTCCGCTAAGGCCTTGTCTGGGAGCAGCCAGCCTCATTGGTCGGGGAGCCCACACAGATGAATATGCAATTATTGAAATGGAAACAAGCTTCGCCACCAAGGACCACCACAAAGGAGTCCCTTCATTCCTCCTTTTACTTTATCAAGAAAGTAGGTGCATTATTTAAAAATGTATGAAAATACATGTCTAAAGAGAAGAGAGAAGATCTGAACCTACGGCAACGGTGTGCCCCACCAAAGTTTCACCTCAGGATGTGTTTTAGGGTGTGTCTTTCATTTAGCCCAGTAATTGAAAGAAAAAAAAAAATCGAACTCATTCGGGGAGCCCCGGTACTTTCCCTATCCACCCTCACACGCAACCAGGCTCCGAAATCAGAGTGCCTCAGCCTCGCCCTGATTTCTCCTGAAAGGCGGCGGCGCCCGCGGCCCGAGGCCCCGCGCTGTCACAGCCGCAGGGAGGGCGCCCTCCGGCCTCCCGGGTCCGCGCCCGCCCCGCGTCCGGCGGCTCGCGAGGGGCTAGAGAGGCTCACCCTGGAGGCCGGGTACGGGAGGGCGCCACCGCCTCAGCCCGGGAGTCCGGGCCTCCGCCCCGCCCCGGACTGCGTGCCTGGTCTTGGGCTGCCCCCGGCGCCCGCCGCGACCCCGGCCCCGGCTCTGGCCCTGAGCCCGGATCTCACCGTGCGGAGGTCGCGCTGCCTCCTCGGCCGCGGCCCAGCTGCAGGCCGCCCTGCGACCTGCGGGCCCGAGGACGGAAGGTGAGACGAAGGGCCGCCCGTCACATCCCCGCCAGCCCCGCCGCCCAAGCCGCAGCAACCAGCATCGCGTCCGCGGCCTGAGGGAGCGCCGGACTCCAAAGCCGCCGCGCCCCCTCCCTCGGCCGGCGCCCGCCCGGACTCCGCCCTCCAGGGCCCGCGCACCGCGCACGCGCAGTCCCGCCCCGCCGCGGGCCCGTGCGCAGGCGCGAGCCTCACGGGGCTACGGGGACCGCCCCCACCGCCTGATCCGGCCTCAGCCCACCTCTGGCCCCGCCCCGCCCTCACGCCAGGCTTTCCCAAGCTCCGCCTCCGCTTCGGGCCCCGCCCCCTCCACTGACCTTGCCTGGCCGCCTCCTGACTCAGGTTTTTGCTGGGCCCACGCAGTGACGCCAGTCTTGCGGCTGACCTCACCTCTAGCCGTCCCCTGGACTACATTTGCTGCTTGAGTGCGGTCAAACCTGACAGCTCCTCCTCCTGGATGTGAAAAGTGAGGAGTGGTCTGAGCATTGGGCATGACTGAACCACGCACCTGCCTACCGCATCAAAACACAGGATCTTGCTAAAGCTGAGGGGAAGGGGCACCCCAAGTGCTGATCTGGTTTTCCCTTTTTTTTTTTTGAAACAGAGTCTCGCCCTGTCACCCAGGTTGGAGTTCGGTGGCGCTATCACAGCTCACTTGCAGCCTCCTGGGCTTAAGCGATCCTCTCGCCTCAGGCGTGCATCACCAAGCCTCCGAAATAATTACAACTAAGACCACACTAGTCAAAGTAAACTATCACATGTTGACCCAAATACTCGGCTAATTTTTATTTTTTCTTTTTAGAGTTGGGGGAAGTGGTCTTACAGGCTAGTCTCAAACTCCTGGGCTCAAGCAATCCTCCCACCTTGGCCTCCCAAAGTGTTGGGATTACAGGCGTGAGCCACAGCTCCTGGCCAATGTGGTTTCTTTGCCAGAAACCAGGTCTTTCTTCCCTTTGGGGCTTCCATCCCCCAGAGGCCATCTCTTCCCCTCTCGTTTTTCCTCGACACGGCCAGTCCTGCTGCTGAGAGTCCTCAGCCTGGAAGGCTTCCGGGCCTGGCCGGCTGTTTAAAGCTCTGGAGCTGCCCTTACCTGGTTGTAGACTTGCAGTTCTCTGAAATCCTTGTCTGCCCCAACAGCTTGGTTGTAATAAATAACACTTCAGGAGAACTGCTTGAAAAATATCCAGTTCTTTCCTGTCTCCAGATCAATGATACTCAAATGGAAAAAGCAGACGGAATGCCTGATTTGTATAACCACATTTCATTTAATAATACACTTTCATATTTAGAAAATAATGTCTTTTAAATATCAATCCCTAAGATATTTAATGTATTGGACAATAATGTGTGCTTAAAATATTGACAAAGACTAGGTCTAAATGCTGTGCAATCTCTCTTTGGATTAAGTGAGATTAGAAAAGCAAACACCAGGCCGGAGGCGATGGCTCAAGCCTGTAACCCCAGCACTTTGGGAGGCCAAGGTGGGAGGATCACAAGGTCAGGAGTTCAAGACCAGGCTGGCCAATATGGTGAAACCCCGTCTCTACTAAAAATACCAACAAATTAGCTGGGCGTGGTGGCGCATTCCTGTAATCCCAGCTACTCAGGAGGCTGACGCAGGAGAATTGCTTGAACCTGGGAGGTGGAGGTTGCGGTGAGATGAGATCATGCCACTGCACTCCAGCCTGGGCGGCAGAGTGAGACTCCATCTCAAAAATAAAATAAAATAAAATAAAATGCCCAGGCCAGTTGTGGTGGCTCACGACTGTAACCTCAACACTTTGAGAGGCTGAGGCGGGAGGATCACTTGAGCCTAGGAGTTCAAGATGAGCCTGGGCAACATAGAGACCTAGTCTATTAAAAAAAAGAAATTAACCAGGCTTAGTGGCATATGCCTGTAGTTCCAGCTATTCAGAAGGCTGAGGCAGTAAGATTACTTAAGCCCAGGAGGTTGAGACTACAGTGAGCTGTGATCATGTCACTGCACTCCAGCCTGAGTGACAGAGCAAGACCCTGTCTCCAAAAAAAAAAAAAAAAAAAAAAAAAGGCTAGGAAAAAACTTTCCCATAATGCTAATACATGTACATACTTAGTAGAATCACAATAGCATTTTAGTGTATTTTCCTAATTTTATAAGCATCCTTGATACGTTTTATTTGCTTTCAGTTAATTTTCCTGGGTCTTTTCTTTTTTTTTGAGATGGAATCTTGCTCTGTCACCCACACTGGAGTGCAGTGGTGAGATCTGGGCTCACTGCAGCCTCCACCTCCCAGGTTCATGCGATTCTCCTGCCTCAGCCTTCCAAATAGCTGGGATTACAGGCATGTGCCACCACGCCGAGCTAATTTTTGTATTTTTAGTAGAGACAGGATTTCACCATGTTGGCCAGGCTGGCCTCAAACTCTTGACCTCAAGTGATCCGCCCGCTTCGGCCTCTGCTGGGATTACAGGTGTGAGCCACCACGCCCGGCCTGCCCTTCCTCCATCTTCAAAACCAGCAAGAGTAGTTTGAGTCCTTCCCACATTGCATCACTCTGACCTCCTCTTCTGTCTCAGTCTTCCACTTTTAAGGACACATGATTATGTTGGGTCCAACTGGATGCTCTAGAATAAGAACCTTATTTTAAGGCCAGTTGATTAACAGCCTTAATTCCATCTGCAACCTAAATTCTCCTTTTTTGGCATCCTCTTGATGTAAGAGAGAGACATTCTTTCAGGGGAAGTTTTAGGGTTCCATGACAAACAGCACAATGAAACAGTTGATCCAGAGCCCCAGTAGGAGATGATTCTGGAGACCATCCAAAAACAGACAAGTTGGGTGCAGTCCCACACACCTGTAATTCCAGCTACTTGTGAGGTTGAGGCTGGAGGATTGCCTGAGGCCAGGAGTTCAAGCCCCACCTAGGCAACATAGCAAGACCCTGTCTCTAAGAAAAAAAAAATACAACAGACAAGAATCTCTGATGAAATCTCCTGGCTAGGCATGGTGGCTCAAGCAAGAGCTTTGGGTGGCCAAGGCAGGAGGATAACTTGAGGCCAGGAGTTGTGACCAGCCTGGGCAACATGGTGAGAACCCCCCATCTCTAAAAAAATAAAAAATAATAAAAGTTAGCTGGATGTAGTGGTGCACACTTGTAGTTCTAGCTACTCAGGAGGCTGAGGTGGAAGAATTGCTTGAACTCAGGAGTTTGAGGCTGCAATGAGCTATGATTGCACCACTGCACTCCAGCCTGGGCAACAGTGAGATCCCATCTGTAAATAAATAAGAATAAAAGAGAAATCTCCCCCTTTCATCTCACAAATATTTACTGAGCATCCACAGGCACTGTTCTGGATTAAGTCATGAACAAGGACAGGAGTCAATGGGATTGATTTTCTAGAAGAAATCACCAGTTCTTCACAGAAGGCAGTCTGATGATGGGAACTCTCGGCTCCCACAATCACAGAAAGTTTTCCTTGTTGGCCCTAATTTCGAAGACTTTGCATGCCTTGATGCCTTCTGGATCTAGAATCCAGCAACAAGGAGCATCTTTACCAGTAAAAGACAGAGTATCCACAAACTGGCCTCCTGGTGAAGATGTAGAAAGCCTGCTTCTCAGCTGTGAAGATGACAAACGGGAGCAAAGTAGAATGAATTCCTTCTTTTCATTCCCTAAATTGCTTGGCGAGGCCCAGAAAGATGAAAAATAATGTGTTAGTCAGGGTTCTCTAGAGGGACCGAACTAATAGGATAGATGTATATATGAAAGGTTGTTTATTATGGAGTATTGACTCACACGATTGCAAGGTGAAGTCTCACAATAGGCCATCTGCAAGATGAGAAGCAAGGAAGCCAGTCCGAGTCCCAAAGCCTCAAAAGTAGGGAAGGCAACAGTGCAGCCTTCAGTCTGTGGCCAAAGGTCCAAGAGCCCCTGGCAAATCACTGGTGTAAGTCCAAGAGTCCAAAAGCTGAAGAACTTGGAGTCTGATGTTTGAGGGCAAGAAGCATGCAGCATGGGAGAAAGATGAAGACCAGAAGACTCAGCAAGTCTAGTCCTTCCATCTTCTCCTGCCTGCCTTATTCTAGCCGTGCTGGCAGCTGATTAGATGGTGCCCACCCGAATTGAGGGTGGGTTTGCCTCTCCCAGCCCACTGACTCAAATGTTAATCTCCTTTGACAACACCCTCCCAGACACACCCAGGAACAGTACTTTGCATCCTTCAGTTCAATCAAGTTGACAATATTAACCATCACAAGTTCACCCCTTGTCAACCTTGAACCCATACACATCTCCTGAAATCATACATAATCTTCAAATAAAGATAATAATAAGGTCATAATTATGCCTAATAGAATACAGCCATCCTTCATACAACCGGAAGTGTACTAATCCTTAACCTAAATGCTGTTTCGTAAAGTTAACAACACTTAAATGCTAATATGAAGTCAATAAATCTTATGTCACATGACAAAGGAAAAATAAAGGAAATAAAACGAAGATATTTTCTTAGTACAAGTGTACACACGCACAAACATGTTCTTAACAAAAGAAGGAGGAGAGACTAATGACAATTACAGTCCTCGTTGCTGCAACTGGTCATGTGGTCATAGCTGGTCTTGACGACTACCTTCTTCTACTATTCATTCTGTATTCCCCTTGCCCTCAGCAAGCACCTCAACAGGTCATGGTTTTTTACCTGGTAGAGTGACCCAAACCTTCATTGCTGAAGGGTCTGGGCTATTTGTAGTCCTGCCTGAATTGGGTTGTTGTAGTTTCCCATTGACCTTAATCATAGGGCATGGTAATACTAAGAGACACCCTAATGGATCTCCTGTATTCCATTCATATTCTTCTTTACCTTCATTGTTGAGTAGTAGACTGATGTCATCTTGGTAGTATGGCTCAATCAACCCAGCCAACACTGTAACTCCCTTCTTAACCTGTTGACTTAGAGGTAGGTGGAGCCCAAAGTGGCCAGGTGGCAATCTTAACTTCCAGCTTAATGGAATCATTGTTGTGTCTCCTGGTGGCAGCATTCCTCTTTCTGGAACTAACACCTCCAGGCCAGCAAGACATAACGTTGCAGGAACAGGAAGCAAAAATTTTGCTAGTAGGTCACTAGGGATGATGATGAGTGGAGGTGATGGTGAGTGGTGCTACTTCCACTTCCACCCCTTGATTCCTGGATCCATGAATCCTCAAGGAGAAATCCACAGGAGAGATAGTGTCATACATTGGACGCGGATTCAGGGTATATACATCCTGCTGGAGAACTTTTCCCCAGCCCTTCAAAGTATTGTCACCTAGCTGGCATTGTAATTGTGACTTTAAAAGGCCATTCCACCATTTTATTAATCCAGCTGCTTCAGGATGATGGGGAACATGGTAAGGCCAGTGAATTCCATGAGCATGAGCCCACTGCTGCACTTCTTTAGCTGTAAAGTGAGTGCCTTGGTCAGAGGCAACGCTGTGTGGAGTAACATGATGCTGGATAAGGCATTCTGTGAGTCCACAGATGGTAGTCTTGGCAGAAGCATTGCATGCAGGATAGGCAAACCCATATCTGGAGCAAGTGGCTATTCCAGTGAAGACAAACTGCTGTCCTTTACATGGTGGAAGAGGTCCAATATAATGAACCTGCCAACAAGTAGCTTGCTGATCACCCCAAGGAATGGTGCCACATCAAGTGCTCAGTGTTGGTCTCTGCTGCTGGGAAATTGGGCAGTTAACAGTAGCCGTAGCCAGGTCAGCCTTGGTGAGTAGTGGAAGTCCATGTTGCTGAGCCCATTCATAACCTCCATCCCTGTCACCATAGCCTCTTTGCCTGGCCACAGCAGGCAAGATGCCTGTACATTGGCAATATTCCCTTCATCTCTTGTGCAGAGTGCACAAAATAACAGCTTTAGATAAAATTCAGCCCACAGGTACATTTTGTTTGGCCACACCATGATTTTTAAAATTTGAATTCATTACCAAAAATTTAAAAGTTGATGAATTTCACATATTTAAAAAATCGACATTTTCAGTTCTCTCCAATTGGCCAGAGTCATATAAGGCCCTTTTGTCTACACTAACTCCATCCACTCATTTGCTTGCCTGGTTCCTGTAAGCATTGCAGTCTGCCAGCCTGCTATAGAGGTTCCAGAGAGAGTATGGATTCTACATGATTTAGCTTACAAATTCATGGAGAGTTCACATTGCTTCCATGTTTTCCTCTCCTGTGAAGGAAAAATTAAACTAACATGATTGTGAACCTGATATGCACTAGATTTTTTTTTTTTTTGAAAATTGTTGTGGTAAAATACACATGACATTTACTCCCAACCATTTTTAATTGTATAGCTTGGTACTATTAAGTACACTCATGTTGCTGTGCAACCATCACCACCATCCATCTCCAGAACTGTTCTCATCTTGCAAAACTGAAACTCTATACCCATGAAACAACAATTCCCCATTCCCCTCTCCCCCAGCCCCTGGGAACCACTGTTCTACTCTCTGTCTCTATGAATTTCATTACTCTGTGTGCCTCATATATGTGGAACCATACAGCATTTGTCTTTTCATGACTGGCTTAGTTCACTTAGCATAATGTCTTCAAGATTCATTCATGTTGTAGGGTGTGTCAGTATTTTTCTTTTTAAGGCGGAATAACATTCCATTGGATGCATAAACCACATTTTGCTTATCTGTGCATCCACTGGTGGACACTTAGGTTCCTTCCTTCTGTTGGCTATCATGAATAATGCTACTATGAATGTGAGTGTGCAGATATCTCCTCAAGACTGTGCTTTCCATTCTTTTGGTTATTTACTCAGAGGTGAAATTGTCGGATCATATGGTAATTCTTTTTTAATTTTTTGAGGAAATGTCATACTGATTTCTATAGCAGTGTGTGAGTCCATTCTCGCATTGCTATAAAGAAATACCTGAGGCCAGGTGCGGTGGCCCACTCCAGTAATCCTAACACTTTGGGAGGCTAAGGCAGGTGGATCACCTGAGGTCAGGAGTTCAAGACCAGCCTGGCCAAAATGGTGAAACCCTGTCCCTACTAAAAATACAAAAAATTAGCTGGGCGTGGTGGTGTGTGCCTGTAATCCCAGCCACTTGGGAGGCTGAGTCAGGAGAACTGCTTGAACCCAGGAGGCGAAGGTTGCGGTGAGCCGAGACTGTGCCACTGCACTCCAGCCTGGGTGACAGAGTGAGACTCCATCTCAAAAAAAAAAAAAAAAAGAAAGAAATACATGAGACTAGGTAATTTACAAAGTGGCTTAAGTGGCTCACAGTTCTGCAGGCTTTATAGGAAGCATGATGCTGGCATCAGCTTGCCTTCTAAGGAGGCCTCAGGAGGATTACAATCATGGCAGAAGATGAAGGAGAAGCAGGTACATCACATGGCAAAAGCAGAAGCAAGAGAGAGAGAGTGAAGGGGAGGGATGCCACACACTTTTAAATGACCAGATATCTTATGAACTCAGAGTAAGAGCTCACTTATCACCAAGGGGATGGCCAAACCATTCATGAGGGATCCACTCCCATGATCCAAACACCTCCCACCAGGCCCCACCTCCAGCACTGGGGATTATAGTTCAACATGAGATTTGGCGGGGACATATATCAAACTATGTCAGTGACATAGGCAGACCTGCAAAAGCTAAGAAATATATTTTTCTTGTGAGAATTAAATGAATTAAATATCATATAAGAAGCAACTGAAGTTAATCACGAACATTAACATGTAGGCTAACAATAGACCCTTAAGAGACTTAATTATTTAAAAATTCTGAGTATGACTAGTTTTGTAGTTATAAATTTGATAATCTCAATGAAAGAAAAATTTCCCCTGAAAATTATCAAATTTAATTCAAAGTGGAAGAGATCTGGAATGCCTTTTTAAACTCTAAAAGAAACTGTTGCCCAGGTGCGGTGGCTCACGCCTGTAATCCCAGAACTTTGGGAGGCCAAGACAGGTGGATCACCTGAGGTCAGGTGTTCAAGACCAGCCTGGCCAATGTAGTGAAACTCCGTCTCTACTAAAAATACAAAAATTAGTGGGGCATGGTGGCACATGCCTGTAATCCCAACTACTTGGGAGACTAAGGCACGAGAATTGCTTGAACCCAGGAGGCAGAGGTTGCAGTGAGCCGAGATCATGCCACTGCACTTCAGCCTGGGTGACAGAGCAAGACTCCGTATTGAAAAAGAAATTGTTAAAGTTACTCAAAAAATTGATACAATAAAAGATACTTAGATACTTGTATATTTTAAGTACATTATTTCATGTTTTCAAGGAAAAACTAATTACCACAAGAAAACTGTGAATCTGAAAAATAACTTGTACTGAGAATACTTAAAGAACTCACCAAATTAATAATGAAAAGACAAACAACCCAAATTTTGAAATGGGCAACAGTAGTAAATAGACACTTAACAAAAGAAGACACATAAATGAGCACACAAAAACGTGCTTAACATCATTAGTCACCAAGGAAATGCACATTAAAGTCCAATGACATCTCACTTCACATTAACATATAATTTGGCTAAGAATTTCAAAGGACTGACAACACCAAATGTTGGGAAGAATATGAAACCCCTGGAACTCTCTCATATACTGCTGGTGAGAATTTAAAATGATAAAACTATTTTGAAGCTCACTCTGTTAGTTGTTCATAAAGTTAAACATGTCCTCTCTGTGTGATCCAGCAACTTCAGTTTTAGGTATTTACTCAAGAGAAATAAAAACATATGTCCACAAAATGACTTAAGTGAGTACGTTCATAAAGGCCCAAACTGGCAATAATTACTTGTTTATGAACGGGTAAATGGATAAACAAATCATGGTACACACATACAAGAGAATAGTAGGTCAGCATTTAAAAGGAATGAAGTACTGATACATGCAACAGAAGCCAGACACTAAAGAGTGCATACTGTATTATTTCATTTATATAAAATTCTACCACAGAAAAAATTAGCCTATGATGATAGAAATCAAAATAGTGGTTGCCTTGGGGGCAAATGGGAAGATGGTGAAGGAAAAGTCGCATGATAGTATTTTCTGGGGTCCTGGAAATGCTCTGTGTTTTGATTGACATGGTGGTTTCACTGGTGTATAAATTTGTCAAAATTCATTGAACTATTCAAATAAAAGCTGTTCGTTTTAATATAATAATTATACCTCAATTAAAGAGTACTTTTTTTTTTTTTTGGCTAGGCATGGTGGTTCATGCCTGTAATCCCAGCCCTTTGGGAGGCCTAGGTGGGTGGATTGCTTGAGCCCAGGAGTTGGAGACCAGACTGGGCAACGTGGTGAAACCTTATCTCTACAAAAATTAGCCAGGTCTGGTGGCATGCACCTGTAGTCCCAGCTACTGGGGAGGTTGAGGTGGGAGGAGCACTTGAGCCTGGGAGGTTGAGGCTGCAATGAGCTATGATTGCACCTCTGCACTCCAGCCTGGGTGACAGCAAGACCCTGTCTCAAAAAAAAAAAAAAAAAAAAAGTATTTTTAAAAGTCTATTATTTCCTCACTGGTTTAAGATGCTACTTTGTCATGTATTACCTTTTCAAATTCAATTTAGTCTATTTTTATATTTTAAAATGTTCTATATATTGAGCCATTATCAAAATGTTTTCTTTTTTTTTTTTTTTTTTTGAGACGAAGTCTTATTCTCTCACCCAGGCTGGTGTGCAATGGTGCTATCTCGGCTCACTGCAACCTCCCCCTTACCGGGTTCAAGCAATTCTCCTGCCTCAGCCTCCTGAGTAGCTGGATTACAGGCACATGCCACCACGCCTGGCTAATTTTTGTATTTTTAGTAGAGACGGGGTTTTGCCATGTTGGTCAGGCTGGTCTTGAACTCCTGACCTCATAATCCGCCTGCCTCAGCCTCCCAAAGTGCTGGGATTACACGTGTGAGCCACCTTGCCCGGCCTCAAAATATTTTGAATACAGAAACTCAATAATATATTTTAATACCTGGTAAAGCTAGCCCTCAGCCTCAGCATTGGTTTTTTATTTTTTTCCATGAGTTTTCTGGTTATTTTTGTTTCTCTGTTCTTCCGAATAAATTTTATAATCAACCTATCTAGTTCCAGGTTAAAAAGTAGATGGCATTTTTATTGGAATTGCTTTATATTTATTTATTTTTTATATTTTTTGTAGAGACAAGAATCTCACTATGTTAATTAGGCTGGTCTTGAACTCCTGTCCTCAAGCAATCCTCCTGCCTCAGCCTCCCAAAGGGATAGGCATGAGCCACTTTACCAAGCCTGCTTTGCATTTATAAATTAGTTTTATAATACCTTATTTAAAACTTCATCTTTATAAGACTGAATCTTCTTATCCAGCAACTTGGCATGTCTTTCTATTTTTTCAAATTCATTTTTGTGAGTTCAGAATTATTTTGTAGTTTTCATCTTTTGGACATTATCTCTTATTTTTATGCCTGGTATTTTGTGTGCTGTAATAAATGGAGTCTTGTTTTCCATTATGTCTTCTGTTTCTAGTTTGTATGTATGCATGTCTTTGGTGTTTATATGTTAATTTGACTGTAAATATTTCGTACTTTACTATATTATCTTGTTTGTATGAGTTTTCTCACCAATTCTTCAAGGTTTTCCAGACATAATCATGACCTCTGTAAATAGCATTTATTGGCTAATGCTGCCAACATTATGTTTTATAGTACAGGACATAATGAAATCTTTGTTTTTTTCATTGCTTTAGCAGAAAAGCTACTAAGATGCTGACTTTTGGGCTATGATACATTTTTTATCATGTTAAGGATATAGCTATCAATTCCTAGTTTACTGAATGTTTTGTTGTAAAAAAAAAAAGTACACCAATATTGAATTTGCTAAATGTCTTTTCTACATCTGTAGAGATGATCATATATTAATGAAACACTTTGCATTCTCAAATTTCAATTTGACATTGAAACACTGCATTCTTAAAATCAACCCCACTTGATCACAATGCATCATTTAATCTGCTGCCAGGGTCTATTTTAAGTTTTCTGCATTGAAATTCTTAAGGGAGAATTGTCTGTGGTTTTCTTTTATTGGAATAAAAATCTTTGAAATTTATTCCAAACAAATCTGAAATATATTGGAATAAAAACAATGCAATCTTTGTCAGGTTGGGGGATTAATAGTATAATTAATAGAGACTTGTCTCTACAAAAAATACGCTTCCTAAAATGAAATGTCCTGAAATAGTTTAAGTAACAATGGAATTAGCAGATCCTTAAAGATTACGTAGTCCTTTGTGATATCATTTGGCTTAGTGTTTCTTTGTTTTTGTGAAAGAACTATTCAGCCTTTTCATTTCCTCCTCAGAAATTAGTTTTAGACTTTCTGTTTCTACTGGTTTCAATTTTAGTAAGTTGTATTTGTCTAAAAAATACCCATTTTTTCCAGATTTTCATACTTATTTGCACAGAGTTGAACAAAGTACTTTCTTCTTAAATTGCTTTCTATTTTTTACGCTATTATTTCTATATTTATGTATTTGTGTTTTCTCTTCTTTAAAGCTTAAATTAGATAAGAGTTTGTGTATTTTTTGTGTTTTTCAAATATCTAGCTTTTAAATTTATTATTTTTACTCTTCTGTTTTCCAAATCATCATTTATAATTTTATCTTTATTAATTCCTTTTTTGCTTCTCTTGGTTTTACTCTGCCATTTTGTTTTCTATTTCAGACATTAAATTTATTTATATTTATGCTTTCATTTTTATTGCACCAGATACTTAAAGGCATAAATTTTCCTGTAATAACTGCTCTTTGGGAAAAATTCTCAAACCATGTTTTTCCTCTGCTTTCACACCACCACAGCAATCGACACAGAAAATGTCTGTGACCAAATGTGTGAAGTTTTTTCCCCACCAACAAGCAGTGGACACCAGCTGCATATTCTCCAATTCCATTCTGATACTATCTACTTGGAGACAGCATCAGATCCCACAGGTTGAGGGCTCTCAGTCCCTTAAGCTAGTCTCCCTCCCTTTAGACACCCAGTGGCAAGTCCGAGACTCTGGAACTTCTGACTGATCGGCTTCAAGTTGGGGCTCCCAGCTGGGGATGGTGGCTCATGTCTGTAATCCCAACACTTTGGGAGCAGGAGGATCACCTGACGACAGGAGTTTGCCATCAGCCTGGGTAACACATTGAGATCCCATCTCTATTAAATAAAAATGTTGGGGTTACATGACCCTCTTTGGATTTGATTAATTTGCTGCAGTGGCTCTTAGAACTCAAGGAAACACTTATATTTAATGGTTTATTTTATTTTATTTATTTTTTTCTGAGATGGAGTCTTGCTCTGTTGCCCAGGCTGGAGTGCAATGGCATGATCTCAACTCACTGCAAACTCCACCTCACAGGTTTAAGCAATTCTCCTGCCTCAGCCTCCAGAGTAGCTGGGATTACAGGCCTGGCCACCATGCCGAGCTAATTTTTGTATTTTTAGTAGAGACGGGGTTTCACCATATTGGTCAGGCTGGTCTTGAACTCCTGACCTCATGATCCACCCGCCTCGGCCTCCCAAAGTGCTGAGATTACAGGTGTGAGCCACCACGCCCGGCCTAATGGTTTATTTTAAATGATGTAACAAAGGATACCGATGAAAAGATGCATAGGCAGAGGTAGGGGGGAAGGGGTGTGCCACTCCTCAGAAACTTCCCTGTATTCAGCTACCTGGAACCTCTCTGAACTCAGGCATCTTGGGTTTTCATGGAAGCTTCGGGACCTCAGCATTCTTCCCCCAGGGAATGGAGTGGAACCCTCTCTGGAATAAGGGTTTTAGGACTCACAGTCAGAAATGAGGAAAGATTAGAGTCCTGCCTTGGGGCAGGTGAAAGAAGGGGAGGAGAAGGTCAGAGAGATTCTGTTTCCTGAGACTTAACACACCCAACATTGTAACAGAAGACTAACAAAAGTTATGGGAGTTATGCGCCAGGAACTGTGGACAAAGAACAATATACATATCGTAACAACAAACACAGCTACTTTAGCATTATTACAGAGATTATATGTCTTGTTTTTATTATTATTTTCAAGAAATTCAATAATTTTATTTTTTCATTTTCCAAGGAGCTGCTTAAAGGAGTATTTTTAAATTACCAGGAAAAAGGAATTTTCAGATTAAAAAAATCTGTCATTAATTTCTAGTTTTATTGCATTATGATCAGATAATGCAATTTTTAATTTCTTTTCTTTTTTTTTTTTTTGAGACGGAGTCTCACTCTGTCACCCAGGCTGGAGTGCAGTGGCGCTATCTCGGCTCACTGGAAGCTCCACCTCCCGGGTTCACGCCATTCTCCTGCCTCAGCCTCCTGAGCAGCTGGGACTACAGGCGCCCGCCACCACGCCCGGCTAATTTTTTTGTATTTTGAGCAGAGACAGGGTTTCTCCGGGCTAGCCAGGATGGTCTCGATCTCCCGACCTTGTGATCCGCCCACCTCAGCCTCCCAAAGTGCTGGGATTACAGGCATGAGCCACCATGTCCGGCCACAATTTTTAATTTCTATTCTTTGGAATTTCTTGAGATTTTCTTGGTGGCCTAATATTTGGTCAATTTTCATGAATGTTTTATGTTCATTTGAAAAAGAAGGTAATTTCTCTTTTATACATATACAGAATTCAACATTGTTTGGTAGGATCTGTTATTTTGCCCTCCCCATTTAACAACAAATAAGAAACCAAAATTGCAAGACACTAGAGGACAACCTCTAACATGGAAAATAGAGATCCAGGCAAATAAACCTGAAAGGACCTGGAAACTCCAAGAGGAAGAAAACTACTCCCCTTATGCTTCGTTCCTAAAAACTATAAGTGATACGTCCAGAGAAATAAGAAAAAATATTGCATCCATGAAACAAGAATAAATGTCATAAAAAACACAAAAGAGTCCTTCGAAATGAAAAAGATATAGCAGTGATGAAAACTCAATAGAAGGGCTAGAAAATAAAGTTGAGGATATCTGCAAATGGGAGCAAACAGAAAAAGAGATTGAGAATAGGAGAAAAAGATGATCTTGAAAGCTTGCCAAATTCCTGGGGCACTAAGGGGAAGCCCCTCACTGGCAGCTGAGCTGTGAGGAGGTTTCGTGGTGGGACATGGGCTTAAGGGGTTCCCCACACTGGGCAGGGAAGACAGGGGACATGACCACTGCTGTAGACTCCTCTCCCACCACTGGGCCTGCCCTGCTGAGTTGCCTCTTGGTGCAGGGCGCCCCTTCTCTGGTCTGATATCCCTCCTGGGCACTTGTCCAGAACCCCCTAAAGCCCCTTCCTCCATTCAGATCTATTCCAGGCCACACACCACCGATGGGATCATTCATCGATGGCCAGGTTCCCAGCCTCAGGACCCAGAGACCTTGGCCCTGTTCCCTACTCCCAGTCATGTCTTAGGGTGCCAGCTCCAAATCTCTCTAGTACCACTCCTGCAAACACTCATTTTGCCTCCTTTCTCTCATAATAAGGCTTAACATCCTCTCAGGTAAAGCTTCTCAAAAAGGAGCTCTAACTGTTAACAAAGAAAAAAGTGTCTTCCCTCTAAGTTAAGGAGCACCCACCAGTCTTCAGAAACACAAAGACCAATCTCTACTTCTATTGATGAGAGAGGAAATGCCTCCATTCCTTCCAGATGAGTCACTATTCTTGAAGGTGGACAGAAGGCTACTTGTTAAAGCAGCAATATGCGGGCTTCATTTTTATACCCTAGAATAAAACGTGGAATTCCAAGTGTCTCTTAAAACAAATGCAGTAAGTATATGCGTAATGAGGTGGGAAACTACCAGGAAGTATCTTTGTTTTTTTTGAGACAGAGTCTCACTCTGTCACCCAGGCTGGAGTGCAGTGGGTCAGTGTCAGCTCACTGCAAACTCCGCCTCCCAGGTTCAAGCAATTCTCCTTCCTCAGCCTCTCGAGTAGCTGGGATTACATGTGCCCACCACCATGCCTGGCTGATTTTTGTATTTTTAGTAGAGACGGGGTTTCACCATGTTGGCCAGGCTGATCTTGAACTCCTGACCTCAAGTGATCTGCCCGCCTCGTCCTCCCAAAGTGCTGGGATTACAGGCATGAGCCACCACCCCTGGAAACTACCAGAAAGTATCTTTAAGTGAAAAAACAAGTTTCTCTGTGCCTGGGAATTGCACAGCCTCACCACCTTGCTGTAAATCCTGGCTCTGCCACTTGTCACTTCCATGTTATGAGGCTTTGGGCAAGCTACTTTATTTTTCTGTCCCCTAGTTTTCATGTTTGTAAATGGGGAAAAAATTAGGTTGCTATGAGAATTAAGTGAGTTTATGTATGTAAGCCTGGCACGTAGGAAGTGCTAAATAACTAGATATTACAACATGCTCCCATTTATGTGAAAAATTTAAGATGTTACCAAGAAATAGGCTCACTGTCTGATGCACATAGAAGACAATACTAGGGCACCAGCTTTTGAAAAAATAAAAGGCTTTATTGCAAGGTCAACCAGCAAGGAGATAAAAGGCTTTACTCAGATCTGTTCCCCCCGTCTGGGACTTAGGTCAAACTACTTTTTTGTTGTTGTTGAGATAGGGTCTCACTAGGTTGCCCTGGCTGGAGTACAGTGTGCAATCACAGCTCACTGCAGCCTTCACCTCCGAGGCTCAAGCCATCCTCCCACCCCAGCCTCCCTAGTAGCTGGGACTGCAGGCACACACCACAACACCTGGCTAATTGTTAAATTTTTTGTAGAGACAAGATCTCACTATGTTGCTCAGACTGCTCTTGAACTCTGGGCCTCAAGCAATCCTCCTGTCTTGGCCTCCCAAAGTGCTGGGATTACAGGTGTGAACAACTGTGACCAGTCTAATGTATATATTTTTTATTTTTTTATTTTTATTATTATTATTTTTTGAGATGGATTTTCACCCTTGTTGCCCAGGCTGGAGTGCAATGGCGCGATCTTGGCTCACCAAAACCTCTGCCTCCCAGGTTCAAGTGATACTCCTGCCTCAGCCTTCCAAGTAGCTGGGATTACAGGCATGTGCCACCATGCCCAGCTAATTTTGTATTTTTAGTAGAGATGGGGTTTCTCCATGTGGGTCAGGCTGGTCTTGAACTCCCAACCTCAGGGGATCTGCCCGCCTCGGCCTCCCAAAATGCTGGGATTACAGGTGCGAACCACTGTGCTTGGCGAGTAAATTTTTTTATACTAATAGCATATTTTCATGTTATTATTCTTTTTATCCTATTTTATTTATTTATTTATTTTTTAAAGAAACTCAGTCTATCAACATGAATTTTAAGAGGACATAATTCAGCCCATAATGGCAGGAAAAGAGAAATTCCTTTATTTGACTATAACTAATCTGGATTTTTTCCTGAGTCTCTCTCTATTCGCTGTTTTTTGAGAAAAAATAATTACAAAATATTAATCTATTTAAAACTTGGATATAGGTGATCTTTCGGATAATACTGTTTAAGAAGTCTTCAATCAATGTTGGATAAAAAGGCCCAAGATCTCAATGGCTGCCTCCGGTTTTGCTTTTCTTTCTAAGATGGTGTCTAAACATATGGAGAGAGGTTGTAGCTTTCAATACCTTATGGCAGCATTTGGGAGAAGTTGTGCTCCTGCACTAGGAAAAAGTAGAGAGTTGACCTGCTGTTTTGGGGCAAATGGGGGTAAGAGGGGAAGCCACCTGGACGTCCTGGGTCGAGTGGGGACTTGGAGAACTTTTCTGTCTTACAAGAGGATTGTAAAACGCACCAATCAGCGCTCTGTGGCTAGCTAGAGGTTTGTAAAATGCATCAATCAGTGCTCTGTAAAAATGCACCAATCAGTGCTTTGGGGCTAGCTAGAGGTTTGTAAAATGGACCAATCAGCACTCTGTAAAATGGACGAATCAGGAGGATGTGGGCAGGGACAAACAAAGGAATAAAAGCTGGCCACCGCAGTCAGGAGTGGCAACCCGCTGGGGTCCCCTTCCACCTTATGGAAGTTTTGTTCTTTTGTTCTTCACAATAAATCTTGCTGCTGCTCACTCTTTGGGTCTGTGCCATCTTTAAGAGCTGTAACACTCACCAGGAAGGTCCACAGCTCCATTCTTGAAGTCAGCGAGACCACGAACCCACCGGAAGGAACAATGGGACCAGGTAATATTTAAAAAAGAAAAAACACATTTATGGCAGCAGGGAAATATTGGGGTCATCAAGTGAGATGTCTCCTGCTTCCTTTGGTTGTTGAAGCAGTATCTCCTGCCTATCTTTCCAGGCAGAAGACTCCAGCCACAGTTACAAGAAACATTTCTCTTGGCTTGTTCAAAGCTCAGTAGCTCTCCCTGATGCTCAACCTCATTCTCAGACAGTGGACCCTTCTGAGGTCTGCCTGCCAGCCAACTCCGTCCCATCTGGGAAGTTGGCCCAGTAATGGGCCAGGTAGGAAAGGGATGATGGATGATCCCCAGTCTAGGAGAACTGAGGACATTGTGAAGAGGACTCAGGATTCCCAGTTGCCATGCAGAGGATATAGCAAATATAACTTATGTGAGCTGGCATCTGGCTCAGCCTGACATAGTGGATAGGGCTCAGAAGCAGCTTCTCCAAGCAGTGTGGATACCCTAAGTCAGTTGGCAGCCCCTGAGCACTTCCTGACCCATTGGGCTTAGAGCTGGGCTGGGGACCAGGAACCAGCAACCCAGAAAGGCTTCTCTCAAAAACTACGAAAATTGCCCTGGGTCTTTAAGCTGGGTAAACATGCCCATGCCCCACTGCCCAGTGGTGGTGCCAGCGATGGGGAACCATCAGTATAGTGACCCAGTGCCACCTCCCTCACTTCTTCCCAACTGGCTCCTATGCCAATTCTGCCTCCAATTTCCTTGGTACCTGGAGTCAGCTGTGGAGAGGATCCTCATCCCAGGCCTCTGGCCAGTAGCCAGTTCTTCCAACAGAGATCAGAAAAAGATGAGTGCCTCTGAGGAGTGAGTGGCCTGCTCATGTGGGGAGAAGCTGGAAGTCTGTTCCTGCCACTGTGAGTCAGCAGGTGTTAGGCTGAGGCTCTATGCGCATGTAGGTTCCCATGGAGTCAGCTGGGTAACCTGGGCATATTAGAATCCAACCTCTTGAAAGAACAGTTCCAAAATCCTCTGTACCCCTCTGCTCCATTCTACCTGCACACTCCATGCACCTCTCTGGCTCATGCACCGAGCAGGGTGGAAGTTTCAAGCTGAAGTATTTCCTACAGGTTGGAAAGGCAGGAAATAAGAATAGCAGATACCTTTAAAACCAACATCTATAAATTAACTATTGCCATTGCTGGCAGCAGAGGTTCAAAAAATAAACATTAAAATATATTTATTTTCTTTCTTTCTTTTTCCTTGTTTTTAAAGAGATGAGGGCTTGCTCTGTCGCCCAGGCTAGAGGGCACTGGCATGAACATAGCTCACTGCAGTCTTGAACTCCTGAGCTCAAGTGATTTTCTCACCTCAGCTTCTGGAGTAGTTGGGATTACAAGTGTGCACCACCATGCCTGGCTAATTTTAAAAATTTTTTTGTGGAGACAGGGTCTCACTGTGTTTACCAGGCTGATCTCAAACTCCTGATCTCAAATTATCCTCCCACCACAGCCTCCCTAAGTGCTGGGATTACAGGCATGAGCCATGGTGTCCAGCCTTAAAAATCTATTTCTGATGGGATGGTAGTTCATTGCTTAGGGTAGATAGAGATTTAAATTTAAAAAAAAGAAAGCAAAATTCAACATGACAGAGCTGTGACTAGATCAGAATTTACTTCTCCCCCATGGAAAAGTCATGATGAATGTGGTCCAAGGTTGGTATGGAGGCTGGATTCCTTCAAGTTTTTTTGCAGTCCCTCATTCCTAGACTCTGGCCCTTGACAAAGATTCTTTTCTTGGCCAAATTTTACTCAAACTCCTCTGAATTCTTTCTTGAGACAGGATCTCGCTCTGTCACCCAGGCTGGAGTGCAGTGGTACAATCATGGGTGAGCTCACTACAGCCGTGACCTCCTGGGCTCAAGCAATCCTCTTCCCTCAGCTTCCCAAGTAGCTGGGACTACAGGCATGCACCACCATGCCTAGCTAATTGAAAAAATATATGTTTTTGTAGAGACAGGGTCTTGCTGTGTTGCCTAGGCTGGTCTCAAACTGGTGACTCAAGCAATCCTCCCACCTTGACCTCCCGAAGTGCTGGGATTATAGGGGTGAGCCACCGGGCTCAGTCCCTAAATTCTTTTTTAACCAAGTCTAACTTTTGGACTTTTGTGTTTGTCTCTGCATTGAATTAGGGTGGAAGAGGCTAAATTTTTAGGCAGTGGTAATTACACAACCCGCTAAGAGGTCCCATGCTTGAAACTTACATGTATGATGAAGGTGTAACAAAATTGAGATGCCATGCAGCCCTGGGCCCTGAGAAGGATGCTGACTGTTTCTTGTGCAAAGTGACCCCTTGTTTATCTTAAAAGAGAAGCATGCATATTAAGCAGGAAGGATTGCTGATTTGATATCGCTGATCTTGGTCCTAGTGGTATAAATGCTGTTTATCTGATATGGCTGGGAAGGTTTTGTGAATCTGGGCTCCTTGCCAGGCACCAGCATGTCATTGTTGAAAGTCCTCAGACTCCCTTACAGGAAGAGCCATTTCCCTTTTCAGCTCGGTGGTTCTTCGGAGAAATGAAAAGTTCTGTGGCTAGAATGGCTCATTCCTCTCCATCACTGGCAGGAAGGCCAGGGAGAGGGGTGGGGATGGTGCAAGTCTCTGAGGAGGGTGGGCAGAGGGTACCTCTTGTTAGAAACTGCAGTACAGGGAGCAGAGGGCAGGTTTGGAGACACTGCCAGAATGGCCCAAGACATTTTTTTCCAAGAGTCAAAGCCAAAGAAAAGTGATAGCAATAACAAAAATGAGCAGCTCTCTGTGCACTGAAATGGAGCACTCTCCAAGCTATGATGTCAATGGGGAAATGCCAGATACCAAGCAATCTGTATAGTGTGCTCAATCTGTATAGAAGAAAAGAAATATGTGTATATACATAAATATTTATAAATTCACAGGTCATCTCTGGGAAGATACTCAAGAAACTGGTAACAGTGGTTACTTTCACAGAGGAAGATTCCATTACTATGAGATGTGGGTGAAAGGGGACTTAATTTCTACTGTACATATACCCTGTGTAGCTTTTTGATGCTGTACCATGTACATAAAATACCTATTCATAATAGGAAATCAATACAAATTAGAAAATAATAGTAAGAAAACACAACTGAAAAGTACCAGAATCAGTGGTTGAAGCAAGCAGGCTTGAGGGAAGAAAGAGCAGGCAGCACTGGGAACCAAGAATGTGAGATGCAGAAAAGCCAGGAGTTGGGACCACAGTGTGATGTGAATAAGCCATGAGAGCAGGTGGGCGAGTGAGCATCAGAGAGAGGGAGCTGTTCTCTGGGGCTGAGCATTCATGGGATAGGGGGATGGGAGCAGACAGTCAAACTCCACCATAACTCACTTAAAATGGTCCAGAAAAATTCAATCTTGTAAAATGTATGGGATCATGTTATTGAGAGGCTAATGAGATGAAAAGTTGCAGGACAGGTCTTGTAATTGTCTTTTTTTTTTATGTTATCTAGAATCATTAAGAAATAAGATGGCTTTAGAGAGCCAAATTTTATCCTTTTTTCCAAAAAAATTATTTTTATTTTTTTAGAGACAGGGTTTTGCTCTGTCACCCAGGCTGGAGTACAGTAGCATAATCATAGCTCACTGTAAACTCAGCTTATTGGGCTCAAGTGATCCTCCTACCTCAGGCTTCTGAGTAATGGGGACTACAGGTGCATGCTACCATGTCTGGTTAATGTTTTAAAAAAATTTTCGTAGGCTAAGTGCAGTGACTCACACTTGTAATCTCAGCACTTTGGGAGGCAGTGGTGGGAGGATTGCTTGAGCTCAGGAGTTCAAGACCAGCCTGGGCAACAGTAAGACCCCATCTCTACAAAAATTAGAAAAATTAGCCAGGCATGGTGGCACACCCTTTGTCAAGAAGACTACCAGTTACCGGGAGGCTGAGGTGGAAAGCAGTGAGTCATGATTTGTTTTTTGTTTTTTGTTTTTTTTTTTGTAGAGACAAGGTCTCACTCTGTTTCCCAGGCCGGTCTCAAATTTGTGGCCTCAAGTGGTGATCCTCCCCCTTCAGCTTCCCAAAGTGCTGAGATTACAGCCATGACCCACTGCACCTGGCCAGGACAAGTGTTTATAGCTGGGAGTTCCCCAAATCCATCCAGGTCCTGGCTGCATTTGCTGCTATCTGTAACAAGGATTCTGTCCTCGACCAAACCTGAGTCAGGCTCCTCTGACCCTTCTTCTTGACTAGGTCCCTACCTTGGCCTCTGTCTTTGGGCCACTTAGTCCAGCAAGATCCTGCTGAGTCGGTTTAGTGGAACTGCCCCACGTTGGTAGTTGATTACTCTCAATATCTGATCAAATTCCTCACTCCCCACCCCCAATTCACATTATTTATCATGCTGGCCTGCCTTCAGCAAACAAGAATCCGGTTAAGTCAAAAACAAAAGATAAAAAGGGCTGGTGAGGATATGAAGAAAAGAAAATTCTTGTGCACTGATGGTAGAAATGTAAATTGGTGCCACCATTATGGTAAATAGTATGGTAGTTTCTCAGAAAAGTAAAAATAGAACTACCATATGACTCAGCAACCCCACTTCTGGGTATTTATCTGAAGAAATTGAAATCAGGATCTCAAAGAGATACCTGCACTCCCATGTTCATTGCAGCATTATTCACAATAGCCAAGGTATGGAAACAACCTACACATTTCTGTATGAACGAATAAGGAAAATATGGTATAGATGCATTATGGAATATTATTCAGCCTTAAAAAAAGAAGAAAATACTGCCATTGGGACAGCATGGATGTATCTGGAGGATGTTATGCTAAATGAAATACGCCAGACACAGAAAGATAAATACTATCTGATCTACAACTTACATGTGGAATCTAAAAAACTCATAAAAACAGAAAGTAGAATGGTTATTTCCAGATGCTGGACGAAGTGGGAAATGGGGAGGTGATGGTCAAAGGGTACAAAATTTCAGTTAAGAAAAATAAGTTCTGGAGATCCACTATACAGCAGATGCCTATAGTTAACAATACCGCATTGTACACTTAAAATTTTCTAAGACAGTGGCTCTTACATTAAGTGTTCTTACTACACACATACATGCGTGCATACACACACACACACAAATAATAATAATAATAATAATAATAAAGACAGAGGAAACTTTTGGAGGTGATGGATATGTTTATGACCTTGATGATGGTGACAGCCCCATGGCTGTATATTCATCCCCAAACTCATTGAGTTATATACATTATATATGTACAGCTTTTTTCATGTCAATCATGCCTCAATAAAGTGGTCTTTCAAAAAAAAACAGTTGTTCTAGCAAGAGTCCCCCTAGCTTTGATGTTTCCTCTGAGGAATTTTCCATCCACTAACTCCCATTTCACTCAGCTAAACATCACATTTGTCCTTCTTGTATTTACAGTGGAGCTTGATCTCTATCCTCCACACTGCAAAACCCTCACTGCAGTAAGTCCTCTTGAGAAAAGCCTTCCTACCATCCTTAACAAGTGTCTTAAGTAATGTTTCTTTAATACCTGCTAGTAGATGACTGCCTCAACTTAAATATGAGGGCAATGCTAGGTTCTATGGCTGACTTAGACATCCAGGACAGAAACGATCATCTCAGGTGTATTAGTCCATTTTCATGCTGCCATAAAAAACTGCCTAAGACTGGGTAATTTATAAAGGAAAGAGGGTTCAGCATTTCTGGGGAGGACTCAGGAAACTTACAATCATGGTGGAAGGCAAAGGGGAAGCAAGGCACCTTCTTCACAAGGTGGCAGGAAGGAGAAGTGCCAAGAGAAGAGGGAAGAGCCCCTTATAAAACCATCAGATGTTGTGAGAACTCACTATCACGAGTACAGCATGGGAGAAACTGGCCCCGTGATTCAATTACCTCCACCTGGTCTCTCCCTTGACACATGGGGATTATGGGGATTATAATTCAAGATGAGATTTGGGTGGGGACACAAAACCTAACCATATCATCAGGAATCTCGAGGCTCGTTGGTATCGAGTTGATGGGGGACAATGGGTCAGGAGAATCCTGGGAAGTTGGTAGTCATGTTCTCTTCATTTCATTGCCCAGTCTCTCCTCCTCTTAACATCCTCCTTCCTCTGTGGGAGATAAGAATTTTAGCTTGCCCCATTTGAAAAGGAAGAGAGAGTTCAGAAGAGGGAAGAAATAAAGCACCAATCTCAATATATCTAAATATGCATTGTCTTCAAATTCACATTATTTATGGCACAAACTACAGCAGGATTTTCATGTCTTTAGAAATTAAAACACAGTGATAATACTACATGTTGAAGTAATGGATATAGTGAAATCATATAAAAAGATAAGCTTCTAGGCTGGGTGCAGTGGCTCGTGCCTGTAATCCTAGCACTTTGGGAGGCCGAGGCGGTTGGATCACCTGAGGTCAGGAGTTTGAGACCAGCCCGGCCAACATGGTTAAACTCTGTCTCTACTAAAAATACAAAAATTAGCTGGGCGTGGTGGTAGGCGCCTGTAATCCCAGCTACTCTGGAGGCTGAGGCAGAGAATTGCTTGAATCCGGGAGGCGGAGTTTGCAGTGAGCTAAGATCACGCCATTGCACGCCAGCCTGGGCAACAGAGCAAAAACTCCATCTCAAAAAAAAAAAGGAAAAAAGAAAATATAAGCTTCTAGCTTCAGATGTTTTATTATATAAGAAGAAAGATGCGAGGTGTGGTGCTCCTGTGAAGGGATGGTGGAGGTGGTAGTGGCAGAGAAGGCCTCTACAGTAAAAACGGCACCTATGGCATGATCCCATGTGTGTACAATTACATACTTCTATGTGACTGTGAAATATATCTTTAAAGTTCAAAATGATGAAAACAAAAGAAACCTTCCATTCAGGATGTTAGGAAAAACAAGGAAAAAAATCTAAAAATGAAGAACATAACTGTAGGAGACCAGAATATGCTACCCCAAAATATGACTGTAGGAAACCAGAATATACTGCACCAAATATGCTTCTTTGGCATAAGGATTATCTTGAGCTGATTATTTTCAGCAACAGTGGCCACAGGAGAAGCTCTGAAACAGAGTATAAGTTACGCTTTGGTAAAGGAAATTTAAATTTATAGAGGAAATCTCCATTTGTAAGAGTGTCTTCTTCTCTGTACCAGGAAGAGAAGGATGGCTGTGAATCACAAGATACGCAGCCATAAAAAAGAACGAAATCATGTCCTTTGCAGCAACGTGAATGCAGCTGGAGGCTATTACCTTAAACAAATTAATGCAGGAACAGAAAACCAAATACCGCATGTTTTCACTTATAAGTGGGACCTAAACATTGGGTACTCACGGACATAAAGATGGCAGCAACAGACACTGAGGACTACTAGAGGAGGGGAAGCACAAGGGTTGAAATAATATTAGGCACTATGCTTAGTACCTGGGTGATGGGATCAATTGTACCCCAAACCTCAGCATCATGCAACATACCCATCTAACAAAACTGCATCTATGCCCTGAATCTAAAATAGAAGTTGAAAAACTGAAAACAAAACAAAACAAAACTGTACTAAAAAATATACTTTAAAAAAATCACAAAAATACAAAAATTAGATGGGTATGGTGATGTGCACCTGTAGTCCCAGTTACTCAGGAGGCTGAGGCAGGAGAATCACTTGAACCCGGGAGGTGGAGATTGCAGTGACCCAAGATCGCACCACTGCACTCCAGCCCGGGCGACAGAGCAAGACTGTCTGTGTCAAGGAAAAAAAAAGTCACAACTCTAATACTCTAATCCATTGAGAAGGCTCCAATTTCAGTCTGCATAACCTCTCCTGGTCACCTGGTTTTCTGGCTACCTTCCCATAGCTTGCCTCCCTCACACCTTTCTTCCTTTCTGTTAGCTTAAAGCCATGTCTTTGGCATCTCTCACCTATTTATTAGATATATATGTTAATAAACTTCTGTTTGTTAATCTTCTTTTTGGTACAGGATTCCAGAGAAAACCTAGAAGGGTAGAAGAAAAAATATAATAAATATAATAGGGTATTACATATAATTACCTTATATAATAAAGGTAACATAATTATTGAGTCTGAAAATAGGAAAAAAGTAAAATTAATAAGTAAAATCAAATAAAACAGCATAAACAAATAGACAAATTCTGGCAAATGTAATGACGAAAAATAAAACACAATTACTATGTGTACCAGAGACATTTTGAAAACATTAAACTATGTATTTTTAATATTCTATAAATTATATTCCCCAGAAGCCACTCTGCCATTATGGCCCCAGGGAAGGTGACCAAATGTCTACCCCAACCCCCCCCCCCGCCGCCACACACACACACACAACAAAACAAGGCATTAACAATGAAGGAGTGACTTCCAGACAAGAGGGAAACAAAAGAAAGGCTCTCTGGTTCTGGGAGGAAAGTGAGGAGTAAGAAAGAGATGCATAGGATGTCAGACAACAGTGTCCCTGAGTCTATCTCTCTACACATTCAGGTTTAATGTTAAAAAGGAGGAGGATGGCAGATAAAAACTACCTTGGAACAAAAGCCTGAAGTAAGGGGGGTGGGTGGGGGGAGCTTGTGTTTCTCTTCCCAGTTGGTGCTTTGGAAAGGCGCCTCTGAAAAGGAGCCCTCATATCAACCTGGGGGAGAGGAGGCAGCATGGGATGTCCTCAGAGGGAGGGCTGTAGGAAGCACTCCCCCTTCCCCACTCCAATTTCCCTTATGGAAAGCCAGGAATCTAGGATATCTCTTAAGCTCTTGGTAATGTGTGGGGAGGCAGCTCGGTTGAGAGCCAGAGACCAGCCAAGGTACTACCTTGGTGAGAGCAAAGTGACTGCACAGCAAGGCTGTGGTGAAGATGTAGATGAGGGTACTCATTTCCAAAGTGTGGCTTTGGGACTTGCCTCACCTGGGAGCTTGTTAGAAGTGCAGACTCTCCATCCCACCCCAGACCTACTGATCAGAATCTCTGGGTGTGGTGCCTAGGAGTCTGTTTTCACAAACTTTCCAGGTGATTTGCATGCATGCTGAAATCTGAAAGCACCAGTCTAGACAGACTGGCCAGGAGGCTGATGACAAAATGGTCTAGGCATGGAGGGCTTGCAGGAGTTTGCACAGGGAGGTTCCCATGAGGCCAAGGTGCCTGCTCCACTCCATGGCCAGATGTGACAGGGCACATAGCTGGGGAGGCTGCTGAAGACACGCTGTACTCCCCATCAGCCCAGACGCTGATTTCAGAAGTAGGAGACTGAATATTGACAGAATAATCAGAGACATAAACCAGAGGAGATTGCTAAACTTTTAAATGGCATGTCTAAGTTTTCCTCATTATTACACACAATGGAGACTATCTTATGATCATTGCAGAGAAAATTAAAAGCTATATTCTTTGGACCTGAGTAGACTGTGTGAGCTTTTTATCTCAGCACACACACAAAACTTGGAATAATAAAATGCTGTTTGTGATGGACAATGGGTACTAACAAAGAGTAATACAAACATGAAAAGGAATACTAGGCAGCCATGAAAAATTATTGTTGACTTTTTTCTTAAATGGAAAAAGAAAACTATAAATGATCTACTCTTTTTTTTTTTTGAGACGAAGTCACGCTCTGTCACCCAGGCTGGAGTGCAGTGGCACGATCTAGGCTCACTGCAAGCTCCGCTTCCCAGGTTCACGCCTCAACCTCCCAAGTAGCTGGGACTACAGGCGCCTGCCACCACGGCCGGCTAATTGGAATATTACCCTTTTCCCCCAAAGATAACCACAATATATTTGGTGTATATATTTCAAATCTCTTTCCTGTGTGTGTGTGTGTGTACGTATATGTATACATATATACACACATGTGTATATATGTATGTGTATATATGTATATGTGTATATATATGTATATATACATATATACGTATATATATCTCTTTCCTTTGTGTGTGTGTATACATACATGTATACATATATATATACACACACATATATACGCGTATACACAAAATATACACTATATACGCACATAACTCCAATGATCTATTCTTAACTGGTAAAAAGAAAACTATAAAACAGTATCACAAAACGAATTTTTGTAAGGAGTTATGTGTGTATATAGTGTACAAATATATTGTGTGTATATGTGTAAATATGTGTGTGTATGTATATGTATACATATATGTATACACACACACACAAAGGAAAGAGATTTGAAATATATACACCAAATATATTACGGTTATCTTTGGGGGACAAGGGTAATATTCCAAGTAGCTTTTGTTTTCTTTTTTTGCTCATATGCATTGTCTATTTTTTTCTTTAACGAATATGAATTTTTGTGTGTGATTAAGTTGTATAAGGAGGTTTATTAAAGTGTGCTTTAGGAAAAAGAAATCCTGTATTTAAAATGAGGATGGCGGCCAGGTGCGGTGGCTCACGCCTGTAAGCCCAGGACTTTGGGAGGCAGAGGCAGGTGGGTCACCTCAGGTCAGGAGTTCAAGACAAGCCTGGCCAACATGGTGAAACCCTGTCTCTACTAAAAATACCAAAATTAGCCAGGCGTAGTTGTGTGTGCCTGTAGTCCCAGCTAGCTACTCGAGAGGCAGAAGTTGAAGTGAACCAAGATCACGCACTGCACTGCAGCCTGGGCACAGAGCGAGACTCTGTCTCAAAATAAATAAATACATAAATAAAATAAAATGAGGATGGAGTCTTCTTCTTATTATTTTTATTAGAGACAGGGTCTTACTCTGTCACCCAAGCTGGAGTGCAGTGGCACAGTCATAGCTCACTGCAGCCTCGAACGGTTGAGCTCATGGGATCCTCCTACCTCAGCCTCTGAGTAGCTGGGATTTCAGGCACCAGCCACCTAATCTGGCTAGGATTGCTAAAAAATAGTAATAGCTACAATGTATTATGTGCTTATTAAGCAGTGGGTCTTGCTCTGAGCACTTTGCATGTATTTATTTATTTAAATCTCACAAGTGCCCTGTGAATTAGGTACTCTTATTACCTTATTTTACAGAGATAGAAGCTGAAGCCGTGTGTCCCCGCATGTCACACAGTTGGAAAGTGACAGAGTCAGGGTTCTAGTTGAGAAAATAGGATTGATGCACCTGTACTCTTAGCCAGCACAGTGTTGTGTTTTAGATACGCCGTTAACATGGTATAGCCACACAATGAGACCAGATAGCATTTGCACCAAATTCCAAAAGATACATATTGCATAAAAATGCCCACAAGATAATGTTAAAAGGAAAAAGCCATACACAGAGCTGTGTGAAACTGGAGAGTTGACCTGGTCTTCCCCAGTGAGGAGGGATCCTCTCTGGGGGTCCTCAGCATCAGGAGCTCTTCCCTGCTGGATGGCTGGAAGAGCATGACCTGCTGGATGGCTGGTCTCTACCAGGTCACCTGGGCCCTGGCTGCTGCTGGTCCTCCAAGGCAGCACAGAGATGGTAGGGCAGTGCATGAGGCCCCTCTCCTCCAACCCCCTTGCAAGCCCCAGGGTACCTGCTTCCTACAGCAGCCATCCCAGAAGGCATATTTTCATTTTACAGATGGTTGGGGCAGGTTTTCTTTATAGATGTATAAATTTTTAGTAAAAGTTATACACAAACATGGCTAAGAGTTCTAAGAGGATACATGATGAAGATAATGATAAAGCACTGCTTTGTGCCACCTCTGACCATACCCTATCTCTCCCCAAGCGTACACTCATAGTTGTAGTTTACTAAATTCGGACATTGCTGCTTTACCTCCTATAGATCATGATTTAGCTCTCTTACATCACCCTCCCCTCTCTTCATTCTCCCAATGTAGCTCTATTTCTATTTTTGGTCAAATCAATAAACAGGCTACCTTATTAGGTCCACACTGACAATGTTCTTTGTAGAGCTAAGGAGTGCGTTTTGACCACATTGTCCTTCTTGTATAGCTCTGTGTCTTTCTTTTCTAATGTCCTAACATTCTTTCTTTTCTTCCATTAGACAATAAACACAAAAACAAAGTCTCTGTGGTATCAGATATAGAATTATCCTCTTTTTTTTCTCCCCCCAGGAGAAAAAGCTCCCTTCCAATGACCTCTGTCTTCCTACTACAATCTGGGCTGTCCTGACATAATTTGGGGGCTTTGATTTGGGCAGTTGAGGAAGAAGATTTGCTTTATTGAAGGTAGTGATTAGCACTTCTCCCCCAAATCCAAAGGGATAGGGGGCAGGTGTGGTGGCTCACGCCTGTAATCCCAGCACTTTGGGAGGCCAAGGAGGGCAGATGGCGAGATAAAGAGTTCGAGACCAGCCTGGCCAACATCGTGAAACCCTGTCTCTACTAAAAATACAAAAATTAGCTGGATATGGTGGCACACGCCTGTAATCCCAGCTACTTGGGAGGCTGAGGCACAAGAATCGCTTGAACCCAGGAGGCGGAGGTTGCAGTGAGCAGAGATTGCGCCATTGCACTCCAGCCTGGCGACAGAGCGAGACTCCGTCTCAAGAAAAACAAACAAACAAGACAAAGGGATGGCAATGGGTTGATGGGCCCCTCACAGAGGGTGTAACTGAGGACACATCCCAGGTCCAGCCTTGCTATGGTGATGCATCGTTCTTTAAACCTCCATTCCGTTTTGGGCAACAGAGTCCCCCCGTCTGAGCAACAGGATCTCCTGCCCCACTCCCATCCCTTTCTATGACTCCAGTGTCTTCCCTTAGTCTGATTCTTTGATCCTGAGCAGTCCCCAGGCTTCAGCAGATGGTCAGGAAGCCCCCCATTGAAGACGTTCCCTGTGCATCCTGGAATGGGAGGGACTTCGGTGCTCAGATACCAGGGGTCCAGGTTGACACTACCACTGGGTCAGCTTTTCTTGTCAACTTCCCTCCCAGTGTGACCCTTGGGCTCTTCTGCCTCCTTAAATTATGCACCTGTTACATCAAGCATCGCCACCCACATCTCCCAAGGACAAACACTAGTACCAACTGTCAGGGACCATGCCCAAACCCACAATGAGGAAGGAGCCCTTTCCTTAACATCCTCATAATTAGGAGCACGCCTCCCTTTTTCCTGGGAGTCAGTACACCACTTTGTTATGCTGCGCCTGTGTCCTGTTTGGCTTGCTTCCTGCCTTTTGGGGCCAGCCTGAAAAATAAAAAAGCCACATTATGCTTCAAAGGAGGCTCCCTTGGTTACCCTGAGAGGGGCTGTGAAATGGCCTTTCCAAAAAGACCTTCATTTCGTTTTTAGCCAAGAGTCTTTGTTCTCCCAAGTCCTTCTGAAGGAAAGGGAGATAACAGCCAAGGATGTGTTACATGTTTCGTATTTTACATATATTGGTGGAAAACAGGCTGGAAGAAAATATACCGGTATTTTAGCTGTTGTTATCTCTGGATATGAATGTAGAAATGATACTTTTTCTTTTTCATACTTTTCTGCATTTTTCTTTCTTTTTTTATTCGTTTTGGTTATTTTCTTTTTTCCCTTTCTCTCTTTCCTTCCTTCCCTTCCTTCCTTTCCTTCCCTCCCTTCCCTTCCCTTGCCTGCCTGCCTGCTTTCTTTCTTTCCTTCTTTCCTTCCTTCCTTCCTTCCTTCCTTCCTTCCTTCCTTCCTTCCTTCCTTCCTTCCTTCCTTCTTTCTCTTTCTTTCTTTCTTTCTTTCTTTCTTTCTTTCTTTCTTTCTTTCTTTCTTTCCTTTTTAGACAGAGTCTTGTTCTGTCACCCAGGCTGGAGTGCAGTGACACGATCTTGGCTAATTGCAATCTCTGCCACCTGGGTTCAAGCAATTCTCCTGCCTCAGCCGCCCAAGTAGCTGGAATTATAGGCGTGCACCACTAAGTCCAGCTAGTTTTTGTATTTTTAGTAGAGATGGGGTTTTGCCATTTTAGCGAGGCTGGTCTTGAACTCCTGGCCTAAAGTGATTTGATCGCCTTGGCCTCCCAAAGTGCTGGGATTACAGGCATGAGCCACTGCGTTTGGCCCACTTTCTGCATTTTTCTAATTGCAGAAACTATATCTAATTTTTGAAACTATGTCTACCATCTGGCCGGGCACCATGGCTCACACCTGTAATTTCAGCACTTTGGGAGGCAAAGGCGGGCAGATCACTTGAGGTCAGGAGTTCAAGACCAGACTGGCCAATGTGGTGAAAACTCATCTCTACTAAAAATACAAAAAAATTAGCCAGGCATGGTGGTGCATGCCTGTAGTCCCAGCTACTCGGCAGGCTGAGGCAGGAGAATCGTTTGAACACAGGAGGTGGAGGAGATTGAGCCACTGCATTTCAGCCTGGGCGACAGAGGGAGACTGAAAAAAAAAAAAGAAAAGAAAAGAAAAGAAAGAGAGAAAGAGAAACTATATCCCCATGAAATGCTATTTAACAAATGTTTAAAACTATTTAAATATATACAACATAGCAGGAGTAAAAGAGGTCATTTTGAGTTTGAACTGGAGTCGGATCTATGTGGACACATCTGCCACTGGTGTGCTGGGAGCAGAGGCCTCCTTTGTGAGGATGGGCACCCCAGAATGTCAGAGATGGTTAGTCACAGCTGTTTCCCTAGCACCAGCAGTAGGCACTCAAAATATGTTTTTAAAACACACTAGTGAGTGAATGACGGGGGAGGAATTCCTGTAGGTTGAGCCTGATCGAGTCAGGAACTTGGTTGGCACCAGGGAGGCAGCCAGACTAGGCGTCCCTCAGCTTTGTCTCTCAGCCCAGCCTTTAATGTCCTGGGAGAACAGGATGTTGTAAGTAAAGACGGAAAGGCCGTCATTATAACAACAAACAATCTTGCTTTAGAGCTGCACAAAGAAAATGCATCACAGAAGGCAGGGAAAGTATATTCACTGCCCTGCTTCTCTGTAGGCCACCCACATTCTTTGGCAAAGGGGACTTCTCTGTGAAACAGAGGTGAAGCCCATTCCCTGGAACTAAAGTGCTTGGTGAAGCAACAGTAGCAGCCAGCAGCTTAAACCTGGTTTCAAGCACGCTGGAGGCGGCTTCGGCTTTGTTTTCACCATGTAGGCTACTGTTACAAAACTTCATTAGAGAACAAGACACTCTTAAATTTTTCTACTTGTGGGGAGGGTAGTGGCAGTTTCTGTTTGTGTTTCCTCCCACCCCCACTTGGTCAAGCCTAAAGCTTATTCTTGAGCATCAGGAAGCAGAAGCACAATGGGAAGTGGGACTTTCCACTACAATCATCCTTGAGTATGAAGTCTGGGGGCTAATCCTTTCTTGTTCACATGTACAGATTAACAATGCAATGCCCGTATGGGTGTTCACAGCATTTTTGCCAAACCCCCAGGCTCTCTGGGACAGAGACCTTACTATTTGGTTCAGGTGACTACTTTCTTCACTCCTCGGTGATGTACCTGCATGAAATGTCCCCAGTCATCATTGCTCGGCAGTCAGAAACTGAGGAAGGTGGATGTTCTCAGTCCAGTGGGTCTCTGGACATCAGTTGTCCACTTGAGGTACAGGAACAAATCTTTTTTTTGTTTGTTTGTTTGTTTTAATTTTTTTGTTTTTTGTTTTTTGTTGCTCTTGTTGCCCAGGCTGGAGTGCAGAGACACAATCTTGGCTCACTGCAACCTCCGCCTCCCAGGTTCAAGCGATTCTCCTGCCTCAGCCTCCTGAGTAGCTGGGATTAGAGTTGCCCGCCACCACGCCTGGCTAATTTTTGTATTATTAGTAGAGATGGGAGTTTGCCATGTTGGCCAGGCTGGTCTCGGACTTCTGAGCTGGTGATCCACCCACCTTGGCCTCCCAAAGTTCTAGGATTACAGGTATGAGCCACCACACCCGGCCCAGGAACAAATCTTTCTTACCTCATTTTTATCTCTAGGTTATGGAAAGGGGTGATGGGGGTGGGGGAGGATCCTCTGCATTGTCTTCCCTAAAAAATAGGATCAACTGAGGAGACTTTTGAGCATCCCTTGGAAGCAAACGTGGACTGAACATACCTGTCTAGGTGTCCACATACTCTCTTCAGACCCTGTGATGGCTAATTTTTCTTGTCAACTTGGCTAGGCGATTGGGGCCAGTTGTTTGGTCAACTAGTCTGGATGTTGTTAGGAAGGCATTTTGTAGATGTGATTAATATTTACAATTGGCAGACTTTAAGTAAAGCAGATTACCCTCCATGATGTGGGTGGGCCTCATCCAATCAGATGAAGGCCTTAGGAGCAAAAGCTGAGGTGTCAGGGGAAGAAGGCATTCTGCCTCAAAACTGACATAGAAATCCTGTCTAGATTTCCAGCCCACTGGTCTGCCCTGCAGACTTTGGGCCCAAGATTACAATTTCAACTCTTGTCTGAATTTCCATCCAAAGGGCCTGCCGTAGATTTCAGACTTGCCAGCATCCACAATTGCATGACTCAATCACTTAAAATAAATCTCAATCTTTCTCTTTCTTATTGTTTCTGTTTCTCTGAAGAACCCTGACTGAAACTGACAAAGCCTCTCTCATTGACCACACTCTGAGCTCTCTTCTCAACTAGGCCTCCTCCATGGCCTGCTGAGCCCAGTTTTAGCAAAAATTCTGCTGAGGCAGTTTATTGGGAATCCCCCCTGCCCTTGATATCTAATCAGGTCTCTCTCCCCTATCCCAAGTTCCCCATAGTAATTCTCTGTCCTCTGCCTCACTGGGCCCACTGGCTATAAATCCCCACTTGTCCCTGTTTGTATTTGAAGTTGAGTTCCATCTCTCTCCCTGTCCCCTTCTGTTTGGGCTGCTATAACAAAATATCATCAACCAGAAGGCTTATAAGCGACAGAAATTTCTCTCTCACAGTTCAGAAGGCTCAGAAGTCCATGGTCAGGACATCAGCAGATTCAGTGTCTGGTAAGGGCCAATTTTCTGGTTCGTGGATGATGCTTCCTGGCTGTGTCCTCATATGATGGAAAGGTTGAGGGGTCTCTCCCAATGCCTCTTTTAGAAGGGCACTGATCTCGTTCATGAGGGCTCTGGCCTATGACATAATCATCCCTTAAAGTGCCCACCTCCTAATTCCTTCATCTTGGAAGTGCAGTTTCAACTTATGAATTTGAGGGAGACACAAACATTGAGACCATAGCACTTACCTATTGCAATGCTCTTAAATAAACTGTCTTGCCATTTTTAACAAGTGTTTGGTGAATAATTTCTCTTTAATAATACAGACCCTATACCTAAGGCCAGTAACTATAAGGACTTTATAATACTCCAGAGTCAGACTCAATTTCTCATCTGGCTGCTGCCTCCTGTGTTCCTACAGCAATCTGAAGTACTGAAGTCAAAAACAGCACATGGGCCTTGCAGCATCTGGGGTGCAGCAAGCAGGGTGAAGGGGGAGACTGCCTTAGAATGGAGGGTGGCAGCTCCAAGGAATGGGAAAGCTTCTCAATCCCTTTGGTCTAAGTGGGAAAACAAAAGAGCTGGCAGCAATCTGGGGTGAGTTAGGGCCCAGGAGCTAAAAAGCAGGCCGGTTTCATGATAACGAGCTTCTTTTTTGTGTAGGATGACTGTAGCAAGTTTATCTGCAAGACCCACAGGGACCTCAGCAATGACACATTGTGGGGTAGATTGGAAAGCCAGATTAGGTAATCACAGAGCTGGAGCACCTCTCTAAGAACCAGCTGGGGCTCTGCAGGGGTGTGACAAGTGCTCATCCGGATGAGGGACTCACAGAGACAACTGGCACATTAAACAGATTGCACTGTCATCTTCCTGACAGCACGCCCACAAAGGACCATGCTCAGCTGTCATCTTCAAGTGTGGGAGCAGCTTCCCTCCAAGCCCTGGGCAAGAGGCCACAAGATCCAGGTGGGGACCCAGCCTCAGACAAGTGTCCAGTAGTGGAAACTAGTAGGAAACCAGGACAGATGGGCAGGGACAACAGGGCAGAGAAGGTGAGGCCTGAGGCTTGGTGGGTACCCCAAAAGAGGTTTGGCTTGGTACAGATCATGAGTTGAGGCCATGATATCCTCCTGTCTGGTAAGGAATGGTTCCAGACATGGCTGGGGTTGCTGCTTCTGAGGAGTGTCATGAAGACTGCAACAGGGAAGGCTTGGGGCCCTGAGGCCAAGTCCGTCATGTCATTCCAGCTCCCCTTCAGGGAATATGGAGATACACTAAAGGAATGTCTCTCTTTTATTGTTGAAAATGTGCACCCTTTCCTTCAGTGGCCTGCATCGCTGCACAGAAATAATAATAATAATAAAACTACCTAAAGTTTATTGAATAATTTCCTTAGGGAAAGCACATGACATACATAATTGCATGTAAACAACCTTATAGTTCCCATTTTAAAGCTACAAAACCCGCCGGGCACAGTGGCTCACCCCTGTAATCCCAGCACTTTAGGAGGCCGAGGCAGGTGTATCATGAGGTCAGGAGTTCAAGACCAGCCTGGCCAACATAATGAAACCCCCTCTCTACTAAAAATACAAAAATTAGCCAGGCATGGTGGCGGGCGCCTGTAATCCCAGCTACTCGGGAGGCTGAGGCAGAGAATTGCTTGAACCTGGGAGGCAGAGGTTGCAGTGAGCCGAGATTGCGCCACTGCACTCCAGCCTGGGCAACAGAGCGAGACGCCATCTCAAAACAAAAACAACAACAGAAAAAAAACCCTGAGGCTTATGGAGTTAGTGCCCCCAAATAACACAGCTGAAAACTTAAGTTTAGCACAGTGAAAACTTAATGCGAATGTAGACAATCTGAGTCAATACTTAACCACCATGTTATTATCTTAGCATAAAAGTTCATTCTAAAGTATGCTGACCTGACCACATCTCAGGCATACTGAGATTACTGACAATAGCTTTAGGACCAAATGACCAGGAGCCTAAATTTGCCTCTGCTATTTCCTGGCTGAGTGACCTCAACATGCACTGCTTATTGGCAATAAGAGTCAGATTCTTCATCTATAAAATGAGGATGGCAATGTATGTGGTATGTAGTAATCATCCGATATGATTACTTTCTGGTTTGAAACCCATCTTGAAGCCAGGCCTGAGATGTGGTCAGGTGAGGGCCCCATTCTGTTCATTGGGGACCTTACCACACACAAGGGGATCTCTAGGTTGGCATAGTCATTTCCTCAGGACATTACCAGCCTAAGTCCTCATCTTCTGGAACAGTCTCACTTTCTCCCACTGAGTAGGAATGTAGCTATTTGTATTCTCTTTCTAGAAGCAAGAGGACCTCTTCTGAAGGGTGAAGAGGAGGTATGAAGACATCAGCATCACCTGGATTCAAAGAAGAGAACTGACCATAATAAATTAGAAAACAATTTGTATTACCTGCTTCAAATACTCTTTAGTTTTTAGACAGGTTGATAGTCCAAAGTGTTGTTGACGTTTTGGAAATAGTAGCATCCAAAGCGTGTAAGGAGCTGGGCTTTAGAATGAAAGATCTAGAATTAAATTCTTTTCCCACTGCTGATTAGCTGGGTGGCCTTCAGGGAGTTGCTTAAATTCTCCATGCCTCAGGTTCTTTGTCAGTAAGGAAAATGCTGCATGGGGTTGTGACTAAAAACAAAATGATGTTTATAAAGCAACTATCCTGGTGATGAACACAGAATGCAAGTTCTATCAATGTCCATTCTTTTCTTCTTCTTTGTTAAAAAGGTATATGTGTGTAAAGACAACTCACATCAGGCTAGAAAGCCTTGGTTGATTGAAGTTTCATTTCATTTTAAGAGATTTCTTTTTCCTGGGGATCTCCAACTCTGCTAGAAAGCTTATAAGTCCACATGTTGCTGGTGGGCTGAAGTCAGAGCCCTTCTAAGGACACCAGTGGGATCATTCAGCACTAGGACTAGGACAGCACTGGCTCTCTAGGTTTCCCTGTTCCAATTCTGTGGCACAACTTCTGGCCATGGTGCTGAAAGACACTTTTCTTGATTTCCTAACTACTTTCCCTTCTCTCCACTTCATTCAGTCACAGCGTGGCTCATGGTCTTGTGGGCAGCCTGGGCTGGCCCCTGGTGAGTCCCCATACATAAGCCTCACAGCTCTTCACTGGAGCCTTTTGCCCAACTTAGGAAGACGAAGAATTGAGGTTGGAAAATAGGAGACAGGTCAGTTCCAAAAATTTCTGATTCAGTGTTCATTCTAATGAACAGCTCCCTGCTCAGAAATGTAATAACAATGCTGATAGTTAGCATTCATTTAGTCCCTACTGCTTTGCCTGTATTATTAAATTAAGTAATGATATCTTATAAGCAACTCTGGCCTGATATATAATAAGTACTTATAACTGTTGTTTTTGCTATTGTTATTTTCATTTAATTCTCTCAAATCTCTGATGAGCAGAAATTGCCATCCTCATTTGACAGATGAAGAATCTGACACTTATTGCCAATAAGCAGTACCTATTGAGGTCACTCAGCCAGAAAACAGCACAGGCAAAATTAGGTTCCTGGTCATTTGGTCCTAAAGCTATTGTCAAAACATTACACTACCTCTGAAGATCCTTCTGGCCAAACAGGCAGAGGTCAGTATGATTACTTGACCCAATCTATTTCTTCTGAGCTCAATTCAGTGGTGCGTTGGGGCTCATATGAGCTTGCAAGAACCAATTGTGTGCATTTCTTCCCAACTCTGTGTTGGTAGCATGATGTCAACCAGTGGGAATATTTGCACCACACAACTAGGTAAACACTGCAAATCAGGGCTTTCTAAATTTTTCTGGAGATATGGATTAGCAGTACTTAACTAGCCAGGATTATTAAAATAAGACATGGGTAATGTCAAGGACTATCATATATGCCTGTGGATTTTAGTCTATGGTTTTCTGACTACATATATACCATGAGAGAGAAATGGGATTCAACACAATTGGTGTTATTTATTTCTGCATAACAAATTACTCTGAAATTCAGTGACTTAAATAACAATAAATATGTATTATCTCTCAGAGTTTCTTCGGGCCAGGAATTTGGAAGAGACTTAGTTGGCTCTGTTGGATGGTTCTGGCTTGGAGTCTCTTATGAAATAGCAGGCAAAATGCCAGCTGGGCCTCCAGTCACCTGAACAAAGTTGTGCCACTCACATGGTCGGCAAATTCGTGGTGGCTATTGTCAGGAAGCCTCAAGTCCCGATCACATGGACTTCACAGAGGGCCACTTGAATGTTTTCACAATGTGAAAAGATAAACAACAGCCTTCTCCAGGGTGAATAATCTGAGAGAGCGAGGTAAAAGCTGCAACATCTTTTATGAACATCAAATTCTGCCATTTCCACAATATCCTACTGGTCACATATCAGCCCTATTCTGTGCAAGAGATAACTACACAAGGGCATGAATAGCAGGAGATGAGAATCATTGGAGGAATCTTGAAAGCTGACTACCATGATTGTACAGAGAAATTGTGATTCCGTCATCCTTCAGGGCTGACAGCAAATAATTTTCTCCTAAATCCCATGCCACTTGCCTGACAGCTGTAGCACAAAGTTTTTTTCCTAAGCAATGAAGAATGATGGCTATTGGATAAGAAAACAAATGACAGTGTCTACCCCAACATTATACACTCCCCAGATAAGAAACTCTTCTTGTACTCACCATACAATTAGCCTCTACATGTTTGCTCTCAGCTTATTAACCAGAATAAATTCCTCTTGTGTCTTTTTTGCTTGGTTTGCACAAGCCATCTTTGTGTCTCTCTGATTGAATAGACATCCTTTTCATGGGGTGGGGCTGAAACCAAGAATTAATCTCTGGGCATTGAGTAAAGGGGAAAATGAAGCTGATACAGAAAATTAAGTTAGTTTCTTTGGCTCTGAGAAGATAAGGGCAGATGATGCCTCTATCCCAATTGGCCTGATCACAGGTGCATTATTCTGAAGCTGCTGCTTGCTGAGTTAGTGTCCAGGCTGAAGGAGAATGTGTATGACTCCTCTAAAGGCAGTTGTCTCTGGAAGTATCTGAAACATTTTAGTACAGTGTACAGTGAAGGACAGAGAGGGGAAAGCCGTTTTACAACACAAAGTGTTTATGATTATTAACATTTGATTTCTTCATAATTTAAATGGTGCAGTAAGTTCAAAAAAAGAAAAATATTGTTGCCTTGACTTAGCAGATTGTGTTTTTCACTCAAAACTTTAGTATGAAGAGCTCAAAATAGTAACTAGTTAACACATCTTCACCTTGTAAAAAGGTTTGGATAAAGCAGACACTACGAACTCTCATCCTTATTCCTTCTAACCTCCAAATTGAATGTGCATAAATCCAAGGGTTCTCAAATAGAAAACATATGTTTCTTATAACTGAGATAGCTGAGTCTGGGATAAAATGCTTTGAATGTAGCATTTCTTATTAATTAGATTAATTGTCAGGTCCACCTATAATCTGTGTTTTGTGTAGAAAATCACACCAAGCCCAAGGCATGCCAGACTTACCTGAACCATTTGTGATGGAATCACCAGATAAGCAGATTAAAGAACTACTCAGACTGTGGTATCTGGACTTCTGAAAGATACATGATGAATGCCTTATTACCAGTAGGACAAAAGTGAGGAATGGGGGCTGGATAGCAATATTTTAGAGAGACTCATATAATTGGTTGTCTTGAAGGGGTCCCAAATGACAATCTCTATTGACCTGAAGTGAGTTTCCCTTTCTTCCTCCTAGAATAATTAATATATTCTTGACAAAATTCTTACCTGTAGTAGTCAGGGTTCAATTAGAGAAGCAAACCACTGGGATATTACATATACTAGTGCTTTGTTAGTAGGATTCGACCTTACATAGGCTGGTAAGATATTTAACCACCTTAGAAGCTGGTTAAATAGTCTCTATAGGGCTGTCGTCTTCATATCTGATGCTGAACCATGAAGTCCTCAGGGCAGGCTGGGAAGGGAAGGGAAGATGATTGCAAAGTGGTAGAGAGCAAGGACAAGCTGGAGATGACAAGCATGAGCTGAAATGAAAACAGAAGGACTGGAACCCATGTTAGTATTTCACTGCCTCCAATTTTAAATATATGGTGTCTTGCAAGAAAAGCAGATAAACACATAACTTACCCATGAGTGGAGAAGCTGAAGTACAAATTCAGGGGAGGATGGAGCAGCTGCAAGCCTGGCTGGCATCCCATGCCAACAAGGTGACCCAGTAGATAAGTGACAAGGTGACTGAGCTGCCTGGTGCTCTTGCATAGAATTTTCAAGTGTTAGAAAAATGTCTCCATGCCTTGCAATTTGTCTCTTGTGGCCAAGCCTAACTGGAAACAAACAGGAAAGGGATTCTAGGAAATCTGCTTCCACCTAGCCAAGCTGACATGTTACTAAGCCACCACATCACTTCACAGGCTAAAGCATTAGGTTCCTGGTGCAAGGTCCTGCTCTTCGCCCTATCAGCTGTCCATAAATCTGATGACTTCAGCATTCAATATCTGCGACTCTTGTTTCCTTGACCTCCTTATTACCAGTGAACTCCTTGTCCACTCCACCTCACCCATGACTTGCATAGTCATCCTTGACCTCGTGTCCCCTCCAAGATGGTCCCTCTTCATAGTCTAATTAAAATTTCATTCTCCCTGACTGCTCCTTTCCAACCAGCTTGCATGCTCACTTACCCCACTCTGTGTTTTTACTTCATTAGGATTTCTAGTCTGTTGACTCTTGCTTTCATCCAAAGCATCACCTCTTTCTCTTCATTATCCTCCTCAGTCAGACTAGATTCTCAACACTGTCACTTTAATGGCCCTAAACCTTATTTTTCTTTTTTTCTTTTCTCCTGGTCATCAACGAAACCCCACCTCTGGATGACCCCACATAATTTCCTCTCAAGGCCTTACCTGAGCAGCCAAGAAGTGCTAGAGGAACTTAAACAACAGGACTATAATCACTTATCTCAAATGGTCATGGCTACTGTCCCGAGCTTCTCCTACTACACTCTCCAGTCAACTTATATTTTTATATGAAACAAAATATATAATTGTATTAATTTATGTGTGGAAAAACAATTATAGATTCACATGCAGCTGTAAGAAATAATACAGAGATCCAGGCAGGGCGCAATGGCTCCTGTCTGTAATCCCAGCACTTTGGGAGGCTGAGGTGGGCGAATCACTTGAAGTCAGGAGTTCGAGACCAGCCTGGCCAATATGGTGAAACAAACCCCATCTGTACTAAAAATACAAAAATTAGCTGAATGTGGTGGTGCATGCCTGTAGTCCCAGCTACTTGGGAGGCTGAGACAGGAGAATGGCCTGAATCCAGGAGGCGGAGGTTGCAGTGGGCCAAGATCGCACCATTGCACTCCAGCCTGGGCGACAGAGCAAATCTGTGTCTCAAAAAAAAAAAAAAAAAAGAAAGAAAGAAAAATAATACAGAGATCCTTTGCATAGTTTTCCCAGTTTCCTCTAATGGTAATATTTTACAGAATTATAGCATAATATGACAACAAGAATACTAACATGGATATAATTCACTGATCTTATGCAGATTTCCATTTTACTTGTCCTCATTTGTGTGTGTAAATTCTATACAATTTTATCATCTGTGTAGGTTCATGTATTCTTTATCGTAACAAAGATACTAAACAACTGTAACAGCACAAGGATTCATTATGTATTCTTTTATAGTCACCCCCACCTTCCTCCCACCCCTACTCCATCCCTAACTCCAGAAAAATCCTAATCTGTCTTCCATTTCTAAAATTTTATCATTTCACAAATGTTATATAAATGGACTCATTCAATATGTAACCTTTTGTTACAGGGATTTTTTTCTCAGTATAAATTTCTGGAGATTCATCCAGGTTGTTGTGTATATCAATAGTTCATTATTTTTGATTACTGAATACTATTCCATGTATGTACATACTACAGTTTGTTTAATCATTTACCTTTTGAAGGACAGCTATGTTTATTCCACTGTGGGGCAAAAAGGCTATTATCAGCATTTGTGTATAGGTCTTTTTGTGTGAACAGAAGGCTTCATTTCTCTGGATTAAATGCCCGGAGGTGTACTAGGTGGTATGGTAGTTGCACTTTCAGTTTTTAAGAAACTATCAAGCTATCTTTCAGAGTGGCTGTACCATTTTACATGCCCACCAGCAACGTGTCAGTGGTGAATTTTCCTCATGTTCTCACTGGCATTAGATGTTGTCTCTGTTTGTATTTATTTATTTATTTATAATGACTGGGTCTTACTATGTTGCCCAGGCTGGTCTCAAATTCCTGTGCTCAAACCATCCTCCTGCCTCAGCCTCCTAAAATTTTGGGATTACAGGCATGAGCCAACATGTGGGGCCTGTTTTTAATTTTAGTCATTTTGATAGCTATGTGAGGTTATCTCACTCTGGTTTTAATTTGCATTTTCTTAGTGGCTAACAAGGTTGAACATCTTTTCATGTGCTTATTTGCCATCTGTATATTCTCTTCAGTACAATATCTCTGCATGTATTTGCCCATTTTCAGTTGCATTGTTTTAAAAAAAATTTTTTTTATTATACTTTAAGTTTTAGGGTACATGTGCACATTGTGCAGGTTAGTTACATATGTATACATGTGCCATCCTGGTGCGCTGCACCCACGAACTCGTCATCTAGCATTAGGTATATCTCCCAATGCTATCCCTCCCCCCTCCCCACACCCCACAACAGTCCCCAGAGTGTGATATTCCCCTTCCTGTGTCCATGTGATCTCATTGTTCAATTCCCACCTATGAGTGAGAATATGCGGTGTTTGGTTTTTTGTTCTTGCGATAGTTTACTGAGAATGATGATTTCCAGTTTCATCCATGTCCCTACAAAGGACATGAACTCATCATTTTTTATGGCTGCATAGTATTCCATGGTGTATATGTGCCACATTTTCTTAATCCAGTCTATCATTGTTGGACATTTGGGTTGGTTCCAAGTCTTTGCTATTGTGAATAATGCTGCAATAAACATACGTGTGCATGTGTCTTTATAGCAGCATGATTTATAGTCCTTTGGGTATATACCCAGTAATGGGATGGCTGGGTCAAATGGTATTTCTAGTTCTAGATCCCTGAGGAATCGCCACACTGACTTCCACAATGGTTGAACTAGTTTACAGTCCCACCAACAGTGTAAAAGTGTTCCTATTTCTCCACATCCTCTCCAGCACCTGTTGTTTCCTGACTTTTTAATGATCGCCATTCTAACTGGTGTGAGATGGTATCTCATTGTGGTTTTGATTTGCATTTCTCTGATGGCCAATGATGATGAGCATTTTTTCATGTGTCTTTTGGCTGCATAAATGTCTTCTTTTGAGAAGTGTCTGTTCATGTCCTTTGCCCACTTTTTGATGGGGTTGTTTGCTTTTTTCTTATAAATTTGTTTGAGTTCATTGTAGATTCTGGATATTAGCCCTTTGTCAGATGAGTAGGTTGCGAAAATTTTCTCCCATTTTGTAGGTTGCCTGTTCACTCTGATGGTAGTTTCTTTTGCTGTGCAGAAGCTCTTTAGTTTAATTAGATCCCATTTGTCAATTTTGGCTTTTGTTGCCATTGCTTTTGGTGTTTTGGACATGAAGTCCTTGCCCATGCCTATGTCCTGAATGGTAATGCCTAGGTTTTCTTCTAGGGTTTTTATGGTTTTAGGTCTAACGTTTAAGTCTTTAATCCATCTTGAAATGATTTTTGTATAAGGTGTAAGGAAGGGATCCAGTTTCAGCTTTCTACATATGGCTAGCCAGTTTTCCCAGCACCATTTATTAAATAGGGAATCCTTTCCCCATTGCTTGTTTTTCTCAGGTTTGTCAAAGATCAGATACTTGTAGATATGCATCGTTATTTCTGAGGGCTCTGTTCTGTTCCATTGATCTATATCTCTGTTTTGATACCAGTACCATGCTGTTTTGGTTACAGTAGCCTTGTAGTATAGTTTGAAGTCAGGTAGTGTGATGCCTCCAGCTTTGTTCTTTTGGCTTAGGATGGCCTTGGCGATGCGGGCTCTTTTTTGGTTCCATATGAACTTTAAAGTAGTTTTTTCCAATTCTGTGAAGAAAGTAATTGGTAGCTTTATGGGGATGGCATTGAATCTGTAAATTACCTTGGGCAGTATGGCCATTTTCACGATATTGATTCTTCCTACCCGTGAGCATGGAATGTTCTTCCATTTGTTTGTATCCTCTTTTATATCCTTGAGCAGTGGTTTGTAGTTCTCCTTGAAGAGGTCCTTCACATCCCTTGTAAGTTGGATTCCTAGGTATTTTATTCTCTTTGAAGCAATTGTGAGTGGGAGTTCACTCATGATTTGGCTCCTGTTTGTCTGTTATTGGTGTATAAGAATGCTTGTGAGTTTTGTACATTGATTTTGTGTCCTGAGACTTTGCTGAAGTTGCTTATCAGCTTAAGGAGATTTTGGGCTGAGACAATGGGGTTTTCTAGATATACAATCATGTCGTCTGCAAACAGACTTCATGTTTTCCTAATGAATTGACTTCCTCTTTTCCTAATTGAATACCCTTTATTTCCTTCTCCTGCCTAATTGCCCTGGCCAGAACTTCCAACACTATGTTGAATAGGAGTTGTGAGAGAGGGCATCCCTGTCTTGTGCCAGTTTTCAAAGGGAATGCTTCCAGTTTTTGCCCATTCAGTATGATATTGGCTGTGGGTTTGTCATAGATAGCTCTTATTATTTTGAAATACGTCCCATCAATACCTAATTTATTGCGAGTTTTTAGCATGAAGAGTTGTTGAATTTTGTCAAAGGCCTTTTCTGCATCTATTGAGATAATCATGTGGTTTTTGTCTTTGGCTCTGTTTATATGCTGGATTACATTTATTGATTTGCGTATGTTGAACCAGCCTTGCATCCCAGGGATGAAGCCCACTTGATCATGGTGGATAAACTTTTTGATGGATTCATTTTGCCAGTGTTTTATTGAGGATTTTTGCATCAATGTTCATCAAGGATATTGGTCTAAAATTCTCTTTTTTGGTTGTGTCTCTGCCCAGCTTTGGTATCAGAATGATGCTGGCCTCATAAAATGAGTTAGGGAGGATTCCCTCTTTTTCTATTGATTGGAACAGTTTCAGAAGGAATGGTACCAATTCCTCCTTGTACCTCTGATAGAATTCGGCTGTGAATCCATCTGGTCCTGGACTCTTTTTGGTTGGTAAGCTATTGATTATTGCCACAATTTCAGCTCCTGTTACTGGTCTATTCTGAGATTCAACTTCTTCCTGGTTTAGTCTTGGGAGAGTGTATGTGTCGAGGAATTTATCCATTTCTTCTAGATTTTCTAGTTTATTTGCGTAGAGGTGTTTGTAGTATTCTCTGATGGTAGTTTGTATTTCTGTGGGATCAGTGGTGATATCCCCTTTATCATTTTTTATTGTGTCTATTTGATTCTTCTCTCTTTTCTTCTTTATTAGTCTTGCTAGCAGTCTATCAATTTTGTTGATCCTTTCAAAAAACCAGCTCCTGGATTCATTAATTTTTTGAAGGGTTTTTTGTGTCTCTATTTCCTTCAGTTCTGCTCTGATTTTAGTTATTTCTTGCCTTCTGCTAGCTTTTGAATGTGTTTGCTCTTGCTTTTCTAGTTCTTTTAATTGTGATGTTAGGGTGTCAATTTTGGATCCTTCCTGCTTTCTCTTGTGGGCATTTAGTGCTATAAATTTCCCTCTACACACTGCTTTGAATGCGTCCCAGAGATTCTGGTATGTTGTGTCTTTGTTCTCGTTGGTTTCAAAGAACATCTTTATTTCTGCCTTCATTTCGTTATGTACCCAGTAGTCACTCAGGAGCAGGTTGTTCAGTTTCCATGAAGTTGAGCAGTTTTGAGTGAGATTCTTAATCCTGAGTTCTAGTTTGATTGCACTGTGGTCTGAGAGACAGTTTGTTATAATCTCTGTTCTTTTACATTTGCTGAGGAGAGCTTTACTTCCAAGTATGTGGTCAATTTTGGAATAGGTGTGGTGTGGTGCTGAAAAAAATGTATATTCTGTTGATTTGGGGTGGAGAGTTCTGTAGATGTCTATTAGGTCCACTTGGTGCAGAGCTGAGTTCAATTCCTGGGTATCCTTGTTGACTTTCTGTCTCGTTGATCTGTCTAATGTTGACAGTGGGGTGTTAAAATCTCCCATTATTAATGTGTGGGAGTCTAAGTCTCTTTGTAGGTCACTCAGGACTTGCTTTATGAATCTGGGTGCTCCTGTATTGGGTGCATATATATTTAGGATAGTTAGCTCTTCTTGTTGAATTGATCCCTTTACCATTATGTAATGGCCTTCTTTGTCTATTTTGATCTTTGTTGGTTTAAAGTCTGTTTTATCAGAGACTAGGATTGCAACCCCTGCCTTTTTTTGTTTTCCATTGGCTTGGTAGATCTTCCTCCATCCTTTTATTTTGAGCCTATGTGTGTCTCTGCACGTGAGATCGGTTTCCTGAATACAGCACACTGATGGGTCTTGACTCTTTATCCAATTTGCCAGTCTGTGTCTTTTAATTGGAGCATTTAGTCCATTTACATTTAAAGTTAATATTGTTATGTGTGAATTTGATCCTGTCATTATGATGTTAGCTGGTTATTTTGCTTGTTAGTTGATGCAGTTTCTTCCTAGTCTCGATGGTCTTTACATTTTGGCATGATTTTGCAGCGGCTGGTACCGGTTGTTCCTTTCCATGTTTAGCGCTTCCTTCAGGAGCTCTTTTAGGGCAGGCCTGGTGGTCACAAAATCTCTCAGCATTTGCTTGTCTGTAAAGTATTTTATTTCTCCTTCACTTATGAAGCTTAGTTTGACTGGATATGAAATTCTGGGTTGAAAATTCTTTTCTTTAAGAATGTTGAATATTGGCCCCCACTCTCTTCTGGCTTGTAGGGTTTCTGCTGAGAGATCCGCTGTTAGTCTGATGGGCTTCCCTTTGAGGGTAACCCGACCTTTCTCTCTGGCTGCCCTTAACATTTTTTCCTTCATTTCAACTTTGGTGAATCTGACAATTATGTGTCTTGGAGTTGCTCTTCTCGAGGAGTATCTTTGTGGCGTTCTCTGTATTTCCTGAATCTGAATGTTGGCCTGCCTTGCTAGATTGGGGAGGTTCTCCTGGATAATATCCTGCAGAGTGTTTTCCAGCTTGGTTCCATTCTCCCCATCACTTTCAGGTACACCAATCATACGTAGATTTGGTCTTTTCACATAGTCCCATATTTCTTGGAGGCTTTGCTCATTTCTTTTTATTGTTTTTTCTCTAAACTTCCCTTCTCTCTTCATTTCATCTTCCATTGCTGATAGCCTTTCTTCCAGTTGATCGCATCGGCTCCTGAGGCTTCTGCATTCTTCACATAGTTCTCGAGCCTTGGTTTTCAGCTCCATCAGCTCCTTTAAGCACTTCTCTGTATTGGTTATTCTAGTTATACATTCTTCTAAATTTTTTTCAAAGTTTTCAACTTCTTTGCCTTTGGTTTGAATGTCCTCCCGTAGCTCAGAGTAATTTGATTGTCTGAAGCCTTCTTCTCTCAGCTCGTCAAAGTCATTCTCCATCCAGCTTTGTTCCGTTGCCGGTGAGGAACTGCGTTCCTTTGGAGGAGGAGAGGCGCTCTGCGTTTTAGAGTTTCCAGTTTTTCTGTTCTGTTTTTTCCCCATCTTTGTGGTTTTATCTACTTTTGGTCTTTGATGATGGTGATGTACAGATGGGTTTTTGGTGTGGATGTCCTTTCTGTTTGTTAGTTTTCCTTCTAACAGACAGGACCCTCAGCTGCAGGTCTGTTGGAATACCCTGCCATGTGAGGTGTCAGTGTGCCCCTGCTGGGGGGTGCCTCCCAGTTAGGCTGCTCGGGGGTCAGGGGTCAGGGACCCACTTGAGGAGGCAGTCTGCCTGTTCTCAGATCTCCACCTGCGTGCTGGGAGAACCACTGCTCTCTTCAAAGCTGTCAGACAGGGACATTTAAGTCTGCAGAGGTTACTGCTGTCTTTTTGTTTGTCTGTGCCCTGCCCCCAGAGGTGGAGCCTACAGAGGCAGGCAGGCCTCCTTGAGCTGTGGTGGGCTCCGCCCAGTTCAAGCTTCCGGGCTGCTTTGTTTACCTAAGCAAGCCTGGGCAATGGTGGGCGCCCCTCCCCCAGCCTCGCTGCCGCCTTGCAGTTTGATCTCAGACTGCTGTGCTAGCAATCAACGAGACTCCGTGGGCGTAGGACCCTCCGAGCCAGGTGTGGGATATAATCTCGTGGTGCGCCGTTTTTTAAGCTGGTCCGAAAAGCGCAATATTCGGGTGGGAGTGACCCGATTTTCCAGGTGCGTCCGTCACCCCTTTCTTTGACTCGGAAAGGGAACTCCCTGACCCCTTGCACTTCCTTAGTGAGGCAATGCCTCGCCCTGCTTCGGCTTGCGCACGGTGCGCGCACCCACTGACCTGCGCCCACTGTTTGGCACTCCTTAGTGAGATGAACCCGGTACCTCAGATGGAAATGCAGAAATCACCCGTCTTCTGCGTCGCTCACGCTGGGAGCTGTAGACCGGAGCTCTTCCTATTCGGCCATCTTGGCTCCTCCCCCTAGTTGCATTATTTTTTAACTGTTGAGTCTTCAGGTTCTTTATATACTCTAGACACTAGCACTTTGTCAGACATATTGTTTCCAAATATTTTCTTCCATTCTGAAGCTTGTCTTTTCATCCTCATAACAGAGTCCTTTTGCAGATCAAAAGTTTTTAATTTGATGAAGAGCAATTTATCAGGTTTTCCTTTTATGGACTTATCCTTTTGGTATCAATTCTGAGAATACTCTTCCTGGCCCTCTATTCTGTAGATTTTCTCCTAAGTTTTTTACTGAAAGTTGTATAGTTTTACATTTTGTATCTATATCCATGATCTATTTTGAGTTAATTTTTGTATAAGATGTAGGACATAGGTCAAGGTTTATTTTTGTTTGTTGTTTATTTATTTTTGCCTGTGGATTTCCATTTGTTGGAAAGATTATCCTTCCATTGAATCGCTTCTGCACCATTGTCAAAAACAGTTGGGCATGTTGGTATGGGTTTGTTTCTGGGTTCTCTGTGCTGTTCCACCGACCTGTGTGACTATCCTTCTGCCAAATTACACAGTCTTGGTTACTGTAGCTCTGTGTCTTAAAATCGAATACACAGATTTCTCCTTCTTTATTTTTCTTTTCCAAAAACTTTAAAGTAATCTTGCTTTTTTGCCTTTCTTATGAATTTGAAAATAATCTATAGCTACAAACATTTTGCTAGGATTTTAATAGTCATTGCTTTCTACCTGTATATCAATTTGGGGAGAATTAATATTTAACAGTGTTGAATAGTCCAGTTCATGAACATGATGTGTCTTTCTGTGTATTCGGATCTTCTTTGATTTCTTTCATCAGCATTGCATAGTTTTCAGTATACAAATCCTGTATATGCTATTTTATATTTGCATCTGAGTAGTTAATTTTCTTTGAGCAATTATAAGCGGTATTGTATTCTAATTTCAGTTTCCATGTGTTGCTAGTATACAGAAACAATTTGCTTTTTATATGTTTATCCTGCAGCCTGCATTGATGGTGACTTAATTCTGGGAGCTTATTTGTAAGATGCTTTGGGATTTTCTATGCAGACAACCATGTCATCTGCAAAGTGATGCAGTTCGATTTCTTCCTTTCTAACCTGTATGCATTTTATTTCCTTTTCTTGCCTTAATTGCACTAGCTAGAAATTCTAGCACTATGTTGAATAAGATTGGTGAGAGCAGACAGCTTGCTTTGCTCCTGATCTCAGGAGGAAAGAATTCAGTTTTTCACCATTAAGTATGTTAGCTATAAGTTTTTGTAGATTGTGTATCAAGTTAAAGAAGTTCTCCTCTATTCTTATATTTCTGAGTTTTTCCTATGAACGGGTGTGGAATTTTGTCAAGTACCTTTTCTATATCTATTGATATGATCATGGGATTTTAAATTCTTTAGTATGTTAGTATGATCGGTTATAATGATTAATTTTCCCATATGAAAATTAGCCATGTATCCCTGGGAATAAACCCTGTTTGATCATGGTATATAATCCTTTTTGTAGGTTGTTAATTTCTATTTGATAATATTCTGTTAAGGGTTTTTGCATCTATATTCATGAGAGGTATTGGTCTGTAGTTTTATTTTCTTGTCATATCTGGTGTGGGTATAAGGTTAATACTAACTTCATAAAATGAATTGAGAAGTGTTTCCTCTGCTTCCATTTTCTAGACAATATTGCATAGAATGGGTATTTGTTCTTCTTTAAACATTTGATGGAATTCACTAATAAAATCATCTGGGTCTGAAATTTCTTTTTTAGGAGTTTGGAAATTATAAATTCAATTTACTTAATAGTTGTTGGGTTAGTAACTTTGTTTTTAGTTTTTATTTTTTTGAGAGGGAATCTTGCTGTGTCACCCATGCTGGAGTGTAGTGGCGTGATCTCAGCTCACTGCAACCTCCGCCTCCCAAGTTCAAACGATTCTTATGCCTCAACCTCCCTAGTAGTTGGGATTACAGGCAAGCGCCACGGCACTGGGCTAAAGGGCTATTTAAATTATCTATTTCATATTGGGTGAACTGTAGTAGTTTGTGCTTTTTTGAGGGATTGATCCATTTCATCTAGGCTTGGAGATTTATGAGTGTAGATTATAGTATTTCCATATTATCCTTTTGCTGTCTGCAGGATCTGTAGAGATATCTCAGTTTTATTCTTGATATTTGAGATTTTTGTCTTCTCTCTTCTATTCTTTGTTGTCTTACAAGAGTTTTGTGAATTTACCTTTTCCAAAAAAAAAAAGAAAGGTCTTTGTTTTATTGGTTTTCTGTAGATTTGTGTTTTTAATTTTAGTGATTTTGCTGTTATTTATTTATTTATTTTTGAGATGCAGTTTTACTCTTGTCGCCCAGGCTGGAGTGCAATGGCACAATCTTAGTTCACTGCAACCTCCGCCTCCTGGGTTCAAGTGATTCTCCTGCCTTAGCCTCTGGAGTAGCTGAGATTATAGGTGTGCACCACCATGCCTGGCTAAATTTTCTTGTATTATTATTTGAGATGGGATTTCACCATGTTGGCCAGGCTGGTCTCGAGCTCCTGTCCTCAGGTCATTCACCCGCCTTGGTCTCCCAAAGTGTTGGGATTACAGGCGTGAGCCACCACGTCCAGCCAATTTTGTTGTTATCTTATTTGCTTTATTCTGCTTGCTTTGGGTTTATTTTGCTCTTCTTTTGTAGATTCTTGAGGTGGGAGCTTAGATAATTGAGTTGAAATCTTTTCTCTTTTCTAATGAATGTATTTAGTGCTATTAATTTGCCTCTCAGCACTAATGTAGCTGTGTCTTATGCATTTTCATATGTTTTATTTTTTAATTTTCATTCAGTTAAATGCATTTTTAAAATTTCCCTTGATGCTTTCCCTTTCACTCATGAATCATTTAAAAGTGTTTTGTTTAGTTTGCAAATGTTGGAAGATTTTCCTGTTATTTTTCTGTTGTTGATTTCTATTTTGGTTCATTATGATTACAGAACATACTCTATATCATTTCAGTTATTTTAAATTTGTTGGCCAGGTGTGGTGGCTCACACCTGTAATCTCAGCACTTTGGGAGGCCAAGACCAGCCTGGCCAACCTGGCGAAACCCTGTCTCTACTAAAAATACAAAAATTAGCTGGGCGTGGTGGCACATGCCTGTAATTCCAGCTACTAGGGAGGCTGAGGCACGAGATTTGCTTGAACTTGGGAGGCGGAGGTTGCAGTGAGCTGAGATCATGCCACTACACTCCGTGACGCAAAATATTACCTGTCATGGTATATGTTCTATGGGCATTTGAAAAGTATGTGTATTCTGCTGCTGGTGAGTGGAACATTCTATAAATGTTGATTAGATACCATTCCTTGATGGTGTGTTGAGTTCTTGTACATCCTGGCTTATTTTCCGCCTAGTTGTTCTCACAATTATTGAGAGGGAGTTGTTGAAGTTTCCATTGCTTCATTCTGCTTTCAATTCCATCAGTTTTTGCTTCACATATTTTTCAGCTCTGGCATTTGGTGCATACACTTTCAGAATTATTAAGTCTTCTTGGAGGATTTACACTTCATCATATATAGGGTTCTTCTCTCTCTTTGGTAATTTTCTTTGCTCTGACATCTACTTTATCTGACATTAGTGTAGCTGCTCCTGCTTTATTTTGTTTAATATTTCTTCTCTCCCCTCCATTCTGCTGTTGAGTCCATTCAGAGTTTTTTCTTTATATAATGTTTCCTAGATGAGTTTTTCTAATTCTTTTCATTTGTTTCATGCATGTTCCAAATTGTTTGTTAAAATATTGGCCGGGTGCGGTGGCTTATGCCTGTAATCCCAACACTTTGAGAGGCCGAGGCAGGCAAACTGCTTGAGGCCAGGGGTTCGAGACCAGCCTGGCCTACATGGTGAAACTCCATCTCTGCTAAAAATACAAAAAATTATCCCAGCATGGTGGTGCACGCCTGTAATCACAGCTACTCAGAAGGCTGAGGCTTGAGAATTGCCTGAACCCCGGAGGTAGAGGCTGCAGTGAGCCAAGATTGGGCCAATGCACTCCAGCCTGGACAACAGAGCGAGACTCTGTCTCAAAACACACACACACACACACACACACACACTATATACATATATATATATGAGCTACTTTAAAGTCTTTGTCAGATAATCCTAATCATCTCTTTCTCATCTTAGTGTTGGCATCTATAATTGTTTGTTTTTCATCTAGTTTGAGATCTTCCTGGTTCTGTATATGATGAGTAATTTTCACTTGCAATCTGGATATTTTCCTATAATATGAGCCTGTGGATCTTATTTAAACTTTCTGTTTTAGCTGGGATTCCCTGGCACTTTTCTGGCAAGGGAAGGAGGGGTCACCTCTTTGTTACTTCCAGGTAGAAGTAGAAGTCCAGGTTCTCTACCTGGCCTCTGTTGACATCTGAGGTTGGGGGAGGGCCCCTCATTACTGCCAGATAGAAGTGGAAGTCCAGGCTGATCATGTGGTCTCCACTGACAATTTGGGGTGGGCTCATTACTGATTGTTGAGCATAAAAGTCTCAGTTCCCTACTTGGACTTACCTGACACCATCTCAAAAGGGGTCTTTGTTGCCTTTTTACAGCTCTGACAGAGTAGAAGTCTAGGCTCCCCATTCAACCTTTGCTGGGCTGGTGGGGATGGGGGCCATGGTCTTTTCCATGGAATTTTGCTGGAGTGAGACAGCTATGCCTAAAGGCTGCCCTTTTCCCATTTATTTGGCTAAACACATCAGGCCTTTATTGGGGCTGTATTTTTTTTTTTTTTTTTTGCTGCACTAATTATCTTGACTGAGCTACTGGCTTCTTCTTTAGTTTCAAATGTGGGATAAATGAGGCAACAAGAAAACCCAGAGAACTCACCACTGTGTCATTCTTCCATCTTGAGATCTCTAGGCAGCTTTTCCTTCTCTGCGTCTTTCAGTCTCCTGTGTTTGTTTTACACATAAAACTTCGAGGGTGTTTAGTGGCACTTAGCAGGAGGAATAGGGAAGGGTTCCTCTATTTCGTTTTCCTGGAAGCAGTTCTCTCATTGTGGTTTTAGTTTGCATTTCTCTAATGCCAAATGATGTTGAACATCTCTACTTGTGCTTATGTGGCATCTGCAATTCTCTTCTGTGAAATTCAACTATTATCTTAAGCTCTTATTCTTTCAACCTTCTGACCATCTTATTTCCTGCTTTGTTAACAGCAGATTTTCCTCTTCTCAAAGAAAATTGAAGTCATTGAATGGGAATTTCCTCAAATTTCTAACACCAATCCCACAAATAAATCAAAATTTGCCCCCTTCAGCCTTTCTCTCCTGCTGCCTGAGGTCCTACCCCCTTCCTCTTTTCAGAACCCTATGCCATTAATTATTGCTTATCTTTCCCATATATTCAATTACTTCTCAATCAACCTTTCCCAAGAACATTTAAACCTGCTCAAGCTTCACTTTGTTAAACAAAAGCACACAGGACCTCCCCTCCCTTGTGTTATTTTGTTTCTCTCTTCTATCTCAGTCAAAATTTCTCAAAACGAACATTTCATTTCTATGACAAAAAATTTTTTTAAATAGAGGCAGTGTCTTACTATGTTGCTTAGGCTGGTCTCAAACTCCTGGCCTCCAATGACCCTCCCGCCTCAGCCCAAAGTGCTGGAATTGCAGGTGTGTGCCTCCATGCCTGGCAAAACAAGCACTTATCTTTCCAGTCTGGCTTCTATTCTCTTCCCCTCACTGAAAGCTCTTGCTCAGGTCAATGAAGGCCACCAAGTCACCAAATCCAGTGGGCATTCATCCACCCTTACTTTACTTGACCATTCTTTTTTTCTTGAAATAACCTCTTCCTTATACTTTGGGAAACTCTCACTCCAGGCTTTCTTCCTGGTGCTCTGGATACTCATTCTGGTCCCTCTTGCAGACTCTTCCTCCCCACCAGGCTATTCAGTATAGTGGATTCCTCAAGGCTCAGTCAGGCTCTTTTCTCTCTTCCATTTAAAACCTCTCCCTGGGAAACCTCGCTTCAGTTACCAACTCCATAGCAAAGACTTGCACATCTATATCCCCACCCAGACTTCTCTGAGCTGCGAACTCTCATATTCAATCACCTTCTCTAAATCTCCACTTGGCTGTCACAAAGACACATCAACCATAACAATGCCAGACAGAACTCATGCCCTTCCCCCATAAGCCCAGTCACCTTCTGTTACTCTTTTCTCCATTTCCACTGCCACCACTACTGTCCAAACCATCACCATCTTTCACCTGGATGTCCATAAATAGCCTCAACTGGACTCCCTGCGTCCCCTCCACCTGGATGGATGGATGGTTCTTTGTACCACAATGCCAAAATATAAATTGGATTATATCAGCTTCTGCTTAAACCCTTTTAATACCTCCAATTACACTGAGCATCAAGCCCCAAATCCTTTTTATCAAGCCCCAAATCCTTTTTTTTTTTTCTGAGACAAGCTTTCCCTCTATCACTCAGGCTGGAGCACAGTGGCACAATAGCTTACTACGGCCTCGAACTCCTGGGCTTAAGCAATCCATCTGCCTTGGCCTCTTAAAGTGCTGAGGTTACAGGTGTGCACCACCATGCCCAGCTAATTTTTTAAATTTTTTATTTGTAGATACAGAGTCTTGCTATGTTTCCCAAGCTAGTCTTGAACTCCTGGGCTCAAGGGATCTTCCTGCCTTGCCCTCCCAAAGTGCTGGGATTACAGGCTCAAGTCACTGCACCCAGTCAGCCCCAAATCCTCAACCTGGCCTGTAAGGGTTTCTGTGTTCTGGACCCTGTCTCTTGTCTAGTCTCATGTCATATCATTCCTTCCCTTTCATTTATCACTTAAGCTCCAATGGCCTCCAATCAGTGCCTTTACCTTCATCTCAAAAACACCCCAACTAAAAGGGTATGATTTTCTCAAACCTCAGCAATATGAAGGTCCAGAAAGCCAGAGGGGAAGCCACCTCCTGTTCTAAATGTGAACATTCTCTGCTTCAGGACCTTGAGTTACGATTCCGTTCCTCCCAGCACTGCCCATTTCCAAATCTGTCCTTCATCCATCCGCCTGGAGGCTTCCACCACTGCCTGTGGATTGTTTCTGTCTTCTGTCTCCTATTCAGATCAATACACTCCTAATGGATCCTGGCATTGGGACATGACATCCTTACCAGCATTGCTTCTGTGGCTGTGTTATGCTGAAGCATAGTGCTTCGTCACCATGCTTCCATGCTACAAGTCACGGAATAATGCCCTTTACACCCTGACATTCAGCCTCTAGTAGCCCCCTTCCTTTACATCCCCATAAGCAACCTTTCCCACCCAGCTCCAAACTTGAACATGGGGAAAATATGAGATTTTTTTGCAAGAAGTCTGTTAGAAATTGATTTAAAAATGACAATTAAAAATGTATTTAGATGTAGAAGAAGCTTCTACTGAAAAACAGGTGAAAAGATGGGGCTGGGGGATTTTGTGATTATTACGTAAAGCCTGTATAGAGGAGAGGAAGGCACTGGGAAGGAGTATCAGGATGTGAAGTAGGACCTTTCTGCTCTGCCAAGACATTAGTTTTGAAAATAATTGTGCATGTACTATGCTTCAGGGCCTTGAGAGTTAAGAAGGGGAGAACTTGTGTCACTTCCTCAGGGAAGCCTTTCTGGATCCCTCCTGCTACTTTTGAGTTTCATCTTTTCTGAGTTCCCATTGCACTTTCCATTAATTCACTAAATTAATTAATTATTAATTTTTATTAAGATATAATTTATACAGTATAGAATTCATTCTTTTAAAATGTACAATTTAGTGGTTTTCAGTATATTCAAAGAGTTATAAAATCATCACCACTATTTAATTTCAGAATGTTTTCAATATCCCCAAAATAAGCCTCATACCTAGTAGCAATCACCTCTCAAACTCCTGTTCTCCCAGCCCCTGGCAACCACTAACTTACTTTCTGTCTCTATACATTTTCCTATTCTGGACAGTTTGTATAAATGAAATAATTCAACATGTGATCTTTTGGGTCTGGCTTGTTTCAATGTTTGTTCATATTGCAGCATGCATCAATACTTCATTTTTATGGCTGAATAATATTTCCTCTTATGGATAAATTACATTTTACTTATCCATTCATCAGTTGACTGACATTTGGGTTGTTTCCACATTTTGTCTATTGTAAATAATGTTGCTATGAATACTAGTATATAAGATTTTGTGTAGAAGTATGTTTTCAATTATCTTGGGCATGTACCTAGAAGTAGAATTGCTGAGGACATGATAACTGTATTTTTAACTTTTTGAGGAACTTCCAAATTGTTTTCCAAAATGCTGTACCATTTAACATTCGTACTAGCAATGTATAAAGTTTCCAGTGCCTTTACATCCTTGCCAACACTTGTTATTATTGATCTTTTTGATTTCAACCATTCTAATAGATATGAAATGACATCTCATTATGGTTTTGATTTGCATTTCTCTAATAACTAACGAAGTTGAACATTTTTCATGGGCTTATTGGCCACTTGTGTAATTCTTTGGAGAAATATCTATACAAATGCTTTGGCCTTTAAAAAATTGGTTATTTGTCCTTTTACTGTTGAACTATAAGAGTTTTAAAATATATTCTGAATATTAGTGACTTATAAGATATATAATTTGCAAATGTTTCCCCCAGTCTGTGGGCTGTATTTTCATGTTCTTGTGCATTTTTTGAAGCACAAATGTTCTTAATTTTGGAAAAGTCCAGTTTAGCCATTTTTATTATTGTTTGGCTTGTGCTTTTGCTACTGTATGTAAGCAACCACTGACTAATCCAAGGCTGTTAATATTTATGCCTGTGTTTTCTTCTAGAGTTTCATAAATTTAGCCTCAGTTTTCTCACATAGGCAATGCAGATAATAAAACTTAAGATCATAATATTGTAATCTTAGTATTGTTCAGAGGCTTTGATATGTTGACACATGGAAAGCCCATAATAAAGGGTTAGACTCTGCTGTTTCATAATTACGAGTGTTTATTCTTCTTACCTTCCTAACTTCAAGGAGTCCTTTAATCACTTCCTGTTTAACTTGAGAAGAGTTGGCAAATACACCTGCTAACAGCAACTGATAAACAATGTTATCTGTAGCTTTCTAATGCTTGAGCTTCCACAAAGGCCTTCTTTAAACCCAGGTAGGCTGAACAACAAGGTACTCTATCCATTGGGCTCATGCACTAACATCACTGTGAACAGAGAACAACACCTGCTGTCTGTGGCACTGGCCAGGGGTGAAGAGAGGGACTATGAGGCCATTTTCCTGGAGTGGTTGGGGCATTAGAACTGGGGGAAGGCAGGCAATCTCAGAACTTACCTAAAAAGAGATGCAACCCACAGACTCCTAGAAAGCAAAGCAGAGTGGATTGCAGATTTCTAAGGTGGTAGTCATGGGGGAGGAGGCTTATCCCCATTCACCATCTTAAACATTTGATAGGAGAAGTTATGCTGGGATTTCTGTAATTTATTTATATTTCCTCGTGTGTGTGTTTTTTTTTTCCTCAAAGAAAATGCTTCAGGTTTTTAATTTTTTTTGTGGGGGCGGTGGTGGGGGGAGATGAAGTCTTGCTCTGTCATCCAGGCTGTAGTGCAGTGGCACAATCTCAGGTCACTGCAACCTCCACCTCCCAGGTTCAAGCGATTCTCCTGCCTCAGCCTCCCAAGTAGCTGGGATTACAGGCACACGCCACCATTCCTGGCTAATTTTTGTATTTTTAATGGATATGGTTTTTATCATGTTGGCTAGGCTGGTCTTGAACTCCTGACCTCAAGTGATCTGCCTGGCTCGGCTTCCCAACGTGCTGGGATTACAGGTGTGAGCCACCATGCCCAGCTGAAGCGTAAGTCACCTACTTCCAGCAGGAATTTAACCAGTGACCTAAGGATTGCTTCAGTTTTTTTAAAAAAGTTTGAAAACAACTGATGTAATCCAACCCATCATAAATGAAAATGCTGCCCACAAAAATTCAGTGATTCACCCAAAGTCACACAGGAAGGGAACAGCAAAGCTGGAACTCCAAAGTGGGTGTCTATTCTGACCAGGAGACCAAGATTCTATGTCACCTGCTGCCTCCCTGTTAAGTCACCTTCCACAGCATCTGAAAAATTCTTAGCATGTGCTGACTTGAGTCTTAGAATATCTTTGGTCGTAGATATATTGTCCCCATGAATAGATTTATCTCATCATAGATGTTTGGATCTGCAGGGCGTGGGGACTAGATTTAGGATCAAGAGGATGGATTCCAAACTCAGGTTCTGGTGGATTTGGGGTGCCACTTAACCTGTGCACATCTCAGCTTTTTCATCTGAAAAATGGGATTCTAAATTCTCTTCCTGCTACCTTTCTTTCATTGTTCTGAGGATCGCTCAAACAAAAGACATGAAAAAGATGTGTAATTGTAATATATTCATTTAGATCTTCATTTATTCCTTTAGTAGCAGAATATTGATGCTCATGGCTTTATTTGGTTTAGAGAATCACTAGTTCTAACCTTCTCATCACAGGGTTTTTCTTCTGATTCCCGAGCTGTCAGGGAGAGGCTGTGCTAAGTGGTTGAAAGTTTGTCACTCTGTCCCACACCTGCCATGTGACTACATTATGCCATGTGACTACACCCAGGACAACTCCCTTCAGCTCTTGCTCATATTTCCAGATGCTCACTAGACCTAAATGCTCACTAGATCCAAATACCTGAGTATCTAAGAGGCATCTGTATTTATTCTCCCCCAAGCCTGGTTTGTCTTCCTCATCTTGGTATATGGCACCTCCAAAACCCTAGGTACCATCCTTATGTACTCCCATGTCCTCGATTCTCACCTCATTTACAAATGGAAATGGAAATTTTCTCTTCAGCATCCATTCTGCCCTCTCCCACTACTCAGCAACTATGTCATTTGTGTAGGTCTGACTACACCCGTACCTTTATTGGTACAAGCAAATTAAAATAATTTCACCCTCTTACCTATGGTGATGGTTTCCAATAAATCCCATCTAAGCTAAGCTAATCAGTCCATTGGCAGCTGGGGATTAATGGGAGTATTAAGCCAACTATCATTTTAATTCTCCTGGAAACAGGGATTTGTTTAGAAGTGGTCCAATCAAGCCCCAACTCAAGATTTTTGTTTTATGGTTATTGGGAATGATGCTTGCTTCCTCCTATATGTGAACAGAACTAACTCACAATCATGTACGTATATTGTTCTAGGAGCCATCTTGGAGTTATTAATAAAGTTAGCTTAAGAATAAATGGACACATAGAGAGTGGGAGAGAGAAAGGGCAGACCTGAGAATCACAGAAAAATAAACCTGGAGACCTGATCAAACCTTGCCTGAAGCTTCCACTCTTCCACTTTTCATTTGTGGGAATCTGTAAGTTGCACTTATTTTTCACACTGTTAATATTTACATTTTCTGTTACCTGAAATCAAAAGCACCCAAACTGATAAACTTACTTAAACCACTAGCAAGTCATGTAACATCTGTTTCTAAAACTGTGTAACAAATCTGTTCATATCTCACTGTTATCATCACCACCACCTAGTTCAAGGCAGCAGTATCTTTGGTCTGGACTATTGTAACAATCCCTACTTCAATTTTCAGCCTCTACTGTTCAATATAGCCCCCAAACAGCAGCCAGAGACATCAGTTGAAAATGGAAACCAGATCTAGTTACTTTCTTGATGAAAACCTTTCAAAGCTTTTCATTTGCTCTTAAAATAAAATTCACTGTTCCCCTTCCCCATCCCAGCCAGCCCTACTGGATGGACATGTCCCCTGCGTCTCCCGTTGCTTCTCTTTGGGCTTTCTGCCCCAGCCTCATGCCTCTCCTCGAACAGCCACTCCCTTTCCCACTTGCTGTTCCCTCTGCCTGAAATATTTTCCTTTTTCCCTCACCTGACAGCCTTATTATTATCGTTTAAGTCACAGCTTGAATATCACCTCTTCAGAGAGGTCTTTCCCAACCACCTCTCCCAGCTTCCCTATCTGTTCCCTAGTTTATGTCCTCCAAAGTGCTTATCAAAATTTGTAACGATTTCTTTTATACATTTACTTGTTTATTGTCAGTACAATGTAAGCCCCTCATGAGGACCTTGTCTGTCTTGTTTAAACTTGACTTACAGTTAGGCTCAATAAATATTTGTTGAATTGTTGTTGAATGGTGAACACCCAACAGCTGTGCGGCAACAGGAAATGCCATAGGGAGGTGCACCAGAGCGCCACCCAGTGGCATCTTAGGCCTGGCATGGAGGTTTTCAGAGCTCAGTCCAATGACACAACTTGAAACATTGATCTGAATCATCTGGCAGGTGAGAGACAATGAACACCCAGTCAGAGGCTGGGAAGTGATGGAGGGGCAGCTAGGATCATAATCGGTTGCTTTGGCTGAACACACTGCAACTTCAGTAACATCGGTTTACTTGGGAGTTTGTTAGAAATGCATCCTTTGTCCCTACCCAGGCCTACTGAACCAGAGTCTGCATTTAATAAGATCCCAGGTGATTTGTGTGCACCGAACAGTTTGAGAAGTGCTGCTCTGCAGCATCTTGGATGTGCATTGCCTGCACTGATATCCAAAAATCCCTGTGCCAGGAGGCATAAACCAAGCTTTCTCATTTACTGTATGACCTTAAGCAGTATTATTAACCTCTTATTCTTTAGTGCGTCTGCTAAAAGCCCTGGCCCTATTATCTTGTGGATGATATCATGATAATAAAATAAAGAGCCTTGGGCTGAGGCTCTCCTGCTGGCCTATGGTCTTTGGAATTTGGGGGAATTAGTAAAAGAAAGATGAGAGCAAGCCATAGAACAAGAGCAAGTGAAGAAGAATGAACACCTAGAGAGAAATATATATTAATATAAAACAGCAAACAGTGGCCTCAGAGATAACTCAGAGTAAATCTCAGTTAAATCACTCTTCATGAAACAGAACTGTTCATACCACTCCCCAAAAGTGGTGGTTCTCACTCATGGCTGCATATCAGAATCACCTGGGAGCTTAAAAAGCCCAAGCCAGCCAGCCCTTTAAACCTACCACATCAGAATCTCTGTGCCAGGGACCTAGACAGCTATAATCTGTAAGGCTCTCTGGGGCTTCTCAAGTTTTAAGGTGCACACAAACCAACTCTGGGGGTTGTTAAAATGAAGATTTGGATTAAGGAGTTCTGAGCTGGGCCCTGAGACTTGAGGGCCTGAGACATTTCTTTTTAAAAAATTTTTATTTTATGTATGTATGTATGTATGTATGTATGTATGTGTGTATGTATGTATTTACAGAGACAAGGGCCCACTATGTTGCCCCGGCTGGTGTCCAGCTCTTGGACTCAAGTGATCCTTCCATCTCAGCCTCCCAAAGTGCTGGGATTACAGGCATGAGCCACCACGCCCAACCCTGAGACATTTCGAACAAGCTCCCAAATGAGGTTGGGGCTTCCAGGGCAGGGATAACACATTGAGTCACCAGGCCCCAGGTGATTCAAATTTGCAAACAAAGTTGAGAACTGTGCTTGTGAGGATGTTGTGGGGATTAAATGAGGGAGTAGTTGGGACACTTGTGGTGTGTAATCGCCAGTCAATTATCATAATTCTCCTACACACCCTTTTCTTGAGTGACAGCAAAGAGTAGATGATGAAGTCCCTGATGGAACATATCTAATATCTATTGAGCACCTACCGTGTACCATGTGCTTTAAAGTATGCCACCCAAATGAGTCCATTCTTGTGGATGTGGAACAAACTCAGAGATAAAAAATTTGCTCGAACTTGTTTAGACATTTGTTAAAAAATACTATTCGATGACACTTGTGAAAGCATGGTAAAGACTTTATTCAGGACCATCACTATAGGTGTAGGGACAGCTGCAGTGGAATGTTGAAATGGGTGAGAGAGATGGACAAGTGGGAAACGATAGCCCAGGAGCAGGGTGTGGTTTGCTGGATGGAAAATTACTAAGATGAAACATCAAGAATAAAAGGGATTCTGGCTAAACCTATCGAACAAGATTCTTGCTGAAGACAGGTCAGGGTGATCAGAAATCACCTGGGGGATGGTGCAGGCTGAGGAACCTGATCAGATATCCAGGGCTGATGGTTCTTGCTAAACTAACTTAATAGGGTTCTTTGCTACAACTGGCTGTTACAAGGAAGTTCAGAGATGGGCCTAGAAGAAGGTTCAAGAGCCTGACTCGAGTTTGGTCAAGCAGAGAATCTTTGTCACATTGAATAAATGGTAAATCTTGGATTCATGCCCAGGGATTTCCAACACCCAAAGCTGAGCCCTTTCCAGTCTGCCAAGCTGGCTGTGATCTAGAAGGCGAAGGCGGTGCATGTGTTGGACAGCTGCAGAGGGCAGGGCAGCTGAGCTGAGGATGCTGTGCAGGGGACAATGGAGGCCATTGTGAGAGCTGCCAGGTGGATGGAGGGAAGAGCAGGTGTGTGATGTTGGGGCCAAGGAGCAGCTTAAGAGGGGAGCAGCAAGTTACCTCAACCGAGAACAGAGGGAAGACTTAAGGATTATATCTCTGGCCTTCACCCAGCGCTTTCCCAGCCCTCGTTACCTTAGAAATGTTGCCCACAATTGCCAAATGTCATTTATTGTGCCTCTGCCTGAGGTGTGGGGTGCTTCTCCGAACCCTCCTGCCCCACACCCCATAGTTTGCAGTGTTCTTCCACCTATGATCACAGCATGAGGGCTAATCACCACCACTTTTCAGATGAACAATCCCAGGTTGGAGAAATCCAGGGACTGCCCTGACTTATCAGTCAGACAAAGACAAAACCCAGGCCCAGACCTCTTATCAAAATGCTGTGGTGTGCAGGGCTTTGGAGGCCTCCATTTGGCTAGACATTCAATGGCTGTTCTATAGGCAGAGAAAACGGACTGACTCCATGGGGCCATCAAAGACTCCTCTGGCCAACGTGCATGACACTGTGTTTCCTTTAAGAAAGAGAGAGATGTGGAATCATGTCATCATTTGAGGTAGAAACAGTTAAGTGTCAGGTTTCGTCTGTATCACGAGCAGGCAAAGGAAAACGTGTCGGAAATCCTGCAGGAATCAATAACCCACCCACGCGGCCTCACCAGGAGACCCCCAGGCTCTGCGGAGAGGCACTACCATCAGGGCTGGCCGCTCAGGATGTACTGATCATTGAGAGGGCACTGCCACCTTGTGGTACCTGCTGAGCACTGCGTCACCCTCACATTCTGCCCAGTGCGAGTATTTATGCATGTCGGATCTCTGCTTTTCCCTTCTTTCTTCATTTACCTTAGATGACAGGACAGATAATAGTGATATTTACATACACAGGGAACACAAGAAGGGAGACAGTTGTGGTGGGAAGGAGAGTGAGCTTGTATTTGAGAGAATTGGACCAGGAGTATCTCTCACAGGGAGAACAGCAGAAATTCTATTAATTATGAGGCAAAAAGAAAGATATGAATAAATTAGGCCAACTTCTTTGCCAATGAATTTATTTATCTATATAGAAAATTTGCAGGATCCCTTTTCCCTTTAACAGGGAATATAGATACTGTATAGTTCAGGCAGTATCTAGTTGGTATCTACTTTCTTGCTAGACAATCAAATGCCCAGCCCTTTCCCTCCCCAGGAAAATTGTGCCAGTGAAGGTCTCCGGAAGGGGCCAATCCTTTACCTTGGTTACAACTTTCTACTTTATTTGTGATGTCAAGTCCATTTGGCAATAGGCAGAGCCATCTTTCCCAGCAAGAGGATGAGGTGGGTGATAATATTCTACAGTACTTACATTTCTTTGTGAAAGAACTCAAATACATTCTAGAATCAATGGATCTTAGAGTGGGAGGGGATCTTAGAAGCCAAATTTTATAACTTTTAAATGGGATTTTTACAATCCCCGGGTTCTGCAGAAGTGGCACTGGGTGTTCCAGGGCTGGGGGCACCAGTTGGACTGTTGGTCCCCTCCATTATCATCTGTTTCAATGATGAGCTTTGATGTAACACTGTATTAGTTTGTTAAAGCGGCTGTAACAAAATACATAGACTGGGTGGCTTAAGCAACAGAAATTTATTTTGCACATTTCTGGAGGCTGGAAGTCGGAGATCAAGTTGCCGGCAGTGTTGGTGTCTGGTAAGGGCTCTCTCCTTGGGCTGGGCCAACTTTTCACAGTGAGCTCACATGGTCTTTCCTAGACATATGCTTGGGGTGGGAGAAGAGGGAGCTCAGGCTCTCCGGTGTCTCTTCTCATAAGGACACAATCCTATGGGATCAGGGCTCCGCTCTTATGACCTCATTTAACTGTACTGGGTTTCAACATAGGTATTTCAGGGGACACAAACATTCAGTCCACCACAAACATCTAGTTTGGAGAAAAAAAATTCGATAGTGTTTGAGAATCTTCTGCCTGTGTCAGAGCCCTGGGGGACTGAGATGATAGAGGGGATGGGCCAGAGGGGGTCTTGACTCCCAAGGTTACCCAGCGAGGGGATGGCAAGGCCTGGTCACGCTACAGGAGTGCATGTTATGGGGCCTTCCTCTGTGGATGCCAATTTAGGGAAAACTGTTCTTAGAAATCATGGTGGTTTTCTTACATAGGACTATGTGGTTTTAAAAAAATAGAGAAAGAAAGAAAAGAAAAAAATTGGTGATTTCCAAGTCAAACAGAAAATTTTAAAAATCCAGAATGGGGCTAAAATTGGCTACACATTGAAATTCAGTGGGGGATAATTCTCTTGAAATACAATTAAATCAAGTACACAATGAAGCATAGAGTGCACGCTTAATTTATCTAGAGCCAGGGATAACTGTTTAGTTTTGTGATAAGGACTTGCAGAGATTCTGAAGGAAATTTCTGGGCTATCTTGATAACCCTATTATTATACCTGATTTCACTTACTTGGACATGGCTGTACTGTAATTTCTATCTTTGATTTCCTAGTTATTGTTAACACCTGTATTTTACTCACAAATGTAACGAAGAGACAAAGAGGCAGTGGACATTTTCTGGCAGTATCTGGAAAGGATCTTGGTACTGCGTCGTCACATCGAGCACGTGTCTGACACACAGCAGCTGTTCAGTAGATATGTATTGGATGGATTGGTGAATATGTCAGAACTAAGTGACACAGACAGGGATTCAGGGGGTCAAATGGATGCTGGCTTACAAATGAGGAAGTGATTGCTGGAGGTGACATTTTCTGGTGCTTGGTGCTTGGTGGTTCTGGACGTCCACCTCCTGGTGGCCTCTTCCAAGTCCAGTCTGTGTGCCTGCATATCAGTGTGGTCTTTAGTGTAGAGTGTGGCTAGAGGCCAGGGCAGGAGAAGTTAGGCTGGTTCCCCGGGCCTCCAGTGAAGATGCCCTGAGCCCTCGAGCTCTGCAGATGAGGCTCTAGCACAGTCTGTGCTATTTTCACCCTTCTTTCTTCCTTCCTGACTTCTCCAGACTCAGTCTTCTCACCTTGCTCTTGTTCCCCTTTCCACAATGTGGCCCCAGTTCTCCAAGGCTGCACGGAACTTGGAGAGAGCACTGTGGTGCGAGTGATGACTAACATGGGTGGGGGGACCTTGTTGGTGTGCCCCCCTAAAATTCATTGTGTCTGCAGGGGGTGGCATTAAGGGGTCACAAGTGAATGGAGAAAAAAGACCAAGGGGTGCCCAGGAAAGGGTGAGCAGTTGCTCCAGAGGAGCCTAGGAGGGAGGCAGGAGAGGAAGGCTGGTGGGGAATGACGCTCAGCAAACTCAGACTGATGGGGCTTATCTATTCCTCCCCTCCGCTCTGTGGGACGGAGCTTGCTTTCTCCTGCCTCCACGGTCCTGGGTCAGCTGTGCCTTCATCATCAGACTTCCTCAGTCACCTTGCCCACCATCTCCATTTCCCTGCAGGGCCCCGGGTCTCACCAGATATACAGATATACATTCAGGGATGGGGACTCCTGCATTAGTGTCACAAACCCAGAGGCCCACAGGCTCTGCAGGGAACATACAACTACAGCCAGGGATAAAACACTTGAAGGAGGTAGAAGTAACATTTCTCTTTACATGTTTTTGTGATTGCAAAAGTGGTACATATTCATTGCAGAAAATCAGCAGAGAGCTTGAGGACTGTGAATCCATCACCTTAGGGGTTGCGCAGAGCAATGCGAGCCTGAGAAGGATTTAGGCCTTTGAGGGCTGTGGTCTAACTTCTGCCAGGCCAAGTGCCAGGGATGGGCGGACTCTGATTCCTATCCCAGCTCAGGGACTGTGCCAAGGGCCCACAGGGAGGTGGACTTCAGACAGGATTCAGCCACTTCCTTTGTCCTCTTCCCCCAGAGGCAGCTGAGCTGCTTAAAAGAAGGCAGGGGTGCAGAGGAGGTTGTGGGGTGAGTGGGAAGGAGGGCAGAGAAGAAGCCCTGCACGCAGTGTCACAGGGGACAAAGATCCTAAAAGTGCTTGGGAACATGGGCAGAAGAGCCTGAAGGTGATGAGTCTCCCCAAGCCCACTCCATGAGTGGGAATTGGGGGGTGTGGGCCGACATGGGGCTTCTGAAGTGAGTAGCTTCAGGCGGGACTGTGGTCATACCTCACCAGGTGCTGCTTCAGCCCTTCCCATCTCCTGCCAACCCAGGCCAGGGTGGCCATTCCCAAGCCCTCCTTTCCCTCCTGCGGGAAGCCTTGGGGATGCAAGGCTTGAGCTTAAGCCATCCCTGAAAGCAGCCTGACCAAACCACCTTCCTCCCTGCCTCTCCTCTGAGCACAGATGAGGACGCTGATGTGTTCGGCCTCGTCTCCTTCTCTTGGGGACTCGGGATGGCTCTTGTCACAAACCCAGAGGCCCACAGGATCCACAGGGGACACAGGCACTGAGGTTGACAGAAGAGCATGTGTCCTGGGCAAAGGGCCGAGCTGCCCTGAGCTCTACAAACTGTAACCATGTAGGAAGGCAGCCTGGTAAAGCCTCATCTTCTGACATCTGGATTTAAATAAACTGTCCTGATTTTTAAATGTTGGCAACAAACCTCAAAACATCTTAAAGCAATGTGCAGGCCAAGCCCTGTATTACCAGAGGCTGTCTTTGACTGGCATGTACTGGTGGCTGATACTCCGTGAGCACTTACCATGACAGGGAATGTTCTGGTCCTTTCTGTGTAGTCAAGTTGCCACTTCCATCATCTCACCTCCCAACTTGGGAAATGATGCACAGGCAGAGGAAGTGACGGGCAGCAGATCACGATTTAATACATGGTGTTTGAATGCTGGCAGCCTGGCTTGAGGTCCCATAAGCAAACCCTGGGGCTTTTACCCCTTTCTATGTAAGACTGAGTCCCTGCAAGGCATGGCCAAGACTTAACGAACAGCTCTGTTTTAATGAGTATTTTCTATGTGCTTAGTGAGTACATGTTATCTTCAAGCCTCACAACAACCCTGTGATGTCCATGTTAACATCCTTATGTTAAGGGTTAGAGGATTTAGAAGGAGTGATGTTAGGACACCTTTTCAATAAATGGTGCTGGGAAAATTAAATTGCCATATGCAGAAGAATGAAACTGCATCCATATCTCTTACCATATATAAAAATCAACTCAAGGATAGACACGGTGGCTCATGCCTGTAATCCCAGCACTTTGGGGGCCAAGGTGGGTGGATCACCAGAGGTCAGGAATTTGAGGACAGCCTGTTCAACATGGTGAAACCCTGTCTCTACTAAACCCCAAAAAATTAGCCAGACATAGTAGTGCATGCCTGTAATCCCAGCTACTTAGGAGGCTGAGGCATGAGAACTGCTTGAACCTGGGAGGCGAAGGTTGCAGTAAGCTATGATGGTGCTACTGTACTTCAGCCTGGGTGACAGAGCAGGACTCCATCTTAAAAAAAAAAAAAATCAGCTCAAGATGGATTAAAGACTTAAGTGTAAGAACGGACACTATAAAAATCTTGGAAGAAAATCTAGGAAAAACTCTTCTGGGCATTGGTCTAGGCAAAGAATTCATGACAGAAACCTCAAAAGCACAAGCAACAAAACCAAAAATAGACAAATGGGACTTAATTAAACTAAAAAAGTTTCTGCACAGCAAAAGAAACCATCAACAGAATGAACAACCTGCAGAACCGGAGAAAATATTTGCAAACCATGTATCCAATAGGGGACTATTATCCAGAATATATAAGAAACTCAAATAACTCAACAAAAGAAATCCAAATAATGCCATTAAAAAGTGGGCAAAAGACATGAATAAACATTTTTTCAAAAAGAATACATACAGGTGGCTAAGAAGCGTATGAAAAAATGCTTAACATCAAAAGTCATCAGAGAAATGGAAATTAAAACCACAATGAGACCTTATCTCACACAAGTGAGAATGGATATTATTAAAAAGTCAAAAAATAACAGATATTGGTAAGGATGCAGAGAAAAGGGAACACCTATACACTGTTGGTGGGACTGTAAATTAGTACAACCCCTATGGAAGACAGTATGGTGATCTCTCCATACTGTCTTAAAAATAGAGCTACCATTTGATCCAGCAGTCCTACTACTGGTATCTACCCAAAGGAAAAGAAATCAGTATATCAAAAAGAAACCTGCACTTGTATGCTTATCACAGCTCTGTTTACAGTAGCAAAGATATGGAATCTATCCATCAACAGATGATTGGATAAAGAAAATGTTACATATATATAACGTTTATATGTGTATATGGAATGGAATACTACACTGCCATAAAAAAGAATGAGATCATGTCTTTTGCAGCAACATGGATGAAACTGGAGGTCATTATTTTAAGTGAAATAACTCAAAAACAGAAAGTCAAATACCACATGTTCTCACTTGTAAGTGGGAGCTAAATAATGTGTACACGTGGACATGGAATGTGGAATAATAGACATTGGAGACTCAGAAGGGTGACAAGGTGGGAGGGGGTGAGGGATGAGAAATAACTTAATGGGTACAATGTATATTATTAGGGGGATGGTTACACTAAAAGCCCAGACTTCACCACCAGGCAATCTATCCATGTAACAAAACTGCACTGTACCCCCTTACATTTATTATTATTTTTAAAAAGGAGTGACTTTCCTGAGGCCTCTCAGCCTTGAGTGTAGGGGGCTGTGACCGACACTCAGGTCCATCTGGCTCTTTCTGTGCAGCCTGGTGTCTTTCTGAATCCTTGTGTCCAGCCTAGGACCAGGATCCACAGGGCCACTGGGGAAGGTGGGTGAGTGTCTGGGCTTGGCCACTGAGGCTGCTGGACAGGACTCCTGGAACAGCCTCCTGGCCTGGGGCTCACTCCAGGGTGGCAGGCTCACTTGGTTCGGTCCTTCTCACTCTTCTGCGGTGAGAGGCACTGCCAGATTCCCCTGCAGACCATCTCATTGCCCAGGGCATAGTTGATGGCATTGATCGTGGGCACCGTTTTGGCAATGAGGGCGGGCACCTGTTGGGCAGAAAAGTCCAGAAAAGAAGCTTCAAAGCCACTGATCCTCTCTCTGGTCCCACCTGGTGACCCCAGTCACCCTCCACCTACAACTGCCAATCATTTAGTTCTGCAGCCTTGGAGGCTTCCCTGACTAGTTGGTGGAGATGCATGGCTCACGGAGTCCATGGAGCCATACTCTTGTCCAGACCCACCTGCTCCCAGCCTGGGGACTAATCTCAACCCCTAGTCACAGAGTCTTTATCTACACCATCTGGCTGGCTGTCCCTGTCATCTCACATGAGGTTTGGGCAATGTCAAGCAGCAGCCTGGTATGACTCAGAGACGAGGTGGGGGATTAGGGGGGCAAACTAATGCTCTATGCATTGTGAGTATCCAAAGGAAGAAACACAGAAAGGAAGAGACTGACACAGAGGTCATAAATCCAGAAAGTGAGATGAGATGAGACAGAGAACAAAGATGGAGAGGGGTCTAGTTTTAGGTACTAGAAGTATCTGTACCATCTGCAGTTTGGGGGAGATGGAAGTCACGTCTGCGATGACTGCGTATAGATACAGGATGGCATAGGGGCCCCAGCCGAGCAGCAGCGTCCTTGCTGGCAGAGTGGTGTTTACCTGGGGAGAAATTGTCACAGGAGATGTCAGCTTGCTCCAGGTGGCCCACAGCCCTATCTGGCCAAGAAGACCAGGTCAGCACTCAGCAGGGCGGGGCAGCATGGACCAGGCTTCAGGAGGGGGCTGAGTCTGCAGGGGAACTTGGGACCAGATGGGCCTCTCTGTTGTTTAAGACTGTGTGACCTTAAGCCTTTTATTTAAACTTGCCTGACCTCAGCTGCTGTGTCTGTAAAATGGCCTGACAATACCCAACGTGGCTGGAGGCCGAGACTGGGTGGATAATGAGCGCTTCCTCCTGGGTCTGTACTCTTTGTTTGTCAAATACAGAAGGGGTCTCACTATGTTTCCTAGGCTGGTCTCGAACTCCTGGGCTCAAGGGATTCTCCTGCCTCGGCCTCCCAACGTGCTGGGATTACAGGCATGAGCCACTGTGCCTGGCCTGGGTCTGTGCTCTTTAAGAGGAATCCTGGGCTCTGTGACTGCGTGCTCAAGGGGCCCCAGGCTGAGCTGCCCTCAGGCCTCAGTCCTAGAACCAACTCGTCATCCACAGCTACAGCCACCCGGCGAGACCACCCTTTCTGGGCTCCCAATGTGAAATACAATCAGCGGGGGAGGGGCTTGTCCAGAGAGCGGGAGATGCTGGGGTGCCGCCTGGGGCCATGAGGGGGCGCAAGACTCGCGCTTTAATTTCAGCGGGAGCTGCCAAGTTCCAGCCCCGCACAAACACGCGGACGTGCAATTCTGACGCTCAAGTTCTTGCCTGTTTTCTCCCTGACCTGACTTTCTTTAACAAAGAGGGTGATTAAGCTGGAAGAGGGCATATTTTCTTCCATCTTGGATTATTAAAATATGTTGACCAAGAGACTTTTTTTTCCTCTTAACTGTCCCTTATCTGGGGAAAAAAAAACCCACGAACAACGGAGCTCAGCACCTCGGGGCCCTCCCGGGAGCCGAGGCCCTAAGACGTGGAATCCCCTGGGGAGGCTACGCGGTCTCGGGAAGCCGCTCAGCTTGGGATGAGGTCCCTGGACCCCTGCGTGTGACCTTGGCGATGCCCACCAGAGACAATGGTTTAAAGTCAACGCAGAAAAATGAGGAGATCATGGTGGCAGCCTTGTCTCCCGGCTGCCTGAGCCTCCAGTAAATGTGAACTTTGCACCTCCAGACAGGGCTTGGGACCGGCATCGCGGAGAACAGCCTAGAAGCGGCGCCTATGCCAGCAGCCAGCTGGGAGCCAGGGGACTGGATTCTGGTCCCAGGAAAGCCCTTTCTCTCCTTCTGGCCTCGGGGGAGCATCGGGGCTCCAGCTAAAATAGATTTGCACAGTCCTTTTCCAATTTACAATAAATAAATAAAGTGGCAGATGAAGTGACTTAAAAAAAAGAGTTTCTTTCATGCACTGTGATTGACCACATGGGTGGTGGAGTCCCAGACCTAGGTTTGAATCCAGGTGTGTGGTTTTTGGTGAGTTGCTTAGTTAACCCCCATCTCAGCCTCAATTTTTTAGTCCGCGACACAGGGATAAGAAAACCTCCTTCTGGCCGGCGCGATAGCTCAAACCTGTAATCCCAGCACTTTGGGAGGCTGAAGTGGGTGGATCACCTGAGGTCAGGAGTTCAAGACCAGGCTGGCCAACAGATACAAAAGATACAAAAATTAGCCAGGCGTGGTGGCAGGTGCCTATAATCCCAGCTACTAGGGACGCTGAGGCAGGAGAATCGCTTGAACCCGAGAGGCGGAGGTTGCAGTGAGCCGAGATTGCCACTGCACTCCAGCCTGGGCACAGAGTAAGACCTTGTCTCAAAAAAAAAAAAAAAAAAAAGAAAGGAAAAAAAAAAGAAAGAAAGAAAAAAAAAAAGGCTGGACACGGCAGCTCATATCCCAACAATTTAGGAGGCGGAGGCGGGCGGATCACCTGAGATCAGGAGTTCGAAACCAGCCTGGCCAACATGGAGAAACCCCGTTTCTACCAAAAATACAAAATTAGGTGGGTGTGGTGGCACATGCCTATAATCCCAGGTACTCGGGAAGCTGAGGCAGGAGAATCGCTTGAACCCGGGAGGCGGAGGTTGCGGTGAGCCGAGATCACGCCATTGCGCTCCAGCCTGGGCAACAAGAGTGAAACTCGGCCTAAAAAAAAAAAAAAAAAAAGAAAGAAAACCTCTTTCCTCATAGAGTGGTTGCAAAGAAATAATATTAAGATCTGAATTTGTTCTAATCTTTGTTGCTTGTTACGACTCCTTTGCTAGAGGTCATCCAGGTGACCAAGTTAAAATAAAACCGTGGCAAGGGAATAGTAATTCAGAAAACTAAAAAATGGCCAGGAGGGCTTATTTTGAAGTATTGTATTTCTTGGACAAATGTGCTTATAGGTTGATTTTTATCTTTTGGGCACCACCCTGTGACTGTGATTAAATTAAACATCTCAAAGCGGTTTAAAAGTAGCATTTAAAAAGCCTGTAACTTTGTGCCAAACCTCACATCCTTGGCAAGAGTTAAGTGGAACAGCACGGATGTGTCCAGTAGGGAGCCCTGGTCCCCAGAGTTACGGGGTCTGGGTGAATCTGAGCAGTCCTGATCCTTGCTCCCCAGGCCTTGGCGATCTGAGCAAAGGGAGGGTGGTTTCCAGTTCTAACATCCTATGCTGTGCACAAGCTGGATTTTCTCTTGATCACTGAAAACGCAGAAAACCCCTGATTGCTGTCTGTCACATTGTTCATATTCCCTGGTGTCCCTGAGAGGAACCGAGAAATTACTGCTGCTCTTGAGGCAGGAGAATAGCAGAGGGAATTGGAGGTTAAAGGGCGGAATGAGTAGAAGCAGAAGCAAGGTGAAGAGGCGGTGAGCAAGAAGCAAGACAAGAAACAGAAGTTGAGCAACCAAAACACAAATAAGATTAAAAAATGAGTAAGAAGCTCCTGTGGCCAGCTAGGTCTGCACCAAACCTGTCAGGGGCAGCTCCTCAGAGATGCGCATGTGCATTAGAGAGAAAAAGTATCCTTAAAATGACCCCGTATGATAATAAACTTATTAAAGCTGATGCATATGGACTGCATATCATGCATGTACTTAAGATTATGGGATGGAGGTGACAGGCAAGCACACAAGGGCCAAAGTAACATAAGCAACCCACCTATCAATCAAAAGGCAGATGCTGGCTAGAGATTAGGCAGCCTTGGGAAGAGAAGAAAAATAAACATATAAAAGAACCCAAAATACACCAAACTGGTGCTGATCTCACTTCACAGAGATTGGTCCACCCTCCCCTCTCTGAGAGTGTAATACTGTGCTGAATAAGCTTTTGCTGCAAAAGCAATGAATATTTGTTTTGCTGTTTGTGTGTGTCACATCCAATTCTTTGTTCGGGACACCAAGAGCCTGGAGCTGCGCTGCACCATCAGATAACACTCCGGAAGGGGGTCCTTACCTGGAGATGGCCACTCTTCCCCAGTTTCTGCTCCATGAGACTGTAGGACGTGATCGTGATGAAGAGGGGCATGGCAAAGTTGAAGAAAGACATGGTGAAGAGGAAGCTGGTGAAGTTTCTACAGGGAGAGCGGGTGGAGGATTGGGGTTAGCTCTCAGGGATGGCCAGCTGCCCTCAAGGACCCACCAGCTCTGCCCTAGATGATCGGTTGTGGGGAAATGCCCCATTCAGACAAGCTCGCAGTGTGGTTGCTCCCGGGTCCCAGGTGAACTCCCTTTAGGAGCCAGGGAGCTACAAGGAGGAAGAGGCCTCTTTCTTGTTCAAGTGCTCAGCCCTGCTTTCCTGTTTGTCCCCCAAGCATGAAGAATGGGAAATTTTAGTTTGGGAAACATGTTCACCCAATGGTGGGGATGTCAGTGGATCAAGAGAAAGGAACATTCAAGGAGCATTCTAGGCCCAAAGGTTTTAAAAGGAGACGGGATAACAAGAAGACTGGATACTGTGTCACTGAAGAAATGGTTGAAGGCACCACAGAAGAGCCTGGGTTCCCAGGTAGTGGTCATGGGGAGGTGAAGGGAATAGTGGGAGTCCCAGGGAGACAGATTCCCATTTTCTGAAGGGAAGACTATGTCACCTTGGAGCTGTCCACCAGGGAGGGGCAGCTGGAAGGACTGGACCCTGGCTGGGGAGTGCCATGGAGGGACACTTGGACCAGGCCCAGCATTCTCAAGAATGCATCACCTGGAAAGCCTGTCATCAAGTGCAGATGCCTCATGATTAAACACCATGGGTAAAGCAGATGAATGCAACTTGGCTCTGGTGGAAGCAAGAGGGGCTGGAGCCCATGTGACCATTCCTCAAGGCAGTTCCTAAAGGATCCCCCTAAGCCCTTGTCTCCCTAGAGCCTCCTGATGGGGCAGTACCAGAACACGAGCCCCATGAGGGTGGGGACCCTCATGCATTCTGTCCTATTTCTCCAGGGATTGCCTCATAGCGTATGCTCAGGGCATTCCCTCCCAATGCAAGGACCTTAATGTTCTTTGAATCTATTGTACCAAGGGCATGGCTCCCTCTAGAAATTGATGAGGTCAGAGCCATGATGGTCGACTGTGCTGAAGATGGCAAAGAGGTGGTGCGGCTTGGTGACTGTTATCACTGACACAAGCCAATGGCTCCCTGTATGATGTCTCTTTTTGGGTTCAACTCTGGGTCCCAATTTTCACAGCATTCCCATCACCTGGCCAGTTTTCAGAACAGGCTTTTTCCAGTCCCACTGTCCACCTGCAGGTGGGTATCATGATTAAGAAGTTGAGATTGTCTGGCAAACGTTGACATTTCCCCATTTGGATTTTCAGCTGGGGCACCCTTGTCATAGGAGTTCAAAGCCAAGATTCCCATGGATAGGAGCCTCGAAGCTGCTCCTCCCACCTCACCTGTCCCCCTTGGAGTAGTCCAGGGTGCAGCATGTCCCCAGTGGCTCATAGTCATAGTGACCCCAACCCAGAAGGGGCAGAGCTGCCCAGAAGGCAGAAGACAGCCACACGAAGAGCACCAGAGAGATGGCTGAGTTCCAGGCCAGCTGGCTACCTGCACAGGACAGAGGAAGAAGAGGAGGTTGTGAGGAGGAGATGGCCTGATAGAGTGAGAAAGAATGGACTTCCTGATCTCGAAGAGTGTCCCTTTGAGTGATCCACCAGCCTCAGTCTCCCAAAGTGCTGGGATTACAGGACTGAGCCACTACATCCTGCCAGAAGGAGGTTTTCTTATCCCTGTGTTACGGTCTAAAAAATTGAGGCCGAGAGAGGGGTTAAATAAGCAACTCACCAAAATGAGAACCCCAGCTCTGATGCTTAATAACTCAGAGCCTCAGGCAAGTGAAGAGCTTCTTTGAGCCCCAGTATTCTCGCCCACAATGGGAATGATAATCCTTGCCTCAGAGGATTGTTATGAAGAATGAAATAGATAATGGATGGTGAAGGTCTCCAAATAGACACACTATACCGTCTTCTTCAGAGGACAGAGACGAGGGAGTGGCAAAGAGACAGATACGTTTTCAGAGACAAAGTTCAGGAAGAAGCATAGGCAGGGGTTCAGGTGAGGGTCATGGGGGATGGAGGCAGAAGTCTGGACTTACCACCATCCTCAGCACTTGCTCAGAATCAGGCCACTGCCCCTGCTTCCAGGACACCCTCTGAGAATGCTTGACTCGGGGGTTGGGGCTCAATCTCAGTGCCAATGGCAGAGGCTGGGTCCCAGCAGCATCTTTTGATGTGAACCAGCCATGCTGATTTGACCTCCTCTAGTCCCTTCCCTGAAGCCCCCCTCTCTGCTGCAGTGTCATTGGGTCCTTCCCATCCAGTGGTTCCTCCTGGATCTGGCTTCAGGATGCACTTCCCAGGTGCCCTCCTCTGTCTACTGTTTTTTTTGTCATACTCCTTTGTATATAAGATACCAGGGCAGAGGACAGTTCTCCAGATGGGTTTTGATCGGGAGAGAAGAGCATGTCTACAACCTCCCTCATCTGACAGTTTGCTTCTACTGATACGGCTCCAGATGGAGTTTGCTTGGATGTGACCTTCTGATATGAACTGAATGTTTGTGTCCCCTCAAATTTATATGTTGAAGCCCTAATCCCCAATGTGATGGCATTTGGAGGTGGGGCCTTTGGGAGATAACTAGGCCATAAGGGTGGAGCCCCCATGATGTGATTAGTGCCCTTATAAGAAGGGACACAATTAGCTGGACATGCTGCATGCGCCAGTAGTCCCAGCTAGTCAGGAGACTGAGGTAGAGAATTGCTTGAACCCAGAAGGCGGAGGTTGCAGTGTACTGAGATGGTGCCACTACATTCTAGCCTGGGCAATAGAGTGAGACTCTGTTTCAAAAAAATGAAAGAAGGAACACAAGAGTGACAATCTCTCTCTTTTAATGTGAGGACATGGCAAGAAGGTGAACATCTATAAACCAAGAATCAAGCCCTCACCGAACCTGACCATGCTGACACCTTGCATTTGGACTTCCCAGCTTGAATAACTGAGAAATAAATTTCTATTGTTCAAGCCACCCAGTCGATGGCATTCTATTATAGGAGCCTGGGCAGACTAAGACACCTCCCATCCCAACTGTGGGCACGATAATTATGTGCAAGGACAGGAAGACTCAATATAGTTAAGATGTCAGTTCTTCCTGTCTTTTTAAAAAAAAATTTTTGAGACAGAGTCTTGCTGTGTCACCCAGGCTGGAGTGCAGTGGCGTGATCTCGGCTCACTGCAACTTCCACCTCCCAGGTTCAAGCAATTCTCCTTCCTCAGCCTCTCAAGTAGCTGGGATTACAGGCTCATGCCACCATGCCCAGCTAATTCTTGTATTTTTAGTAGAGATGGAGTTTCACCATGTTGGCCAGGCTGGTCTCGAACTCCTGACCTCAAGTGATCTGCCCACCCCAGCCTCCCAAAGTGTTGGGATTACAGGCATAAGCCACCATGCCTGGCCTTTTCTTTTCTTCTTCTTCTTCTTTTTTTTTTTTTTTTTTTATTGAGGCGGAGTCTCATTCTGTTGCCCAGGCTGGAGTGCAGTGGTGCCATCTCGGCTCACTGCAACCTCTGCCTTCCAGGTTCAAGCAATTCTCTGTGAGCACAATAATTAATATCTACCTGGACCCTTGTGCTGCCTCAGACTTTCAGCTTTAGAAACAGATGGCCAAGGTGACATGCCTACAACTACCCAGGGATGGAGTAGATGAATTCAGACCTCCTCATTCCCCTTTGCCTGCCTTCACACTGCTCTGCCATGCTCTCAGTATAGAAAGGGCTTTGATCTAAGGCCTCTGGCACAGGGATTAACTGTTCTATATTGAGGCAGAGAAGCCTGTTGCTATCTGAGAAGGTGGTGTGTGTGTGTGTGTGTGTGTGTGTGTGTGTGTGTGTGTGTGTGTGTATAAGATGGTCCAAGGGAGCATTAGGGGCAGAGGCTGGGATGTAAGGAGTGGGAGAAGTGCTCCGAGGCCAAGTGGACAGGAGGGCTAACCTATCGCCACTCAAAATGATGAGACTGATGGCAGCATTTTGGCCTGGAGAGAGGCATATGACAGGAGAGACCCATGAGGGGCAGTGACTTTTCAGGGAAGGGGGCTGTACATGTGACTATGGCAAGGGAAGTTCTGTGGATTCCAAAGAGGTCATGCCATGGTTTGAGGCTGTGCTGGCTATAGACCTCACAGCAGCCTCTGTGCTGGGCAAATTCATAGCTCAGGACTTGGAGGTACCAGGTCATGCCCAGTGCTGGCTCTGCCCTTAGTAGCGAGGCAAGCTGCTTAACTTCTCTGTGCCTCCGCTTCCGAGGCTGTGAGCTGAAGGTTTGCTAGGAGGGTTAGCTGAGCCACAGCTCCCCAAAACATGTTTATGTACCCCTGGTGGTAAACAGGGTTCTTGATGGTCTCTGGTGAACAGGTTTTTATTTTAATTGTATTAAAATTATAAGAACATTAAACCTGTGATTTCCCAGATGTTGTTTAGACTGAGCTTGTAGCAGGTGTTTACATTTTAAAAAATGAGTCACTTTTAAGAAAAAAAAATCAAGGAAAAATGGAGCAGTTTGTACACTGATATGGCCAATTATTAAGATGGTATTTGACAGTGCAGCTTGGGAAATCTAGAGCTGGACAGTTTTCATGAAGCCTCATGGAAGTGTAGGGTGCCAGGGCACATGCCCAGCTACACACACATACACACAGCCTCTCTGCGCCTGTCTGCAGAGTAGTGCCTGTCTGCAAGGGCATTTTCTGTATCCCTGATCTCATTTCATTTTCAAAATAAAACTGAGATTGGTTATTAAAATCATCTCAGCCGGGTGCAGTGGCTCACACCTGTAATCCCAGCACTTTGGGAGGCTGAGGTGGGTAGATCACGAGGTCAGGAGTTCGAGACCAGCCTGGCCAATATGGTGAAACCCCATCTCTACTAAAAATACAAAAATTAGCCAGGCGTGGTGGCACATGCCTGTAGTCCCAGCTACTCAGGAGGCTGAGGCAAAAGAATCGCTTGAAACCAGAAGGCCGAGGTTGCAGTGAGCCGAGATCGCACCACTGCACTCCAGCCTGGGCAATAGAGCGATTCCGTCTCAAAAAGAAAAAAAAATCATTTCGCAGAGGAGGAGACTAAGGTTCAGAGAGGATCCCTGACTTGCCCAAGGTTGCAGTAATGGCAAGAGAGGCCCAACAGCTCTCCTGCACACTCTCCCACCCTCCCTCCTTTCCTGAAATGAGTGCCTATGCATGCACACTCACACCTACCCACACTTCCCTGTACTGGGAAACACGGAGCAGTAGCTAGTTCTGACTGCCCCTCCCTGCCTCTTATCCTCTCCACACTGCATCGGTGTCCCTCCACTCCAGGAGCCCAGATACATACGGGTGCAGTAGTGGTGATAGCGCCCCCATGCGATGGCTGCACTGCTGCAGATGCTGGCCAACGCTGTCACAAAGCCCTGGAAGCCGTGAGCCTGGCAGCCGTCCGAGCCGTAGGGCCAGCGCCTGTGGGAGACACTGGGCACCAGTGACCTCTCTCCTCCGATCCTTTCCACCTCCCACACCTGCCAAGTACAGCTTGGAGTGTGTGTTCCTGAATGCTGCCCTTCTTCTCCGAAGAGGGCCTTAATATTGGTGTCTTTCCTATAAGGTGTTGGAGCTCAAGTAACTGGGCTGAAGGGGTGGAGCCCAATGCACACTCTCCAGGCTGGGTGACTTTGACTGCACCACGGTTGGGCCATAGGCTCTCTCTGCATGATCAGATCCCTCTGTCACAGGAGAGCTCATGCCTGTATTTGATAGGTGGGGAAACTGACATTCAAAGAGGCAAAGATACTGAAGCCAAGGTCACACAGAAGATGAAGGCAAAGTCAGAGGGGAGATCCCAGGCCTCCCCAGCCTAAAAGGGCAAGCAAAGGTGGAAACTTCAATTCTCTGTGGGAGGAAGAGTTCTCACTGATGCAGACCCCCCAGGCTGGTCAGCACTGAGCATGCACATCCAGGGGGGCTCCAGCCTCCGTCTGTAGTGTCCAAAACCAGAATGAGAATGTCCAGTCTGCTTCAGAAAACAATTTTATAAACACCTTCTGAAGCTGTGATGGAAGACCCTGGTTTTTGTATAAGGAGGTATTAGACACTAGCCAAAACCCTATTTGTGTTCACAAACACTTACGTAGAGTCCTAGGTATCAAGCATTATTTTAAGTTATTTACACATAATAGAAGTAAATACTTCCAACCACCTATATGAGTTAGGAAATAATATCCGATTTATGGAAGAAGCCCAGAACTAGAAATGCTGAAGCCAGAATGCAAACCTAGGTTGCTTGGTTACAGAACCCACACCATTGATCTCTACAGCCTACCATCTCTTTCATCAGGTTTCAGCAACCCCTGTCTTCCAGAAATCAGCTGTCGTTCTTCAGAATCAATCTGGAATTCAGCCCATTTTAGCCTGCCCACCCTCTGCCCTTGGCCAATTTTCTGTAAGTAGTAAAAATGCCCTTGGCCTGGCTGCCCAGGGCCCAGGGGTCAGGCCCCAGGCAGGACCCCAGAGCCTGTGGACTAGGGAGGGGGCTGGTACCGGAGAAGGCTGGATGTGGCTGCAACGAGGGCATTCAGGCTGATCCCACTGTCCGCAAGAGCCAAGCTCAGTACCAGTAGGTGGCAGGGAGTCCGCAGCTCCGGGGTCTTGCAGAAAGAGAAGATGGTCAGGGTATTGAGGCTGAGACCGGAGAGAGCTGAAAGGAAGGGTGGGGGCTGGCATTGGGGCTGCTGAGGCCCAGCTGGGGTCAGAACAGTGTGTGTGGGGTGGATGGAGCATCAGCAACCTCCTGGACAGACAAGGAAGACAATCAATATAGGGTAGCATGCTTCATGCTATAACAGTCATAATCACTGACACCTGCCAGGCACTTAGCACACACCAGGCACCAGGATAAGCACTTTATATGAATCATCTATTCAATCTTTACTTGGATACTCTCTTCTCCATTTATAGCTGGGAAACTGAGGCTCAGAGACACTAGCTAACTTGCCCTAAGTACACAGCTAGTAAGCGGTGGAGCTGGAACTTGAATTCAGGCCTTTTGGATTTCAAAATGCCTTCTCCAAGGACTGTAGAGCAAAGTCAGAGAGGCTCCAAGGAGAAGAGTCGATGTTAGAGCTGGGAGCTGCCCAGGACGCCAGGCATGGAAGTGAACATGAAGGGGGCGTACTCTGGCAACAGAGAGACCCGACCTTGAATTTTGGCTTGGTTGCCTCGCTTGCTGCTCCTTAAGCTCTCTGAACCTCAGCTTCCCCTATCTAAAATGAGGAACAGGAAAAAAAATCCTGCCTTCAAAACTATGAGAAGCACTTACCTGCAGGACAGTGCATGGAAGAGCATTCCAGGAGGGAATAGCATGTGCAAAGACATGCTATGGTACAATGAGATACCACCTTACTCCTATAAGAATGACCATCATTAAAAAGTCAAAAAACAATAGATCGATGCCATGGATGTGGTAAAAAAGGAATGCTTATACACTGCTGGTGGGAATATGTAAATTAATACAGCCTCTATGGAAAACAGTATAGAGATTCCTTAAATAACTAAAAGTAGATCTGCCATTTAATCCAGCCAAAAACACACATGCACATCTATGCTTACTGAGGCACAATTCACAATTGCAAAGATACGAAATCAATGTAAGTGCCCACTGACCAAAGAATGGATAAAGAAAATGTAGTATATATACATCATGGCATAATAGCTGTAAAAAGGAATGAAATAATGTCTTATTACAGCAACTTGGATGGAGCTGGAGGCCATTATTCTAAGTGAAGTAACTCAGGAATGGAAAACCAAATGCTGTTTGTTCTCAGTTACAAGTGGGAGCTAAACCGTGAGTATGCAAAGGCATTCAGAGGACACAATGGACTCTGGAGACTCAGAAGGGGAAGGGTGGGAGAGGGGGTGGGATTAAAAAAACCTACATATGAGACACAATGTACGCTACTTGGGTGATGAGTGCACTAAAATCCTAGCATTTGCCACGATGTAATTCATCTATGTAAACAAAAATCACTTGTACCCCCAAAGCTATTGAAATTTAAAACATATTTTAAATAAAATAAAAACCAAAGCATTGTATATATAATGACATTTCTAGTCATTAAACATGAAATAAAAATGTAAATTTAAACCCCTTCCAAAAAATAAAGTGGTAAAATTTTATGGCATGTTTGAGGACCTGGAAGGATGCTAGATTGTAGGGTTCTCAGGAAAGGGAGACACGGGCTGGGGCCACCAGACAGTCGTGTCCAGAGCCTTCAGGACCAATCTAATGACTGTCACTTCCTCTCCATTGTCAGTTCTCATTAGGTGAGAAAACGTGCTGATGATTTCTCTGGGTCTGCTTTGAACCAAAGCTGCGTTCTCCATCAACTTAGCTTGGGCTGGCCCAGATTCAGGATTGACACTGTCTCTAGCTCTGGCCTCAGCGAGCATCTTAGGGATTCTAGGTTGAGGTAGGTACCTCGCAGACCCAGGTTGCCTCCAGAGGTGAAGTGCTTGGGCTCATAGGAGTAGACGCAGTGAAAATAGTGGTGGGGCTGGAGAGGATGGGAGTGAATGAACTTAAATACCCTAGAGTCTATTTAGGCTAGCACTTTATACCCATTATCCCATTTAATCTTTACAACCACCCATTCGGAATGTCAAGGCATTGAGGGCAGAGAGCTGAAGGGACTTGGTTCCAGCCACACAAGAGCAGGTGGCAGAGCTGTCTGTCCCCAGAGCCTTTTGGGGGACTGATCTTACGTGGGATTCTCAGCAGGATTTCCAAGGAGTGGATTAAATTTTCTCCCGGCTGGAGGGACATGAAAAGTCCTAAAGCCTGGCTCTTGGTCATCTCCTGGGCAGATGTCCCCTTTCAAAGTCCCTCCCTCCCTGACCCTTGCCTGGCTCCCTCTCTGCTCCCAGCGGGCAGTGTGCTGCACCTCACAGGTTCAATTGTCAGAACACCCCCCGAGTCCAGGCACAGAGGGGAAGGCAGCCAATGGGACCGGACACCCAGCTGGGTTTGGGGACCTCTCCTCTCCTTGCCAGCTCCACACTGGTGGCCTGGGTCCTCAGAACCCACTGGGCCCCCGCTGCACCCCAGGTTCTGCCTGGCTCACCTTCCACCAGCAGCACCATCCCCACAGCCAGCACCTCGAGCTCCCCGAAGCCGGTGGGCAGGGCACTGGTCTCTGCCATCCTCACTCTCCCTCACTGCCAGTGGCCCAGCTGTCTCTGGCTTCCCACAACCAGGCCCTCCCTTTTAAAGGGCCATCCCATGTGCGTGGAGGCACATGCAGGTTATTATGCTGGACCTTGGGCTGTTTCTGGATGCCTCCCCGCTGCAAATGGTCCTCTTGGCCCAAGTAGAAGGAACCCATTCACGAGTTGGACAATGCAGCCTTTGTGAAGCCAGAATGGAGCCTTGTCTCATTCATTTCAGCCCCATTGCACAGGATTAAGGTCGGGGAATCCAAATGGTGTGTGGCTGAGAGCCTAATTGGAAAAGAGTTGCATAACCAAGGGAGGGGAGCAGGAGGAGGGATTTGAGCCGCAGCTGTTCCCGACAAGCCTGGTGCCTGTGTGTGTGTGTCCTCAGGCTCACATGAGTGTACTCCAAAGCGCTGGGGAAAGGATAAGGCTTGGGAAGTCGCCTGCTGTCAGAGGAAGAACCCCATCTGGGACCAGAAAATGGGGTTGGGGTTCTGGTTCTGAATCTGCCACTAACTAGTTATGCGCCTTGGAGTGGGACCACTGGACTCTTCCGTTTACTTTTCTGCAATGTCAATGTCTTTTGTCTGTGGCCTTTGTATAAGTCCTGGTTAGATATCATGAATATAAACCTCAGGGCTGCATTTCCTGTCTCCCATAGAGCACCTGAGCATAAAAAATGTCCTAGGACACTGTCTTAGAACAGAGGGGCTGCCTGCCGTCTTGTCAGTCTCCGACCCCGAACCCGCCCAGCCTTGCCGGCCCCACTAAGAGCTTTGGCTGCTACAAATGACTTCTTGGTACACTGGCTCTTTATGCACTGTTATGCTCCGGCTCATGATAAAATTTACACCAGGAAATACTGATTTAGGACAACTTAGTTCATTTTCAGATAAAGAAACCAAGCTCCAGAGCACTATCAGCAACATAGCTAATATCGAGTGAGGTCAGGCCCTGTGCTAGGGGATCTTCTGATGAGTCCTACAACAACTCCATGAGTTAGATACCATTATCCTTTCCATTTTAGATGAGGAAACTGTGGCTAAAAACAGTTAAGAATCTGCCTGAGGCCATGCAGTAATTTATGGATGGAGCTGGAACAAAAGCCGATCTCCTATTCCTCAGGCTCAGGCACTTTTCAATGGCATCTTCTGACTCACCTGGTAGAGCAACCTGCTCTGTTCCAGGAATGCCTACTTCCCAGGCCTTTCCTCTCATGAGTCCTCACTTACATCCAAGCCTAATCCCTCTGCAGGGCTGAGCTTATGGCTGCGCCCTCCAGAGCGTTCCCTGTTCTTTCTCAATTTCTTTTTTTGTTTGTTTGTTTGTTTTTGAGATGGAGTCTCGCTCTGTCGCCCGGGCTGGAGTGCAATGGCGCAATCTCGGCTCACCGCAACCTCCACCTCCCCAGTTCAAGCCATTCTCCTAGGCCTCAGCCTCCTGAGTAGCTGGGATTACAGGCATGTGCCACCATGCTCGGCTAATTTTGTATTTTTATTAGAGACAGGGTTTCTCCATGTTGGTCAGGCTGGTCTTGAACTCCCGACCTCAGGTGATCTGCCGGCCTCGGCCTCCCAAAGTCATGAGCCACCATGCCTGGCCTTCTTTCTCAATTTCTACCTTATGGTGTTGGTTAATACATATGTCAGTCCTTTTTTCATGCCTTCAAGATCACAAAAGCCTTCATGAGAGAAGATAAAGCAGGGCAAGGCCAAGATAAAAGGGTAAAGTTCATTTGGGCAAAAGACACAAGGAGGAAGAAGCAGAGTTGTGGGAACAGGCAAGCTGGCGGCTGGGTTTGGGGAGGAGGAGGTATAGCTGGGAAGCACTGAGAAAATCCTACTGGCTGCATTGGAAGGAAGGAAAGAATGAGAAGCCAGTATTGTTGAAACAGACCTGGCACCGAGCTAGGCATTTTATGTGTGCACTGGGGCCCCAGATATCTTTGCAGGTCATACCTCACTGGTCTAGGCCTTCCTGGAGCCACAGGCATGAAGGACTGGGGAACCTTCTAGAAAAGCCAAACAACATAGGTAGGGCATGCTGGACCAGAGAACAACACCTCAGGGTCAAATGTGAAGAATGAATGAATGAGTGGACTGAGTGTCTACTGCTGGGACTCATCCCTGGTCAGTCCCCACTGGCATCTTGAGTAGATATGGTGGGGTGAGATAGGGTTAGGAGAGAATAAGTAAAAATTGAAATTAGTCTGGGTGCAGTGGCTCAGGCCCGTAATCCCAGCACTTTGGGAGACTGAGGCAGGAGGATCGCTTGAGGCCAGGAGTTTGAGACCATCCTGGGCAACATGGCAAGACCCTGACTGCAAAAAATAATTTTTTAAAAATAGCCAAACATGGTGGTGGTTGCCTGCAGTTCCAGCTACTTGCGAGGCTGAGGCAGGAGGATGGCTTGAGCTCAGGAGTTCGGGGCTACAGTGAGCTATGATTACACCATTGTACTCCACTCTGAGTGACAGAGCAACCCTGTCACTATAAAGCAAAACAAAGCTTTATGGATGGAGAATTTCCAAAGGCCCTTATTAGAGGTTGGGGTTCTGTCTCCAAAAAAACCTGAAAGTGCCTTCTCTAAGACCTCTCTGGGGCCCTCCTTGGAGTACAGTCCGTTGAGGAGAGGGGTGCCCTTGTCCCTTATGTGGAGACATCTCCACCTTTGGCATTCGTAGTAATGCCCAGAAGGGCTCAGCTGAAATAGCAGTGTGTTGAATCCATATCCATGGGGCACTCAAGGCAGGCAGCTGTTTGCCTGGCAGCCTGGGACAGTTTGTGGGCTATGAGAGACACCTCTGATGTCTCCCCAAAATATCTGAATCTGTCCAGTTCTTCTGTAAGCAGGGTCTTATAAGTACCAGTGAAATTGGGCACTTACAACTTGTGAGAGAGCTTCTGTTCCCACAGGCTGTCAAGGCCTTGGAATTTGAGTTTAATTTTCACAAACACCCTGCATGGAGTAACTTTATTTCTCTTTGTCAGATAAGGATGCAGAGGCCAAGAGATAATGTGACTCACCCAAGGTCACAGCCCATTAATGGAGCAGCTGGGATTTGACCCCAGGAAGCCTGGGTCCAGAGCTTAGCCTCCTTCCAATGCCTTTAGCACCATCAGGAAGAGTTGCTTCATTTCACTGCTTTTTTGCTATGAGACAGTGTCACAGGAAAGAATTTCCAAAGGCCCTTACTGAGGCAGGGGTTCTTTCTCCATCTTCCCTGGCACTCCAGTGGGGTCTGTGTTGTCCGTGGCCTTGTTGGGATGGGATGCTTTGCAGATGACAGTCCCATGGCTGCTCGCCTCTGGAAAGCTGCCTACTTGTCTTGCTTTGCTGTGCCCTGCCCTGGCCTCTCTGGGCCCGTGGCTATTGCTATGGAAGGGGGTCCCCCGCCCCTACCCTCAGGACTGAGTGATTCAGAAAGCAATAAGCCGCTGAGTGCTGCGGCTGGGACTCCCCTCCCTAATCCCCAGCCTGTCCGTGTTTATCCGATGGCCTCAGGAGGGGTTGTAAGGGGCTGGCGAGCAAGTGGGCAGCTGCTGGGCTTGCTGGGCTGGCTGGGCTGGCTGGGCCGGTGGGACGGAGCGGTCCAGGGACAGGCCTCTGCCCAGGCCAGAGAGGAGCCAGGAGCCATGAGGGTGGCATTAGGCATGCTCTGGCTCTTGGCCCTTGGGTGGCCCCCCCAGACCCGGGGCTTCTGCCCCTCTCAATGCAGCTGCAGCCTCCATATCATGGGTGATGGCAGCAAGGCCAGGTATGGTACCGGGTGCGTGGGATGGGCAGCCCAGCCTCCATTGCTTTGCCAGCTAGGCTGGGTTGGGAGGAGTTGGAGCTGGGGCCTTGGGTGAGATCTTCATCTCCCTCGGCCCTTGAGGACCAGGGATCCTATGGGGTGGTCTGTGCTGCATTGTTTTCCAGCAGGCAAGGGGGTGACTCTGTCCGAGAGGTACCAGGTATCTATACACATGGGCCCGAGGATGAGGCACAAGTATGTCAGTTCTAGGAAGTCCTTCCTAAGTCCTCTTCCAGGCTCCTGGTGAAGAGCCCTCCTTAAAGGTCCAGGAAATCTCCTCCCTTACTGCTTTTTCTTCTCCTTTATTTTTTCTATTCCCTCTTCTTTTCTATATTTCCCCAGCCCCTTCTTTCCCAGGCCACTTGCACTGTCTTGCCTGACCTCTCTACAATGTTCAATCATATCCCAGGCATTTCCTACAACCCCACCCATGATGGGACCACTTGCCTCTCATTCTCTTCCTCCTCTCCATCTTCGCTGGCCAGATCCCAGGAGCCTCAGCCTCAATCCCTTTTTATGAGTGCTCCAAAAGCCAGGAGTGCCCATCCCATGACAAGCATGCTTCCTTCCATCCCCAGCCTTTTCCTTGACTTTCCCCACCCTCTGTCTGATCCCTCAGAGCACCTCCATTCTCTCCTCCTCTCCTTTCATGGGACATTCCCATGCCACTGTGGCTTGTGGACCCTTGCTCTTCCACTACTGCTCATTTTCTTCTTTTCTTTAGCAATGTTTAAATCATCTTTTCTCCAACTTCTTTAGCTTATCCATTAATGACCTCTGCATGGTTTCTGAGCCACTGATGGTTTCTGATCCTGGGAACAATGTTATTGGAGCTACCCTTTTAATAATCTTGGCAACGAATGTCGAGTTGATTGGGGGATGAGAGGAGACAGAGAATGGAGAAGAACCACTAAGAAAAGACACCTCAAATGATCTGAGAACCTGAATGAGCTCCACTGTAGCCCAAGTGTCCAGTGCATCAACTCATATGGAGTGTAAGGGTCCTGTCCCCAAGAGAAGCCAGGCTGAGCCCTGAACAGCCTGCTGTTTCCAGCCTGGGCAGTGTCACTGGAGTGACAAAAAGCCTCACACCACCTGTAGAAGGCATAGGGCTGAAAGCCACACAGCATCATTGACAAAACCAGTCCTGGAACCCAGGCATTCCGATTCAGTTTTCAGAACACTTATCTGGTGATGCTGCCATGGGCAGGGACCAGTGGTAAGTTCCAGGCAGCAGAGTTAATCTTAAGATGGAAAATGAGTTTCTAGGGCCGCTAATGTAAGTCAGTGGGCATTCCCTTCTCTGAAGCCAGAGGTCTTGGTTCTACCCGCCTGACTATCCCATGGCTAACATGCACCAGCCCATCTGCATGGAGGGTCCTATGAGGCCATGAAAGGTGGTAGCGGGCCCTGAGGTCCCCTGTGGCTATGGGCACAGACTGTGCAGTTAGACCAAAGCTCGTTCTGCATGTCAGAAGCCTTCCTCAGATCCCTCTCTAACCTGGGCCTCTCAGAGAGCCCAGCCTTTATGTCTGAGCTGTTGTATCGTGAAGTGTGTGCCTGTGGGCACTGGGGTTGCCTGGGAGGAGCTGGGCTGTGCACCTGAATGGATTTGTGCCCATGATGTTTGTCCCAGTTTGCCTCTGGTTTTACCCCACCCGGAGTTGTGCTGGAGGTTTGAGCTGTGGTGTAGGCTTGCATTGGGTTCTTATGGTTTCCTTTAAATGCCCCTTTTACCGTTTTCTCTCCCGTTCAAGATAAGTTTTCCAATCACCTGTCTTTCTCTCACCTACATCCAGACCTTCCTCCTTGCAATACCCAAACCTGTATTACTTTTTTTGAGACAGGGTCTTGCTCTGTCACCCAGGCTGGAGTGCAGTGGCACAATCATAGCTCACTGTAGCTTCCAACTCCTAGGCTCAAGCCACCTTCCCACCTCAGCCTTCTGAGTAGCTGGGACTACAAGCATGAGCTATCACACCTGCCCAAACCTATTTTAGTATCTGGAAATATCATTGCTGCAAATGCTCTTTCTTCCTGAGCTAGATTACACACTGTATGGAGACAGGGGCTATGAGGCTGATTCTCTTCTGAATTGCCCATCACTTAGTAGGAGTTCCATGTATATTTGCTCAAAAGGAGTGAGTAAGAATATCCGTCCTGTTTGTGGACACTGTTTACAAGAAAAAACAAGCCCAGCCCAGCTGCCTTTAAGTGGAGCATAGAGTTATGCTGAGGGATGCTGGTGATATGTGTGTGCACCTCCAGGAAAGCCTGATATGACCAGTAGGTTATGCTATTACAAGAGAACAACCTCCCTTAGACAGGCCTGTTCAGTGGCTGGGGGGCTTAGGATTTTATTTTCAGTTTACGTAGTATAAAACATAGCCCTGAAATGTAGGCTCCTTGAGGGCAGGGACTGCCTCCTATTATCTCTCTATCCTCTGCTTTAGTCTCAAACTTAATGGAATAAGGTTTAAGAAGTCGTGGTTTGGGTAGAAGAGCTGATAAGACTGACCCGATCTACTTGCAGTGCTGAGATGCAAACATTGATGACAGTGATCCATACCCTTGGGCTCATGAAGGGTGGCAGGCAATGTGCTGGGCTTCCACATGCATTACCTCATTTAAACCCCATAACCACCTTGTGGAGTCTATTTGATGGCAAAACTGAGGAAAAGAGAGGTTACCTAATGTACTCAAGGACACACAGCCAGCAAGCAAAGAGCCCAGGTGTGAATCCAGCTGTGGGGCTGCCAAGTCCTGGCTCTTAAACACTTTGATCATCGCATGGCTCCGCAGAGGTGGGAGAGACTTGAGGTGGTTTCATTTTTGATGTCCTTGGTATATTTTTTGTTAAATGATAAACCAAAACAGTTACAGAAATTGAGGTATAATTTAACAAACGAACACTTTTTTTTTTTTTTTTTTTTGAGACAGTCTTGCTGTGTCACCCAGGCTGGAGTGCAGTGGGGTGATCTCGGCTCACTGCAACCTCTGCCTCCCAGGTTCAAGCGATTGTCCCGCCTCAGCCTCCCGAGTAGCTGGGACTACAGGGGTGCACCACAATGCCTGGCTAATTTTTGTATTTTTTAGTAGAGACAAGGTTTCACCATGTTGGCCAGGCTAATCTTGAACTCTTGACCTCAGGTGATCCACCCGCCTCCACCTCCCAAAGTGCTGGGATTACAGGCGTGAGCCACTGTGCCCGACCAAACGAACACTTCTAACACATATTTGCAAAGCAACAGTGCACAACGCGATCATGGGGTTTATTAATGCTGTTCATTCTTAGTGCACTGTGGGTGCTGCGGGCTGTTATGGGTCGTAACAGTGTAAGGGTGGGGTCTTGCAGGACCGTGAAGACCAAATCACCTTCCTGGGACCATTGTGAAAGGCTCTGAGAGCAAGACCTCTGCAAAGGGAAAAGTAGGTCTGCTTGCTCCGGGCCCCTCTCCAGGTCCCCGTCATGCCTTGGACTCTGGTGTGGGTGTCCGGTGATAACAGGCAGAACTGGAGGCCTCGCGAAGGGAGGTAGCGGTGGGAGATCCCAGACCCGGCAGGATCCTTGCTCAACTATCCCTCATTTCTGCCAGCAGGACAGTAGTGTGCAACGACCCCGACATGACCCTGCCCCCGGCGTCCATCCCCCCGGACACCTCCAGACTGCGCCTGGAGCGGACGGCCATACGCAGGGTTCCTGGCGAGGCCTTCAGGCCCCTGGGCCGCCTGGAGCAGCTGTGGCTGCCTTACAACGCCCTCAGCGAGCTCAACGCCCTCATGCTGCGGGGCCTGCCACGCCTGCGGGAGCTGCGGCTGCCCGGGAACCGCCTGGCCGCCTTCCCTTGGGCGGCGCTCAGGGACGCCCCCCAGCTGCGGCTGCTGGACCTGCAGGCCAACCGCCTCTCAGCTGTGCCCGCTGAGGCCGCGCGCTTCCTGGAGAACCTCACCTTCCTCGACCTCTCCAGCAACCAGCTGATGAGGCTCCCGCAGGAGCTCATCGTCTCCTGGGCTCACCTGAAGACCGGTATCTTTCCTCCCGGCCACCACCCCAGGCTGGTCCTAGGTAAGGGGCGGCAACCTTCACCTGGGGTCTTAGGCAAGTTACCACGCTTCCCTGAGTTTCGATTCTTTATTTGGAAAATTGAAATCATACCTTCCTTCCAGGTTTGAGCAAAGACAGTGAGATCCACAAGAGCGGCGGGTTTAGGAGCTCAATCCACAAGCCAGACTGTGGCAGTTCATATCGCAGTCATAAGAGAGGTCTTTCCAGGTCACACAACCAGGAGAAGGCCCCTGAGACTCAATTTCCCAACTCAGAGCTGAATGGGTTAGTACACTACACCAGCTGGACCTGCTATTTCTTCGGTTCCTTCCTGTTCTTAACAAACCAACAGCTTACCATGTGAGCCAGATCTTTCCTGCCCAAGGCACCTGCCTGGTCCTGAGAATGACAGAAGGGGCATAATTCATTCTGGAAAATTGATTTGAATTATACAACTCATACATGAATAAATACAAATGTTTAAAATATTGCAGAAGAGGTTAAAGACCCTTCTGTCCTCTCTCCCTATTCCAACCCCTTCCCAAAAGTAGTTACTATTATCATATTTATATGCAAGCTCCCTATCTGTTCCGATACATTTCATATGCATATGTATATACATATATACACATACATACATGGATTCAGAAAAGTTATGTGTATGTTTTACATAAAATTTTGTCATACATACTAACCAACGCTAACTTTTTGACCCAACACTATATCTTGTAGATCTTTCTAAATTACTACAAATGGATCAAGTTTATTTTTAAAACTACTGCAAAATATTCTATAGTATACTATATCTGCACTATGTTATAAACATATTTATACTATAGTTTATTTAGCCATTCCCCCTTTAATGGACTTTTACATTGTTTCCATTATTTGGTAACAACTATGATGCAACAGAGAACATTCTTGGCAATACATTCCTTTTTTTTTTTTGAGACGGAGTCTCGCTCTGTCGCCCAGGATGGAGTCCAGTGGCGCGATCTCGGCTCACTGCAAGCTCTGCCTCCCGGGTTCACACCATTCTCCTGCCTCAGCCTCCCGAGTAGCTGGGACTACAGGCGCCCACCACCACGCCTGGCTAATTTTTTGTTTATTTAGTAGAGACAGGGTTTCACCATGTTAGCCAGGATGGTCTCGATCTCCTGACCTCGTGATCTGCCCACCTCGGCCTCCCAAAGTGCTGGGATTACAGGCGTGAGCCACCGCACAGGGCCGGCAATACGTTCTTGTGCACATCAATGTTTCTCTAGGATAGGAACTGAGAAGTGGAGTTATCAGGTCACAGAGTGTGCATATTAGACATTTAAAAACCCATCTGGGCCTGGTACGGGGGCTCACACCTGTAATCCCAGCACTTTGGGAGGCCGAGACGGGTGGATAACTTGCAGTCAGGAGTTTGAGACCAGTCTGGCCAATATGGTGAAACTCTGTCTCTACCAAAAATACAAAAATTAGCTGGATGTGGTGGTGGGCACCTGTAATCCCACTTACTTGGGCGGCTGAGGCAGGAGAATCACTTGAACCCAGAAGGCGGAGGTTGCAGTGAGCCAAGGTTGCTCCACTGCACTCCAGCCTGGGCAATGAGTGAGACTCCATACTTTTGAATGCCTTCCAATTCTAGGTGCTGGGAATACAGCAGAGAACAAAAGAGATGAAAACATATACACTCATGGAACTAACAATTAAAATGGCCAAAATGTTTAACTTTTGTCAGTCTGGCAAGTGAAAGTTTCACTGTTGTTTAACTTTGCCTTTTACATTCATTCTTTCTGGCCCTATTGTGATAAAACGAAAGCCAGGTAGCTCACCACTGGAGCCAGGCATTGATGAATCTTGGGTTGCAGATGTATCATTAAGTGCGTTTAACCAATGACACAATGCAGCAACCACTGGTGAGATGGGGTGAGGGGGAGGTGGGAAAAGGAACTGGCACCCGTGGGTTGTGCTCAAAGAGACCTGAGAGACATGAATATACAATCAGATCTGAGTGCACCCACCCCAACCCTTTGACGCATGTATTAAATATATCTGTGTGAATGTATAAGATATCATTGATTATTAGATACACTATTAAATTCAATAAGTCTTTGGAGACTAAAAGGACATCATATCAAGTGTATTTATCTTGCATTTCAGTAATGCAACCCTATAAGAAGGAATTGTGCCTTAGAGTTGAGGACACATAGTACCCCTCATTTATATGCACATGGTACCCCTCCATCTCTATAATGTTCTTTGACAGAGTGGGTACAGTGATCTGCTTTCGGCTCTGTAAGAATGTTCAATTTTAGAGTAAAGACAGTAGGGGATATAGCCTAGGATTTGATTTTCTGGCCCTGTCACCCTGCTGTTTACGCCCATTTAAGCCTATGTCAAAGGGACCATGGCTCAGAGCAGCCACCTTCATTGCCGGGATGATGCTGAAAATACCATTTATACTGGGAGAACTGGCATCAAGGATCAGGGGTCAGTGATGCATTTCTAGAAATGGATTTTGTCATATTGCAATTATTGTGGAAATACTGCCTGGCCAGTGGCCTGAAAGGATCAGTCCGAGAATGGCAACAGTAATTGCCGGTTTTGTCAGTATGCTGTATATCTACTCGGTACTTAATATGATTTATTTTTGATTATGCTTAAAGCAACCCTGAAAAGAAAGTAATGCTACTATTTAACACAAAAAAATCAAATTTCAGGTCATACTACTAGCAAGGCAAGGAGCTGGGTCCAGAGGCCAGTTCTGCTGACTCTGAATGAGGACCTGCCTGTCCTTCCAGAGGGGAAGGGGTGCTGGGCCTGAGGACGTTGAATATCTATCTGAATATCTTGTCTTCTTTTTTACCCCTGCAGGGCTACAGGACAACCCCTGGGCATGTGACTGCCGACTCTATGACCTGGTTCATCTTTTGGATGGCTGGGCCCCAAACTTGGCCTTCATTGAGACTGAACTGAGATGTGCCAGCCCACGTAGCCTGGCCGGAGTGGCCTTCAGCCAGCTTGAACTGAGGAAGTGCCAGGGCCCAGAGCTCCATCCAGGAGTGGCCAGCATCAGGTCCCTTTTGGGTGGCACAGCATTGCTACGCTGTGGAGCTACTGGAGTCCCTGGGCCCGAGATGAGCTGGAGGAGGGCCAATGGCAGGCCCCTTAACGGTACAGGTATGTGAGCTACAGGGATGCTGCACTGAGAACCTAGACTGGGGAGGGCAAAGCAGCTCCCCAAATGGGGATTTGGCAGGGCCAGAGGGAAGTTGTCTAAGCAAAGCTGGGCTTCCACCTGTCTGAGTTGAGTTTGACAGGGGCTTCCCAGAGGTGAGGCAAATCACTGTGACAACAGATTCAACAATGACAGTGGCTCTTGACCTGTCCTATCATATCCCACCAGACACTCTATAGAGACTTGGGGCCCACCCTGAGAGAACAAAAAGCTGACTTTTTGGTGGAAGACCCTCTTTTAGTGTGTTAATATTTATAATAAATTTCCCAGTTGTAAATATTAAACCAGAATTACCTGGAGTAATTAATGATGTGAGCTACCATCTATCGAGCTCTTCATGTGGGTCTAGCACAGTGCTAAGTGTATTATGCACATAATGACATTGAACTTCAAAGAGCAACCCGATTTTCCTTCTTATTTTGCATATAAGTAAACTGAGGCTCTAAGAGGCTAAATGCTACATTACACAGCTCATACATGGAGGAGCTGGGGTTCCAGCACAATCTAGCTGATCACCTTTGCAAAATTCCAGGGCCCTTAAGAACATAGTGGGTTGGCTGGGGGCTCACACCCAATCCTAGCACTTTGGGAGGCTGAGGCAGGAGGATTGCTGGAGTCTAGGAGTTACCAGCATGGGCACCATAGTGAGACCTTGTCGCAAAAAATATATATATATATATTCCTGGGCATGGTGGCATGTGCCTGTGGTCCCAGCTACTCAGGAGCTGAGGTGGGAGGATCACTTGAGCCTGGGAGTTCCAGGCTGGAGTAAGCCATGGTCACACCGCTGCACTCCAGCCTGGGTGACAGAGCAAGACACTGTCTGAAAAAAGCAAACAATAACAAAAAAACCTATAGTGTGAACTTGTCAGATTTGGAAGGCATCATTCTTAGGCTCTGCCTCAGCCTGGGGCTCCAGAGGCTCACCACATTTGAGTCCAAGGTAATGTTGATCCCCTTGGCTGGTCTAAGAAACGTTGAGTGACTGCCAGTGTTTTCTTACGATGACACCTGAGTGTGTACCACCTGGGGCTGTGAACTTGGCCCTGAAAGGCAGCTTGGGGCAGATGGGCCCATTCGTTCTCCCACACATGCCTGTTTTCCTCCTAGTGCACCAGGAAGTCTCCAGTGACGGCACGAGCTGGACTCTGCTGGGCCTGCCTGCAGTGTCCCACCTTGACTCCGGAGACTACATCTGCCAAGCCAAGAACTTCCTGGGAGCCTCTGAAACTGTTATCTCCCTGATTGTCACTGAGCCGCCGACTTCCACAGAACACAGTGGGAGCCCAGGGGCACTATGGGCAAGGACAGGCGGCGGAGGGGAAGCCGCAGTTTACAACAACAAGCTGGTGGCCAGGCATGTCCCCCAGATTCCCAAACCCGCTGTCCTGGCCACTGGACCCTCTGTGCCCAGCACAAAGGAGGAGCTGACCCTCGAGCACTTCCAGATGGATGCCCTGGGAGAGCTCTCTGATGGGCGGGCAGGACCCTCAGAGGCACGAATGGTGAGGTCTGTGAAGGTGGTGGGGGACACTTACCACAGCGTGTCCTTGGTGTGGAAGGCACCCCAGGCTAAGAACACAACTGCCTTCAGTGTCCTCTATGCGGTCTTTGGGCAGCACAGCATGCGGCGGGTGATTGTGCAGCCTGGGAAGACCAGAGTGACCATCACTGGGCTGTTGCCCAAGACCAAGTATGTGGCGTGTGTCTGCGTGCAGGGCCTGGTGCCCTGGAAGGAGCAGTGTGTTATCTTCTCCACCAATGAAGTGGTGGATGCTGAGAACACTCAGCAGCTCATCAATGTGGTGGTGATCAGTGTGGCCATCGTCATTGCCCTGCCTCTCACGCTGCTTGTCTGCTGCGGTGCTCTTCAGAAGCGCTGCCGAAAGTGCTTCAACAGGGACTCCACTGAGGCCACAGTTACCTACGTCAACCTAGAGAGACTGGGCCACAGCGAGGACGGCTTGGAGGAGCTGTCCCGGCACAGTGTCAGCGAGGCTGACAGGCTTCTCTCAGCTCGTTCCAGTGTGGACTTTCAGGCCTTTGGAGTCAAAGGGGGCAGGAGAATCAATGAGTACTTCTGCTGAGGGATATGCCTGCGCAACTCACACACCTGCCCGCCCACGCTCCTTCTTTAGCTCTGACACCTGAGTACATGATCACCCACTCTTACCTGCTCGGGTACCTGCTTACTCAGATACTTACACACAACAGCAGCAGCAGCTGCTACTGCAACAACCGCTAACACTTGTTAAGCACTTACTACAGGCTAGAAAGTGTTCTAAGTGCTAAATTCTTGTAACAATCATTTGCAGCAGGCATCACTATTCTCTCCATTTCCCTGGGGTGGGGGGTTAAGAAACTTGCCTGTATCAGTCAGCTTTTGCTGTATAACAAATGAAAGCAAAATCTTGGTGATGTATAGCAGTGAACACTTATTTTCACACTCACAGGCCTGTGGGTTGATTAGGGTGGCTCTGCTCTGTGTGTTTCATTTGGAGCCTGGGCTGGAGAGTAGCAGTGGGTACCTGGGGCAGATTTCTCTCGTGGTGAGGTTGAATGATAATAGAGGAATGATTGTTCATGCAATGCCTGTTAAGTTCTTAGTTCAGAATTGGTATACTGCCACTTCTGTCCATATTCTATCTGCCAAAGCAAGTCTCATGGCCAAACCCAAGTTTGACGGGGCAAGTAAGGACACTTCTCCCCTGGAGGTGATGGTAGAGCAAGGAATATGTGCTGAACAGTGATTTAATCTGCATTGCCCAGGATTACACAGCTAGGCAAATTTAGGTGGCTCTGAGATTTGGACCACATAGTTGGGATCCACGGTTAAAAGTCCTTACCATCCTCCTATACTGCACCTTGATTACATTTATGCTAATTCATAGGCACTCACACACACCATCTCTCTATGCATTAGCCATATTGGTAGTTACCCATCCTCACTAACACACACACTACACTCATAACCCACTGTGCCCTCAGTGAATTCTAATATTTATTCTCTGGGTGCTATTCTGCCTAGAGACAATCATTTGATTTTTCGATAAATGCTAGAGTTTAAGACAATGCCCAAGAGAACATTGCTCATTTGCTTTCAGAATGTCAGGCTGGAGGGATCCAAGAGACCTCATTACACTCTATGCTGTCTGGCACATTCACCTCTGCCCCATGCAGCAGCCTTTGTGATTCTTACCAAAACCTACCTGGGTTCTTGAGGGTGTCTCGGAGCCTTCCTGGTTGCTCATCAAGTTACTTCAAAGGAAAATTGCTGTTTGCTTTTTCTTGGAGCTAGGAAACCACTGAGATGTTGTCTCTGTGCACTGGGGAAAGTGAATGTTCCCAGCAGAAGGCTCAATTTGTTCCTTATTTATAGAGCCGATCTCTGGCATGAGGAGCATCCAGGGTACCTGTGCCAAGTCCTTTGGGTAACAACTGAAGAAATTTTGGGACAGCAAGTGATCCAAGAAAATTGTTTTGCTAGTATTATGCAAGAGACTCCAAGTATTTGTATTATGTCATGTGATTTATTAGACATAAGCCAGTGTGATGCAGTGCTTCCTAAAGTTACTGTACTCCCCTCACATTTACAAAAGACCTTACAACATATTTCACTCAGTTTTCTCACATTTGATATTCATGACAACCCACTATGGAGGCTGGGCTGTTTGATTTTACAGAAGAGGACCAAAGAGGTGAATGATTTATACAAGGAAGTGATGAATTCTCTTTCAGAATCTAGTTCTTTCACAACTTTCTTATCAGGCTGAGGGTCTTTATTCAGTATCCATCCCTGCAATGTGGTCTACAGCAGGTTCACTATAGAAATTAACTTTTTAAAAATCACTGAAACCTGGGATCAGAACCATGAGAGCACCCATGCACATGAGCGTGGAATTTCCATTCTTGGATATCTTCTGCCACCACCTGGAGGGTGCACCTGACTATGACTTGTGGACCATAGACATTGGTAAGAGAGGCTGTTTTGTTGTAAGATGACAAAGACACTGTGTACATTGGGAGCCAGCAAACTTTTTTCCTGTAAAGAAAGGCAAATAGTAAATATTTTAGGCTCTGTTGCTACTACTTAACTCTGCCGATGGGATGCAAAAGCAGCCATAGACAATATGTAAATTAGTGGGTATGGATGTCTTCCAATAAGACACTTTTTACAAAAACAGGTGACAGGCTGGGTTTGACCCTGAGATTGTAGTTTGTTTACCCCTTATGAAAATTTAGAAAGATATTTCTGGTGAGTTTTGGAGACCCAAGACTCAATTCTGACTCTTTGATAAATGAGAGTGATAGACACCCCCAAAATTAGGACAAATGTAAATGCAGTAGATGAAAGCAGTCATCTGTTGAAGTGATCAGGATGTTGCCTTTAAATGATTGTCTGAACCAATCATGATGGGACAGTTATTGACCTAAAGACAAGTAACATTTAGCCAGTTTTATTGAGTCTTGTTTGAAGAAAAATCAGGAACTTAAAAGCAAGAAATCTGTAGTATTTATCTGATGTTAACAGAGACAGAAAGAGAGAGAGAATTCAATCTTGCCAATGATCCAATGGTTTATTGGGACCTATTTTCATGGTCTGGATGGAAAGGCCTCTGATATGGTTTGACTGTGTCCCCACCCAAATCTCACCTTGAATTGTAATAATCCCCATGAATCAAGGGTGGGGCCAGGTGGAGATCATTGAATCACGGGGGCAGTTTCCCCCATACTGTTCTCGTGGTAATGAATAAGTCGCATGAGATTTGATGGTTTTATAAATGGAAGTACCCCTGCACAAATCCTTTTGCCTGATGTCATGTAAGACATGCCTTCGCTCCTCCTTGCCTTCTGCCATGATTGTGAGGTCTGCCCAGCCATGTGGAACTGTGAGTCCACTAAACCTCTTTTTCTTTATAAATTACCCAGTCTTGGGTATGTGTTTACCAGCAGTGTGAAAATGGACTAATACAGCCTCCAAGATGATAAGCCTCCCAAAACTCATCTGTCAACCTTCCTTTGTGTATCCTGTCTTCCCTGGTTTGCCCTTGTAGAGAAGAATCATCCTGGATTACGCTCATGAATATTCAAGTCATGGGAAGAAACACATTCTTATTGTAAAAAATAAAATGATGTCTGGCTTACCTTAGTCTTTTAGTATGTGAGTCTGATGAGTATGAGTTAGTCCCTGAAAATTGAATGCCCTCTGAGTATCCTGGCAAAAGAATTTCTGGCCTTCCAATGCTGAAGACCAATTTGGGCCATGGCGAGGCTGCAGCATAGCTGGCCTTGGAAGCCTGGTTTGTAGGTTGGTTGGAATCATAGCATCTTCATGATGTCTTTTGATGACTGCAACATGGTTTTATTCCTCATGATTAAGCAGAGAATATGTCCAAGGTCACTTGCCCATTGAAGTTGCTGGGTACAAAAAGGCAAATACAGAAATTGTGCTCTGGAAAGTGGATGTGGGCTATCAAACCTAGGCTATCAATCGAGGGATTCAGTGAGCAGTTTGTCTAGAGGACAAGAGCTGGAAATTTTTGTCTTAATTATCATATAATCTAACAAAGGCAAAAATCAACATACAAGTACCTGAGCATATTTATTCACAAGGGCATTGTAGTTAGGATAGGTTAGATTTATGCTTAGGCAACCATTCCCAAATTTCCATGGCTTAACACAGAAAAATGTATTCCTGTTCCACAGACTCTACTTAAGTTTGGGAAATACAGAAGGAGGGAGGGCTCTGCTTCACTAATTTACTCAAGGACATGGCTGGGAAGACTCCACCATTTGGAATGTCAGTGGTTGCCACAACAAGGAAAAAGATAAATTGGAAGATCATGTTAGGGCTTTTCAAACCTCATTTCTTGTAACATTTCGTTAGCTAGATCAAGAGTCTTGTAGCCCACCTATTTCAAGGAGGCTTGAAAAGGTCTTTTGTGTGTCTGCCACAGGCATACCTCAGAGCGTGGGTAGCTGAGGCAGCATCTCAGACATGCTGGCAGCAGACGATGGGGGTGGGAAAGAGTCCTAGCTTCAGAGAAACGGAGTACAGCGTGTCTGCTCCCTGATAGGATGCCCTGTTCTCTGTCTGAGGTATCCCAGTGTTTTACTAATATTGGGAAGGTGAGTGGCATTTTCCAATTGAATAGATAGGACACTCTCCTATTAAGATTCTATTAAGACAAGCCAGGGAGCTGCCTCCCTGCAGCCATTTATATCTAAGCATTTCACAAGCACAGAGTAATTCCTCCCCCATGACTCTGTCTCTATGGAGAATTTTAAGACCCTAGTTCTGAAAAGCATCCTGCAAGAGGGAAGATGGGTTGTAATATTTCCAGACCCTCTTGCCATTGTTGTTAGGGTCTCTTGAGTTTAGGGACTACACTGAACCACAGGTTGTTTAACATAAATAACTTGACCCATGCTAACTTCAATTATCCTGGTCTCCTGCCTCAATTTCCAAGAGAGCCACTCCCTCTGTTCATATGCCAAATAAGGAAACCAGAGAATGAGGGGGTCAGGAAAGGAGTGGGGGGCAGTAGAGAAGTGGCCTAGATGATTCTAGAGATAGCATGCCAGTGGGTGTGCTTCACAAGCTTCCTGCAAACTTCTTGAAAGTTGGATGGAGCTGGATTCATTTGAAAAGGCTGGCATGAGATGGACAGAGAGGAAATTGTGGGGGAATGGAGGACTCTTAAGATCTTTATCCTTTGGGGTAAGGGGAGAGAAAGGAATCCACTAGTGGTTTGGAATAGTCATGAATTAAATCACATATTTCCATGAAACAAGCCTGACAAACCCTTAGCAAAGCTGGTAGGGGACTCTGGAGTGATAATTGCTCATCAGAGTTTTCCCCCATCAGGGCAAACTGGCCAGGCCCTCACCACCCTCAGTCACTGAATGTGGGATGTGGCTGCTTTGGGAAGGACATGACCTCATGCAAGCACTCCTTGCAGCTGAACATCCACTTATACCTTGAAGGGGGATCTAGGAAGCACATAGCCATATGTATGACAAACTTTGTGCCGATAGCTCTCTCTTTGTTTTGGATTTTTACCTTTAGACAAACCCAGTGGTCCCCCCAGGTTTTAGAGTTAGACTGTTTGGAAACTCCTGCAAATATTTCTGGCTTGGATGGAAAGCCTGGAGTGTAATCAGCTTAGCTGGTGACCCATTTCCCCCCTCACTGGTTAGCTAAGCGGATTTTCTTTGCTGAGGCCTTTTGTAGGGTACAATGTATATCATGAGTCTTAAAGGAACTCATGGAATTTCAATATTCAACTGGAAGTGCCCTAGTTAATAGGGATGTAGACTTTTCGGATCTTAAAGAGTTTGTCAGTGGGAGGAGGATTAATGGGCACCAACTGTGTGCTAGGTGTTGTATTTAACATAATCTCAAACTTTTCTAAAAATATGGCTGGATGCAATGGCTTGCACCTGTAATCCCAGTTACTTGGGAGGCTGAGAAGTTTCAGACCAGCCTGGGCAACAGAGTGAGACCCTGTCTCTGAAAAAATACAAAAATTAAAAAATAATGAGAAATAAATTCCTGGAAATACTATGAGGTATTTGTTAATATTCTCACGATACAGAAAAGACTCACAGAGATTAAATTACATTCCAAAGATCTCAAGATTCAGAAGCACAAACAAGAGAGAAGACTCCTTGGGACAGGGTCTATAATAGGTTTGCCCTTGACCCTGTTCCTTTTATTGGGCAAGAGTATAGCTTAAAGCAAATGACCAGCAAATATTTGTGGAATAAATGAAGAGTGAAAGAGCAAGCATATAAAATTGTATACATCTCTTTTTAAAATGTAGGTTGCCCATTTTGATGAAGTGAAATACACAGTATTAAGGAAAGGTTGTGAAGTCCAAGAAAACAATCTTTTGGTTTAATCAGAAAATACCATCTTGTATTTGAAACTGGTGACCCAAGCTGCAGAAGCAGCTGTCTTGATGCAGTAGGAGCATGACTACACCACCCGTGGTGTTGGGAAGAGAACAAATGATAGGAATGAACACAGAATTACTTTGTTACTCATTACCTATTTTCACTTTGAGAAAATGATTGGAAATTCTAGGTTTCAGGAATCAACTGCAAATGATGAAGCATTAGATGGATTCTGGCCACATCCCCTGAACAGTGGTGCTCGGAATAGCACTGCTGCTTGTTTCTCAGACTTCTATTTAAGACTCTAAGAAATGTAGAATCTGTATGGAATTGGACATCTGACTTGGAGTTTGCTTTTCAGACTCAAGAATTACACAAATGTTGAATTTCCTGACCCTAGTTAAGAGACATTGATCCCCCTTCGTGTGTTCTGACTGAACTTGTGGTCTGGGCTGTAACAGACCTCAGAGCTCCCATGGGCTTTCCTGCTGCTGTGTGACTTACATCATCATGGATTACCAATAATAGGATTTGCCACTCGGAAGCTGGGGCGATACTTATTCAAAACTCACAACGTATTTTCTTACAGAGAAATATGGCTTCAGTTTTTCATTACTTCCTGTTAGTTCTGGTCTTTCTGGATACACACGCAGCTCAGCCTTTCTGTCTGCCAGGATGCACTTGCTCAGAGGAGAGTTTTGGCAGGTGCGCTCTGCTGGCCAGATGTTAGAGGGTTATGGGGAATGGGTTTTCTTTGGGGATGATGTGGAGTGGAAGCAGGCTTAGAATTGGCAGGAAATCAACAAAACTCTATGAGACTCATTCTAGTTGGGACTGAACTTTGCTGAACTGTGCATTTTTACCAAAATGAGTCTAACTCTTTTATTTCAATGAATAATAATATTTTTGTTCTGATTCACATGTCTAATGCCAGGATCAGCCTGACCCCACTTTCCAGTCCCCTATTGTTTATCTTAAAGCTGTTCTGGTTTCTTGTACAGGACTCTGCAGTGCACATCTGTCTCCTTGGGAAAGATCCCTGGGAACCTTTCTGAAGAGTTCAAGCAAGTGAGAATTGAAAACTCACCCTTATTTGAGATGCCCCAAGGGTCTTTCATCAACATGAGCACCTTGGAATACCTCTGGCTCAATTTTAACAATATCAGTGTGATCCACCTAGGAGCCCTGGAACACCTGCCAGAACTGAGGGAGCTGAGACTGGAGGGGAACAAGCTCTGCTCAGTACCATGGACAGCGTTCCGTGCCACCCCTCTCCTGAGGGTCTTGGATCTCAAACGCAACAAGATTGATGCACTCCCTGAGCTGGCTCTTCAATTCTTGGTCAGCCTGACCTACCTTGACCTATCCTCCAATAGGCTTACAGTTGTATCCAAGAGTGTCTTCCTGAACTGGCCAGCCTACCAGAAATGCCGGCAGCCTGACTGTGGGGCTGAGATTCTCTCCAGCCTGGTGGTGGCCCTGCATGACAACCCCTGGGTATGTGACTGTCGCCTAAGGGGGCTTGTCCAGTTTGTCAAGTCCATTACCCTCCCAGTCATCCTGGTGAATTCCTACCTGATATGCCAGGGCCCTCTGTCCAAGGCAGGGCAGCTTTTTCATGAAACTGAGCTTAGTGCTTGCATGAAGCCACAGATCTCAACCCCCAGTGCCAATATCACCATCCGGGTGGGACAGAATGTGACCCTGCGATGCTTGGCACAGGCCAGCCCCTCACCATCCATTGCATGGACTTATCCCCTGAGTATGTGGAGAGAATTTGATGGTAAGCCACATGCACCCTCTCAGTGTATCTGGAGGGAATGGAGAGGTCTGTAGCAAACCCATCCTCATTAGAGAGGTTCAAAGCTGGGTCAATCATGAAGGGTGGGTGCAAGTAAGATTGGGATAGCCCTGAATTATGCTCACTAGAACAGAAAAGATTTCAAGGTAGTGTTCCACTATTGGCATTATTTTAAATGTTTGCATACAGATCTCTTTGCATACAGAACATATACACATATATAAACACATATTTCAGGGCTAATTTAATATCTTATGCAAATATTATAAAATTTTATATGAGCAGATATAGTCTTTGGGAATCTTCTAGATGCAAAACACTGGACTATGTATTTTAGAATTCTAGAATTTTTGACTAGGATTGATTTTAGAGATGATCTATTAGTTATTTCCTTAACTTGCCTGAGCAGAATCACCTGGGCTGGTTGTTTGAAATAACACTGACATAAAATTGTTCAGACCTTATTGGCTTGAATTTGTAATACTGGGACCCAGGGAAAGGAAGTGACCTCCGTGGGTCCTGGGGCTGGAATTCAAACCTGCCTCTTCCTTCCTGGAACCCTCTGCTCTGTTTTCATACCTCAACTGGGATTACCTTTAATGCTACTCTGTAGGGTTGGGCATATCACAAAGCCGGGGATGGCCTCCCTGGGGGTATCCCAAAGCTGAAAAGAAAAATCTTCGTACATTCCTCGTGTCCTGTCTTCTGTTCTCTGTCTAGAAGACAACTAGGAATAGCTGGGTAAAACTTGGGAAATATAGTCATTTGCCCAGGTATTTGTTATACATTATGACAAAACTCTGGATGGTTTAAAAATACCCAATTAACTGAATTTTCACATTCTGTATTGTTTTGATAATACCTTATTGGTTTGGCATTCAATATCAATGAAAGAAAAATATAGGATTTATTGTTGTAGCCTCTTTGAAAACCAAGAAATGCATACAGGTGTTGTCTTTCGTGGTGTTCTATAATCACTGTTTGGCAACGTGTTATATAATCTCTCAGTAGAAATATAAGCACTGAACACTTACTTTCAAACTAATGAGGTAGGTGATTGCTTATCATCCGATTTTATTGACAAGAAAATTGTCAAGAGAATTTAAGCAACTTGCCCAGTACCACACTGGATAGGAGCTCCATTAGGGATAGCAGCCCAGGCATGTGGCTCCAGGCTCTGAGGAACTGTGCATCTGGAAGGTAAGAAGGCACTTCCTGAAGCTCATAATATCGTACAATCACATAGTTGCAAGAACTCTCCTGAAAGCCATGGCTCAGCAAGGCGAAGGTGGTTTGGTGGGTGCAGTTAGTGAAGTTGAAAGAGTATGGTCTTCATAGATTGAAGAGCCAGGTCCCATATCAATTGTTGCTTCTGAACAACTCTCACTACGGGAAAGTTGATGGATTGCTCCAATCCTCAATATCCTATGTGTAAAGATCAGTTATTTATCTTACAGGATTGCTGGGAGGCAAACACCTGACACCAGGTACGAGGTTCATAAGAGGTTACCACCATCTTCTAACAACAATAACAAAAAACAAAGCAAAACAAAACAAAACTGGCATTGCTAGACACTTTCCAGCAGTCTATCAGATAAATGCACAGCTGTTTTGTTTTTCTTTCCACTCAGTGTTGACATCTTCTACTGGAGAAGACACTGCTCTGTCGGAGCTGGCCATACCTGCTGCCCACCTGGTAGACAGTGGTAATTACACCTGCATGGCCTCCAACTCCATTGGCAAGAGCAGCCTTGTAATCTCTCTCCATGTCCAGCCTGCCCAGGCCCTACATGCACCTGATTCTCTTTCCATCTCCTCGGAGAGCAATGCCTACATTGACCTGCGGGTTGTCAAGCAGACAGTGCATGGGATTTTGCTGGAGTGGCTTGCAGTGGCCGACACCTCTAAGGAGGAGTGGTTCACCCTCTACATTGCATCGGATGAAGCCTTCAGGAAGGAGGTGGTTCACATTGGCCCTGGAATCAATACTTATGCTGTGGATGACCTCCTTCCTGGCACAAAATATGAGGCCTGCCTCAGCCTAGAGGGCCAGCCTCCACACCAGGGCCAGTGTGTAGCTTTTGTAACAGGCAGAGATGCTGGTGGGCTAGAGGCACGTGAGCGCCTCCTGCATGTCACAGTGGTCCTGTGTGTGGTGCTGCTTGCAGTGCCTGTGGGTGCCTATGCCTGGGCAGCCCAGGGCCCCTGCAGCTGCAGCAAGTGGGTCCTGCGCTGCTGTCTTCATCGCAGGAAAGCCCCCAGCTGCCCCCCTGCAGCCCCGCAGTCCAAGGATGGCTCCTTTAGAGAACATCCAGCTGTCTGTGATGATGGTGAAGGGCACATAGACACTGAGGGGGACAAGGAGAAAGGAGGAACGGAAGACAACAGCTGAACAACCCAGGCCATGGGGTGGAAACGGCTTGGGCTTCAAGCCTCTGAAGCCAACCCTCTGCAGCAGCTCCATCCATTTATCCAGCAAGTATGTATTGAGCACCCACTGTGTTCCAAGCACTGAACTTGACACAGGGGGTTCAAGAGTAAAAAGGGAAACAGAGTCTTTATCTTCATGATGAAGGGGACATAGTCATTATCTTCGTAAAGTTAAAGTCAATGAAGATTTGTCCATCAAATTAATCATTTTATTATACATGGTGATTAGAAATCACTAAATATTACTCTTTGCATATACTTAGCCTTATAACATTTACATGCTTATACGTAATGTCTACGTATAATATTTTACATATATTATCCTGTAAACGAAGGTAGACTTCTACCCACTTTTTATAGGTGAAAAACTGCAGCCTGGACAGTTCAATGATACACCCAGAGTCCACATCTGGCAGGAGGCAGAAGCCCCATTCAAAAGAGGTTCCAGTTCCATCGTTTCCTTCAATGCCTGTTTTGCAGTATTCTTGTGTCTTTCATTGTTTATAAAGTGTGACCCTCTCTCTTCATGACAAACTCCTAATGAGATCACATAAATGTGATGTTCCAAAGAGCTGCCCATCAGGGTGATGAGAGCTGTTGGGTAATGTGAGTCTCTTTTTGTAGGTGTCTGTTCCCCTGTGAGCACAGCCCTTGGTGCTGCTGGGCAGGCTGGAGCCATCAGCACCAAGGAAGAGCAGGGGATTGGCTGCAGCCCTGGGTCTGGCAGAGAGCAGACTCTGCAGGGCCATACCCAGAAGGAAGAGCACCCATACGTCCGCTGCTTTCCCCTAGTCAATGTCTAAAGCCCTCCTATGAAATCCATGAGAGGTGGTCATTTCCTCTTAGCCGGACCCATGTGGAATGGAGGGGCCCCAAGAATCCCAACATCAGCTCATCGTCCCACTGAACAGCCCTTCTAGGGGAGACCATTCCCAGGATTTAATTCACATCTGTCTCCCTGCCGTTTCCCTCACTGGCCACATGCAAACCTTTCTAAGAGTGTAAACATGAACTAGCCTCATTGTGACATCTCCACACGTTTCCTCCTTCCCACCTTTTTTACCCATTCCTAATCATCCTTTTAGGCCTCTCTCAAGTGTGTACATTACGTCTTCCACAGAGCTTTCCTTGACTTCACACCTCTGGGGAAAAGGACAGTATGCACATTGTATCCATTGGTTGTGAGACATTTGCAGGCAAAGACTGACCTTCCTCACGATGGCCACTGCACTTGTCTAATACCTGGATTGTGTTCATAATCAATGTTAGTTAACAATAAATTTTAAAAAATTGAAGATGGCTCTCGTTTTCAGACTAATTGTCCACTCATTTCTTCAGGTTCTACTCATTTGTTTTCTTCTGGGCATTAGAAAAAAAAACTCTAAATTAAAAAAAAAATTGGGACACGGATCACTATGTTGCCTGGGCTGGTCCCAAACTCCTGGCCTCAAGCTATCCTCCCATCTCAAAGTCTCCCAAGTACTGGGATTACACCTGGCAAAAATAACTTTTAAATGAAAATTTTTAGTCACGCCAAAAGTAGAGAGAATCTCATTCCTCCTCTTCTGTCACCTTCAGCAAGTTTTAACATTTCCCAAGGTTATTTCATCTTGTCCTTGCCCTCAACATTTTTTTTTAACTGGAGTGTTTTAAAACAAATACAAAGCTTCACACCAATTTACCTGTAAATGTTTTAGTTTGAGGTCTAACAGATGAAGTTTTAAAAAACATAAACACAATGTTATTGCCACTCCTAAGAGCATATATTTTAAAATTAGATGGACATATATATATATTTAGATATGCACATGTGTAAAACACACACATACATGTAATGTAGTAGATAATTTATTAATGTGTAATTTCCTATGATAAATTTTTGAAGAAAAGTGATTGGAGCAAGAAAAGAACTTGTACTTCTCGTGGCCTCTCTGTACTTCCTTCCATAGCATCAAGGGGGATTGATATGGTTTGGCTATGTCCCCGCCCAAATCTCATCTTCAATCATAGTTTCCATAATCCCCACATGTCATGGGAGGGACCCAATAGGAGGTAATTGAATCATGGGGGTAGTTTCTCCCATGCCATTCTCATGATAGTGAGTAAGTTCTCAAAAGATTTGATGGTTTTATAAGGGGTTTCCCCCTTCACTCAGCTCTCATTCTTCTCTCTCCTGTCGCCATGTGAAGAAGGACATGTTTGCTTCCCCTTCCACCCTGAGTCCTCCCCAGTCATGCAGAACTGTGAGTCAATTAAACCTGTTTCCTCTATAAATTACCCAGTCTCGGGTATGTCTTTATTAGCAGCATGAGAACGAACTAATACAGTGGTCTACGGATCTTGAGGGTGCCACCATCATGAAATAGCCTGGGCTACCATGAAGGTGAGAGTGGATGTTCAGACCTTCACGCCAAGCAAAAGAAGCTTGGTGGTGCACATGAGACAGAGGGGTCAGGACGAGAGAAGGGCTGTGGAAGAGCGGCAAGCAGTGCAGGGGAGAGCCAGGAGCATGTTGGTGGGTAGGGAAGTATTCAGTCGCTTCTGTAAACATAGAAATTTAGGGAGAGGGAAAATGGTCTAGGGGGGATTTCTGAGAATCTGATACTTTTTAAGATGCTTGGGCTGCCCCTTGAAAAACCCTAGAGTAAAGATTCACATTACTCAGATTGAATAAGGCAATTTCGCAGTGGGGATGCAAGAATAGACCCTGGCTGGAATGTGGTTTCTTGGGCTTAAATTTTGGTCTTCTTACTGACTTTGTTGTACCAGGGAAGTTACTATTTTTTCATGTACCTTAGTCTTCTCACTTATAAAATAGAATAATAATAGTACCTTAGTGTTCTCACCTGTAAAATGGGGATAATAACAGTCCTTACCTCATAGGGTTATTCTGGTAATTATACGAGGCTTTTTTTTTTTTAACATATAAAGTTCTCAGAACAATACCTGGCACATAGTAAACCCTCAGTAAATGTCACAATAATAAATGTTACCATCATTTCAGGCATCTACATCAGTTTGTGCTTTCTTTGAATGTGACTCAGCACATAGGGCCATTTGGAATATCAGATCTTATTAAGACTACATATGTGTGTATACTTATAAATATATATATGTAATAACATGATATCTAGGCTAATATCCTTCACATGTTCTGTTTAATTCATGTTGAAAAGATGCTACAGTTTCTGATATAGTTGTCATGCCCTTGAGAAGCTTATTTATTTAGAGTTTAGACCATACAAGTTTAAGGCAAATGCCTTTGATTGAGGAGACGTTTGTAAGCAGGGCTACTTGCTTTTAAAATGAAGACTCCCTAGGCCCGGGCGATTAGCAATTAAAGAGAGGAATGTTGTTCTTTTTCTTTTCTTCTTTCCTTCTATCTTGTTAGAGACATACACCTAACACCTAGAAGAGAGCTTGGCACAGAAGATATACTCCAAACTTGTCACCCTAGGAATGGCTGAGTAAATTATCGAGAAATGAATAAATAACCAAACCTCATTCAGGCCTCAAAAGGGGTACATGTGCACGATTTTATAACATCAAACCGATGTCCCCAACATCAGCCTGTTGCTACTCTGCTTTATTGATCAAATGATGGTCGCTTAAGCCATGACCGCCTCATTCTGGAAACTAGGCCCTTCAGAGAACCCCTCCCTAGGTTGTTTGTGAGTTTCCTAAGGGGTCCTCCATGTGGCACATGCCAGTCTCCTGCCTCATTCCTCATGTGGCATCTTCTCCATTCTCCCTCTCCATCCCTTGGTGGCCAAGGCCCTTGAAGACTGTCAGGATGTGCCACTGCCTGTCGACAGATGCCAACACCCCTGGCAGGTGGACTGGCCTTGGATTCCCTCAACGCCTTCAGTCCCTAAAAATAGAATCACCGAAATCCTTAGAGAAGCAGAGCATGGTGGCTCCTTCCCAGCTCTGATCACACTTTTCCAGCAGGATTCTGAGGGACAGCTGCTTGAGGACAGAGTTCCACAAGTTCTTAGGGACCTCTCATTGTTCCTAACTCCCCTGGAATGTCAACGCCCAAATGCAGGCTGCTGGCTGCACCGGCCACAGATGCTGTGGCATCTGCCCTGTCCTCCACTCCCCTCTGGATCCACTCTCTTCTCTTTTTCTAGCATGAAGTAAAAGCTTCTGGACCTACAGGTGGGTGGAAACATCCTGGGGGGTGAGGATGCATGGAGGGGGTCCTCTCTTTCAGGACATGGTGTTCTAGTATGTGGGCCACAGTCACGGCAAGTGTCTACTGAGCTTGTGTAAGTAGATACAAAGCCGGTGCTAGGCACTTTACATATATTAGCTCTTTTCATCCTCTCTGCAACCATACTTTGCACCCTGTGTTAATGAGGAAAGTGAGGACTTGACCTCTTGCCCAAAGTCACAATTAATGGCAGAACCAGAATTCAGACCTAGGGCTGTCAAACTGTAAAGGACTTTGTTATTTCATGTGATTGGAAGATCTGAGCTCAGCCGCAGGAGGAAAATGACTCTGCAGAGTATTTGGTGTCACATCCATTTATTGTCCATGAGGCTACAGCTCCATTCTCAGGGCCAGGAATGGGCAAGCCTGCCCAGTGTGCCATTCCTGTCTCCCAGCTCTTTCCCTGGAGGCCTACCATGGTACCAGCCTGGAGCTCTGCCTGTCCTACTGGGACCGAGCAGACAGCCCCTTGGCCCACCATTCGTAACACAGGGACTTGGCTGGCCTCACCCCACTGGCGGGGTCTCCTCCAGTGCTGACAACACTTGCCGGTGCCTTAAGTTTGGCTGCACCCTCCTCCTCTTTCCTAGTGTGGCTCATGCTGGCTACTGGGCACTTCCCCATCCATGGCCAGTTTGCAAGATTGGCTCTCCCTTGGTCCAAGTTCCTGGGGTTGTCCAAGAGACCACCCTCGGTCCCGGATCCATTTGCAAGCCTGAGCTTCCAGCCTAGAGGTCTTAGGACGCCTGTCTGAGAGACGACAGTGCTTCCCAAGCTTTCATGCCCACCCTAGGCCTCCCAATTCCTGCCCTTGCCGGGCTGCACTGGTAGGGTGGGAGAGTGGGCAATTAATTCTAGCTCCAGGTTCCATTCCTCTCCATGCAGCCCTGCCTGGGCTTGTCCTGTCTGGGAGAAAAGTCCAGTAGACAAGGCCTGCAAATGTTCTGCTGTTCAAGATATCTGCATGGCAATTTGGACAAAAATTTTCAGCCTTCTTTAGAGTCAGATCTGGGGGTCAAAGAATGGATCCACCTGCTGAAGCAGCCAGGAGGCAAGTTGAGCTTCACTGTGTGTCAGAAAGACTGGTCTCCACAGGTCAGCAAACATAAATGAAAGCAGGGAGCAGGGGATCGGCATGGCCTTTGGGTAACAGACTTTATTTTCCATTTACAAAAGAGGTTGATTGCATGCAAGCTGTAAGGATGCTGTATTCCCTATGGAGGGCAAGCATGATCCAGCACAGTCCTCTCCTGAAACACAGGCTGGAAAGTACTTATTCGCTCAGTCTGGGCTCCTGGATTGCTCGAGTCCACCTCTTGCTTAATACTGTTCACATTGGGGACTGTAGAAACCCCAGCAAGGATTCTGCACACTGGCACATCTCAGTAACACCTCCAAACACAGACTCAGAAATCAGGAAAGCCACAAGTGCATACAATCTCTTTAAATGAAATCACCAATGTATTCTAGAGGGGTTGTTAGTAAGTAGAGCCAAATGCAAAGAACTGTTCTACTTTTCTCTCTCTGTGCACACATGTAGATTTCCTGATAGCAGGTTCCTTAAAGCAGGGCACAACCTATTTGTATTAACCCCAGAGGCCTTGTATGACTTCTGTCCTGGGGAAGGTTGTCACAAGCTGATGAGGGCTGCCCTGGCTAGACAAGATCCTTGCCACCAACCTGCTGTGTGGCCTCAGGCAAAGCATTCCCTCCTTGGGAACTCATTTTCTTCATCTTGGCAAATTAAAGACTTGGAGCTCTGGTTCTCTCTGACGGTAGCTGGCCAGGACGGTAGCGGGAATGGAGTGAGGGAAGAACAGAAGGAGAGGTGTGTGAGTCACGGCAATGCCATCATCCAGTGGTAGCCCCTAAGCCCAGCACAGTGCCTGCTGGGGCGCTTGGCAGAGTAGCTGTGAGGCTCCTAATACTTTCTGGAAGAGCTGTACCCACAGAACTGGGCTGCAGAAAAATACTTTGCATTCATGCCGCTTTGCACTTGGTTAAAGCCCTCATCACCACTATTTTCTTCAATCCTCACCCTAGACCTGCATGTGAGGTAGACAGGGCCTACTTTCTTCATTTACAGATGAGGAAGAGGATGATCAGCGACTTTAAACAGCTTTCCCAAGGTTAGGCGATGTGAGCAGAAGAGCTGGATAAAAACGGAAGTCTCCCCACATCTCAGCCCTGATATTCATCAACTGCCCTGAATTGTCTCTTCAAGGATGGCTGGTGAGGCAGCTCCTCAGAGAGCAGCCCTGATGCTCTTCTAGTTGCCTTTAGGGCTACCTCTATAGCTCCAGCTTTGACATTTTGGGGCTCAGGGCAGTCCTGGCTGGAGACATCTGCCCTCATTCTTGGCAAGGCCCATCTTCCACCTCTGTGTCCCTTGTCCCACGTGGGCATACCAGGGTCCACAGTCTCTGCCCAGACAGAATGCTCTATCTTTCCAAATGCATCCTGGCACAGTCCCACAGTCAGTGTATTTTCTGTGCATCCTTGCTCTCCCCTTACCTACATTTGCTTTCCTACAGCCCACGAGGTTCGCTGACCTCCAGCCTGAGACAGTGCTGAGCCTCCTTTTCCTGCTCCTGCTCTCAGCTGCAGGCGTCAGGATCCAGATTCTAGTCAGTGTTGCTCCACGTGGCCAGGGCCCTGCTGCTTGACTAAGGATGATGATGAGATCCCAGTAGAACCTGAGGGACTGTGAGGTCTGGGATGGGTGAGTAGAAGACACATAGAGCTGGCTTCTCGTCAATTCTCAGCCCTGAAGAATGGAGGGCATTGTAGTAGTGCCAAGGATTTGAGTAACGGGGACGTATTTGCCAATTGCATCCTATAGCCCAATGTCTTGCCCAAGGCCCTGACTAGAGCCCTGTCAGAGCGCAACTTCTTGTTGCGCCAGAAGGTGGCGGTAGAGATGACGACAGTGGGGATTACACCATTGTGCAAAACAGGGGTCAGTGACCTTAAGGAGCAGAGGAAGGGGAGCATAGTCCGAGCAGCAGGGTGGTGGGGGTCAGGGGCGGAGGAAAGATGGGGGGTCATAGGGCACACACTAGAAGTAAGCCTTGTTGTGCACACTCTTCTTCTCAAACTTTTGCTTGAGCTCAGAGATCAGAGTTGACTGGACGGGGCTTCCCATAGTTTTGGGTTTTGGTGGGGGTTGGGTCGGCTGCGGAGTGAGAGAGCCAGAGACTGTAGGCACGGTCCACTGGGCTGCGCCAGTGCTGGGCGCCACGCTGGGTGGTGGAGGGAGAGCCGGAGCTCTCGGGAGCAGAGAGCTTTCTGGGCTGTTGTTGTTACAGTTCTCATTGGGAGGTTTCTCTTTGAGCATGAACTTGGTAGCGGCTTTGGTGCTCTTGGACTTGAGCCACTCAATGCGGATGGTGCGGGGCGCAGGGCTGGGCCGCTTGCGGAGCACCCGCCGCACTGGCAGGACCTTGTTAGACTTCTTGTTGCGCCAGAAGGTGGCGGTGGAGATTAGGACAGTGATGGCCACGACGGTGGCCATGGTGCCGGCCAGCACACCCACGGCCTTCATGGGGTTGTCCTTGGTCTGTATCAGGAAGGCAGCCATGGGGCTCCGGGAGAGGGTCTGAAAGAGAAAGCCACTCCCTGCACTCAGCTGTTCCCACCTGGTCCCTGGAGTACAGAGTAGGCATGTGCTTCCTTAAGGCTAATAGTTTTTAAACTTTCTGGAGTCAGGAGTCCCTTTGAGAATCTGATAGGCACTATGGGCTTTTGTCCAGGAAAATGCACACAGAGAGAGCATGATGCATGCAGCTCTCCAGAAAAATGCACGCAGACCCAGCATGGTGCAGACCACTCTCTGGTACAATATGCTCAGACAGAACGCAATGCGAGCAACCTCTTTTGGATTCAGAACTCCTGCTTTAGCTGGAGTCTGTCCTTGAGATGGAGGAGATCACTTGCCTTTGATTGTGGCAAGTGGGGGAGGGGGTCCATCTGCCCAGATGTATCAGGAATCTCTTAAGTGACTAGTTTTCTGCCAGACACTGAGCTAAGAGCTACACATAATGACTTCACTCTGCTTTTCAACACCCGTGTGAAGGAGGCATCCTTATCCCATCTTACAGGAAAGGTAACAGAGGCTTAGCAAAGCCCAAAGTCACACCATTAATAAGTATTGAACTAGAAACTCAACCTGCTTCCAAAGACTGTGTGTTTGATGGCACAGGCTGCCTTTGATAACGTTGAGTGTCTTTTGGAGGAAGCCTGGAGATGGTCCTTCTCGCTCTGCCCACGTTGCAGAGAGGTCTGAGCCGGCCTGCTGACCCCTTTTTCCTGACCATGGCTTTGTACTCACCTCAGCATCTGTGATGTCAATCTTGAGTAAGGCTGTGGTGCTGAAGGATGGGGAGCCCCGGTCCTTGGCCTGCACCTCTAGGGACCATAGGCAGTCCCTTCCAGGTGTGATGTTGTGCAGGGCATCCAGGGAGCGGATGGAATTCTTGAGCCAGATCTCCCCCGTGTGGGAATTGATGTCGAACACGTTGGCGGGCTCTGCATGGGTGATGGAATAGTCCACCAGGTTGTTGGGTTCCTCTGCATCCTCGTCTATGGCCTGTGCACACGGAGAGACAGACAGAGCTGAGCTTTGGGGACAATCCTTGTGTACACTGGCTAAATCAGCACGTCATATGGGGCTTGCTGGGTTGATGGGAAATGGTCCTGATCCTATTTTGAGAGGATTGAGTTGGGAAAGGAACAGAATGCATGCCCTCCTATAAGCCAGGGTCTATGTAGGTCTTACACATTGGTTAGCCGGTTCCATTCTCAGAACAAGTCTAGGAAGCAAGTATTGGTGAATCCATATTACAGATGCAGAAACGAAAGCTTAGATGCAAAGTGGCTTTCCCATGGATGCAGAGGTATAAGAAAAGGAGTCAGGATTCAAAGTCAAGTCTGCTGGGTTTCAGAGTTCATCCTTTTTGCCACATTGGCAAAATGACAAAGTGCAGTGAGAAAACCACTCTTTTGAAAGCAGGCAGGCCAGCTATGTGAAGGCAAGCCAAACACTTAACCCACCTGGCCTGTTTTTTTCATTTGTTGAATAGCAATGTCTTCTTTCTCAGAGTTTAATTCTCTGTTGAGGTGGGGATGGGGATACACAAAATGTCTTAAAGTCCTTTGTCCATGGTGGGAAGCCAAAAAATTGTATCTTCAATGAAATTCTTATGCCCCAGTATCTCTTGCAGCTGCTGGACCCAGGCTTTTAGGGGAGCTCAGCTGCCTCCAAAACTCACCTCAATTTTCACTGGGGTCCCTAGCACCATCGTCTTCTTCTGAACGCTCTTTCCAAACTGAGGGGGGTGGTCATTGACATCCAGCAGTGTGATAAACACCTCAGCTACGCTGTACTTGCCCTCCATGTCCTCTGCCTTCACATAGAAGTTGTACCTGGCAGTGGCCTCAGCGTCCAGGCTAGCCCAGGGCTGGGTGTAGATAAGCCCAGTGGATGGGTGGATCAGGAAGCTGCCAGGCAGAGCACATAGGCATGGGTGTGCACGCATACACACATATGTGCATACATACACATGCCTGCAATAATGAGCTGCCTCCTGAAGCAGCAGTGAGGTGTCATGCAGCTCCTCCAAAGTGTCCTACCTGCTCCCTCCTATCCTTGCAATCTAAGTGAGGTAGATCCACATGTGGACTCACCCATCTATCACTATCCAGCTTAGCAACTCCAGTTATGGTCTTTCTCTCTTCCTATGGCCTGCCCCCTCCCCAGCCAGCCCTGCTTGCCTGGCTCCTGAGGTCCTGGGCCCTGAACTTCCTCACCCTCTGCTTCAGCTTTCCACTGCCTCTCTCCACTTCTCTTCACCCAGGCTCCTGTCCCTCCCAGGCCCCTCCTGCCTCTGCCACAGACCTCCTCCACCCTCAGCCTTCCAATCCCCTTGCCCAAGGCCCTGTCCTGGATTCTGGATCTACTTACAGGTCTGCCCCAGTTCCATAGATGGAATATTTCACTTCACCCCAGGGTCCTGTATCTGGATCCACAGCCTGGAAGAGAAAGAGCCCTGGGTGGCACGTGCCTCTTTGTCAGGGCATGTTGGCAGCTCCCATGCCCTGAGGGTTGCTTTCAACCACAAAGCAAGGGGATTTGGGGTTTGCCCAACTGGGGAGAAATTGGTGGAGAGACATGCCCGGGATCCTTAGTTTTCCTCCAAGAAGTTTTAAGTATTGAAACAGCCAAGAGATTTAGATCTGGAAAACACTCATCCCTCCTTTATAAATGAGGAAGAGGGGATGGGTCCCATGCCCTGTGATTGTTGTTTACACATATATCCTCATTACAGTCCTGTGAGGTGTTGTAATACCCATCATATGGATGAAGAAACTGAGGCTAAGAGAGGGCAAGTAGCTTGTCCAAGGACAGCTAATGAGTGTGGGTTCTGCCACTCAAACTGCAATGATCTTCCAGATTTGTCTGGCTTCACAAGGCCTCCTATCCCACCCAGTCCCTGGGCCAGTGCCCAACCCACTGTGACAGCCACCACGCTGGAGCCCCCTGGGGCGTTCTCAGGAATCCTGGCAACGTAGTAGAGGGAGTCGAACTTGGGGACATTGTCATTGGTGTCCAGGAGCTGGATCACAACATCCGCTGTGGAACTGAACTTCTCTGGGGTGTTCACTTCAACAGCCAGGAGCTGGGAAGGGGGGGGAAATGGGGACTTGTCTGGGTAGGCACTCACGCTGCGGAGAGCCTTCCCACCTCATCTCCCCAGGACTGATGTGGCATTCATCTGCCATGTCTCCCGATCTTCCTCGCAGCTGCCAACCAGCTATTCCTGTAAGGGTCACCTCTAAGGCCTGGCATCTTCCCCTACCCCGTCAATTGGCTTGTAATGCCAGCTTTCTTATCATTCCCATCTGTATTGGGGTCAGTTTATTTCGTTCCACTGAGCTGCATATCCTTTCCAGTTCCAATTGTCTTAACTATTCTTATAAGTTTATTAGCCCATATAAAAACCAGTTTAATTTTGTCAAGCCTTGTTGCCACCTGTCCAAAGGACATTCTAGGGAAGAGTTAATTGGGGGCATTAAATTCTTTTTTTAAAAAAATAAAAACAAACAAAAAAATAGATCAGGCGCAGTGGCTCACACCTGTAATCCTAACACTCTGGGAGGCCAAGGCGGGTGGATCACCTGAGGTTGGGAGTTGGAGACCAGCCTGGCCAACATGGTGAAACCCCATTTCTACTAAAAATACAAAAATTAGCCGGGTGTGATGGTGTGTGTCTGTAATCCCAGCTACTTGGGAGGCTGAGGCACGAGAATCACTTGAACCTGGGAGGCGGAGTTTGCAGTGAGCCAATATTGCGCCACTGCACTCCAACCTGGGGGAAAGAGTGAGACTCTTGTCTCAAAACAAACAAATGAACAAAACCAAAAAACAAAAACAAAACAAAAACAAAAACAAAAAAAACCAAAAAAAACGAGTCTTGGCTCTATTGTCCAGGCAGGAGTGCAGTGGTACTATCTCAGCTCACTGCAACCTCTGCCTCCCAGGCTCAAGCCATCCTCCCATCTCAGCCTTCCAAGTAGCTGAGACTACAGGCGTGCACCACAACGGCTGGCTAATTTTTGTAGTTTTTGTAAAGATGGGCTTTTGCCGTGTTGCCCAGGCTGATCTCAAACTCTTGGGCTCAAGCGATCTGTCCCCCTCGGCCTCCCAAAGTGCTGGAATTACAGGCGTGAGCCACCACGCCCAACCAAATTCTTTATTAACTTAAGGAGAGTTTGAACTTTTTAAACAAGGTATGCCTTTACATCTCTTTCTTTATGTCTCTGTGAAATTTAGCATTTTTCATCATTTGCATGTTCCATATTTCTTATGGTAATTCCTACAAATTTTATGTGTTGGTTGTTATTGTAAAAGATAATTTCTATCCCATATTTTCTTATTATTTTTTGTATGTAGGAAAACTACTGGATTTTGTGCATTAACTTTGTAATCAGCCATGTTGGCAATTTTGCTGAGTTTCTAAGAGTTTCTTTTTCTTTTTTTTTGTCTTTTCTCTCAGATTCTCTAAGCAAACAATTATCACCTGCAAATAATGACTGTCTTTTTTCCTCCTTTCTAAAGTTTGAACTTCTTACTTCCTTTCCTTATCCAGGAACAATGTTATTTCAGGAATTGTGTTAAATAGTAGTGGTGATAGCAGGCATCCATGCTTTGTTCCTAATTTCATGGATTGCTTTTATAATAGTATTTCACTTTTAAGCATGATGCAGGCTATAGGAGAGTATGTGTATATGTGTATAATTATAAATAAGATAATTTTAATAGTGTCAATGAAGTATTTACTTTTCTTATTAACATATTATATATGTTCATATATGATATGCATTTTATAATACATTTATGATTTTACATAATTACAAATGATATCACAGAAGTATTTTTTTCCTCTTCAGCTAAGATTGTTATCAGAAGAGATGACAAATGTCAAGGCATATGATAAAACATCTATCTTGATAATAAAATAGTTTATTCAATCTATTAACATGGCAAATTATATTGGTAGTTTTCCTTTGATCCCACACCACCACCTGCATTCCTGGGGCTGGTTGTGGTGTGGAAGCCAGGAAGCTCAGTGAGGCTGGATCTGTGAGCAATCTGCAGGAGGGGCAGAGGGCTGGAGAAGAAAAGAGTAGGGCCAGGAAGGGCAGAGAGTGACAAGAGACCCCTCAGGAATGAACCAAGATGCTGGTATGAATTCCTGGGACCCTCCCATTCAGGGCAGTGAATTCAGGGCACCACCTACCTTGAAGGTTAATACTTTGGACTTTTCAAAGTCAATGGCAGCTGAGTTCTCCACGATGATCGTGACTTGGGCTTCATTCAGGACTGTCTGTGGAACCACTCGGAAGATGCCCCTGGGTCCCACCAGCTGCAAGTTGAATTTGGCATTGGCTCCCTAGAGAATTTGGAGAGTGGAAACAAGGAAGATGAATGATGATAGAAATTCATAATCATGCTATATAGAAGTCTTCACGTGCCCTTAACCCTGGGAGATATTATTAAGAGAGTTTCTGCATCTGACTTTTCCTTGTGAATGGACTGTGAGCACCTTTAGGCTAAGCAGATAGTCTTTGATTGGTTACTCTCCCTCCTCTCCCCCTTGGTTACAACTTCTTGTTTCATTCATTTTGTGGCCCACCTGGCCCCGGCTACATACGCAGAGCAGGTTGATGCAGACCCACTTAGCTTTGGGACCTTGGCTTCATACCGTTTGTGAGAAGGCAGAGCGGAGGGCAGGACCACACACCTGGTCGGAGTCATTGACGGTGATCTTGAGGCCCTGCAGGATCTCTCCCTGGGGTGGGTGCTCATTCATGGACAGCTCAAACCTGTTTTGGGGTCCGCTCTCTCCATAGAATGTTGGTGGGTGGTTGTTGAGGTCCACAATCCTGATGGTGACTGGGACGGTGGCCTGGGCAGCTGGGCTCCCCGTAGGGCTCATTTCGGTCACCTGGGATGGGGACAAGTGGCTATGGCTGTGTGGCAGGTGGACCCTTCATATGGTCCAGCTGCTACCTCCCCTGCAGAATGTATAATCCCCTCCATTTGAGTGTGTCCTGGCTTAGCAACTTGGTTCTAACTGATAATATATGGCAAAGATGGCAAGCTATCACTTCATGATTACATGACAAGAGATAGTATCGTCTGTCTTGTGAACTCTCTCTCTTGCCGATTTTGATGAAGCAGGAAGCTACAGTTAACAGAGACTAATGGTGACCTCTAGCCAACAGCCAGCAAGGAGCTGAACCTCTTAGTCCAACAGCTCACAGAGAACTGAGTCTTGCCAGTAATTGGGTGGGCATGGAAACCAACCCTTTCCCAGTCAAGCCTGCAGATGAGACCCCAGTCCTGGCTGACAATCTGATTGCAACCACGTGAGGGACCTGGAGACCAAAGACCCAGCCAAGCTGAGCCTGGAGTCCTGAACCACAGAAACTATGAGATATGAATGTGTATTGTTTTAAGCCACTAAGTTTGGGGTAATTAGTTTTGCAGCTGATAACTAATACAGCTGACAAAGCCAGGGCAAAGAGCCCATAGGTACCTTGTGAACCATGTGGCAGATATCCTATGAACCTCTTCAAGACCACCTTTCCCTTGTTCTGTAAGCATGCTCTGGTCTTATGTATCCTAAAATAACCCTACCTGGACTCCACTCCTTGACACTTTCACTGCTATCCCTCTTGATTCTCATCCCACCCCTCATTCAGATTCTTCACCCTGACTTCCACACTGTATGTGGCACTGCTACTCTTTCTCCTTCCCAAGTGCTCTATTCCCACGGCAATGTGACTCTGCTCTCTACATCTTCTCCTCAACCTCTCTGATCCCTCCTGGGTTTCCTTTACCTGCCCCTCTCCTCCTCCTCACTCTCAGCCTCTTCACACAGCTCCCACAGCTGTGCTTGGCCAATTGTCCTCTCTTTTCTTCTTCCTCTGGGTGCCTTTATTCCCTCTCATGCCTTCCACAGCTACCTGTAGGTTGACATTCTCTCCCACAATTCCAAACCTGTATGCCCAAGTTTTGATGTTTGAACTTGCATGTCCCTCAAGCCTTCAAATGCATCCTTCCTCACCTACTTCACTTGCCTGCTGTCCTGTACTCCTGACGGCACGGGACCACCTGGGCTTCATCTATCCCTCTCCCATCCCTTTCCCTCAAGATCAGCCAATTTCCTCATTCTGTGCAATCTGCCTCATGCATACTTTTCAATTTGTCCCTTTCTTCCATCCCACCTACCCTCAGCCCCACAGGCTGTCTTCCTCTGTTACTTTGGCCGATGGCTCTACCTCTCATCTAGTTCCCTCTGAACCCAAGTTGAGACCAGAGTTCTCAAATTCTGGCTGGGACTGGTACCAGAATTACCTGGGTGCTTATAATACGCAGATTCCTGGGTTTGCCCCAAACACACTGAATTCCTATGCCCGGGAGTGGATCCTGAAAATCTTGGTTGGCCCAACTCTCCAAATTTGGGAACTCCACTGGTCTGGTGAGCAGCCAGGTGAACTTTTCAAGTGGCTGTAATCCTGCTGAAAACCTTCCAATGGCTCCTTACTGCTCTTGGGTAGGACCAGCTACATAATTTGCAGGCCCAGCGAAAAATAAAAATATGGGATCCCTTGGTGAAATTATTAAGAATTCCAAGACAGCAAACAGCAAGCATTAAGCTTAGTGTGGGATCCTCCTAAGTATAGTCCTTGTGTGACTTCACAGGTCACATGCCCGGCTCTAGCGACAGATCCATACCTCCCATTCAGGACCTTTGCTCCTCTGGCCCCAGCCTGGGAGTCCACCTTTCCTCCTTCTCCAGGCTGCCCATCTTTCTCTGCTCTGGCCTCGCCTGACTCCTTGTTGTTCCCCCAATATATCAGTTCTCTCCCCTCCAGCCTGGGCTTGCTGCACTTTCCTGTCTTGGAATGCTTTCATTCCATCCCCACCCACCCAATGCCCGCCTCTGGCAGCATGCACCTGCAGGATCCCACCCATGCTCAGGCATTGCTGCTTCAGTTGCATCTCCTCTTGCCTTTCTGTGACTCCCTGTTTGTGGATTCACGTCTGGTGCAGGTGCTCTTTAGAACAACATCTAGCCCCCTCCCCAGACTATGGGCCCCAGGAAAAAGGGCCTGGGTGTCTTTATAGCCTTCCAGGGCCAAAGGTGGGCAGGGAAGACAAAGCTAGAGGGAGGGTACCTGTACATGCAGCTCATACACCTCTCTCTGGAGCTGGGCCGGGCTCTGAGTGATGGAGATGGCTCCAGATGTCTCATTAATTTCAAAGGCTCCATCGCTCCCTGTCAAGAGAGATGCACCCTGAAGTTCTGCACAGGACCACAGGGAGGCGCAGGGGAGTCGTGCCACAGGATACTCCTGCATTGCCTAGGGAAGTCTTCATAGAATGGAATCCTGTCATCTGTGTCTTGTCAACATGGAAACAGTCTCAGAGGGGCTAAGTAACTTGTCTAAGGCTACACAGCTAGTGCAGATCTGGGACTTGAACTCACTTCTGTCCAGCTCCCACGTTCCATACTGTGTCCCTTTTCTTATGCATACTATATGTGCATGTGTGCACGTGTGTGTGTGTGTGTGTGTGTGTGAAGAAAAGAGAAAGGAAGCAGGAGGACATACAGAGAGAGACGGACATGGAAGGGGAGGGGGGAAAGAAGGGACAGGAGGGAGGGAATAAAGACAGGAGAGGGAGGGTGTGTAGTGGGAAAGGCAGGAGATGGGGTGGGTGCTCAAGGACTGGGTAAAGGTTTGCAGTGGTGATGGGAGGGAAGGCAGCTGAGGTCCTGTGAGGCTGGGGAAAGGAGGCTGGCAGCCCACATGTGAGCTGCTGGAAAGTGAGTATGCACAGCCATGTCCTAGAGAAAGGCCGGGGCATATAGACCTGCACACTTCTGGTACCAGGCACCAGATGCGATGCCCTGGCCTGGCCCAGGGACAGCTCATCTGGCTCAGTTGCTGCCCAGCTGTGGGAAGAGCACAGACTGTGGAGCTAGCAGGCTCAGGTTCAAATACAATGATGGAAACTTGGGATGCCTACTTAGCTTCTCTGAACTTCAGTCTTCTTGTCCATATATAGGGCTAGCACTAGAGAGATGCCATATCACCACTGCATTTGATTCATTTAATTCATCTATATGCTGTGGGATAACAATTAAAAAGAATGAGGAAAATACATAGCCACTTAAAAAGTGTGAGAAATGTTGCCACGCATTCCCATCAAGGAGCAAATACCCAGGGGGAGAGGAGCATGGGTTAGCACCTCCGTGTTGCTCTCAGCACCCCTGCCCCATGCTCTCTTGGCTGTTGGATATCATGACAGGCAGGGACCGAAGCACACAACCCAGAGACTTGCTTGTGTTGGGCACAGCCCTTCCTCTCCATACATCTTGTAATCCTGGTCCTACAGGTGAGGGAGCTGGAATCTAGAGAGGTTGAGGAACCTTGCTCTGGTCACCTAGAGAGTCAAAGCTGCAGCCCCCAAAGCTGCTCAGACTCACCATTTACAAGGCTGTAGAGAATTCGATTGGGTTTGCCCCGGTCTCCATCCATGGCAACCACCTTCAGTACCTCCGAGCCCTCGGGGAAACAGGAACAGCCGCTGCCTGGTGGACAATATGGGGGCCCTCCCCTCCCCAAACAATGTCCCCATGATGAAAAGGAGGTGCTACCCCCACCTAGGAAAGTGTCAGGCCTCTATGTGGCCATGGAGCATAGCCCTGCTCTCCTCTGCAGGGGGCTCGAAGCACCCACTGGCCTCCAGGGCTGGAGGGATAGCCTGAGCCCCTGCTTCTTCCTCGCCGGTAGGGGTCAGTACCTGAGCTTCCCAGGGATTCTCAGGCCTCTTGCACCAACTTCTGGCCCACACACCACACTCAGCCCTTGCCTCTACTGCTCCCTAACCTCTAGCCTTACTTTCACTGCCCTCTCCATCTTTTGCTTTCATCCCACCCCAGAGGTGCATGAAGGGAGAGGTGGGAGAGAGGCCAGGCCTCAAATGCGAGGTCCCAGAATTAAGATTTTATCCTGTGGGCCTTTGGTGCTGCTGGAAGGGTTAGGGCGTAGGGCTGCCCCAACTATATAAGTCTTGCTTGACTTCTGCCTGTTGTCCCCTCTTAAGCCCCCCTACACAAGCCTTTCTCTCTGGTCAACTCCAGGCTACTTCTTAACCCAGCCCAGGTGCTGCCTCCTCCCTTGGAGCCTACCCTGAGCCCTGTCCCTCAGCACCACCTCCTCCCCTTAGCTCCTCAGTGGGATGGCCTGGGCCTACCCTGGCCCACCCTGCAGCCCCCATCCAGAGCAGTCCGGCATCTCTCTCCCTCACTCTGAGCCCGTCTCCACCACTGGGTCCTCAAAAAGTGTTTCATTTTGCTTTGTAAAGTCAATAATAGGCCGGGCACGGTGGCTCACACCTGTAATCTCAGCACTTTCGGAGGCCAAGGCGGGTGGATCACCTGAGGTCAGGAGTTCCAAAACAGCCTGGCCAACATGGTGAAACCCCTTCTCCACTAAAAATACAAAAAACTAGCTGGGCATGGTGGTGTGCACCTGTAGTCCCAACTACTCAGGAAGCTGAGGCAGGAGAATTGCTTGAACCCAGGAGGTAGAGGTTGCAGTGAGCCCAGATCGCACCATTGCACTCCAGCCTGGCGACAGAGCGAGACTCCGTTTCCAAAAAAAAAGTCAAGAATAATCAGACAAACGCAAATTGAGAAAGCAATTCAATTGCACAGAGTTCTTAAGCTGTAGCCTAGCGAGGCCTGGCTCCAGCCTGGTCTCTGCCCACGGGGAGCTCATGGTCTAGTTGGGGGCAAAAGGGCCAGTTCATGGCCTGAGGCTGGGTGAGTCCAGAGCTGGCCTCTGTGTGAGGAGGGCAACCGGGGCCAGCCCAGCCATCTCCAGCAGGGGGTCCCTAAAATCACAAGGGTCAGGGCAGGAGGCATTTGGAGGGGACGCTGGCTGAGGGGGACAGCCACCCACCGGAAGGGTGTCCTCGTACACATAGCCATAGTAGGGTGTGCCCACAAAGACAGGGGCCATGTCCTGAACATCCTCCACATTGACCGTGACCGTGGTGGTGGCTGAGAACACCACATCAGCCCCATGAAGCCTCCCACCGCCATCCTGCAGAAGAATCGGGGGCCACGGGAGAGTGAAGACAAGTTGAGATGTGGAATTGGACAGAATCCGTGAGAACCTGGCTTCTGCCCCCTATGGCTGTGAGGCCAGCTGTCCTCTCCAAGTTTCTGTTTGCTTCTGTGTCACCCGGAGATAATTCTTCTCTCACAGGAGTGTTGGGAATGTTAAAGTGCCACCATTCCTTTGCAAGTGGGGTTAGTTCTGTCTTCAGAGAAATCATATCAGATGAGTGGCAGGAGAGGGGGCATTCAGAGCTAAATTCCCCCTCCCAGCCAGAAACCAAGCCTCAAGCACCTCCTGAGGATCTACTCTGTGCTTGGCCTGTGCTGAGTGTCAGGGACCCACAACAGCAGGACTTGGGCCCCGCACTGAGCATCATAATGGAGATGTGCAACCAGCCCAGCCTGTGCAGCTATGGGCAGGCGAGGCTGACTCGGGCCTCCTGGTACAGGCTGCAGTGGGATGGCCTGTAAGCCAGGCTGTGACCAGCAGGGGCTTGCCTGCAAAAGAAAGTGCTGGGCCTAGAGGGACTGCTAGGGTTTTGCGCTCTTTGTGGGGGAAGAAGCTTTGGTGGGCACCTGCTGGTTTCCAATGTTTCCCACATCACACACTTCTGAAATATGAGGAACTTAGTTGAGCTTCAGGGGTGGGCAGATGAGGAAACTGAGGCTCAGAAAGGGTGATTGGGCACACAGAGAGGAGGAGGTGGGTGAGCAAGCCTGGCCAGCGAGAGGGAGGTGCCCGGAGGCCATGCTGTTGAGGATCTGAGGGGGACGCCATTCTCTTGGCGATCCCACCTGGTCTTACCCAGGGGATCCTGGCCCATTAGTTTCAAGGAGGCATATGCCCTCCCGCAGCCCACAGACCCCAGCCTCCCTGGAGAATATGTCCAGGCAGGAAAAGTTCCGAGCAGCTGCTCCCTATTTCCCCACGCCCATCGTATCTCCTGCTCTCCAAACTGCCCCCACTCCCCTGTAGAACCTAACTTGGTTCCAATCCAAGGGCTGAGGAGACACTGGATGCTCCCCTGTCCTGATGTGTTACCTTGGCGACCACGGTGATGTAGTGGGTCCGGGACCTCTCGTAGTCCAGAGTGGCCCCAGCCTGGAGGCGCAGCACACCGCTGTGGCGGTCCACGGCAAATGGGGAGTGCAGGTTCTATAAGAATTAGGGGGCAGCTGGACCTCAGCAAGAATGCAGGCCAGCCCCAGGAATGCCCGCTCTGCTTTCTGAAGGGGGTCCTCACTGCCCCTCACCACAGGGCCTCAGGGCTGAGATTCCTCCTTCAGAGCACTCAGCTTTTCTGGTCCCAGGTTCTCCTTCATAGGACTTGGGGCTTTCCCTCCCACACCCTCAGTGAAAAACACAAGGTTCCCTTTTGGGCCTTTGTTTTTCCTCCTGCTCAGCTGGAAAGCAAATTTTCTTGGGCTCAGCTTTGGGCTTAGTTCTGGCCTGGAGGGTCCAGCAGATGGCAATGTCTGTGGAGTAATCTAACCCGGAGGGAGCCAGGGGTTAAAAGTCACAGTGAAGGAGAGAAACGTTGGGACCTTCAAACCCTACACCAAGCAAGTGACTGCGGGCCAGTCCCAGGCAGCCTGGCATCGGGGGAGAGGGTGTGCAGCCTGAAGGAGGCAGGCAGGGAGCACCGGCCTCTGGTAGGGTCCTTGAGGGCCCTTCTGGCTGGGTAGTGTCAGGCGCTTGTGCCAGGTGCTGTTATTGGGGACTTTACACATATGTAGTTTTCACAACAATGCAACAAGGATGTGTTTTTGTCACTCCCATGTGATACATGAGGAAACTGAGCTGGGAAAGTTAGATAACGCGCTGAAGGTCACGGGAGTGGTGAGGGGTGGGGTTTCTCCAGCACCCGTGCAGTCCAGGGGACTTCTGGGCCTGTGTTGTTAGGGGAATCAGAGCTCTGCTTCTTTTGAGTGTTGTCTCTTCTGCTCTTTTTTCTATTGACCATTCTGGGCCTACACGGGGTTCTCCATCCATGTGGCAGCCCCTGGGGAAAGGGCTGGGGATGTGGAGGGCTGAGGGTCCTGGGGACGTCGGAAGAGGGAGGGGACAGGCTGACTTAGAGGATGCCAGGATGGGCCCATCAGGGGAAGAAGGCTTCTGTCCCTCTCACATCCCCTCCTGCCCATCCCAACCCTTCATGTACTTCTCGGGAATCAAAGAGGCACCGACCTAAGGGCCTGGGCGATGGAGGTAGGGGCCATCTAGGTGTCCCCTCCGGCCCAGCCCCAGGTTAGGTCCTGCGTGTCCCGCCTTACCTGCAGGAAGTAGGTGACACTCCCTCCAGAGCCCGTGTCCCTGTCCACCGCATGGACCTTAAAGATGATGCTCCCAGCAGGTATGTCCTGAGGAGGTCACAGCCACAGGGGAGGGTCAGAGACAGTGACAGCATTCTCAGGGGGACAGAGGCATAGGGGCATGCAGCAGTGGGGTCGGGGAGTGAAGTGTCAAAAAGAGGTGAACAACTGAGGATAAAATGTGTGAGCAACCAGTGGGGGCTGGGCTCAGAGAGGGTGCAGGAAAGAGGGAAAGGGATATTGGAGCAAAAAGACGTGGTGAGGGGCTGGGGTATGCGCTCAAGGAGAGTGGGAGAAGAAAAAACCAAGACCCCAAACAGATAAAAGGTCTACCTATGAAACAGCAATTCAAAAAGGAGGAGATGGTTCATAACCACAGACATATTTAGGATCACCAGGGACCATATACCTACATTTTAGAGCAAGAATGAGACATCTTTTTCCTAGTGACTTAGCAAACTTTTTTTTTTTTTTTTGAGATGGAGCTTTGCCCTTGTTATCCAGGTTGGAGTGCAATGGCGTGATCTTGGCTCACTGCAACCTCTGCCTCCTGGGTTCAAGCGATTCTCCTGCCTCAGCCTCTCGAGTAGCTTGGATTACAGGTGCCCACCACCATGCCAGGCTAATTTTGTATTTTTAGTAGAGACTGTTTCACCATGTTGGTCAGGCTGGTCTCGAACTCCTGACCTCAGGTGATCTGTCCATCTCGGCCTCCCAAAGTGCTGGGATTAAAGGTGTGAGCCACCGTGCCCAGCCTGAATTAGCAAACATTTTAAACTTTGAGAATTCAGTATTGTCAAGGGGCAGAGGAGAAAAATCCTCCTGTTGCAGGGAGGGAGCAAACAGGTGCCTTCTGGAAAAGCAATCTGGCAACACCCTGTGGGCATGTGTGCTTTTGATGCAGTAATTTCAAATCCTGAACTGTATCTTAAGGAAAGAATCCTAATTAACGAAAAACAAATTGATGCTCAGAAGTTGATGTGTCTCATGATAGCAAAATTTAGAGCACCTTAAATATCCAAACATCAGGCAATGATTCTGTAAATGATAGACTGTTCACTTATGGAAGCTATTAAAACGATAGTTACCCAAACTTTACAATTAATGAGGAAAATGCTTATGTTATAACTTAAGTGCAAATAGGATATAGAAAGCATATGTTTAGTATAATCACAACTATGCCAAACAAACAGAAAAAACAAAACAAAACTCTATAATGACAAAAAGGACTAGAAGGAAATACACCAAAATTTAACAATGTCTCAAGTTGGAGACAGCGAGGGTGATTTTGAAGACTCTAATTTCTCTTACTTTTCTACACATTTCACAATTCTACACTGAACATGTATAATGGAAAAAAGCAAATGAACATTCCTTTGGAATAAAAGCGAATGTTGGAGGGAGCAGGTGGTGACAGAGAGGTTCTCCACAGGGCAGTGAGCCATGGCCAGGCCACAGGGCAGCCCCAGGGGTAGGCTATGGGCCTGGGTGGGAAAATCAGCCCCTCTAGTGGCTCCTCACTTACCTCGGGAACCAGGGCAACATAAGGCTCCTGGATGAACCTGGGCGCCTCATCATTGGCATCGGTCACCAGGATCACGACTTTTTCGGCCACCTGAGAAGGGGCAGAGGGGTCAAGAGCCAGTGCAATGAGACCTTCTGATGGATGAATGGATAGTGACCTCTATCACTCCAATGTACATGTCTCTGCCCATCCCTCCTCTCTCTCTCTCCCTCTCTTCCTTCTTTTATTCATTAATGCAATAAACATTAAGCAGCCTCTTAGTACCAAACACTGTGTTTCATCCTGGAGGCAGAAGACTGTCTGATGATGTGTTATTTTGCAGTAGTCAGGGTGGCTGGGATATCAGGGAAAAGATCAGCATATTAAAAAACACTTTATGATCTCCTCAAGGTGATAGCAGCAGTATGCCAGGCACTGAGGGCGGGGCCCCTGCACTGCACCAGTGCACACACATGGCCTGTGTAAATGCATCCGATGGGGTTGAGAGTTCTGGGCTGTGGTGGTGGAGAGCAGGTGGGCTTCTTAGAGGAGTGAGAATTAATCCATGAGGCAGTTTGCCAGAAGGAAAGAGGTAGAAAGGTGTGCCAAGAAGAAGGGGTTGTATGTGCAAAGGCAAAGAGGAGTGAAATGCATGGTGAGCTGAGGATGGAAGTAGATTTATGGCTAGATTATGGCCTGGGTGGGGTGGATGTGAGAGAAAAGGCAGCGAGGCAGATGGTGCCCAACGAGGAGTCCTGGAACACCAGACAGAAGCTTAATTTTCATCCCGCCAGTGGCGGAGGCCAGCTGTTAGTGCTTTCCGAGCCTCAGAGTGGGCAGATCTGACTCTGTTCCATAGTGACAACTTCAGAGGCAGTTGGGGTCGGGGAGCCTGGAGGCCAGTGAGCCCCTGGGGTTTGTTGAGTTATCCAGGGAGCACTGATGATCGCTGAGAGAAAGTGGTTGCTGTGGGGTGTTCAGCTCAGGTGACTGAGCAGGAGGGCAAGACCTGGGTGGGGGAGGCAGATGGGGAGGGCAAGTTTGAGGAGATGCTGTGGAATGTGGGTTAGACCCATTAGAAGCTCAGCTCAGAGAGCCTGATCTCTCCATTCCTTCTTTTCCTTCCTTCCCCCTGGCCTTGCTGCAGCCCTCTCCTGTGGGCACTTTGGGCAGGTCTTGCTGGGCCCTAGCTTAAACTTGCAGAAAAGCCCCCATGAAGGCTTGGGGAGGAATCGTGCCAGCCTCACCCTTCTCAGGCCCAAATACTGCAGGCTGCCAGGGACTGCCTTGGACGTGCACTCACCAGATTCAGGCCATCAGAAATGCTGATGATGGCTTCAATCTCATCTTCCCTCTGTGAAGCACAGGGACTGAGTGAGTGTCCAGGAGTCTGACACGCCATAGGACCCCCGTGGCTGGATGGAGCTCTCCCTGCCCCACGCACCCATCAGAGGAGGTCTGGGCGTGCCAATAGATCCCTGGAGCAGGGTGAGTGGTGGTGACAGCATGCCTGGCAGAGTAGAAAGCTGCCTCCCCCCATGCTTGAGACCTTATTTTGGGACTTTTGTGTCCGGTGTTCTTATAAACTCAGAGACCCAGAGGGTCAGTTGGGGCTCCAACAGAAAATACTCTCCTGCCACAGTGAGGCGAGATGTCAACCTTAGTGTGCTCAAGGTCCCATAAAGACTTTCCCTCTTTGTTTTCCCTTTTCTCCCCTTCTCTCTCCACACCTCTCCACATTCCAGGGCTCTGCAGAGGCTCACATTCATGGTGTCTCAGCGCTCCCAGGATATGGTGAGACCTCAATGGGGAAGGGTATCGGATGTTGCCAGATCCCGCGGGTGCCAGGGAGTGGGTTACTGGCAGCACAGTCAGGCTCCACTGCTGTGTCCCCGCAGCAGTCCCTGAGACCTCCCTTTCCTTTCTCTACCCTGTCCTGCAGCTAGTGGAGGCTGTCACGAGCTGGCAGCATCCCCACAGCTGAGGTCCAGTTAGCCACACACCAGGCTGCTATGCGGTCTGAAAAAGCCCATGCCCTGTTGCCTGCAAGTTCTCAAGTGTGTAGAGCGGAGGAGGTCTGCCAAACTCAGACTCACTCCCAACCACCCTTTCCAGCCTTGACCTGCTCTGAGTTCCTGTGCCTCTCCCAGGACAGGCTTGAAAAATCACTTTGTGAGGTTTCTTTCAGAAACCTCAAAGTGCAAATGGATTTATTTTTAATGGAACATGCTTAAAAGATTAGCAGGGCTGGCAGGTGCTCATTAAAGGAGCCCACTCTTCGCTCTGTGTGAAGGAGGAGCATGAAAGTAAAGCCCACTCTGCTGATGGGAAGTGGCCCAGAGATCTCACAGAGTGGATGTGCCTGGGGTGTGCCCCCTCATCCCCTACTCTGCGGAGAGGTTCTAACCAATGTGCTCCAGGGGAACTTCAGCCCACCGAGGTCTGTCTACAGGCAGCGGCCCTGCAGCAATCCCCACACCTCCCCATACCTCTCTGTCCAGCTCTTCAACCAGGGTGATGTTTCCAAAAGTGGGGTCAACAGAAAAGACGCTTCTAGCACTGGGGTCAAAGCTGATGTGGTAGGAGATGGGATCTCCCTCAGGGTCTGTCCCATTCAGGGTGTATACGTGAGAGCCTGGAAGGAAACACAGTGGAGAGACATAGAATCTGAGACCCAACTTTTCCTAAAAGTGGCAGATGCTCAGGACCAACGATTCAGCTGTTTATAAAGTGACTATTCAACTCAGTGCCAAAGGTACCGCCCTGAACTTGGTGCTCATTGCTGGCCTCACCCCTGCTGGCTGCTTCCCTCTTTGTATGTTTATTCTTCACAGCGGGTGGATGTGATGATCAGCCACTTTCCAGATTGTAATCTATAACACGGGTTACAGAGCAGGTGCAGGTCTGCCGTGCCTAACTGTAGTGCCTATGTTCTGCTTAGCCTGGTAATAACTCCTCTCTCAGGATCCAAGATTGAGGGGCTCCTGGGTACAGGGAAGGGGAAATGGGAGCAGCCATTAAGGCAGGAGGGGTGACCCACAGTGCACACTGTCCCCGATGCCTGGACCTGGTTCTGCAGGGATTTCTGAGCCAGGTGCCTGCTTTGCTCTGCTCTCCCTTTTCCCCAGGTTCCCACTGCCCACAAAGTGAGGGAGAGGGAGTGTGAAATCTCCCCTTTCTCCTCCCCTCTCTCCGCATATCTCAGCAAGTTGGATGTTCTTAGGCCGTTTTAAAGCCTAGAGACCTGGGGCTCAGGGAGGTAAATACATTTGTTCAAGGTCACACAGCCATAAGGGGCCGCTGTAGCTGCCTGCCTCGCGGGGCGACCCTGTCTGTGGGGGGGAGCCCTGCTCTCCAGGACTGGCCAGACTTAAGTCGCCATGGCAGCAATGACCTTCTTTCCTGCCATTGCCCAGGGGAATTCGGAGAGCAAACAAGGAGCCCCCGGGCGCGCGCAGCAACTTGGGTGATGCCTGGGGCACTTTGTATTCTAAGTCTGCCTGCACCCCTCAGGGAGACCTATCGGGAGCAAGTGCCAGGGCTACTCACCTACAGGGGTGTCCTCTGGGAGGCTGAACAGAGCCATGTTTCCGTTGGTGCTGCCGACCCCGTTGTCGAAGAAGTGCGGGGCGAAGTTGGCCTGAGCTGGAAAAAGGACACAGAACAGACGGACACCCAGGCAAAGGACACCCAGACACCAGGAGGGAGCTTCGCACCAGCGCGGTCTCGCGTCAGGCCCAGCTACTGGGCAGGAGGGCGCTCCGCCTCCCCAACCCAAGTGCACCGAGGGACCCCACTGGGGCGCCGCCCAGAGGATGCCCCTGACCCCCACTCCGCCCCCGGTGGGCTCGGGCTTGTCAGGGACACGTAGCATGTGGGCGCTTAGAACCCAGGTAGCAATCCAACCCCTCCTTCATCAATGGGCAGATTGCACCCGCGCTCAGAGAGGGGCAGTGCCCCAGCCAAGGTCACGCCGCGAGTCGGGGCACTATCTCCTGCCCCACGCAGCATCGGAGCTGCCACCAAGCCTACAGCTCTGGTTCCCAGCAAGCGGAGAGCAGCGGGGGTCCGGACGCCAAACCCTGGGGCTCTAGGATGCCAGCTCTGGAGAAGCGCCCTGGAGCTCCCCACTACTCCGCTACCCCACTCCCCACTACCGAATGGGCCAGGAAGATGGAAGGACTTCTCCGCTCCCGTCCACCAGCCCGAGTCCCACTCTGGAAGTGGTCCAGGACCATGTCCCTCTGGCCACCTGGGTGACGCCAGCGCCCACCTCCCTCGCCATCCACGCGGCCAGCGCGGCCCAGCGGCCACTCACCCAAGCAGAGGCGCAGCAGCCCCAGGGCCAGGGCGGCCCACCGGCAGCGCCTCATGTCTTCGCCGGCGCGGAGTGTCGCCTGCCGCCGCCGAGACCGGGCGCAGGGGCACGGAGCATGCCCTGGGCCCGCGGGGAGGGCAGAGACCACAATGGGGGTAGCGGCGACTGCAGCCGCGGCGGGAGGGGGCACGGGGCGGGAGCGGCGGGTGGCGTGAGGGCGCTAAGAGGATGACACGGCTCGGATCTGCTCCTGCCGGCCGCCTGACGAGACCAATTAGCGGCGCAGAGCGGAGCGACAGGCTCCCAGCCGCGGGCGGGGGCAGGAGGGCGTGACAAGAGGACTCCCCGCCCACCACGCCCCCTTTGCCGGCGGCCCCGGGTCCTGGACAGGAGGACACCATGGGGGACAGGAGTGTCTTTCCCCCAAGTTGTCCTGAGGCTTTCCCAGGGCACCTAAGTCCTGGTGGGGCTTGGGCTTCGCAGGAGTTTTCTCTTCTCATCAACTTCCTCTGTGACTTTCAGGGGCTTAGCCGTCTTCTCTGAGCTAAGCATTCCAGAAGAAAAATTAGTGGAGCGGCCGAGAGGGCCTTGCCTTAGCAGTCTAAGCAGGTTCTATAAGCTGCGTGAGACCAAAGGCAAAGAGAAAGGGTGATGGATGGGCAGCAGATGGTAAGGGGTTATCAGGACCCCCTCTCTGTGATCTCAACCCATTCCTGCCCTGTTCCCCAGGCTGGACCACCTCTCCCAAAGGGTCTGATCTGCGTGGTGGGCAGCAGGGAGGACCCTCAGGTGTCCACCAGGGTGAGAGGCAGTTCTGCTCCCCATCCCCAGTCAGTGCCCAGTCTGGGACCATGAAGGGGCAGCTGACCCACTCTTCAAACCTTCCAAGGAAGAGTGAAGGGCCTGAAGGCAGAGTTAAGCCCCATCTTAGGACAGACTTGCACGGAGCTGGCCAAGATAGATCTGAACTGCCCGAGAGGCACGAGATCTCATTCCTAGAGGGTATTTACACAAAGCAAGGCACTGCTATTGGGGTCCTGGATGCTGATAACTTGAAGACACAGGTAAGCCCAGGAACCTTTTTGGCTGCTGGTAAAGCTCCTTGGGCTTCCTCGTTCTCCTGATCTGACACTGGAGGGTGCTTGGAAATGCAAACTGTTTTCCTTCTCCTGGTTGGGCCATTTATGGGGGTACAGGGTGGTCACTTCAAGCCCAAGCCAGGCCACTTCCCAGGATGCCCTTGGGTGGATGTGTTCTCAGATAGAGGAGATCCCTCCTCTGTGTGCTCCTGGGAGAGGTCTCCACAGCTGAGGACTCAGCATTCCCCCCCTCCCCCTGCCAGGGGCCTTTGAGGGAACAGAGCACCCCCCATCCCTTGGTCTAGGCCTACATGATCTACTGTGAGCAAGGGTCAGGGATTTGCAGAGAAGAAGGAAGATGAATCAATGGTCTCAGAATGTGCAGCAGTTTTCAGGCCTAATTGGCTGAAACCCTTGTTGAGTCTCCTTAGGCTTGGCTCTTTTGCTGAAAAGACACACTTTAAATTGCACAGACGTTTCTGAATCTGCTTCCCAAAGTGCTGGGACAAAGCTAAGGCAAATATTCTGCAAGTCCCATATAGGGATGTGGAGACTGAGGCTTGCCGTGGATTTCCCAGGAGCCAGAGGCAGAGCCAAGGTTTCCTGGAGCAGATGTCTTGGTGTGCCGAGAAAAGCCAGCTCTCCCTGGGTCCTGTTAGCCCTGCTCCTCACCAATCTAGGGCTGTTGATTTCTCTCTCCTCAGTTCCCTCAGTCAACAGCCATGCACTGGAGAGGGAAGGGGAAGGAGTAGCCTACATGCCATGTGCTGTATGTGTGCTTATGTATATTTGCCCATATTATCTTATTTGACCTGCACTGCTCTCCCAATGTGATTTTCTCTGCTTTGCAGAGGAAGGAGATTTCCTCTTTGGCTGTGTACGACCAAGCAAGTGACTTATTCTCTCTGAGGTGCAGAGCTTGGATTCACATACAGTTTGGGTTGGCTCCAAAGAAGGTTCAAACTCTTTTTTTTTTTGAGCTGGAGTCTCACTCGGTCACCCAGGCTGGAGTGCAATGGCGGATCTCAGCTCACTGCAACCTCCATCTCCTAGGTTCAAGTGATTCTCCTGCCTCAGCCTCTCAAATATTGGCATTACAGGTGCATGCCACCATGCCCAGCAAATTTTTTTTCTGTTTTTTTTTTTTTGGTAGAGATGGGGTTTCACCATGTTGGCCAGGCTGGTCTTGAACTCCTGACCTCAGGTGATCCACCCACCTTGGCCTCCCAAAGTGCTGGGATTACAGGCATGAGCCACTGTGCCCGCCTGGTTCAAACCCTTTTCATGGCAGAAGTAGATGATCTTGAATCTACTGAAGCTTCAGCTTCTGGGCCTCTCACTCACACATCACACATTCCTTCCAGAGCCCCAGTTTTGTATTTTACTTTGTATTTTCTTCTTCTTTCTTTTTAGAGATAGGGTGTTATTATGTTGCCCAGGCTAGCCCTGAACTCTAGGGATCAAAAGACTCTCCTGCCTCAGCCTCCTGAGCAGCTGAGAATACAGGCAGCACCATTACATCTGACTTCTATTCTGATGTAGAAGGGTCTGAGAAAGACCCTCCACACCCCCCACTCCAACTCCTGCTGCTTTCTTCAGCTGTTTTAGGTTCAGATCTGCTAGTGTAACCAGCTGCCCAAGTTTGCCTGGGACTGAGGGGTTTCCAGGGATGCAGGACTTTCAATGCTAAAACCAGCAAAGCCTAGGGTAACCTGGTATTTGGTGGTCACCCTAGATACAATCCTGTCCTCAAATCACCTAAGGACCTGGGAAAACAGCAGCTCTTCATGGTGGTTCTCACCATGGACCCTGATCTTGACCTTGCAGTATGGAAGGTCTTGGCTTGTCAAGGCTCAGTAGGACTCATCTGCCATGAGACATGGGACCTGGCCCTCACTTACAGAGCCTGGGCAGCCTCAGGCACACCAGTCACACTGTCTTCCAAATGCCCGTCACCCCTGAAGGGTGGTGAGCTCCGTGTCTCCTGGGGCCTCCTTGCCATGGTACCTGCAGTGCAGTACCACATAGTTCATCTTAAAGTCAGCTTCTGACAGCTCTTCTTCTGGTGGATTTATGGCAGCTGCTCCAGCTATTGATAAGCGAGAATTGGCATGTCAGCTGTTAGCCTGGGCATGCATGTGTTGTAAGTCTGCCAATATGCCAACTCAGGCTCACGTGCACATCCATGTCTTTGCCTTTATCTGATCTACCTGAGTGTGCCAACCCACAGTCCCTTGCCCATGTGCATAGACACAAATTCACACAGCTGCCCACAAACATACACAAGAGTCATAGTCCCATTTGTACACACATACACACATATCCAACAATGTGTGAATCCACTCACATCTTATCTCCACGCATAGACACACGTGCATACCTGCACTGACAACAGTTGGGCCAGGTGCCTTCCAGGCTCCATCTGGTAGTGAGGTTGTGGTGAGCAGCAGGTGCCTGCGATTCAGGCTCATTTCCTGACAATATGAGGGGGGAGCCAGGTCGGGTAGACAGTCGCAATAGGTTTCTAGTGCCCTGCTTCTGCCCCAGCAGTCTGAGACAGTGAGGGTGAGACCATTTGACAGACTGACCTCTGTCCTGGTGTGTTGGCATCCTGAGCTGCTCTGTCCAAAGTTTCAACAAAATGATTGCTCACGATAGGAAAGTCCTGGCCCAAGGCAGAGTTTGGTACTGAGTCTGATGGAATAGGGTCAGGGGATCTGAATAGGCCTGGATGTATCAACTGTGTACTGGACATACCGTCTCTGGATACAATTCCGTCAGGTACTGTCCCAGTCCAGGTCTGGGCCAGGTCTGGGCCAGGATGTCCTCCCCTGGCTGGAAACTGGGAGTCCCGCCCCACGCAGTGAGCTCTGAGGTTAGTAGTTCAGCTGTGGGCTCAGTGTGCCTGGGGAGCCTGGATACCCATCTACTGTGACATGTGGCTTCCCCTGCCCCCTTGCTGTGCCCAGGCCAGGTGTAGAGTGGCTATCTCAGTTTCCTCTGACATGAGGATGGGGTCCCTTTCCTATCTGAGACCTTGCCTATCTCTTTAACTGAGGGACTCTGTGGTGCCACCTGTTTCCTTGTACCCATCTAATAGGTTAGTGGCTCCAGTAACCATTTTGCCCACTCATTCTGACTTCTGGCTTGTATGGGCATTCATACGGGTGGGCAGAGCCTCCTCTAACCCTGACTTTGCCTACAGTAGTCTCCTTTGCTTTCTCAGCCTGCCACATGGCTGAGACTGAGTAGAAGAACACATCAAAGGATCTCTCTCTTCCCAGAAGATTCTTTTTCCCAGCATACCTCTGCCTCCAAGCAGAACTGCTCCCTATTTGGAACCTCAACAGAGCCTTTAAAAGACTTTAGTAGGCCTGACTCGGTGGCTCATGCCTAAAATCCAAACACTTTAGGAGGCCGAGGTGGGCAGATCACTTGAGCCCAGGAGTTTAAGACCAGCCTGGGAAACACCGTGAAAACCTGTCTCTACCAAAAAAAAAAAAAAAATTAGCTGGGTGTGATGGCATACACCTGTAGTCCCAGCTACTTGGGAGGCTGAGGTGAGAGGATTGCTTGAATCTGAGAGGTTGAAGCTGCAGTGAGCCATGATTGCACCACTGCACTCCAGAGTGAGCGCAGTGAGACCTTGTCTAAAAAAAAAGTCTTTTGTGCAGTCTGCTTTTGTGTCTCCCCTAGAAGGCTGTGCACCAGGGAAGAGGCTGAGTTTCATTCATAGTTTGCTTCAGCATTAGCATAGGGTCTGGCACAAAATAGGTCCTCAATGGGTAATTATTGACTGGCTGAAGGAATAGAGGAATATATATATATTTTTGTTTGTTTGTTTGTTTGTTTGTTTTGAGACGAAGTCTGGCTCTGCACCCAGGCAGGAGTGCAGTGGCATGATCTCTGCTCACTGCAACCTCCGCCTCCCAAGTTCAAGTGATTCTCCTGCCTCTGCCTCCTGAGTAACTGTGTGCCACCATGCCTGGCTAATTTTTTTGTATTTTTAGTAGAGATGGGGTTTTGCCATGTTGGCCAGGCTGGTCTTGAACTCCTGACCTCAGGTGATCCGCCTGCCTCAGCCTCCCAAAGTGCTGGGATTAAACGGGTGAGCCACTGCGCCCGGCCAAATAGAGGAATATTGAATGAATGAATGAAGAGGCATCTGACAAGGTCATAAGCCTTGATTCCTGGTCATGGCCATTGTCATGCTCCTTATCCATCCATCCATAAATTGGCAGAGTGGAGAAGCCAGGGGTATACACTGAAAATCCATGCTGAACCAGGCAGGAAATGGAAATGTGTGAAATGGCTGGGTGAAAGGCAATAGGGAGTGGTGGAGACTATGGCACATATATAAATGTTTACATGCACAGCATATTTAAACATTGAGTTGAAATTCTTGCATTTAATGTGGAAAGGGACTTCTCAGAGTGGACATCTTATAATTTGACACCCTCCCCCCCATTCTGGTTGATACTTTGCATGTCCTGAGGGGCAGTGTAGTTTAACTGAGGTTAAAAAGCAGATGGGTGCCAAAGACCTCTTCCTGAGATGGAGCTGTTGATAACCTGAGTCTGCTTATTGCTTCTAGAGCTACCTACATGTTGCCAGGCTCCTAGTAAATGGGCAAGGTCCAGCCACCACTGGGGAGATCAGACTTGAGCCCTGGACACACCTATGCTCCCAAAGCAGGAAAAATGCTGCAGAGTCTGTAACGGGAGTCACTGTGTGAGCATTAACCGGCCAGGGTATGGCCCCCGCAGGGCTCCAGAAGGTGGTTTACCATGGGCTATTTGCCCAGAGATGAGCTGGGAGGTGTGATAGGCAGTTTCAGCCTCATTTTACGGACGGGGAGAAGTTCTGAGAGGTTATCTGACCTCCCCAATGTCACAAAGTGGGTGTATGACAAAGCCATCATGTGAGCCCAAATCTGATTTTGAAGCTCATGCTCTATCAATTACAGCGGGGTCCCACCCTTTCAGGGAGTATCGACCCCTTTAGTTGCCATGGAGACTGTACACTTCCTCTATTGATGCTACTGTAACCTGCAAACTGGTCTAGATTCTTCAAGACTCAATTAGGGCAACATAAGAATTCCAGTTTTATTATTTTAAAGTCACTTCCAGATGTTTGGGTTTTCTCCCCAAACTGGAAAAGTGTTATTCACAAGAGTTTCCCTTTAGTCTCAACCTCCCTTTGAGAGCGAAATTCTTCCACTGATGAAAAAGTTATTTATTTATTTTGAGACGGAGTCTTGCTCTGTTGCCCAGGCTGGGGTGCAATGGTGTGATCTCAGCTCACTGCAACCTCTGCCTCCCCGGTTCAAGCGATTGCTGAGAAAGTTTAAAAGTGCATGTTGCAAGTTTTGAAGGTGGTCAGTGAGAGTGGGAAGGAAAGTTTTTGGTATCTCTGAGGGAAGCAGCACCTGCTCCCAAGGAGCCACGGACCTCTAGCTTTGTGTGAGCGTCTCTGTTGGCCTGGGAACCCACCACAGGCTTTCCCTCCCTCCTCAGAAGGACAGATAGGACAGGCTAGGGCGGAGCAAGTGGAGGGTCCTCTGCTCCTTTTATGTTCTCATCTTTGACCTAGGCTGTTTTGAGGGGCTGGTGTCCCTTGAGGGCCTCGTGTCCTCATAGCTGTGGCTCACAGCTGTGACCCTGCAATCCTGGCCCTCAGAGAAGGTGCTCCTTCTTTCCCACAGGCCAGGCTGTGTCTTCCTCTTATTTGTGTGTATTACATATCTAGTCTTCCTCACAGCCCTCACAGAGGCTGAGGCTTCCAGAACTCTTGCTCCCCTTCCTTTCCATGGTTCCCAGAAGCAAGTCAGCTTATCAGTGGGGCACACGGTCTTTGAGTCTTCCTTTTGGTTGACTCTTCAGCACGCATGTTTAATTTTTGTGTGTGTGGCTTTTTTCTTTACCTTTTTTGGGGCTTGGGGTGGAGAAGAGACAAGGGAGAGGAGAAGGACACAGAAATGGCCAGCTCTTGCATTGCTGCTAGTTGATTCACTTTGCCAAAGGAGTTCCTGGTGAGGGTCTGACACAGCACGGAGCCGCCACTGTGGACGTGTTAGCCCCGCAGCTAACACATCTCCAAAGCCTCTCCACTGCTGTTCTGAATGCCCCAACCCTGGCCCTTGGTGCTGCACTTGCCACCCCTGCTTCAGCTCCCTTCCTTCTGTCTCTTAATGGCCCTCTCTCATGGCATTCTCTCCTGCTTACTGAATCTCTGGTTCTTCATTGCTCTCAAGATAAACCCCAAACACTGAGGACTTTCCAGGCCCTTCCATAGGCCCCGGCTGAACCCTCTGCTTCCCTTTTGTCCTGATGCTGCTGTCCAGTTGCTGACTTCTCCTTCAACACTCAAGCTTCCTGCCTGGCCCTTGCTGCATCCTTACTTCACCCCAACACACACACACACACACCACACACACATCCCTCACCACACACTCCAACACACACACACAATCACACAGACACCACACACACAAACCACACACCACACAAATGCATCACACACACAACCACATACCACATCACACATCATACCACACAACACATCACACACTGCACATAACACACCACACACCACATTACACACATACACCACACACACCACACATCACACATGCCACACACACATCATACATACCACAAACAATATCCACAAACCACACATCCACCATATACCACACATACACCACACACACACCACACACACAAAAACCACATGCCCCAACACACACATACATCACACACCACACACCCTATGCATACACACACATACCACACACACAAACCACATACCATACAAGTGCATCAGTCACACCACACGCCATACACATCACACACACCACACATACAACCACACACCACATATCACACACACCACACACAACACATACATTACACACATACACCACACACACCACACATCACACATGCCACACACACACCATACATACCACAAACCACACATCCGCCATCCACCACACATCGACAACACACATCACACACACTGTATAAACTACACATATGCTACAGACATACATATGGCACACACACCGCAGACAAAGTCCATACCCTCACACACACACCACACATCACACACACTTCACATATACACATGCACAAATCCTGTACCCTCACATACACATCACACACACACATTACACACCGTACACACACACCATTCACCACATACACCACACAACCCCCCCCCCCACCTCCCATGTCCTCCACACCCCTCTGCACACCACACACACACACACATCCTGCGCCCCTTCTCTGGCTGGCGTCTTCTGCTGAGTTTGAGCAGTCTTTTCATTCCTTCCTCGTCTTCCACTCTTTCTCCTGCAGTCCCAGCCCTCTGTTCTTACCTGGGTGCCCACAGCTTTGTGGAGAAATGATTGCCTCTCAGACATCAGGGGACCATATTTGTTCATCTCTGAGCCTCAGAATGCAGCTCAGGGCCTGACAATTACTACCCCGGGATAGATGAACATGGAGATTAAAGGACCTGCTCAGAGGGCAAATAGTCAGGTGTGAAGTGCAGCAAAGGGCCTGGTGCACAGAGGGGCTGGGTTCAGGGAAGTCCCCGCCTCCCCTGCCCCACTCGGAAGGGGTATTTATGCCCATGGTGAACAGAACGCTGCGGAGCCTGGGAACGAGTGAGTGAGCCTGGGAGTGGAACATATGGAAGAGATGTGAAAAGTCTGGCCTGTGACAAGAAAAAGACTCTGACTTGCCCTGGGTACCACTGTCCCCAGAGCCCTGGGCACCACTGTCCCCAGAGCCCTGGGCCAGGGAATCTCTGCCCGTCAGCTCAGAGGGGGCCTGGCATTCTCCTACGCCCGTCAGCCCAGAGGGGGCCTGGCGTTCTCCTACGCCCATCAGCCCAGAGGGGGCCTGGCGTTCTCCTACGCCCATCAGCCCAGAGGGGGCCTGGCGTTCTCCTACGCCCATCAGCCCAGAGGGGGCCTGGCGTTCTCCTACGCCCATCAGCCCAGAGGGGGCCTGGCGTTCTCCTACGCAGCTGTGGAGGGTGCAGCGGTGGGGCTTCTCACCTTGCTGTGAGAATCGGATTAGAAGGGAGCTTTGTTGAGAGATAAGCTGCTCAGACCTGAGCCATCTGTGCCCTCTGAGCCTCAGCCCTGCAGCATTGTGTTCACCGTGGGCATAAACACCCTCCCCCAGGATGGGGAAGGAGAGGCAAGGATTTCCCTGAACCAAGTCCCTCTGTGTGCCAGGCCCTTTGTGGGCACTTCACACCTGGCTATTTGCCCTCTGAGTAGGTCCTGTAATCTCAGTTTTCTAGAAGAGACCCAACATGCCCAGCTCACACAGAACACCCTTAGCAGGGCAGGGCTTCGAGCCCTGTTGTGCCGGACCCAGGGCCTCTGTCCCTGCTCCTCACACAGTTACATAGTGTTGTGACAAACAGTGGCCTGCAGGGAAGGCTTTAGGGACAGGTTTCTTCTAGCAGAAAGTTGTGCCTCAGGCTCTATCACTGACCTTGTCAAACAAGGATGTGTCTGCATTGAGTTTATTTATTTATTGATTACTTGTTTGTTTGGATGCTCTTTCCAGCAGACTCATGTCAGGAGGCTAGGAAGGGATTCCTTGGGGACCACTGGATGCTGGTAGTTAAATGCCAGGAGGCTGAATGGACCTGAAGATGGAGGAGACTCTGCAGTCTTGGTCAGCCACCCTTGGGTGCTTGCCACCCTGCACCCTAGCAGGATTGATGGTCTCTGGATTTGTAGCTGTGACCGGTCATGGTGGAATGCTCGTTGGTTTGCACTGGAGAGGCCCACATGGTGGCGACTGAGGCCCTGTGGGGTGAGGTTGGCTCATGATAGCTCTGAAAGTTGATGGCACAATTGAGACAAGGACGTGGAGTTCTGGAACTTTCCCAGGGTCCTTGCAGCCCGAGATGAAGCCCTCCAACATTGCAGCTCACTGCTGTGAAGGCTGAAAGGGGAGACAGGAGGCTGCTGGGTACCTCAGGTGCCAGGCATGAGGTTCTCCGCTGTCTGGAGTCTTGCTTTGGGAGTGCTACACCTGTGGGAGTGCCCCAGGCACCACCCAAAGGCGGGGCTCTGGCTCAAGCTTGCATGGTTTACAGAGCCTCACATGATGTCCTGGGAGGAGCAATGAGTAGACAAGAGGGACAAGGACAGGAAGGTGGCGAGGTCAGAGCCAGGTTAGGGGGAGAGAGAGGAAAACACAATTAAGTTGCATTTTCAAACACATTTAAAAAAAAAATTCAAAGCAAGAATTAGATCTTATCCTTTTCCCTGGAGGCCCAGAAGGGGCTTTTCATGGCAAACAAGACCAGCCCAGATTATTTCAGTCCCATCAGAGGGAACCTAATTGATTGGTAGAAGAGGAAGAGAAGGTGGCTGATCCTAAGTGGAGCCCACCTAAGCTGCCTTAAGTCTGGGAGGCCTGTTTCTAATGACTCTGGTAGGAGGGTCTGCACATGGATGTGTGCCCTTGGGCCCTCTGGCTGTCTCCTTCCAGATGGCACATGCCAGGCAATGTGTCCCAAAACTACATTTGCATCTTTTGACAAATCAGTCCCATTTATGGGAGGAATCATCCACAAGAAAGAAAAAGCTGCATGCATTAAACTATTTTTATAGTTTTTTTTTTTTTTTTTTTTTAAGAGAGATGGGAGTCTCGTTATGTCGCCTAGGCTAGTCATGAACTCCTGGCCTCAAGCTATCCTCCTGCCTCAGCCTCCCAAAGTACTGGGATTACAGGCATGAGCCACCATGCCTGGCCCATAGTTTTGTTTTTAATTGCAGAAAAAAAAAAGTGTCTGGAAACAATCTGAATATTCTGTAATAGAGAAATTGTTAATTAGTAATGATAATTTGGCCAGGTGCAGTGGCTCACACCTGTAATCCTAGCGGTTTGGGAGGCTAAAACGGGCAGATCACTTAAGCCCAGGGGTTCAAGAACAGCCTGCGCAACATGATGAAATGCCGTCTCTACCAAAAATACAAAAATTTGCCGGGCATGGTGGCGCACGCCTGTGGTCCTAGCTACTCAGGAGGCTGAGGTGGGAGGATCACCTGAGCCTGGGAGGTGAGGCTGTGGTGAGCCATGATTGAGCCACTGCACTCCAGCCTGGGTGACAAAGTGAAACCTTGTCTCGAAAAAATAATAATAATAAATAATAAAATAAAAAATTAATGATAATTCATGATGATGGAAATGTTTCATGGGGACAAAACCCTGTGGTTATGAACACTGCGTAGCAACAAGAAGAAAAATGATTCTGACTTAAGTTTAAAAATTAAAAAATGAGATATAATTAATTAAAAATAAAACCAGGTAAACATGTTTGTACGAAAAACAAAGGACACACAAGTGAATGAGAAGGGTTACTAAGTTATGGTCATGAGATTATTCTTTCTCCTTATGTTTTCAGATTATTACTATATGAAATGTGGTGTGGTAATTAAGATCATGAAATCTGGAGCGAGCCAGATTATTTGAATTCAAAGCCTGAATCTATCACTTACTTAGTAGCTGTGGGACCTTCAACAAGTTACTTAACCTTTCTGTGCTTGGTGCCTCATTTGTAGAAGTGAGAATAGTAATAGTATCTAACTTTTAGGATTATTGTAAGGATCAAATGAGTTAGCAGATGTAAGTGCCACCCACACCTAGTAATTGCTATATAAGCACTAGCTATACAAAGAAATAAATTTAATTATAATTCATCCATCCACTCATGTCTTAACCACAAATAAGTGATAATATTGGTGTGTTTTTCTGTTTTTTTTTTTCTATTGGTAAGTGCTTTGATCTTCCCATAGTGATAATCCTAGTAATATATAGCGTAACTTACTCTTTTCCATTCCGTAACTTACCATTTCATGAGCATTTTCCACCAGCATTTCTGGTGGAGACACATGTTTTCCTGACCCCTGATCCTCCTCCACCTCCTTTCCTCACCTCAGATCCCAAGACTATCTTCTCTGGCTCCTACAGTAAATTTTGTGGTTGACTGGTTGCAAATATGGTTGCAATTCTCCATCTCTCCTTTGCAGTTTCTCCCATCATGATATGGAGTCTATTTGCCTGCTCCTAAAATCTGGACTGGACTTGCAACTTGTTTTGGCCAGAATGAATGTGGTAGAGATGAAGGAGGGAAGCTCAGAGCCTGTACCTCAAGAGGCCTTACGTGTTTCCATTTACATAAGTGGAACTCTGCAGACACCACGTGAACAGTCTGGGCTCTCCTGCGGAGAGCATGAAAGACCACATGGAGGAGAGGCTAGTTGTTCCAACCAAGACCATTCTAGACTCACAGACATCAAAAATATGAGAGACCCCAGCCAAGATCAGCAGAGCTGCCTATCCAAATCTTAGAAGAATGAGTCCAGCCAAGACTAGAAGAAATATCCAGCTGACCTGTAGACTCATTGAAAAGAGTAAACACTGCTTTGGGTCACTAACATTGGGAGTGGGTTGTTCTGCAGCTATGGCTAACAGATATAATCACAAGGAGCAAGACCGTGGGTCTGAGGCCCCTTTCACTGAGCCACTGGGAAGGATGGGCTGCCAGCCCTCTTCACCTCCTCCTTTCCAGGGTCTATTTTCTGGGCCCTCATGTCCATCCTGGTATCGTCGTTGCTGAAAACCTCATGTCCTCAATGGGTAACATTTGTTCATGCAGTCCGAGCTCCTTCCTGAAGGCAGAGACAACCCTATGGCGAGGGAGGAATCTCTCTGTGCCCCTTCCAGCCTGAGTCTCCCACTATGGGCTCAGCCATTTTGCTGGGTTTCAAAAACAGTGAGGGGGCAAGGAGCTCTCAGGACCTGGGCAGCCTCTCAGGCTCCAGACTTCCCACAGGACCTCCCCAGTCTTCCCAGATAGCTTCACCGTGGCCCCAGGATGCGTAGAAGGAAGGTGGCCTGAATGAAGCTTCAGGACCACAGCACTTCCTGGCTGGTGGGGCCTTCACAGCCATCAGTCTGACCCCAGCTTAAGCCTGGGCAGCCCCTGGGCTTGGGGATAGTGCTTGACGCCCGTAAAGAGCCAATAGAGTCAGCACATTGAAACTTCCTCTAAAAGAACTGGGCCAGATGCAGTGGCTCACGCCTGTAATCCCAGCACTTTAGCACTTTGGGAGGCCAAGGCAGGAGGGTTGCTTGAGGCCAGGAGTTCAAGACCAGCCTGGGCATCATAGTAAGACGCTGTCTTTACAAAAATAGAAAAGTTAGCTGAGTGTGATGGCATGCATCTGTAGTCCCAGTTACTGGGGAGGCTGAAGCGGATCACTTGAGCCCAGGAGTTTGAGGCTGCAGTGAGCTATGATTGTGCCACTGCACTCCAGCCTGGGTGACTGAGCAAGATCCTGTTTCTTAAAAAACAACAACAAAAAGACTTGCTGCTATACAGATTGCTATAAATTTTCTAAATACTCTTTTAGGCTGGGCGTGGTGGCTGACGCCTGTAATCCCAGCACTTTGGGAGGCTGAGGTGGGTGGATCACGAGGTCAAGAGATAGAGACCAATCTGGTCAACATGGTGAAACCCTGCCTCTACTAAAAAAAAAAAAAAAATTAATTTTTAAAAAAAGGCTTTCTCCCTCTCCCGCTCCTGCTCCCGCTCCCTCCTCTTTGCACGGTCTCCCTCTGATGCCCAGCCAAGGCCTCTCCCTCTCCCTCCTCTTTGCACGGTCTCCCTCTGATGCCGAGCCAAGGCTGGACTGTACTGCCACCGTCTCGGCTCACTGCAACCTCCCTGCCTGATTCTCCTGCCTCAGCCTGCCGAGTGCCTGGGATTGCAGGCGCGTGCCGCCACACCTGACTGGTTTTCGTATTTTTTGGTGGAGATGGGGTTTCACTGTGTTGGTCGGGCTGGTCTCCAACTCCTGACTGCGAGTGATCTGCCAGCCTCGGCCTCCCGAGGTGCCGGGATTGCAGACGGAGTCTCGCTCACTCAGTGCTCAATGTTGCCCAGGCTGGAGTGCGGTGGCATGATCTCGGCTCACTACAACCTCCACCTCCCAGCCGCCTGCCTTGGCCTCCCAAAGTGCTGAGATTGCAGCCTCTGCCTGGCCGCCACCCCGTCTAGGAAGTGAGGAGCATCTCTGCCTGGCCACCCATTGTCTGGGATGTGAGGAGCCCCTCTGCCCGGCCGCCCAGTCTGGGAAGTGAGGAGTGCCTCTTCCCGGCCGTCATCCCATCTAGGAAGTGAGGAGCATCTCTGCCCGGCCGCCCATCGTCTGGGATGTGGGGAGCGCCTCTGCCCCCTGCCCCGTCTGAGATGTGAAGAGCACTTCTGCCCGGCCACGACCCCATCTGGGAACTGAGGAGTGTCTCTGCCCCGCCGCCACCCCGTCTGGGAGGTGAGGAGCGTCTCTGACCGGCCGCCCCGTCTGAGAAGTGAGGAGCCCCTCCGCCTGGCAGCCGCCCCATCTGAGAAGTGAGGAGCATCTCCGCCTGGCAGCTGCCCCATCCGGGAGTTGGGGGGCAGCCTCCGCCCGGCCACTGCCCCTTCTGGGAGGTGGGGGGCACCTCTGCCCGGCCGCCACCCCGTCTGGGAGGTGTACCCAACAGCTCATTGAGAACAGGCCATGATGACAATGGTGGTTTTGTCGAATAGGAAAGGGGGAAATGTGGGGAAAAGAAAGAGAGATCAGATTGTTATTGTGTCTGTGTAGAAAGAAGTAGACATAGGAGACTCCATTTTGTTCTGTACTAGGAAAAATTCTTCTGCCTTGGGATGCTGTTAATCTATAACCTTACCCCCAACCCCGTGCTCTCTGAAACATGTGCTGTGTCCACTCAGGGTTAAATGGATTAAGGGCGGTGCAAGATGTGCTTTGTTAAACAGATGCTTGAAGGCAGCATGCTCGTTAAGAGTCATCACCACTCCCTAATCTCAAGCACCCAGGGACACAAACACTGCGGAAGGTGGCAGGGCCCTCTGCCTAGGAAAACTAGAAACCTTTGTTCACATGTTTATCTGCTGACCTTCCCTCCACTATTGTCTTATGACCCTGCCAAATCCCCCTCTCCGAGAAACACCCAAGAATGATCAATAAATACTTAAAAAAAAAAAAAGCCTTTTTAAAGCAAACTGGTAAATGTAATAAATTCAGCAAATCAGCCATTTAGCATGTTGATATTTGAAGATGGTTTTGTCACATTGACCCAGAGTCCTGGGCCTTCCACATATTGTCATCCCCATGGGCCTACCACAGTGCTGAGATATAAAGCAGTACTCAAGAAAGACACCATAGAACGAGGAGTAGTCAGTATTCAGCAAGTGTGTGTCATAGCTGGTGTTGTTGGCTCAGGAACACCCTCTAGGCAACTCTGAGTTAATTTGTATTTCTACAGACAGATGCACGGGCTTTGTCGTACGTCAGTGAACTGGAGCACACGAGGCCAGATTTCTGGAGCCTGGCACACTCAGCAATCCTGGCATTGCTTACACAACACCCTGGGAACACTGATTCATCTCCCTCCTTGCTGAATCCCAGCATCAGTCCATAAGACAGAAGGTGGAACCACCAAGCCTGGACAAGAACGTGCAGGCTTTGGTTGTTGGTGTTGGAGTTGCTCATCTCCTGTGCCAGCAGCCCTGGCAGGGCTGGGTCTGTCTCCATAGCAACAGCAGGACATGTTTACGGGGCACCATGTGGCAAGCTTGATGCCAAGTCCTGTATAGACATGAACCCATCAACGGCTCATCATGGTCCAGTGAGGCAGATTCTATTATAACTCCCTCTTCACAGAGGGGGAGACTGAGGCTTAGCAGTGCTGGGTGACTTGATCCAAGGCACACAGCCAGCGGGTGGTGGAGCTGAGATCCCAGCCCAGATGGCTGTTTCCTTCTGGGAAGTCAGCCGTCTGGCTTGCACGCGCATGTCTTCATACACAGGCTACAGAAAACTTTCTGTCTACAGGGGAAGCAGTTTGTTGTAGTGGAAAGAGGTGGAAAGATCCTAGTTTCTGACTCTGCCTCAGTTTCTTTCTCAGTCTCAGTTTCCCAATCTATATAATGGTGACGAGACCTCCCCACGGTGGTCTCAAGGATTTAAATGAGATCACATGGCAAGGACCCAATACATATGTTTGTTTTGCTCTTCTTGTTCTAAGTTGTTCATAAATTTCAACAATGGAATTTTAAAAATATACACACAAAAAGAAATCCAGTCTCAGCACAGAAGCCACACACCTAGATTTATTCTCCAGAAGTAACAAAACTGAAAAAACGGATGCACGTGTACTTGTACGGGAGTTAATATGGCCACGTCTCCTATGCACTGTGTGTGCTTGGGTGTATATCTGTCCATCTGTGTGTGTAGTGTGTGTGTGCTGTGTGTAGCATAGGAGTGTAGTGTGTGTAGTTGTGTAGTGTGTGTGTAATTGCTTGTCCATGTGTAGTGTCTGTGAGTGTATTGTGGTGTGTGTCTGTGTGTGCATGTATTTGTGTGTGTGTCTGTGTGTATAGTTGTGTAGTGTTGTGTATTTGTGTGTATGTATTTATGTGTGTTTGTGTGTATAGTTGTGTGGTATGTGTTTGTGTGTAGATGTACTTGTGTATGTGTCTGTGTGTGGTATACGTGTGTGTGCTGTGTGCATGTATGTGTGTATGGTTGTGTGTAGTGTGTATGTGCATGTAGTGTGTTTGTGTGTATAGTGTGTGTCTGTTTGTGTAGTTGTGTAGTGTGTATGTGTCCGTGTGTCTGTATGTATAGTGCGTGGTGTGTGTGTGTAGAGTGCATGTAGTATGTGTCTGTGTGTGTAGTTGTGTGGTGTGTGTGCTGTATATATGTGTCTAGGTGTGTATCACTATACTGTGTGTTGTGTGTATATGCTGTGTGTCTGTGTGTAGTTGTGTAGTGTGTATGTGTCTGTGTGTCTGTAGTGTGTGGTGTGAGTCTGTGTGCGCATGTATTTGTGTGTGTCTGTGTGTGTGGTTGTGTGGTGTGTATCTACTTATGTGTGTAGGTATTTGTGTTTGTGTGTTTTGGTTTGTTGTGTGTGTGTCTGTGGTGGGGGCTCACACACCCCCTCAACTTCCTGCCTCTGAGCAGTTGGTGCAGGAGAGGGGAAGTGGAGGGGGAGGGTGTGAGCTCTTGGGGCTCGCCTCCACCTCTCTCTGGAAGGTTTTCACCTTCTTTCACAGAACCAGGGGCCTGGGGGAGCAGAGCCACAGCCTGCGCTCACCCTGCATCCTGCCTGGGCTGGCACCTCACACTGGTTCAGCAAGAGGTGTGTGAGAGCTGGTTATTTTTATCCTGGCCGGCTGGGTGTGATGCCAGTTTGGAAGAAGGGGCTGTCAGCATCTCCGGGAGAAGGTCTGCGGCTGGAGTCATGCTGTCTTGCTTCCTCCCTCTATCCCTCTCCTGCATCACAGCTGAGCATCCCCTTGGTAGCTGGGAAAGGCACAGAGGCTCCGACGCTGGTCATGGACCCCATGGGCCATGGCCGCAGAGGAGCAAGTGGGGCCGGGACCTCCTCAGCCTCTTGAGAGTGGGCACTGGGGCTGCAGAGTCCAGGCAGGAGCCCCAGGTTGGTGTCAGGCTGTCTGACTCAGGGTCCACAGTCTCCCCTTGGGGATCTGCCTGCCCTACCCAAGCTCCAGCAGCCTGACCCTTCCACCTGGGCTGGGCAACTCCAGTGAATATCTGCTCTGGGCCTGCAGCCCCTGTGCAGGGAACTGGGTGCCCGCAGCCCTCCTGAGCTTGGGCCTGTCCGCCACAGGCCTCCCAGTGTCCCCAGGCCTCAGGGAGAGGGCAGCCTTGCTCTTCTGGGCCTCGTTCTGGTCATGCAGCCTGGATGCTGCCTGCTGGCATCTCTGGGGCTGCCTTATCTCCTGCCAAGCTGTGGCTCTCTGGACCCTCAGGCCCACTCCCCTGCTGGTGACCTGCATGCTGATCTGTGCCCCAGGTCCACAGGGTTCACAGGGAGCTTTGTTCCTTAGCTTCTGGGAGCACCTCTCAAGCCCTGCTTCCATCTGTCTTCCATACCCCACTCTTGCCCTTCACCCTTGCTGCCTCCTCTGCCTGCATCCCCCACCTCCACAGTCCTCAGCCAGGCTCCTGGCTCATAAATGAGCCAGGTCTCATAAATGTCACCTCCTCAGACACCTCCCACCTAAAGTAAGTGTGTTTCCACATAACATCTTCTAATTGCATCCTGCTTTTTTTGCATGGCAGAATGTATTCAGTTTAAAATAATTAATTTGTTGACTTTTGGGGGGGAGTCAACAAATTAATCAACAAAACAAAGATGTCCTCCCAGCCAGAGCCTGATGCCAGCCATGGGTGGGGGCTGATCAGCATGTGTGGCTGGTCCCATGGCCACTGTAGAACTTCTGCCCCACAGTCTGGACGAGGTGGGGGTACTTACCTTTCAGGTTTGTTGAGTTGGGGCTAGGGACTCGGTGGCAGCAGAGCCTGGTTCTCCTGCCTGACCAGGCCTTGGCAGGACGCCTCTTCCCTGAGGGTGGACACAAAGGAAGAGAGACTGTCTTTAGTGGGCTTGTCTGTGAGTGAGCTTCCCCTTCCAAGGCACAGGGCTCAGGAATATTTATCCAGAGAAACTCAGGATGAGCCAGGCTACGAGAGGTCCCAGGGAAAGAGTGGGCCTTGTTGTGATTTACTTTTCAGAAATAACAATGTTGGGAGACACATGGCCCCAAAACACCTCCTTTTCAGATTCCTTTCCAATAAGTAGTTTCTTTGACATAATAATTCTCCCCTTGGCAATCTAGCCTAAGAAAATAAGTCTGAGCTGGGTGTGGTGGCTCATGCCTGTAATCCCAGCTCTTTGGGAGGCTGAGGTGGGTGGATCACTTGAGGTCGAGTGTTCGAGACCAGCCTGACTAACATGGAGAAACCCCATCTCTACTAAAAATACAAAATCAGCCTGGCATGTTGGCGCATGCCTGTAATCCCAGCTACTCAGGAGGTTGAGGCAGGAGAATCGCTTGAACCCGGGAAGCGGAGGTTGTGGTGAGCCAAGAGCATGCCATTACACTCCAGCCTGGACAACAAGAGCAAAAACTTCGTCTCAAAAAAAAAAAAGAAAAGAAAAAAAGAAAAAAAGCCTGAATAAAGGACATACTTTATGTACACATATACCTTTTACCACATAATTAAAATGTGCAAAGTAGGCCAGGTGTGGTGGCTCATGCCTGTGATCCTAGCACTCTGGGAGGCCAAGGTGGGAGGATGGCTTGAGTCCAGAAGTTCAAGACCAGCCTGGGCAACATAGAGAGACCTTGTCTCTGCAAAAAATTTTAAAAATTAGCAGGGCATTGTGGTGTGCACCTGTTTTCCCAGCTACTGGGAAACCTGAGATGGGAGTATTGCTTGAGCCCTGGAAGTCAAGGCTGCACTGAGCCGTGGTCATGCCACTGCACTCCGACCTGGGCAACAGAGCAAGATCTTGCTTCAAAAAAGGAAAAGCATACAATTGTGAACTATCTAAATGTCTAAGCATGTAAATTCATCATAGTACGTTCACTTGTAGCAAGTTATACCTGAAAATATTAGTTGATTAATGCTACTTCAAGAGTTTGCTGCAGATAGTCCTAAATGGATAGGAAACTTTATGGGGGAAGATATCTATCCTCATTTAATTGTCACTAGGGTATCACTGGCAACCTCCAACATGTCCAAAAATAGAGGTCTGATAAATTGCATGTCACGGGCTGTGTTTATGAGGAATTCTAATCACTGTTTTCCTTATTATATATGTGGCACATTTTCATCACAGAAACTTTGTAAAACAAACACTTGTTATAATCCCACTACTCAGAGATGGCTGCTGCTGACACTGGGTTGTAAATGCTTCCAGAATATCTTCAATCATAAGCATTTTGGGTGATTATAACAATATATATAGTGATAAATAAAAAAGATATAACCTTGAACATATAGAGGTACATCAATTAATTTTTAAAAATTCTACATGCAAGGAAATAAACAAAATGTTGAACATGGCTACTCTTGAATCATGGAATTCAGTGTTTTTCTTCTCTTTATATATTTCTATAGCTCCAGCTCCCCCCACCCAAAAGTTTGAGTAACCATAACCACTAAAACAAAAAATAAATGTAGGCAGTTTCTAGAGGGTTAGACAAGAGAAAAATGGATTGAAACACTCAGCTATCTGAATCAAGAAAGGCAGCCAGGCATGGTGGCTCACGCCTGTAATCCCAGCACCTTGGGAGGCCAAGGTGGGCGGATTATGAGGTCAGGAGTTCAAGACCAGCCTGGCCAAGATGGCGAAACCCTGTCTGTACTAAAAATACAAAAATTAGCTGGGCTTGGTGGTGGGCACCTGTAATCTCAGCTACTTGGGAGGCTGAGGCAGAGAATTGCTTGAACCCAGGAGGCAGAGATTGCAGTGAGCTGAGATAGCGCCACTGCACTCCAGCCTGGGTGACAGAGCAAGACTCCATCTCAAAAAAAAAGAAAAAGAAAAAGAAAGGAAGAAAAAGGGCAAGAGAGCTAAATATTCATATCTATAGAGGTAAAAAGATGGTGTCCCCTTCTAAACATGCATAAACATACCCCACCTCCCCACCACACACACCTTCATTTCAGCTGCTCATGGATATTTTCTGGGCATGAGGTTTTGGGATGTTCAGACTTAGATGGTCTACTAATTAATGTATTCATTTGCCCAACACTAATTTACTCTGTTCCAAGCATGACACAAGTACAAGAGAATGGCTCCAGAAATTCTAGATAGGTAGGACTTAAGCACAGTAATCTAGCTGAGAGGTTGTATGTGTGTTTGCATGGCGAACACACCACTTTACTTAGGCTGGGTATGTATTTGGGGGTGCAGGGGCTGTGAATGGAACCCCCAAGCCACCTGCAGGCAGTCCTGAGCCCCAAACCTATAGGTTCAGGAGAAAGAGCCCGTCTTTCCGGGGCTCAGGACTGCCTGCCAAGGCCTGCCCGCCAAGGCCTGCCCTCCAACAAATCCCGATCAGAGTCTTCCCAGATGCTGAAATCCTGCTCAGGGACCTGCACCCTGGGGGCTGCCCTACCTTCTGTGGAGAAGATGGAGAAGCAGAGAAGCAGGATACAGAGCAGGCTGGAAAGGACTAGAAGCCTCATGGTGAGAAGGCAGATTTTCACGTCCTGAGAAGGGAGCTGTGCTGCAGAAGTCCTCCCTTGGGGCCACCTTGGACATTTATAGAGTCATAGAGAGGCGTTTCCCAATGGGCAGGGCCCTAGTAGCCTTGCAATTCTCCTAAAGGGTAAAGTCAGCCCCTCCCAAGAGGAAAACCAGCCTTTCAAGATGCATTTAGTAACCTGTAACACAGAAAGCTGTAAATGCCCAGCCCAGAGAGGTTTCAGAACTGGCTTCAGTGGTGAGAGCAGGAACCAACTGCCCAGGAAGAGCCACTGTCTAGAGTTGAAGGTTAACTTTTAGTGTCAGTAATAATCCTATCAAATGCAGCTCTTCCTGCTCATTCCTCAGCTGTGTCTGGGAAAAGGATCATAAAACCCTTGCAGGCTCTGATCCAAGGATGAGTCTTGAGTAACCAATGAGATGTAGAGAGCACAGGCCCTGGAGTCAGATGACCTGGGTTGAGTCCTGGCTCTGCCACTTAGCAGTGTGACATCAAACTTGTCCTTGAATGTCTTTGAATCGGCTTCCCATCTGTGAAATGGGCACAGGACTATCTCTCTCACAAGCCTGTATTGAGGCATGTATGAGAAGCCATCTGCACCAAGGTGCTCACACAGCTCTTAAAGGAGGTGGGGCCACAGGTGGACTTTGATGTTTAAGACAGTGATGAAATGAGAAGGCACTTCAAGTACAGGGTCACCCTGAACAAGGCCTGGAAGAGAGGAGCCTCTGCCCAGGGCAGGCATGGGGGAAAGTCTGACCACAGGTGCAGGAGGCTCAGATGCCACCCATTCACTGGACACGTGACCTGGGTTGAGCCATGCGCTTGGCTCCAGGGACACAGAAGATACTGTGCCTCGCTTCAAGGAGCTCCTGTTGGTGGAGGAAGCTGTGCAGACAAGTGACTGTCTCACAGCATTGTAAGTGCTGTCTATACTGAAGGAAGGGGACGTAGGTTGCTCAGTCAGAAGGTGGGGGAGGGAGGGGAAACTCTGCAGAGATGGACTAAGATTGGGTCGGAGATGGCGTGGCATGGTAGGCCAGGTCATGGTGGGCTTCCTGGACCAGCAGAGGAATCAGACTGGCAAAAGGGAGGCCGGGGGTCCTTTAGCCAGGTAGAGACTGATGACAGGAATGCTTTGGGCTCCTTTTCCATCAGAGCGGGTCTGAGTTCCCTTTAATAATGGTGCACGGGTGCCTGAACACTTGCTAGGCTCTGGCCTCAGATGGTGTCAGAGGGTTCAGAGCCCCTGGGCCTATGAGAGATGGTGGGTAGGAGGAATATTTTTCGGAAGAAACTAGGATGTTTCCCATGCACCCTGATGAGCCTCTGCCTGGGCTGCTCTCAAACCTCCACTCCCAAACTGAGGGAAGAGAGAGACCCTCTCATATTGTTTTATATTGTTTTATACTCAGTACCTCTTTTAAGAAAAAACAAGGAAGTAAAACCAAAGACAGGCAGCCCAGCGCCAGGCCTGAAACCAGGCCTGGGCCTGTCTGGCCTAAACCCAGTAGTTAAAAATCAACTCATAACTTAGAAACTGATGTTATTCATAGATTCCAGACATTGTATAGAAGAACATTGTGAAACTCCCTGCCCTGTTCTGTTTCTCTCTGACCACCGGTGCATGCAGCCCCTGTCATGTACCGCCTGCTTGCTCAAATCAATCACGACACTTTCATGTGAAATCTTTAGTGTTGTGAGCCCTTAAAAGGAACAGAAATTGTGTATTCAGGGAGCTCAGATTTGAAGGCAGTAGCTTGCCGATGCTCCCAGCTGAATAAAGCCCTGCCTTCTACAACTCAGTGTCTGAGAGGTTTTGTCTGCGGCTCACCCTGCTACATTTCTTGGTTCCCTGACTGGGAAACGAGGTGACTGACGGACGGCCGAGGCAGCCCCTTAGGCGGCTTAGGCCTGCCCTGTGGAGCATCCGTGAGGGGAACTCCGGTCAGCCTGAGTGACGTGATCCAAAGAGCGCTCCCGGGTAGGCAATTGCCCCAGTGGAACGCCTCGCCAGAGCAGCGTGTAGCAGGACCCCGCAGAAGATTAACACAGTGGCTGAACACCAGGAAGGAACTGGCACTTGGAGTCCGGACATCTAAAACTTGGTAAGACTAGTCTTTGGAACTTGCCCCACTCCATCTGAGTGGAAGCGTGGCCTGATCACCCACGGTGTGCCTGTATTGGCATTTTGTTCTGGTTTTGACTTGGCTTGAGTTGGTAAGACTAGTCTTTGGAACTTGCCCTACTCCATCTGGGTGGAAGCATGGCCTGATCACCCACGGCATGCCTCATTGACACTTTTGTTCTGGTTTTGATTTGACTTAGATTGTGTGATACTTTGGTTTTAGTTTTGACCTGGCTTGGATTTCTGGATACTCTGATTTTGGTTTGGTGTAAACTGCAAAATTGTGTGTGTGCCCTTTTTACCTGTTTTTTGTTTTGTGGTGTGTGTGTGGTGTGAGCATGGTGTTTTGTCTTGAAGAAGCATGGGTCAGGCAAAAATAAGCCCACCCCACTAGGAACTATGTTAAAAAAAATAAAAATTTCAAGAAAGAATTTAAGGGAGATTACGATGTTACTGTGACACCAGGAAAACTTAGAACTTTGTGTGAAATAGACTGGCCAGCATTAGAGGTGGGTTGGTCATCAGAAGGAAGCCTGGACAGGTCCCTTGTTTCAACGGTATGACACAGGGCAACCTGTAAGCCAAGGCACCCAGACCAGTTTCCATACATAGACAGTTACAGCTGGTTTTAGACCCCCTTCCCCTCCACAGTAGTTAAAAGAACAGCAGCATAAGCAGCTGGGAGAGGCAAGGAAAGACCAGCAGAGAAAAAAAAAAAAGAGGCCATCTATACCAATTGTAAGTTAATTTAGACTAAACAAGGTCTTATTAACAGCAAAGGATAATTGAAATCCCAAACTTACAAGGTTTTCAACAAAAGTGAAGTTTGCTAAAAGTTAACAGCATAACATATATTGTGGTAACTTCTAATCTTGTGGCCTTAGACAGTCTAGTCCAAAGACATAAAGAAAGTTCGCTTTAAAAAAAGGAATGGTTATCTTCAAAAAAAAAAAAGGGGGGGGGGGAGGCAGAATTTATGTAAAAAGAGTGTTATATGGTAAATTCTTGTCCTGAAATAAATTAACTGGTTGTTTAAAGAAAAAAAATGTTTGTAATAAGTCAGAAAGTTGAGACATGTTGAAGAATTGTTGGCGAAAGTCGTGAAAGAAAAAATGTTATAAAAAAATTTATGCAAAAAAGCCTCCTGAGTACTATTGAAGAAACAGTTTATGTGCAAGGTGTATAAAAATAGTAAAATATACCTTTGGTAAAAAGATTATAAGGAGGCATAAGAATGTGGATTTTTACCAACATTAAAAGGTTAAAAAATTATTGTTTTGAAAGTTTAAGCAAGTTTTAAAACATTAATTGTAAAGAAAATTCTGTGTATAAACATATTAGCTAAAGTTAAAAAGGTATCATCCAGCTTTTCTGTGAACTGGACATTAAAGTAAAAATGCAACAGGTTTTTCTTAAAGCATCAACCTGCTCTTTAACAAAAATTATAAAAGGTTAAAAAGAGTCTATAAAATCTCACCTTATGGTCAAACATGAAAAATTGGATAAATATGTCTACAAGGTTTTATTAAAATTAAGTTTAACATTAATAACACACTAATATACGGGTAAAATTTAGCTTATCTGGTATAAAAATCATACAAGAAGCATTATTAAATATAAAATGGTGTTTAACTTTCTTTGGTCTAAAAACTAATAAAAATAGGTACTAAAGGAAACATTCCTTTTACTGGAGGATCATAGACGTTAAAGACTTAAAACAAACTTTGGCAATTAAGACAGCATACCAAGATGCAAATGCCTGGTTGAAATGGATCAAATATTCCATCTGCACATTAAACAAAAGCAATTGTTATGCTTGTGCACATGGCAGACCAGAGGCCCTGATTGTCCCCCTTCCACTAAGGTGGTCCTCCAGTCGACCAGGCGTGGGTGGCATGGTAGCTCTTTTCCAGGATTCTACAGCCTGGAGTAATAAGTCATGCCAAGCTCTCTCTGCTATATCCCGAAGTCCCTGTGGGTCAGCCCCCGAGGGCCATCCAGCTTCCGTCTCCCAACACTAAGTTCACTTCATGTCTCTCGTGGCAGGGAGGAGACTTAGCATTCCTTGGAGACCTGAAGGGATGCAGCGAGCTCAAGAATTTTCAAGAGCTTATCAATCAGTCAGCCCTTGTTCATCCCCGAGCGGATGTGTGGTGGTATTGTGGTGGACCTTTACTGGGCACTCTGCTGAATAACTAGAGTGGCACTTGTGCTTTAGTCCATTTGGCTATCCCTTTCACCCTGGCATTTCATCAACCAGAGGAAGAAAAAAATAAAATAAAATAAAATAAAACATCATAAAGTGAGAGAAGCCCCTTATGGGTCTTTCAACTCTCACATCTATTTAGATGCAATTGAAGCCCCGCAAGGAATACCAGATCAATTTAAAGCTTGAAATCAACTAGTTACAAGATTTAAATCAATATCTTGGTAGATGACAGTCAATAAAAATGTAGATTAGATAAACTACATCTATTACAACCAACAGCAATGAGCTTTTCATGAATTAAAAAGAAAAATTTGTGTTGGCCCCAGCTCTGAGGCTACCTGACCTGACGAAACTCTTTACACTCTATGTGTCAGAAAGAGAAAAAATCATAGTTGGAGTTTTAACCCAGACTGTAGGGCCCTGGCCAAGGCCAGTGGCCTATCTCTCAAAACAACTGATGGGGTTTCCAAAGGCTGGCCCCCATGTGCAAGGGCCCTGGCAGCAATGGCCCTGTTAGTACAAGAAGCAAATAAGCTAACTCTTAGGCAAAACCTAAAGTCCTCGTATGCTGTGGTGATTTTAATAAATACCAAAGGACACCATTAGCTAATGAATGCTAGACTAACTAGATACCAAAGCTTGCTCTGTGAAAATTCCCGCATAACCATTGAAGTTTGCAACACCCTAAACTCTGCCACCTTGCTCCCGGTATCAGAGAGCCCAGTTAAACATAACTGTGTAGAAGTATTGGACTCAGTTTATTCTCGTAGGCCCAACCACCGAGACCACCCTTAAACATCAGTAGACTTGGAGCTGTACGTGGATGGGAGCAGCTTCACCAACCCCTGCAAAGTGACTCTGAAGAAGACGACAAGCCCTGCTCCAGTCACACCCGGAAGCTGACTGGTTCATGCATGGCCGAAGCATGAGGAAACTCATCGCGGGAATAATTTTCCTTAAAATTTGGACTTGTACAGTAAGGACTTCAACTGACCTTCCTCAGACTGAGAACTATTTTCAGTATACATCAAGTCACTGAGGTAGGACAAAAGATTGCTACAGTCCTATTATTTTATGGTTATTATAAGTGTGCCAGGACTCTAAAAGAAAGTTGTTTGTATAATGCTATTGTATCCAAGGTATGCAGCCCAGGAAATAACCGACCTGATGCATGTTATGACCCACTTTAAGCCTCCCGTGATCACAGTTTTTAAAATAAAATTAAGGACTGGTCCTTTTCTAGGTGACACAAGTAAAGTAATAGCTAGAGCAGAAGAAAGAGGGGTCCCCAAAAATGTAACTTTAAAATTTGACGCCTGTGCTACTATTAATAGTAAACAGCATGGGATAGGATATGGTTCTCTAGATTGGGAAAAAAGTTACACAGCAGAAAATAAGTACATCTGTCAAAAATCATATTTATGTGAGATGTGTCAATACTGGTCTTGTGTCATTTAGGCTACTTAAAAAGAAGATAAAAAAGAACCTGTTTGGCTCCAAAAAGGAAAAGTCAGCCCCTCCTGCATGAGTGGGAGCTGCAACCTTTTAACATTGATAATCACAAACCCCTCAGACCCAAAGTGGAATAAAGAAAAATATGTAACATTAGGCATTGACGGAAAAGGACTGGATCCTAGTGTAAGCATCCTAATAAAAGAAGAGGTTCAAAAACGCTCTCCAGAACAAATATTTCAGACTTTCTATGATGAACTAAGTGTGCCAGTACCTGAGATTCCCGGAAAAACTAAACATTGGTTTTTGTAATTAGCCGAACATGTAGCCCAGTCTCTACAAGTCACCTCATGTTATGTTTGTGGAGAAACTGTAATAAGAGATCAATGGCCATAAGAAGCCCAAGAATTAGTGCCTACAGACCCAGTTCCTGATGAATTTCCAGCCCAAAAAAATCACCCTGATCATCTCTAGGTTCTAAAAGTCTCAATTATTGGACAGTATTGCATAGCTACAGAAGGAAAAGGATTAACTCATCCCATAAGGCAGCTTAGTTGTCTTAGGCAAAAGCTGTATAATGGTACCACAAAAACAGTTAATGGTGGAGTTCCAATTACACAGAAAGAAATCCATTCAGTAAATTTCCAAAGTTGCAGACTGTTTGGGCCCACCCAGAATTCCACTGGGACTGGACGGCCCCCACCAGGTTATACTGGATATGTGGACACAGAGCTTATGCTAAGCTGCCTGATCAGTGGACAGGTAGCTGTGTAATTGGACAGGTAGCTGTGTAATTGGCACCATTAAGCCATCTTTCTTCTTACTGCCAATAAAAACAGGTGAACTTCTAGGCTTCCTAGTGTATGCTTCCCATGAAAAATGAAGCATAGCCATAGGTGATTAGAAAATAATGAATGGCCCCCTGAAAGAATCATACAATACTATAGACCCGCCACTTAGGCACAAGATGGCTCATGAGGATATCGAACCCCCATCTACATGCTCAACCAAATCATATGGTTACAAGTGGTTTTAGAAATTATTACTAATAAAACCGGTCAAGCCTTGACTGTTCTTGCCTGGCAAGAGACTCTGATGAGAAATGCTATCAAAATAGACTAGCTCTTGACTACTTGCTAGAAGCTGAAGGAGAAGTTTGTAAAAAATTTAACCTTACTAATTGTTGTCTACACATAAATGATCAAGGGCAAGTAGTCAAAAATATAGTTAAAGATATAACAAAACTGGCACATGTACCCATGCAAGTGTGGCACGGGCTCAATCCGGGAGCCATGTTTGCAAATTGGTTCCCGGCAATGAAAGAATTTAAAACTCTTATAATAAGAGTAATAATAGTAATAGAAACCTGCTTACTGCTCCTTTGTCTGATACCTGTATTTCTCCAAATGATAAAAAGCTTCGTCACGACCTTAGTTCACCAAAATGCTTTAGCAGAAGCATACTATATAAATCACTATCAATCTATTGCACAAAAAGACATAAGTAGCAAAAATAAGACTCAGAACTCCCACTAATAAAAACTGAGAGTCTCAAAGGGGGGAAATGAGGGAAGAGAGAGAGACCCTCTCATATTGTTTTATGTTGTTTTATACTCAGTACCTCTTTTAAGAAAAAACAAGGAAGTAAAACCAAAGACAGGCAGCCTGGTGCCAGGCCTGAAACCAGGCCTGGGCCTGTCTGGCCTAAACCCAGTAGTTAAAAATCAACTCATAACTTAGAAACTGATGTTATTCATAGATTCCAGACATTGTATAGAAGAACACTGTGAAACTCCCTGCCCTGTTCTGTTTCTCTCTGACCACCGGTGCATGCAGCCCCTGTCATGTACCGCCTGCTTGCTCAAATCAATCACGACCCTTTCATGTGAAATCTTTAGTGTTGTGAACCCTTAAAAGGGACAGAAATTGAGTATTTGGGGAGCTTGGATTTTAAGGCAGTAGCTTGCTGATGCTCCCAGCTGAATAAAGCCCTTCCTTCCACAACTCGGTGTCTGAGAGGTTTTGTCTGCAGCTCATCCTGCTATAAAACCAGCTCTGCTCATGCTTCCAGCCCCAGCTCAAGAATCTCCCTGCCTTGAAGCCTTCCCTGGCCCCTGGTACAGGTAGTGTTAATGCATGCTATGACCTTTACCTCAGCCTGTTGTTTCCCACTGGATAGTGAGCTGCTGGAGACTCAAGACCTGAGCCCAGGAGAAATGATGGGCAGGATCCCTGTGGGTAGGGGCAGGCCATGTGGGCCTGTTGCACCTTTATGCATGGTCGGGCCTCTCTGGTCAGCTCTGAGCAGTGCAGAGCTCTGCAATGTCTTGGGTGTGCTGAAGGTCCACTGTGACACCTGCCCACCTGGCCCCAGCAAGCTGTCATCCGGAAGGTCAGACTTGAGCAAGAGGAGGAAAGCAAGCCCAATGCCTAGAGGATATAAGAATTGAGGAGCATGCAAATTCTCTTCCAGCAATGACAATGCTAAGATGTGTGGGAGGTTGTTTCCAAGTTGTTGAGCATGGGTTGGGGATTGCCCCTGGCTGAAGAAAGAATGTGAATTTTGGCTGGGTGCAGTGGCTCACGCCTGTAATACCAGCACTTTGGGAGGCTGAGGTGGGTGGATCATGAGGTCAGGAATTTGAGACCAGCCTGACCAACATGGTGAAACCCCATCTCCACTAAAAATACAAAAATTAGCCAGACATGGTGGCACGTGCCTGTAATCCCAGCTACTCAGGAAGCTGAGGCAGGAGAATTGTTTGAACTCGGGAGGCAGAGTTTGCAGTAAGCCAAGATCATGCCACTGCACTCCAGCCTGGGTGACAGAGCGAGACTCCATCTCAAAAAAAAAAAAAAAAGAAAGAAAGAAAAAGAAAAAATGTGAATTTTGTGTCATGCACAGAACTGCGTTTGCCCTTGCAATGTGGTGCCCACCTGTCCTTTGCCTTAATAACGATGACCGTCTTTTTTTTTTTGAGACAGAGTTTCACTCTTGTTACCCAGGCTAGAATGCAATGGCACGATCCTAGCTCACCACAACCTTCGCCCTCCGGGTTCAAGAGATTCTCCTGCCTCAGCCTCCTGAGTAGCTGGGATTACAGGCATGCGCCACCATGCCTGGCTAATTTTGTATTTTTAGTAGAGACAGTTTCTCCATGTTGGTCAAGCTGGTCTCAAACTCCCGACCTCAGGTGGTCCGCCCGCCTCGGCCTCCCAAAGTGCTGAGATTACAGGTGTGAGTCACAGCGCCCGGCCTAAGGATGAACTTCTAACCAAAAAATCTGATGCTTGTTCCAAGCTTGAAGGACATATGGGAAGATGCCAGTACCTGGTTCAACACTTCAGGATCTCCCTGGTTCCTGGAAGCCAATTCAGACATTGCCCACTGCCAGATACTGGCCAATGGTGCACTTCATTGGTCTTCTATTTTTGTCACAGATTAGAGAAGCAATTTAAACCACGTGCTCAGGCTGCTCAGTGGGCAAATCAATGGCAGGAGACATTTTGATGGGCTGCCCTCATGCTTTTATGCATTTGCAAAAACTAAAATTGATCCACATAAATAAACTGGTTTCTTTGAACTACACATCATGCTATGTCAGTTACCTGACTGGCCCCAGAGAGACTCTTTGCAGACTATGCTCTGAGTCCTGATATCTGTGCGAAGTGGACAGCAGCCACAGCAGAGGATAGGGGCAGGAAGACCCCAGGAGTCTACCAGGGACAATTGCAGAGCTGGAGCCCAAGAGAGGCTTGAGGGCGAGGAAGAGGTGGGGTTCCTCTTGAGGCTGCATTGCTAGCTGGGACACTGCTCTTATTTGGAATGCCTGTAAGGGTTAATAAACTCAGCAACATTCCCTAACGGTGCTTCCTAAGGTTAGAATTACATCCATGTTCCATATCAAGGATCAGCACCACAATTTTATTTTTCTCAGGGCTCATTTGAGGGTGTTGTCATGAGTTCTCTGGGCAGCATCACATCTTCAGCTAACACTCACCTGTTACCTGTTTTTTGTTGAAATAGTTCCTTGCTGCTTTTGGCAAACCATTATCAGAGGGGAAAAGAACAAGCTAGCTGACAGAGTTCAGCTACGGACTAGGCCAACTCTTAAAGCTCACGGTAATCGCTTAGCAGTGGTGCAGGAATTAGGGGCAGACTCTGAGGTTAGTGAAGAGAAAGATTCATCTGGATCCACTGATCAACTGAACCAGGTCTTTGGTCATTTTCTCAAGATCCCTCAACCACTCAGCCATGGAGTCAGAAAGACTTTAGGTTCTCAACACAGCTCTTCTTCTCACTGAAGAACAGAGACTAAGGGCACTAGTCTCTGCTAAGAGCAGGAAGAATTTCCTATCTCAGGGGCTCTCTTCCTTCCCTACTCACACATACAATTCACAGATTTGCAGGTTTTCCTAGGACCATATATTTCTAAGGAAGAAAAGATTCAGATGTCAAAAAATTCTACCTGCTTTTAAAACACTTACAGAAAAATGACTGAAGCAATCCATGCCACATTAATTTAAATAACACAGGGCGTAAAGTGTAAGTTCTGCCTCAACTCCACTCCCCAGGGACAATCACTGTTCACAGATTTTCACCTGCTTTTAACATTTCAAAGAGAGCTGTCAAATTCTTGCTTTAAAAAAGGAAGAAACACCTCGGGCTCTTTAGAAAATTCAAAATCTCATGTTGAGCTGAGAAAGGTGAAAATGAGAGGCATTTTAACAGGAACACCTGTTAGTTTTGAGCATAAGCAGTTTTGGTACAAAAAATACTCAAATTTGAGGCTTTAGATGATTTCCAAAGGTGATTTTGAAAACTTGCCTCCCTTCCTGAGAAGAAAAGTTCTCCAGAGACACACCTGACACCCTGGGGAATTTGTAAGGAAGACTTTTTTTTTTTTCAATTTAATTTGTAATTTCTAAGGCCAGTTAGGAAATTGCCTGGAGCATCTCCACCCTTTACTGGCAAACCACTCTGGGCATGAGTCCCACACTTCACTCCCAGTCACCATGCTCTTCTTTCAAAAGTGTTTTATAGACCCCAACATTGATCAGAAATGACTCTCCCACCTTATTTACTTAGCAAACTGCAGCTCAGCTTATAATGAAGGGAGGCACCAGGCCTGGGCACCATCCTTTGCTTGTCCCCTCATTTAATTATCTCCCCACTTCAGGGAGACAGGCATTTACTTGTTACCTTACTCAACAGGGAAAGGGAACCTTCCCTTCACTCCATAAAAAAGGTTATGGGAATTTTTCAACTGGAACCAGATCTGTCTGACTCCAAAGTTTCTTTCCAGAGTTCCGTGAGAGCTCATGCACAATTGAGAATAACTCACAACATTGATGTTCAGTGTACACACACTCGCCACAACCTGTACAAAAACCCAATAGTTTCCTCTATTTTTAGTTAGTCCGAACTTCCTTGTAAGTCTCCAGCCTACCGCCTCTGGGCATCCTGCTGCTGAGGTCAAAGCTGGTATGTCTGTCCAGTATCTGTTCCCTCAACCCCCGATCCTTTTGAGGACACCCTTGGCTCTTGTGGGTGCTGTGAATTTTCCCACTGTTTATCAACAAAAAGAGTAAAACTCTGTATATTTGAAAAGATTTATTCTGAGCCAAATATGAGTGACCAACAGCACATGACACAGCCCTAGGAAATCCTGAGAACATGTGCCCAGGGTAGTTGGGCTACAGCTTGGTTTTATACATTTTAGGGATGTAGCAGGAAGAGCCGCAGAAAAAAACCCCTCAGACACTGAGTTAAAGAAGGAAGCGGTTTATTCGGCTGGGAGTATCAGCAAGACTCCTGTCTCTAGAGCCGAGCTCCCCGAGTAAACAATTCCTGTCCCTTTTAAGGGCTCACAACTCTAAGGAGGTCCATGTGAGAGGGTGGTGATCGATTGAGCAAGCAGTGGGGACGAGACTGTGGGATGCATACACAGGTAATTGGAATGGAACAGAACAGGACAGGGATCTTCACAGTGCTTTTTTATGCAAATAACCGATTAGGTCAGGGGTCGATCTTTAACTACCAGGCCCAGGGTGTGGTGCCATTCTTTATTCCTTTATTTTCTTAATAAACTTGCTTTCACTTTACTCTGTGGACTCACCTGGAATTCTTTCTTGCACGATGTCCAAGAACCCTCTCTTGGAGTCTGGATTGGGACCGCTTTCAAGTAATAGTTATGTACAGAAAGGTGGGACAATTCGAAGGGGTGGTGGTTCCAGGTCATAGGTGGAGACCTGGGATTAATCGAAAGGAATGTCTGGGTTAAGATACGAGGTTGTGGAGACCAAGGTTCTTATTATGCAGATGAAGTCTCTAGGTAGCTGGCTTCGGAGCTCTTGTCAGACCTTTAAAGGCACCAGACTCTTAGTTAATTTTGTCCCGGATCAGGGAGAAGACCTGGAAAGGGTGGGGATTCTCTACAGAAGGTAGATTTTCCACACAAGAGACAGCTTTGCAGAACCATTTCAAAATACGTCGAAGAAGTATATGTTGGGGTAAAATATTTCAATTTCCTTCAGGGCTTACTATCTGTCATGTGATACTACACTAGAGTCAGGCTGGAATTTGGTATCTTATTGCTATAAAAAGTCTGTTTTATTAGTCTTAAATCTCTGTTTTAATTTTTTTTTTTTTTTTTTTTTTAAGAGGGAGTTTCACGCTGTCCCCCAGGCTGGAGTGCAGTGGCACGATCTCGGCTCACTGCAAGCTCCGCCTCCCGGGTTCACGCCATTCTCCTGCCTCAGTCTCCTGAGTAGCTGGGATTACAGGCGCCTGCCACCACGCCCGGCTAATTTTTCTATTTTTAGTAGAGACGGGGTTTCACCGTGTTAGCCAGGATTGTCTTGATCTCCTGACCTTGTGATCCGCCCACCTCGGCCTCCCAAAATGCTGGGATTTGTTTTAAGGTTAATATTGTTTAGTTGTGCCTGAATTCCAAAGGAGGAGAGTATAATGAGGCATATCCGACCTCCTCTTCTTATCATGGCCTGAACTAGTTTTTTCAGGTTTACTTTGGAATTCCCTTGGCCAAGAGCAAAGGAGTCCATCAGTCAGTTGAGGGGCTTATAATATTATTTGGGGTTTACATTGTTTATTGTCTCCCTGTACCCTGGGTTGATCTGTCCACCATAGCATTGGTGGTAGGGCTACCCTGCCTCACTATGGCAGCAGCTAGCAGGCCTGCAGACTCCTCCGCAGGGAATGTGCTGAAATGTCATGATCTCCACTATGCCACAAAGATGAGACTAGAAGGCAATGTCTTTCATTCTCCCATGGCCACTCTAGGTTGGTGTTGAAGCATGTGTGAAACCAGTCCCTGAGCTCTTGATAAGCATACCCCCTTCATGTTTGGCCTTGCTCTCTCTCTCTCTGGAGTTTCTGTCTTTTGCCCCCACCCCTTCATACCCAGCCCAAGTTTCAGCCTAAAGTGGGGGACTCAGGACCCTTGTATTTGGTGTCTTTCTACCTCCACTACACTTGTTAAAAAAGCACAGGCTCTACAGCCACATGATCCATGCTCTAACCAGCGCTCTCCTATGTTTTAGCTGTGTGACCTGCACAAGTTGCTCAACTTCTCTGTGCCTTTGTTATTTTCGATGTAAAATAGTAGATGCAGCTGGAGAGGAACAGATTCACTGGATGAGAGTGTAATGTTAAAAGTGCCATGCAATATGAACATAATTTTTTATTATTTTAGGTGGCCAATTTTCAGAAATGGGGTACATAGCTTTCCCTTCCTTTCTCAATTTTTCTTACCCCCCACGTTTATTATAATTGAGTATTACAATAGTTAAGGATAAAAGGCTTTTACTTTTTTGAGACAGGGTCTCCTCTGGCTATGCTGCTCATGCTGCAGTACTGTGCCTATTCACAGGTGCAATAACATTATGTGCCCTGCAGCCTCAAACTTGTAAACCAAAAGTAAATTCTAAGCCCCACCCCCAACCAATTGAGTGGACTCCTCCTCTGGGCCAAGGACACTCTAAAGTAAACCTAAAACGCTAGTTCAGGCATGATGGGAATGGGTGGGAAGACAGGCCTCATTACCCCCTCCTCCCGTTGGAATTCAGGCACAGCTGACCAGCATTAACGTTAAAATAGAGACCTGAAGACTGACAAAAGACTCTTTGTAGCAATATTACAGCTAGCAGGCCCTGAAAAAAATACGTATTTTACCTCCAAAATGTATTTCTTTGACATATTCTGAAATGGCCCTGCAAAGCTGTCTCGAGGGGAAAATCAACATTCTGTAGAGTTGATTTTCATCCTTTTCCAGGTCTTTTTCCAGATCCAGGAGAGAATTAACTAAGAGTCTAGTACCCAGTCTGATAAGAAGCATTTATAATCGATTCTCTCTGAAGCCTGCCACCTGGAGGCTTCATCTGCATAAGAAGAACCTTGGTCTCCACAACCTCTTATCTTAACCCACACAATCCCTTCAATTGATTCTAGATCTTTAGATAAACTTTCAACAAATTGCTATTCAGAAAATCTTTGAATCCACCTATGATCTGGAAGTCCCCCAGCCCTCTGAGTAGTCCCACCTTTCCGTACTGAACCAATATACATCTTACCTGCATTCATCGAAATCTTAAGTCTCCCTAAAATGTACAACACCAAGCTATAGCCCAACCACCTTGAGCACATGTTCTCGTGATCTCCTGGGTTCTGTCATGGGCCATCGTCATGCATAGTTGGCTTAGAATAAATCTCTTCAAATATTTTACAGAGTTGGATTCTTTTCATCAACAAACTCTTGGGCTCAAGTGATCTTCCCACCTTAGCCTCCCAGGCAGCTGGAACTATAGGCACATGCCATCGTACCTAACTACAGATAAAAGAGTTTAGAACACTCAACTAACAAGGCCATTCTGACCCTGAAATTCTAGTGAAATTGAACTTAACACTGATCCAAAATGTAATACTATTCCCCAGGAATTTTTTTTTTAAACTTCTGGATCTTTTTGGTTAACGTCGTAACCACTGGCTTAGATTTCCAGTTACTGCAGAATTCTCATTTTTAATTTATAATATGATAATGAAGTATATTTTAAAATTAATTTTTTGATAAATTATAATAATATATTATCATGGCAGACACAGTGATGTTATATGTACACAGTGTGGAATCATGGAATCAAACTAATTACCATATCCATCACCATAAATACACATCATTTATAACACCTCCTCATTCCCCCCCACCCACCAGCCCCTGGTAACCACCACTCTACTCTCCGCTTGTATGAGTTTGATTTAGATCCCACATGGAAATGAAAATGTGCATTTTTTGTCTTTCTGTACCTGGCTTATTTCTCTTAACATAAGGTCCTCCAGGTTCATCCTTGTTGTTGCTAGTAACAGAATTTCATTCTTTTTAAAGGCATTTTTTGAGTGGCATTCCATTGTGTATATATAGCACATTTTCCTTATCTATTCATCTGTTAATGGACAGTTAGCTTGATTCCACATCTTGGCCATCATGAATAGTGCTGTGATAAACAGGAGTACAGATATCTCTTCGAGATACTGATTAAATTCCCCTAGAATATATAGCCAGTAGTGGGACTGCTGATCTTCCTTTCTTTTTCAACAGCAATCTGTCTCCAAAAAATACCCAACCTCCCACTTGTGCTCAAGGATAGCTGATACTGCTTTAATGAGGAATGACTATTTTTCTTGCCACAATTTGAGGCAAAGGAAGCACACACACTGAAATTTAGGTCCAAATGACTGATCCTAGGCCCATATCCAAGCGCAGATTTTGACAGAGAAAGGTGAGAGGACAAACAGAGCAAGTGCGAGGAGGAACTCGGGCAGGAGGGAGGGAGGTTGTGTAGAAAGGAGGATTAGCAGTGCCAAAGCTTTCCTCTTTTGCAGGTGCTTAGAGCTGGAAAACCGCAGGTAGGGCTGGGATGGATCCTGTTTGTCAGCGTCTGTTCTGTACTTTGCAATTTGACAGCAGGCTTCCCAGCAGACATGTGTCACCTTGCCTCCGCATTTTCAACCCCACACCTAGCACCCCCAGGAAAGGGCAGGGACGTGGGAGGTGCAGCTAGGGCCATGTACTCCGGGGTAAACTTCAACCTCACAGAAGGAGCCAGGCCAGGAGGACCCTGAAGGCCCTGGGTTCAGTTCCGCAGGGCGGAGAGACTGCTTTCCTGGGCCATTCCACTAGTTCCAAGATCTGGAAAGCTCCTTGTAAAGTGTTTCCATAATTTTCATTTTCTCCCCATGTGTCCTTTGCCTTTTACAAAATTACTTAAGGGCAGCTATAATGTACTAAAAAAGATACCAAAAGCCCCATTTTCTTATCAAATGCCCATTTTTTTCTGCCACTCAGAATTAATAACAGTGAAAGTCTTGTCATAATGTCTCCAACTTCTTTTTAAATAACTGTTCTATTTAAATGAGGAAGGCAATCATGCTTGCATCTTCTGAGAAACAGTGTGGTTAAGGGTGGCGTCATTTCATTGTCACACAGCAGAGTCCTGAAGGACATTTTATAGCTTTTCAAGAATACCCACATTTTTGTCAGGGTCTTGCAGGCAGAGAAGGTTAGGTTCTCTGCAAAGGAGATCAGGAACTCCCCATGATGCTACACATGCGAGCCAGGCCAGACATTCCCCTTTCCACAAAGTACCAACCCTTCTGGGCTGGCGCGTTTGGACTCAAATGTCCCTATATGCACTCCTCATATTTGCTTCCGTCCTCTGAACTCCTGTGGCAATTAGTCTGAATAAACCTCTTGTAATTTCTGGATAATGATTTTATAATTACCTTGAATCATTGAAGTGTGTGTTGCTATTTCTTATCATTTAACTACTCTCGTACTTTAGAGTGTCTAATAAATGTTGATTTAATCTCTTAAAACAGTGGCTTCTAATGATTAACATTCCCCACCCACAGTAAAGGCTTCTGCCTCCAGCACTGCCTTCTTTCACTAGAATTAGATCCTCCTAGCAACTACCCACTCCCACTGCTCATTGGATGCTGTCTTCTAGAATGATGGGTTTCCAGCCATTCATCCTTGTGTTTCCCCACAGCTGGTGCTAACAGTTCATTCCCTCAAGGTGTACCAAATGGAATGAACCTATTAAATCCCTAACTCTACTAACAGATCTTACCAAACCAGTAACGTGCCCTCTCTTAACTTCCATTTATATTCCTGTTTGGGAGTCATTCTGTGTTGCTGACCTCAGTCCGTTCAGCCTGCATACTTAAAAGTATGTAACTGGGCCTTCTCTCTTCCTCCCGCAACCCCACCATGTGAGGACACAGCAAGAAGGCTGCCATCTACAAGCTAGAAAGTGATCCTTGACTGAGTGTGGTGGCTCACGCCTGTAATCCCAGCACTTCGGTCTCAGAAAAATAAAAGTGATCCTTCACCAAAAACAGAACATGCTGGAACCTTGGACTTGGATTTCTAGCCTCCAGAACTGTAAGAAAATAAATTTTTGTTGTTTAAGCAAAAAAAAAAAAAAAAAAAAGAAAAAAGAAAAAATCTTCAAAAAAGTACATAACTGGGTGGGGTGAGCTTGTTTGTACTTCAGAAGATCCCCTCTGAATCATAAATAAGTAATAATTAGTTACTGAGGTCATTTATCAAAAGACAATGCTTTAGATATCTGTTCTTACAGGACAGTGAAGTATTAGAAAATCATGGGAAAAAGAAAACCACCGGCAAATTTTTTTCCATTTTAAAATGCCACTGACTTTAAGACATGCTAGTTTTGAAAAAAAAAAAAAAAAAATCCTGAAATAGAATATGCACTTCAGAAATGAAATGCAAAAAATGCTGTATCTTAGAAATGAGATAATTCAACTACTAAGCAAATAAAATAAACCTGTAACATTCCTCCAATGAGATGGCCATGGACCTGTTTTCTCTGTTGACTGTGTAAAAACACTCTGGGGACACAGGTGAGAAAATCCATGTCAGGCATATGGAGGGTTAACTTGGAGGAATGATGGCCCACTGACACCATACCTGTGGGTCATCATGCTGCTTTTACAAATTGCCCAGTGGAAAGCATAAATTGAATGTTTAAAAACTACTAAACTTGCGTATACGGTTGTGAGGAAAAACGTCCATTCAGTCCTGCCAGAACACATTAATTTTATCTCTTGAGTGTAGCCACACGGATCCTCGCACTTCTACTATCTGTATCCAGTGAGGTTGCAACAACCTCACCATCCATCAAGCTCTCTGTGGAAGGTGGAAAGTTGAGAGAAGTCCCCTGAGGAAGAGTGACATTGCGCTGGGTGACTCAGTCTGACGCAAGCCACAAATGAGGCAGAACAGGATGCTGAGGCTGAGGGGAAGAGCTTGTGCAAGGCCTCCCCTCATGCTAACTGCGCAGCAGCCCATGAGATGCGGGCCACAATGGTCGTTATGATTCTCCTCCCCCACCAGTCTTTTATTTAGGTTCATTTTTGCTTGTGGCAAAAAATACTCTCTTCATGGTTCTCAGATGTTAATGAATTGAATGTTCACTGTCCATCTTCCTGAATTGCTTCACAAAAGAATCTTACTTTAAAGGTGGAAAGTCCTCAAGGTCATAGCTTTCTAATCTATTCCTGAAAAGTCATTTCCATTTTGTGCTAGTTAAAAATGGAATGCATTTAGGATTTCATCTTATTGATGAAATTGACCTTAAAAGATGGTTTGATTTGTAGCTCGGAGTGAACTGGGCAATACAAAAAAGGACTATTTTGTACCATAAGAAATAGATGTGAGGAAGGCACGATGATTTCCAGTATCCTTCACTGAGGTCAATTTTTTTTCACAAAAAACTAAAATGTTCCTGTTCTATTTCCTTTAATTTACTCAGAATACTGATTCCCAAGATTTTAAAAGTGACTTACACTTTAATACAATCTCAACCTATTTAATTTGTATAGTGCTTTTGTGATTCTCAAGCAAAATTCTACTTCTTCAACTTTTACTTTGGATTCATGGAATACATGTGCAGGTTGTTACTTGTGTATATTGCATGATGCTGAGGTTTGGAGTACCAATGATCCCATCACGCAGATACTGAGCATAGTGTCCAATAGGTTTTCAACCCTTGCCCCACTCCTTCCTCTAGGAATCCCAGGTATCTATTATTACCATCTTTATGTCCATGAGTAGCCAATGTTTAGTTCCCATTTGTGAGAACATGGGGCATTTGTTTTTTTGTTCCTGGGTTAATTTGTTGTTTGTAACAGGATGATGGCCTCCAGCTAACTCTATAAGGACAAGCTTGCTTTCTTTTATATGGCTATGTCAAACACGATTTTAGATCTATCATCTATCCTCCCGGCATAATTGGTTAGGGAGTTTGTCTCATTATTCTTCCCAGCCATATGACCTTGTGCAAAGATCAAACTTTGGGCAAAGAGTTCAATTCAAACAGCAGCTATTACTAGTGTAGCTGGGCCACCCTACCCCACTGGAATTATATGTCTTGGGTATCACTCAGTTTTAGTACCTTTAACCTGGACACGTTACCCAGATACAATTTCAAGGTAAACATGCCTGCCTGTCTTCCTAGTTTTTTTTTTTTTTTTTTGCCCAGCAGGAGTGCAGTGGCACAATCGCAGCTTCGAAATGCTAGACTTAAGCAATCCTCCTGAGTAGCTGGGACTACAGGCATGCGCCACTGCACCCTGCTGATTTTTAAATTTTTGGTAGAGATGGGTTTTTTTTGTTGTGCAGAGTGGTCTTGAACTCCTGGGCTCAAGCAATCCTCCTGCCTCAGCCTCCCGAAGTGTTGGGATTACAGGCATGAGCCACCACGCCTGGAGGTTTTAACATGTTAAGCAAAGCACACACCCGCAGCAAGTGGGAAATCCAGCTTCAAGAGAATTTCCATTTCTTACCATCTTTTTCCACTTTGTCCATCTCTCCCTGCAACCCTCCCCCATCAAGCATCCATTGTATGAAATGCCCATACTACCTTTTTCTGTGTGCTTTACCTACTATGCTTACTCTTGAAAATTTCCTCCTGGGCCATCTTAGAAACTTATTATTCAGTCTGCATTTCCATTTTGCTTACCTTTCTGTGACACTCATCCAATGGCCTATGGCCGTGTTTACACGGATTTGATATGCTTTAGAAGGCAATTACTTTTATTCATCATTGTCTCCCCTGGGCCCAGCTAGCATGGCACCTGTTACATAAAAAATTCATGTTTTCTGACTGTTCAGTAGATGCCATTTTAAGCAACAACTCAAAGGGCCTTTTTTCTCGGGATTATTTTAAAACACGTTTCATTTATCCTTTAGTATTTCAGACGATGTCAGAAAATGAAAAATGGACATTTACTTTTTTACCTAAAGCCTATCACTCTGCAGGTCATTACTCTTCGCTGTGAATGACGAAAACAAAAACAAAAACTCTGTGGTATGTTAAGAGCCAAGAAACTAGTGATTTTTTTCTATTACCATTTACAACTGGTATATTTTACAAATGATCACATTTTATATATCAGCTTACCTTTTATATGTTATTTATTTATTTATCTTTTTGAGACGGAGTCTTGCTCTGTTGCCAGGCTGGAGTGCAGTGGCGCGATCTTGGCTCACGGCAACCTCTGCCTCCTTGGCTCAAGCGATTCTCCCGCCTCAGCCTCTCAAGTACCTGGGACTACAGGTGCACACCACCATGCCCAGCTAACTTTTGTATTTTTAGTAGAGACAGGGTTTCACCATGTTGGCCAGGATGGTCTCCATCTCTTGACCTCATGATCTGCCTGCCTCGGCCTCCCAAAGTGCTGGGATTACAGGCGTGAGCCACCGCACCCGGCCACATTTTATATATTATTTTGCATAGCCTTCATTGTCTTAGCAAAGTCAGAAGAAGTCCAATAACATAATGTCATTAAATTAACAACAACAATGACAACAACAACAACAAAACAACCCAGGATGGGGGCGGTGGCTCAAGCTAGTAATGCCGACACTTAGGAAGGCCAAGGTGAGTGGATTGTTTGAACCCAATTTAAGACCAAACTGAACCCCTCTATTTAAAAAAAAAGTAAAACAGTAAAAAAATCCTTGGTTTTCTAGATAAACTGCCTGATACCATCACTGAAATGATATCATTTTGTGTGTGATATTAATTTAAAAAAGACATAAACTTTGGGTTCTAAAAGGTGACTAAGGAAAACAGGCACTTTAAGATCACACTGATATGGGTATCAGGATGGGGAGAAGAAAAATAGAAAATTGGCATTTACATTTTTTACTAATAAAAAAAAAAGCATCAATAGCTAAGACTTATGTAATGCTTACTAAGTGCCTGCAGGTTTAACCATAAACCTGTAAGACAGGTTCCAATATATTCATTTTACAGGAGAGGAAACAGGGCACACAGAGGTTAAGTAATTTGCCCAAGGTCACATAAGAAATAAGAGTTGAGATTCAAATAGAGGTAGTCTAGCTACAAGTATCATGTACTTATCACACTGCACTATACTATACTGGCAAGAAACTAAGTTGCTTTCTTGAAGAAATCCCTATTCAAATGGCATGCATATGATTCACTTGGAAAAATTAGACGAATCAACATCTGGCTGAAACCTTTGTTTCAGAAATAAGCCTCCTATATACTTTGAGATGATTAACAGTATTTCTGGATTACTGTAATAAACATTTGTCAAAAAGAGCAATCACCTCAGACATCATACAGACTTCTTTCCCTTCATTAAAGACTTCTAAATATAACTCTTCTGTTATCAAAAAACTTACAAATGTCTCAAGAAAGTAATGGTGTAGCAGTGTAAGAGAAGTAAAAGTCTGCTAGGGGAAACTAATGAAGCATTTTCCTCATTACACTTTTGGGTTGATATATTTCATTAAGACAGAACTAGTTCTGTTTTGCTTTGCTTTTTAGTGCTTAGTCTGAGAGGCAATGCGAGAAACCAAAAGTCTTAGGAGAAAAACTGCTTTCATAATTTCCAGTGTAAGCCACAAAGAAGCTTTTCTATAAAGGCTTGAAAGCTTGAAGAGGTGACAAGAGCAAGCTGTATTCAATTAGACAGTTCAATAAATATGCAAAAATAAAAAAACACTTAGCAATCATGAGTATACTGTTTGTATTCTGGAAAAAGCAACATATTTCATGCTTTGAATATTTTCTCTTGAGAATAGTTTTAAAGTTATTTCCTTTTGTAACATTCAAAAGTAAAACACACATATATAATTCCATCACGGATTCTCTGTATGATTAACATTCTGTACAAGTCAAACATGACCACATCTATATTGGAAAGAGAGCACTGAGAAGCAACAGCAGGAGAATGCATCACCTGTGCCTGTTTCAGGATGAACAGTTTTGTTAAGTTCAGCAGATGAATGTAACAATGACCACTTGTTTCCAAATACCCAGATGTTTCTTACTGGCTCCTCACTAATCAATAACACAAGTGCTAAGTTCTAAGTATTTAAAAAAACAAAAGACTGCAGGTGACTCCTTCTCTCTGGTCCCTTTACCAAAGCTCCAAATCACTTATGACATTAATTACAATATTCTGCCCTCCAAAAAAATATGCAAACACAGGTTTGCTAAATTTTACTTACTCAGTGAACCTACTAAATTTTAAAGTAGAAAAAACACTTACATTCTCATGACACAAACTTTAGTTTTCACATTCACCAAAACATTTTAAAATCACTCAAACATGAGAATTGAAAATGTGTGTGCTTATTTGGGAGAGGATTACTGCATTTATTCTCCAGAAAAAAAGGCAGACCTAAGGCATCACATTACCGGAACATTTAAACATGATGACATGTTTCTTATCTTCTAAACTTCAACGAAAGCTGCTTGTACAAACTATTTAATGCATATCTGCCCCATTAAACAAGTAAGATGTTTGATGTAGCAGAGAAGCCAGAAGCTGAGTCACTTCATTTCTTTCTGTTGCCTCCAGTTGCCAGCATAGTTGCAACTCGCATAAATATATTTAATGTATCCATGTAGATACTCAGCATCCTAGAAAAGAAAATTATGCCCATTATATATGATGCAATTCTAATAGCGATGTTGAATTCTTAATATAGAAAAGAAGAAAAATACTATTTGTCTTAGTGATATAAAATGGAAATTAAAAATAAGATGTTTAACTGCCAACTAATGAAGTCCTAGACTAGAAAATAGTTAAGGTCTTCCTTTTGGCAGACTCATCTTTTAAATGTTAAAGAGCAGTTTAAAAAAATCATTATTTTATTCTCTGACACTCTGCATATATCAACTTGCAAAGAAAACTAGGTGGCAGACAATGAAATAATCAAAACAAGACCAAAGAAACACCTTTATGAAAACCTGTTAGACACAAGTCTAGCATTTTTTAATATAAAAGACCCACTTCACCCCTCTAAAGAAAACTTCTACAAATCTGTAAGCTTTACAGTACAGCAACTTTTTCTTCCCCCTAAACCATTACATTAAGTTTTATTTTTAGATAAAATCAAATTACTTTAAAAAAATGTGACAAACACAATGAAACTCAAGAAAATTGTTTAAATAACCCACTTTGGTCGACTCCAAGAAAAAAGAAAAAAACATAATAACAATTAATACCAACTAAAGTTGCATATCTCTGAAACTAGAATCTTTATACTGAAGAGTTTCTAATTTCTAGAAGTATAAAATAGGCTTTTCTATTAAAAATTCCATGTCAATTATATACATTTTCCAATAAATAATACTTGATTCAGTTCTAAAGTCTGCAAAATACACTACCAAAAAAATTAACTGAGCAGTAAGAGCACATTATTTATTGCACCCTGACACTGGCTCACAAAAATAGACAAAATATTCTGATAATGGAATGAATACCTAAGTATTACACTAAGTTGCAATAAAATCAAGAGGTTTTTTTGGATAGTTTACTAAAGAGAGAACAGACAAAACTGCAACAGAAGTAAAACAGGAAATCTGACAAAGCCATTGGTGTGGTTTAAGCTGTGACCCTCCTCTGCCCCCCAACAAAATATGATGAAATCCTAATCCCTGGTACACAGGAAGAGCACCATGTGAAGATGGAGACAGAGACTGGAATGATCCATCTACAAGCCAAGGAATGTCAAGGACTGCCAGCAGTAACAAGAAGCTGAGAGGCAGGGAACAGATTTTCCCTCAGGGCCCTCAGAAGTACAACTCTGCTAACACCTTGATTTTAGATTTCTGGCCTCCAGAACTACAAGAGAATCCAGTTTTGTTTTAAGCCACCCAGTTTGCGATACTTTGTTAACAGTATCCCTAGAAAACTAATACAGCCATAAACCAAAACAGGTCAAATACACACAAGCATCCTTACGTGACAGAGTAACAGTGTTAAATAAAAAGCATTACTTACGAGTTAATGGGATCATATTTTTGAACTCCATACATTGGTGATACTTCTGCACGCTTGATTACTTTCTGGGTATCATACAGAAGGAACATGCTGAAAAGAACTAATCCACCGTACATTGCCACTGAGTAAAGAGTGGCACCAGCCACGGTGGTAGGTGGAAGAAACATAGATCCTGAAATCAAAATGCGAAAACAATTAAGATTTTTTTAAAAAAGGATTTCTGATAACTGAGTTTATGATTTATATTACTTAAGAAAAAATCTCCTTGGTATACTGTGTAGGTAAGACGACATCTGGGTACATGTACTGTCTAATCTTATTTACATTAGTTCAAAATCCATGATACTCATTCCTCCAATGAGCCACTTGCCCATTTCACAGGAAGGTTCTTGCATCAGAGCAATATTCATGTTCTCCAGACCAACTTTCCCATTTTAGATGTGTTTGGTAAAGCCAGTAATAACGGTTGACCATGTTGCCATGATTTTTATATGATGTCAGGTAGTAAAATCCAGTCAAATTAGCATAAATCTTTAAAAAAACTTTAAAAATAAATGACTCAATCAATTAGGATATTGGAGTATTTCAGGTTACAGGAAACTATGCACCAAGAATTAAGTGTTAAAACACAGCAGCTTACCCAGTGAGGACACAAAGACGAGACCCAGGCCCACTCCCAGGGGCGCACCCATGTTCAGAAACTTTTCACTGGGCGCACACATGGCCACAGTGGAGAGGCCTCCCACAATGCCAGCTGTGTACCATGCAGCTCTGATGAGAAGAGGACCCCCTAATATTGTCAGAGGAGCCACCACTGCACCCATCACACCTGGAGAAAGAGCAAGTGCTCATTAAGTATTTACTAAATAACAAGCAAAAGGAAAATATCACTGCTAACATGCCACTTTATATTATACCTTACTGTTTAAGCACTATGATTCAAAAAGTTCTGCCTTTAGATAATACTACCCCCACCAAATTCTACAGCCCAAACTGGTGACTACTCAAATTCTATATCACAACATTAACACTATTCCTAATCAATCACACTCACAAGCAAACACTAATCTACTTATTTAGTAACCATCAAATTCCATGTAGCTATTTGAATCTGAGCTTACCACTAGTTTCTACAACATTCATATAATAATTGAGATAAACAAGCTTAAAACAAATAACTCAAGGTCAAACCTACTGCTGTCAAAAGGGAAAGCACATGATGATAAACTTAAAATGTGGGAACTTCTAAGACAGACACTGCTGTTTCTTTATGTAGTAAGGACTGCTAACAGCTTATAAATAAGTAATTTTAGTTGTCAGATATTTATAAACAATTTCATAAAAATTACAGTAAAAAATTTACCAGTAATTCAACAAAGGTAAATGGAACTCCTTAATTGAAAAAAAACTTAGATAATGCATCATTTCAGTGCTAAGCAGAATAAGTTACCTTTTTCTTAAATGTCGTTTACCTCATAGACTAGGCACAAAGCTATCTTTACACTGAATTTTCAATACTAGCTAGATCAAGTTATATGGTTAATAAGGTATACTATCTCATGATGATGAATAATTTAAAAATACTTTTTGCTCTAGGCAAAACAGTGGGTGAAATTTCTACACAGAACACTTCTATTAGGACTCCTCTCAGTTTTTTGTTATTTCGCAGCAACATTTTTAGCACAACTTTCTCTATCCTCAGTTTTTAATTTTTCTAAACATACCAGACAAAAACAACTCTCAAATGACGCATACTAGATATAAAACCCTCCTGGTATTGAACAAAATACACAAAAGTAAATCTCTGCATATACTAGACTGTCAGAAGATACAAGTTTCGTATTGAAGATGTCCATGGTCTTAGCAAAATCAACTTTTCAAAGCAAAGGTCTGGCAATAATGCAGCCAGTAATGACTGAAGAAAATGGTGTTTTCTAAACATGAGGTTTAAATTCCATGTAGGTCATTTACAACTGTGAAGAGCCACCCAAAAAAGGTGGTAGTCAAGGTTGTCTCGTAACAATTTAAAACAGAACATACCAGAATGTAGCAACCAAGCAAGATGTTTTGGGCCTGGGCTCTGGTCATATGGTATTGATCGTACCAGCATTCCAGCTCCAACCATGGCTGCAAAGGTCACACCAATTGTCTGAAAGACAAGTACTATTAAGAAAAACTGAGCTTTATATGAAAACAAAGCAGAAACCCACAGGTTTGAAGTACAATTAGTTACTTCTAATAAACTAGTTGTAAAAATATTAAAGATAATAAATCAAAGCTTAAGGCCAGGCGTGGTGGCTCACGCCTGCAATCCCAGCACTTTGGGAGGCTGGGGCAGGTGGATCACCTGAGGTCAGAAGTTTGAGACCAGCCTGGCTAACTGGTGAAACCCTGTCTCTACTACAAATACAAAAATTAGCCAGGCGCAGTGGTGCGCGCCTGTAGTCCCAGCTACTTGGGAGGCTGAGTGAGGTGGGAAAATCACTTGAACCCGGGGGGTGGAGGTTGCAATGAGGCAAGATCGTGCCACTGCACTCTAGCCTGGGCGACAGAGCGAGACTCCATCTCAAAATAAAAAAATAAAAAATAAAAAATAAAAACTTTAATTTTTCTGGCACATTAAAAGCTCTGGGTTTATTTCAGAGTTTTGGCTAAGTTAGCACGAGTGCCCCCTACTGCCATATATGAGGTTTTGCAGACAGCTTCAAATGCATGTCTTAAGCTTGAACTGGCAACACATCTTTTAACAATTTTACTCTTGTTGGACAGAGGTGAAACAAAAACCCTTTAGGGATCCCAAGATAATTAACTCTTAATTAAAAAATATATTTTTGTATAGCACAAATAGCATTTTCTTTAAAATCAGTGATGCTTACAAATTAGTAATTTTTTAAAAAAATATATATAGCACATCACTTTGAACTCCATATTTGCTAAATGAAGACTTGAAAAATAGAAAGTAGATTATCACAGCACATGGAAAAGAAAAATGAGAAATAAGATTCTACACTTCTACCCTTCCAGGTTTATGGCTAATTTGGTCCTCATTCCTTTTCTTTGCCTATCTTAGATTTCCAGTGTTATAATTAAATATTGCTTGTGTATGACAAGAAGAATGTATTAACATGTAATGGAAATAAGACGGTGCTAATCTCCAAGAAATTTCAATCAGAGATTGCAAACTTGTAGCCCTTGGAATCAGGCCACAGATGTTTTGTTTGGCAAACTATGTTTAAAAAAACAAACAAACAAAAAGAACATGGTGAATGGTTTTAGTTGAAAAGGTTACTCTAGATGTCAGTAACCTCTAGATGTCAACAATCTCCTGTGTGACACACTAGGCCTCCTCACTCATCTGTATTATCTGTCTCACCTATGAACATCAAAATATTCAACCTCTAATATAAAGTACAGGTAAACCAAATAGCTGGTTTTGCCAAGAATGGGAAAACCTTAACATGAAAAAGCATACTGAGCTGGGTGCAGTGGTATGGACCTGTAATGTCAGTTACTTGGGTGGCTGAGGTGAAAGGACCACTTGAGCCTGGGAATTCAAGCCAAGCCTAGGCAAACATAGAGATCTAGTCTCTATTTTTAAAAAACATTAAAAAGAAAAGAAAAGCATATCGAGCTCCACTCCACCATTTTCTAACGAGAAATAATTACTACAAACTATTTCACACATCCTCTGTGGACAGCAGCAATTAAATTTTTTTAAGATCTTCTATGATCCAGTCTCACTCCAAACTCTGCATTCCAACTATACCGAACTGGCACAGCTGCCAACATGCCCCAAAATTTCAGGCCTCCTTAATTCAATCCATCATGCCTAAGAATATCTCCTTCCATATCTGGTCGACTTACTCTGGTACTGTCTCATCTCAAAAGCTTTTTCTAGTAGGTACCCTGGCTGCCCAAGAGCAAGATCAGATACCTCTCCTCAGAAGCACTTGGGACAAACTTTGACATTATCTGTGTGTCTATGTGTGTGTTTGTATATATGTCTGTCACACCCAAAAGGTTACATCTTCATCTCTGTAGCACTTGTCTTTGGCTTTCCTATTTTCTATATTACTAACAGTGGAAGAGGGTAATCTTTTGCCCAGAAGGGACTGAGGATATGGCCCAAACACAAAACTTCTTTGAAGCCTCATTTTAGGGCCTAAAATTTTAGGTAAATATTGTCATGTTTATTACAAAAGTATTGTTTTAAATTATTTGCATCTGATTAAAACTGACATCCCCAGTGAAACATTCTGTGCCTTTGTGAACCTCTGGGCTGGGAGATTCATGATGTCTATGTGAAAAAGCATGATCCTAAGAATATATAAATATCCAAATGGCTGCTACTGTAAATGGTTATCCTTTAGTAAAGTACAACACAGTGAAAATAATATGGTTTTCGTCCCTATGTGAGGAATCAGTGTTACATGAACTCTCCTTCCCCTCCAGTATCACACTCTGCTCTAGTTCAGGTTCTTATCATCCCTCATTTCAGATCTTACAAAGGCACAGCTGGTACACCTGCTCCATGTCTCTTCCACATTGGTTCTAAAAACTCAAATATAAATCACGCTTTTGTTGTTCCAGTATCTCCAATGGCCTCCGACTGCTTAGGTTCTCTCCTCAGCTTGACAACTGTATCCTTTCTAACCACGTCTTCTTTACCCTCCAGACCTCAAACACTTGAATTTCCCTCTAATGGGATTGTAAGTCACCTCTGAAATTAGGTTTTCCTACCTCCTCTTCCCTTAAACTGTTTGGTAAAATTGGACCGCCCTTGTCTACTTAAAAAAAATTTTTTTTAATTTTTAAAATTTTCTATTTCTTTAAAAATTACAGACAGTGTCTCACTATGTTGCCCAGGTTGGTCTCAAATTCCTGGGCTCAAGCAATCTTCCTGCCTCAGCCTCCTAAAACGCTGAGATTACAGGTGTGAGCCACTGCACCTGGCCCTCTTGTCTACTTCTAAAATAAATGAGACATGTTAGCCTTCAACAACCCTGATGAAATAAATGTCTCCTTCATAGAACTTGCCTAACAGTCCAAGACAGAAACTCTCAACTGACTTTGCACTTTCTTATTGCGTATCTGTGCCACTTATTCCAGTTCATCTCTTCTACCAAATAGCAGGAGAATAGGGCACACATATTCAAAATCTCTTATCTAGCAAAATAACAAGGGCTCCAGAGAAACCGATTAAATATAAAATCTTCTATAAGGTCAAGAATCTTAGGAATAATAGTAGCAGCACTATTCTGCTCTTAAGTGCATAGGCATTTCCCTCTGACTTCTAAGATGATTTTGCATTTGCTTTATTTTTTTAGTAAACTGCTACAAATTAGAGGCTGTCTGATCTCTGCTGCTAGACAAAAATGTTGTCCCTGTAAGTTTGATTTCTAACTCCTCTGGTATTATTCGAATACATGTTTAATAAAGAATAATAGCTGACCTACCTAGAATGAACTTCCTACTTTTATCTCAGCTGCACTAATACAGGTTGAGTAACCCTCATCAGAAATGTCTGGGACCAGAAGTGTTTCAGACTTCAGATTTCGGACTATTTATCATTACACTTCATTGTTGTTAGGGTTCAGGATCCCTAATTCAAAAACCCAACATGTGAAATGCTACAATTTTCTTTGAGCATCATGTTGACACTACAAATGTTTTGGATTTTGGAGCATTTCTGGATTTTAAATTAGGGATGCTCAACCTGTAATTCATACATTATTTGAACAAAAACTTGTTCAATACAGTATGCTTTCCATTTAATAACCCTTCCCTCCAATATATTTTATCTAACCTTTTGATCTTTAGATGAAAAAGGAAAACAAAAACAGCTGACTTACCACCCAAGAGCCTCTCATCATGAAGTTCATGAGAACAGGCGTTCTGCTGATTGCTATAGCAGACAAAGCTGTTAAACCAATACTCCCTGCTAAGTACATATAGGTAGAATGAATTCTATCCTTGACATACTGAGGCCAAATTCTGTAAGAAACATGACATGATTAATTTATGAAATTACAGATTTGATTTCTGGTTGAGTCACACACTAGCTGGGCGACCTCGGGATAAATCATTTTACACTTTAAATCTTATTCACTTCATTTATCATGGAAATAATTATGATAATTATGCATACTTGGGAGTTACTGTAAGGACTAAATGAGATAAAACATACAAGCACATATAAAAAACAACATATTTTTGGCTGGGTGCGGTGGCTCATGCCTGTAATCCCAGCACTCTGGGAGGCTGAGGTGGGTGGATCACCTGAGGTCAGGAGATCGAGACCAGTCTGGCCAACATGGTGAAACCCCGTCTCTACTAAAAATACAAAAAATAGCCGGGCATGGTGGCATGTGCCTGTAATCCCACCTACTCAGGAGCCTGAGGCAGGAGAATTGCCTGAACCCAGGAGGCGGAGGTTGCAGTGAGCCAAGATCGCGGCACTGCACCCCAGCCTGGGAGATAGAGCAAGACTCTCTCTCCAAAAAAACAAACAAACAAACAAAAAACATATTTCATATTTTCTCTTTGCTTAAACACATATAACCTTGCTAAAAGATTTTTATTTAGATTTGAATAAATAAATGTCAAAGAAGCAAAAAGAGATTCTCTATTTGTGTATATACACAAAGATTAGACACAAAACATTCCAAAGTGACTAAAGATAGGAATGAGAAGAAAATTGGAATTTTTGTTTTAAGGCTGGAGTTGTTTAGGAACAGTTTACTTAAAACAATTTACTTACACAGCCTTTTCAATAGCTCCAATCTCATTAGACAGTCCCAAGCCATAGTAGCACAATGCTCCAAGACCAACAGCAGCCCCTCCAGCAACAAACCATCTTCCCATCTGATCAACTGCAGAACACAGAAGGAAATGCAGGTTAGTACTGGCACGTCTGGACAAAGCCTTTAAAATATTTATGAAGGGAATCAAATCATGTACCATATTTAATAGAAGCCATAATCAGTGCATATGGGGTACAGAAATTGCCTCAATGTTAGGTAACCAGTAGAAACAAACACTCCTGAAACGAAGGTGTAAAAATCAGTACAAAAAAGAAAGGATCAGGCTTGGTGAATCTTCAACCTCCCTCCAACAATATTTGAGGGAGCAGTATACCTGTAGACGTGGAGCTACTTCTGTGATACATATTATTTAACTAAGAAGAGGTTGAAGTATATTCACATGACATTCATGGAAAGTAAAAAATGAGAAGGAAATGTTAACAGTCATACCATACTGCATGGTATTAACACAAATGATGCTTTACGTGGAAATCAAGAAAAAAGAGAAAGAAAATATAATCAGTGTTTATGCAGCAGAATCAAGTGAGAGGAGGCTCCCGTTTTAGGGTACTGAGAGGCAACTAATCAACTCTAACTCAATAGAGGTATTCATAAAGGGCATCTTATTCTTTTAGTCTAATTCGTTTACTAAGAATATTACTAGGCTGTCACTACATAATTTGCATGATTTGGTCTCTAGGGTCAAATCAGAAAGAAATGACCTGAAGGATACTGATTAGGGCTGTCTCCCACTGTAAAGACATTTTGCAAGATTATTAAGGAGCAGTGGTATTCTTTGAATAGCTTTAGGATGATTAACAATCTAGTTTCTGAACTTGCAAAGTTGATATCCAAACTGAACCAAACTGGCAATATATTAAAGTACTGCCCTCCTGAGGCCCTATGTGAGCAGTGAGTTAAAGGATTCTTCTTGGACAGCTAGGCTTTTATTAACATCTATGTGTTGGTGATTTATTCTTAATCTGAAACATACACAAATATTATATGCTTGAATGAGGATTCTACACACTTAAAATGAACTTTCTCAACAGAGTATACCTTTTGGACCATGGCATATTAATAATCCTTTAAAAAAAAGGAAAGTAAAATTTCCACCGGAAGAAATATGATTGATAACCACTGAATCCAGTGCAAAGTACCAATCTTTTCTGGGTCGTCAGATCTCAGAATAATAATGTGGTCTTCCCAGAAAATGCACAAATACACATATATTTTTAGGAAGTTGTTCATGGACCTCTTAAAACATATCCATAGGTTCTAGGTTAAAAACTAAAGATAGCCACCTACTTTTAAATATTTTTTCCATCGATGGTTCCAATGCTGCCTCTTTGAGTTCTTGGCCAGTTCTCCCACGCCGGATCCCAATTCTTGTTTTGGTGGCATATTCCTGACACACATGGCAAACAAAGACACGTACCACCCACATGAAAACAGAACATTAATAAAATAAAATGCAAGATCCCTTTACACTAGAAAACTCTAGTTAAAGAAACTTGGTACTTTCTATATACCTAACTTCACTATGGAAATTTATTAGCCAACTTAAAAAACTAAATGTAAAAATAAATAAATAAATGTAGACCTTACCTGTGCTCCACCTTTGGAAGTTAGTAATTCATTATATTATTCTTAGTTTCAATTTCAGAAAAATTGTTTCTTTCACAAACTACAGATTTACATACCTAGAATTGTTATATTTTAAATCCTAACCAAATACCAAGGTGAGAATCTATTAGCATTTTTAAGATATGCATTCTACAAGCATTATTAGCTATATTTTGTCATCTGGGATATGGACTCAAGAACAGCATCTTTCCTTAACATGAAGCCAAGAAGAGGGAAGACTACTACTTCCATTGTGGCTCTTTTTCAACAGTGGAACAGTTAATTTAAAAGAGAAAATGTCTCCTAGCTTCTGTATATTGTCCTCATTACCTCACACTTCAAACCTTATGATCTGAATGCCAGAAGATAAATCTATTATAAAGATGGGTTTCTTTCTAACCTGACAGATATTATCAATCTCTAAATAAGAGATAATATATTTAGTAATTTATTAATAAGCTATTGGCCAACTGGTAATATCCCTGGGTTCTTAAACTTCTGACTATGTACTGCAAGATCTCCGTTACGCTATGTAACTCTCAATCCCTCACAATGTACTCTAAATTTTCTAAATGAGAAACTCCAGAAGCTGTAAGCCAAGACAGAGTTACAGAAACTCATTTTCTATTTCATATGGGATAAGGAGGGACCAGAATGATACAAAAACTAATGGGGAGAAAGAGCTGATTGGGGATATTATCAGGGCTAACTGACGTATAACACACTAAAGGCAGAGCAGCCATACTCTGCCAAAAAGAAAGCGCACAAATGGAAAAAGCAGCAATATAATAACATTCAGATTATCTTTACCCTGCTAGGTGTTAACAGCCATTGATTCTTCGTGATGGAATTCTTCACAACAGGGGAGGCCTTGGTGAAAGCTGGGTGGAAAACCCTAGAAGGTAGTGTCCGGAGACACACCAGCCTTGCAGCCAACATGGTGGTGGTGCACCAGGTCTACCGAGCAGATCTGAAATGCTAGTTTAAAAAAAAGGCAAAACCAACCAAAAAAACATAAGTAAAACAACCTACTAACCAATTAAGAGAAGGACATATGAGAGTCAGAGTCAAGGAACAAACTATTTTTTAGTAGAACAGGAAATAAAGCGACCTTTTTAATTTTCAGCGATGAATTCTTTGCCCAACCATCCACTGTAATGCAAGAAACCCATCCCAGAGAACACAGCTGAAGATGGAGGAACAAACTAGGTTTAAGTCCCAGTTTGACCAATCAAAACAGATGACTGCAAAAATTATGTGTAACACAGAATGGCTGTTAATAACTGGACGTGATTACAGAGTTTGTGATGGTTTTTACAAATGTAGTTTTGGCTTAAGATTTATACCAGCATCCAGTGGGAAAATTTAAAAGAATCTACATAACTTTTGGGCAAAGGAATAGCGTCATCCAAAGAAGACATGAATAGCTCTTCAAGGTTATACTGCATTACAAAGCTAAAAGGTATTAAAAGAAGCCAACTATATGAATTTCAGCTCATCATACCAAATATTACTTTCCTTCAACATGAGATATAAAAATATTCTAAGTTAACCTATTCTATATGTCCTACTATAATGCGTAAAGGACATTTAGTCTTTCAAAGTAAACAAGTAAACTCAGTTACCAACCAGGTTTCCCTTACATTAGACTCCCTCGATGGTGTCTTCAAAAGAAAAGCATGCTAAAAACTGGATTATCTTAGCTCCAGGGCACATTATACTAGATGGGTGGTCAACCAGAAGTCAGCAGACAGTGTTTCTGTAATGCTAAGGTGAGGTGACTACGATAGGTCAGAATGAAATGACGAGTGTAAACCAACTGGGGCTACCAGCCCATCTCTGCCAATGATTTGTAGCGAATTCTAGGCAAGTGATATATTTCTGGGTCCATTTCCCCATCTGTAACATAAGGATTCCGTGCTCAGACTACAGCGTTGACCCTTAGACTACCTGCTTGAAAGTGCCCCGGATGCATCTTAAAATGTAGGCTCCTGGGTCTTTCTTTGCTCCTAATGATTCTACCCCTAGGAATAAGACCAAGAATATGTGTTTTAACGAACACTCCAAAAGCTAAGAACTATTGCTTTAAGATATCCAACCGTCCTCCGAGCTCTGCAACTGAACGATTAAGGGTCTTAAAATTCGGCACCCGGCCTTTGGGAAAACACCCAGCGCTTTTGGAACTTTCGTGCCATTACATCATCTCAACCTATGGCTGTCCTGTATCTTCCTCAGTACTCAGTCCACTGGTTGGGGCCGAAGAGGTCCAGCTCAGAGTGACCTCCATGTGGCGTAACAGCCCAGCGTGGGAATCCCGCTTCTGACACGTTAGAAGTGACCTTGTGAGGAGTGTGGATCTCTAAGACTCAGATGTCGTTGCTATAAAATGGGGAAAATACTACCGACCCTAATCCAAGGGCTTATGCCTCCGTGAGCATTGATGAGTTTGGGTGCCTGGCCCCGAGAAAGTTCACCCAGCCCGCTAGATTCAGATGAGAACCCGGCAGCAAACTTCCCTGTCAACCCACAACACCTCTGCCCCTGCCCCAGGTGCCGCTACCAGCGCAGCGGCTGTAAGGCCTCGCTGCAAGGATGACTCAGCACCTTGTTGCCCGAGGACAGAAGCACAGCTACACTGAGCCCTTGCCCGCCTGACCAGGGCCTTGTGGCCGCCGCCCTCTCCACCAGGTCACCCACAGGACTGCGACCCCAACGCGCAGGCCGGCCCTGACGCAGCCAGCAGCACCGCTGCTTCCAGCCCTTCCCCCCGCACCCAGCGGTCCCGTGAGGGCGGCTGTCAGGACCACCGGGGATCCCGGGCGCCCGCCGGCCAGCCGGAGCAGTACCTCGGTCCCCCGTCACCTTCGCCTCGCAGTTTCCCTTCCGGGCCCCCAGCGTCGGCCTCAAAGAGCACAGTTCCTCCGGCGCACTGCATGACGCAACATCGAAAGGAGGTAAATAGTACGAGCAGCCAATCACGGGCAGGCCTCTGTCGGAAAAGCGGCCACACTGGGGGAGGCGGGGTTCCGGGTTGCGGAGGCGGGGTTCCAAATTGGTGGGGCGGGGCCAGTTGAGGATTGTTGCAGGGAACGTCATAGTCAGCGTCCATTTTGCGTGTGGGCATGGGAGTCGTCTCGGCCATCTTTGTTTTGGGCAGTGGAGCTCTGTTTTGCTTTTGTTTTAGTCGTTTCACTCGCCGCAGCTATAAGAATTATGTAAAAATTGAAAGAAAGTAATGTTAGAGTTAAAAATTATTCCGTTTATTCCGTTCCTTTCTTTTTGAAGGCCTTTTTGTCCCTTAATTTATCGTGAGATAAATATCTTTCCAAATGTGTCTGCTTCTGAGCCGAGTCATCCGGTTTCTGGGGTCTCACGCCAAAGGTTAGATGGTGATATCCAGAAAAGATTTTTTCTAGATGGTTTTTTCATTGCTTTGTGACTTTCCCGCCCACATTTTCAAGTTTCACCCTAAACCTGTGTAATAGGCCTGATAACAGCCGCCTCTGCTTTGCGCCCAGGGTTGCTCTGAGGACTAAGATGTTTCCATTGCGCGTAATTTGATAGGTGAAGAGCTAGTTGTGGAATACGCGAGGGAGTTACTTTCTTTTTCACTCTCCCTCTATTTCAACAAATATTTACTGAATGCTCAACTTTGTACCAAGCTCTGTTCTAGAAATATATACAAATTAATCAGCCGGGCGTGGTGGCTCAAGCCTGTAATCCCAGTACTTTGGGAGGCCGTGGCGGGTGGATCACTTGAGGTTAGGAGTTCGAGACCAGCCTGGCCAACATGGTGAAACCCTGTCTCTACTAAAAATACAAAAATTTGCCGGGCGTGATTGGTGCCTGTAATCTAAGCTACTTGGGAAGCTAAGGCAGGAGAATCACTTGAACCCAGGAGGCGGAGGTTCCAGTGAGCCCAGATCCCGCAACTGCACTCCAGCCTGGGCAATAGAGGGAGACTCAGTCTCAAAAAAAAAGAAACCAAAACAAAAACAAAAACAAAAAAACAACAAATGAATTAAACCCGTGCGTGCTACCACTATTTTAACAAAATAAAGTCCTTGCTCTGTGGCTTTACTTTCTGGTAGAGACAGAACATAGAAAAAATATAATGTGATAACTTAATACCATGAAGGAAGAGCAGATTAAAACCCTGAAAGGGTGATAAGGTGATTAACAACATGCAAAATTCATGAACCTTTATCTCCTAAGCAGTAGTTAATTGTGATTTATGATTCCTAATCATGTAAACCTTGACAAATATAAAGACTTGCCTTCTATGTGGATAATAAAAGAGTCTGGCAGCAACACAATTCTTATCTCTTTACGCTGAGAATGGCAGGAAAACACTAGAGAAATCTCACGAAACTGAACAGATCAAGCATGATCAGTTTAATTTTTATTTTGATCTATGCCCAATTTTATTAGCTAGCAAATAGGTTTTCTGTTTGGCTCCTTCAGTGATAGTCTTTTTTTCTAGAGCTTCTGTTATCAGCAAAGAGAAAGGATTTACAACACAGTACCAGAATAAAGATCTCGAAGTCAATGACTCAAGCTTTCTTCAAGATTTCTATTAAAGCTTATTCTCTCCATATTGGAAGAAAAATGTCTGATTTCATATTTTCCTTTCTCAAGTAAAGGGCTTGTATTCTTGTTTCCACAGGGGTCAAATATTTTGAAGCAGGGGAGGAATCTGGTCATATCATTGGGAAATATATGCTCTTGTGGCAGTGTAGGAAGGGAGAGGTTCCATGGACCAGGAGACCAATTAGGAATTTATTGTAGTTGTTCAACCAAAAGGCGATAAAGGCTGGAATTAAGTCAGTAGAAAGACACAGAGGGGTTTATGACAGAGATATATTGCTGAAGTGGAGTTTGCAGGATTGAATGATGGGTCAAATATAGCTGATAAGAATGAGGAAGGCTCCCTGAGTAATCCTTCTGAATTGGGTGGATAATTTTATCATTAATTTAGCAATAGGATACAGGGAGAGATACAAGTGAGGGGAAGTAGATACATAAAACTTAGTTTGAAGTGTTAAATTGTTAAGTTCTCTGCTTCTAAGTTCTTAGAGCGTAGGAGAGAGAAAAGGACAAGCAGGGAATGGTGGCACATGCCTGTAGTCCCAGTTACTGGGGAGGTAGCCCAGGAGCTTAAGGCCGGCCTGGGCAACATAGGGTGATGCTGTCTTTAAAAATAAATAAGTAGGCTGTGTGTGGTGGCTCACGCCTGTAATCCCAGCACTTTGGGAGGCCGAGGCGGGTAGATCACAAGGTCAGGAGATCGAGACCATCCTGGCTAACATGGTGAAACCCCGTCTCTACTAAAAATACCAAAAAAAAAAAAAAAAAAAATTAGCAGGGCATGGCGGTGGGCACCTGTAGTCCCAGCTGCTCGGGAGGCTGAGGCAGGAGAATGGCAGGAACCCGGGAGGTGGAGCTTGCAGTGAGCCGAGATCGTGCCACTGCATTCCAGCCTGGGCAACAGAGCAAGACTCGGCTTCAAAAAAATAAAAAATAAAAAATAAAAGAATAAATAAGTAAATAAAAAGGAAAAGACATGATTCATAAATTCCAATACTATATATATGTCACAGTTTTTATTATAGGCTGCTGATGAATTCCTTATTCTCCACTTGCTGGCTAAGTGAGATATGCTGCATTATAGTGGAGAAAACTCAGAGCCAAGGACAAAAGATAAAATATTTTATTTACTTTCAGTTAAAACAAATGCTCTCACCTTGCCCTACTATGCTTTTGCATCAGAAGATGTGGTATGAATGAAACAGAGTTGGAAAGGGAGTTTGCTGGGGCTCTAACCTCTGCCCTCCCTGATGGAGTCTCCCAACAAAGGGAAGGTGCTTCTTCCTGAAAGGTTGCAGATGTTTCTGAATGTAGGGACCAATTGGCACCTGCTTCTCATGTGGTTGCTAAGTGGCAGACAACAGAGCAGGTAGGAAAGTTACAAGATCTTCTCCATCTTGGCCTTGTTTTCCCTTGGAATCCCCAAGGCCTAGATAAACACAAGAATGTGATTGTGAGCACGCACCTGCTTGTCTGCACCCTTCGAGATGCTGCTCAGTAGTGAGGCGACACTAGAAGTATGTGTGGGTGAGATGCCCAGATGGGCACCAACAGACCATTTAGTGTACGACAAGGCAGAGCCATTTGACTCTGCTTGGGTGAGAGATCAAACTGTGCCAACTTCAAAAGTTATATCCTGCCAGCCACAGAAAGACAATGAAGCCATGGGGACTACTCCCTTTAGATTTTGCTGAACGGCAGCTGCATGACAATGCAATGACTAAGAGGTAGAGTGGAAGGACAGAGAAGCTACACTTTTCCCCTCCTGTTTAATGTAAATGTTTCTAATCCAGTTGTGGCCCAGGAGAGGAGAAAGGACTTTGAACTCCAATGTGACTGATGGTGATAAATCCTGAAACTGACAGATAAATTGTCAGACTGTTCTGAGCTTGCAAAATGGAATAAATAGGCTGTCTGCTCTAAACTGACTGGGGCCTTGAAAGTGACATCGATGGCAGTTTAAAGAAAAGTGTAGCTCAATTTTGCATTCACCTAACTGACTATATACACCCCTCACATATGTGCAACTAAATGCTGTAAGTGGGCCAAAGGACAAGGTCATTAGTGGGGTAGTATCTGTGGAGGGACAGATATTGGCAGAAAATTGAGACTAGTGTCATGCTTTCTGGTCAGGCTTCCAAGAGGAAACCAACACTCAGAAATTGTAGTAGCTTTTCTTAAGAAAAAGGTATTAGGTTGTTCTTGCACTGCTATAAAGAAATACCCGAGGCTGGGTATTTTATAAGAAAAGAGGTTTAATTGGCCCATGATTCTGCAGGCTATACAGGAAGCATGGTGGCATCTGATTCTGGGGAGGCTTCAGGAAGCTTCCAATCATGGCAGAAGGCAAAGAGGGGCAGGTACATCACAGGCAAAAGGAAGAGCAAGAGAGAGAGAGTTGGCGGGGAAGGGCCACACACTTTTAAATGACCAGATCTCCTGAGAACTCACTATCTCAAGGACAGCACCAAGGGGATAGTGCTAATCCATTCATGAGAAATCCACTCCCATGATCCAGTCACTTCTGTCCAGGCCCCTTCTCCAATAACGGGAATTATAGTTCAACATGAGATTTGGGTGGGGACAAATATACAAACTATATCAAAAACATAGCAACGTAAATGGTAGATCTGGGTCTAGAACATGCGATAGAGGCAAAAGCTGGTGCTTGAGGGATTAAAAAAAATCTCTCTTTTAATATATAATGCATGGATATGCAGACAGCACATGTGCTAGTAAAGCTATGACATTAAGATGTCATGGGGGAGGGAATCAGGCAAAAACATCTGAAATGAATTCTTAGGGAAGCAATAATAAAAAAAAAGCTGAGGAGCACTGGCCTAGAATACAGGATTTCTGTGATTCACTCTGATGTCAGGCTCATCAGAAAAATTTTTGGTGTTACCCTCTATGACTCTATCAGTGAGTTGTTATTTGAGGTGATTTTGTGATCTTGAAGGAAATGAAAATATTTCACCCCCAAATATATTTTCTTGACATCGTTCAAGATGACTATTCAGAAAGGCTGGAAATAAAATAATAGCTTAAAAGCAGTCTTTTGTGGGAGAGATTAGCATTTGTAGAAAAAGTCTGCATTGATAAAGTCCTGCATTCTCCGAAGGTCTTCTGTTGTCTGATCTAGGAAAGACTGAGAGTCCGGCACCATAAAGGTCTGAAAGAAACATTTACCATCTTTCTCTCTGAAGGCTACTACCTGTGAAGTTACATCTGCATAACAGGATCGCTGTTGCTAGCCAACCCTCCTCTTCTCTCTCTCCCATAACCTGTCTTGCCGCTGTAACCTGACTTACCACCATAATCTATTTTTGGCCATACCCTGAGCCCCCATTCTTTCTGTAACCTGGAGATGATGTATAAGCTTTTGTACCCCATTGTGGGGTTGGGGTTATCCCTCTGTGATTTCCCCCATACGTGTTAACAGACTTGTGTGTCTTTTCTCTTTATTAATCTGCCTTTTGTCATCTTATTTTTCAGCAAAACTTCAGAGGGTGAAGGAAGAATCTTCCCTTGGGTCCTACAACCTCTTGATAAATATTCCATAACTATATCCCTTGTGCTTCAGTATCACCTTTCCTTTTCCTTTTCCTTTCCTTTCCTTTTTCTTTCTTTTGAGATGGAGTTTTGTTCTTGTTGCCCAGGCTAGAGTGCAATGGCCTGATCTCGGCTCACCGCAACCTCCACCTCCTGGGTTCAAACAACTCTCCTGCCTCAGCTTTCTGAGTAGGGAGGGTTACAGGCATGTGTCACCACGCCCAGCTAATTTTTGTATTTTTAGTAGAGACGGGGTTTCTCCATGTTGGTCAGGCTGGTCTCGAACTCCTGAACTCCAGGTGATCTGCCCACCTTGGCCTCCCAAAGTGCTGGAATTACAGGCATGAGCCACCGTGCCTGGCCCCAGTATCATATTTCTAACTACATTAGGACATCTCTATCTAACATATCTGAGGACATCTCTATCTAGCATATTTGAAACCAAATTATAGCCTGGAATCTGAAATGGATTAGAAAGCACTTATTACTGGGAAATATCTCAAACTCCAAGGGTAGGAAGTACAGCTGGGTACCATAAAGACTCAAGTCAAGAACTGGAAAGTCAGGAAACACAATCCCTGTATCAGCTTTGATTTAATCAGAGAATTTGGACTATTAATATTATGAAATAAGGAATACATGAGAGAAATAAAACCTTATGTAATTGTGGCAGGATCTGAGGAAGTAAAGATCCAAAATGCATCAGAGAAAATTCACTGACAAGACTTGGTGCTATCAAGGTTGACAGGAAGGTGAGCTGGATGTGGAGCGAGAACAGGCAGGGATGACTTGGAAACCACTAGCACCTCTGAGTCTTTCCCTTATGGCCCTTGATCAATGATGATCAATGGTGAGCGTCACCTACTCAGCCTTCCTTCTGCCTCCTAAGTCTTATCAAGTTTCTCTTGCAGCCAATCCTAACTCTGAACCATGTAGGGAGGGATTTTTTTCTTTATTGATCCTGTTTTGTATCTTTTTTTTTTTTTTGACATGGAGTCTCACTCTGTCACCAGGCTGTAGTGCAATGGCATGATCTCGGCTCACTGCAACCTCTGCCTCCTGAGTTCAAGCGATTCTCCTGCCTCAGCCTCCTGAGTAGCTGGGACTACAGGTGTGCACCACCACACCCAGCTCATTTTTGTATTTTTAGTAGAGATGGGGTGTCACCATGTTGGCCAGGATGGCCTCGAACTCCTGACCTCGTGATCCACCTGCCTTGGCCTCCCAAAGTGCTGGGATTACAGGCGTGAGCCACAGCACCTGGCCCTGTTTTGTATCTTTTTTGCGTATAAACTATACCTGTGACTATAATGCCTTCCGAATCCTGTGAGTCCTTCTAGTGAATCTTCAAATCTGGAGTTCATCTTGAAAACCACCGATACAGTAAGACATCACATCAACCTGATTATTGAGAGAGTCCTCTAGTAGGCATACACATGGTACTTAAATATGTCCATATTCTGAGCCAGTTTTTATAAGTCCATTTATACCTCTCTCCCAGATCACCCAATGCCAATCTTGTTTTTTCAAATTCTTACCAGTTGGCCAATCTTGTAGCCACTGTCCAAGAGTCAGTATAGACCTGTATTTTAGTCCCTATCTCCTTTAGTGCAAATTGAACTTTCAAATGGTCTTTTCTCCTAAGCTCTTTCTTCCCCACTGGGAAGACTTATTTTCATCACTGTCTTTCAAGGCTGTCCCTGAGTTAGGGCTGTAATATAGCAACATGCAGACCCAACTATAGGTTAGGCCCATGCTTATGCTCTTAGGTTAACTGGTAATAGAAAAAGGTCCATGAAATCATAGATTTGGGTTGAGAAAAAGGTGGCAAAGCAGTAACAAAAGGTACCATGAGAGTCTCAGGCATTTACCCAAGCGGTTATTTGTGTCCTCAAAACCTGCTTGAGACTGTTCCTGTAAATACTGTCTCCATTAACAAAGGAATAATGTTGAGAATGTCCAATCTTATTGATTTGGAGGATCAGGCAACACCCAGTTTATGATCCTGGGTCCTGAAGTCACTTGGTTTTCCTTGGCCATGTACTCATGACCTCTGCTGCCTTACCAAACAGGTGCCACCTTTTTGCCTTGGCAACTAGATGCCACAATTATCTCCCAATTAATTTCTCTGGACCTACACTTCATCCCTCGTCACTACCAGTAACAATTTGGGTAATTATGATGGCACCACATGTCTGCAAAAGAGGTGATCTGTCCTCTAATCAAATGTGTGAGCAATTTTAGAATCCTATTTTGAAGGTTTTTCTCCTGGGTACCACTTACTTTATTAGCATCTGGTAGGAAACAGATGGTACATCAAAAAGAGGCGATTGAAGAATGTCTAACAAAATCACTATTGACAAATGTGTATGCTGGGATAACAGAAACAGAAGGGATAGTAAAGCACCCTGGAATTAGCAGCAGTGGGAAGCCATTACCATGTTGGTCCTAGAGGAACAATGGGTGGGAACAGTTAGTGGATCCTGGCAGGGATTGGAGGTATAGGAGAAGGATCACCAAACAGGTGCCATAGCCACCATTCAACCATGGCATGGCAGGATGGGAACCAAAGGGATAAATATCTCAACCTCTCACCCTCTAATTTCCTCCTGATGGCTGAACCCAACTCTAACACAGAAGGAGCTAGGACAATACAGTTCCCAGGGGTCAGCCTCCCAGGGACCAGGGTAGGGTAGAGAAGTAGATCTCAAGTTTCTCATCTGTTGTGGACTGAATTGTGTCCCCCAGACAACTCATATATTGAAACCTTAACCCCCGATGTGACTGAATTTGGAGATGGGGTCTCCAAGGATAGAATTAAGGTTAAAGGAGATCATAAGGTTGGGGGTTGATCCAATAGAACTGGTGTCCTTATCAGAAGATGAAGAGAAACCAGAGATCTCTCTCTGTCTCTGCCATGTGAAGACACAGTGAGAAGTTGGCCTTCTATAAGACAGGAAAAGACCTTTCCCCAGGAACCAACCTGGCTGGCACCTTGATCTTGGACTTCTAGCTTCCCAAACTGTGAGAAAAATAAATGTATATTGTTTAAATCACCCAGTCTGTGGTATTTTGTTACAGCGGCCTGAGCAGACTAATGCATCATCTATAAGATGAAGACTGTAACATGTGTCTCATGAGATTCCTATGATGATTACATGAAATAACATGGATTAGATTTCTAAATACAGTACGTGCATGATAATTGCTAATATTTATTACTTTTATTATTGGCATTCAGAGTTAAACAACCGGAGTCTCATTTCATGATTTTTAGTTACCCCTCTCTCTGTTTTTTCTTTTTATAAATTCAATTATCTTTCTTGAGGTGAATAAAATAGATCTTTATACATTATGGATACTATGTGGTCTAGGATACCTTTTTATATTCTACTTGTAATCTGCTTTTGTTAATGTCTCACTTTTTCCACCCTCTATCATATTGAATTAGTGTCTCATTTCAGTAGTTTATAATGTCTTCCTTACTGGTTTATAACAGATGGTTCTGAGCTCATTACTCTGTAAATATAGATTATATATTTATTTTCAGAGTGAATTATTTTGTATCAGTCCCTGTTGAAGTTCACCTGCCATGTTTGAAAATGTTCTTGTCAAATAGCAGCCCCAACACTATTTTCATTTTTAACTTCTATGTTTTACATCTTGCCTTGCTTGTCTTTTTAGTACATAAATGCTTATGGGTGGAAAGCACTCATTTTATATTACCTTATATGTCGGTTTTAAGCATCAAGCACACTGATAATTTTTAAAAAAATGAAAATCTTTTTAGTTAAAAAATTTCATATATTTTAGCACTAGACTTCTTTAGATGTACTGGAATGGTGGGTGTGCTTGTAATAAAGCACTGTCATCTGGACATTTCAGTTCTGAGCCACATGATCAGAGACGCACAAGTGTGGGAACTGCATGGATCTTTTTTTTTTTTTTTTTTTTTTGAAACAGAGTCTGGCTCTGTAGCCCAAGCTGGAGTGCAGTGGTACGATGTTGGCTCACTGCAACCTCTGCCTCCTGGGTTCAAGTGATTCTCCTGCCTCAGCCTTCTGAGTAGGTGGGACTGCAGGTGCCTGCCACCATGACTGGCTAATTTTTATATTTTTGGTAGAGATGAGGTTTCACCGTGTTGGCCAGGCTGGTCTTGAAATCCTGACCTCAGGTGATCCACCCACCTTGGGATCCCAAAGTGCTAGGATTACAGGCGTGAGCCACCACGCCCAGCCTGCAAGTATCTTTAAAAGATGGATAGTAGTAGCTGCATGCAGTGACTCATGCCCTTAATCCTAGATACTCAGGAGGCTGAGGCAGGAGGATTGCTTGAGGCCAGGAGTTCAAGGCCAGTCTGGGCAACATAATGAGACCCCATCTCTACAAAAAATAAAAAGGATAATAATGATGAGTTTGTTAGCTATTAGGTTACACCATTTTAGCAATAGTACAGGAAGTAGGCCAAAAGAGTAGTTTAATCATAGTTATGGGTGATTGAGTTCCACTCTGGGCAGACATTACTAGTACATTGGTCACTTTGCGTTTATTATATTGTGTACTCTTCTAAGATGGTCTCAGAGGCTTGCCCTTCCCCTGTTGTCCACCTCTACAAGAATTTAAATGGCTTTATTTATTTAACCAGGGACAGGGCTTTTTTAGGTATGTGCATTGGTGGGCAAAAAGGGCCACCAAATTAAGGATTTTCAAGGGAGGAATTACAATGATGGACCACAGGTCTAGGCTGGGTCAGAATGGAGGGGAGAAGGATGAGAGAAAGTAAAAGCTGGTTTGGTGGGTGGACTGGACATTTTCAAATTTGTATAATTGCTTGAGCTGGTGATTTCAATGAAATGAGGTTGTAGTAAAAACAAAAATTAGATGTCTGAAATTCAGATTTTGGAAGAAGTGTAGTTGTTGGTAATGGCAAGATCTTGGGTATGACCAAGGGATAGGTGAGTGAGGTACAATAGAGGAAGAGATAATTATACAGAACAAATAGCTGAGAGGTCTAGGTGTTGGAAGGATCTTCAAGCAGAGAATGGTGACACTGCCAGGGTGGAAAGAAAAGCTGGGAGTGGTAAGCACAATATTGGCCCCCTAAAGATGTTGTAATCCTCAGGACTTGAGAATGTTACTTTACACAGCAAAAGGGACTTTGCATATGTGATTAAGTTAAAGATTTTCAGATGGGAAGTTTATCCTGGCTTTACCTGGAAGGAGGAGAGGGAATTTAATCACAAGGGTCTTAATAAGAGTGAGGCAATAGGGTTAGAGTCAGAGAAGGAGATGTGACCCTGGAGGCAGAGGTTGGAGTGATGTGGGGTCTTGGGTCAAGGAATGTGGGCAGCCTCTAGGAGCTAGAAAGGCACAGAAATGATTCTTCTCCTCCAGAACATGGCCTGGCTGAAACCATTTTAGACTCCAGAACTGTAAGATAATACCTTTATATTGTTTTAAGTCAGTAAGTGTGTCATAATTTGTCACAGCAGCAATACAGCAGGTATTACTATAGAATCATCAATAAGGAGAGGGATGGTAGTAGGGATGGCACGGGTGGTAGATGACATAACTAAGGAGGGAATGACTGACCCCTGCACTGAAATGTTACTGGGGTTGTAGAAAGAGGAAGGAATTTTACAGTTGAGTCCCAGGGGTCATGGTGGAAGACTTGGGAAGGGTGGAAAATTAATCAGATTAGGGTAGCCATAGAACTATGGTGATAGAGAACCTGGGGAGTTTGGGTTTCTGGTTGTATCTGGATAAACAAGGGAGAGAGGTAAGAGCCCAGAGGGTCTTTTAGCTCCAAGTACTGTAGTTTCATTTACAGTATTCCCTGTTTATCTGTGGATTCACTTTCTAAGGTTACAGTTACCTGAGGTCAACCACATTCTAAAAATATTACATGGAAAATTACAGAAATCAACACTTTATACTTTTATCTTTCTTTTTAAAAGATGGGGTGTTGCTACATTGCTCAGGCTGGAGTGCAGGGGTATTCACAGGTGTGATCGTAGCACACTACAGCCTCAAACTGTTGGCCTCAAGTCATCTTCCCACCTCAGCCTCTCAAGTAGCTGGGACTACAGGTGCATGGCACTGCACTTGGCAACAATTCATAAGTTTCAAATTGGGTGCATTTTGGGTAGCATGATGACATCTCAAGCTTTCCTACTCTGTCTTGCCTGAGACATGAATCTTCCAGCATATTCATGCTGTAAATGCCCCCTGCCCATTAGTCACTTAGTAACTGTCTAGGTTATCAAATTGACTGTCACAGTATCTCAGTGTTTGTGTTCAAGTAACCCTTATTTTACTTTATAATGGCCCCAAAGCACAAGAGTAGTTAAGCTGGCATATTGTTATAATTGACCTATTTTATTAATAGTTATTATTGTTAATCTCTTACTGTCTCTAATTTATGAAAAGTTTATCATAGATATGTATGTATAGGTAAAAACATACTGTATACAGGGTTTGGTGCTATCCACAGTTTCAGGCATCCATTGGGGGTCTTGGAACATGCCTCCCTGAGGATTGGGGGTGTCTAGTAGATTTACTCAACACATATTTGTTAAATACCTACTCTGAGGAGGCTCTGATATGGATATGAATGGTTTAGTGGCCAAAGGGTAAGCAAGTGCATCCTCCTGGGAACCCCAGGAATTAGAGGTGCTCCAAGCTTCTTTCTGTTCTGGAGGCAAAGCAGTGTGATAGGCTGTGTGGGTAGAGGGGGAATGAGAAGGAATGGATGTTGATAGGAATTATATCTTGCTTGGAAAAGGTAGCTTGGGATTTCCACTTTTCTCTGGTAGTTTGATGGGCAAGAGAAAAGACAAGCAACCTAAAACGGAAGAAGAATCAGACTGATGTCAGATTTCTTATCCACAGCATAGGATGCTAAAAGTCAGTGGAGCAATGCCTTCAAAACTTTCAAGGAATAGAATTGAGAACCTAGAATTGTATAACAAGCAAGAATACAAGCAGGCATGCCAGTCTTTGGCCTCTGTGGCATAATATGAAATATACTTATTTGGTCTTTGTCCGACATTCCTGTCATAGAGCTCCTAAAACACTTGGAATTTCCTGAATGATAGGAGTATCTTTTGTTACTGTTAATGAGCCCCTGTGATGACTCTTCAGTTTATGCTATGAGATTAGTTGGGATAGGCCCAGTCACTGGAAAGACCAAGTGATAAGAGGACTAGAGAGTTAGAGCTTTCGGCTCTACCTACCACTCTCTGGAAAGGGCAGAGATGCAGGTAGGAGTCGGGGAGGGTGGAGATCAAGCTCTATAAAAACTCTTGAGCAAGACTTGATGGGCTTCCTTGTTGTGGAACACACGGAGGTTGCTGAACACTTGGAGGTGCTAGTGAGGGAGGATGCACACCCAGAGAGGATGTGAGAGTTTTGCCCCACCACACCTCACACTATGTATCTCTTCATCCGGCTGTTCATCTGCATTCCTTATAATATCCTTTATAACAGACCAGTAAATGTAACTTATGTTGGATATGAGTTCTAAATTTCTTTTCAAAGAATCAGTATGCCAGTATGTTCAATTCTTTGCCTTCTACTTTTAAACTTAACTCCCTCATAAAGCAACCTTTTTTGATTACCTGCTCCACTCTGACTCCTTTCAATCACCTGCTCCACCCTGACTCATTCCAATTACCTAGTCCACCCTGACTCATTCCCATTACCTGCTCCACCTTGACTCATTCCAATTACCTACTCTACCCCGACTCATTCTGATTACCTGCTCTGTCATAACCATATTTCCCGTGAAACCACTCACCCTGTCACTCTCTTTAAATTAGCCAGTCAGAATTGGTTTAGCCTGTGTGGTCTAACCCTAGCCAGTAGGGGAACGACACAGCAGCAGGGGCCACGTGCATCAGGGATAAGCACCCCTTCCCCTCCCTTGTCCAAGTGTGCCCTCACCATTGCTCCATCTGGAAGGATGCACCCTTCTATAGAAGTACCTTGCCTTGCTGAGAATTAAAAGAAAATTTTATATTCGAGTGCTATTTCTTTTGTGGCACTGAAACTTTATATATAACAATTTGGGGGCTCGCCCGTGATTACATTCTCCTCTGGGGACACTCTCTGGTTCTCTCTCATGAGGAGGTGTGCCCTGCCCCCTTGTGGCGGCCTCAGGGGTGAGAAATCAAGGCCCACCCAGTGTGAGGAATAACCCAAGCTCTCAGCAATGCGGAAAAAAAAACTGGCCAGCGACCTAGCTTAAAGGATCCTCACATACTGTGGCGACAACTCTGTGCACAGACCACGGAAGGAGAAGCCATGGGAGCTGGTAAAGTATTTCCTTGGTGGGCTGGGTGCGGTGGCTCACGCCTGTAATCCCAGCACTTTGGGAGGCCGAGGCGGGCAGATCATGAGGTCAGGAGATCGAGACCATCCTGGCTAACATGGTGAAACCCCGCCTCTACTAAAAATACAAAAAATTAGCTGGGCGTGGTGGTGGGCACCTGTAGTCCCAGCTACTCGGGAGGCTGAGGCAGGAGAATGGCATGAACCCTGGAGGCAGAGCTTGCAGTGAGCCAAGATCACACCACTGCACTCCAGTCTGGGCGACAGAGCAAGACTCCGTCTCAAAAAAAAAAAAAAAGTATTTCCTTGGTGGTCTGGACCAAGGTAAGAAAGTCGTGGGGTGGGTGGGGGGGCGGCGAGGAGGTGTGGAGGGGGGGTGAAGTACTCCTTGGTTGGGGTGGTTTAGAGGTTAAAAAGATGCGAGACATCCCCACTGGGGGGAATTGAACCTCACACGAACCTCCAGTAGTAGAAAAGCCAAGAAATTACCAGTGGGGAAATTGAGCCTCACTCCAAAAGGCAAGAAATTTCCAGTGGGGGAAGTTGAGCCTTACCCCAAAAGGCAAGAAATTTCCAGTGGGGGAAGTTGAGCCTCACCCCAAAAGGCAAGAAATTTCCAGTGGGGGAAATTGAGCCTCACCCCAAAAGGTGAGAAATTTCCAGTAAGGGAAATTGAACCTTGAACCTTACCCCAAAACCATCAAGATGGGAAATACCCCAAGCAAGACAGGTAACAAAGGGGATAAAGATGGTAACAAAGATATCACCCCAGGTACCCCCCTAGGTCTCATGCTAAAACACTGGAAGGATAAAGAAAGGACTAAACATAGGAAAAAGCAACAAATGATAAAAATTGCTGTTTTATTTGGACTCAGGGACCCATCCTCAAACCCTCAATCTTTCAGCCAAAGTTTAGGTCGAATGAGGATGTTATGTCTCAGCTTGTAATCTGATATATTAATGATAAAAGTCCAGTGTCTCAAGAAGAACTAGGCTATGCTCTTCTTTGGAGGCGAGGACCTGCCCTCCTTTTTCCCTTAAAAACAAATTGGGAAGAATCCAATCTGGCATCTCAAAATGAAAAGTCAGAGGAGCCAGCTTTCATGCCTAAAGACTCCAGCACATGGGATCCCCTAGGCTACCTTCCCCCACTCAGTGTCCCCAATCTTTCCCCTCAGACAGCCACTGCCACCACAGATCCCATTCCAAATTCTCCCTCTACTCACGTTATCCCTCCTCCTTATAACCCTGACTGTTGGGAATTACTGTTCCACCAGCCTGTTCCCCTCCCAACCTAAAGACTCCTCTCTAAAAGGACTCCAGCGTCAGGTAGAACAATGTAAAAAAGATATTCAGAATTTCCCATTCCCCTCCTTACCTAAGAGGTCAGCCCTGACCCTCTTCCCTTTGAAAGAGGTACTACAAGAAGCGGGGGCCATTGGCTTTGTAAATGCTCCCTTAACCAGTTCAGAAGTCTGGAATTTTAAAAAAGGAGCTTAAACTGCTACTAGATAACCCTTACAGAGTGGCAGACCAAACTGACCAATTCTTAGGCTCTCAGTTATACACTTGGGTCAAGTTAATGTCCATCTTAGGCATCCTCTTTTCAGGGAGAAGAAAGGAGTATGATTCATAGGGCTGCTATGATAGTTTGGGAATGTGAGCACCCTCCCGGTATAAATGTCCCTACCATGGACCAGAAATTCCCCTCCCAAGACCCCTGGTGGGACAATGACAATGCAGATCACCGGGAAAATATGCAGGACCTAAGGGAGATAATAATAAAAGGAATTCGGGAATCAGTACCCTGAACCTGAAATCTTTCTAAAGCATTTGATATACAACAGGAAAAGGATGAAGGGCCTATGAGATTCCTAGACAGACTGAGGGAGCAAATGAGGCAATATGCAGGCCTCAATTTGGATGATCCCCTTGGGCAAGGAATGTTGAAACTCCAATTTGTCACTAAAAGTTGGCCAGACGTTTCAAAAAAGTTAAAAAAGATAGATAATTGGGAAGACCATCCCCTAAGTGAGCTTCTTAGGGAAGCTCAGAAAGTATACGTGAAAAGGGATGAAGGAAAACAGAAACAAAAGACAAAACTTATGTCTTCCACCTTCCAACAGATGGCTCCAAACCCAGGTACTTCTAGGCAGAGTTTCCAGGGAGCCAGAAACTATAAAGAGTCCGAACCATCTTTTAAACGACCCCAGCCTCCATCAGGAGGACCAAGGTCCTTGTCTACCAGGCCCCCTAAAAATTATGGGGAAGCAGGGTTAAAGAATCCCAGAACTAAGAGAGAGGAAAGGGAGAGAGATAGAGGGAAAAGAGAGAGAGGAAAAAGAGAGTGAAAAAGGCAGAAAGAGAGAGGAAGAGACAAAGAGACAAAGAAGGAGTCAAATAGAGAGAGAGAGAAAGACACAGAAAGTCAAAGAGAGAAAGGAAGAGAGAAAGAGAAGTGGTAAAGAGAAAACAATGTACCCTATTCCTTTAAAAGCCTGGGTAAATTTAAAACCTATAATTGATAATTGAAGGTCTTCTCCATGACACTATAACAATCCAATACCACCTTGTTGTCAGTGTAAACAAGGGCATAGCCCGAAAGCACTGAGGCCACTGACAACCCATAGCCTTCCTATCAAAGTAAGCCACCACCTTAACCCAGCAACCCACGGATGGCCCAAATGCATTCAGTCTGTAGCGGCATCTGCTTTCCTAGCAGAAGAAAGTAGAAAAATAACTTTTAGAGGAAACTTCATTGTGAGCACACCTCACCAGTTCAGAACTATCCTAAGTCAAAAAAAAAAAAAAAAGGCAAAAAGGTAGCTTACTAACCCCAAAATCTTAAAGTATGGGGCTATTCTGTTAGAAAAAGATGATTTAACATTAACCACTGATAATTCCCTTAACTCAGCAGGTTTCCTAACTGGGGATCTAAATCTTTTTTTTTTTTTGAGACAGAGTCTCACTCTGTCGCCCAGGCTGGAGTGCAGTGGCGTCATCTTGGCTCACTGCAAGCTCCGCCTCCTGGGCTCATGCCATTCTTCTGCCTCAGCCTCCCAAGTAGCTGGGACTACAGGCACCCACCACCATGCCCAGCTAATTTTTTATATTTTTAGTAGAGACGGGGTTTCAACGTGTTAACCAGAATGGTCTCGATCTCCTGACCTCATGATCCGCCCGCCTCGCCTCCCAAAGTGCTGGGATTACAGGCACGAGCCACTGCACCAGGCCCAGGGGATCTAAATCTTAATTAATTACCATACAAAGGTCTGACCAGACCTAGGAGAAACTCCCTTCAGGACAGGACAATAGATGGTTCCTCCCGGGCGATTGAGGGAAAAAGACACAATAGGTATTCAGTGAGTGATAAGGAAATTCTTGTAGAAGCAGAGTTAGGAAAATTGCCTAATAATTGGGCTGCTCAAACATGCAAGCTGTTTGCACTCATCCAAACCTTAAAGTACTTACAGAATCAGGAAGGAGCCATCTATACCAATACTAAGTTAATATGGACTGAACAAGGTCTTATTAATAGCAAAGAATAATTGAAATCCCAAACTTACAAGGTTTTCGACAAAAGTAAAGTTTGCTAAAAGTTAACAGTGTAACATATATTATCCTAACTTCTCATCTTTTGGCCTTAGACAGTATAGTCCACAGAAATGAAGAAAGTTCGCTTTGGAAAAGAATGCTTATCATCTTTGAGAAAAAAAAAAAAGGTGGGGGGGAGGGGGAGAATGTATGTAAAAAGGAATGTTATATGGTAAATTCTTGTCCTAAAAATAAATTAACTGGTTGTTTAAAAAAAGGGATGTTTGCAACAAGTCAGAAAGTTGGTGCATGTCAAAGAATTGTCTGTAAAAGTCGTGAAAAAATATTATAAAAGGGAATTTATGCAAGAAATGTTGTATAATTTAAAAGTATTTAGGCCTCCTGAATGTAAAACTATTGAAGAAACAGTTTATGTGCAAGGTGTATAAGGAAAGTAAAATATACCTTTGGTAAAAGGATTATAAGGAGGCATAAGAATGTGGATTTTTACCTACGTTAAAAGGTTAAAAATTTTTTGTTTTAAAGGTTTAAACAAGTTTTAAAATGTTAATTGTAAAGGAAGTTCTGTGTGTAAACATATTGGCTAAAGTTAAAGAGATATCATCCAGTTTTTCTGTGAACTGGACATTAAAATAAAAGCACAACAGGTTTTTCTTAAAGCACTAACCTGCTCTTTAACACAAATATAAAAGGTTAAAAAGAGTCTATAAAAACTTACCTTATGGTCAGACATTAAAATTAGATAAATATGTCTACAATGTTTTATTACAATTGAGTTTAACATTAATAACACACTAATATAAAGTTGAAATTTAGCTTATCTGGTATAAAAATCATACGGGAACCATTGTTGAATATAAAATGGTGTTTGACTTTTTTTAGTCTAAAAACTAATAAAAATAGGTGCTAAAGGAAATTTCTCAGTAAGAAGGCACCAAGGACTATAAAGTCCACTGCTGATGTCCCCACATTTAAAACAAAAGGTCAATTTCTTAGAAATTATATACTTGGTTTATCTTCCACTTTCCTTTCCCTCAAAACTAAAAGTCTTTTAGCACAGGTACCACCCCTAGAACTTCCAGTAAACCAACACCAGCCTGAAGATCACATTCTCATCAAAGGGTGGAAGGAAGGAAAACTTGAGCTAGCCTGGGAAGGACCCTACCTTGTGCTGCTAACTACCAAGACTGCTGTTCATACAGTGAAAAGGGGATGGACTCATCACACCTGAGTCAAGAAAGTGCCACCACCTCCAGAGTTGTAGGCCGTAGTCCCAGGGGAAAACCCTACCAAATTAAAGCTAAGAAAAATTTAACACTTTCATCTATTCTATTACTCTTTCTTCTTTCTTTGCTCTATTGCTGACCATCTAGTTATTAACATAACCTGAAAAGAGCCGTGCACATTCCTCAGCCCCGGGCTCAAAACAAACAAGCCCAGTACAAACACATCCCATCCTCCCATCCCACCACATATCACCATATATCTCTTAAACTTCTCCCAGGCTCAAAACAAACAAGCCCAGTACAAACACCACCAGGAAAGTCTCCGATAAGAGGACAGATGAGGGGACAGCCATTCAAAGTTTTACTGAAAGAGCAGGAACCAAAAGAATTCCTTTGTTCCCCTGTAACTTTCAGGCTATAAAAAAGCAAACACTCGCATTGTTCGGGGCCCTCTTGTATGCAGTAGAATGGAAGGACCAGGTTCAAACTTGTAGTAAAGATCCTTGCCGCTTGGCTTTGACTCTAGACTCTGGTAGTCTTCTTTGAGGAACAAACAGTCTAGGCATAACATCTGGGGGCTCGTCCGGGATTCCCCAAGCCCACCAGACCCCTGGTCAATGGATCTGCTAGGATCGATCTACTGATAGGTGAGCTGGCTCGTCTCCGTTTGTCTGTCCGTGTCTGTTCTGAATCCGAATCTGTGACTCGCGAGGTCTGAAACTGGAGCTGGCACAGTCCTGGCGGACGCGCTATAGGACAGCCAGCGGAGACCGGTAGGAGACGTCCCCTGGCTCTCATCTGATCTATATTGCGATCTCAGCTGCCCCGGTTTGGCGGGCAGCAGCCGTATCTGAGCTGCCCGGTTGATCGGGCAGCATCTGTCCCTGATCTGAGCTGCCCCGGTTTGGCAGGCAGCAGCCGTATCTGAGCTGCCCGGTTGGGTGGGCAGCAGCTGTCTCTAATCTAGGCTGCCCCAGCGCGACCGCGATCCAGGCAGCTGACTCTGACCCGGGCTTCCGGTGCGTGCTTGCGATCTGAGCTGCCCCAGTTTGGCGGGCAGCAGCCGTATCTGAGCTACCTGGTTGGGCGGGCAGCAGCTGTCTCTAATCTAGGCTGCCCCAGCGCGACCGCGATCCAGGCAGCTGACTCTGACCCGGGCTTCCAGTGCGCGCTTGCGATCTGAACTGCCCCGGTTTGGCGGGCAGCAGCTGCCTCTGACCAGGGCTGCCAAAGTAGGCCTGCGATTAGATATCATTAATAAGTAAGTCAGATCAGATTTCCTTTACAAGGATTCAAACCCACATTCCTTTACAGGAAGAGACTACAAATTATTACAGGATAAGTAATACCCAGAGCACTCCTCTATCTCTCCTTACGAGTAATTTCAAAGAAGTTAGAGCAAGAGGCCATGATCTTAGTATAGAAATCAGGAAAAGAAAGCTAATTACTCTGTGTCGCTCCGAATGGCCTGCCTTTGATGTGAGGTGGCCGCCCGAAGGGACCTTCCGACTTGCTGTCATCACTAAGGTAAAGTCCAAGATTTTCCTACCTGGGCGTGCAGGCCACTTAGATCATATCCCATATATCCTCATATGGCAGGACCTTGTTAAGAACCCGCCTCCTTGGCTGTCCCCTTTCCAATTGGCCTCTGAACCCTGTAAGGCACTAGTTGCTCGACCACTAAAATCCAAGCAACCAACTGCCCCCCCCATCCTGTTTTACCTGACAGCGAGGACCCACTGTTCACAGAACCCCCTCCGTACCCCTCCGGGCCCCAGGCCCCAGCCCCCCTGGCTGAGCTGCAGGAAAGAGCAGGCGGACGGGAGGCGGCCGGCACTCACGGGCCCGCTGAAAAGGAAAGTAACTTTGAAAGGCCGGCGGGGAGGACGCGAAGGTGCACTTCGTGGACCAGCCCCCCTCAGCCGCCTGACTCCACGGTGGCTTTACCCCTTCAGGAAATAGGACCCCCGGATGACACAGGAATCCCCAGGCTCCAGTACTGGCCATTCTCCACCAGTGATCTGTATAACTGGAAAACTCAAAGTGCTCGGTTTTCAGACAATCCCAAAGATTTACTGGCTTTACTAGATAGTGTCATGTTCACCCACCAGCCCACTTAGGATGATTGTCAGCAGCTCCTCCGAATTTTGTTCACCACGGAAGAGCGAGAAAGAATACAGATAGAAGCTAGAAAGCTGCTCCCAAGGGACGACGGTCAACCGACTGCCAACCCCGACCTCATAAACGCAACCTTTCCTCTGACCAGGCCGGCGTGGGACTACAACACGGCAGAAAGTAGAGGACGGCTACACCTTTATCGCCAGACTCTAATGGCGGGTCTCCAGGCAGCTGCTCACAAGCCCACTAATTTGGCTAAAGTATATTCTATTCTGCAAGGAAAGACAGAGAGCCCAGCTACCTACTTAGAAAGATTAATAGAAGCTTTTAGACAGTACACCCCCATAGATCCAGAGGCTCCAGGAAGTCAGGCAGCTATTGTAATGTCTTTCGTAAATCAGGCAGCCCCAGATATTAAGAGAAAACTCCAGAAATTAGAAGACTTAGAAAGAAAGCGGATTCAGGACCTCCTTCAGATAGCCCAGCAGGTTTACAATAACAGAGATACTCCAGAAGAAAAGCAATTTAAGGCCACTGAAAAAATGACCAAGGTCCTGGCAGCAGTAGTACAGAAAAAGCATCTACAGCCAGAGTACACCCAACCTAGGCGGCCCCCCCGGCATGATAATCTGAGCAAAGACCAATATGCCTATTGTAAAGGGGCTAGCCACTAGGTAAAAGACTGCCCCAAAAAGAAACCACGAGGACAGGGACCCGGACCCCCTAGGTCTACACCCGTACTAGTCACTCAAGACGAAGACGAAGACTAAGGAAGACGGGGTTCGGACCCCCTCCCTGAACCTAAGGTAACTTTGCAAGTGGAGGGGTCCCCAGTCCAGTTCTTAAGCAACACGGGGGCAACAACCATTTAATTAGACAGACGAAGCCGAGTTGGCCTTCCAACAGATTAAAACCGCCCTACTCTCCGCGCCTGCACTAAGACTACCTGATGTTACCAAGCCCTTCCACTTATACGTGGATGAAAATAAAAGTGTCGCCAAGGCGGTAATAACTCAGAACTTAGGCCCCTGGCAGAGGCCAGTTGCCTACCTGTCAAAGAAGTTAGACCCAGTAGCTACCAGGTGGCCCCTTTGTCTCCGAATAATTGCGGCCACGGCTCTGATAGTGCAAGATGCTGATAAACTTGTCATAAGGCAAGAATTGCAGGTCGTTACTCCACATGCCATCGAAGGTGTACTCAAACAGCCACCTAATCGATGGATAAGTAACGCCCGGCTCACCCACTACCAAGGACTACTACTAAATCCTCTCAGGATAATTTTCCTGCCCCCAACGACCTTAAACCCTGCCTCGCTGCTGCCCAACCCGGACCTAGATGCCCCACTCCATGACTGCACCGAGATACTAGCTCAAGTGCACGGAGTTCGAGAAGACCTGCAGGACCGCCCACTTCCTGACGCCGACCTCGTCTGGTTCACTGATGGGAGCAGCTTCATGCATCAAGGCCAGAGGTACGCTAAGGCGGCAGTAACTTCAGAGACTGAGGTAATCTAGGCGGAACCCCTGCCCCCGGGGACATCGGCCCAGAAGGCCGAACTGATAGCGCTCACCCAAGCTCTTACCTAAAAGCTGACAGTATATACAGACAGCCGATATGCTTTTGCAACGGCGCATATACTTGAGGCCATTTACAAGGAGCGAAGGTTACTGACGGCTAAAGGAAAAGAGATAAAAAAACAAGCAAGAGATCCTAGCCCTGCTAACAGCCCTATAAAGGCCAGAAAAATTAGCCATTGTACATTGCCCAAGGCATCAGAAACTAACTACTCCAACTGCTCAAGGCAACTTTCTGGCAGACCAAACTGCAAGAAATGTGGCGAAGGCTCCCAGCCAACTCCTTGCACTCCAGCTCCCTGACCCGAGCCCCCGGGACTTGCCATATTTCCCTGAATATTCAGAACAAGATCTCCAGTAGATTGACAAACTTCCCCTGAAACAAATCCAGAATAGGTAGTGGACTGATACTAATGACCAAACCATCCTACCAGAAAAATTAAGACAGCAAGTGTTAGAACACATCCACCGAACCACCCACCTGGGGGCCCGGGGGATGATAGACCTGATCAGACGCTCCAAGCTCAAAATCAGACATATAGCTGAGACGGCCAGCAGTATCGTGACAAGTTGCAAAGTCTGCCAGCTTAACAACGCATACCCCCAATCTCAAGCTGCAGCAGGAACAAGGCTCAGAAGAACCAGGCCCAGTATCTACTAAGAAGTAGATTTTACTGAAATAAAGCCAGGAAAGTACAGGTACTGGTACTTACTTGTCTTTGTAGATACTTTTTCAAGGTAGACTGAAGCATTCCCAACCAAAAGAGAAACTGCTCAGGTCGTAGCAAAGAAAATTCTGGAAGATATCCTTCCCAGGTATGGCTTCCCCATCCAGATAAGGTCAGATGATAGGCCCGCTTTCATCGCTAAAGTAAGTCAGGACTTGGCTTCCATCCTTAAGGCAAATTAGAAACTACATTGCGCTTACAGGCCCCAGAGTTCAGGACAGGTAGAAAGGATGAATCGGACCTTAAAAAAGACCTTAACTAAATTGACTATAGAGACTGGCGCTAATTAAGTAGTCCTTCTCCCCTATGCTCTGTTCCAGGCCCGTAATACCCCTTACAAACCAGGCCTCACCCCTTACGAAATCATGCATGGCAGACCTCCACCCCTGGTTCCTAGCTTAAAAGATGACCTGCTTAAGTCTGAAACAGAAAATGTCTCTGAATTCTTATTTTCCTTACAAGCCTTACAGAAAATTCACCAAGAAATCTGGCCCAAGCTGAAAGAACTATATAAGACCAGTCCCCCACCGACACCCCATCCGTACCAGCCAGGAGACTAGGTCCTAGTTAAGCGACACCGACAAGAGACCCTAGAGCCCAGGTGGAAAGGACCACTCCAAGTACTCCTGACCACACCCACCGCCCTGAAGGTAGAAGGCATTGCGTCGTAGATCCACTACACCCATGTCAAGCCAGTAGACCCAACCTCCGACCTTCTGAGGCCAATCACAGCAGCGGCGGCTGAAGCACCGGACACGTGGACTGTGGACAGAGCTAAGAACAACCCCTTAAAACTCACCCTGCGCCGGCAGCATAACTCACTGCAAACATGCAGTTAAGTAGTCTAACTCTAACATTAGTCGCCCTAGTGGCCGCTGAAAAAAACATAAAGCCAGCTCCTAATCCCTTTGTCTGGAGATTCTGGCTTTATGAAAACCAAACCCACCCTAGGCAACCTCATAAGCCCAGGAAATTAGTGGCCAGTGCAGATTGCCCCTCCTCAGAGTGCAATAGCCCAATTTTACTAAATTTTACCTATTTCCCAGTAGCCAAACCAGTGGCACAAATAATATGCTTCAAGTATGATCAGACTGAATACAATTGTAAGCACTATTAGTGGCACCAAAGTGCCGGCTGCCCTTATAACTATTGTAACATCCATAAATACCAATAGTAAGGTAGAGAAGAACAGATAGATCCCAGATGGCCCTTCCATTGCAGACGAGATAGAGACCTTTCATATACATAGATAGTTAAAGACCCCTGGAACTCCCGCTGGACCACGCCTCAACGCAGGGCTGTATACTACTCCTCCGCCTCCACATGGCCTAGCAGTCACCTCTATCTGTGGCGAGGTCTAGTGCAGGTACGGCCCCTGGTCCATGGAAATATCCAGCGACAAGAAAACCGCCTGACACAAGATTTACGTCCTTTTTCCTGGTTAAAATTATTGCAAGAAAGATTAGAACTTGCCAACCTTACAGGACTTCACAGCCTGTCTGGCTGCTTTCTATGTGCCTCTCTAAGGCGTCCACCGCTAACCGCTGTCCACCTGCCATAAGGATCATCCACCTCTGCCCAAGCTAACAACCACCAAAACCTCTCATATGCCCCTATCCCTAACGTGCCACTATACCTAAACCCCAGTCAAGAGAAGTTTCCCTACTGTTTCTCAAGAACTAATTCCAGCCTCTGCAACATCACTGCAATGCCCCCTAACATCACCTTAAAGGCTCCGTCAGGCATATTCTTCTGGTGTAATAGAACATTATCTAAAAACCTATCAAGCCCCTCTGTTACCAACCTACTGTGTCTTCCTGTCACATTAGTTCGCCGGTTAACTCTACTTACTGCCGGCAAGTTCCTAAGGTATACCAGTAACTGGACTAGTGCTGTTATTCACCCAGACCCTAGACCAAGACCTGCACAAGCCATATTTCTCCCCCTCATTGCAGGAATCTCCCTCACCGCATCCTTCATAGCGGCCGGACTGGCTAGAGGAGCCCTAGGTCACACCCTTATAGAAAGTAACAAGCTGTACCAACAATTTGCCGTTGCTATAGAAGAGTCAGCTAAGTCCCTTGCCTCCCTCCAGCGGCAGCTCACGTCCCTAGCACAGGTAACCTTGCAGAACCAGAAGGCCTTAGACCTACTCACTGCTGAAAAAGGAGGAACGTGTATGTTTCTAAAAGAAGACTGTTGTTTCTACATAAATGAATCAGGACTCATAGAAGACCGAGTCCAACAGTTACGCAAGTTAAGCACAGAAGTAAGAACACGGCAGTTTGCTTCAGCTGCAGACCAATAGTAGAACTCATCTATGTTTGCTCTGTTAGCCCCCTTCCTTAGACCCCTGCTAAGTCTACTATTTCTGCTTACCGTAAGACCTTGTGTTGTTAACAGAATTTTGCGTTTCGTTAAAGAAAAGTTTAACACTGTACAACTCATAGTCCTCAGAGCCCAATACCAACCTGTAAACGCTGAAACAGAATCAGACTTATAAAACCCAAGATTGGCTCTAAAAAAATACCTGAAAAGAAAAGGAGGAAATGAAAAGAGCCGTGCACATTCCTCAGCCCCGGGCTCAAAACAAACAAGCCCAGTACAAACACATCCCATCCTCCCATCTCACCACATATCACCATATATCTCTTAAACTTCCCCCAGGCTCAAAACAAACAAGCCCAGTAAAAAACACCACCAGGAAAGTCTCCGATAAGAGGACAGATGAGGGGACAGCCGTTCAAAGTTTTACTGAAAGAGCAGGAACCAAAAGAATTCCTTTGTTCCCCTGTAACTTTCAGGCTATAAAAAAGCAAACACTCGCATTGTTCGAGGCCCTCTTGTATGCGGTAGAATGGAAAGACCAGGTTCGAACTTGTAGTAAAGATCCTTGCCGCTTGGCTTTGACTCTAGACTCTGGTAGTCTTCTTTGAAGAACAAACGGTCTAGGCATAACAAACCAAGTCAATTTCACCTCAAACTATTGCATTTAATGCTTGCCTTGTTATACACTGTGGGGACTTGCCAGGTCAAAGACAGCTCTCTACTTCAGAAAAGTACCTCTGTTTCTCCTGACTTTCCCCAGACTGGGCATTAGTGAATTAGGATCATTTAATCTGAGGAGATTTCAATAAAGACCCCAGTGTCAACCAGGAGTCTTGCTCCCCGATGTGGTGCTTTTGTGCCATAGTTGGTCCAACATTCTGTGGACCACTAAAGAGCAAGAATGGACTGTCCCAACTGGTTTTTGTAATTTCCTAAAACCATACATTCATTTTACTAGAGGGACAGCCCTTCCCCTTAACTGTCAGCTAAACCAGTGTAATTCTATACAGGTTATTATCTCAAACCCCCAAAGTCTTCCCCTTTTCTAAGCTGGTTCCCTTCTTTAAGCCGGTTTTATGGTATGGGGGCTGAGGTTTCAGAGACAAACCCTATTAGATTCGTTTCTTTGATCCCCCACCAACTGCATCTTCCTCTAAGCCTTCTTCCAAAACCTCTCACAATGGAACAATTGCTCTTCTTCCATCTAACAACAAGACCAAGATAGCTATCATAAAAGTTAAAGACTTAAAACAAACTTTGGCAATTAAGACAGGATACCAAGAGGCAAATGCCTGGTTGGAATGGATCAAATATTCCTTCCCCCGTGTTAAACAAAAGCAATTGTTATGCTTGTGCGCATGGCAGGCCAGAGGCCCAGATTGTCCCCTTTCCACCAGGGTGGTCCTCCAGTCAACTGGGCGTGGGCTGCATGATAGCTCTTTTCCAGGATTCTACAGCCTGGAGTAATAAGTCATGACAAGCTCTCTCTCTGCTATATCCTGAAGTCTGGCACCCCGAGGGTCAGCCCCTGAGGGCCATCCAGCTTCCATCTCCCAACACTAAGTTCAATTCATGTCTCTCATGACAGGGAGGAAACAGCATTTTTTGGAGACCTTAAGGGATGCAGTAAGCTTAAGAATTTTCAAGAGCTTATCAATAAGTCAGCGTTTGTTCGTCCCCGAGCAGATGTGTGGTGGTATTGTGGAGGACCTTTACTGAACACTCTGCCAAATAACTGGAGTGGCTTTATTTGTGCTTTGGTCCAATTGGCTATCCCTTTCACTCTGGCATTTCATCAACCAGAGGAAGGAAAAATAAGATGTTGTAAAGCTAGAGAAGCCCCTTATGGGTCTTTCAACTTTCACGTCTATTTAGACACAGTTGGAGTCCCAAGGGGAATACCAGATGAATTTAAAGACCGAAATCAAATAGCTACAGGATTTAAGTCAATATTTTGGTAGGTGACAATTAATAAAAATGTAGATTGGATAAACTATATCTACTACAACCAACAGTGATTTATTAACTACACTAAAGTTGCTCTTAAAGGAATAGCTGAACAATTAAGGGCTACTAGCCAGATGGCTTGGGAAAATAGGATAGCCTTAGACATGATATTAATAGACAGAGGAGGGTTTGCATCATGATTAAAACTCAATGTTGCATCTTCATCCCAAACAATACCGTCCCTAATGGAAGTATAACAAAGGCATTGCTAGATCTGACTGCTGTATCCAATGAGTTAGCCAACAACTCAGGGGTAAATGACCCCTTTACAGGATGGCTAAAAAAGTGGTTCAGTAAATGGAAAGGAGTAATAGCCTCAATTCTTACTTCCCTCACAGCCGTAATGGGTGTACTTATTCTTGTCGGGTACTGTGTCATACCATGCATCCATGGGTCAATGCAGAGGCTTATAAAAATGGCACTTACTAAAACCTCCCTTAACTATCCATCACCTTACCCAGAGAAGCTTCTTCTTTTGAAAAATCAAGCAAAACAACTGAGCCAAGATATGTTAAAAAAGTTTGAAAAGAAAGCTGGAAGGAAATACAAGGGGAGGGGTTGTTAGATATGAGTTCTAAATTTTTTTTCAAAGAATCAATATGTCAGTATTTTCAATTCTTTACCTTCTACTTTTAAACTTAACTTCCTCAAAAAGCAACCTTTTTCGATTACCTGCTCCACCCTGACTCCTTTCAATCTCCTGTTCCACCCTGACTCACTCCAATTACCTACTCCACCCTGACTCATTCCCATTACCTGCTCTGTCATAACCATTTTTCATGCCAAACCACTCCCCCCGTCATGCTCTTTAAATTAGCCAATTGGAATTAGTTTAGCCTGGGCAGACGAACCCTAGCCAATAGGGGAACGACACAGCAGCAGGAACCATGTGCGTCAGGGATAAGAACTCCTTCCCCTCCCTTGTCCAAGTGTGCATTCACCATTACTCCATCTATAAGGGTGCACCCTTCTATAGAAGTACCTTGCCTTGCTGAGAATTAAAAGAATTTTATATTCGAGTGCTATTTTCTTTTGCAGCACCAAAACTTTATATATAACAGTTAAGTGTTTCCCTGAGTTCTGTGAGTCACCTAGCAAGTTATCAAACCCACGGAAGGAGGGTTGTGGGAAGCCCAATTTATAGCTTGTCAGTCAGAAGTATTTGTCTCCAGGGAGACAGTATCATAATTGAATTGAATTATAGGACACTCAGTTGGTATTGAAGGAAAGCAAAATATTTCCTCCCCAAATATTGAGAATTGTTAAGTTAAAGGAAAACACTGCATCAGCATCTATCTGCCTGATGGCAGGACACAGATCTTTCCTTACTGGGGACAGCACTTGCTTATCAGCCCAGAGAAGGCACCAGCAGGTACTAGAGGAATCAGGAACACATTTTACTATCTTCTCACATTTTCTTTTCCTTTAAAAGACTGGAACTTCTCTCCTTTTTGTCTTGTCACTATGCAGGATTTATGATTCTTTAACAGCAGAGGTTAATAAACCTCTGCTTGTTTTTCTTTTGTTAATCTGACTTTTGTTTTCAGGAGAGTGTCTCAACTAAGAACCTAAAAAGGGAAAGAAAAAAAAATTACGTTTTCTCCCCTACAATTTGGCAATCCAGCCAGGAGAAACAGAGAAACTCTGTGGCAGGCCTGGTTTCCATTAGCAACCAGAGCGGCCAGTTACCACTAACCATTTACTATAATTCTGATGACTGCATAAGTTAAACATTAAAGAACTAGAGAAACTGATGCCTGAGTATGAGGGCTGTAATGAAAAAACAAGCACATTAAGACCCCATCTGGGTTTTCTCAGACCCTGAAGTCTGATTGAACGATAAAAGCATTCTGACACACACACCTTGTACCATAGCCCACTTAAGACTAAGAAACTTTCCAAAGCTCTAGAGTGTTTTATATAAAGTTTCAGTGCTGCAAAAGAAATAGCACCTGAATGTAAAATTTTCTTTTTAATTCTCAGCAAGGCAAGATAATTCTATAGAAGTGTGCATCCTTACAGATGGAACAATGGTGAATGCACACTTGGACAAGGGAGGGGAAGGGGTTCTCATCCTTGATGTGCATGGCCCCTGCTGCTGTGCTGTTTCCCTATTGGATAGGGTTAGACCACACAGGCTAAACTAATTCCGATTGGCTAATTTAAAGAGTGTGACAGGGTGAGTAGTTTGGCAGGAAAAATGGTTATGACAGAGCAGGTAATCAGAATGAGTCAGGGTGGAGCAGGTAATGGGAATGAGTCAGGGTGGAGTAGGTAATTGGAATGAGTCAGGGTGGAGCAGATGATTGAAAGGAGTCAGGGTGGAGCAGGTAATCGAAAAAGGTTACTTTTTGAGGAAGTTAAGTTTAAAAGTAGAAGGTAAAGAATTGAACATACTGACATATTGATTCTTTGAAAATAAATTTAGAACTCATATCTAACAACAGAAAACTTTCCAGACCACAGACCCTGTAGCAGGACAAGCCGCAGACAAAACCCCTCAGACATGGAGTTAAAGAAGGGAGGGGCTTATTTGGCTGGGAGCATCAGCAAGACTCGTGTCTCAAGAGCTGAGCTCCCTGAGTGAGCAATTCCTGTCCCTTTTAAGGGCTCACAGCTCTAAGGGGGTCTGCTTGAGACGGTTGTGATCGATTGAGCAATCAGGGGGTACATGACTGGGGGCTGCATGCACCAGTAATTAGACTGGAACAAAACAGAACAGGGATTTTCACAGTGCTTTTCTATACAATGTCTGTAATCTATAGATAACATAACCGATTAGGTCAGGGATTGATCTTTAACTACCAGGCCCAGGGTGTGGTGCTGGGATGTCTGCTTGTGGATTTCATTTCTGCCTTTTAGTTTTTACTTCTTCTTTCTCTGGAGGCAGAAATTGGGCATAAGACAATATGAGGGGTAGTCTTCTCCCTTATTCCTCCCCCCCTTTGAGAATCTCACTCAATAGTGGGAGTTCTCACTTTCATTCTCACTACCCATGTCTTCTTGCAAGACAGATTGATAGTGATTCATATAGTACACTTGTGCTGAAGCATTTTGGTCAACTAAGGTAGCAATGAAGCTTTTTATCATTTGAAGAGGTACAGGTAGCAAACAAGGGAGGAGTAAGCAGGTTCCTATTACTATTATAACTCTTATTATAAGAGTTTTACATCCTCCTAGCTCTGGGAACTATTTTCCAAACGTGGCCCCAGGATCAAATCCATGCCACACTTGCATGGGCACATGTGTCAGTTTTGTCATATCTCTAACTAGGTCTTCAACTACTTGCCCTTGATCATCTATGTGTAGACAGCAATTAGGAAGGTTAAATTTCCCACAGACTCTTCCTTCTGCTGCTAGCAAGTAGTTGAGAGCCAATCTATTTTGATAGATAGCATTTCTCATCTGAGTTTCTTGCTGGGCCAGAGTAGTCAAGGCTCTGCCGGTTTTATTAATGATTATTTCTAAGACAGCTTGTAACCATATGATTTGGTTGATCATGTAAATGGGGGTCTGGTATCCCCATGAGCCATCTTGTGCCCAAGTAGCAGGCTCATAATATTGTATGATTCTCTCAAGGGGCCATTCATCATCTTTCCAATTTCCTATAGCCATGCTTCTCTTTTCACAGGAAGCATAGACAGGGAAACCCAGGAGTTCGCCTGTTTTTATGGGCAGTAGGAAGAAAGATGGTTTAATAGTGCCAATAACACAACTCCCTGCCTACTGGTCAGGTAATTTGGTGTAAGCTCTATGCCCACATATCCAGTATAATCGAGTGAGGGCTGTCCAGTCCTGGTGGGACTCCAGGTGGGTCCACATGGCTTGCAACTTTGGGAATTTACTAAATGGATTCCTCTCTGTTTGATTTGAACCCCACCAAGTGACTGTTTCTGTGGTACCATTATACAGTTTCTGTCCTAGACAACTAAGTCATCCTATGGGGTGAGTGAATTCTTTTCCTTCTCTAGCTATGCAATATTTTCCAATAATTGAGGATTTTAGGACCCAGAAATTATCAGGGTGATTCTTCTGAGCCAGGAATTCATCAGGAACTGGGTCTGCAGGTAATAGTTCTTGGGCTTCCCATGGACGTTGATCTCCCATTACAGTTCCTCCACATACATAACATGAAGTGACATTGAGAGACTGGGCTACATGCTCAGGTAATTGCAAAAACAAGTTTCTTGTTTTTCCTGGAATTTCTGGTACTGGCACATTTAGTTCATCATGGAAAGTTTGAAACACTGGCTCAGGAGAGTGTTTGTAAACTTCTCCTCAAACCAAGATATTTACTTGAGGATCCAGTCCGGCCCCATCGATTCCTTAGGTCACATGCTCCCCTTTTTTCCAGTGAGGATCAAGGGGATTGGTTATTACAAGCTCTAAGGGGTTACATTGTCCCTTAGTACAGGAAGGGCTATTTTTTCCATTCTGAAGGTGGACTGGATCCTTTTCATTTTTTATCCAAGTGGCCTAAGTGACACAAGACCAGTATCCACATTCATTTCCACACAGTCCTAATTCATGACAAATGTACTTATTTTCGGTCATATAGCCTTTTCCCAACTAAAAGAGCCACATCCTCTGCGTAACTTATTGCTATTAGTGACAGCACAGGCATCAAATTTCAAGATTATGCATTTGGGCACCCTTTTTCTTCTCTTCTGGCTAATACTTTACTTGTATCATTTATGAGTCCACACCAGTCTTCAGTCCTTAATCTTATTTCAAAAACTGTGGACATGGGAGGCTCAGAGGGGTCATAAAACACATCTGGTCAGTCGTTTCCTGGGCTACATACCTTGCACTGAGTGTCGTTATATAAACATGTTCCTTTTAAAGTTCCTAGGCATTCATAGTAACTATAGAACAGAAAGATTGTTTTAACTTGTTGCCCTACCTCGGTAACCTGATGTATACACTGAGAGCAGTCCTCCATGTGGGGAAAATCAGTGGAAGTTTTTACTATACAAGTCCAAATTATAAGGAAAATGAGTCCTATGATGATTCTCCTCATGCTTCGGCTGTGCGTAGACCAGTCAGCTTCCGGGTGTGACTGGAAGAGGGCTTGTTGTCCTCCTCAGAGTCACTTTGCAGGAGTTGTCCGGGCTTGGTTTTGCCTCCCAGGTTTCATCAGCTGCAGGTTTCACATGGCTGTGGAGGATCCAGGCTGGGATTCCTTCTACCTTTACAGCCGTGGGGGTGGTCAGGATGACGGTCTGAGGTCCTTTCCACCGTGGCCACAAAGGGGCTACGTTCCAGTCCTTGATCCACACGCGATCACCTGGAGAGAAAGGGTGAACTGGGGGGAATAAGCTGATGGGACATCTCTCATTTATCAGTTGAGATTGTTTGTGTAATTTTTCCTAAAGCCTGTAGCTGTCGCTGTAATTCAATTTCACCTAACTCTCCGGGAGTGCCTGGAAGCTCCCGTAGTATAGGAGGAGGCCTGTGATACAGTATTTCATAAGGGGAGTATCCTGTTTTCTTAGAAGGAGTGCACCTAATTTTAAACAATACCATAGGAATGGCTTGTATCCACTTTAATCCTGTTTCCTGACATACTTTCCTTAAACTATTTTTGATAGTCTGATTCATTTGCTCCACCTTTCTGGAACTCTGAGGTCGGTAGGCGGCGGGTAGCTTCCAAGTGATTCCTAATGCCTTTGCTGTCTTCTGTACCAAGTCAGCCACAATCGCCAGCCCATTATCTGAGCCGATTCATAAGGGCAGTCCAAACCTAGGAATAAGATCTTGGAGAAGCACACGGATTACCTCATAGGCCTTTTCAGTTTGTGTTGGATAAGCCTCCACCCACCTAGAGTAAGTACACCCAAGAACCAGCAAATACTTGTTACCTCCACATTTCAGCATTTCTGTGAAATCCAACTGAAGATCCTCAAAAGGAGCTGCTCCATAAGCTTGTATGCTGGGTGGAACAGTGGGGCCTTGCCTCACATTGTGCTGTCAGCAAGTAATACATCGTTGTGCTACTGCTTTAGCAGGGGCTAGCAAGTGTGAGACGTAGAAGTACTGGTCTAACAATTTTTCAAGTGACACTTGCCCTAGATAAGTGGTTTCATGCATGGCCAATATGACTGTGGCTCCCAGCAACTGTAGCACAGCTACCCTCTCATCTGGCAGTCTGATCCATCCTCCTTTTATTACTTGCCCCCCTTCTGGGTGGAAGAATTCTTTTTCTTCCTTAGAAGAGGTAGGTACCAGGTCAGGTGTTTGAGGGAGTAAGGGGGCTGCTACCAATGCCTGGTAAGGGGTAGATGCTGCTTTTCAAGCTTCTGATCAGCTCAAGAGTTTCCTAAGGCCACTGAGGTGGAGGCTCCCTGGTGTCCCCTGCGGTGCCTGACTGCCACCTTCTGAGGTTTCCACACTGTCTCTAATAATTGTAGAATTTCTTGTTGATATTTTATGTCCTTTCCCCCAGAGTTTAACAGGCCTTTTCCCTTATATAATGCTGCATGCACTTGGAGGGATAGAAAGGCATATTGAGAGTCAGTGTAGATGTTTACAGTCTTACCTTCACTGAGTTCTAGAGCCCGAGTTAAAGCAATGAGCTCAGCCTTCTGGGCTGAAGTGCCCTGTGGCAACAGTTTGGCTTCGATGACAGCATCCAAAGTTACCACCTCATATCCTGCACATCTTTCTCCTTGTGAATTGATGAAGCTGCTTCCGTCCATGTATAACTCCCAGTCTACTGATGCCCATGGCTTGTCCCGAAGGTCAAGTCTGCTAGAATAGACTGAGTCCAACACCTCTACACAGTTATGCTTGACCAAGCTCTCTGATACTGGCATCAGGGTGGCAGGATTTAGGGTGTTACAGACTTCAATAGTTATGCGGGGATTTTCACATAGCAAGCTTTGGTACTTGGTTAATCTAGCATTTGTTAGCCAATGATGTCCTTTGGTATTCATCAAAGTTACCACAGCATGGGAGGCCTTTATATTCAGGTTTTGCCCAAGAGTTAGTTTATCCGCTTCTTGTGGTAACAGGGCTGTTGCTGCCAGGGCCCTTAGACATGGTGGCCAGCCTTTGGAAACCCCATCTAGTTGTTTGGAGAGACAGGTGGCCAGGGCCTCACAGTCTGGGTTAAAACTCCAACTGCCATTTTTTCTCTTTCTGACACATAAAGTGTAAAGGGCTTTGTCAAATCTGGTAGTCCTAGGGCTGGGGCAGACATAAGTTTTTCCTTTAACTTACAAAAGGGTTGCTGTTGTAGAGGCCCCCATTCAAAAGGCTCCCGGTCACTCCCCTTTGTAACCCCGTACAAAGATTTGGCGAGTACTGCAAAGTTTGGAATCCATAATCTGCAAAACCCCACAGCTCCTAGGAATGCCCTTGCTTGCCTTCTGGTTCTAGCTTCCAGTAGGCTGCAGATGACCTGCTTTCTTTCTGACCTCAGGCTGCGCTCCCCTTTCCAAATAGTGAATCCCAGGTAGTGTACCTGCTGTCTGCAGATCTGAGTTTTCTTCTTGGACACCTTATACCTACAGTCCTCCAGGTGCCACAGTAGGGCATCCATCCCTTTTGCACACCCGACTGCCATGGAGTGTCCCAGCAGAAGTTTGTCCACGTACAGGAGCAAGATGCAGCCTAGGTCTTTAGCAGGAAACTTTTGCAGGTCTCAAGCCAGGGCCTCCCCAAAGATAGTAGGGGAGTTCTTGAACCCTTGGGGAAGCCGGGTCCAAGTGTACTGAGTAGTGACACCTGACTCCGGATCTTTCCACTGAAAGGCAAACAGTTTCTGGCTCTCAGGAGCTAGTCTGATGCTAAAGAAGGCATCTTTTAAGTCCAGACGGGTAAACCAGCTGTCCTCAGCTGGCCAGCAGCCCTAACAATGTGTAAGGGTTAGGAACTGTTGGGTGCAGAGTCACTGTAGCTTGGTTGACCAAGCGCAAGTCCTGTACTGGCCTGTAGTCCTTGGTCCCTGGCTTAGGGACAGGTAGGAGGGGGGTGTTCCATGGAGACTGTCAAGGAACTATAATTCCATAGGCTTTCAAGCACCTAAGATGAACCTGGATTCCTTCGAGAGCTTCTCTGGGAACTGGATACTGCTTTTGTCTAATTGATTGGGCCCCAGGCTTAACTTCTATGAGTATGGGGGCTTGGTTGACCGCCAGTCCCGGAGGATTATCCTCTGCCCATACTCGGGGCCATCGCTTAGCTAGAGCTGGTTTTATCTCTTGGCGGCCTGGCTTGGTTAGAAAAAGTCTCCATTCTTCATCCCGGGGGATGGTAAGGGCCATGCTAACTCCTGTTCCTGGTAACTTTAGCTGTAAAGAGCCCTGTTTTGTAAAGAGATGGTGACTCTCAGCTTGCTAAGCTAGTCTCTTCCAAGCAAGGGCAAGGGACAGTCAGACATTTACAAGAACTGGTGAACTATCTCATGTCCCCCCACCGAGCAGGTCCATGGTAGACAGAAAGCTTGCTTAGTGGAAACTCCTGTTGCTCCGATTATATCAATGGTTTTGTTGGATAAGGAAGGGAATGACCGGGGTGGTCACTACTGAATGTTCAGCACCAGTATTGACCAAAAACTTAATGTCCTTGCCCCCAATTGTAATCCTGACTGTAGGCTCCTTGGGGGCGCTTAAGCCCAGTCCCCTTCAGTCCAGTAGCCCTTCAGCCAGATTGAACAAAGCTCCCTCATCTTTATCTGAGGTCTTTTGTTCCGAATCACCTTGCTTTTCCTTCTGTTGGGGACACTAATCTTTTCAATGTCCTATTTCCTTACAATAGGCGCATTGCTTACATTGCAAGCGTGGGCAATTAGACTGGGTATTCTTCCTGGAACCCCCCTTTCCCTCTCCTTTTGGGGGAATTCCCCTAATGGCCATGGCCAGTAAGTCGGCGTTTTGCCTAGCCTGGCGTTCGCTTTCCTTACGGCTTTCTCTGGGGCTTGTTGCATCTCTATTCACAAACGCTTGATTGGCTATTTCCAGTAACTGTGAGGTATTCATACCCACAAACCCAGCCTGTTTCTGCAATTTTCTCCTGATATCTTCTGCGTTTCGACTAACTAAGGCCATGTTAATCATGCACTGATTTTCAGGGCTATCTGGATCAAAAGGAGTGTACATACGGTAAGCCTCACACAGTCTTTCATGGAATTGTGCCGGATTCTCCTCTTTTCCTTGGATGATCTCAGAGACCTTATTTACATTTGTAGCCTTTTGAGCCCCTTTCTTTAGACCTTCTATTAATGCTTCATGGTACCGTCTAAGCCTCTCCATATCTCGTCCCTCATTTGGGTCCCACTGGGGGTCTGTTCCTGGCAGCTGAATTCTTATATATTCTTGGGGGTTTTGGTAATTGGCTGGGATGTGCTCCTGTAGCCACTTAGTTGCCACCCAGAGCACCCTTCACCTTTCATCTGTATTAAAGAGGTACATAAGCAGCAGGTGGCAATCAGCCCAATAGGATTATGAGTCTGTATAATAGTTTGGAGCAAGTCAATTAAAGCTTGAGGCTTTTCAGTGTAAGATGGAGTATTATTTTTCCAATTGAGGAGGTCAGCAGAGGTGAAAGGTTGATACACAAAGGCTTGCCTTTCCACCATGTGTCCATCCTCATCTACCCCAGTATATCACTGCTCTCTCAGGGGCATTTGGATTCCAGTCTTGGGCTGTAAGTGAGCTGCCAAGGGAGGAGTTTCTCCCGCGGCTTCACTTCCTCATTTGTCTGCTCTGGGTGGTCTAGGGGTGTGGTTATCTGGTGGAGGTGTAGGTGCTGTGGGCTCAGGGGTGGGGAGCCCTTCCTCTTGATTAGGAGGGGGTACTGCTGGTACCAATTCCTGCCATGATTCTTCTGGTGTTGGATCAGACAGGACTTTTGGTGCTGACTTCCCTCGGCGGGTGGAGCGAGAACCTTCCTTAACTACCTGTCCCTTTGCTACTAGTATTGCTGCTGCCTGTCCTCTTAACTACTGTGGGGGGTCCAAAATTAGCTGTAACCCAGAATCTATATAGGGGAAGTGATCTGGGTGCCCTGGCTTACAGGTTACCCTGTGCCATACTTTTGAGACAAGGGACCTGTCCAGGCTTCCTTCTGATGGCCAACCCACCTCTAATGCTATCCAGTCTATCTCACACAAAGTTCTAAGTTTTCCTGGTGTCATGGTGACTCCATAGTCTCCCTTAAATCCCTTTTTGAAATTTTTCAACATAGTTCCTAGTGGGGTGGACTTACTTTGTGCCTGACCCATGTTTCATTGACACAAAAGACCACGCTCACACCACACGCACACCACAAAACAAAGAACGGGTAAAAAGGGCACACACACACTTTTACAGTTTACACCAAACCAGAATCAAAACCAAAATCAGAGTATCAAGAAATCCAAGCCAGGTCAAAACCAAAACCAAAGTATCAAGCAATCCAAGTCAAGTCAAAAACAAAAACCAAAGTGCAGTTACAGGCACGCCATGGGTGATCAGGCCATGTTTCCACTCAAATGGAGTGGGCAAGTTCCAAAGACTAGTCTTACCACGTTTCAGATGTCCAGACTCCAAGTGCCCGTTCCTTCCTAGTGTTCAGCCACTGCGTTGATCCTCCACGGGGGCCTGCCATGCGCTGCTCTGCCGAGGCATTCCACCAGGGCAATTGCCTACCCAGGAGCGTGCTCAGGATCCCGGTCGCTCAAACTGGCTGGAGTCCCCCGCAGGGATACTCCACAGGGCAGGCCTAAGCTGCCTAAGGGGCTGCCTTGACCTTCCGTTAATCACCTTGCTTCCAGGTCAGGGAACCAAGAAATGTAGCAGGACAAGCCGCAGACAAAACCCCTCAGACACCGAATTAAAGAAGAAAGCGGTTTTTTCGGCCCGGAGCATTGGCAAGACTCCTGTCTCAAGAGCCGAGCTCCCCGAGTGAGCAATTCCTGTCCCTTTTAAGGGCTCACAACCCTAAGGGGGTCCACTTGAGAGTGTCATGATCAATTGAGCAATCAGGGGGTACATGACTGGGGGCTGCATGCACTGGTAATTAGATCGGAACAAAACAGGATAGGGATTTTCACAGTGCTTTTCTATAGAATGTCTGTAATCTACAGATAACATCACCAATTAGATCAGGGGTCGATCTTCAACTACCAGGCCCAGGGTGTGGCGCTGGGCTGTCTGCTTGTGGATTTATTTCATTTCTGCCTTTTAGTTTTTACTTCTTTCTTTGGAGGCAGAAATTGGGCATAAGACAATATGAGGGGTGGTCTCCTCCCTTAACCCTAGTTAAAGATTAGATGTAGATTGAATGAAACACTCCTGCTTGTAATGCACTCCCACACGTTGGCATAGAACTTAAAATGTACATAAGTATTGGAGCAAAACCTGTAATTTTGAATTGGCCTGGTGAGTTTCCCTGATCTTCTCCCTGTAACCAGTTGCAGAAATAAACTCCCTTCTTACCCAGTCTGTTTGCTTTTTGTTACTAGACCAGGAGAACAAGCAGCCAAACCTTGTTTGTCCAGGAACGACTCCACTCAATTCAGGACCTATGGATAGAATCCTGGGAGAACTGGCAAATACCACTTGGTTATCGGGGTTTTTAGTTTTCTAACTATGGTCTTTGTTTTCCTTGTCTCTGTCTCTTTGTGTGGTTTGTCATGAGGAGGAAAATCATAATAAAATTCTTCTTTTGTCTTCTTTTATTTCTTGAAAAGTGTGGCTTTGCAACCAGCAAATTTATTCTCTAGTCTCTGCCACTCTGTCAGCATAAGTTCCTGGGCTTCTGTCAGGCAGCCAGCTGAGAGTCCAGCTGGGGGACCAAAACGTCTGTCCAAATGTGCTGGCTCTTGGGAATTTGTCTTAATTGTCTCAACCTTCATTGCCTTGCTAATAATGAGGGTCTTTACTTTCTTAGGCCATCTTTGGAAAAACTTGAGATCTTGAAAGAGACTGAATTTTTCCACCCTCTTTGGGGACATAATTGTTGTGTCTGGTTATAAGCCATAAAAAGCTTACCGGTTTTAAGTCACAATTAAATCAAATATTCCTTGGGAATTTAGGCTTTTGTGTCTAAAAGCATTTTTTTTTCTTTTTTAAAGAAAGCCCCCTCAGTTCCTTGGAGATGTAAATCTTTTTTTTTCTTTCTTTTTTTTTTTTTTGAGACGGAGTCTCACTCTGTCGCCCAAGATGGAGTGCCGTGGCACGATCTTGGCTCACTGCAAGCTCCGCCTCCCAGGGTTCATGCCATTCTCCTGCCTCAGCCTCCCAAGTAGCTGGGACTACAGCTGCCCGCCACCACGCCTGGCTAATTTTTTTTTATTTTTAGTAGAGACGGGGTTTCACCATGTTAGCCAGGATGGTCTCGATCTTCTGACCTCGTGATCCACTCACCTCGGCCTCCCAAAGTGCTGGGATTACAGGTGTGAGCCACCGCGCCTGGCCTGGAGATGTAAATCTTACCATGTCTTTGCAATGTTAACATCCAGGGAATTAGCTAAGCAGCATTCCTTCTGAGATCTAATTTAAAACAAGAGTTAATTTAAGAAAGGAAAAGCTAAGAAATGGGAATGTTTTCTCTTTGCCCAGTTAAAATCTGATAAAAAGACTTTTTAAGGAACTCTATAGTTAAAAGTTGACTTTATTAAAAGCTGATACTTAGACTATATATGCATACATATATATTCTTAAGGCCTCCGTTCTCTCTCTAGAAAAGCTTCTCTGTAGACTAACTTCCTTTCTTCTTAAACCATTGCCAATCATATATGCTTCCTCTGTCTGTTTCTCCTCTTGGTAATATAATTTTTGCCTCAAAGACTTGTTCTTCCATTTACTTCTGTCTGTCCCTCTTTCCTCTTGCCACCGTTTGTGCCACATGAGGGGACCTAAAGAAGATTCTAAAAGCCCTGGTACCCCTTGAGAAAACAGAAAGAGCTCCACAGACTCTTCTTTTTTAGGAGAACTTCTGTTTTTCCTCATAGAATCCCAAGAGTTGTGAGTGGAGAGATTTCTCTCAGGTCTAAAGCTCCACTGTCTTTTACATTGAACTCCTTGACCTCGTTGGCTTTTAGGTACACACATATGTGTGATGGTTAATATTGAGCATCAACTGGATTGAATTGAAGGATGCAAAGTATTGTTCCTGGTGTGTCTGTGAGGATGTTGCCAAAGGAGATAAACATTTAAGTCAGTGGACTGGGAGAGGCAGACCCACTCTTAATCTGGGTGGGCACCATCTAGTCAGCTGCCAGCATGGCTAGGATAATGCAGGCAGAAGAATGTGGTAGGAATAGACTTGCTGAGTCTTCTGGCCTTCGTCTTTCTCCGGTGCTGGATGCTTCCTGCCCTCAAACATCAGACTCCAAGTTCTTCAGCTTTTGGACTCTTGGACTTACACCAGTGGTTTGCCAGGGGCTCTCTGGCCTTTGGCCACAGACTGAGGGCTGCACTATCGGCTTCCCTAATTTTAAGGTTTTGGGACTTGGACTGATCCACCACTGGGTTATTTGCTCCTGAACTTGCAGACAGCCTATTGTGGGACTTTAGCTTGTAATTGTGTCAGTCAATTCTCCTTAATAAGCACTCCCTTTATATAACTCCTGACCTCAAGTGATCTGCGTGCCTTGGCCTCCCAAAGTGCTGGGATTACAGGAGTGAGCCACCATGCCCAGCTGAACTTAAAAAAAATCTTGGCTTATTTTAATTGATAAGCACTCATTTATCTTAATTTGGTACCATATAGACAATATACAAATATATGTATACACATATACATACATGTAGACATAACATATATACACACACACACACACACACACACACACATATATATATGAAGTCTCCTGTTAGTTCTGTCCCTCTAGAGAACCCTGACTAATACAATGAGTATTATAAATTAAATAAATAGACCCGGATATTTTTTAAGTTTGGCCGGGCACGGTGGCTCATGCCTCTAATCCCAGCACTTTGGGAGGCCGAGGCGGGTGGATCACGAGGTCAGGAGTTTGAGACCAGCCTGGCCAACATGGTGAAATCCCATCTCTATGAAAAATACAAGAATTAGCCAGGTGTGGCGGTGTGTGCCTGTAGTCCTAGCTACTGGAGAGGCTGAGGCATGAGAATTGTTTGAACTCAGGAGGCAGAGGTTGCAGTGAGCTGAGATTGCGCCACTGCACTCCAGCCTGCACTACAGACCAAGACTCTGTCTCAAAAAACAAAACAAAAGAAAAGAAAAAAACAACAAAAAACCCACCAGAAACAAACAAAAAAAACAAAAAATCTCAAATATTTTTTAAGTTCATATGACTTAGGTAAATTATTTGGTAAATGAGATTAGATTAGTATTGTTGGGTTAATAAGGATAATTATGTTTTCTGGGTTATCAAGAAAACATACATGTATTTAACTTTTAAAGTTCTTGATTTTATAATATTTGCCTAACATGCAGTCATATGCAAATGGTTAATGAAAAATTTAACTTGAGGTGATAGCTAGATTTGTGTAATACGAATTTTCAAACATAATTGTTAAATAAATAAAATAGATATAAATGACATAAATAAACTACATGGATATAAAAAGTTAAACAAACAAAGAGAATCAAAAATTTATAAGAGGTTATAAAGAGTTTATAGACATCTTATCTTGTCTGGTCAATGTCCATTAAAATTGGATGGGTTGGGTGTGGTGGCTCATGCCTATAATCCCAGCACTTTGGGAGGCCAAGGTGGGCAGACTGATCCCAGGAGTTTGAGACCAGCCTGGGCAACATGGTGGAACCCTGTCTCTACCAAAAATAAAAAAACAAGGCAGGGTGTGGTGGCTCACGCCTGTAATCCCAGGACTTTGGGAGGCCAAGGTGAGTGGATCACCTGAGGTCAGGAGTTCGAGACCAGCCTGGTCAACATGGTGAAACCCTGTCTCTACTAAAAATACAAAAATTAGCCGGGCATGGTGGTGGGCGTCTGTAATCCCAGCTACTGGGGAAGCTTAGGCAGGAGAATTGCTTTCACCCGTGAGGCAGAGGTTGCAGTGAGCGGAGATTGCACCATTGCACTCCAGCCTGGGTGACAAGAGTGAGACTCTGTCTCAAAACAACAACAACAACAACAACAACAACAACAACAACAACAACAACAAAAACCGAGCCAGGCATGGTGGTACATGCTTGTACTTCCAGCTACTCGGCAGGCTGAGGTGAGAGGATATCTTGAGGGGAAGTCGAGGCTGCAGTGAGCCCTTATTGTGCCAATGCACTCCAGCCTGGGTGACAGAGTGAGACCCTGTCTCAAGAAAAACAAAAACAAAAACAAAAACAAAAGATTAGATGAATTTGTTTGTAAGGTTTTATTAAAATTAGACTTAATATTAATAATATACGGATAAAAAGCTAAAATTAGGTTCTTCTTTTGAACAAGATTTATATATATATATATAATTAATGAGATAAAAAAGTTAGGTTCACCTTTTGAGTAAACCGCAAAAACAGAAGAGGGAAGTGTTTGCCTCATGCTGTTTGCATTAGGTCTTTTGTTTAAAAAATTGAGTCTCCTCTCTATCAAAGAGTGAAGGTTTTCACTTTCTGAAATCTTTTTTTTTTTTTTTTTTTTTTTTTTGAGACGGAGTCTCGCTCTGTCGCCCAGGCTGGAGTGCAGAGGCATGATCTTGGCTCACTGCAAGCTCCGCCTCCTGGGTTCACGCCATTCTCCTGCCTCAGCCTCCGGAGTAGCTGGGACTACAGGCACCCGTCACCACGCCCTGCTAATTTTTTTTGTATTTTTTAGTAGAGACCGGGTTTCACGGTATTAGCCAGGATGGTCTTGATCTCCTGACCTTGTGATCCGCCCGCCTTGGCCTCCCAAAGTGCTGGGATTACAGGCGTGAGCCAACGCGCCCCGCCCTGAAACCTTTTAATTATCACTTTGGCTAAATGAATGATTATTATTCCACAGCAACCTGTAATCCTATTTTGATCAAGTGTTTTAAACTTCTGATATATTTGACAGGCTTCCTAAAATCAAATATCCAATTATAAATTAGATCTTTTTGACCTCAAACTAACTTTTAAACATTCAAAAAAAGAGCCCTTTGAAGTCAAAAGAGACATATTAGGATTATTTAGTATGTTAAATTGTACAGGAGACATTGTCAAATACAAATAATGTTTAACTTTCTTTGAGTTATATTTGCATAAATGTGTTATTAATATGTTTTCCCAAACACAAAAGTATGAGTTTTCTAAAACAAAAAAATTATGATATGTCTTGGTATATGTTATCAGTTATAATTCTGATTGTTAAGTTAAATTATGTGCCACAGAATTAACCAAATTTCCTTGTCAATTGCATCTTTATAGCTATTCTAAGTCTTTTCTCATCTACAGGCAATTATTGTTTTACTTTATTTCCTCAAAAGGCAGTTTACAGTTGGCTACTTTCTAAAATTTGCTTCTTCTTCAAGGAAATTCATAGGAAAGGGTCATGACAAGTACTCTTGAAGATAGTTTTCAATAAGCTTAGAAATCATATCATTAGACTAGGTAAAAACTTTCAGAAAGAAACTAATGGGTTCATAAAGATTACTAATCCAATGTGGAGCAAAACAAGAGTTAATTACATGGGACTTAACCAACAAAAGACCAAAATGATTTTTTTAGTGACTTCTTTTTGGCTTAAATCATTGTCGATTCCTTTTATGGTTTGTTTTCCATAGTCAAGGAAACTTATTTTTATTTTTTAAAGCTATTTATAGCTATTTTAAAAAGTTATAAATTTGGGTAAATTATACTTTTTGAACAAACTTAGAATATTTACCTTTCTTTCTACCTGATCTCTCCAGAATTTAGAAATTATCTGTGAATATTTTTGTTTTATGACAATATAGTTATTTGTATAAGTTCAATAAATATTTGCTTTTTTCATTGCAGAACAATTGGAAACACAGGTTACATTACCAACATTTTGACTGGGATGTCATATTTTCAAGTATAACCATACTGCTTTAAGGAATTAAGGCCAACTTTAAAGAGCCATTGAAGCTCTTAGAAGAACCCTCCTGAGACCTTGTTTCCACGATTCCCTTTCAAGGTTTCTAGCCTTGGGGTAAGTAAAAATGTCACTTTCTGACAGGCCAAGGAACCCCAGAATATTTTGGGGACCTCAAAAAAATTAACCCAGGTACTACAGGTAAAATCAAATGGTGAATTCATGGCTTGGCTTCCTAGCCTGGAGGGGCCTTTAAAGGTCTTATCTGAGATTCCTTATGATAAGCTTCAGCAAAGCAGATTTAAAAAGAGCCTGGATAGCTAATTACTACTCTTGTTCCACTTTATACAAATAATCAGGCCAAGTAGAATAAGACTACAACTTGTTTTACAATTAAATTAGTCTTATTATAAATATCTTTAGTAAAAATGGGGATAATTGTAAAAAGTTATAACTCAAAAGAAAACTATAGTACATCTGTCATTAGATTTTAGCCCTGTCATTTTTGAATTTAATTATCTAGACTAAATCCTGAACTTTCAGTTTTCTCCAATATTTGGCTACAACTCTCCAAACTAGCATTTCTAATTTTTCTCCCACTCTTCTGTCTTAAAAATCACTAGAAATTTAAACTACACCTTTCCTAAAGCCATGTAAGCTAAAGTTAGACAATTTGATATAAACTTCAGAGAAATGACATAATTTATTTTTAGATGGAAAGTTCACTGAAACATCTCATACAAACTACAATCCAAGAAAATCTGTCAGATTACCTTTGTTTACCTCCATTCCAACAAGATACTCTGAACACAAATCTAAAAATCTTCTCAGCTGACTGCCCTCCAGAATCAGACTAGTTTGTAGACCGCTTCAGACATTAACCTTTGTTTTTCTTTTGCTTCTATAGGAGTACTGCTTTCTAAATGTTTGTTTGCCTGTACCACATAGAAAACTAATGTGATGAAAACCCACCTACAACATCACCTCCTGGAATTAGACACAGCTGTTCAACTGAATCTGACTGTTCTCAGGACTAAAAGATTATTTCAATAGGATATGGGACACTGTACCCAAACTTGTTCTTTTTTCTGGTTACATGTTTTTTTCCCTACTTGCCAATCCCTTGTCTCAAAACCTCTAACTCAAATCTCTCCAAAGCTACCAACTTAGATTTTCATATGTAAAACTTTCTGAAAGTAACGTTTCAAAATGGGTCTGAAGGAAACTAAAAAATTTCTCCCCCAAATATTGAAGATTGTTAAGTTAAAGACACTGAAAAGGTGTTGGAACACTGTCCCAGCCTCTATTTGCCCAGTGGATAAATGTTTCCTTACTGGAGACAGTACTTGCTTATTAACCCAGAGAAGGACCCACAAACACCAGGGGAATCTGGGAACAGGTTTTACTATTTGCCCATATTTGAATGCCTTTTAAAAGACTGGAACTGCTGTCTACTATGACTAGTCACTATATAGATTTATGGTTATTTGTTAAAATGCTATTCAAGCATGGCGTCAAGCCACTGCCTTGTGAGAGAAATGCTCTTGAACTGAGGCCTCTCCCGTGTGATGAGTACAATATGTGTTAATACCCTTCTACATGTTTTTCTTTTGTTAATCTGATTTCTATACTTTCAGGAGAGTGTCTCAGCTAAGAATCCAAAAGAGAAAGAAAAAAATGTTTTCTCTCCTACAGTGTCTACTGGACATTTGGTGTGGGAAGAAAACCCTCCACACATCTGGTCACAGAAGCATTCTGTGTTGAGTGTGTGAGTAGGAGGAGAAAAACTGTTTCTTCCTTTCAGCCTGTTTTCTCTGGGATGATTCCTCACCCTTCCTCTTCTCTGCATTGCAGGGGACTGGTCATGTGTGCTGCAGTTCCTAGGCCTCTGTTTTACTGGCTTCTGGTCGGGTTCAATCAATGAAATACAGGAGGAATGAAGAAATCAGGGTATGAGTCTCCTATCCCCATGCCTCTAGTCGAATCCGACAGTGGCTGTGTCTTCTTTGTGGCTCTAGTTTCTTCTAGGTGACCTGGCCCATGTCTGGGATCTGCTAACATTGCCTCCTGCTTTGTCCCTCAAGCCTAAGGAAGGCTGTGAATGTCCACTGTCTGTAATGCCTGTGTTGCCTTTCACCCTTGTTTGGTTCTCATTTCTTCCATTATTTATGCAACTGATTTTCTCCATTTAAGTCCCCCAGTTTAAATACTTACAGTGATTTCTGTTTCCTTGGAAAACCGAATAGATTAGGACATTTTCAGGCATTCATGGAATCAGGTGGCTTATCTCTAGCATAATCCTTAGGAAGTGCCATGATGATATGTTCTAGAAAAATTAGGAAGGAATTCCAAAAAGAGGATGAACCCCGTTCAAGAGGGCAAGAGGGCACAGTGGGTCCAATCTAAGAGGGCAGTGAGGGGAAATCCAGGCAAGAGCCATGGATTTAGCCTGGAGCACAGTTTATCTTGAAATAGCAGTACAGGAGGCTCAAAAAAGGCCATTTGAAACCTACCCCAAAATAAAAGTCACGTGAGACCACAAGTCACTGTAACCCAAACTGAAACAAAATAAAATATGCAATGATTTTAACACAATTGGTAGAGTGTAAGATAACCCATTTCACCTTGATACAGGGATCACGCTCCTCTCTGTGGCCCACGGATTGGCACTGAACTTGCAAAAAGGGAAATATAATCTTAGCATTACATTTGGCTTTGCAGTAAAAAATATCTAGAGTCATATTAATGTAAATACTGCTTATTGGCTTTTAGCTCTTAAAGTCAACCTAAGTAGAAAGAGTGGAAGGCTTGGTCGTAGTTACAGCTGAGAATATAAACGTTAACAACCTTAGTACTGTAAAATGAAAGTGAAGTTGCAGAAGGTCAAGGGAGGAGAGTTGAGAGGGAGGGAATGAATATCAATATTCCCATTTTGTGAAGGGAAGAATGAACCCACTAAAGTTGATGAACAAATAGAGGACTACTACATTACTTAAAACTATTAAGGTAGCCTGTAGTGAAATTAAAAACAGTATTATAATTGCAAACATTAGGGGAATGGGAGCAGAAAATGTGCATTCAATAGATATTGCCTCTAATTGTTAGATCTTCTACAGGCTGTCTCTGGGGCAAGGAAGGTGGGAGACATGGTGAGGGAGGGAGGGCAGGGAGGGTGAGGTAGTCTATGTTTCTTTCCAGTGTAAACTTTCTTTTTTATCCTTTTCTCTCTTTCTTTCTTTTTTTGAGATAGAGTTTCACTCTTGTTGCCCAGGCTGGAGTGAAGTGGCAGGATTTTGGCTCACTGAAACCTCTGCCTCCTGGGTTCAAGTGATTCTCCTGCCTCAGCCTCCTGAGTAGCTGGGATTACAGGCATGTGCCACCATACCTGGCTAATTGTGTATCTTTAGTAGAGAGAGGGTTTCACCTCTTGGTCAGGGTGGTCTTGAACTCCTGACCTCAAGTGATCTGCCCGCCTCGGCCTCCCAAAGTGCTGGGATTACAGACGTGGGCCACTGCGCCCTGCCCAGTATTAACTTTATTTTATTCTTTAGGTTGTTAACATGTGTATCTATTACTTTAACACTTAGAATATATTTAGATGGTTTTAGAATGTATTGGAATAAATCAGAATAAAATGTTGACAGTTTGTCTCTGGAAAGTGAAATTGTATTTCCACCCTTCTTTTTGCTTTATCTTTTGTGTTATGAGTATTTATTTACTTTTTCATAGAAGCATTTGTTTATGTTGAAAAAATGAGCAACTCTTCCACTTTTCTTCATCTTGGAGAAAGTTAAGTTCAAACTCTGTATTATCAAGAGGCAAGAGTGGGTAGTGGCTATCAGTGTGGTTCAAACCTTACTAGCCATGTGATGTTGGGCAAGTTATGTAACTTTGTGGTGCTTCTGTTTCTTATCTGTACAACGTAGACATGAAATGTTGTACCTGCTGATTAATGGCTATTCTGAGGATGACACGAGGGAATCTATAGTAAATGTGCGGAATGGTGTCTGGCTTGTGGCAAACTCTCTGCAAGTGCTTACTATTTTATTGCTTTGGCTCCAGGGTAATCTTCCAAATGTCTCTTTCTGCACTTGCTTTCTGAACTGTTTGCTGTTCTTCCTACGCAGATTTTATTGTCCCACTTTTCCCTTCTCTCTCAATCTCTTCATTTCCCAATCAAATTCTTCCTTCTAGGTCTAGCTCATGTACCACTTCTCCATGTAGCTTTCCCTGATCTGCCCAGCTAGAAGTACCTTCTCTTTCTTTTACACACGATACCTTTCATCTATGCCATGAGTCTTATGGCACTTCATACTTCTGATGTGGGATACTATTTTTTCCAATTAGGCCAGATGTTCCTGGAGAATGGAGTATTTTAAATTACCTGGCAGAAAGTAAGTACCCCCAAAATGTTTTAAAATATAAATAAACAAGTTAAAGAAGAAAAGTATAAGCAATGTTGTATCTTAGTTAAAATAAAAGGCTCAGTAGTCTTTCCCTCTCTGGTAAAATTGCTATTATGCTGGTTTCTCTTGTTTCTCTCTTACAATAGTCTGGGATAAGACTTAGAAGGGGCCTTAATAATAAACCATGTTTTCCAATTACAATAAATCTTCTGTGGCTCACTGCTGGGGCTCATTAGAGTAAGTTCCTTTTGTTTATTGAACAAAGACCAGAGTTTTTGTTTTTTTTTTTTACTACAGTGCTGCCTCATTTCTTCATGACATTTGATCCAGTTCAATTGTTGCAGAAAGACCCTATTTACTAATAGCAGAATTTTTTATTGTTTCTATAGGTGGCGCTAGCTGTGCATGTTAAAGTCACAAATCAGGCTGAAAATGAACCTTGCCTAGAAATAATCGAATGTCCATTTGCTTTTCATTCTTTCTCTTAAGCTTTTTCTTCTTTGTATTTATTTACTGTTCAAAAATTTCCCTAAGCAATGTTCTGCAGATGTGGCACTCGAATAGGTCATTAAAATCAGGTCCATTAACATGGGACCATTTTTAATATCTTTGGATAATTCAGGCTTTAAAGAAAAGAAAATATTAATAATGAAAAACCTTAAATTATTTATAGTGATTTTGAATCTGTTATGCTGTAGGATTAATTTGAACAAATTATGTCTCGATCATTCCTGATTAAATGCCGAATGCTATTTATTAATATCAATGGAAGTACGCCTATTCTAGCAGTTCATATTTTATATTTCATGCCTAACCCCCCGTAGCCTTATTATACCTCTAAGTAAAATGCTGACATTTCTCCCTTCAATATTCTTTTTTTGTATTATGAGTCTGAACATTTAATGTTATTAAGTTTAAGGCAATGTTTTATGTTTGAAAAATAATTTACAGCAGAGACAAAAGGTGAGCATCTTGTGCTTTGGCCCATGAGTCCAAGGCCTAAACACACCTGGTAGTGAGCTCAATGAGAGAGAGTAAATCAGAGGCAGTGTTCTCTGCTTCTCTTTCCTTTTTTTTTTTTTTTTTTTTTTTGAGACGGAGTTTTCCTCTCATTCCCCAGGCTGGAGTGCAATGGCGTGATCTTGGCTCACTGCAACCTCTGCCTCCTGGGTTCAAGTGATTCTCCTGCCTCAGCCTCCCTGAGTAGCTGGGATTACAGGCACATACCACCATGCCCAGCTAATTTTTGTATTTTTAGTAGAGACGGGGTTTCACTATGTTGGCTAGGCTGGTCTCGAACTTCTGACCTCAAGTGATCCACCCTCCTCGGCCTCCCAGACTGTTGGGATTACAGGCGTGAGCCACTGCACCCAACCTCTGCTTCACTTTTCAAAACATATTCCCCAGGGTTCTTGACACACACACACACACACACACACACACACACGAACAACATTGTCTATGTGTAAGAAGTTGATCAGAGGAATTGCAGTGGATACATGGAGAGAAGTGCAGCCTATATAGACAGTATGGCACTGACTGTGGGGAAAGTGAATAACATTTCTAGAGGTAAGGATGTCTTCATGGGAGTGTAACCTGTGCAGTCACCTAGAGCCCTCTGCTTAGAAGAACTCTGTGCTTGATTTAATGCTCTGTTTTTGCTGTCTTGAAATTTGTAATTTTTAAAAACATTTTTGTTTTGTGCTGAGCCCTTCAAATCATGTATCTTGCCCTATTTATAGGTTTAATGGCTTTAAAAACAAGCTGCAGGGCTAAAGAATTATAATATAATATTAAAATAATAGAATTATTATTAAAAATGTTATAAAGAATTAGGCTACATTAAAGAATTGTAATATAATTATCCTATGTGACTATCTTGAAGGCTTTGAGATTGAGTGAAACAGAGATTCAATAAGAAATTCCTTGGAAATGACCCCAGCACATTGTCAGTGGGCCATGGGGCAGCTTTCCCTGTAAAGCCTCAGCGGAAGGCAGCTGAAAACTCTGCTGCCAGCCTTTGCTCACCCAGATTTCAAAACGCACAATCAGCATGCTCATTCTGACAACTTTTTGGTTATGGATTTTTGACACTTTTCCAGAAATACTCATATCACTTCCCATCGCATTCATTTCCTGTGTGGATGTTGCACAGAACATATTTTCTGATAGGTGGAGTGCATTTCCTTGCCAGGCCTGCTAAGTAAGACAATTAGCAAAGATAGAATCAAGTCACCTATATATTTAGCCTAGTACAGTGGCAACAAACCTATAATTGCATTAGTAAATAGGATGGTTTTAAAATTTGAAGCTGAAACTCATAACTACATTCTTGGCACCCTTTTGCAGAGGGAGAGAGAGAGAGAGAGGACTTTATCAGCTGTTCACATGGCTGTGTTCATCAGCAGAAAATAAATGAGTCTGTGCTTAATACAAGTTCTCCTTGCAGCGAGCTTGCACTGAAGTTTTTAAAATTAGATCTAGGGGAGAAATCTGAGCCTGCCATCATGGCTTTGCCTCCTGCTATACATTCTAGATGCCTCTCTTGGTATGTTGTACAGGGTTTGAGGGGCTTATCTATTGCAGCTATTTATATTATCATATCTATTTAATAAGACAAATTCTCTGTTACAGCCTTTATAATAAGCATTTTAACAGCAACACATGGAGACAGCATTCATATCACCATGGACTTGGCTCAGTAGATTTTCTGAGAACACTTGAATATTTAGCATGTTGGGTTTCTTGAGCCTTGTCCTTGAAAGAAACTAGAATAATATTTAGATCTAAATCCCTTTATGTAGAAGCACTTATGTTCATTCATTTATTATCCATTTGCTACTTATTCTTGGTTCTTGCTTTAGAAATAAATATAAATTTGAAGTTTGAAGATTTATACCGGGCAAAGGCTCTAAGGTTGAGGTCAGTGATAGTTGGAGTTAAAAGAGATCTTAACATTCTCTTGTGTGGCCCTTCCAGAAAAAGGAAGGAGTTTATTCAAAGTTAACAGATTAATTAGTATCCACTTTAAATATCTAGTCTCCTTTGAGGCTATTTTCAAGGAAAGAAGTCATCATGTATCTCAGAACTACCAAGCTTAGAGTAGATGGGAGCTATACAGCTTGCACACTAACCACAACATTCGAATTATTAAGACAGTGGGGAGGCAGCATTTGCTTCCTCCTGCCAGGTTGTGAGTGCCCACGAGCCAGGGCCTCTGAGAAGTAGAGCTGAGCTTTTGCTCTGAAGGGCTAATGACAAAGACTGTTTGGGATGTGATGTGGTTTGGCTGTGTTGCCACCCAAATTTCATCTTGAATTGTGGTTCCCATAATCCCCACTTGTCATGGGAGGGACCCAGTGGGAGGTCATTGAATCATGGGGGCAGTTACCCCCATGCTGTTCTGATAGTAAGTGAGTTCTCACGGCATCTGATGGGTTTTTATTTTTTTGGAGATGGAGTTTTGCTCTTGTTGCCCAGGCTGGAGTGCAGTGGTGTGATCTCGGCTCACTGCAACCTTCACCTCCCGGGTTCAAGGGATTCTTCTGCCTCAGCATCTGGAGTAGCTAGGATTACAGGCATGCTCCACCATGCCTGGCTAATTTTGTATTATTAGTAGAGACGGGTTTCTCCATGTTGGTTAGGGGGGTCTCGAACTCCCGACCTCAGGTGACCTGCCCGCCTCGGCCTCCCAAAGTGCTGGGATTACAGGTGTGAGCCACTGTGCCTGGCCTGTGTTTTTTTTTTTTTGTTTGTTTGTTTGTTTGTTTGTTTTTTTGAGGCGGATTCTTGCTCTGTCACCCAGGTTGGAGTGCAGTGGTGTGATCTCGGCTCATTGCAATCTCCGCCTCCCAGGTTCAAGCGATTCTCCTGCCTCAGCCTTCTGAGTAGCTGGACTACAGGCACCCACCACTACACCTGGCTAATTTTTTATTTTTGGTGGAGACGGGGTTTTATCATATTGGCCAGGCTGGTCTCAAACTCCTGACCTTGTGATCTGCCGATCTGATGGTTTCATAAGGGGCTTTCCTCCTTTGCTCGGCACTTCTCTCTCCTGCCACCTTGTGAAGAAGGACAGGTTTTCTTCCCCTTCTGCCATGATTGTAAGTTTCCTGAAGCCTCCACAGCCAGGTGGAACTGTGAGTCAATTAAGCCTCTTTCCTTTATAAATTACCCAGTCCTGGGTGTTTTTTCATAGCAGTGTGAGAATGAACTAATATAGGAAGAATCAGATCTCTGCATCATTTTACCAGAAATCAATTCTTTATCTTGCAATTTCTGCAGGAGATCATGGTATTTAATTATAATTTTATATAGTTTGAGGTCAGTAAAGCACTGCTAATACAATCGTTGTTTTACAACAGTTTAGGATTGAACTGAATCAACTGAAGGATAGACCAGTTAATTTCAGATGTAACATAGCAAACATTTATAACATAAAAACTGGGAGAAAAACCAGTTTGTTCCTTTGTAGATGTGTGGGGATAGTGGTGAGAATTTATGGATTAAGATTTTCTTCCTTATTTGGAGTTCCATTAATGTAAGGTAAAATGCTGTCCTTATGGTAAAGCAATTCATTTGCTATTTTTGTAGTCTCATTTAAAAAAGAACGTTTAAAATAGGTGAGCATGGTGGCACATGCCTGTATTCCAAGCCACTTGGGGCTGACACGGGAGGATCTCTTGAACCCAGGACTTTGAGGTTACAGTGAGCTAAGATCGCACTACTGTAGCAACAGTAGTAGGCAGCAGAGTGAGACCTGGGCAACAGAATGAGACCTTGTCAGTAAAAAAAGTACAAAACATTTTAAAAATTAAAAAATTTAAAATAATAAAGGCCATATGGAAATATTTGGGTAGTAATTGTCAAATAAAATGAATATTTCTATAGAAATATGCACCAGAAGTTTATTCTTCTTTTTAGGACAGTGCCCAGATCCTGTTGGATTTTTTGTTGTTGTTGTTGTTCCCTCTTCAGTTTTTTATTACAATATTGTAGGGTCAGAGGAAGCAGCTCATCATTTGGTTTAATCTTTTTCCTAGAAAGGATGCTGCCCATAGCTGGGGCTCCCAGTGAGTGACCAGGATTGTCCTAGAAACTTGTAAGAATTAAAAATGTGCTACAGAAGCAAAAACAAAACAACCTATAATTTCAGTGGTCAGAGATAAGCACTGTTAATACAATGGATATATACTTCTAGAACTTATTCTATTAATGTAGGCTAATCCCTGTTTATCTCTCTTTCTTTCATTTATCTATCTTTAAGTTCCCCCAACAAATATGTATCCATAAAGTAATTTTACTGCCTTCAGGACAGTTGTCTTTTTCATGTACACTTCTGTGCTCCTCCTGAGAGAGGGGCTTAGAACTAAACCGTCTCCTGGTCCATCCCCCACAAGTTCTGTTTTTTTTTTTTTTTTTTGGTTTGTTTGAATGTTTGCCTGCCTGGGAACTGCCAGCCGCGCCCATCCAAATCTGCAAATCTTCCTCTAGACTTTGGGAGACAGAAAAGTAGCTCCTACTTCAAGAGGTTAGAATCCTCAGATGTGGCACTTTCAAGGATAAGGGTTGTTTACCTGAGTGACAAGAATATCTGGAGGAGAGCTCATCACTAGTCGGTGTGTAGTTGCTGTGACTCCGTCTGTCCTGGCAATTTCTAATCTGGTCCTGCCTGTGAATTGCAGAGTGCTCCACGGTGCTCTCCAGCACCCGGTGAAGAAAAGCCTGTGATGGGATTGCAGTTCGTTCTGTCTTGCTATGATTGCTTGTCTGTTCCTGTGGCTTCTAGTGGCTCTTTTCCTTGCTGGAGTAAGAAGTTTCCTTTTTTGCTACTTCAACTTGCTATTTCTTAAAAAATAAATAAATAGAGGTCATCCTTTACTTCTACAAGCAAGAAATAGAGGAGAGAGAGCTCAGGAGATTGAGAAATAGAGAATTTCCCTTAACATTCATTACTTTTATTTCAGAACTTTCAGTCACCTCTGGGTCCATCTATCTGTACTCTCTTTTTTTCTGCCGTCTCTTCTAAAGAAGTATTAGCTTATACAGGTTTCAGGAAAGAACTTGGGAATCCAAAAGTCAATAGAATTCAAAGAATTGTCAACATACTTATGTACAATAACTAATCTCAATCAACCTCAAATGAACAGGGCTAAAACTTGTCTATAAAGAAAAGCTATTTCAACTGTACGCCAAATTATAAGTCTATGAGTCATTTTATTTGCCATCTTCACAGATACCATGTTATTAAAGTCATTCACCTACTGGGAATATTTTTGAAAAAATTTATTCTCTCATGGGAAATTACAAAAAATTTAGAATCGCACATTTTAACTACTGAATATTAATGCAACCTTTCCTAACTACTAGTAGAAGAATCAAATCCCTGTTGCAATTAAGGAGTTGGACCAGCCTCTTTCACATGCACAAGTAATTTCTTCACTATGGTATTCATTTTTACTTCAGGATTTAGACAGGATTGTAATGGGACCAATGCAAGCAGAACTATGTACTTTGTAAATGTGCATAAATGTGCCCATCTTTGGCTTTATGAGAATTGATTGTAGTGTTTACATTTGAGATGAATGAGTTCAGAGTCCTTCATTCCATTTGTGACATATACCATTATACGGTGTTATTTTCTGTTAAAAGATTCAGTTAAGCTGATGGTAAAATTGAGTTGACTACCTTGACTTAGCTATGGCATGTCAAACGTCATAACTTGGGAGCCCAATGAGTGGATAGGGATTATACTGATTCTATTAAGACCAGTGATTTTGGAATCAGGAAACTTGGATTTTAGTCCTGTGTCTATTTTTTAAAGTTTTTTTTAGGGGTGGGTGGGCAATCTTTCCTTTATTTTTTAATTTTTTATTTTTTTGGAGACAGAGTCTTGCTCTATCCCCCAGGCTGGAGTGCAGTGGCATGATCTTGGCTCACTGCAATTTTCACCTCCTGGTTCAAGCGATCCTCATGCCTCAGCCTCCTGAGTAGCTAGGATTACAGGCACCTGCCACCACGCCCAGCTGATTTTTGTATTTTCAGTAGAGATGGAGTTTCGCCGTGTTGGTCTCAAACTGCTGACCAGGTGATCCACCCGCCTCAGCCTCCCAAAGTGCTGGGATTACAGGCATGAGCCACTGCACCCAGCCCCTTTATTCTTTTTTTTTTTTTGCCTTTATTATTATTTCTAATTGTTACATATAATTGTATACACTTATGGGGGACAGCATGATATTTCTATACGTTATACTATGTGTTATGATCAAATCAGGGCAATTAGCATATCATCATATGTCTATTAACAAAATTAGACAGTTGTGTTTGGGCCGTGTGTGTGTGTGTGTGTGTGTGCGTGCGTGCACAGATGTGTGTGTGTGTTTATTAAAAAAAGATAAAAGTTTCTATGTTCTGAATGTTAGTGTGCCCCCCAGATTCATATGTTGGAACCTAATACCCAATGTGATAGTATTGAAAGCTGGCACATTTTGGGAAGTGATTAAGTTATGAGGGCTCAGCCCTTATGAGTGGGATTAGTACCCTTACAAAAGAGGCTGAAGGGAGCTGCTTTCCACCTTTCACCCTTCGAGGACACAGCACCAAGGTGCCATCTTTGAGGCAGAGATCTGGCCCTCACCAGACGCTGGATCTGCTGGTGTCATGATCTTGGATTTCATGGCCCCCAGAATTGTAAGTACTAAATTCCTGTTGTTCATAAATTACCCAGTATAATGTATTTTGTTATAACAGCAGAAACAGAGTAAGACACAAGGTAAGAAGTTTAACATAGCTAAAACATTGCAACTGTGAGCAAGGGATAGAAGATAGCACTGGACAAGTAGATCAGATCATGAAGGATATTATATGTTATGCTAAGGAAATTGGATTTGATTCTATAGGTATTGGGGACACTAATTTTTAGAAATGTCTTAGTTTGAAATAACTTTAGACTTAGACTTACATAAGAGATGCAAAAATGTATAGAATCCCTATTAGTATACTATCTACCCAGCTTCCTCTAATTTCAACATTATACATAACCACATTATAATGAACAAAACAAAAAAATTAACATTGGTATAATACCTAAATACCTAATAACTAAACTACAGACTTTATTCAGATTCTCACCAGTTTTCCCACTAAGGTTCTTTTTCTCTTCCAGGATCGAAGCCAGAATATCAGATTGAATTTAGTTGTCAGGTCTCCTTACTATTCTCTAATCTGTGACAGTTTTTCAGCCCTTTTATGGCTTTCTTCACCTTCAAATGTTTGAAAAGTACTGTTCAGATATGTTGTAGCATGTCCTTCAATTTGGGTTTGTCTGAAGTTTTCTCATGATTAGATTGAGGTTATAATTTATGTTAGTCTGTACTTGTGTTACTATAAAGGAATACCTGACACTGGGTAATTTATAACAAAAAGAGGTTAAATTGGCTCACAGTTCTGCAGGCTGTACAGCAAGCATGTTTTTTGGTGAGGCCTTAGGAAGCTTTTACTCAGGTGGAAGGTGAAACTGGAGCTTGCATGTCACATGGCAAAGCAGGAGCAAGAGAGAAAGAGTGAGGCGGGAGGTGTGACACACTTTTAAATGACCAGATCGTGTAAGAACTCACTATCATGCAGACAGCACCAAGCTATAGAGTCCTATGGGAAGTAACACAGAGACTGTGTGTATAGACAATACTATCAGTGGGTTTGAAGGAACTGAGAAAGAGATAAGAAGGTAGGACGGAAGAAGGCCCAAGTTAGGAGGTCCTTATTACATCCTCTCCCCTCATCATGCTCATAAACTATGGTTGTAAGTATATTATTTGGTAAGTATGTGTCTTAGTCTGTTTTATGCTGCTATTAAAAAACACCACAGACAGGGTAATTTATTTTTAAAAAATTATTTCTTACAGTTCTGGAGGCTGGGAAGTTCAATTCAAAGGGCTGCATCTGGAGAGGGCCTTTGTGACGCCATCCCATGGTGGAAGGTAAAAGGGCAAGAGAGCAAGAGACAGCCCAGTTGGCTTTGATATCAACACACTCTCGAGATAAACACACTCCAGATGTTAATCCATTCATGAAGGCTCTACCCACATTGCCTAATCAACTCTTAATGGTCTCACTTCTTTATACAATCACAATGGCAATTAAATTTCAACATGAGTTTTGGAGGGGACATTCAAACCATAGCAGTAAGTAAGTATAGTATTTATTCTTTATCATTAGCCTAGATAATTCCCCTTATTTCTCTAAGTGCTTTATATTAAAACATGCACAATGTTATCTGATGGTATTCTACATAATTTGTCATTATGTTGTCAAAGAATGTGCTTCACCTGGTTGGCACAGAATCACCTACAGGCGTTTTATCTCAATGCTGTTATAGCTCAATTTAGCTTGTTTGGATTGAGTATTTGGAGAAGATCTCAGTGTGCTCGGTAGATGGGTCAATTTGCTTTGCTTGATCAGGCTCCCAAGTGCCCCTCAGACCCCAGCCTTACAAATGCCTCATTATCAGCCGAATGGAGAGCAAAGTGAAAGGAGAGAAGATAGCTCAGCTCCAATCTATCCCCACGAGGGGATAATAATTCAAAACACATGACCTGCTCATGCAGGAGCAAGAGTGTTATCTCTGTATAACATTACTCAACATGGAGGTCACATTTTCCTTAGTAAACAAAATTACTTCCTTTATTCTGTCGGGAAAGAAAAAAATATTTGCCTCTAGAACATCCTTTGAGCATGAGAAATTAAGCCTGGAGTATAATTCATTTGAGCTAAAAGTACAAGAGATTCTGGAGGCTGAATTTGGGCTTGTAACTGTTTATTTACATTTATAATGGACATCTTTTTACTGTGAAAACAACGTAATAATATTACAGAATGTTAAAAAAAGGAAAGAAAACCACTCCTAATCCCATTAACACAGTTACTATCCTTTTTTTTTTCCTGGTTTCTTTCTATATGCATCCATATTTTTACATAATTATAATTGTATGGAATATACAGTTGCATCCTTGGCTGTTTCACTGACTCATGAGCATTATTCTGAGTTGCAATGTAGTCTTTATAATTATTCTTTTTATGACTATATAATATTCCATGGAATGGATGTGTCCTCAGTTAATTAAGCACTCCTCCACTGTAGAACATTTAGTTTGCTTCTAATTCATCACTACCATAAATAAAGCCATATTGAAAAATGTCTGCTGTATTTTTTTCACCTATATTTTGTATTATTCTCAAGATGTATTTCGAAAGCAAAGTTACTGAGTCACAGAGGATGAACATTTAAGCTCTATCATCTATCTATCTATCTATCTATCTATCTATCTATCTATCTATCTGTTATATTGCCTTTTAAAGAGTTTACTGATTATGATGTCACCAGTTAAGGTTTGCTTAGTGAATGTGAGCTAGGAGTTTGGCAGGACTGGTTTCACCAGATAGGGGTCACAAAGACCCCACTGATAAAACAGGAGGTGGTAAAGAAGCCAGCCAAGTCCAGTCTCAAGCCTGTAATCCCAGTAATTTGGGAGGCCGAGGAGGGCGGATGGCTTGAGGTCAGGAGTTCAAGACCAGCCTGGCCAACATGGTGAAACCCTGTGTCTACCAAAAAATACAAAAATTAGCCAGGCATGGTGGCATGCGCCTATAGTCCTAGCTACTTGGGAGACTGAGGTGGGAGAATCGCTTGAACCCAGGAGGCAGAGGTTGCAGTGAACTAAGATCATGCTACTGCACTTCAGCCTGGGAGACAGAGTGAGACCCTGTCTCAAAAAAAAAAAAAGGCCAGCCAAAACGAAGATGGCAACAAAAGTGACCTCTTGTTGTCCTCACTGCTCATTTTACATGAATTATGATGTATTAGCATACTAAAGGAAATTCCCACCAGCAACATAACGATTTACAAGTGCCATGGCAACATCCAGAAGTGACCCTATATGGTTTGAAATGGAGATAAACCCTCAGTTCTGGGAATTCCCTACTTCTTTCCTAAAAGACTCATGAATAATCCACCCCCTGTTTAGCATATGATCAAGAAATAACAATAAAAATAGCCAACCAGCAGCCCCCAGGCTGCTCTGCCTGTGGAGTAGCCACCCTTTTATTTCTTTTTTTTCTTTGAGACAGCATCTCACTCCGTTGCCCTGGCTAGAGTGCAGTGGCGTGATCTCGGCTCACTGCAACCTCTGCCTCCCGGGTTCAAGCGATTCTCCTGCCTCAGCCTCCTGAGTAGCTGGGACTACAGGCACGCGCCACCACGTCTGGGTAATTTTTGTATTTATAGTAGAAATGGGGTTTCACCATATTGGCCAGGCTGGTCTCGAACTCCTGACCTCTTGATCCACCCACCTCGGCCTCCCAAAGCGCTGGGATTATAGGCGTGAGCCACTGTCCCCGGCTATTTCTTTACTTTCTTAATAAACTTGCTTTTACTTTACTGTATTGGCTGGTTCATTAATTCCTTCCTGCATGAAGCCAAGAATCCCCATGGCCTCACAGGCTGAACCCCAGTTTTGAGGTGTATGCACCCTGTGACAGATGGGGAATCCAAAAAGCCAGAGCAGGGTCAAGTGGGATGGGTCTACTCATGTGGGAAGAGGTGGAAGGGCACTGTGAGTTCTTTCCAGGGATTTGCTGAAAACCAAACTTAGTGAAAATGAAATTCTGTTGTGAAATTCAAGCCAGAAGTGGACTTCCATGTAGAGGAACAAATGGAAATCGGAAGTCATAAAATGGGTCAAAAGTGTTTTTTTTTTGAGATGGACTCTTGCTCTCTCACCAGGCTGGAGTGCAGTGGCGCGATCTCAGCTCACTGCAACTTCAGCCTCCCGGGTTCAAGCAATTCTCCTGCCTCAGCCTCCCGAGTAGCTGTGACTACAGGCGCGTGCCACCATGCCTGGCTAATTTTTGTATTTTTAGTAGAGACAGGCTTTCACTGTGTTGGCCAGGATGGCTTCGATCTCTGGGTCAAAAGTCTTATCGACTCTTAAAAGATTAAAGAGACAATGGGGATGGAGAAGCCAAAAGGGGTGTGAAGTACTAGGCAATTTCAGCCAGAAGTTTTGAAGTGTGAATTGGTTACAGGCTGGGCATGTATGGAACTGACACACTGGAGTATTTCAGATATGCACAATAACACTGGAGTTGGCAAAAATTAAAACTTATTTAGTGTTCACTCTCTGCTGGATACTGTCTTAAGCTTTTCATGGATTCTTTCATTTAATCTTTACAACATTCACAGGTGCTACTATTATTCCCATTTTCCAGTGAGAACACCAAAGCATAGAGATGAGTGGCCAAGTGACTTTCCTAAGGTGACACAGTGGTCAGCTGTGGAGCTGATTCAAATCCAGGCCATCTGGCACCTGGCTTCTGCTCCACTCTGCTCTCTGCTCTTCTGGAGTTTCTTATTTTGTGAATGTAGTGTGGGTAAAAAATACATCATTCTTCTTTTAATTTTTATTTCTTTGGTTTCTAGTGTTGTTTAATATTTGAGTAAGACATTTTTAACATAAGTTTGGGACATGGATGATGGGATCATTTACACGTTTGAAAAATGTACCCATGGACAAGGAAGTGAACATATTCTATATAATAACATATTGATATTGAGACTATGCAAAACTGAGTAAAGACATCCAATTAAAAATTATTATTATTATTATTTTAGATACAGGGTCTTGCTCTGTCACTCAGGCCAGGGTGCAGTGACACAGTCATAGCTCACTGCAGCCTCAAACTCTGAGGCTCAAGTTATCCTTCTGCCTCAGACTTCTGAGTAGCTGGGACTACACCACAATGCCCAGTGGATTAAAAAGTTTTATTTGAAGAGATGGGGTCTCACTATGTTGCCCAGGCTGGTCTTGATTTCAAGGCCTCAGGTGATCCTCCTGCCTCAGCCTCCCGAAGTGTTGGGATTACAGGTGTGAGCCACTGTGCCTGGTCTCAATTTTCAAATTCAAGAATGTTTGCCTGACACTGATACTTCCTAGATTATGGCTATATATTTATTGTAAATATTCCATCTTTGAAATAAAGGGGAACACAGTGATGGTGTATTATTTCAATGTGTCAGGAGCCATATCTCATTGTGCCTGGAACCAGATCTCTTCAAATGTAATCATTATAGTTAAAAAATTGTCTTTGGGGTAGAGTGAGCTAGGAATGAAATCAGGCTCTTCTAGAGGAAGTTTGTGGATGTTCTGGGAAGAAACGCCACCCCCAGCCTCCTGGGTTGTCATGCTCCTACTCCTATTTCCCAATAGAAGTTCTGAGGAAGATGCTTCACTGGCTTGGAGAATCTTTGGTTTTGAAATGCCTTATACATTTATTTTTTCTTTTTAATCAAAAGCCTTTCTTTATGTAACATTGTAATTAGGTTAACGCTGAAAGGACTTCTGGTTTCAGCTTCTATATGTGAAGAAATTGGAAGTTGTCACTTCCATTTTTACAACCATAAAAACCTAGTCAAATTGAAAACTAATGACTTTTCTTGGATTGTTGTGGAATGAGGTTGCAGGGCAAACCACCAACCTGAAATCTGGGGAGACAGGCCCCTCCAGAGAGACACAGTTAACAGCTACCTACCTAAGATGGAAGCTTCTGGAGTCATAAACTATAGCACTTTGGTGTTATGTTGGGAAATTGCTGGAGGTTGAGTGTGGATTAGCATGAGGGTGAGTAACTCCTGGGGAGTGCAGTCTTAGGGTGACTGCCACAATTCCATGGGTTTTTAGCTTCAAGAACCTTACTAGGTTCTCATGATGAATATCAGAAAAATCTTTTTGTAACTCTGGCAAGGAGAGAGTAATCATTGTGAAATATGCACATAGTCTTCATAATGAATACCTACTCTCCAGGGATAAAAATTTTGCCAGGGCATTGTTGCACTCAGAAGAGACAGATTCCTTTTCCTCCAACCCTCTCTAGCCTTCCTGTCTCACCGGACAGGGGAAAAACATAGACAACAGATGTGAGGGCTTTAAGAAAATAGACTATAAATTACACAGCCAAGGAAGGCAGGGAGAAAAAAAGCTATATTGTGATGAAACTCTTGTGAAGGTCCCAGCACTGAGTCACAGGTCCACTAAAATATTGAGATTTAATCAGACTATAGAACACTTCTTCCATTCATCTTACCACCACACCAACAGGGCTCCAGTATAATAACAGCAGATTGCAGCCAAAAAACTGCAAGGTATATACTCTATCTAAGGAGGAGTACTTAGGGAAGCCTAAAGTCAAGAGGGGAGACACTAATAAGGACACTTGGGGGAATTTGAAGCCTCTGGCGTAGCTGCAGCAAACATTAAAGATAGCCTAACTCCTACCCAGATGACCACAAATCTTCACACTAAAAACGTATTTAACCCTTATTACCTGATACAACACATCTGGGCTTTGACATAAAATTACAAGGCATACTAAAAGTCAAGAAAAACTTCTAGAGATAAAATACTACCATCAGAATCAGATTCAAACATGACACAAATTTTGGAATTATCAGGCAGGAAATTTAAAATAATTATAATTAATGAGCTAAGGGCTCTGATGTAAAATGAGCTAAGGGCTCTAGACAACATGCAAGAACAGATGAGTAATATATGCAGAGTTGGAGACTCTAAGAAAGAATAAAAAGGAAATACCAGAAATAAAAACAACTGTAACAGAATGAAGAATGCCTCTGATGGGCTCATAAGCAGATTGGATACATCCAAAAAAGAGTCAGTGAGCCTAAGGCTTGTCCATAGGCACTTCCCAAACTGAGATGCAAACAGGAAAAAAAATAAAAATCAACAAACGACAGAACAGAACAGTTAGAATTGAGGGACAATTTCATAAGGTGTAACTTATGTGTAATTTGAATATTGGAAGAATAAAGAGAACAGAACAGAAAAATATTTGAAGTAATAATGACTGAGAACTTTCCAAAATAAGTGACAGACTCCAAACCACAGATTCAGGAAGCTTAGGGAACACCAAACAGGTTAAATGACCAAAAACCACTTACCTCAGCATATCATATTTATATTGCAGATAACCAAAGATGAAGAGAAAGTCTCAAAGAAGCTGGGTAGGTAAAGGTGGAGGACCACTTACCACAGAAAAGCAAGGATAAGAATTACACCAAACTTCTTTTTTTTTTTTGAGATGGAGTCTCACACTCTTGCCCAGGCTGGAGTGCAGTGGCATGATCTTGGCTCACTGCAACCTCTGCCTCCTGGGTTCTAGCAATTCTCCTGCCTCAGCCTCCCGAGTAGCTGAGACTACAGGTGCCCGCCACCATGACTGGCTAATATTTGTATTTTTAGTAGAGACAGGGTTTCACTATGTTGGCCAGGCTGGTCTCGAACTCCTGATCTCGTGATCTGTCTACCTCAGCCTCCCAAAGTGCTGGGATTACAGAAGTGAGCCACTGCACCCGGCCATCAAACTTCTAATTAGAAATCATGCAAGTAAGAAGAGAATGGAATGAAATATTTGAAGTGTTGATTGAAAAATCTCACTAACCTAGAATTTTATTTTTATTTTTTTCCAAGCCAGACTGTATCCAGCTTTATTAAAGATACTTTCCACAAACAATCATGGTATTTCAGGCAGGACATGGGCAGAGAGTTGTTAACAGTATAAAACAATGTTCAAACTCCCTTATTCAATGGACTACTGAAATCAAAAAACCACCGTTAAACCCAATGAAGTCTTCATCTGATGCTCTGAACGGGGAAAGTTTAGAGTAAGGGTTGACCTGTCACATATAGCATGTTGTTTAACAACTTTTCATGAGCCAACCCGGACTTTCAGGAAGTGAAATGAAAATATCAGAAGTGATCTGAAGATCCACAATCTAGAAAAGGAACCATTGCTCTTTTGAGGGGTGCCATCTCACTGTATCACTGGAAAGTCCAGATTGCCTGACACACTGGTAACCAATTGTTGGGGGTCAGGTCCCAACAGATGTCTGGGCTTCAGGGAGTTAAGTCTATGCTGAAAGGTGGAAAGGGAGAAGAGGACATAAAAATGAATTTGTTTTTCCCTCCCACAAGGCTTTTGTGCGAAGATGGCCATGTGTGTCAAAGTCAGGGAATCCTTCCTCCTGGGAGCCAAGAGGAAGTCTCTCAAAACTAGAAGGGAAGGGTGTTTTCCTCACATCAATCCAGCTTCGGAGACATTCTATGAGTGACATATGCCTCTTCCCCCAAAAATAGTAATGAAGTGTTCTGTGTGCTAACAACATAGCTTAAAAAAAAAAGTAAAACAAAATTCTGCATTTTTATAAAACTTGATAAAAATAGTATTTCAAATTGTACAGTCACCAGAAGTACACAGTTATAAAAAACGCACACATTTCACTTGGCATCTCCAGCACCTTCAGCTTTCTGTGCCTAGTCTCTTTTGGCATCCCCATTTTCTGCTGGGTTATTCCCCTCCTTGCCAGCATCAGCTTTTCTTTTCTTTTTTTTTGAGACAGAGTCTTGCTCTGTTGCCCAAGCTGGAGTGCAGTGGTGCCATCTCGGCTAACTGCAACCTCTGCCTTCCAGGTTCAAGTGATTCTCCTGCCTCAGCCTCCCGAGTTGCTGGGATTACAGGCATGCACCACCATGCCCAATTAATTTGTGTATTTTTCAGTAGAGGCGGAGTTTCATCATGTTGGCCAGGCTGGTCTCGAACTCCTGACCTCAAGTGATCCGCCGGCCTCGGCCTCCCAACATGCTGGGGTTACAGGCGTAAGCCACCGCGCCTGGCTCCCTTTTTCCCTTTGGGTACCTTCTCTCCCTTCTTTGCAGGGGCATTTTTAGGCTTGGGCTCTGGCTTTGGAGGAGCAGGTTTGGCAGACAGCCTCATGGATCTTCTCTGTGGTTTGTCCTTCACCTTGGCTTTATCTCCTTTAGCATCACCTTCAGCCTTTCTCTTGGGCACGGTGGCGGCGACAGCGGTGGGACGTAGACGCTGGGGCAGGACGCAGCAGGCTTTGGTCAGATCAGTGGTTGTTCTCGCCTCTTCTCACACTGCCCCTAGAATTTTATATTCAGCAAAATTATTCTTCTAAAATGAAGAAGAAATAATTTCTCAGGCCAATAAAAACTGAAAAGAAATTTTACCACCAGATACTCCTTGCAAGAAATGTTACAAGAAGTTTTCAGGCAGAAGGAAAATGATACAGGTGAGAAACTTGGATCTATATAAAGAATGGAAGAGTGTTGGTAAAGGAATAAACAAAGGTAAGATAAAATAATTTATTTTCTTATTCTTAATTGATCTAAAAGAGAACTGTTTGAAGTAATAATAGTAACAGTGTATTGGGTGATGATTAGCATGTAGATAATTAAAATGAATGAATGCAATGTCACAAGGGGCTAGAGAGAAATAGGGACCAGGTGCTTGTTATCAGGTGCCTGCCCTACACGTGAAGAGTTATGATGTTATTTGAGAATAGATTTGGATTAGTTAAGAACATATATATGATATACTTTAGAGGTAGAAAATTTTTAAAGAAGTATAATGGGTACACTAGGAAGATAAAATTCAATCATATCAAATACTCAAAACCAGAGAAGGAAGGAAGGAAAAGGAGGGCAAAAAAAAAAAAAAGAAAGAACAGCTGGGTGTGGTGGCATGCAGTTTTAGTCCCAGCTACTTAGGTGACTGAGGTGGGAGAATCATTAGAGCCCAGGAGTTTGAGACTAACCTGGGTAACACAGTGAGACACCATCACCTTTTTTTTTTTTTTTTTTTAAAAGAAAGAACAAATGCAACCAATAGATAACAGTGGCAAACATGGTAGATACTAACCTAACTCTATTAATAATCACCTTATATATAGGTGGTTTCAATACACTGATAGGAAGACCGATTTTCAGACTGGAGAGTGAATTGAAAAAATAAGACTCAACTGTATGTTGTCTACAGGTATTCCACTTCAAATACAAAGACCCAGGTTAAAAGTCCAAGTAAACATATGGAGATTAATATTGAAAGGTCTTTGTGAACGTTTGCAAAAGGTGGGGGGACATATGTCAGAAGGCAGATAAGTCCAGCCTAGATGATTTAACATTTTTGTGTAGCGGGGCAGGAATCCAGAGGGCAATTTGTTCTCACGCTGATGACTGGAAACTGTCATTTCTTATAGTGGAGGTTTTACTGGTTTCAGTGTTGCTAGAGCAGCGGCTCTCAAGATGGTCCGTGGGCCAGCAGTATTTGCATCACCTGGGAACTTGTTAGAAATGTAGATTCTTGGGCTCCAACCCAGGCCTACTAAAGTGGAAGCTCTGGGGGTGGGGCCCACAATCTGTGTTTACTAAGCCTTCCAGGTGACTCTGATGCACACTCAGGCGTGAAAACCTCTGCTGTAGAGCCTGCTTATGTGAGTGTGGTCATGCACCACATTCTGGGCATTTTCAAGAACAGGTATTCATTCTCAGACATATGCTCCCTGCTACTGCTTCCTATGTAGGGATGCATTCATTTTCCTAGTCAAACTGGAACAATGTCATATTTGTCTGAAAATCCCTTAAACTTTGCTTCCCAAGGGTCGGTTCAAGACAAGAAGCATCTGTATCTCCTGCGGGCTTGTAAAGAAGGCAGAATCGTGGGCCCATCCCAGATCTACTTAAGCAGAATCTTCATTTTTAACATGATTCTGTAAGTTTATTGTAATCTAATTAAGCAATTAGGTAGTGAAAATGCTCATTAAGAAGAACAAGCATTGAAAATTGAGTAAAGAAAATAAAACAACCACATTTATTGTCATAAAAGGGGTTCTGGACTGGGGTTTAGGACCACTGGGGCAAAGCTGAAGGGTCTAAGATGCCTCCTGAAAAAGAAAGCCAAAGGAAGTTTCCTTATAAAAGATGACAACAAAGAAGCCTTCAACCAGCCATAGCCAAGAGGATGTGATTGGGAGGGCTTTGAAGTGTTTGTCACTCCATTGTGTCTGAGTCTTTCTAAAAATTATTTTATTTCTAAAAATTTCATTATTATTATTTCAGAGCAGAGTCTCACTCTGTCACCTAGGCTGGAGTGCAGTGGTGTAATCATAGCTCACTGCAGCCTCAAGTTCCTGGGCTCAACTAAGCCTCCTGCCTCAGCCTCCTGAGTAGTTGGGACTACGGGTGTGCACCACCACACGTGGCCAATTTTTCTATAGAAACAGGGTCTCACTATGTTGCCTAAGCTAATCTTGAACTCTTGGCCTCAAGCAATCCTCCTGCCTTGGCCTCCCAAAATGTTGGGACACAGGCATGAGCCACTTTGCCTTGACTGTGTCCAATTCTTTACTCCTTGGATTTCATACAATAATTGAGTGTCCCTTGGAGAAGGGGTGTGCTGTAGATAAAACCTGGCAAGGCTGTTTCTCTAAGACATGAGGGCATCAATCATACGGCTTTGACACTTCTGCAGCAGAGCATAAGATGAAGGAAGGGAGACTGCTGTGCAGTGTTGATATCTTGGGGGTTCCAGGTTTCAGTTGTAGTAGGAGAAGGCCACATCCTGGCAACATCTGGCAGGGAATAGAGAAACAATAGCAGCACTCAGATGAAGCTGACATGTTCATAAATACACCTGAGATATACCTGGGGACTCCAAAAAACACTTAAAGGGCCCTTCAGGGGCATGACCCAATGAAAAATGAGTCATTTCTGCTAATCTCACCACATGAGCTCCCATAGGCTATGATGGGCTGGACAAAGTCCTATTCACTTTCAAAGACAGTTTTGTGCCTCTCTCATTTGGATCATTCCTTCTACTAGCTCTTTGTTTAGCCTGCAGAAGCATTTAGAACCCACACAAGAAAAAGCCTAGGGAGCAATATTATGTAGGAGAGTTTCCTTTGCCCCATGGTTTGATCTGTTTCTCTGCTTGATGTTCTTTATTTTGGGAAATGAGTGGCCTTAACATCCCCTTGAAATAGATAATGCAGGTCAGCATATTTGTTAAGTTTTTTTGTACCTTCCAGGCCTTGTCCTCCTTGAATAATACAGTCTGAAATCAGTTGAAGTCCAAACTACCATATTCTCAGCTTTAATCTCATACCTTACAAGTTTCCCCCTAAGAATACTGTGTTTGCTTTCCAGAACTTTGGTTGTGTATTTTATTTCCTCTATGGAAAGATCCGGTAAAGTTTAAATTACAGTTAATTGATAGAGGCCAAGGAGGCAGATAGAAAGATTTAATTAGTTTCCAAGCAAAGTAATGTGTATTAATCTGACTTTCTACACTAGAGACTGCATATCTTAACTTAAGGTGTACACAAAATGTTCTGTTTAAACATCCAGGGTTTGAGTCATTTTCCTAGCTTATTTTCTGTCTAGACAGAGAAGAGAATCAAATCCCTGTTTAAATTATAAAATTGTTCTGTGATTAGATATCATGCCTCTCTCCTGAGGCATGCACGGAACTTCATAAATAGTTAACACCTGTTAACGCTTGATTATTCGGAGAGCAGATGCTGTTGGTGTCCCCTGCTACAGGCCCTCAGTCCTCCTCTGCTTTTGGCTGTAGTGTGGTGGGAGCTTTCAGGCAGACCACCTGCCACCACAAGCACTCATGGATCTCAGCTCCTTCTGCCTTAAGTATTTATTCAGTGTGCAAGGAGCTCACTCAGCCCACATGCTCTAGCCTGGAAGTGTCAGGGAGTTGAGGCCTCCACCATAATCAACAACCACTGGGACAGGTGTCCATGGATAAAGGCCCTAGCCCCAGCCCTCACCCTCTCAATGATTTTGAGACCAATGGTTTGTTTTTTTTTTTGAGACAGGGTCTTGCAGTGTCACCCAGGCTGGAGTGCTGCAGTACAATTTCAGCTCACCTCTGCCTCCCAGGCTCAGGTGATCCTACCACCTCACCCTCCTGAGTAGCTGGGACTACAGGTGTGTGCCACCATGCCTGGCTAAATTTGAGACAGAGTTTCTTCACGTTCATGTTGCCCAGGCTGGTCTTCAACTCCTGGGCTCAAGCAATCTGCCTGCCTCGGCCTCTGAAAGTGCTGGGAATATAGAAGTCAGCCACCACACCCAGCCCCTGGACCGATGATTCTGAGCTGCATTTCTGCCTGGCTCCCCTAATAGGACTGAATCTAATCTCTCATGACAGTCACCAGCTAATCAAGCACCTTCATCGGTTCTCCCTCCTTCCCTATCTCACTCCTCTCTTTTTTCTCTCTCTGGCTTCCTGGGATCACATCTCAAATAAACCACCTGACCCATGTGTACGGTAGACACATGTGTATGGTAGATGCACCTGAGAGGGATAACTTAAGTATACCCTGAGAATGGCAGACACACCTGAATGTGTGTTGGGAGTTCCAAGTGTTGCCAACTCGGCCATTCATTCCTTATATATGAGGAACATCTGAGCTGCTGGCCCATCCCCTCCTGAGGAACGGGGGCCATACAGGGGACTGAGGCCCTTTGTTTTTGGTTAAATGAATGTTGCCAGGTGGAGGTTGTTAGGGGGAAGAGTGTTAAGTGAAAATTCTATATAAACTGCTCACTTTCCACAGGCAGCAGCCACTCTCCCGTTCAGCTTGCAGCCCCTGGACTGCCCTGTGTGTAAGTTCCTCTCAATAAACCCTGTGTCTCTTTTGCTGGCTTTTGATCTTCTCCTCAGCCTCTCAAACTTGGTGCTGCCCCTAGTGGAGTTAGCAGGGGTCTGGCATAACACCTTGTCCTTGACTCAGGTTCCACTTCTGGGGAACTTAAATGAAGAAGAGCTGACTAATTTGCAGGGATATAGGCATCTCTAACATAAGCTTATGTTTGATTAGTACTTGCCCGTAACTATTTGTTATCCAAGCAGTACCTTTGAGAGCCCACCATGTGCTAGGCAAAAACTTTAGGACTGAACAGAACAAAGAATCCCTGCCCTAATGAACCTTCCACATACCTCTTGTATCTCAAAATAACCATATGACTTAGATGTTTTTTACCCCCATTTCATGTATAACTAATGTGATTGAAGATTTCTGGCTCTTTGGGAATATAAACATAAAACAATTTTGTTTTTCCAAACACTGCTACATTTTCTCTGTGCTAAGAGTGTCTTCAGATTTCTACCCAGTGTTATGTTTCCAGCCACTTTTAGTGATGAAACAATCTCATTCCAGTTTTGTGACTCACTCCCATGCATTTTAAAACTCTAGCCTTATGATCAGTTCTAGTTTCCTCCTCTTAGTCTTGGGTGTATATTGGTAACATCTGCAGAGCTTTACAAGTCCTGACACTTGGGCCCTCCTGCCAGAGATGCTGGGGTTTAAGGCTTCAGGTGACTCTAATGTGATCCAAGATTGAGAGCCCTGCTCAAGGGGTCTGGAGGAGCAAGTGGGGAAGAGATGGCTTTCACTTGTCTTTCTCCGACCCTGTTCCTCTGGTTGCTTCCCTAATACTGGAGCTCATTTCTCTCCTTGACACTGGTCACCACCATGGATTTTGCCTGTTGTTCTCTGACTCAGAGGGATGGGCAGTGTCCAACAGGCCCACTGATGTCTAGCAGTGCCTCTGGGAGGGTGCTTGTCTGACTTTCCTGCCCTTGAGCTAACCTAAAACTAAACTGTGGCTTCCAGTTTTATCCAACATCCTTGAGAGCTCTAAGCTCAACCAGTCTCCATAGCCTAAACCTGGGGTTTGTGGACATGGCCAAGCCTATTCTCTGTATCTCTTGGGGCTCAAACTCTAGAGCCCATTCCCAGAACCCTTTTCTGCCTTTTTATCCTACTAGCAGTCCCAGCGTTCAGGAAAACACCAAGGTCAGTGATGTAAATCTCCCCCTTGTGGGCTTCTTCACCTTGCGGGCTTTGTGGGGAACTCTCCTGGGGCCTCCCTCTCTTCCAGGTTGGCTAAGGAAAAGTATGTCTGTCACCGTAAGCATTCTTTTGCTCCTTTCCCCACTTGGAGACCTTGTTCTCCCTCCCTCTCCTGGGCACATGAGTGGGAGGTTGGTGACTGTGGAAGTGCAGTTCTAGTTGAAATGACCCCTCTCAGCAAACCTTGAATTGGTTACTGCTGGTGAGTTTTGAACAAGGGCACTTGTTCTCTTTGGATCTTAGCCATGGGCTTTGGTTGCCAGTTCCAGGAAAATAATGTCCCACAGCGCCCCTCATTCCATCCTGTCACATCCTGGTGAGGCACAGCGAGCAGAACTGACAGATCCAAGGTTACTGTCAAGCTCAACAGCTCTACTAGCAGACCTGAACCCTAAGCCCAGTTTCTTTCCCCTTTGTTCTCCACCTGGGGTGTGGAGATCCCAGGGCCAAATGGGGCAGAGGTGAAGCTAATGTTCCTTCTTGAAATATCAATTTTTGAGGAAAAGTAATTGTTTTTGTATTTAAACAAATACGAGTTTTATAAAATAGGATGTAACATTTTGATCAATTTGAAAGAAATCATGAGGAATTTTCTGCTGTGGCAGCTTCTCTGAACTCTACCATCTGTGTGGGTGATCTGTTGGGGGAAGTAAGCCTTGATCCTATTTACTCTCCTCTACACCTACAATGAGAAAGTTTTAGAAGCGATACTTTATAGTATAGTGTTTAGCAGCTCCTCCAGTGCTGGAAAACGCCAGTTCACATGGCCTTCATTTCTTGGGAGCACTTAAAAAAACTCCACTATGAAACGAGTGTGTGTGTGTGGGTGTGTGGTGGTTTGTGGTTGTGGCAAACAACTTAGCTGATAGAGATAAGATTGAACAAAAGGGATTCTAAAGCCTTCAGGTCCAGAAGTATTCCCTTACAGTGAAGTTTTCTTTTGAGGAGTTCCTGATATTAACTCATACCAAATACAATGTATATGTCATTTATACCTTTACAACTTGGACAGAGGAGAGGGCGGACACGATAATCATGAACTCATTTATAATCAGCTTAAAAATACATTATCTAGGCTGGGCGTGGTGGCTCATGCCTGTAATCCCAGCACTTTGGGAAGCCAAGGTGGGCAGACCACTTGAGGTCAGGAGTTCGAGACCAGCCTGGCCAACATGGTGAAACCTCGTCTCTACTAAAAATATAAAACAACCAAGCATGGTGGCAAAAGGCTTAGGCAGGAGAATCGCTTGAATCCAGGAAGCAGAGGTTGCAGTGAACTGAGATTGTGCTACTGCACTCCAACCTGGGCGACAGTGAGACTCTGTCTCAAAAACAAACACAACACACACAAAAAACCAACATTATCTTTTAGGGATGGTAGCAGATTTTCCTGTTTGTTTTGCTTTGCCTAGGCTGGGAATGGCAAATATCTTTTAATTTTCTGGTCAGCTGTGTTAGGCAGTCACTGCCTGGAGAGCTATGTTGAGAAATTCTGAGGCCATAAACAGGAATAACAAGAAGGTAATTAGTGTTAGATTAATTACCAAAGTCAGTGGCTTAGGAGGGGAGAACAGCTGTACTTCTAAAACTTATTTGCCAAACCTGTCCCAGTATTTTAAATTTAAAAGCATTTGTTTATTTATTTTTATTTTTTGATACATTTTATTTGTACATATTTATGGGGTACATGTGATATTTTGTTACACGCATAGAATGTGTGACCATCAAGACAGAATATTTGGGTGATATACATCACCTGAGTATTGATCATTTCTGTGTTGGGTACATTGCAAGACCTCTTTTCTAGCTATTTTGAAATATACAATACATTGCTGTTAACTGTGGTCACCTAACTCTGTTGTCAAAAGTTAGAACTTATTCCTTCTAACTGTATTCTTATACCCATTAACCAACCTCTGTTCATCCCCTTTTCCCATCCACGCACACTTCTCAGCCTTTGGTGTCTATAATTCCACTCCCTACCTCTGTGAGATCAACTTTTTTTAGCTCTTACATATGAGTGAGAACATGGGGTATTTGTCTTTCTGTGCCTGGTTTCATTTAACATAATGACCTTCAGTTATTTTGCAAATGATGTTATTTCATTCTTTGTTATGGATGAAGAACATTCCATTGTGTACATATACCACATTTTCTTTATCCGTTCATCTGTTGATGGACACCTAGGTTGATTGCATACATTGGCTATTGTGAATAGTGCTGCAATAGACATGGGACTACACGTATCCTTTTGATATATTTCTTTTTCTTTGGATAAATACCCAGTCATTGGATTGCAGGATCGTATGATAGTTCTATTTTTAGTTTTTTGAGAAATCTCCTTACTGTTTTCTATGGAGGTTGTACTAATCTACACTCCCGCTAATAGTGTATGAACTCCCTTTCCCCACATCTTTGTCAACATTTGTCATTTTTGTCTTTTTAATAATAGTCATTCTAACTGGGATAAGATGATACCTCATTGTGATTCTGATTTGCATTTCCCTGATGATTAGTTATGTTGAGCATATTTTCATATACCTGCTGGCCATTTGTATGTCTTTTGAGAAATGTCTATTCATGTCCTCCTCCCGTTTTTATTGGGATTTAAAAAAAATTACTGTTGTTTGAGTGCCTTGTATATTCTGGCTATTAATTTCCTCTCAGATGAGTAGTTTGCAAATATTTTTTTCCCATTCAATAAGTTGTCTTTTCTGCAGAAAAGGCCTTTGACAAAATTCAACAACCCTTCATGCTAAAAACTCTCAATAAATTAGGTATTGATGGGACATATCTCAAAATAATAAGAGCTATCTATGACAAACCCACAGCCAATATCATACTGAATGGGCAAAAACTGGAAGCATTCCCTTTGAAAACTGGCACAAGACAGGGATGCCCTCTCTCACCACTCCTATTCAACATAGTGTTGGAAGTTCTGGCCAGGGCAATTAGGCAGGAGAAGGAAATAAAGGGTATTCAATTAGGAAAAGAGGAAGTCAAATTGTCCCTGTTTGCAGACGACATGATTGTATATCTAGAAAACCCCATTGTCTCAGCCCAAAATCTCCTTAAGCTGATAAGCAACTTCAGCAAAGTCTTAGGACACAAAATCAATGTACAAAAATCACAAGCATTCTTATAAACCAACAACAGACAAACAGAGAGCCAAATCATGAGTGAATTCCCATTCACAATTGCTTCAAAGAGAATAAAATACCTAGGAATCCAACTTACAAGGGACGTGAAGGACCTCTTCAAGGAGAATTACAAACCACTGCTCAAGGAAATAAAAGAGGATACAAACAAATGGAAGAACATTCCATGCTCATGGGTAGGAAGAATCAATATCATGAAAATGGCCATACTGCCCAAGGTAATTTACAGATTCAATGCCATCCCCATCAATCTACCAATGACTTTCTTCACAGAATTGGAAAAAACTACTTTAAAGTTCATATGGAACCAAAAAAGAGCCCGCATCGCCAAATCAATCCTAAGCCAAAGGAACAAAGCTAGAGGCATCACGCTACCTGACTTCACACTATACTACAAGGCTACAGTAACCAAAACAGAGATATAGATCAATGGAACAGAACAGAGCCCTCAGAAATAATGCCGCATATCTACAACTGTCTGATCTTTGACAAACCTGAGAAAAATAAGCAATGGGGAAAGGATTCCCTATTTAATAAATGGTGCTGGGAAAACTGGCTAGCCATAGGTAGAAAGCTGAAACTGGATCCCTTCCTTAAAACTTATACAAAAATCAATTCAAGATGGATTAAAGACTTAAACGTTAGACCTAAAACCATAAAAATCCTAGAAGAAAACCTAGGCATTACCATTCAGGACATAGGCATGGGCAAGGACTTCATGTCTAAAACACCAAAAGCAATGGCAACAAAAGCCAAAATTGACAAATGGGATCCAATTAAACTAAAGAGCTTCTGCACAGCAAAAGAAACTACCATCAGGGTGAACAGGCAACCTACAAAATGAGAGAAAATTTTTGCAACCTACTCATCTGACAAAGGGCTAATATCCAGAATCTACAATGAACTCAAACAAATTTACAAGAAAAAAACAACCCCATCAAACTGTGGGCGAAGGACATGAGCAGACACTTCTCAAAAGAAGACATTTATGCAGCCAAAAAACACATGAAAAAATGCTCACCATCACTGGCCATCAGAGAAATGCAAATCAAAACCACAATGAGATACCATCTCACACCAGTTAGAATGGCAATCATTAAAAAGTCAGGAAACAACAGGTGCTGGAGAGGATGTGGAGAAATAGGAACACTTTTACACTGTTGGTGGGACTGTAAACTAGTTCAACCATTGTGGAAGTCAGTGTGGCAATTCCTCAGGGATCTAGAACTAGAAATACCATTTGACCCAGCCATCCCATTACTGGGTATATACCCAAAGGACTATAAATCATGCTGCTATAAAGACACATGCACACGTATGTTTATTGCGGCATTATTCACAATAGCAAAGACTTGGAACCAACCCAAATGTCCAACAATGATAGACTGGATGAAGAAAATGTGGCACATATACACCATGGAATACTATGCAGCCATAAAAAATGATGAGTTCATGTCCTTTGTAGGGACATGGATGAAATTGGAAATCATCATTCTCAGTAAACTATCACAAGAACAAAAAACCAAACACTGCATATTCTCACTCATAGGTGGGAATTGAACAATGAGAACACATGGACACAGGAAGGGGAACATCACACTCTGGGGACTGTTGCGGGGTGGGGGGAGGGGGGAGGGATAGCATTGGGAGATATACCTAATGCTAGATGACGAGTTAGTGGGTGCAGTGCACCAGCATGGCACACGTATACATATGTAACTAACCTGCACATTGTGCACATGTACCCTAAAACTTAAAGTATAATAATAATAAAAAATAATATAAAAAAATAAGTTGTCTTTTCATGGATTGTTTCATTTGCTGTGCAGGAGCTTGTAGTTTAATATAGTCCCATTTGCTGATTTTTGTCTTTGTTGCCATGCTTTCGTGGTCTTAGCCATAAAATCTTTGCCTAGACCAATGTCCTGAGGAGTTTCCCTATGCTTGCTTCTAGCAGTTTCAGGTCTTATGTTTAAGTCTTTAATCCATCTTGAGTTGATTTTTGTGTATGGTGAGAGATATTGGTCCAGTTTTATGCTGCATATGGTTATTCAGTTTTCCCAGAACCGTTTATTGAAGAATTTGTCATTTCCCCACTGACACATTCTTGACAGATGCTCTTGACAGCTTTGTTGAAGATCATTTGGTTGTGAATATGTGGATGTATATCTGAGTTCTCTATTCTGTTCCATTGCTCTATGTGTCTATTTTTATACCAATACCATGCTGTTCTAGTTACTATAACCTTATAATATATTTTAAGTCAGGTAGTGTGATACCCCCAGTTTTGTTCTTTTTGCCTAGGATTACCTTGGCTATTTGGGCTGTTTTTGCTTCCACACAAATTTTAGGATTTTTCAAAAAAAATTTTTGTGAACAATGACATTGGTATTTTGATAGGGATTGCTTTGACTCTGTAGATTGCTTTTGGTAGTATTTGGCCCAATTTTTTTGTTTGTTTGTTTGTTTTTGTTTTTATTTATTTGTTTGTTTGTTTTTCCTGAGACGGAGTCTTGCTCTGTCACCCAGGCTGGAATACAGTGGTGCGATCTCAGCTCACTGCAAGCTCTGCTTCCCGGGTTCATGCCATTCTCCTGCCTCAGCCTCCCGAGTAGCTGGGACTACAGGTGCCTGCTGCCATGCCCGGCTAATTTTTTTGTAATTTTAGTAGAGACGGTGTTTCGCCGTGTTAGCCAAGATGGTCTCGATCTCCTTACCTCGTGATCCGCCCGCCTCGGCCTCCCAAAGTGCTGGTATTACAGGCGTGAGCCACCGTGCCCGGCTGGTATTTGGCCCAGTTTTATGTTGACTAGTTACACTCACCAGAGGAGACAACCTGGAAGTCTTCCAGAGATTTTATTTTGCTTAGGTTTTGCCATTCAGGTTCTTGGTTGCAAATTGTAGGAACTTACAAAACAAAAATGTAAGGATAATGGGTACTTCACTGAATCGCTGCAAAGACTAGAAAATCCAGCTCAGAAAATGGGCAGCAACTGTGGGGAAGCTGGGTACAGCCATGGGCAGATGCAGGCAGAAGCTGCTTCCTTTTCCAGTACTCCCAGGGGCACCACTGCCTCCAAACATACCACTGCCCTGGGATGCTCCCTGCCTGTGTTCTTGACCTTTTTTTTTTTTTTTTTTTGGAGACAGGGTTTCACTCCCTCACTTCCGTCACCCAGGCTGTAGTGCAGTAGCACGCTCTTGGCTCACTACAACCTCTGCCTCCTGGGCTTAAGCCATCCTCCTGCCACAGTCTCCCAAGTAATGGGAACTACAGGTGTGCACCACCATGCCCTGCTAATTTTTGCATTTTTAGCAGAGATGGGGTTTTGCCATATTGCCCAGGCTGGTCTCAAACTCCTGACTTCAAGTGATCTGCCCGCCTTGGCTTCACAAAGTGCTGGTATTACAGGCACGAGCCACTGTGCCTGGCCCTCTTGAAATTTTAAGAGTTTCAGCTTCTTATGAAAATGTTTAAACACATACAATAGCAGAATAAAATGAAACTCCATGTATCCTGTGTTAGTCCATTTTGCATTGCTATAAAAGAATATCCAAGACTGGGTAATTTATAAAGAAAATAAGTTTATTTGACTCATGGTTCTACAGGCTGTACAAGCATGGCACCCACATCTGCTCAGCTTCTCGTGAGGCCCTCAGGAAGCTTTTAGTCTTGGTGGAGGGGAAGGGGAACTGGAGTGTCACATGACGAGAAAGGGAGCAAGAGAGTGAGGAGGAGGTATCAGGTCCTTTTTAACATGCAGGTCTTGAGGCAACTAATAGAGCGAGAACTCACTCATTATTGTTGGGAGAACACCAAACCATTCATGAGGGATCCACTCCCATAACCCAAACCCCTTCTGTTAAGCCCCCTCCTGCAACAATGAGGATCACCTTCAACATGAGATTTGGAGGGACAAACATCCAAACCAGATCATATCCATTCTCAGATTCCTTGTTAGAATTCTGCCAATCTTATTTAATTTATTCCCCACTGAAACATTAATTTTGTTTTTTGCTGGAGTTATTTTGAAGCAATCTCAGACATCACATTAAGTTGCTTGTAGATATTTTATATGTATATATATATAAATTTATTTTTTTACATTCATTTTTAAAAATAGAGTCAAGGTTTCCCTGTGTTGTGTAGGCTGGTCTCGAATTCCTAGTCTCAAGTGATCCTCCTGCCTTGGCCTCCCAAAGTGCTGTGAGCCACTGTGCCCAGGCTACATTTTTTTCTATCAGATAGGGACTTAAAAAAACATATGCATGGTACTGTTATCTCAACCTGAGATGCTGCCTTTTCTATAAATTTCTGTTGGACTCTAGACATTAGTGAATCCTAATAATTTTTGTTTCTCTCCAGGCCTTTTTATTACTTCCTCAAGGTTCATCATCACATGCTTATACCTGAGTAGCCAGGGAATTGGGAGAGGAAATGTCTGCTCCTTTGGTATTCATGATGGGACATAGGGCTATGTCACCCAACTCTCTTGGAATTACTTTCAAATAAGAAGGGTATACACATTCTGGGTACACAAAATGGCAGATAAGGCATAATAGAGATTGCAGTGTGCTCACAACTGTCAAGTGAGTAGCCACTTGTCAAAATTGCCATTGATATTTTCTGATTGCTTTGGATTTATAGCCTAGCATTCTTCTATAACTTTGTAAAAATACTTTGATGATTATTAAGCTTTGATTTAAAGTGATATTGTTTCCACCTGGATGGAAGGCTATTTTCTTCTTGGGAGGTTTATTAGCAATTACATATGTAAATCTATGCATACTTTTTTTTGATACATTCTCGGGAAAAATTACACTGAAAAATTATTAATGTACATGAAAACAACAGTTAAAATTCCCAGAGGATAATTGAGGCATTGAATATCTTTACATATTTTAAAGCATTCACCAATATCACTTGAGGGTGGCAGGGTTAGAGGAAGAATATTAAAATAATAATTTGCCCTGCTGAGATATTTTAAAAATTTGAGCAATTAATGTCTGTATATTATACTGGAAGAAGAATTAAGGTTGTGGACTACAGAATTTGCTGCAGTAAGGTGAAGATAACTTCAGGATCTTAGTTCTACCTGGTAGGATCCTTACTTAATGTAAATTTACAATGTTTCCTTGTATAACAAGTGGGATGCATAATTATTTTTTGCCTTCTTGTTTTGAATCAAATATTCATCACCATTTGCACTTTCTATTGTCTTGATTCTTTTTAATCTTCCTCGGTCAGCAGACATCATGAATGATCATCACAATCTAATTTCTAACATCAGCCATCACTGGGGATGAAATGTATCAAAGTAAACTTAACAAATATCTTTTGATTAGTATTGATTATTGATCTATCCACTATAGAAGTGGAAGTCAATGCAAGGTACTCCATCCTCAAGGGGAACAGGAAGGTGAGATGGAAGATAAAGGGACCAGAAAGGAGCTAAAGTAGAAAGCTCTTAGTTTACAGAGGAGAAAGATTATGATTACTTTTCCTGGAGACATTAAGAAAGCTTTCTAAGGTAGGCGGCACTTTTTTTTTTTTTTTTTTTTTTTTGAGACAGAGTCTCACTCTGTTGCCCAGGCTGGAGTGCAGTGGTGCAATCTCAGCTCAGTGCAACCTCCACCTCCTGGTTCAAGCAATTCTCACATCTCAGTTGCCTGAGTGTCTGGGATTACAGGCACACACCACCACTCCTGGCTAATTTTTTTCTATTTTTAGTACAGATGGAGTTTAGCCATGTTGGCCAGGCTGGTCTCCAACTCCTGGCCTCAAGTGCTGGTCCCACTTCGGCCTCCCAAAGTGTGAGGTGAGCCAGCACAGGTGTGAGCCACTGCACCTGGCTGGGTAGGTAGCATTTGAGCAGGACTTTCAGTATTAGACAGGACCCTGACACACAGCTACAGTAGTTTAAGTGCAGTTCTAGGTGGAGGAAGCACTTGCAGGAAGGCGTGGGCAGGTACTAGGAATTACCCAGTTTAAGGGGTGTGTGTGAGGGAGAGACAGAGAGAAAACAGTGTCTCCATCAGAAAATAAGACGTTTCAGAGTTTATTGGCAAATCATATAAGAAACAAAATGATTCAGAGTTAGTAATAAATACCATACAGGGAAAAAGTCATTGTCATATAAGATGTTTCTATTTGGAGTACCCTAGTAGAGATGCATCCTCGCTTGGCCTCAGTTTCACAGGGCAGGCAGCCTCAGCAGGCATAAGCAGGTGCAGGGAGGTGTCCCTCCTGCCTGAGGAACTGCCTCAGGGCCAGTGCTCACAGGCTATCCCACACCCTTACCCGCATTTCTGTTAGTCTTACATACATCCTTTTCCTGGCTGTGACTCTCTGGCCTGCCTTTCATGGGTAGGAGGAGGGGTTTTACCAGAACTGAGTCACAGTTCTTTTCTGTTGGATCTTGCTCGTGGTTTTGTGCTACAATCAGTGAAAGCAGGTCAAGAGCTCAGCAGGTGGACACCTTTCCATGCCATGAGAGTGAGCAAGCTGGTATGGGAGGCAGGCTGCCTGGGTTTACATATCAGCTCCACTGCTGAGAATCCCTGTGATTTTAGGCAAGTTGCTTATTCTCTCTCTGTCTCAGTGTTTCTCCAGCTGCAAAATGGTGGTGGCCATACTGTTTTCTCACAGGGTTGTCCTATGTGTGAAGTTAGCCAATAGGTGTACAGTGCTTAGAACGGTATCTACTTAGCTTTAGCTCTTACTGGTCCACGAGGGCCTGTGGAGGGAGCTTGGGTGGGGATGGGGCACTAGGGCTGATTTGTGCATGGCCTTGAGTGCTGGGCTAGGAATCCGAGACCAGAACCCTACTAGCTGGAATACCCCAGTTTGGCCTGGATGAGGGTCTTCATTTCTGAGCTCAAAATCATTTTGAAGAGAATAAGAGTGAAATTAACCCATTTCTAGTTGCTGCAGGGGAACTGGGTCCATCTTCTGGTTTTAAGGCAAGCCTGGAAGAGGTCTTTGGGGTAGATTAAATGTGCCTATGTGATATGGTTTGGCTGTGTCCCCACCCAAATCTCATCTTGAATTGTAACTCCCATAATTCCCACGTGTTGTGGGAGGAACCCAGTGGGAGGTAATTGAAATCATGGGGGTGGATCTTTCCCATGCTGTTCCTCATGATAGCAAATAAGTCTCACAAGATCTGATGGTTTTATAAAGGGGACTTTCCCTGCACAAGCTCTCCTCTCTTGTCTGCCGCCACGTGAGACGTGCCTTTCACCTTCCACCATAACTGTGAAGCCTCCTTAGCCACATGGAACTGTGACTCCATTAAACCTCTTTTCTTTTGTAAATTGCTCAGTCTCAGGTATGTCTTTTTTTTTAGGGGGATGGAGTTTTGCTCTTGTTGCCCAGGCTGGAGTGCAATGGTGCGATCTCGGCTTGCTGCAACCTCCACCTCCTGGGTTCAAGCGATTCTTCTGCCTCAGCCTCCTGAGTAGCTGGGATTACAGGCATGCGCCTCCATGCCCAGCTAATTTTTGTATTTTTAGTAGAGATGGGGTTTCACCATGTTGGTCAGGCTGGTCTTGAACTCTTGACCTCAGATGATCCGCCTGCCTCAGCCTCCCAAAGTGCTGGGATTACAGGTGTGAGCCACCATGCCCTGCTAGTCTCAGGTATGTCTTTATCAGCACCATGAAAATGGACTAATACACTATGCCTGCATTAAGCCTGCCACACAACTAAAAGATATGCAATTGAATCAGGTGTGTGCAGCCCCTACCAGAGGTATGGACTCATCCCTGAACCCTGCAGCTACATACCATTCTAAGGCAGGTCACACAAGAGCAACAAGGGATTATGGTACACAAATGTGTATAGAGGGAGATATGCTTGTCAAGATAAAAAAACCAAGGCCATGGTTATAGGAGTGAAAAATGAAAATTCAGCTGACTATAAATCTTCAAGCAATTTTGTGCATCTTGAAAGCGTTGCCTCTGTCAATACAAAGTCAAATGTTATTGTTGGTTTTGAACATGTTTTGCAGAGCAGAAAACGTAAAAGTAAGATTACCTAAGAGAAAATCAGTGCCCTGGAACCTGATCGGCTTCCAATTGCACTGCAGCTTGTAGGCCAGACCAGGCTGAAGCCAGGATGATTTAACTCCTGCAGTGCCTCTGGGCTGGGCCTGAGTGCCTCCAGAGGAAGCCTACTCAGAGGGTCAGCTGGAGGAAAAGGAAGGGAGAAGAGGTGTGGAAATGCATTTGAGGTGAAGCTTTAGTTTTCATATATCTAACCATGAATTTCTCCTCCAAGGGCAGGAGAAAGAACCCCATCCACCTCCATGATGAATATATCAATACCAATCCCTGCTCATTGGTGAGTTCCGTGGTTACTTTAACTGCTCCAGGACCCCACCACTTTCTTTTTTTTTCTTGGGAGTAGTAGGAGGAATAGGGTGTCATGTGGTCACTCATGCTGAAATACAATGGTGTGATCATGGTTCACTGCAGCCTCAACCTGCTGGGCTTAAGCCCATTTCAGCTTCTCAAATAGCTGGGACTACAGGCATGTGCCACCATGCCTGGCTAATTAATTTTTTTTTTTTTTTTTTTTTGTAGAGATGGGGTTTTGTCATGTTGCCCAGGCTCATCTTGAACCCCTGGGCTCAAGCCATTCTCCTACCTTGGCCTCTCAAAGTGCTGAGATTACAGGAATGAGCCACTGTGCCTGGCCTGACCTCACTGCTTTCCCCAAAATTCCTCACTGAGATGACCTCATGAAACCTTGGATAGAATGTTGGCTTCTGAATATGCCTTAGAGACTACTTTATTCAGTGGTTGCAATTTTTTTCCAGGAGAGTAAGAGAATTTAGAAAAATTGATTGCTACTGCATATTTATTTCTTGTTAGGGCACTGGTAGGTAATGATGCCTATCCAATAATGTTAGCTTAAGAAGTGTTGATGTAATCCAACCCCCTCACCATAGAAGAAAAATCTGAGTTCCACCCAGTGGGAGAGGTTTACCTGAAGGTCTCCAGGATAGCCAATAAGAGGCAGAGGCAAGATAGGGGTGGAGGGCCTCTTGTTTTTCTGTTTCAGTATTGCTTCCACCACACTAAATGCAGCAGTGGGCTCTTTCTAAATTGTTTACATATTGTAATTGCTTTAATTATTCTCTTCCCTTTATCTCTTTTGATAACACCAAAGATTATGGGTCTTATTCTGTCCAAGCTGACCTCACTTGGGATGCTGATATCCTAGAAAGGAAATGGAAGTAGCTAGCTGCTCCCTTTTAAGTTCTTGATATTTCCAAATGTCTTCAGTCATGAACATTTTTTGAAGAGAAAGTCTTAAAACAGGGCATAGTACCTTCCTCTCCATCAGAAAAATGCCAACAGCTCACAGAATCTTTCTTAGCCTTTCTGACACTTACTGTAGAACGCTGCTGATCATTCACATGGTTCGGATAAAATGAGGGGCCTCACACACTATGTAGTACCATGTTTCCCAAAATATGTGGCACTTATCAATGGTATGTGAGATGATATTAAGTAGTATAAAGATCATACCTTTTAACAGGTGTCAGTAGGTATTTATTTAAATGTAATATATGATAAAAGTATAATGAGCACAGCAAACCCATGACATTTTATTGCTAAGAATGGAGCTAAGTAAAAACACAAGTTGAGGTAAAGAAAAATATTAAATAAATAATGGTATAAGTGGCACTGAGATTTGGAAAAAATTATAACAGTGATGCCTAATATCACACACAACTGTAGTTTGGGAAACACTTATCAAAGGACACATGTAACACGTGCAAATTGAGCAGTTGTAACACTCCACAACACTGGAGAGCACCATGGAACCCCCTGTTAGTTTCAAAGTGTAAATGAGTTTTTCATTTCCAGCCCTCATTTCTGTGAAGTGGGGGGAAACTTAATCTTGACCCTTCACAAACAGTAAGCCTGAGCCAGCAGTTTCCCAGGTGACTTCAAGATTCTCTTCTCAGTCTCCGTGCAGGACCAGCTGTGGCCCTCATGCTGCCGCCCTCACCCGGCAGAGTCCCCTTCAGTGATGGACTGCAGGTCAGAGGAGTGGGGAGCGGGCTTCCTCGTGGCCTCCAGTGTTGCTCTGAGGGGGATATCTACACTCCCTTATTCAGTCCTGTCTGCTGCAGGTGGCACCACTTAGTCCTGCCTGCCTTGTGACTCAGGTGGTCTGTGTTGCCCAGTCTAATCTTCTGGAGCAGGTGATCATGTACAGGTGCAATTGCTTCCCCGCCTACCTCCAATCAGTGTATACACATATACAATCACACCTCCAGTGAGTGTTCACACCTCCAGTGAGTGTTCACGGACACACACATGTGCACACTCCCTCACACCTCTGGGAGAAGTTTTTTTGCTTTGGATCTTTTCCAGGGTAATTCACTTTGCTGGACCCATGCATGGGTCTGGGCATGTCTTTGCCCTTCCTAGCCAGCTGCACCTGTCGACTGTCTTTCTCTTCTCCTTATGCCTTGTGGGTACCAGATGCACCTGTGGGGGCTTCTGCTCAGCACAACTCCCTCTAGTCACACTGTCTCCTTTAATGAGTGTGTGGGGTGGAGGTAGCAGAGGCTCACTTTCACACTCCCCACAGGTTTTCTCTCCATCCTCTTCCCTTCCTTCTATCCTGGCTCCTCATTCTTGGTGACCTCTCCAGTCTCATGGAGATCAATGATAAACAGGACAGAAATGGTCTCTGCCTCATTGATTGAGCTCACATTTCAGTTGGGATTAGAAATATGAAAGGAGAATAGACACGTAATAAAAAATACAAATAGCTGGACATGGTGGCATGTACCTTCAGTCTCAGCTACTCAGGAGACTGGGGCAGGAGAATCACTTGAGCCTAGGAGTTCAAGTCCAGCCTGGGCAACATAGCAAGACCCCATCTCAAATAAGTGAATGAAGAAAACAAAGGTTTTATGAAAGAAGGGTGAGAAGCTAAGATAAATAATTCTGTGATCAGCATCTCTTGCCCCAAGTATTGTTCAATCTCCAGATTATTTCAGATTATAGATTCTTAAAAGTAGATTGTCAGAAAAAAGATGTGATCATTTTCTGGCTTCTGGATACATATTTCCAGATTCTTAAAGATAATCTAGAGAAGTTTGGGATGCTTGTGGGGTATGCCCCTCATATTTTGAGATTGGAATTAAAGAAGGAAATAATCACTTATATGTAAGTGATTACATATACTTATAAGTACATATTAAAGACAACATTATATATCACAAACCAGTCAGGAGACAGAATCCAGAGAGTAATTTGAACAGGGAAAATTTAATATAAAGAATTATTAACTTTATATTATTTATATCAAGTTGATTGACTGTATTTTCTTATTTTCTGTATTCTTCATGCTCCAGCACTTGTAGCCTTGATCCTGGAAAGACTGACCCTCCCAGGGCTAGCTAATTGCTAGAGATGGCCAATGACTCCTCTGTGAGCATATCATTGATATACAAACCACCAATCCAGAGCTGCATTGCCAATCATCTCCTTTATCAATCAATCAAGCCAATATTACCTATGGCATAAAAATCACCCTAGAGGCCGGGTGCGGTGGCTCACACCTGTAATCCCAGCATTTTGGGAGGCTGAGGTGGGTGGACTACCTGAGGTCAGGAGTTTGAGGCCAGCCTGGCCAACATGGTGAAGCCCTGTCTCTAATAAAAATACAAAAAATTAGGCATGGTGGCAGGCGCTTGTAATCCCAGCTACTTGGGAGGCTGAGGCAGGAGAATCACTTGAACCCGGGAGGTGGAGGTTGCAGTGAGCTGAGATTGCACCATTGCACTCTAGCCTGGACAACAAGAGCGAAACCCCATCTCAAAAAACAAAACAAAAAAACAAAAATCACCCTAGAGAGAGGTTTTGGACAACCAGGGACCACCCGTAAATAGCAAAGCACTTTGAAATTTTCAAACTACCCAATCCTAAGCTTATTCAGCATACCTATTCTGCCTTACCCATTCCTTCCTGTGAAAACCTTAATAGAGGGCTCTCTTCTCTCCCCTCTGCCAATCCTGGTGCTTTCCTTGGTGTCATGCTGTGCCTCCTGTTTGTAGGGATATATGAATATAAACTTCTTCCTTCATGACAATCATTTTCATGTCTGCATGTCTTATCATGCTTGACTAAAACAAATCCCAGGTATCTTTTGGCACATGAGGACATTACCCACTAGGAGAGAGAAAACTATGAAGAATGCAGAAACAACAGATAAGGGAAACAGCTCAGCCATTGCTTCTAAGATGGTGGCAGAATATCAAAGAAGGAACAAATCTTGAAGAGGTCCTTCTTTAGAGCAGAAATCCAGATCTAATTGAAGAGCGCCGTGGGTCATGGCCCACTGAGTTGAAGAGAAGCTTTTTAAGGTGTTTCTCCTGTGGGACTCACTAAGACTCGAGCCCTCTAGGGTGCTGGGGCAAGATGTTCCCAGGATTGCATCTTGTTGCAGAATCTACTAAGGAGCTACTCGTGAGATTGGTGCTACTGAAATTCACAGGGTCGATGTGGTAGTGTGGGTATCCCTGGTGCCCCTGCCTGCTAGCTCCTGCCCAGATACGCAAGCAGAGAAGATAGGCTGGAACCAGGAGGAGATGCCTACTCCTCTTTAGGGGTTCTCAGTGCCCTCTACTGACAAAGTCTAGCGTTTTGCCAGCTGAGAAGGGGGAAATGTCCTCCCTTTCCAGGAGGCCAATGAAGGTGGATTTGGAGGTGAGAGGCAAATATACCAACTTCTGTTCCTCCCTGACTGAGGTTCTCTTCTAGGGCATGAATTCATTAGCACTCTGGCCCTGCTCTGCAATGGCCTGTTATACTCTCATGGCCAAGTTCCTGGACCAAACTGAGGGTTGGGCTGCTATTTCTCATGGCCCAATAATGAGATGTAGATGAACTAGGGAGGAAGAGTTTTTATTTCTGCAACCAGGTATGGGGAGAAGGCCTGGAAATTATTGCCAGACCAACTCAAAATTACAGTTTTTCAGAGTTTATATATCTTCTAAGCTATATGTCTATATGTAAATGTGCATTCATCTAAAGACATTAGTGATTAACTTATTTTAATCTATAACTAAGGTCTGAGTCCTGAAGAATTTCCTCTGGAGCTTCTGTAAATTTACTTAATCTAAATGGGATCAGGTGCTGGGGTGATTACCCTTATCTTGTCTCCTGCTAAATCACGGAGGTTTAGGGAGTTCCTTCAGGTCCTCAATAACCTTGTTTGTGGAGGCCTGGGGAGTTTATTCAGACCCACAATAAAACGTAATCCTAGATGGTCCTGTTAAGAATTCCTTTGTTATTTTTTTCCTGCATTAAGTCCAAGGAAAGGCCTAGGCAAAACTCTTGGTGGGCTTTTGTTACATCCCAGACTTTGTATAAGGGCACTGGCTTTTAATATTCAACTTAACCACTCAGTACTGAAACAGTTGTTATGGAGGCCTGAGTTACTGAGACCTAGCCTGCCACAGCCAGAGAAAGCACTCAGTTTGTCCTGGATGGTTGGTGCACTAGGGATATTGTTGCAGCACCCACAGCATCTGCAGTAGGTACTTATCACACACAGTATATATTGATCTATGTTCCTTATTGTCTGTGTTCCTGCCCTAGAATGTAGGCTTTAGGAATGCAAGGGTTTGGTCTGGTTTATAGACTGCAGCTAGAACAGTGCCTGGCACATAGGGAAGGCTCAATTCATTTTTGGTGAATTAATGAATGGATTTCCCAAGGGTCTCAAGGAAAGAATGTGAGCATTAATGGCTCTGGGTTACCCACAGTATTACTTTGTGGACTCTGGAGGTCCCTTTGCTAATCTTGGGCTGGTAAACAGACAGACATTCGGAGCAGCCCACACATTCCCTTTCAAAATGACTGTGAGAGTGGCAGCTTTAAAAGAGTAAGGCAGAACACAGTTTTTAATACTTCTGGACAATCAACACAAGGCTCAAGATTGCTTATTTTTCAAGGGTAATTGCAAACCATTGCAGCTGCACTGTCCCGAGCTTGCTGGGCATATTTCACTGCAGTGGAATACACCTGTGACTGCTGCTGACAAGGGATGGCAAACCCAACCAACACAGAGCCTTCTCCAACACCGAGCCTTCCCCAAGGGAGTTCAGCTCATCCACCAAAATGTTAACTCCTCAGCTGTGAATGTTCAGGAATCTTGACCCATTAAGTACTTAAGGCACCATCAACATATTCAATTTGTACTCTGGTTTCAGTATAAGAGGAACACTCTCACTCCAGGTGTTTTATTTACTAGTACTGTTTTGAGAGAGGGTCTGTATTTCAGGATATTTTATTTTACTTTGGGATGAAAGTCTATATTTGTCAATTTTATCTGGCATTAAATCTTCTTAGTATGTAATGGAAAAGGCCAAATATTTATTTTATCTGATATTTTTATGCATCAGAAATTTTTTTATGGGATTCAAAGAATAGAATCTGAGTTGGGATTTGGACTTTTGGATCTGACTGAAGGTCCAGGTAACTCAAGTGGAGACAAGTACAAATTCCAAATTAAGTTGGTGATAAATTTACAGAACAGCATGGAATTTATCCCTGAGCCTGCAGTCAGGTTTTTAAAAAATGATCAAGGGTATGAATGCATGATTCAAAGTAATCTCAGGAAGCAACACAAAGTTCAGAAGCTTTATCAATGCTAGATAGATTAATGGGGTTTGAAATGAAATATCATAAATCAAGTGTGAGCAGACGTTAATCCAAATTGTGCCTCCAGCTTGGGAGATTATGTGTGAGATAGGAGATAGTTACTCATAAGAGACTACTAGAAAAAAAGACCTTGTTTTTAGTGAGGGCCTATTTTGTCTCAGGTTCAGAACCAGGGGCTCAGGAATCAGGGCTGCAAAAGGGCATGTCCCCATTCACACAGCAGCACAAAGAAGAGGGAAATTTTCCTGCACTGTCTTCAGATTTAGATTTAGATACCAGAGAATTCAGGGAAATAGAGCCATAGTATTCGCAGGGCCTGGCTGATGGCTGATTCCAGCAGTACGCTGTTTTGAGAAGGCAGTTGCTGAAGCGGCTACGAGCCTTGGTTTTCCCATTCACAGTACAGAAATGACAAGAGTAGTAAGTCACAAGTTTGTTGGAATGATTAAATGAGATACTCCAAGTACTCGGCACATAGTAAACATTAAAACATGTCAGTATTTTCACTATTAATGAACATAATGTGGTTTGGTGTGGCAAATTTCTCAAAGCTATGTCTTTCCCTTTAACTTTTCAGTCCAGAAGCCACTGGGATTCCTGGAGTGTTTTCGGAGCAGTGAGTACCACAGACTTTAGCAAGCACACTGGATGAGAATCCAACAGTGACCTTGCTTGAGGAAGATGAACAACGCTTCAGACAGCATGTCAAATAGATTCGAGTTTTAAGAAATCAGGAAGAAACCGTCTTGGAAAACAAATATTGTGAGCAAATGGACCACAAAGCATGTTAACTTCCAGTACTGGTAATGGTTAAGTTCAGTTGCGGGTAACAGAAAAACTGAAGCTAATTGTGGTTTAAAAATACTTTTTTAAAAAGTTTGTTTCTCTTTTACTAAAGGAACCAAGAGGTTTGGCCCCTTTGCGAGCATCAGGAACTCAGGCTGCTCCTAACCATGTTGCTCTGCCACCCTGCAGATGCTGCCCTTAGCTCAAGATGGCTGCTTAGGCTCCAGCCTTCACATCCATATTCCAGCCAGCATAAATCAGGAAAAGACTAACAAGGGCAGGCCTCCTCCTTTTAAAAATCTTTCAAAAGATTGCACATGATACTTGCACTTATATTTTGTTGTCCAGAGCTTTGCTATGTGCCAGCAGCAATGGTGGCTAGAAAATTTAGTCTTTATTTTAGATAACTATGTGCTTATCAAAAAATTGGGGCTTTTTTTTTCTTTGTTTTACTAGGAAGACAGAGAAATGAGATAGATACTGGTCTCTGTCACACATCCCTTCCTTCCCTTTGTTCTGTAGTGGATACAGTCAGCCACATTGGACACACTAAGGTGTGTGTTTCTGCCCATTTTTGATGTGGGAGACAATGACAAAAAATTGGGCTCCTCTATTTTACAGCCAAAATTAAAGGGTATGATTGTTTTTATTTTACAGATTAGACACTTAGAGATGCTAAGTATCTTCCCCAAGATAACACAGTGAGCGGTAGACACAGGATTCCAGCCAAGGTTGGTCTGACTGACAGCAAAGACCCTGCCCTTCTCTTCCCCTCTCCACCAGCAAGCTGTTGGTAGAAGGCTTGGTGTGGAAACCCCTCACCAGTCACACAGTTGAGAGGCCATTCAAACATCCACATGTGTACACCAGGCAAACTGCTCTGGAAATAGAGAGTAACAGCTCTTTGTCCTAGAACATTTGCTAACCCTGTGCAGGTCAGGTACACTTCTAGTCAAAGGTTCCAGGCTCAAGGGCTGGGGCTTTTGCCATGAGAAGCTTCCCCTGGGATGCTGAAGGTCAAAATAAGGAGGGTTTTTTCCTCCAAGTGTTTATTGAAGGAGCATTTTGTTTTCATCTCGAATAAAGCAAAGTGGTTCATTTTCTATGATTTAATTCTCATTCCCACTCTCATTCTAATTTTTTTTTTCCTGGAAAAATTTGCTGCAAGACTGCTCTCTTTTATTTTCACTGAGAAATGATGTGGGAAAGACGTAATCGGTTTTGGTGAACTTCATTCAACTTAAAACCCAGGGTGTCCTCCACTAAAATGAAACAAACCAGAAAAACCCAAACACACATTATGATCACTGATAAAACCTCAGGTTTACAGACATTCTTGATGGAAGCAGTATCAGGGCACTACTGTATGCTCTGTAGCAACAAAGCTGGAGGACACAAAGAGGGTTCCTAGCAATTGTGTGAAACATGATTTTTACTTGACAATTTCTTTTGTCCAGTATGACTCACTTTATGCATGCATTAGAAATGTATAAGGTTATTAGGTGGCAGAGTCCCAAAAGAATCATCATAATTAAGGACAGTAGGATGCACCAGAAGAAACCATAAGCTGTGGAATTGCATAGACCTGGATTATTCTGTAGCCGAGTCTATTTTCTAGACTGTGGCTTTAGGCTGGTCTTTAACCATCAGTTTCTTCACTTATAAAATAGAAATAATTACACCTGGTTAAGTAGGGAGATTTTTTAGGATATGTATATATATATATATATATACACATTCTCATTGATAAGTGGCTTAAGATACAAGGTATCAAAATAATGTATGTCATAGAACAGAGGTCAGTGTGCACATTGATCCTTCAGCTGGAGACCTTCATTAGTTCCGGTGGGCATTTTGTATCAGTTATCTATTGATGTGTAACAAACCACTCCAAAACTTAGAGCCTTAATGCACAGGATTCTACAACCTGGCAGGGTTCTGTAGGGACAGCTCACTGCTGCTCCATGTGGTGTGGACTGGGGTCACTCTGGTGGCAGCACAAACCAGGAACTTGGCTGGGGCAGGAGCAAAATGGCTATACTCACCTACCTGGCACCTTTTGTGTAATGACAGGAACACTTGGCAGCTGGCCAGCTGTCTCTTCCTCTCCACATGCTCTCTCCAGCAGAGTGGCCCATCTTACATGGGGACAGAGCTCCAAGGGCACAAAAGAAGAACCTGCCAGGCTCTAGGCCTGGGACTGGCACCGGAGCCACTTCTGGTGCTTTCTGCAGGTCAAGAAATTCTCTATCCAGCCCTGGTCATGAAAAAGGGACATACACTTCACCTCTTGATGGGAGGAGAAGCAAGATACACACTGGTGGTGGTCATTTATCCAGGAAAATCATGATATAAAATTAATTACTCTTCCTGGCTCTGCCTTGACAACCAGCACCGAATGTTGGCAAATCCTAAGGAAAATAGAATTGCTGCCACCTGCCCAAACAGAAACAGGTGCTATTAACAGGCCCAGCAGCAGGTCTGGGGTGCTAGAAGAGGGGGCGGGGGAACAAACTATCTCTCCTAAGTGCTTTTCCAAAAGTGACACCTTTACAAAAAATTTTAATGTAATATGTTAACATAATGGTTGTTAGAATTGTGATTAAAAAGTCAGAAGAAGCAGTTTAAAATCAGTACCTTGAGATGTGTAGATAATATGACCAAAGGCGGACCATTTATGTATTTTCCTACCTTAAGAACAACAGCACAGACTTCTCTCCCCACCCCTAGCGCCCAGAGAGAAACAAGGACTTCCTCGGTGTTAGAACCTACTATGCCCCTCATAGGAGCACAGCGTCCTAGAAGCAGCTTTCTCTATATACCTTCTGCTGCTGTGAGGTCACCTCTGTGTGTGTGTGTGTGATTGTGAATGTGGGCATGCATTTAAGTGTGTATAAGTATGCTGATGCGTGCACGAGTGTGCAAAATGAGTGAGTCTGTGTGACTGTGTGCATGCTTGAGTGTGAGCGTGTGTGTGTGTGTGAAGGCAACTGTATATCTGAGTATGTAGACACAGCATGTAAGTGAGAACAAACTCAAAACTGGGCAAAAGAAAGACAGCACATGGCATTCCGATTCAAAGTTATGTGGTTAGGATCTGCCAGCACTTGGAGAATTTCCTGACTCCAAAGCGTGCAGCTCTGTCTTGCCCATGGCCAATGGTGGCACATCAGAGCCTTTCTAAATGATTGGAATAAATGATATGATCCTGCCAGCCCAGAACTGATGGAGTCTGGGCCAAGTTGGAGGAAGAGAAGGCATTGAAGGTGCAGGGATTGGGGATGCTGATGGGTGGATGGTAGGGCTCTCTGAAGCAAGCCAGCCCCCAGACTCGGGAGCCCAGCCTGCTGCCCCTTCTTCCTGGCAATGGGCAGTGGGGATCCTTGAAGCGGGGTGCGTAGTAGTGCATTATAAACTGGTCCTTTTCTTTCAGTGCTTTTGAGGTGGTCCCTACCAGCCTTGTTGTGCTCCTCCCAGTCTGAGGTCTACCCACTACCCTGTCCTGATTTCTGAAAAACTGAACCCCACAGATCTCTGAGCTGGAAAGAGTAATGTGATTAGCATCTTTACATACCAGTCTTCTCTTTTTAAAAGAACATCTCAGTAGCAGGATGAGATTTTGTCTCTGAAGCCTGGGGAAATAATTTTTCTCTTTTTTTTATTTGTGCTGTTAATGTTTCCTATCTCCTTTCCACTTTTAAATACTGTGAGGTTGTGTTTGTAGCGATGGATTCTCAGTATGTTGCCCAAGGTGGCCCTCTGGTCTCAAGCAGTCCTTCTGCCTCTATCTCCCAAGCAGCTGGGACTACAGGCACATGGCAGTGCAGCCAATTATATGGGTTTGTTTTAAGTTTATGATTATTGGTGAGTTTTCATTAAAGCAAATAACAACAAAAAAGTAACTCATGGAACACTTTGAAATATACATTTTATTGTGGTATAGGGTTATCTGAGAGAAGCAGTGTTATGACTGGTTTGTTAATTAATATTAGTAATTATTGTTAACATTTATTTAAGTATTTATGCCAAGCACTAGTCTAAATGCCACATGCATGTTGTTCTCATTTTACGTATAAGAAAAACATGGCCCAGAGATGGTAGGCAACTTTTCACAGTTACACAGATAATAAAGTAGTGTGACTTTCTGCCACCAGGCTTTCTGCCACTCTGAGCACCCAAGCTCTGGATCAATATGCTCTGCTGCATCAGTTACGACCGTGACCCAAATATCTCAAGTGTCAATGGCCTGGAAACATAAATTGACATTGACATTGATATTCACCTTTTATTGGCTCTAAGCCCCTGCCTTCTCAAGTCCTGTCTTTTCCAGCATCAACTTCTTTGATTATTTCTAGAACACCCCAGGATGCTTTCTTGTCTCCACGAATCAGCTCTGGATGTTGTTCTCTGCTAGGACAGCAGAAATTAAAATCACTTACTTTCTGCTGCACATCTGAATGGCCTAGTTTTAAATGTAAACATTCACATGGCACAGCGAGGTAAAACGACTGTTGTCAACGTGTCGCCATATCCATCTCCTTGCTTGAACCTTATGATAACTCTTTTGGGTTGTAGCACAATTATTACTATCAACTCCTCTTAGCTTCATCTTGTAAATGAGGAAACTCAGCCTCGGAGAGGCTATTTTTCTGGGAAATCATGGGTGGTAAAGAGTGGAGTTAGATCCCAAATGACCATACATAATGCTTCCTTGTTGATCTCCGGACTCTGTCATTTGTACTTGTTGCTATAAGTGTCCATAGCTTTGATGCTTATTTTTGTGACAAAAACATATTATCTGTAAGGTAGAAAGAACTAACCCATGGAAATTAAGAAACACTCTTCTGAATAAACCTTGATTCAAAGAGAAAATAAGATAGACATTACAAGTATGTACACAGAAAGGAGAACATATGGAATACAGCTAAAAGTATTTTGAGAGGAAAAGACATTGTTCTTAGATACCTTCATAACAAAAAAGATTGAAAATAAATCACCTGTTTTCATTCAACACAGGAAACTAGAAAAAGACTGTAAAATAAACAGGAAGGACTTAAAGTTTATGAAATAGAAAAAGATAATATAAACGATCAATATAACTAAAAGCTAGTCTTCAAAAGGACAGGTAAGATGGAAAGCTCCTGGTGTGTGTCTGTGTGTATGAGTTCATGCATGTGTGTGTGTGTTGAGGGGGTGCGGGGTAGTAGATATTAGCAAGGGACTATATCCAAAGTATACAACAATATTTTAAAGTGTAAAAGAATGTTGCAATTAGCTTCAAAGAAATACATTTTAAAATGTGCAGAAAATTAGCAATTTTCTATCAAAATGTAATGGGTGAACCAATGGGTTCACCTTGCCTGCTGCCTAGACAGAGCTGATTTATCAAGACAGAGGAATTGCAATGGAGAAAGAGTAATTCACGCAGAGTGGGCTGTGTGGGAGACCAGAGTTTTATTATTACTCAAATCAGTCTTCCCGAGCATTCAGGGATCAGAGTTTTTAAAGATAATTTGGCGGGTGGGGGCTTGGGAAGTGGGAAGTGCTAACTGGTCAGTTTGGAGATGGAATCATAGGGGGTTGAAGTGAAGTTTTCTTAATGTCTTCTGTTTCTGGGTGCAATGACAGAACTGGTTGAGCCAGATTACTGGTCTGGGTGGTGTCAGCTGATCCATCCAGTGCAGGGTCTGCAAAATATCTCAAGCAATGATCTTAGATTTTACAATAGAGATGTTATCCCTCAGGAAAAATTTGGGGAGGTTTAGACTCTTGGAGCCAGAGGTTGCATGACCTAAACTGTAATTTCTAATGTTGTAGCTAATTTGTTAGTCCTGCAAAGGCAGACTGGTCCCCAGGAAAGAAGTGGGTCTTTTCTGGAAAGGGCTGTTATCAATTTTGTTTCAGAGTCAAACCATTAACTAAATTCCTTTCCAGAGTTAGTCTGGCCTATGCCCAGGAATGAATAAGGACAAATTAGAGGTTAGAAACAATGCGGAGTTGGTTAGGTCTGATTTCTTTCAGTGTCATAATTTTCTCAGTTATAATTTTGCAAAGGTGGTTTGAAAAATATTCATTATTAAATTTTATCCAAGAATACAGAAAATTTGAAAAGACTAATAACATAGGATATCGAAAACATTAGTAAAAATTACCATTCAAAAAGGCAACAGACTTAGATGGTTTTGCCCATGAGATATACCTAAGTTTTAAATAATAAATAATTTCTATGTTAAGGAAGCTCTTCTGGGTAATAGAATTTATTTTATAAGGCTAGTACAAACATAATGCCAAAATCTTAAAAAAAAAATTAAAAAGGAAACTATAAGCCAATTTTACTTATGAATATATGCATATAAATTCCAAAGAGAGTACTGAATTATAAATCATGGCAATACAGTAGAATAATAATATATCAGAACCAGATAGGATTTCTTCTTCTTTTTTTTTTTTTTGAGATGGAGTCTCGCTCCATTGCCCAAGCTGGAGTGCAGTGGCATGATCTCAGCCCACTGTAACCTCCACCTCCTGAGTTCAAGCATTTCTCCTGTCTCAGCTCCCCGAGTAGCTGGGACTACAGGTGCCTGCAACCACGCCCAGCTAATTTTTGTATTTTTAGTAGAGACGGGGTTTCACCTTGTTGGTCAGGCTGGCCTCAAGCTCCTGACCTCAGGTGATCCACCTGCCTTGGCCTCCCAGAGTGCTGGGATTAGAGGTGTGAGCCACTGCGCCCAGCCAGGATTTGTTTTATCAATGCAAGGATGGTTCAATATTAAGAGATCTATTATTATAAGTCATTACACCAACAAATTGTGATTATGTTTCTAGTTGCAAAAAGCCATTTAATAAGGTTTTTAAATAGCTAATCCTAAAAATAAAAATCCTGAAATCAAATAAACTGAAAAACCTAGTACAAGCTAAAGACTATTTGTGAGAAACCAAGAATAATCACTACACATGTTGAAATACTAAAACCATTGTCCTTAAAATCATTCACAAGATGTGCATGCCTGTCCTTTCCTCTCTATTATCATTGCTTCAGCGGCCCCTTTATGTGTGCATTTAATCTCCAGAATGGACTTCTTTTCAGAAGAGATTGCTGTCTAACTGCTTGCTCAGCATTTTCATTGGATGCCTAACAAACTTCACATGGTCTCACTGGAACTCCAGATTCTCCCCTCCTCCCCTAAGCTGAACCTTCCCTGCTGTCTTCTCATCTCAGAGGAATAGCACTCCTTTGACTCAGTTGTTCAAACTAACAACCTGAGCTATCCTTTTTCCCTCATCTTTTAATCTAATCTATTAGCAAATTCTGCCCTTTCTATCTTTAAAATGTAACTTAAATCCACCTCCACTGGCAATTAGGAGACTGATGGGGAGATGATTAACTTAGAAACCCACCCCTACACTGCACGGCTTGTTATATGGTACACACAGAACCTAGTAACTGAAGATCTAACAAAAGCAAAAGTAAAAGAAGGAAAAGTCGCTTTGACATTGAGTCATGGCAAGTACTTCTCCCTGCCTTTCAGAGCCACATTTCTGAGAAAGCTTCCTGACTGGAATAATAAATTGTGCTTGAAAAACATAGAAACAGAGGAGAGGGCAAGGTTACTGCTGAAATGGAAAACTAAGTGACACATGGCTTGAAAACTCTCAGAATCACTGGCATTCCCTGGTCAAGTTGAGTGGAACAAATCACTCCCCAAACAAAATGTAAGTCAAGATTTCTTTTCAGATGCTTCAAGTGCAGTTTCTTTCAGTTCTCTCCATCCCCTCCCTGTTCCTTCTCCCTCCTTCTCTCCTTCTACCCTCCACCCCCACTGAAAGGCTGTTGGTGTAAACACCACCTACCCCTTTACGGAAACTGAGATGTTAGAGTTAAGAGATGATTCACCTTTTGGTGTTTTGGTGCTGGAGGCTCCCACCTCCAGATTTTTTTTTTTTTTTTCCAATACAGAGTCTTTCTCTGTCACCCAGGCTGGAGTGCAGTGGCGCGATCTCAGCTCACTGCAACCTCCGCCTCCTGGGTTCAAGCAATTCTCCTGTCTCAGCCTCGCTAGTAGCTGGGATTACAGGTGAGCACAATCACGCCTGGCTAATTTTTGTATTTTTAGTAGAGATGGGGTTTCGCCATGTTGGCCAGGCTGGTCTTGAACTCTTGACCTTGTGATCTGCCCACCTTGGCCTCCCAAAGTGCTGGGATTACAGCTGTGAGCCACCGTGCCCAGCCCCACCTCCAGATCTTTAGACAATCAATCAACTTACTCTGTTCTGGATAGCCACTCCTTATACAGATCCTTCTGGTGTCTATAGTAGCATTCTGAAAGTGGTTTGAGTTTCCTTAGTGCAAGCCAACTTTACAACCATTGTTGATGTTTGGCACTAAGCAAACTCCAGATATAAACATGAATTAGGAAGGCAAGGAGTGCCTGTCTGGAGATGGAAATAGGCACTTAAAGATCTAGGCATACAAACAAGATAGCTACTTCTGAGACAGTACCAAGTGCTGCAGGGTACAGAGAAGGGAACAGTTAATCCTACCTGGGAGGGGCTTCATCCAAATGGCTACTGAGTTGAGTGTTAAGGGACCTGGAGGAACTCTAGGGGACTGAAGGGGAGGCAAGAGTGGGTGAGGCAGGGTGTCATGAAGGGGCAATCTAGCCATAGAAATACTATTCAACAAGGCAGAAGGAAAACTTACTATGGACATGAAGTAGCTCTGTTTGTTAAAAGTATGGACGTGGGGCTGTTGGAGCTAGTTGGGAGTAGGAAAGAAAAAGAATATTATGCGGTGTGTTGAAGTAGTGCATTTGGACTTGGCTCTGCATGTGGTGAGGCTCTAAGAAAGCCTAGCTCCATCGAGTGTGGTTCTGGGAACTGCAGCAGCTGCGTCCCTGGGGGCCTGCTAGGAAAGCAGACCCTCGGGCTCCGCCCAAGACCCACTGCATCGGAATCTGTACTTGAACAGTGTCCTCTGTGCATGTTAAAGTTTGAGAATCACTGTGTTACATGGCTTTAAGCAGATTAAAGGCAGAGTAAATATGTTTAAAAATAGCACTCTAGCCACAATATGGAGGATAGGCTGGAGGGTGTAGTGATGGGGTTGGAAAAACTCTTGAAAAGGCCACCACAATGGTCTGGATAAGAGGGTGATGGCCAAGCTGTTAGGCTTTATGCAATGCTGTCACAAAGCAGACCTTTGGCTTTGAATTCTAACAACTGTTTCTGTCTTTCAGCTCGTAAGTAATAGTATCTACTTCTTTGAGATTTGTAATGATTAAATGAAATTGTGTACCTAAAGAGTCTGACTCATGAAGTGCCAGTCACTTAATAAACACTTCATAAGTGGAAACTTTGTGACTATTAGGATAAACAAGGATTTGATTTTGTCCAAGTGATTTACAAACTGCAATTCTCTTGAATCAACTCTAAATAATTCTTAGGCAATGCATGAGACAAGCAAGAGACTACTCCCATCCACAATCTCCTCCCTGTTGGTTTTATAGTACTCCTGCCAATCTAATTCAATCCAAGCCAGTTTCATTCTATTCCATTCCATTCCTTAGAAAGCCCTTTGAATGTAAAGCTCTTCACAGAGTGTCCATATTTTGATTTAGTTTTCACCCTTACATGGAGGGTTAGGCTGCTGCCATCTCCATTTTACAGAACAGGAAACTGAGGCTGAGAAAAATTTGGTTATTTGCTAAAGATCACACAGTTAATAATAGATGGATGTAGGATTTGAATCAGGATTTAAAATGTTGAATATGTGATTTCAAGTTTCATAGTACTACTCGCCACCCTGTTCTTCAACATGCTGCACTAACAGGTTATCTTTGTTTCTGGTTGCAGTTTTGAGGTTAATGCTGGACAACTTGTCTCAAAAAGGTAGGACTAAGAGCCCAATGAAATGGTGAATGTAAGTTTGTAAGAGCTGGCATTTGTCTATTTTATTCACTGTGCCTAGAATAATACCTGATGCTTAGTAGTGCTGAATACATTTTTGTTGAATGAATAAGAAAATGCTTTGTGAAGTACAATAGCTGCATATTTCGGGGATAGTTTCATGTAATCTGGAAATAACTTGTCATTTTTCATGTTAGTTTCCTGTTGTGGCTAATTCCTGAATTGATTTGTTTTCCTGACTAGAAATTAGCATTTATAAAACTTTAAACATTCACATAACATTTATTTCAGAATGAGAGAGCCATTATATTCATGATGATAGTGCTTGTTAAAGAGTCTACATCTCTCTAGATAAATTCAAGATGGTGTTATAATCGTTATTGCTGTGGAAGGAGATCAGAATATGCCACCCCAAAATATGCCACTTTGGCATAAAAATTATTTTGAGCTACAGGCCATTGAGAATCACCAGGTATAGAAAGAAGCCTTCTTAGACCTTCTCTTATCTGACTAAGAGCAGAAACTTCTGAGAAATGAGGACTGCCATGAGTCTTCTCTACCAGGGAAGTTTTATGGCCCTGAAGGAGACAGAAAGTCAGCATCAAGATGGGCCTGCACAAACTTTACTAAACAATCCTTATCTTCCATTAGGTTCCTCATATATTTGTCTTGTCACAATTTACTGTTCCTAGAAGCTCAAAACTCTATTCCTTTGTTTTGTCATTTCTACACAAATTTATTCTTCTTTGTTAAAATGGTATATGAGCCTCTGGGTCTGACCACCTTTTTGGAGTTTTCATTTTATTTCTGTGAGGCCCTCCACCATATTTATAAAATAACCACTCTCTCCTGTTGATCTAAGTTCAATTTGCAGGGCCCCAAGGACTGAACCTAAGAAGGTAGAGAAAAAAGTTTGTTTCCTCCCCATTGCTACAGTAATTAGGGTTCTAAAACCCGATGAATTAAAATCAGAAAATGAAGATGATATACAAAACACCTGTGATATAACATACTTCATACTTTTCATGTTATTTTGTTTGATTTAAAATCAGTTTGGATTTGGTCTCTTATCCAGTTGCCCTCCTGTTTTCTGACTTGAATCTTTCTCCTTTTCAATTGCCTTGATAATAGAGATTCTTTTATTTACTGTTTTCCTTGAAGTGCCCAAATCAGATCTGGTGGTGCTAGTAAATACTTCCTTTTGCCCCATCATTTCCTTTCATATTTTCTTCTTTTGTCTCATCTGTACAGAAAGGATCAGAGCTGGTGATTCCTGATTGACAGCAGTATGATTTCTGCTTCTAACTATTCCTCTTGTTGAATGCTTCATGGTGCTTTTCCCCCAGTAAAATTTCTGTTTGAAATTCCCATAGAGCAGAGCCACTCTAGCCTGAGGCCCAAGCACCAGGCAGGCCACAGAAGTCTAGAGAATGCCACGTTGCCTTCGCCCAGGGTGTTTATAGCACTGGGCTTTGAGATGGGCACATGACAGCCTGAATGAGATTCATCTTGTGGGAAAGGTAGTGTGAATAATTGAAGAAGCCTGCCTTGCTGAGTGTCCAGTAGCACAAGAAGACCGAGATCAGCTTTAGTCTTGCATGGAATTCCTCATGCACTCTCTATTCCTGGTTCTTGGAGATCCACACTAGAGGAAAATATCATTCGACAAAGCGAAATATGAAAAAAAAGCTGCCAACATGATTGTCTCACTAGAGTGGGATAATATTAGTTTCATTTGCCATTTACTTCAGCAAGACATTTCTCAACTCTCACAGGTTATCAGTAAAAGCTGAATTGTTATCATTTTTATGTCTTCTTTCTCAAACTGAGAAGTCAGTGGTCTTAATAATTTCATGAAAAATGGTGATGTTGCTTTTTAATAGGTATCAACTGACAGAAAGCTACTTTCTAAGTCCAGAAAGGACTCACAAGGTCTGGAGATGTGACCTGTCTCACCCAATATCATCTGGACAAGAAGGTGTATCGGTTAGGGTCTAGGCAGGAGACAGAAACCACACAGTAACTTGAACAAGAACGTTTTATAAAAAGAATTACTATTTACAGGAACTTCACTAAAAGGGGAGAGGAAAGAATTCTTAGAATATACTTTAGGGCTCTGAGAGCCAAGACAAACTTGAAAAGGGGTGCCTTCCCCAAAGATGGGATTCAGACCTTATTGGAGAAGGTATGGTTATAGTTCACTAAATGGCAGAGAAAGTCACAGGGTTGCCTGAGCAAGCCTAGACTGACAGGAAACTGCCTGCTGGGTGCTGATGAAATTTACAGGGAAGCTGCCTTGAAAGGAGTGCTCCTGCACTCACCATGAGGCCAGTTGGGGAACCCATGGAACTCACATGAATCCACCTGTTTAGGAGGATTGCTGCTGAAGCTAGGGCACTTTCAAAACTCTTGGTGAAGCTGCCTATGGAGGATGTTACTAAACTTACTGAAAGGGTAAGCACCCATGGTACCCACTGGCATTCCACTTACGTTTGTTAGGGGAGAGCTTCATTTGGTGTTCCATGCACACCAGCCCAGGAACCAGGAGGAAAAGCTTGTTCTTCAGCCTGTGTCCCTCCCATGTTTTCTACTGATGCTAGAGCTTAACGTCATGCAGGTGTGCCAGCAGGCTAGGCAGGGCAATGAGGGGTGGATTTGGAACTCTGAGTCAGGAAATTGATAGGTAGCACAGGGAACACTGAGGCTCAATTCTTCTACCTTCTAGTGTGTGCATCCTTTCACTATGTTATGTGACATGCTCTTAATGATCATCATTCTTCTCTTTTATTTAATTGTATATCAAGAGAACAATAATTATAGTTGATTTTTGGCAGGTATTTATGAACAACATGAGAACCATAGGATTTAGCACTTATTCTAAGCCTTAGTACATTCTCTGATCTGAAAACTTAGGCAAATGACCAAAATTTAGTATCATATATCTGGGGCCAATTCAGCAATGTTTAAGAAATACTAGAAAAATTGAGGCAATTAAACACGAACTGAATTTTTAATTTAATTTCTATTCATTTAACTTTAAATTTCAAAAATGATATTTAATTCAGTTATTGGACAACTTTAAGAATGTTTGGAACAATTTAGAGGAGTGTGTGGCACATTTTATAGGCCGAGCTTGGAGGGGTGTACTTCACTTCTGCTCTCATTCAATTGGCTGTGTTAGGGAGGAAAAACTTTTCCTCTACTCTCTTAGGTTTGTGACTGGGGGCCTGCAAACTAAACAGACAAAAGACAGATTGGCAAAGAAAGGACAGACTTTTATTGATGTAGTACACAGGAGTTCACAGAAAAATATGCTTCAAGGAGGCAATTAGAATTTGGAGTTTATATACCATCTTAATAGGGAAAGTGTGGGGTGAAAGGCACTTACAGGAAAACCAATGACTTTTAAGAAATGTAAGTGGGCCCTTAGGAGAATAGATTGGAGATATGATAGTTTTGTGACAACTTCTGTTTAGGTGATTTCTTATGCTGATGTAGACATCTCTTTTCTGGTGATAGGAATTGATGTTCTCTGCCCTGGGATGGGATTTATGACAGTTGAATTCTTTCTGTTTTTAGGCAGGTAAGAGGAGTTAAAAAAAAGTTTTTGCATCTGTTGATCCTCACATGCCTTCAGCCCCAAATGATTTTTGTGCCACAGTGGTGTATTCTGAACACCTTTACTGGAACTCAGTCACTTGGTCACAAGGACTAGGCCCATGAGGAAAAGGACAACAATTTGGTGCATGATCAGCCAGGATCTTTCTCATGAGGGTTAGACAGGAATTTACCCACCCTGCACACCAGAGGAGGGTGCTGTGTGGTTTAACTCAAGAATTTGTGCTGTTTCTGTGGACTTCATGGTTACTTCAGGGGTGGATCCAATCGAAGTCAATCTTAGGACTTACGTTGAGATGCTGGGACACACTCTGTGGGTTGGGGTAGCACCAGGAGGTTTACAGCCACTATCTCCATGAGGAGAGAGCCTGGACTGTTGGGAGACATGGCCAGGAGACTGAGGATGTAGCTCCTTCAGAGGAAGCAGAAATAGGAGATCAATCCTGCTGATGTCAATTGAGGTCCAGATCCAGACCTGTGTGAAGCCAGGTTGTATAGTTATGTGACCTAATACATTTCCTTTTAATATAGGCCAGTTTAAATTGAGTTTTCTGTTGCATGCAGCCAAAAGAATTCTAACTACTCCATATGGTGTACTACTATAATTGGGTTCTTTTGTTTTCAAACCAAGATCAAGTTATCTCAGGAAAATTAAGGTGAATTATAATGTCTGGCATTTCTTGTGGTTTTACATTTGTCCAGAATTTTTCATTTTTAATGATATTTATTGTTAAGAGTAGCATTAAAATAAGCCAGGATGACTTTGGTAGACCATCACCAAAGCTTTTACCATGGTTCTGTCTAGTAAAATGTGAAATGCAAGTGAAATGAACTGGGTATCATTTTAATCCAGGATTAAATCTGAAAGAAGGCCACGATAATCTGTTTCTCTTTTCCAGACTCTTTATTAATACAATGTAACTAACACCCTCTGTAAAGGGTAGGATTTAGGGTACTCACCCATAAAGTGCAGGCATGTGCTGCATAATGATATTTTGGTCAACGATGGACTGATTGTCTGACAGTGGTTTCGTAAGGTTATAATGCCATATTTTCACCGTACATTTTCTACACTGCACAGTGTGTAGATATGTTTAGCTACACAGATACTTACCATTATGTTAAATTGCCTATAGTATTCAGTACAGTAATATGCTGGACAGGTTTGTAGCCTAGGAGCAATAGGCTATCTCATATAGCATAGGTGTGTAGCAGGCTATACCACCTAGATTTGTGTAAGCACACACTTTGATGTTCACACAACGATGAAATTGCCTAACGATGCATTTCTCAGAATGTATCCCCCTTATTAAGTGATGCATAATGTATGCACTTTAGCTAGGAATGGCGATAGCTAACCCTCTGGCCTTGTGGGCTATGGGAGAAGTATTCCATTGCTGCCTCAGCCGGCCACTTGCTCAACCAGGTAGCTGTGCTGTGGCCTGAGCCTGTGAAATGCACAAAGTTATCACAGGCCATTGAGAAATTTAGAAAATTATTGGTGAGGTATGTGAACTAAATGCAGAAAATAGAGGCTGAGCAGTCCTGGCATAGAGCCTATAGAGGACATTTTGAACATTCTTGCTAAGGTGGTTTTGTAACTTATGGTGTGGTATAAATGTAAAACTCCTTATTTTATTTTTGGTAACACTTGTATAATTTGCACTAATTTTAGTTGTATAATTTTAATAATTTTTGGTGTCCTCTTTCACTCTTCAGTGTCTCAGTTTGGATGACAAGTCGTGTAGTCACCCTTATTGTAGGTTGTTTTTTCATTAGTCTTCCAGTTCCAACTCTCTGTTAACTGGCTCCTTCTCTGATTTTTTTTATTTTTATTTTGGCTCAGATTCCTGAGACAATCTGATTGGCCTACCTTGTGGAAATACTAGATCATTTGTTGTTGGTTAGCCAAGTGTTTGTGGCTCTTGAACCAAGTGCTCTGTCTTGGTCCAATTATCTGTGGTTGGATTGTGTAGGGTAGCGGTGGGGGTATCATGTGATAGAAAAACATGTCTGCACACAGAGCAAGTGGTTTGGCTTAGAAGTGGATATGAGCATGACAGTTACTTTGACTTCTGTAAAGCACTTAAAACTAACTGTCAAGTCTTATAACAGAGTGAAGAATTGCTACATGAAGGCCAGTCAGGGTGACTCATGCCTATAATCCCAGCACTTTTGGAGATCAAGGTGAAAAGATCACCTGAGCCCAGGAGTTTGAGACTAGTCTGGGCAACCTAGGGAGACTCTGTCTCTACCAAAAAAAAAAAAAAAGGCTGGGCATGGTGGCTCACGCCTGTAATCCCAGCACTTTGGGAGGCCGAGGTGGGCAGATCATGAGGTCAGGAGATCAAGACCATCCTGGCTAACACGGGGAAACCCCATCTCTACTAAAAATACAAATAATTAGCCGGGCATGGTGGTGGGCACCTGTAGTCCCAGCTACTTGGGAGGCTGAGGCAGAGGCAGAGGCAGAGCTTGCAGTGAGCCAAGATTGCACCACTGCATTCCAGCCTGGGCGACAGAGCAAGACTCCGTCTCAAAAAAAAAAAAAAAAAGAAAAAAGAAGTTGCTGTGTGAAAACTGAAGCATTGATTGCTAACATCACTTACTAAAATATAAGCCCTGAAAGAAGGTCTCGTTCGCTGTTGTGTCCCCAGCAACTGTAAAAAGTACAAACAAAAACTAAATTTTAAACCCCCCAACTGACTGAATAGACACCTCCTCTTGGACGAGGGGATTATAAAGAAAACGAAAAAACTAGTTCAGGCCATCATGAGAAGGGGAGATGGGACATGTCTCATTATGCTCTCCTCCCTTTGGAGTTCAGGCACAACTGACCAGCATTAAAACAGAGGCCAGGCATGGTGGCTTGTGGCTTGTGCCTGTAATCCTAGCATTTTGGGAGGCTGAGGTGTGAGGATTGCTTGAACCTAGGAGTTCAAGGTTGCAGTAAGCTATGATTGTGCCACTGCACTCCAGCCTGGATGACAGAGTGAGACCCTGTCTTTATAAAATAAAAAATTAAAAAAAATTAAAAGAAACTATTAAAACAGACATCTTAATACTGACAAAACAGAATCTTCATAGTAATATGATATCAAATTCCAACCTGACTTGAGTATAGCATAACATGACAGATAACCCTGAAAGAAATCAGAAAATATTTTACCCCAAAATATATTTCTTTGACATATTTTTATTCTATTTTATTTTATTTTATTTTATTTGAGATGGAGTCTTGCTCTGTCACCCAGGCTGGAGTGCAGTGATGCGATCTTGGCTCCCTGCAACCTCCGCCTCCCAGGTTCACGCAATTCTCCTGCTTCAGCCTCCTGAGTAGTGGTGGCTCACGCCTGTAATCCTAGCACTTTGGGAGGCTGAGGCAGGCAGATCACTAGGGGTCAGGAGTTCGAGACATATTTTTAAAAAACCCCACAAAGCTGTCTCTTATGGGAGAAATTTACATTGTGTAGAGAATCCTTTTCCCTTTCCAGGTTTTTTTCTGATCCTGAAGAGATTAGCAGAAAGGTCTAGCTCATTTTAAGCGTCTGAATAGAAAACATTTACCTTCTATTGCCTCCAAGGGCAGCCACCTACAAGACTTCATCTACACAATAAGAACCTTGGTCTCTACAACCCTTATCTTAGTCCAGAAACTCCTTTCTATTGATTCCAGGTCTTTAGATGATAACTTTACTCTTTCAACCATCTACGAATCAGAAAATCTTTGAATACACTTATGAACTGTAAGCCCTCACTTTGAGTTGTCCCACCTTTCTGGATTGAACCAAAGTATACATTAGGTTTATTGATTGATGTCTTATGTCTCCCTAAAGTGTATAAAACCAAGCTGCAGCCTGACTACCTTGGGTACATATTCTTAGGACCTCTTGAGACTGTCCCTTGGGCCATGGTCACTTATTTGGCTCAGAATAAACCTCTTTAAATATTTTGCAGTGTTTGTCTCTTTTTGTTGACAAAAGTGATGGATCCACTTAATAGATATTCAACAAATATATATTAAATAAATAAAGTAAATAGTAGATTGGTTTCAGCTGTTGGATTCAGAAACAAGAAAATGTTATCTACTCTTGAGGAGTGTGGAGCAGTTTGTTGTTTGGAACAGTCGTGTGTTGTTGCTCCACTGAGTAGGGACTCCCTGGGATGGGGCAGCAGGCTGAGAGACAGGAGGCAGCCAGGGTAGCCATGATTTACACCTTGTCTTTTCTCTCAGATAAGTCCTAGAAATCTGAAAACAGAGCAGAAAGTATTGGTTGAGTACTCCGTATAATATATAATAAAGCCTAAACTCCCCCTGTAGGATATAAGGTGTGTTCTCCATGGTCTGGCCCCTCTATGTAGCCCCCCATCTCCCACCCTTCCTGTGGCTCTCCCTCTAGGCCAGCCATACCTAACCACTCACAGTCCCCCAAATAAGCCATCATTTCCCATGCCCCAGTGCTATTGATTCTGCTTATAGAGCTTTTTCTCTCTTCCCACTAAGTGAGCTCATATATTCAGTCCTTGATACTCACCTCTTGTATTGGTTTATTATTGCTGCATAATAAATTGTCACAAACTTAGTAGCTTAAAACAACACACATATATTATCTCATACCTTCTGTGGGTCAGACATCTTGGCATGGCTTAGCTGGTCCTCTTGTCAGGATTTCAAAGGCTATCACCAATGTGTTGGCTGAGCTGCCTTCCTTTCTGAAGCTCATGGTTCTTTTCCCAGCTCGTGAGGTACTTAACAAAATTCAGTTCTTTGTGGTTGTAGGACTGATGTTTCTGCTTGCATTCTGACTGTCAGAGGGAGCTACTCTCAGACCCTAGAGACCCCCATGGTTCCTTGCCACATGGCCCCCTCACAGACCCTCTCACAACATGGTGACTTTCTTCTTTAAGGCCAGCAAGAGAATCTTTTGCTATAGTTTGCTGAGACAGAGACTTGTATAACATAACAATCAAGGAATTAAGTCTCTCTCACTTTGACACACTCTTTTGGCTAGAAGCAAGTCATTCATTTCATACACACACTCAAGGGGAAGGGATTATATGTGGGTGTGACTCACTGAGGGTTCTCTTGGAGTCTGTCTGCCACAGTCCACCCTCTGGCCTCCAGTGATTCACATTTCTCCCACATGCAAATACATTCATTCTATCCCAAGGCCCCTAAAAGTCTCACTTTATTAGTCTTCTCTTTGAATCCCTCCCTATTCCTCTTCTTCAACAAAGTTGGATTTCCCTGCACCTGTATTTTTGCTTTATTTTTTTCTATGATGCTGGTCAGGACAACCTGCAAAGACCTTGGGTTATCCATGGGGCCAATTTAGGTATATCATCAATTTCCCCAAAATACAATTATATATTGTAAAACATTCCTAGCTTATGTAGGAGGGCTTTGAGAGGAGAGAATTATATTATATTCTGCACAGCAAAAGTTATCCCACCAACCCCTTTAAATGCCTCAGCTCCTTTCCCAAAGGTCTCATTCATGGGAAACTGCCCTATTTGCTGTTCTTCCTCCCTGACACCTACTCCCTTGCCTACTTCTCTTTTTGTCTCTCCATTTACAGCCCTTTCTTAGCCACACATGTTCCAATATCCTCCCCATATCTGGGATCTTTCCTTCCAGATGTCTTTATCACTTTTCTCACATTGCAAACTAGCCTTCTCTTTCAGTTTGTATACCTACCTTTAACCCTTGTTCAACAAAATTAAAGATCATTCTCAGTATCCACTGTCCTTGGGACTCAGGAATTAGAAACAACTACCTAATAAATATTTTTCCCATCATGATAGCACCCATCACATCTTCCTCCTTTATTGGCACACATTAAGTAATTCATTCATTGTTGGATGAGTTAATAAGCATCAAGATAATTTACCTGGACAATTCAAAGCCAAAAAATTCCACTATGGTTTATTTGCTTTATCTTTAGCCTGAATTGGCAAATTTTTAGCCTGAATTAACAAAAATAGCCTAGGTTAGCATTCCTGTATATCCTGGAACTATAGAATCTTGCTTGGAAAGGGCTTACCAGTCAATCTAACTCAGTCTTCACCCTGGTGCTTGAATTCCATCTGCAGCATCCTTATGTGGTTAGTCTTCTGCTTTAGAAAAGTCAATCATTTCCCTCCCAAGGTGGGCTCACCTCATTTTCAGCTTTGAGAGAGTCTGCTAAAGATAGTGTCCACTAAAAGAGCTTAGGGCAGCACATATGAAAATGTGGGAAGGGTCACTGTGATTGAAATAAAGCTGTTTACAAACATTCCTGTTTGCCTGGCCTTCTGGGCATGGGGTAAGATGATGCTTCTTCATCCCCTTTGAAACTTGGTGTGGCCATGTGACCTGCTTTGGCCAATGAGGTGTGACTAGGAGTGATGTCACTTTCGGCAGAGCTTGAACAGCCAGCATGTGATCTACCATATTGCTTTTCTTGTGCCATGGTGGTTGTGAAGCATACATGGAGAGGAATTCTCTATCATCCTGTGTCCTAGAGTGACTAAAATGATCCAGATACCACTCACCATCCCTGATCTGCATTAGACGTGTAGAGTGTGTGAGAAATACATGTTTGTTGTGTTTAGCACTAAGATCTTGGGGGTTATAACGCAGCTCATTCTGATATGGTCACTGAAAATTGGGCTAGCTAGGGTGATTACATTTCAATTCATCCTCAAAGTAATTTGATAGACTCACATCTGCAAATCTTCTGAGGCATATACAAAAGATGTTGGGCAGGGTACCCAGGCTGACCTAAGAGCTTCTGTTGACAAGAAATTTGTTTTTTACTCTCTTTTTAATTTTTTATATGATTCTTTCCCAGGAAGTTTTGACTCTATAGAGCCAATGGATGTAGACCCTGGACTTAGGAAGAGATTTGGAAACAAACCAGAGAACACCGAAGAGCTGCTCCTTTGCACTGAAATGGTTTGCTGGCTTTCTGCCTATATCCGACATCTCTTCAAATGGACAGTCCCAACTCTCCTTCTCTCACTTCTCTTCCCTCTTCTCTGTAAGTCACAAATGCTGCATTTGGAGGAACTTCATTTTAACTAGGATAAACATCACATAATAAATGATGCATTTTTTCCCATAAAGCAAACCATTTATCAATGTTTTTAGTAATTGTTCATGTTGGAGCACTTGGTGGAAGTCTTATGATCTATAGTGTCCATTGAGGCTTCCATTTAAAGGGGGGCAGAGACAATGCCAAAGTTGATACAAGGGATGATGGGGAGATAAGCTCTCGAGGCCTATATATTATCCACCCGCAGTGTTGGGAGGGCCACAGGAAGGATGGTGATTATTCTATTTGGCAAGCCAATTGTCTGTCTTTGGAAAATGATAGGATGAAGAGTGGAGTCAAAAATAATACCTTTCTTGCTGCCCAGATATAAATGAGCTATTTACAATCCCTCCTGCCTTTTAGGTTTTGGTTTTATTTTTCCTCTGCACAAAAGATTAAACCTTCGAGGAAGTTTGTAGTAAAAGAGTAGGAAACTATAAAAAACACCACATACTTACAGACACCTGCAAGCAACCATATTATTTGTCCCCTTCAAAGGAATCTCCTGAAGAGACTGTGAGTTTATTCAAATAAAATAGCTGTGTTGCAGACTTTTATAGCCTCTTTTTTTTTGAAATTTGTCTTTTCAAATATTCTTTACACACAAGTCATTCATTCATTTAAGTAAGTACATTGAATGCCTGTTACTTGTTGAGTACTATGCAAGAACTTGGGAAATAATGACGAATAAGTTGATCCTAGCTCCCTCAAGATATTTACCAGCTATTGGGGGACCACAGACAAGTAAACCAGATACATTCACTATGGGTTTGATCAATGCAGTGGTAGACATATGCACAGCATGCTGTGAGAAAAAAATAGGAGAGGCATCAAACCCAGACTAATATGTAATCAAGGAAAGATTCCTGGAGCAAGTGATTTCTCAACTTAGTTTTAAAGAAAGCAAATAGGAGTTACATGAACAAGAGGAAGGAGGGGTGTGTACAAAGGTCTGGAGGTAAGCAATAATATGGCAGATTTGGAGAATAGCAAGTCTTTTACATGGGTCTTAATTTTTTTTTTTTTTTAAAGAGATAGAGTCTTGCCATGTTGCCCAGGTTGGCCTTGAACTCCTGGGCTCAAGTGATCCTCCCACCCTAGCTTCCTGAGTAGCTGGAACTACAGGCATGATGCACCTCACCAAGTGGTTGCTGCACCAAGCACCAAGTGCTGACACTGCATACTTGGGCTTCAGTTAAGAGACAGATGTCCAGAGCCTCCTGCCAATGGGATGTCTTAAAGAAGTCTTTCCCAGCATTAAGCTGGGACTCCAAAGGGTTAAACCTAAAGGAAGGATAAAGTAATGAAACCCTATTGCCTCCCTGCCACAGTGACAGGGGACTGTGGAGAAGCCTGCCTTTCTACTGAGCAGAGCAGGAAGCAAAAAGAAGAAAAAGAAAACCCATTCCTGAGAAGTTGTGACAACAAATTGGCCTTTGTGGAGATATACATCTGCCTATACCAGTTCCCTGGGAGTGCTGGGCCACCTCAGGCCATGCAGTTGGCTGAAAGTGGTCTTCTTTCCAGGGGACGTGGCAGAAGAAAGCAAAAAGCATCTCTGGAGGAAGGCCATTCATTCTAGACATCGGGCACTCTTTACAAATTATTTCTCAAAGGCAATGTGCAGGTAACAGTAAGCAAGCTCACAAAGAAATAAGGCAACATAAGTGAGAACCAGCTGCTTCCCCACACCCCCACCACCCCAAAAATATAGGAATAGGGCACAAACACTTCAAATGCTATAATTATCAGGCACAGATTCTGAAACAATTGTTTCCTGGTTTAAAGAAATAAGTCACGTTTAAAAATATTAACAGAACAAGCATCTATAAAAACAACAGAAGATTTGCAGAAAAAATATGTAGAACTTCCCAAAATAAAAAATTCAATAATTAGCATTAAAAATTCAGTGGATATGTTTGGCCAGATTAGACTTATTAGACAAGTAAAGTACTACATATATCAGAAGAAATTATCCATAATATAACATAGAAGAAAAAATAAGATAGAAAATTCAGAAGAAAGAGTAAGGGACATGGAGGAGATAAGAGATCAGAATCCCCCCAAAAGCAGAGAAAATCAGGCAGAAGTGATATTTGAAGACATAATATGTGATATATTTCCAGAATTGATTAAAATGACTTAATACACAGATACAAGTGAATCAGAAGCATAAAAAGAAAATATAAAAATTAAATAAGAGTAGAAATCTTAAAAGCAGCCAGAGGAAAAAAAAAGAAAGTTGACTTCAAAGAAGTGGCAATTAAAATGACAGTTGACTTTTAAACAGCAAGAAGTCAGAAGGTGTGTTAAATATGCCAAAAGGGAAGGATTACCAAACTAATATTCTATGCCTAGCAAAAATATATTTCAAGAATGGGAACACAATAAAACCACTTTCATATAAACAAAAACTGAAGTTTTATTTTAATCACTAGGAGGTATTACAAGATGTACTTTAAGTAAAAAGAAAGTTATGCCAGATGGGACTGAGGAACAGAAGGAATTATGTGCAAAGAAAGTAGAGAATATGTGGAAAAACATAAACATTAGATGTATGAAGCAGTAATAATATGTAGTGATTTAAAAAAAAGAATCAGAATATCATTTTTCTAAAGTTTTTATATTATCTGAAAACAATGTGAGTTTTGATTACTTTAGACTTTGATCATTTAAGTGTGCATATTATAATTCCCAGAACAATCTCTAAAGGAGCACAGAAAGCATAATTGCCAAACCCACAGAAAGTGTAATAGAATGAAATAAAAATATTGGCAATCCAAATGGATGCAAGAAAGGAAAGAAAAGGAAGGAGAACAAAAGAGATGGAACAAATACAATGAGCAAGAGGTGATGATAGACTTAAACCTCACAATGTTAGTAAAATTACATTAAATGTAAATGTCCTAAATGTTCAAGTTAAAATTAGAAAGATTATCAGCCTAAATTAAAATTCCATCTAGTAGCATATGCTATTTACCAGAGTTCATCTAAAATATATAAGGACTCAGAGAGTTTGAAAGTCAAAAAATAGAAATATCAACCAAAGAAAGTTGGCACAACTGTATTATTAATAGAAAAAATAGACATTAATGCTAAAAGTGTTACTAGAGATAATGAGAATGATTTCAAAATGATAAAAGATCTAGTTCACTGTGATAATATGAAAATTTAAATTTGTTATAATTCTAATAGCATTGTCTCAAAATATATAAAGCAAAAGTTGATAGACTTATAAGGAGAATAAAGTACACAATCATGGTGGGAAACGTAAACATGTCTCTCTTATGGAAAAAATGTTAACATAAAATTTAAGTGAGTTGGTGCCTCTGAGTGAGAAGAGGTTTTCATTAGGAAGGGTACATACATAAAGGGCTTCTGGAGTTCAGAATGTTCTATGTCTTTGTATAGGTGGTGCTTAAAAGACTTTATAATTATTGAACTGAGCATATGAACTTTACTTCTACATGTATATTACATATACATATTATTTTGCCTGAATATCACAAATATAATAATATTAAATGAAAAACAGAAAGATGAACAACCAGTATTAAGAATTTAGATGGGCTGGACACGGTGGCTCACGCCTGTAATCCCAGCACTTTGGGAGGCCGAGGCGGGCAGATCACGAGGTCAGCAGATCGAGACCATCCTGGCTAATATGGTGAAACCCCATCTCTGCTAAAAAAAAATACAGAAAATCAGCCGGGCATAGTGGCGGGCGCCTGTAGTCCCAGCTACTCGGGAGGCTGAGGCAGGAGAATGGCTTGAACTCGGGAGGCGGAGCTTGCAGTGAGTCGAGATCGCGCCACCGCACTCAAGCCTGGGCGACAGAGTGAGACTCCGTTTCAAAGAAAAAAAAAAAGAATTTAGATGGCACAACTTATGAGGTAGAAGGAGTATTTAAGGAAATGGTGTCTTAGAAGGCAAGTGCAGGAAGTATGTCAAGAAAGTTGGTTGAGCAACTGTTTCTGTTGATAAGTCAATTAACACAACGATTGAACATCAGCCTCTTTGTTCAACAATGTGGATGCCATTGGAGACTTAGAAATGAGTTGTTTTATTGAAATGCTGGAGGCAAAACCTGACTGGAGTAGGTTGAGAAGAGACAGGAGGAGAAAATCAGATTGCCATTGTATTAGTTCGTTAAGGCTGCCATAAACAGAGTTCCACAAACTAGGTGACTTAAAAAACAGAAATGCGTCTCATGTTTCTGGAGGCTAGAACTCCATGATCAAAGTGTCATCAGGGTTGGCTCTTTCTGGAGGCTTTGAGGGAGACTCTCTCCATGCCTGTCTCCTAGCTTCTGGGGTTTGCTGGGAATCTTTGGTGTTCCTTGGCTTTTGTTGCATCAGCCTGATCTCTGCCTTCATCTTCACTTGTGTGTCTCTGTGTTCTATAAGGACACTAGTCATCTCTGATTAGGGGCCCACTCTACTCCCACGTGACCTCGTCTTAACTAATTACATCTACAATGACCCTATCTCCAAATAAGGTCATATTCTGAGGTGGTGAGGGTTAAACTTCAACATAAAAGTTTTGGTGGGACACGATTGAACCCATAACAATGAGTATAGACAAGCTTTAAAGTGGACAGAGAAATGGAATTTGGTAGAAGGAGATGTAGGATAAAAAATATATATAGTTAGAGATGAAATGATTAAAATTATGTACGTTGATAGGAATTAGCCAGTAGAAAGGAGAAAAATTGGTGATTCAGGATAGAGAGGGAACAATGGCTTGAGGGAGGTCCTTGAGTGGGTAAAAGAGTACAAGATCCATTGTCTAAGCAGAAGCATAGGCCCGAGAAATGAGTGAGGACAACCTTCCCTTAGTAGCAGGAGGGAAGGCAGAGATGTATATGTACAGATGGGGGTAGGCTGGTAAACACGGCACTGGAAGGGTATGGAAGTTTTCTTTTGTTTGTGTTTTGTGAGGGAATGGAAATAAACTGATAGGGTGGGGAGGAGGTGAGAGGGGTTTGTCAAGAGAAGAGAGGCTGTTAAATAGTCTTATGGGATAATGAGGTAAAGGAATGTAGCAGGATTGCCAGGGCACACTAAAAGCTTGGTTTAGTAACTGTGAATTTAAGTCAGTATGTTTGGGTGCTTGTTTCCAGCTGCAGTTAGCTGTGGGAGTGCAGGTACAGAGTAGGCACAAAGTTAGATTTAACTAGGGATTATTTTTTTTCCAGATGAATACTGCAGAGTGAGAGGCAAAGAAGTTGAGGGAATTTCTAAGGGAGTGATTATAGGATGGACAATGAGGTTGGATCAGTGGATTGAAGGTCCTGGTAAGGTTAAGAGTTTCTGAGAATTGAAGTATTGTGGAATACATTGGGAAGATCACACCACTCCTCTGTTCAAAAGTCTCAATGGTGACGCATCTGAGTAATAGCAAAAGTCCTTACCGTGGCTGATTAGGTTGCCCTACAAGATCCGCTTTCCCATCCCCTACCCATGTTTCTACCCTTATTTCCTCCTTCTCCCTCATGGTCCTTTTTGACCACACTGGTCTACTCATTGTTTCTTGAACACCCAGATAAGCTCCCATCTCATGTCCTTTGCATTTACTATTTGCTCTTTTGGGAACAGTCTTCTTCCAGATGCCTTCCTGTCTCAGTCCTGCAGCATTCAGGTCTTAGCTCAAATATTTTGTGTGTGTATGTGTGTGTATTTCCCTGGCCACCCTTTAAATAAGTGGACCTCTTCAATACTGCCTAACCTTCTTTCTTGCTTTATTTTTTTGTAGCACTTATTACAAATTAAATGGTATACATTTGGTTTATCATCTCCCTCAACCCCATGTAAGTTCAAGAAGGGTATAGATTTTTGCCCATTTGGATCAGTCATATATCACCAACATCTTGAACAGTGCCTGGAACAACATTCATTTCATTGGATGAGTGAATGAAATATAGAAATGATGAACAGAGTCTAAGTCTTCAAACTGAACTTAGAGAGAAAGGACAAGTATGGATAATGCATAAGACAATCTAGAATATGACTGAGAGTCATGGCAGATATACAGTAGAGGATACATTTTTTGGACAAGAGGATGTCAAGAAAATGAGAGGTCAGGGAGTCTTACTTCCAAGAATTTCAAAATCACTAGGAATTATGGTGAGTCACGTTAGAGAGAGTGACAAGGAATGGGGAGACAAAACCTAGGGATGCCGAGGTCCATTGAAGACTTCAATAGGAGGAAATGATACATCGTCTAATGGTGCAGGCTTCAAGGCTGGGTGTTTAGGGAAGAGAAAGGGAAATTGTTTTAGGATCTGCTACAAAGAACAAGCAGAATACCCTACCCCATCACCAGGCCCAGTGATAGGAAGCGTGTGCTTGAGAAAATCACCAGCCCTGGAGAAGGCTGCAAGGGAAGCAGTATTCTCAGGGAGAACAAAGTTTCTGTAAAGCGGAAAAACAAAGGGAACTCTTCAAAAAACATTATTGAAATAGAGATTTTGTTGATAATGCCTTGTGATTTTATAGGTTACAGAGGAAAAGGTCTTTAGGAGTTGGAGTAAAAGTAGGGATTTGAGAAGGAGAGGATCTCAGTGACCAGGAGTCTGAGAGTCTTGGTCTTCTTGTGATGATCAGGTAGAGAGCAAGGAGGAATTAGCCTTGCTGGAATCAATGTAAGCTGTTTGGCAAAGCTGTGAATGTCAGAGGATGGGGAACGAAGAGAGAGGTGGTGGAATCTGGCCAGGGTTATTATATACTTGGGCATTTCCTCTTCCCTTCTGCCAATGGTAATGAGGAGGCCGGGAAGGATGGCCTTATCTGGAGCATACAGGACTGGAATAAATCCATATTCCCTTTGTATTAGGTTTCTACGGCTGCCATCACAAAGCATCACAGACTGGGTGACTTTAACAATGGAAATTAATTTCCTCATGGTTCTGGAAAGTGAAAGCCAACATCAAGATGTTGGCAGGGTTGGTTCTTTCTGAGGCACCTCTCCTTGACTTGCAGATGGCTAATGCAAGTCAAGGACCTAATGACCTCATTTTACCTTAATAACCTCTTTAAAGGCCTTAGCTCCAATACTGTCAAAATTGTTAGGGCTTCAACAATTTTGGGGAAACACAATTCAGTCCATAACACCTTTCATTCCGGAATAAATACACAGCCACCCAAAGGGACCATTTTTATGTCATTGTTATTATTACTCCTTTATTGCAGAAGAAAACACAGACCCAGAAGTTTCAGTAACTTGCTGAATCACATTGCCAGGGCAGATTCTGAAACTCACTCTAAAGCATCAAGACAATCTTCCCTGTGCAGATCTAGACCAGTGTCTGGAACATAGTGGGTACAATAAAGAGTAAACAAATGAGTAATTTTTATTCCAAGTGATTTCTCTGTATTGCCAAAAATGAAATCTGAATAAGAAAGTTCATCACTAGTGAGGAAAGACAAAGAACTTCAACATTTATTGATTATCTGTAGTGTCCAGTATATTAACCAATTATGTTATACTTTATATTGTGTGTTCCAGAATAACTGTGTTCAGATTGCAGCATAAAGAAGCCCTGTGGATACAAAGCATATTTAAGATATGGTAAAATAATTCAATTCCGAAATATAATTTCTGAACAAGCTTGGGAATAAATGCATGGTTTTCCACAATGATGACTTCAAAGGAAATGGTGCCCACTTGGATCTTTGATGGGGCCTTTCTATGTTGCCCAGGCTGACTTTGAACTCCTGGGCTAAGGGATTCTACCACCTAAGCCCCCCACATAACTGGGATTACTGGAGTGCACTACTGTGCTTGGCCATGGATCTTTTAACATTTTATATACCAAAAGAGAAACACTTTTATGGCTTCAGTTCACATCCTTCTATTTGTATTACTGTAAGCAGATTACTGTGTTTGGAAAGGTCAGTTCTCAAGACTTCCCTTTCCACTTAGCAATTAGTTCCATGCTTTATATGTGCAATGTAAACTGTATATCAATTACTTGGAGCATTTTTGTTTTGAAGTGTTTTCCTTTTTGTTTCATCTGAAGAAATGCTCACAGCCCATTTTATTAGACTCAGAAAAACCTTCTTGTCCTATTCCCAAATCATCCAATTTCAAGTTTGCCAAAGTTGACAGGTATGGGAGAGGTCTTTACCATACTGGTGAATTACATAAGGACAAATTTATTTGCTTTGATTTTTAAAGACATCCAAGGGCGGGGGGAAAAGGGAAGTAAATGCTTGGTTATTTAGTACAGTCCTGACTCTCCATGTGGTTTCTAACTTCAGCATCCTGTCTTTGTTCACTGTACCTTCACGTTTCAGTGCTCCTCCAAGGGGGCTGTTGGGCTCCTGGAGTTATCTGTCCATCAAAGCCAGAAGCCAACTCCTGGAGGCTGAGCTCGAGCCCAGGCATGTCTAGGAGATGTCTCTATCTAGGTCCTACCTAACAGGTGATTTTCTCATTCTACCATGGGTAGCTATATTAATATAGCAGATACCTTGGACAGCAAAGTACCACCCACATTAGCTCCATGATGCTTGGGTCTGGAAAGCTGAATCTTTGAGGCTGTGTAACTCTCCAGATGGGACTGGGTTCATAAGACTTCAGTTCCATTGGTGATGTACAGGCTACAAAGCACAGCACAGCATAGGAAGGGCACTACATCCATCGGATGGCCATTCAGCTCTTCTTCCCCTGCTCTTCCAGCTCAGCCCATTTGCACCTATTGATACATTTTATCTATTGCCTTTTAAAAAGTGTATTGAGGTAAAATTGTTGTACAATAAACTGCATCCATTTAGAGTACACAGTTTAATGATGCATTTCCTGACAAATATATATATCCATGAAACCACCAAGATAATCAATATATAGAACATTTACATCATCCCCAAATTTCCTCCATGCCACTTTGTAGCCAATCCTATCCTGCCCTCCTCTCTAGTCGCAGACAACCACTATTCTGCTTTTTGTCTTTATAGATTAAGAAGCATTTTCTGAAAATTTGCATAAGTGAAATCATCCAGTAGGCACTCTTTTGGGTCTGACTTCTTTCACTTAGGGTAATAATTTTGAGATTAAGTCTACCATTTTTTATTTATCCCTTTTGTGTCTTGTTCCTTCATTCTCCCTTTCTTCTTGTTTCTGAATTACTTAAATATTTTTGAATTTTTTTTTCTTTGTGGCATCCTTAGGAATTAGGCTATACATTTAGGCCAGTTATCAATTTAGCGCCTTTCAATTCCAGATCCACCCTTTGTTTCCCCTTTGCCAACTGGTGCAATCTTATGCTCTGCCAATAGAGGGCATGAGAGGGCTGCAAGTCTGGCAGGAAAAAAAAAAAAAAAAGCTTTTCCTTGTTCTTGGGGTCTTTTTTCTCCTATGGCATGGCTGCCAGCACACTAGTATGCAGAAGGTCCAGGAGTCCTCACTCTCCAGAGTGTTTTTCTGCTACCAGGAGGCCTCTGCCTGCTGACTAGCTCAGGTCCACCAGCACCCCAGCAGGCCATGCCTTGTGGGCCAGCTGCAGCTGGCTTGCACCCTCTGGTGGGTTTCTGTGCCATCCCATGGGCTGCTCCTGCAGACCAGCTTTATTCCATATAGCCTGGCAAATTTTTTACCTCTGGAGGCCTGTGTGCTTCTGTGATTGCTACGGCCTCTCCAAAGAGGCTTTAATATCAGCCTTAGAGGGAAAAGGGTCTTCCAAATTCTTAGTTCCTTCATTGTGTCATCTCTTTCAGCCCTAGAGATACGGATTGAATATCTCTTATCCAGAATTCTTGGGGACAGAAGTGTTTTGGATTTTTAATTTTTTTGGCATATTTAGATATACATAATGTGCTATCTTGGGGATGGGACTCAAGTCTAAACACAAAGTTTGTGTTTCATATACATCCTATACAGATAGTGCAAAGGCAATTTCATACAGCAGTTTTTTAAATTATTATACTTTAAGTTCTGGGATACATGTGCAGAACGTGCAGTTTGTTACATAGGTATACACGTGACATGGTGGTTTGCTGCACCCATCAACCCATCATCTATCTAAGGTATTTCTTCTAATGCTATCCCTCCCCTAGCCCCCCACCCCCCGGCAGGCCCCGGTGTGTGATGATCCCCTCTCTGCGTCCATGTGTTATCACTGTTCAACTCTCACTTATGAGTGAGAACATGCAGTGTTTAGTTTTCTGTTCCTTGTGTTAGTTTGCTGAGAATGATGGTTTCCAGCTTCATCCATGTCCCTGCAAATGACATGAACTCATCCTTTTTTATAGCTGCATAGTATTCCATGGTGTATATGTGCCACATTTTCTTTATCCAGTTTATCATTGATGGGCACTTGGGTTGGTTCCAAGTCTTTGCTATTGTGAATAGTGCTGCAATAAACATACGTGTGCATGTGTCTTTATAGTAGAACATTTTATAATCCTTTGGGTATATACACAGTAATAGAAGTGCTGGGTCAAATGATATTTCTGGTTCTAGATCCTTGAGGAATTACCACACAGTCTTCCACAATGGTTGAACTAATTTACACTCCCACCAACAGTGTAAAAGCATTCCTATTTCTCCACATCCTCTCCAGCATCTGTTGTTTCCTCACTTTTTAATGATCGCCGTTCTAACTGGTGTGAGATGGTATCTCATTGTGGTTTTGATTTGCATTTCTTTAATGATCAGTGATGATGAACTTTTTTTCATATGTTTACTGGCTGCATAAATGTCTTCTTTTGAGAAGTGTTTGTTCATATCCTTTGCCCACTTTTTGATGGAGTTGTTTGTTTTTTTCCTTGTAAATTCGTTTAAGTTTCTTGTAGATTCTGGATATTAGCCCTTTGACAGATGGATAGATTGCAAAAATATTCTCCCATTCTGTAGGTTGCCTGTCCACTCTGATGGTAGTTTCTTTTCCTGCACATAAGCTCTTTAGTTTAATTATATACCATTTGTCAATTTTGGTTGTTGTTGCCATTGCTTTTGGTGTTTTAGTTATGAAGTCTTTGCCCATACCTATGTACTGAATGGTATTGCCTAGGTTTTCTTCTAGGGTTTTTATGGTTTTAAATTTTACATTTAAGTCTTTAATCCATCCTGAGTTAATTTTTGTGTAAAGTGTAAGGAAGGGATCCAGTTTCAGTTTTCTGCATATGGCTAGCCAATTTTCCCAACACCATTTATTAAATAGGGAATCCTTTCCCCATTGCTTGTTTTTGTCAGGTTTGTCAAAGATCAGATGGTTGTATATGTGTGGCATTATTTCTGAGGCCTCTGTTCTGTTCCATTAGTCTATATACTTGTTTTGGTACCAGTACCATGCTGTTTTGATTACTGTATCCTTGTAGTATAGTTTGAAGTCAGGTAGCATGGTGCCTCCAGCCTTGTTCTTTTTGCTTAGGATTGTCTTGGCTATATGGGCTCTTTTTTGCTTCCATATGAAATTTAAAGTAGTTTTTTCTAATTGTGTGAAAAAAGTCAATAGTAGCTTGATGGGGATAGCATTGAATCTATACATTACTTTGGGCAGTATGGCCATTTTCATGATATTCGTTCTTTCTATCCATGAGCATGGAATGTTTTTCCATTTGTTTGTGCCCTCTCTTATTTCCTTGAGCAGTGGTTTGTAATTCTCCTTGAAGAGGTACTTCACATCTCTTGTACAATGTATTCCTAGGTATTTTATTCTCTTTGTACCAATTGTGAATGGGAATTTACTCATGATTTGGCACTCTATTCTTGGTATACAGGAATGCTTTTGAGTTTTGCACATTGCTTTTGTATCCTGAGACTTTGCTGAAATTGATTATCAGCTTAAGGAGATTTTGAGTTGAGATGATGGGGTTTTCTAAATATATAATCATGTCATCTGCAAACAGAGACAATTTGACTTCCTCTCTTCCTATTTGAATACCCTTTATTTCTTTATCTTGCCTGATTGCCCTGTCCAGAACTTCCAATACTATGTTGAATAGGAGTAGTGACAGAGGGCATCCTTGTCTTGTGCTGGTTTTCAAAGGGAATGCTTCCAGCTTTTGCCCATTCAGTATGATATTGGCTGTGGGTTTGTCACGAATAGCTCTTATTATTTTGAGATACGTTCAATCAATACCTAGTTTATTGAGAGTTTTTAGCATGAAGAGCTGCTGAATTTAGTTGAAGGCCTTTTCTACATCTATTGAGATAATCATGTGGTTTTTGTCATTGGCTTTGTTTATGTGATAGATTATGTTTATTGATTTGCATATGTTGAACCAGCCTTGCATCCCAGGGATGAAGCTGACTTGATCGTGGTGGATAAGCTTTTTGACATACTGCTGAATTTGGTTTGCGACTATTTTATTGAGGATTTTCACATCGATGTTCATCAGGGATATTGGCCTGAAATTTTCTTTTTTTCTTTTTGTGTCTCTGCCAGGATTTGGTATCAGGATGATGCCTCATAAAATGCGTTATGGAGGAGTCCCTCTTTTTCTATTGTTTGGAATAGTTTCAGAAGGAATGGAGCCAGTTCCTCTTTGTACCCCTGGTAGAATTGGGCTGTGAATCTGTCTGGTCCTGCGCATTTTTTTGGTTGGTAGGCTATTAATTACTGCCTCAATTTCAGAACTTGTTATTGGTGTATTGGACTTCTTCCTGGTTTAGTCTTGGGAGGGTGTATGTGTCCAGGAATTTATCCATTTCTTCCAGATTTTCTAGTTTATTTGCGTAGAGGTGTTTATAGTGTTCTCTGATGGTAATTTGTATTTCTGTGGGATCAGTGCTGATATCCCCTTTATCATTCTTTATTGTGTCTATTTGATTCTTCTCTCTTTTCTGCTTTATTAGTCTGGCAAGTGGTCTATCCATTTTGTTAATCTCTTGAAAAACCAGCTCCTGAATTCACTGGTTTTTTGAAGGGTTTTTCGTGCCTCTATCTCCTTCAGTTCTGCTCTGATCTTAGTTATTTCTTGTCTTCTGCTAGCTTTTGAGTTTGTTTGCTCTTGCTTCTCTAGTTCTTTTAATTGTAATGTTAGGGTGCTGATTTTAGATCTTTCCCACTTTCTCCTGTGGGCATTTAGTGCTATAAATTTCCCTCTAAACACTGCTTTAGCTATGTCCCAGAGATTCTTGTACATTATGTGTTTGTTCTCATTGGTTTCAAAGAACTTATTTATTTCTGCCTTAATTTCATTATTTACCCTGTAGTCATTCAGCAGCAGGTTGTTCAGTTTCCATGGTGTTGTATGGTTTTGAGTGAGTTTCTTAATCCTGAGTTCTAATTTAATTGCACTGTGGTCTGAGAGACTGTTTGTTATGATTTCCATTCTTTTGAATTTGCTGAGGAGTGTTTTACTTCCAATTATGTGGTCAATTTTGGAATAAGTGCAATGTGGTACTGAGAAGAATGTATATTCTGTTGATTTGGGGTGGAGAGTTTTGTAGATGTCTATCAGATCTGCTTGGTCCAGAGCTGAGTTCAAGTCCTGGATATCCTTGTTAATTTTCTGTCTCATTGATCTGTCTAATATTGACAATGGGGTGTTAAAGTCTCCTACTATTATTGTGTGGGAGTCTAAGTCTCTTTGTAAGTCTCTAAGAACTTGCTTTATAAATCTGGGTGCCCCTGTATTGGGTGCATATATATTTAGGATAGTTAGCTCTTCTTGTTGCATTGATCTCTTTACCATTATGTAATGGCCTTCTTTGTCTCTTTTGATCTGTGTTGGTTTAAAGTCTGTTTTATCAGAGGCTAGGATTGCAACGCCTGCTTTTTTATTTGCTTTCTATTTGCTTGGTAAATATTCCTCCATCCCTTTATTTTGAGCCTATGTATGTCTCTGCACATGAGATGTGTCTCCTGAATATAGCACACCAATGGGTCTTGATTCTTTTTCCAATTTGCCGGTCTTTGTCTTTTAATTGGGGCATTTAGCCCATTTACATTTAAGGTTAATATTGTTATGTGTGAATTTGATCCTGTCATTATGATGTTAGCGGGTTATTTTTCTTGTTAGTTGATGCAGTTTCTTCATAGCGTTGATGGTCTTTACAATTTGGTGTTTTTGCAGTGGCTGGTACTGGTTTTTCCTTTCCATATTTAGTGCTTCCTTCAGGAACTTTTGTAAGGCAGGCCTGGTGGTGACAAAATCTCTCAGCATTTGCTTATCTGTAAAGGATTTTATTTCTCTTTTGCTTATTAAGCTTAGTTTGGCTGGATATTAAATTCTGGGTTGAAAATTCTTTAAGAGTGTTGAACATTGGCCCCCACTCTCTTCTTGCTTGTAGGATTTCTGCAGAGAGATCTGCTGTTAGTCTGATGGACTTTCCTTTGTGGGTAACCTGACTTTTCTCTCTGGCTGCCCTTAACATTTTTTCCTTCATTTCAACCTTGGTAAATCTGATGATTATGTGTCTTGGGGTTGTACTTCTTGAGGAGTATCTTTGTGGTGTTCTCTGTATTTCCTGAATTTGAATGTTGGCCTGTCTTGCTAGGCTGGGAAAGTTCTACTGGATAATATCCTAAAGAGTGTTTTTCAGCTTGGTTCCATTCTCCCCATCACTTTCACGTACACCAATCAAACGTAGGTTTGTTCTTTTCACACAGTCCCATATTTCTTGGAGGCTTTGTTCGTTCCTTTTCATTCTTTTTTCTCTAATCTTGTCTTCATGCTTTATTTCATTAAATTGATCTTCAATCTCTGATATCTTTTCTTCCACTTGATCGATTTGGCTATTGATATTTGTGTATGCTTCACGAAGTTCTTGTGCTGTGTTTTTCAGTTCCATCGGGTCATTTATGTTCTTCTCTAAACTGATTATTCTATTTAGCAATTCCTCTAACCTTTTTTTCAAGGTTCTTAGCTTCCTTGCATTGGGCTAGGATATGCTTCTTTGGGTCGGAGGAGTTTGTTATTACCCACCTTCTGAAGCCTACTTCTGTCAATTCATCAAACTCATTCTCCATCCAGTTTTGTTCCCTTGCTGGCAAGGAGTTGTGATCCTTTGGAGGAGAAGAGGCATTCTGGTTTTTGGAATTTTAAGCCTTTTTGTGCTGTTTTTTCCTCATTTTTGTGGATTTATCTACCTGTGGTCTTTGATGTTGGTGACCTTCAAATGGGGTTTTTGTGTGGACATCCTTCTTGTTGATGTTGATACCATTCCTTTCTGTTTGTTAGTTTTCCTTCTAACAGTGAGGCCCCTCTGCTGCTGGTCTGCTGAAGTTTGCTGGAGGTCCACTCCAGACCCTGTTTACCTAGGTGTCACCAGCAGAGGCTGCAGAACAGCAAAGATTGCTTCCTGTTCCTTCCTCTGGGAGCTTTGTCCCAGAGGGGCACCCACCAGATGCCAGCCAGAGCTCTGCTATATGAGGTGTCTGTTGACCTCTGCTGGGAGTTGTCTCCCAGTCATGTGGCACTGGGTTCAGGGACTCACTTGAGGAGGCAGTCTATCCCTTGGCAGAACTTGAGCGCTGTACTGGGAGATCCGCTGCTGTCTTCAGAGCTGGCAGACAGGAATGTTTAAGTCTGCTGAAACCGCGCTCATAGCTGCCCCTTCCCCCAGGTGCTTTGTCCCAGGGAGATGGGAGTTTTATCTATAAGCGCCTGACTGGGGCTGCTGCCTTTCTTTTAGAGATGCCCTGCCCAGAGAGGCGAAATCTAGAGAGGCAGTCTGGCTACAGCAGCTTTGCTAAGTTGTGGTGAGCTCCACCCAGTTCAAACTTCCTGGTGGCTTTGTTTACACTGTGATGGGAAAACCACCTACTCAAGCCTCAGTAATGGTGAACGCCCCTCCCCCCACCAAGTTTAAGTCTACTTCACACTGCTGTGCTGGCAGCGAGAATTTCAAGACAGTGGATCTTATCCTCCGGGGCTCCGTGGGGGTGGGATCTGCTGAGCTAGACCACTTGGCTCCCTGGCTTCAGCCCCCTTTCCAGGGGAGTGAACGGTTCTATCTCACTGGTGTTATGACTGGGGTATGAAAAAAACTCCTGCTGCTAGCTTGGTGTCTGCCCAAACGGCCACCCAGTTTTGTGCTTGAAACCCAGAGCCCTGGTGTTGGCACCTGAGGGAATCTTCTGGTCTGCAGGTTGTGAAGACCATGGGAAAAGTGTAGTATCTTGGCCAGAATGCACCCTTTCTCATGGCACAGTCACTCATGGCTTCCCTTGGCTAGGGCAGGGAGTTCTCTGACCCCCTGGGCTTCCTTGGTGAGGTGATGCCCCACCCTGCTTTGGCTCACCCTCCTTGGGCTGCACCCACATCTAACCAGTCCCAATGAGATGAGGTGGGTACCTTGGTTGGAAATGCAGAAATCACCTGCCTTCTGCGTTGATCTCGCTGGGAACTGCAGACCTGAGCTTTTCCTATTCGGCCATCTTGCCAGCCACCTTCTCATACAGTATTTTTTAATAATTTTTGCACGAAACAAAGCTTTGACTGTAACTCATCACACGAAATCAGGTTTGGAATTTTCCACTTTTGGCATCAGGTCAGTGCTCAAAAAATTTTGGATTTTGGAGCCTTTAAAATTTTGAGTTTTTGAATTAGGGATGTTCAACCTGCTTTCTGTGTTTGCCATTTCTTAAAGTCCACCTTTATCCCTTTACTTTTTAGTGGTTATTAACAACTTTTTCTATTAAATTTTCTGTGATCAGATAACTAGTAGAGTTTCTGTCTCCAATTTTTTTTTTTTTTTTTTTTTTTTGAGACAGAGTCTCTCTCTGTAGCCCAGGCTAGAGTGCAGTGGTGCCATCTCAGCTCACTGCAACCTCTGCCTCCTGGGTTCAAGTGATTCTTGTGCCTCAGCCTCCAGAGTAGCTAAGACTACAGGCCCACACCATCATGCTCGGCTATGTTTTTTTGGTAGACACAGGGTTTCACCATGTTGCCCAGCCTGATCTTGAACCCTTGAGCTCAAGTGATCCACCCTCAATGGCCTCCCAAAGTGCTGGGATTACAGGCAGGAGCCACTACACCTGGCCTCCTGACTAAATTTTGACTGATAAAACATCCTTAGCTACTCAGAGTTGTAGCATTTGCCACAGAATGTAGAACGCTGAACCATTGGGGTCCATTTGCCAGCCTCCATTCTTTATACTGTCATTGTCACACGTATCTTTTCTACCTACATTCCACATTCAGCAAGGCAATGTTATATCTACTTAACCAAAATAATGAAGATCTGAGCTCCTCTGGTGTGATTTCTCGTAGGGCTGAAGAACTAACTTTAGCATTTCTTATAGTGTAAGTATGTTTGTGTTAGATTCTCTTAGTTTCATGCTATCTATACACATCTTCCTGCCACTTTCATTCTTGAGGGGTATTTTCATTGAATATAGAGTTCTGGGTTGATGTGGTCTTCTGTCCTCCATGATTTCTTTTCTTTTCTTTTCTTTTTTTTTTTTTTTTTTTTTGAGACAGAGTCCTGCCCTGTCACCCAGGCTGGAGTTCAGTGGCATGATCTTGGCTTGCTGCAACCTCCACCTCCCAAGTTCAAGCAATTCTCATGCCTTAGCTTCCTGAGTAGCTGGGATTACAGGCACATGCCACCATACCCGACAAATTTTTGTATGTTTAGTAGAGACAGGGTTTCACCATGTTGGCCAGGCTGGTCTTGAACTCCTGATCTCAAGTAATCCACCTGCCTCGACCTCCCAAAGTGGTGGGATTACAGGTGTAAGACACTGCACCAGGCCTCTCCATGATGTCTGATAAGTTTCCTGGCATTTGGTCATCTTTTTTTTTTTTTTTTTAACTCTGAATGTGATATGTTGTGTTTTTCGTGCTACCATCAAGACTTTTATTTTTAATTTCTCTCTCTTTTTTTTTGCAGTTTTACTACGACGTGCCTAAGCATACTTTTAGTTTTCTTTGTATTTATGTTGTTTGATGTCTGCTGAGCATCTGGAATCCTTAAATTTATGTTTTTCATCAAATTTGTGAGGACTACTAGACAAGCTTCAAAACAAGTCTGGATCCCAGGTCTCTCTCCATGTGGAGGTAAAGCAAAAGAATAGGGGACTGCTAGTTGGAAGTGATGTCAACCACTGTTTCTTAAATATTTTTCTTTCCCCTTCTCTTTATCTTCTCTTTCTGGGTTATATTGTTTGAAATTGTTCCACAGTTTCCTAGGCTTTTTTTCAATCTTTTTTTCCTCTGTTTTTCCAAACTAGATAATTTTTTTTTTTGGTCTTCAAAGTCACTGACCTCTGTCATATTCGTTCTGATATTAAGCCCATCCAGTGGATTTATAATTTTCAGATATTGTTTTCTTCAGTTCTAATGTTTCTGTTCTTTTTTATGTTTTCTACTCTTCTGCTAAGATTTATTTCATTGTGAGCATATTTTCCCTTACTTCATTGAGCATGGTTATAGGAGCTGGGCTGCAGCCCAAATCTCAGCTCAGTTTCCAGCCCTCCCACTTCTCAAAGCTGTGATGTTTGCAGCCTGCCCTGATATTTGTGACTCAGTAGCCAGCCAGTGACTGGGCAGAGTTGCTTATGACTCTGAGAACGCCTTCTTTGGCTTTCTTCTCTCTGGAATGTTCCCTTACTTTTCTGTGGCCATGGCTGCCCTGCCTCCTCTTTCCTCTGGCCAGAGAGATGACAAGTTTTCTTTCAGAAGCCACTCCAAGTCATGTAATGCCCACAGCTTTCCTGTGGACCAAAGCCACAAAGAGGAGGGACTCACCTGGCGCCAATCCCTTCTTCCAAATTTCAGCTCTCTTGCAAATTCTGTTCACTCCTCAGAGGCATCGGGTAATATTTTAGTGGTGTTCAGAGTTTACATTATTTTATTTTTTTAGAAATGTGTCTTACTATGTTGCCAAGACAGGTTTCAAATTCCCAAGCTCAAGCAATCCTCCTGACTCAGCCTCTTGACTAGCTGAGAGTACAGGTATGCGCCACTGTGCCTAGCTTTAGTTATTTGCAAGAAGGTCAGTGGACTGGGAAATTATGCTATCTTTCTAGAAATGAGACTTCCTTCTCCACTAATTTTTATTATCTGGGTAGTAGGTATGCATCTCAGACCATAAACAGAGGTGTATTAGAACTAGAGTATCTCTTTATTTTCTATATTCAAATTTTTATTTCTATTTGGAGTCCCCAACCTCAGACATGTCCCCTAGTTCCAGGGTCATATAACACAGGATCATGAGTCCAAACAGGTCAATTGTGGAGCCATCCTTTGTCCCTGTGTTTGTGGTCCCATCAAATGACTTGACTCTCTGCTGCTCCTAACCACACTGGTGAGGCTAGGTTCCAGGAAGCTTAGACAAACACATTGTCAATTTTCCCTTTAGGGCTTCCTCCTCCCTGGTAGCACTGTTGGGAAGGAGGCACAGGCCCCCTCTTCTCCCAGGACCCCTCGATCTCCTCTTCCTCTTGTTCTCTTCTCCTTTCCTCTGAGCACTAGGAGAACCTTGCTCTAGTCTGGGAAAAATTATTTCTTCAAGTTTCTTTAAGACACACTCTTTTTTTCCTGTAATATTCAATAATTTAGGCTTTTGGAACATTAGAGCCAGAAGCCATATGAGCTACTTTTGTTTCCCCCTGCTAAATGTTTCCCTTGGGGCTGTGAGCTCAGAGCTGGTGAAAGGCTTGTTTAAAGGAGAAACGAGAAGGTCAGGGAAAGATAAAAGATAGCAGGAAGAAATCCCATAGCTTGATGTTTCCAAATATTATTCAGACAGGGAAAATGTCTTCTTCCTCTCTAGTCCCCCAGTATGTATCTCGATGCCTTGCATGTGGTGATTTCTCAACAAATATTTATTAAATAGATGAACAAATTTGCTGTGTAATATTGGGCAAGTCTCATGACCTGCCATTTTGTTCTCTGAGCTCTAAAATGGGGATAATGATACTGATGTCACAGTGTTGCTGTAGGATCAGATGTGATTACTCACACTTTGTAAGGAGTTTTCTAACTATAATGTTTTGTCACTGTTATTATGAATGTTCATTGAGCTGAGAGAGTGCTTGTCATCTTTGTCCAAACTGTGGGTGATTCCAGACAGAACTAGTCAACTGGAAACAGGCTTTTACCTTTTCCCCAGAGAAGCTGCACAACTTCAATGAATTGTTTTGTTCTCCAAAATTATTTATCCTCCTGATGACAGTTTTTATGTCAGTTTGCTTGGTGATTCCTGCATGATGAGAATTGATTTTGGATTAGATTCTTCCCAGCATGGAGTAACTGGTACAGTACTGAGAAAATGATAGTAATATTGTATCTCATCTTAAAAGCATGCTTTGCCTATTTGCATATTTTAGTTAGAATTTAAACTGAGTTCTAATCACATGAAATGTTAAGGTGTACTTTAAATGTACGTTTTGAGTATTCTTAAAAAGTGCTTTCCAAACTGCCTGACGAAGCAAAGATTGAATGAGCTGTGTCTCTTGCTGAAACCTCTGTAAATGGGCTCAGCGTTTAATAAAGATTTATAATTTTTGATGTTCTTTGTGTGTGAAAAGGACATTGCTCAACTCTAAAGAACTCAGAAATAGGAAGGGCTGGTACCTAATGACCTGGTGTCTTCCAAGGAGCTCATAGCACGTGGCAGATTGCACATCTGCCTCTTGAAATCCTAGGGAATTACCCAGTGCTTGCTGGATAGCAACATGACAGTCACCCCCATCCCAGACTAAAGCTTGGGGTTCAACCACAGCAGCAAGTATAAGGTTAGCATTTGAGAGATGAGCTTATGGGCACATGAATGCTATGTAAGCTCTATAGAAAGAGAGAAACAGTGGATGAGGGCTACTTAAGTCCCAGGTCCCAAACATCTCTCCATGTGGACGTGGGGCAATAAGTTGGCGGAAATGACAGCAGGAGGTGATTCCATGCTGGAAGGTCCGTCTTCAGGCCTTAGGGATCAGAATCAGAGCACAGAAAATCTAGTCTGAATGAACTGATACGCCCTGCTTTCGGGTGGGACATTTTTCCAGCTACAGGGGTTGTTCAATCAGTTAATATTTTTTGTTTGCTTCCTATTTTAAGACCTTGTATTAAATGCTGCAATACAAGAGAAAATTTATATTTCACTAGCACCTTCCAAAGCATTTTTTCTTATATCATGTACACACACACACACACACACACACACACACACACACACACACACACACACACACAGTGTTTTAGGAGAGTTTTCCTATATATTGTAGGGTGGGTTATGGAGCCACAGTTCTAGGGTTGATCCTGGAGCCACCATTAAGTAGCTGTGATTTCTCAGGAAAACTACTGAACCTCTCTGTCCATCAGTTACCTTATAAGCGAAAATGAACTAATAATAGTACCTGCTTCCTAAAGTTGATGTGAGGAGAAAATGAGTTATTTTGCATAAAGTTTTTAGAACAATGCCTGGTATGTACTCATAACTGTTATCTATTTACTGTCATTTGTGGGGCTGGCAACATTGGGAGCCAGGCCCACACAGGGCCAACAATGGGTGATCACAGGTGATCCTGAGCAGCCAGAAGTTTGGTTGGTGATGTGAGAAGCAGAATAGAGGAAATGAATAGAAAAGCTGGCTGCAGACTTCAGAAGGAGATTCTGTGACCTAATAAGAGGGAATCAAAGGCTGCAATCCAGCTAGAAAAGATGGCTGGGGTCCTGGGCAGAAAGCCTGGCAGCAAGGGATTGGACAGTGGAGTTCATGGGACTGACTGTGGAGTAGCAATCCCCACCGTGGACGCCCATTTGAAAATGGCTGTTTGGCTGGGCATAGTGGCTCATGCCTGTAATCCCAGCACTTTGGGAGGCCAAGACAGGTGGGATCATGAGGTCAAGAGATCGAGACCATCCTGGCCAACATGGTGAAACCCTGTCTCTACTAAAAATACAAAAATTAGTTGGGTGTGGTGGCGCACACCTTAGTCAGATTAGGGATTGGCCAATCTGGATTCTGGGGGATTGTCATTAAGTGGTATAAGATCCGAGTAGAGCAAGTCTGGGTTGCCCTGGCCTTGGGAGGCTGAGGCAGGAGAATCGCTTGAACCCGGGAGGCGGAGTTTGCAGTGCGCCGAGATCGTGCCACTGCATTCCAGCCTGGCGGCAGAGCAAGATCAAAAAAAAAGGAAAAGAAAAGAAAAGGAAATGGCTGTTTGAGGTACTAAGGTCAGAAGGGGATACGCAGCAACATGGACTTGGTGTTGAGCCATGGAGGGACTGCTACATTTCTCCTGCCTGTGGACAGCCCTGGGTTTGGGACTATGGCCTGGCTGAACTTAGATTGGGAATTAAAATTTTAGTTGTTGCAGTAATAACAAAAACAATAATGCTGCTGCTACTATTATTACTACTACTAGTAGTGATAGCATTTATTGATGGTGTACTATGATCCAGTATTAAATGCTTCATTCACAACACCATGAGGGAAGCTTACTATTCCTGTTTTTCAGATGAGAACATTAAGCAGAGAGAAATAAGTGTCTTGTAATGGTCACAGACTAGTAAGTAGAGGGGCCAGGTTTGAACCTTGGCAGTCAGATGTCTGCTCTTAACCATTTATTATACTGTCTTCTAAAACTTGGAAGACAGTGGTCAGACAGCCAGAGGGAAAGAGATCAACTATAGTAGAATTGTAGGAATTCAATATCTTGTGTCTATCAGAGAGAGGTCAGGAAGAGGGAGAAAGAAAGAAAATCACATGAATAGAGCAGCCAATAAAGGCCAACACTCCATTCAATGAAGGTGTGTTTCAGACCCAAAGTGACAGTCAGACCGAAAACAGGAACTGGCTGTTTCCTTGGGAGGGCTCAGCTTCTGATGGCTTCTCATGCAGGAAGCCTCTCAGTGTGCTGAGTGTGATGCTAGCACTTAAATGCACACAGTTTTTGCACCACTGATCCTTACAGGCAAGCCAAGTGTTTTACCTTCAAGTGCAATGAAAGAAACAGCCATCTCTTCCAAAGCTGGAAGATAAGCTGACTGGTTTGGAATTGCTCAGAGATGGTTTGTAGCTGTCCAACATGGTGCTTGCCCAGGAGATCAGCAAAACAATTTTGCCTGTAAGTGATCTTTCCTTGGTACTGACCAACCTTTTGGGTTAGGGCAGCACTCATTTTCCTTATCCCAGTGAGCATCAGAAATGAGCAGTGCTAAGGGTCTTAGTAACTTATCAAACTCAAAATTAAGAGCATGGAGTGTGATCCAATGTATTCTTTATTAACTATGTATTTGAAAGTGGGGCTGGTTAGATTGCTGCCAGATTCAGGTCCTGGAATCCTTTGTTATTTAGATTGCACATTTTCTGTTTGGTTGAGCCTGTCCCAATCCTTATTTCATTTAAATGTATTTTTTCTTTGCGTGAATTTTCCCTACTCACAAAAGAAACAGAAGGTGCTAAATGCAGCCAAAATGCCTGCAGAATTCTTCCAGCATTGTTCAGTGATTATATAAGTGGAGAAGTACATACAATTTCCATTTCAATCAAGTTTTCCGTTAATAAGGAGATTGAGTTATTTCTTAGTTCAAGTTGTCAGGGACTGTAGCAGGTCACTATGCTATGAGTACCACTAAGGAGTTGGTCCCAAGACAATAGAGAGGCTTCACTCAACTTTCAGGTGAATATCTTTTTAGAGATCTGATGACATTAGATAAAACAGCACCATTCAGTAACTGGGCTCAGGCTACTGTCTTTAAAGTCCTTGAGTCGTGATAGAGCTTTGTTGTAACCAGTGACATAACAATGTCTATTGTGTGAGGAAGCAGCTTCCCTTAAAAGAAGAACCAAACTCAGGGCACTGGAAAGTTTTTGCTGAGAGTGTTTGGAAGGAAGACTCTCAGGTAAGGATAGTTGAACACTGGTAATGACTGCCTTCCCAGGGGCTCAGCTTTCTTTGGGTGTTGGTCCAACTGACTTCCATGGCCACCATCATGATGGGTGTGTGTCGTGTGTGTGTGTGTGTGTGTGTGTGTGTGTGTGTGTGTATTTAAGTAGGAGAGCAGGGCAAGCGGCACTGCTTTCATTTTAGAATCTTCAAGTGAAGTGGGGAAAAAATCTGTTTTTCATTTGGCTCAGCTGAGAAAAGAAGGGAATTTCACAAAAACTATATAAAATATTAATGGAGAAAGGAATGGAACAAAATAAGATAAAATATTGGCAGTGCAAGAACAATTGAGTGAGTGCAGATAAGATCATCTGTTTATTTGGGGCTCCCATGCACCTCACCTCCTGGTATGTATGCTGTTGTGATTCTGGGCTTGGCCATTTCACTGCTTTGGTCAATGGAGCATTAACATGTGTGGTGCAATCAGATAGTGGGAACCTGTCCTTCTGGAATGGTCATTCTTAGGGTTCAGCTGCCATGGAAAGAAGCCCATGTGGAGAGACCACCTGGGGAGAGAGAAACACCCCAGACTTGCAGCCAGACATGTGGGAGGAGGTATCCTGGAAGGTGCAGCCACCTGACTGCAGCCTCAGGAGAGACCCCAGAGGAAAGAACCATCCAGCTGAGTCCCAGCCAACCCACAGAATAATAGGAAATAAAATAAAAAAGGAGCGTGCTTTAATTCACTATGTTTTGAGGTAGTTTTAGATGCAGATAACCTAAACTAGATGTCTTAGATTCCATCAGATTTAACTGTCTTGTGAGTCTCCGGGGCTCTGCCCAGAACTGAACTGCTGCCATAGATGATGATACTCTAGTCCTATGGGTAGGTGGAGTTTTACAGATACTGTTTCTGTCTCTGTCCCCTCTGCTCCAGGTCCATCTCCATGGCATGTCTGCCCTGTTGATGGCATTTCCTATTTTTCTATCTGGTGCAATCCACCGGAGTCTCCTAGCCACCTGGTTGCTTCTCCTTCCTTTTGTCATAGTTTTCAAGCTGTGAAACCTTCAGCATTCATGCTCAATTGCCTGGGCTGTGGCTGACAGTTAATCACCTCCTTCTTCTGGAGAAGAGCTCTGAGTGCTTTCCATTACTGTCCTTTCTTAGTCATGAGTCCCAAAATGACCAGTACTAATAATATTAAATGGGAGAACTTGGCCAGACCAGGGCCTCGTAGTCATTGGAGAGAGTGAGGGGCACGGTATACCTAAACCTAATTGTGTAGCCTGAGTCAGGTTAGGGATTGGCCAATCTGGATTCTGGGGGATTGTCATTAAGTGGTATAAGATCCAAATAGAGCAAGTCTGGGTTGCCCTGTCATCAAAGCTGGTGGGTCCAAGGTCAAGGCCAGACCACAGCAACTGGGGTGTGAGCTCTCAGCTAGGCAGTGCCGCTCTTGTGAACTGCAGTTCTTTGCAGCTGGGTTCTTTGGAAACGCCAGGGTTTCTAATAGCTTGTTCTGAATGATTGGCATCTAAATGTTTACAACACATGCAAAAATTTGCCTCTCCTTTCCTAAATATCTAAGATGGCATGTCTCTCTGCCTTTGTAACCAATAAGTAGAACTCAGTCCAAAGAGAATTTGGACAGATATTTCAGGAAAAGATGAAGATCAAGGAGTTACTGTTCTCATAAAAGTGTACTTTTTTGTGTAAATCTAAACTCTGCTCATTGCAGTCTCTCCTGTCGCAAATGACACTGCCGACCTATATTGGCCCTGCTGTCCAATATGTCCAATGAGGTCCAGGCATATGTGGATTTCACCACCCATTATACTCTTAATCTTGATCTGAGTAGCGGACCACAGCCCACTTGCAAACAGAAGTGATTGTTGGCCGTTGATATGGTTTGGCTGTGGCCCCACCCAAATCTCATCTTGAATTGTAGCTCCCATAATTCCCACATGTTGTGGGAGGGACGTGGTGGGAGGTAATTGAATCTTGGGGTCACGTCTTTCCCATCCTGCTCTCATGATAGTGAATAAGTCTCATGAAATCTGATGGTTTTATAAATGGGAGTTCCCCTGCACAAGCACTCTCTCTTGCCTGCCACCATGTAAGATGTGACTTTGTTCATCCTTGCCTTCCGCCATGATTGTGAGGCCTCCCCAACCATGTGGAACTATGAGTCAGTTAAACCTCTTTCCTTCATAAATTACTCAGTCTCAGGTATGTCATTATTAGCAGCATGAGAACAGACTAATACAGACATACACTTCCTTCACTGCCCAATGGGGCTCAAGCCAGAAAGGAAAGTACATTAGTTTGCTGGGGCTGTTGTGACCGCTCTTCCTAGATTCCTACCACTGCCAACCCCCAGGGACCCAGCCGTGTACCATTGGGCTGCTGGTTCAGAGAGGATGCCTGTTACTCTGACTACAGCCTTTGAACCTGAGATAGTAGTTGTATCAGAATCTTCCAGGAATTGAGTGGGTCTGAGAGGCTGCTAATCCTCTCTGTGTTCCTTGGGTTAGTTCTTTGGGGAATCTCAAGAAAACGCTTGAAGCCTATGCAGTCTTGCTGACATATCTGGAAAGCAGATTCGCAGAGCAAATTGACAGGCTCAAAATATCCAGGATCAACACTAAACCACTGGGGAGGCTTTCCTTCTGTGGCTTTCCTCCGACTCAAATAAAATACTTCTTTCATGATATATACACCTTTTAAAATAAAAACCTTGATAAAATATTTTGGACATAAAAATCAAAGCCTCCACTCCCATAATATTAAAATACAGAATGCAAACCCCAAACTGCTCAGTTAATCCAGGGGAGGGAAAATAGGGAAATATGGGAAAAACTGGCAAAATAAGAACAGGAGCCGTAGAGAAAAGGGAGAACACAGTATTAGAGAAAGGGAGGAGGAGGGAGAGGGAGATAAAAGATTTAGTAAGACAAGAGGAGAAAGCAAAAGACCAGCCAGGCTGGGAGCGGGAAGCCTCCTCTGGCTCTGAGTGGAACATTTTTATGAGTTGGATCCTTTTGACTCAGTCTGCCATTCATTTATACTATGGGATTTGAGTTTTCTGTTCCCTTATCTCTGAAATGTTAATTAACTGATTATTCAGTATCTGTTCTATAATTGCTCTTTATTCTTAATCCTTCTGAGCCTCAGCCTTAAAGGAGGTGGCCTCAAGGGAGTATGAGTGGGGGAATGTTCACCTGGTCCCATGGAAGGGGCCGACAGCCTCAGGGGCCACCAGGTGGCGCTGTCCTCACCTCCATTTTAGAGGGGAGGGAATCTAATCTTCGTTGGGTGCCAACTACTCACTAGGGACAGCTATATTTGCTTTAATATCTTTTAGTCCTCACAGGAACCCTGTGAGCCGGCAAGTAAAGTTCAAGGGGTCATCTAGCCAGTGAATGGCCAGGAAGGTCTTGTATCCGTGTCAGTCTGACAAATGCCCAAACTTGCCCCCACCCCTGCACTCTAAGATGGACATGAACACGTGGAATGCTTGTAAAATACTGAAAAGGATGAAGAAGGAGAAGGTGGTGGTCCCTATTATTCAACCACCCAGAATTAATCACTATTATTACAATCATTTTTGGCTATGTTTTAGGTTTTTTTTTTCTTTTTTTTTAACTGTCAATGTGTTTAAAACAATTTTCTTCTCTATTTCATATTATTTACATTTACATATATCCTAAACATGGCAACTAGAACCGTAAATTATTTTTAGTAAGAGGGGAAAAACTATGAACCCAACCTAATTATGAAACTAAAGGTGCGAATTGTCTGAATTTGACTTCTTTTTTTTTTGAGACAGGGTCTCACTGTGTCGCCCAGGCTGGAGTACAGTGATGTGATCACAGTTCCCTGCAGCCGCAACCTCTCAGGCTCAAGCAATCCTCCCACTCAGCCTCCTGAGTAGCTGGGACTACAGGCATGTGCCATCCCACCTGGCTAATTTTTAAAATTTTTTGTAGAGACAGGTGTCTCACTGTATTGCCCAGGCTAGTGTTGAACTTTTGGGCTCAAGCAATCCTCCCACTTTGGCCTCTAAAAGTGCTGCAATTATAGGTGTGATCCACTGTGCCCAGCCTGAATTTGATTTCTGAAATTGTGTGTGTGTATGTTTGTGTCTGGGGGTATAACAGAGTTGACCCAAAACAAAACACAACTTCAAATTGTTTGTTGTTTCATACATTTATATTTTGAGTAAAAGATTCTGCAATCATATGGCCGGAGCTGGAAGAAGAAGCTGAAGCTCTGTCAGAAATTTTGGGTGACAGCACTTCTCATTGAGAGGAGGCTCATGACAGTCTTGCAGAGAATGAATGACTTAGAAAATGAGAATCGTACAGAAGCCATCCACATCACCTGACACAGGAATATAATTTACCTAAGAGAATTAAGGAACCAATAAAACACAAAAAAAGTTACATGGCAAAGAGACATATTTTTACTTGCTCTCTAATAGTGATTAATTGGCAACAACCTTTGTATCAAATACTAGAAGATGGTTAAGTAAAGTAATGCAACTATTCATTATGATGCAATATTACGCAGCTGTTAAACGTGACCGCCACATGTAATGTTTCAACAGACCAAAGATGAACTGAATGCTAATCATAGTAAGTTTGATTTCATTAGTGCTTACTATTTGCTATATAGCCTGTAAATGCTATCTTATTTCATCTTCCTGCAAACCTCAGTGTCAGGTTTTAGTATTTTTCTCATTTTAACGTTAAAGAAACTTGGGCTCAGAGGTGCTCCTCTGACGACTCATACCTAATGCATGCAGGGCTTAAAACCTGGGTGATGGGTTGATAGGTGCAGCAAACCACCATGGCACATGTATACCTATGTAACAAACCTGCACGTTCAGCACATGTATCCCAAAACTCAAAGTAAAAAAAAAAAAAAAAAAAAAAAGCTGATATGTGGAAGAAAGAGAGTTGATACCTGGCATTGTGTGACCCTGAAGAAGCGCATGATTTCCCAGCTGACTTGTCGTGTTGCTTAAGATTGCTAATGTAGTGCAGTGCTACTGATCCCTATGCTTGGATTCCATATGCTTGTTGCATGCCTAGGTATGGCCTTTGAAATCAAGGTGTTCTTTCCCCCACTTGCCAGGAATGTTGGCTGCTTGTGACTCACAGCTGAGCTCTTCTCTGGACTTGGCCTTTGTCTGAAAGGAACCTTCTCATGGGTGGTGATGGCCTTCCCTGGAGGCGATCTGACTTCACTAACTGGTTGGCAAAGGTGGGAGCCTGCCTTCATCTGGGGAACTCTGAGGGGTTACTGCATTTCAGTCCAATGTCTTCCTCTGGCTAGCTCTGCTTCCCTTACTCCCCACGATGGATGCTGTCTGTGCCCAAAAACCTCCAACATGGAGATCTGACTCAGAGTCTGCTTTTCTGGGGAACTGGGCCGAAGAAATATATTCCAATAAGAACTCTAAAATTAGCCACCCAAATGGAGGACAAGGGCTAGGAGTGAATGCACGAAAAGGAAAGCTAATTGTGCTAAGATGATGTGATTACAGGTGACTCACTGCCTTTTCAAACGTATTCCTTTAAATATTTTATACTGTTACAATTTAAAGGAGAAGGAGCAAGAGGGAGAGAAAAATGGCATAAAAGGCATTGCATGAACGTGTAGCAGGGAGGGCCACCTGAGAACGTCTGCACTGTCTCTTTTTCTTGCTTACTTTCTCTCATGCCCTCCTGTTCCTGGAGTCCCACGGCCCATTCCATCTTCCCTACTTTGAATAGAAAAATTGTTTGGAAACCCCTGGAGTCCTTGTATTAGAAGTCATATATGGTTAGTAACTCCAGCTTTCTTGGTAGGGACATTTGTTGATGAGTTGCCCTAGACAAGGGGATGAAAGTTGGATGTAGAAACCGTGTGAAAAATGGGACTCTGTGGAAATGAATAACCATGTCATCTTTATAAGATTTATCTCACAACTTGTCCCACAGGCACCTCTCCTTCTGAAAGGAATGCTCTGGGCCATAGCCATAAAATAAGGCTTTTTATCTCGCTGCCTCCAGTCCACTTCTAGAGACACATAAACATTCACGATCGTATCCACAGGGGTTTCACATGCTGGCTCTGTGCAGTGTGCCCTGGGGAGATAGAGATCCAAGGGTGCAATTTAGATGTTTTTAATGGAATATTATCTCCTCTAGTAGAGAGGCAACATATTGGTGAATCTGCTGTTTCTTCTTTCCTGATTAAATCAAAATCTCAGCAGAAAAAAATCAATCTCCTCCCCCCATTCCATTTATACCACCACTGCTTCAACTTCGATCTTATTACCTCTCACCTGGACGAGTGCAATAGCCTCCTAATAGTTCTCCCTGCTCTGGTCTCTCTCCTACCCCGCATTCAATTCTCCACACTGCTGCCAAGGGATCTCCTGAAAATGCTAATATGATATTGACCATCTTCTGCTTAAATTCATTAATGGCTCTCCATTTATTCAATATATAAATGTCCAATCAAGGCACTGAAAAACCTTCATGATCCCTGCCTACATTTTCAGCACCCTCACTAGTCACTTTTCTTATGCTCCATACATTTCAACCACATTCATCTTCATTTCCTGAGCAACGCATGCTCTCATATGCTTCCTGGCCTTTGCAGATGCAATTCATTCAGTCCGAGATGTCCTTCTGGAATGACTCATCTTTAACATCACTGCCTCTGAGAAACTTTATTTTTCCATTTAACTTTAAGTAACCTTGAACAATCTTCATGTATCAGTCAGGTTCTTAATAGCCGATGACAGAATCCACTTTAGTTAGCTTAAGCAGGAAAGAATCAATTGAGGAAATTAGAAAGCTTACCGAGTTGTTGGAAGGGCTTGGGAAATAAGTTTCAGATTCATTTTCCAGCAGCAGCAGTTCCCAGCACCATACCAGAGTTGGGTTCTCCTGGTGAGGAAGCAGTTTCTGCCTTTGGTCCCAAAATCATGCTGGCCTGCTCTGCTGCCACCATTACCCATGGAATGGGTGTCCCACCCTCTTCCTTTTCCCCTCACATAACTTACTTACAAATCCAGGTCTTGTGTAGATGTGTCTGATTGGTAAAAACAAAGCGACATGCCTCCATTCTAATAGCAAGGGAGATTGGGAACTTTTTTTTTTTTGATTCTACATCGAGAAGGCAGAATTCAAAATGTGGAGATCTATCAACATGTCCTAAAGATGTTTAAAAGACAGGAACAGCAGGAATGTCAGCCTTCCACTGTCTCTCTCTTTTTTAAAGACAACTATTGCATTTTGCTATTGTTCTCTTTATACATGTGCGCTTCCCCTGCTAAACCAAGGACTTGAGTTAAAGTGATGTCTCATTCATTTTTGTGTCCACAGCCCTCTGGCACAGTGCCTGACATATCAGTAAATCTTTGTTGATTGTTAAAATAATAGAGTTATGAGAATTCCTTGCCTAAAACTTTTTGCATGGTCAATTATATAAGATGTTATATCTAGTCTTGAAAACTGTACGCCAGTCTGTATGCTCTGAAATGTATTAACCAAATCTTAAATAACTCAAGCTACAGGAAACAGTACTGTAAATATGATTTCAAATTTGGCCTCTAGAAGCAAGACTGCAGATTCAGCGCTCATATTCAGTACCATCTTATACATCATGTGCCATAATAAACAGAGCGGCCCTGCAGCAAATGAAGGAGTAAGGCAAGGTTATCTTCAGTGCTCTTTGCCTCCCTTCTCAGCCCTACTCTCTCTTCTCACCTATGTCATGCTTTCTTGTCTGTAAAGGACTGTCACACTTTTATTTATTTAATGCTTATAGCTATCCCATGCGTTTTTATTATCTCCATGTAATATCCTGATGTTGGCAAACTATAGCTTTGGGGCCCAAACCAGCTGCAGTCTGTGTTTGCACATAAAGTTTTATTTGCAGTGTAGCCATGCCCACTCATTTATGTATTGCCTATGGCTTCCTTGGGTTATAATGGCAGAGTTGTGTATTTGCTATGACCTGCAGAGCCTAAAATATTTATTATCTGTCCATTTATTAGGTCCTGGCCTGAGCCTCTGGAACACAGGTATCAGGTGAAATTGTCCATGCAAGTCAGCACTTGAAACTAGGTCTTCTGATTATGGGTTCCATTCCTTAGATGATCATATTGGGAGTCATCTAAAAATGTGTAGAACTATTTGAAAGTAGTTTTCTCTAACTATAGTGTTCTTTTTTATCCCAGTTGATTCATACTGCTGACCAAGTGAATCAGACATGGAGTTTATAGCACTCTATATAATGAAAGGATGGAGGAGGGAAGGTACTGGGGTGGGAAATGTCAGTGAAATTCTTATGATAAATACCAGCACAAAAATATTGAGGTAAATGAAGAAACAGCTACAAATGGGGAAGGTGAGGAAGGAGGGGTCAGGGGAAGAGTCACCTTTCAGGTTCAACTCTTTTGTATGATATTTTCAAAAACACTCACATGTTACTTCAATAAAAATATCAAATTATTTTGGAAAAAAACCCAAAAAGTAAAGTGGGAGAGAAAGTACAAAGGAAGGCTGTCACTAGCATAGATTACGTTGTAGTATAACTTGCTGTTTCTGGAGATATTTAAGGGTATACATCCTGAGAAATGGCTGCAAAGGCATACAACATACCCCATAATGTCATATCTACTTTAGAGAACTGTAAGTCACAAAGCAAAACAATAGCCACACATCCCAAGTATGACTTCTATCATTTGACCAACAGTGATACAAAGGAATGAAAGTGAAGTATACCCACTACCACAAATTATGCAGTCAGGTTTCCTGCAGACGTCAACACATCCAGCGTGCAATGGATGAGCCTCACCCTGGGAAAGCCACCTTCATGATCATGGTATTTCCTCCACTAGGTAAGTATGAGTTTATAGTGGCCTGGCATCTCACCCTTGATTCCAAACACTTTACACATAGGGTCATTCACTTTGCACAAGCTCTAGCCTGTCACTTGTGACATAAAGACTTCAAATTTTAAGAGCCAGATAATAACATTTTGGATACTAGAATATTTGCAAAATCCTAAGAAATGTATGTACAATATGAACAAGACCAACCAGAAGGCATTGTGTTCATCTACATACTCCAAGCCCCTCTTGGTGATGTCAAAATCTTTTGAGGAATCTGAGACATTTGTTGATGTGGCTAGGCAGAATACTGGCCATCAAAATGTTCAAGTCCTAATCCCTGGAACCTGTATATGTGTTACTTTACATTATGGCAATAGGGATTTTGCAGATGTGATCAAGGACTTGAGATGAGGACAGTATTCTGGATTATCCCGGTGGGCCTACTGTAATCACAGTGTCCTTGTAATAAGGACTCAGGAGGGCTAGAGAAATAGATGTAAGGACAGAAAAGAAGGCAGAGGAAAGGTGCTAAATTGCTGGCAAGAAATGTAGGCAGCCTTTCGAAGCTGGAAAATCATTATATAACAATCACTCCAACCTCAGCAGCTTAAAACTGCAGCCACTTTATTATATATTTTGAATTTTGAAATTAGGAATTTGGGCAGAGCTCTTCTGGGCAATTTTTCTAGTCCATGTGGTATGCACAGAGGCCATTCAGTGGTCACTGTTTGGTGGACTGATTGATCTGTATGGTCAAAGATGGATTAATGCATATATAGCTGGCTTCTGAGTGGGGCTGGCTAGGAGGCTGGGCTCAGCTGGGTCTTTTGGCCAGAGCATCTGCATGTGGTCTCTTCAGTATAGCAGCCTCAGGTAGCCAAGACTTATTTACTTGTTTATTTATTTTTGAGATGGAGTCTCTCTCTGTCTCCCAGGCTGGAGTACAGTGGCATGATCTTGACTCACTGCAACCTCCGCCTCTTGGGTTGGGGTGATTCTCCTGCCTCAGTCTCTCGCTACCCATGCCTGGCTAATTTTTTGTATTTTTAGTAGAGATGGGGTTTCACCATGTTGGCCAGGCTGGTCTCAAACTCTTGACTTCAAGTCATCCACCTTATAGCTGCTCAAGACTCTTAGAGAGAGTGATTCAAGACAACAGAAAGTGGAAACTGCCAATTTCTCAAAGCCTGGAATTACTTTTGCCATATTTTCATGGTCAATATAGTCATAAACACACTGAGATTCAAGGGGAGGGGACATAGACCCTACCTCTCAATGGGAGGCATGCCAAAGACATTGTGGCCATCTTTAATTTGCCATGGAATTGGATTAGAAACAGCGTAAAATGTACCTACATGTGTGTATGAACAGTGTGTTACGGAAGCTCAGAGAAGGCAGGGACCAACTCAGAGTCATAGTTCAAAAGCGAGCTAACAGTTTGTCAGACATTTCAGAGGGTAAAGCATTAAGTCATGGTGTTGCAAAGGAGGTGGTCATATTTAGGAAATAAGAAATTAGGTGTGTTAGAGTGGAAGGGGCATGGAGAAGGGAAGGGAAATGATGATGAGTGTGGCATTGATATAGTGGTGGTACGATGAAGACAATGATAATGTAAACAGAATTACCCATATATTGTGCATTTTATTTCATTTATTCAGATAAGTTCTGGCTCTGTTGCCCAGGCAGGAGTACAGTGCTGGGATCATAGCTCACTGCAGCCTTGAACTCCTGGGCTCAAGTGATCCTCCCGAGTAGCTAGGACTATAGGCGCGTGCCACCACATCCGGCTAATTTCTTTAATTTTTGTAGAGACAAGATCTCGCTGTGTTGCTCAGGCAGGCTTGAATCTCCTGGCTTCAAGCGATCCTCCCTCCTCTGCCTCCCAAAGTGCTCGGATTACAGGTGTGAGCCACTATGCCTGGCCTTCAAAGGTCTCTTAAATGCAGCAGAATAATCAGGTGACAACAGCAGTGGGTTGGAGAAAGGGCAGAACGGATTGGGACTGGGGGCCCAGGAGAAGAGGATTCTGACTGAAATGGAAGAGTCATGGTCTGAGAGGAGGCAAAGCAGCAGAGAGAGACCAATATGCCTCTCTACCTTTATCTACCACTACCCTCCTACAGCCCTGTGAAAAAACCATAGCATAAGCCCTGAAGTAAGGAGTACAGCTCTGCCAGTGGCACATTCTTTCCAGGGATAGAGCTATACTGGCCAGGAATAGCCAAGAGAAGACAATTTGGGTACCATTTAGGGAAAAGACTAAGGGTGAAGAGGCCCAGCATGGTGGCTCATGCCTGTAATCCCAGCTTTTTGGGAGGCTGAGGCAGGAGGATTGCTTGAGGCTAGGAGTTCAAGACCAACTTGGAAAATATAGCAAGACCCTGTCTCTACCAAAACGAAACACACACACACAAAAGATTAGCTGGGCTTGATGGCATATGCCTGTTGTTCCAGCTGCTCGGGCTGCTGAGGTGGGAGGATCGCTTGAACCCACGAGTTTAAGGCTGTAGTGAGCTATGATTGTACCACTGCCCTCCAGCTTGGGCAACAGAGCCAGACCCTGTCTCCAAAAAACAAAAACAATAAAAAATTAAGAATAAAAGTTGGCAAAGAGGATGGGTTGCAATGACATGGAGACTCCACTGGGCTCTGGAGAAAGGATCAGGGTTTGCACAAGTAGGCAATGTTCTAAGCTGCAGGGAAATGAGGGTGGAGTGGGAAGAAGTGACAGAAGACCCTGGGTCATTATGGTCTCTATTATGTTGAGGATGGTGGACATGGGATAAAAGGGAGGAGGGGCTACTTAATTACTTGGTCCCTAGTCCCTCTCCTGGGAGGTGAAGCCTGAGGTTAGGATAGGGGAGAATGCGAGAGTTGCCCTCTGGGAGCTCAATAAAGGCTCCATAGAGATTATGAGGCAGACAGATATTTCTAGGAATCAGATGGGAGAGTGGGTATAAATGAATTGCTCGCCTTTTTCTCAAAGTCATCCAACTTATCACGAGGACAATGCTGTGAAAAGGACATCTTGGAAAATCCAAAACAAAATTTTTTGGAAGATAAAGTAAATCCGATTCGTTGAGATGTTTCTGTGTGTTTGGAGATAAATCACATTATTGTATTTTATCAGCAGATTGGTGGGCAGTTTAACAGCTTAAAACTGGCAGCAAAATGGAAAGGGTTCCTCGTATCTATGAATAATCCACTATTTTATGCAGGTTTCTGGACAGCTTAAATCAGGACTGTGCAGAGAAGCACAGAGTGATTATGTAAATTGGGATGGCTTGTTGGGGAGTGTTTGCAGAGCGTGGGAGGGAGAGGTGGTGAGGGCAGAAGGGAGGGGGAGCAGCAGTAGTCATGGTGGGCACTTTTCCCCTCAGGTAGGCGCTGTCTTGGATGTGAGTGCTGGCGTGCTGGGGGACACACAACCATGAGGTCAATGTGGTGCCTCTTACTGAAGCATCCATTTAGTGTAACACAGTATTTAGGAATGCAAGCTCTAAGGTTGCACTGCTTGGTTCCCATCCTGTATCTACCACTTACAACACTGGAGGACTCTTGGTTCTCTCCTGTGTTAAATGGGGTTAATAATTTCACTTACCTCACATGACTGTTGTGAGGATAAAGGAAGACAAATGTATGAAAAGTTCTTAGAACAGTTTCTGATACATAGCACACATGTATTTCCCTATTATCGTTGTCTGCACTTTTTGTGTTTTACATTCTGTTCAGACACGGAGGTACAGGGGCCATGATAGTCAGCCCCGCCTTTGCTTCCTCTAATAAGACAGAATTAAGGCATGAATTTTTCCCTCACTAAGTCACAATCATGCAGATACCAGCATGCCAGTGAAGAAGAAACACTGACTTCCTAAACAGAGAACCTGGGTCACTGAAATTGCACTGGGGCTGTTCTGGTCTTCACTTTTCATTGAGATGTGAAGGCTTGGTTCTAGTACTACAATGTCACTCGTGTAGGAAGCCCAGTTGGGAGTCATATAAGTGAGTTACAGCTTCAGTTCTGCCACAGCAGAGCTGGGTACCCTTGGCCTAATTAGGAGCACAGTGGACAGAAAGAGTGGGATCGGGCAGCCTTCACTGGTAACTACCATAATGCCCTCCAAGTCCTCTAATGTTGCTTTTCCAAACTTTTCCACAATTCTGTTTATGCCTTTGTATTCTCCACTAGACAATATAAATAATGATACTAATAACTTTTAATCAGCACTTATTCTATTTTAGTTATGTTTTTAGTCCTAGTATCTTTTAGATCCCACAGGATCTGGCACATGGTGGGCACCTAATACATGTTCAATAAATGATTAGATACAAGAATAGATGACCTCTGTTTGAATCACGCAGTTGCTTAGTTTGGGGACTTTGAGCAAATTTTTTGGTCTCTCATTTTAGTTTGCCCATTATGCTGGGCACACGTTAGGCACCCAGTGGATTTTGTTTAACTGAAATATCCTGCTTCACCATTGCTTGAGGGAACAAAATAGGTTGTGATATATGATTATTCCCAGATCTTCATCCCTGGCTCCACATTTAGGTATCTGCCTCTGTTCAGTCTTTCTGCTTAAATGTGCAGTAGCACCTCAAGACTTATGTTCAGACATGACCTCCGGATGGCTACCTCTTGCAAATCTTCTTTCTGTCTCCTCCATCTCAGCAGGTGGCATTACCATCTACCCAGTTGCTCAAAACAAAAATGTGGAGTCGTAATTCTGTTTCCCTCTCAGCTAACAGCCAATCCATCAGCAAATCCCCTAAGCTCTCTGAGTCTGATTTCTCCTCACCCTCTCCACTACCTCAACCCTTGTCCAGGCTACCCTCATTTCTTTCCTAAACTATTGTGGTTATTTCCTAAATAGTCTCTGTGTTTTTACTCTTTTATACTCATCCCTTTTCTACTCTCAAGAATCCTAACTACCCCCAGCTCCTTCCAGGAAAATGACAGGTGGAATGGAATGATGACCTAGTCAGCTGGAAGACTGGGGAAAAGAAAAGGCAGGATGTGGTGTGTGTGTTTGTGTGTGCGCGTGCACATGTGTTTGAGGAGCAGAGTCCTGGGGAGGGGGAATTTTAAGAGAATCGACATCCTACGACAGGGAGCAAGAGAGGGAATCCACAAATGGGAGCAGGCAGCCCTTAAAAAAGGGGCAAGCACATAGATAAGACAAAGAAGGCGCCCTGGAGATGAACTTAGCAGGGAGGCATCCATCGTTATATGCTCTGAATGGGCTGGATAGGCTGCTCTGGCAGGAACTACCCTGTCCATTCACCAGGCTCTGAATGTTTAATTGAATAACTAATACTAAGTGTTTTCTGGATATAGGCACTACCATCTCATCCTTTTGATGGATGTTTAGGACATGAAATTAAGATGTCCAATAAAACATTGAATCTCAATAGAGAATGGAGGATAGGTCTAGGTCTGCAGCCTTCTCCCAGGAGCCTCCATGCTTCCTAGACATATTTATCAGCTCTCTTCCCATCAAACCCTGAATTCAGGATGTGGAGGTTGGTTGGCATGTGTTGAACGAAAACTTTGCACTTTATGGGCAATTCTTGCCTCCATCATATGAGGCTTGAACACACAGCTGCCCAAGGAGGGGACTCTGTTGAATATTTATAAAGCCTAAAAGAGTATTGTAGATTATGGGATATCCACATACATGTCAGTGATCTGCTTTGAGATCTTAGAGAAGCCTCATACAATCTCTTTGTGTCCCATTGCTACAAAATGATCATACTGAATTTCTGCAGCTTCACATTGTATTGTTATGCAAAGATTCCAAATATCCTTCCAATTGGAGATAATGTGTCAGCCCTGATCCTCTTACAGTGGAAATAAAATACAAGGTAAAGCGAAATGGGATTCCAAGGCTGCAGACCTCAGCTTAATGTGAATAAACCTCCGGCCAAACATGAACTTTCAGTTTTCAGAGTGTATTTAATTGAGAGCTATGGTTTATTTTGTTGCTTGAGCTAAATTGGGATCTGTACAAATAAAGAATATGAAAAACCATAGCTGCAGTCTTAGGAGAGCTCTAGTAAGAAAAGAGAGAAATTGTGTTTATAAAACCACAGGGTTGAGCTATTCTTCCTTTTTTTTTGGATTATTCTTCCATTTCTTGGTCTTTTTTGGCCAGAGTGCCAGGGCCAGTGATATTTTGGAGCCATCTGTATGGAGCCAGGAGGCCAGAAGCACACCCTGTCCTCCCTCCTTCCTTGGGATTGTTTTGAGCTCCAAATCAATGTACAAAATTTGTCCAGAGCCATAAGAAAGGCAATTGTTCATCCTTCCTCCTTAGCATGACAGTTGTATCTGCCCTTTCTTCCCCTTGGTCTCTTGTCAGAACCAGGGAGCTTAAAGTGTAATGCCATTTCAATTTGTGCTTCTGAAGCTTGAACCAGGCTGTGCTGTTTAGGTGAAAGGCTTAAACACCTGAGAATAATCTTAGGTATTAAGTAAAAATAGCTCCCAGCATTTTATGCTTAAAATGGCAACTCTATGTGTCCAAGGACTGTAGTCTTCTATATTTTCTAGCAAATAGAATTGCTGGGATGCTTGAATCTCAGAATTGGAAGTGATTTGGAGGTTAGCTCGTCTGACTTTGTAGAAGAAAAATGTCAATTGCAGAAAATTTTTCCCCTAGCTAATTTTGTAAACTAGCATTACTTCTCCCCAGCTTTTAGACTCAAAGAAACAAAATCCACAACAAGGAGGTCTCCCTTGTTTGCTCTTTTTCTTTGCTCAAAAATCTCAGTACTATGATAGATGTAGGTAGTGAGGGAAACCTGCCTTCAATCTGGGATGCCTAAATGTCAGGGAAATCTGCTGAACCCATCATGGCCCTGTCGTAATAGATTTTTTATGCTCATCAGTTTTTCTGCAGTAGTCAGCCTCGAAGACCAATCGGGATTCCAGAAGATGAGGCTGAATCGTGACAGTCTACCTATAGAGGAGGGAGAGCTCTTTGATATTCATGTACTGTGGCCCCTGCTCTCCACAGAACCTACTGACAGCCATTCCCAGCAGGGCTCAGGGCTGTTTGGAGGCTGCACACTTTTGTTCTGTAAACAGGGAAGAGGCATGAGCAAACTGCTTACCCGATTCTGAATCCAGCCTCCTTCTCAGGTCATACACCCTACTCAGTCTGTGACCTAATTACCCCTTCATATCTGAGGAGTAGCAGCAAAAGCCTTCCAGGAAGCCAAGGTGAGACAGGAAGAGGAAGCTGACAGGTTGCGGCCAGTTGATCCAGCCCTCTTCTCATTCCTCCTTGCCTCCTTGCTCTTTTCTCTGTCACCAGTGCATCTGAAGACAGTGCAGTGAGAAACTGCTGAGCCAGACATCTTTAAAACATGCCCTTTGTAAGTCATCACCATCTGTAGTCACAGTGAAGGGAGGACATCAAGCAGAAGTGGCTGCCTGCTCTCAGAGCCCAGTCCCCGGAGACTGCAGGCAATGGAGGAAAGATGCTCTCCTGCGTGTCAGCAAGGGCAGACAAATGGCTGTTGCATTTGTTGAGATGTGGGGCTGATCCCAGCAGCTGTTCAGGCCCTCAGAGTGCTGTTCAGAATGTGCTGGAACTTCCAATCAAGCTGTTCTCTGCTGTGGTTGCTGGTTTTTTAAAAAGCTGGCTGCCTGCTTACCTCATATTTCTATGGCTTTTTAACAATTATGAGGACCCGGCCTGGCGCGGTGGCTCATGCCTGTAATTCCAGCACTTTGGGAGGCCGAGGTGGGTGGACCACCTGAGGTCAGGAATTCGAGACCAGCCTGGCCAACATGGTGAAACCCTGTCTCTACTAAAGCTATGAAAAATTACCCAGGCGTGGTGGTGGGCGCCTGTAATCCCACCTACTTAGAAGGCTGAGGCAGGAGAATCCCCTGAACTGGGGAGGCAGAGGTTGCAGTGAGCAGAGATCGTGCCATTGCACTCCAGCCTGGGCAACAAGAGCAAAACTCCTTCTCAACAACAACCAATTATGAGGACCTTCCAAACACATGCTACATTTCATTCTCATGGTAGCTCATGTGAGGTATGAACTAGTTAACACATATATGTTCATATATATTGAACATATATATGTTATATATATGAACATATATAGTTACAACATACATATGTAAACTAGTTCATATATAATGTAGTCTATATATACGTATATAATGTAGTCTTTCTCTATATATAAACTCAGAAAGGATAAATGACATGCCCCAAAGCAAACTCAGTAAGTGGCAGAAAGCTCCACTATCCCATGATGTGGCCTCACCTTCCTGTTGAGCCTGGTCATTCACAAAGTTCGCTGTCCTGGTCACCTTTCTGAAGCATATATCAGTGGTTCTCAAACTTGAGTGTGCATCAGAATCCCCTGGCATGCTTGTTAAAGCACAGATTGCTGGAGTCACCTCCAGACTTTCTAAGGTCTGGGGTGGGCCTGAGAATTTTTATTTCTATCAAAATGCCCTGATACTGTTGTTGGTCCATCAGCCACAATTTGAGAATCACTGGTATCTAGAAAATCACCTTTTTGTATTATAAAACCATTGTTAGTTTGCTGATTTTGGAAAACATTTCCATGTATATTAAGCAGTTTAATGTCAATGTAGGCCAGGCAAAGTCATGGGGTATTTAATTTAGAAAACACCTGTGGAGCTTCCATTGCTAAGATCAGTCTTGACCCTTTGCCTGGTATTTTCTTTATGCGGAGTAACTTCCAGCAGGCATCATTCCCTTCAGCAGCCATTTGATTGTCATAGTTTCGGTTCCTCCAGAGGTGGACTTTGAGACAAGGATTCTAGTGCAACAGCTGTTTGGAAAGTTTTGAAGATATTGATAGAACACAAGGCCTTTTCACCCCTGGAGCAAAGCCTGCTTCCTTATTTGTTAGCATATGTGCATAAATTAACTTGCGGAGATATTTGTGAATAAACTCATAAAAGCATACATGCACACACAAATATTTTATCTTATTCTTTTGGCCTCATAAATAGTTGAAAATCCTATACATTATTTTGCAGCTTAGGAAAGGAACGGAATGCACCCCAACTCCCATGAAAAAAAATGTAACATACTTCTTTGGACTTGAAGGTGTGGAGAGCCAAAGGAGTGCAGTGTGGGCAGGTGAAGTAGTGTAGGACACATGGGGTGGATTTATGGGGAACAGAAAAGACTCATGGTCTAGAACAAATACTCAGGGACAAAATGAATAACCCTACTGCAACCTTTAGACTAGAAAAGAGGCCCTTTGGCTTCAGGGAGAGAAAGAGAGCTGGAGAAATGATAAGAACACTGATATTGAGAACCCCAGGACCCTTCTACTGGGTTCAGTCCTGGGAAAGTGGCTGGACTGCAGAGAAGAAATGGCAGTGGGTCAGGGACTTTAGCTGCAGGATGGTTCTTGTGTGCCTAGAAAGGCAGGGAAGCAGTGGAGATAGGCCCTGAGTCTGAAGAACACGATGACAGGGTCTGTCTCAAAGACCCACGGCCAACTCACATGAACCAAAAATCTAGGGCTGGACAGGGTGACAGACATCTCAGCTTACATGGATAGATGACTTTGAGGACCTGGGTTTCTGCTCCTGTTGCTGCTTTGGCACTACATAAGTCTCTTGGAAATAATGCCATCTTAAGCTGCAACTGAGTCATTCATACAAAAGGTAAAGAAAGTTATATTCACTTGACAGTTGAATTTGTGGCTAGAGATTCAAGCTTGAGATGCAGGTAAGTTATGCTATGAAGTTTGAGGGCCACATAGAAGTGTGCCTTGGTCCATTGGTGACCCACAGGAGATAGTGACGGGTTCTCAGAGAAGGTCACCTTCCTGGAGGGGTTAGGCTTGAGTTAGGGGATAATAGGTAAATATATATTCAAAATATCTTATAGATAAACTTATTAATGACATTTCCATTTTTAAACATGATTTTGCCAAATGCAGTTTTGCCAATTACAATATTTTCCAGGACCATAAGCCTGTGCCTAGTGAAAAATTACTAGAGATTCATTTCATATGTAACACCATTCCTCTCTTTCTAACAATTTTATGCATCGTTAAGGCCAAGATCAAGTTCTTTTTCTCTAAAACTTAGCTGGCAGGCCAAGCCCATGCTATTCTTTTTCTCCCCCTTGTCTGTTTGGAAAGATTGTCAGTTCTGCACATTTTAACACTTTCGATCATGCATTATGTAGTCTTGTTCTCTCATCCATTCATTTGAGTTATCTTTGTCTTCCTGGATGGATTGTACCTCTGTGGAGGTTTCACTGAGTAGACATTCTCAAAGGTCAGGAACAGTCAAGGTTTCACTTAAAAGAAAAAAAAATGTTTCTCTAATTCTTACTAAGATCTTGTGTGCATTGAAGCTGCTCTAAGTGCTATGCAGCTATTATTGTAGCCCCGTATAGTAGGTGCTATTATCATCCCTGTTTTACAGATGAACACACTTAGATTGAGTCAAGAACCCACTGAAGACAATCATCAGAGCTGAGAAAATTAACTAAGAAAAAGATGCACGTGGCTGTAATTAGAAGAAAAACAGTTTGCCTGCTCTCATTTGGCTGAGCATTTTAAAAAACCTTTTCAATAAGTAAGTATTGAATGTTAACATGAGAACCTCTGCGTAGGTTGGCGATCATTTCTTCTATATAGGTTATGCTGAAGTTAATCGTCTAGTAACCATTTGATGGCTGGACCTTGCCATTCTCCATAGATCACTTTGCACAAGCCCCCAGCAGGTGGTGCTATAACTGGCAAGCGGCTTCAGGCATGCCCCATTGCTCTCAGAGTGAATTTTCCCATGTCCTTGGGAGCCTGGGGTGGTGGGGTGGGGGTGGGGTGTTCCTTGCAGAGAAGGCTCTTACTCCTGTCTGTGTAAGTGCATGTTACCCACACAGGCCCTCCTCTGGCCCATCTCTGTGCTGCTGTGTTTGAATTGCTTCCCATTCATCCCACGGGGGAACAATCCTAGGGTTATAGGGATAGTCAAACACATGACAACCAGCCCAGCACTGGACAGATGAGGTTGAGACTAGTTTATTTATCACACACACTCATGGCCTGGGGAGAAAGACACTGTGCCACACAGGGCCACAACGGAGTTGAACTTGGGAACAGAGGCTGTGGGAGGCAGGCTCTGTGGTATCAAGAGGATAGGGGGATTCCTGTTTCCCACAGGGGATGTGGTTAGTCTGTCTGAAATGTTTTATGGGCTGGGAGGGAACTAAGACTACCCACTCAGGGATAAGGAGGAGCTGCACCTGGTCCATTTGGTGACAAGGGTCTTTTGGCAAGGGATTCTTTTTTTGTTGTTGTTTGTTTTTTGTTTTTTTTGTTTTCTGAGATGGAATCTTGCTCTGTTGCCCAGGCTGGAGTACAGTGGTGTGATCTTGACTCACTGCAAACTCCGCCTCACAGGTTCAAGCGATTCGTCTGCCTCAGCCCCCTGAGTAGCTGGGATTATAGGTGCACACCACCACGCTTGGCTAATTTTTGTATTTTTAGTAGGAGATGGGGTTTTGCCATGTTGGCCAGGCTGGTCTCGAACTCCTGACCTCGTGATTGCCCGTCTCGGCCTCCCAAAGTGCTGGGATTACAGGCGTGAGCTACTGTGCCCGGCCAAGGGATTCTTATCCATGGTGTGAAGGGAGAGGAGAACTTGTGGTTAGGACATTCCAGGCCCTCCCAGTTTTGCCATGTATCAAGGCAGCAATTAATATTGAATCTTATTGTTAGGCCTTAAACCCCATGCTGTTGTATGGCCCCACATGAACGTTCTTGCCTTATGTCTATATTTTTGCTCTAATTTTTTTTTTTTTTTTTTTGTAGAGATGGGGACTTGCTATGTTGCTCAGGCTGGCCTTGAATTCATGGTATCAAGGGATCCTCCTGCTTTGGCCACCTAAAGTGCTGGGATTTTTAGGTGTGAGCCACCATGCCTGGCCTAAATTTTTTTTTTTTTTTTTGAGTTGGGGTCTTCCTGTGTTTCCCAGACTGGTCTCAAACTCATGGGCTCAAGCAATCCTCGTACTTCAGTCCCCCAAGTAGCTGAGATAACAGGTGTAGGCCACTATGTGTGGCTATTACTATTATTATTATTATTATTATTATTATTATTATTATTATTTTATTTTATTTTATTTTTTGAGACGGAGTCTTGCTCTGTCACCCAGGCTGGATTGCAATGGCGTGATCTCGGCTCACTGCAACCTCTGCTTCCTGGGTCCAAGCGATTCTCCTGCCTCAGCCTCCCGAGTAGCTGGGATTACAGGCACCTGCGTCATGCCCGGGTAATTTTTGTATTTCCGTAGAGAGGGGGTTTCACCATGTTGGCCAGGCTGGTCTTGAACTCCTGACCTCAGGTGATCTGCCTGCCTTGGCCTCCCAAAATGTTGGGATTACAGGCATGAGCCACCATGTTGGGCCTATTTTTATTATTTTTTTAAGGGATAGGGTTTGCCGTGTTGCTCAGGCTGGCATGCAGTGGCTATTCACAGGCACGATTACAGCACGCTATAGCCTCAGACTCCTGGGCTCAAGCCATCCTTCTGCTTCAGCCCTCTGAGCTCTTCAGCTAAGAACATAGATTTCTGGCTCTTCCGATTCTTGCCTGAGACTTACTTTAGAATAGTTTTTTGGTTTCTTTCAAATTGAAAGAAGAGATTACTGGCACTTGGGAGGGGAAAAACTGGAGGATGTGTTCATTATTCAGTCCTCAAACCTCCCCAGGATTCATGTTGTATTTCTGAAACTAGACCACTAGGAAGCTCCAGACCTGCTTTGATCAGATGACCCTCAATAGTTAGGGTTCTTTCAGTTCCATGGAAAAGGAATCGACAAGATCTTCTTTAAGCATAAAAGGGGAGATTTGTTAAAAGCACACAGATTGGTCTAGGAGGGCACAGGACAGAGAGACGGCTAGCCCTCAGGAATGAATGGGAACTAGAAGCAGAGTGTCCACGGTGTTTGCAGACCTTGTCCACCTTCCTCACCCCTGAAGGCCACCTCATTCCTCTTTCTTTGTGGTCAGGCCTTGTCTGCCACCAGGTCACATGGTAGAAACTGTGGTAAGCCCTCAACATAGCACTTGGATTTTCATTTCCTCTTTTCAATGGATTGGACCAGACTGAATGTTCTCAGTTCCAAATTGAAATTTCCTGAAGAAAGATGTCCGACTTGCTTATCTTGAGTCACTCCTGGACCAGTGATCTGGAACCAGGGTGTATTAATCAGGGTTCTCCAGAGAAACAGAACGAATAGATATCATTATGGGGGCTGAGATGTCCCATGATGTACTGTTTGCAAGCTGGGCACACAGAAAAGCTGGTGGTGTAATTTTAGTCTGAGTCTGAAGGCCTGAGAACCAGGAGCATTGATGGTGTGAAGTTCAGTCCAGAAGCAGAGGAAACCAATGTTCCAGCTCAACCAGTCAGGCAGAGAGAGAGAGAGAGAATTCCTTCTTTCCTTCCTCCCTCACTCCCTTCTTTCCTTCCTTCCTTCCTTCCTTCCTTCCTTCCTTCCTTCCTTCCTTCCTTCTTCTTCCCTCCCTTTCTCTCTCTTCCTTTCTTCCTCCTTCTTCCCTCCCTTTCTCTCTCTCTTCCTTCCTTCCTTCCTCTTTCTTCCCTCCTTTTCTTCCCTCCTTTTCTTTCTTTTCTTTCTTTCTTTCTCTCTTTCTTTCTTTCTTTCTTTCTTTCTTTCTTTCTTTCTTTCTTTCTTTCTTTCTTTCTTTCTTTCTTCCTGTCTTTCTTTCTGTCTTTCTCTCTCTCTTTCTCTCTTTCTTCTTTCCTTTTCTCTCTCTCTCTCTCCTTTCTTTTCTATTCAGGTCTTTAATTGGTTGGAAAGGCTCACCCTTTCCAACTAGGGAGGGCCATCTACTTTACTTAGTCTACCAATTCAAATGCTAATCTTATCCAGAAACACCCTCACAGACAGACACATTCAAAAATTATGTTTAACCAGCAGTTTTGTGGACACCCGATGATCCAGTTAAGTTGACAAATAAATTAACCATCACACAGGTAGTCTGGATCACCATAGACAAAATAAAGTCAGGAGCCTTGGCTATGTCCATGTGAATTGGGTGGGTGGTAGAGGGGGAGGTTTCATAGGAAGAGCTAGGTTGTCATGGCATTGGTGGCATGGTCTCCAATGCCATATATTGCATGGCGCTTCTCTAAAATAATAACATTTCGATTGAAGATATCATTCATTATGTTCTTCCACAATCTGCACGGAGTGAGGTACATATGGGTTTGAATTTTGTCTTGCAACTATCTTGAATTAGGCAAGTTACTTAACCTCTATCAACTTCAGCTTCTCATTAACGAAATGGGGATAATATGCAGGATTGTTGTAGGAATTAAATAACATACTATTTGGAAAGTACTTGCACTTAGAATAGAAGACACTCAATGGACAGTAACTATTATCATCATTCATCACTAATTTAATGCTAATTATTATTATTTCATGCAGCATGTTCTCAGACCAACATTGACAAAGGCCATTCAAATAAATTGATACTTTCCTTTTGACTGATGGTGACAACAAGGTTGCAAGCCAATACGTGCTCCAACAGGCATGACCCTCATCTCTGAAAAACATAAGATACACAATTATGTTTTCATGCTAATGAGGACTGAGAAGTAGTAATCTTTAATTTTTTCTTTTTTTGTGTGGTGACATCTACTAACCTCCATCTAGCATTCTGTGGTGGGAAGATCCCACAGTGACACTTCAATCTGCGAGTTAGATGTGAACCTGTGGGCAAACTGAAGCTTGTCACTTCCGTCAAATACATATAACGGAGAGAGAAGTACCAATTTAAGTTTGGGTATGCTTTCAGCTTTTTACATACAAAAAAATTCCTTAAGGAGGATGTAGAGCTAGAACAAAGAAAAAAATTAAGTTGCAATTTGGGATTCAGTACTGTATTGAAAGAGAACACGAGAAGAAAAGGGGAGTATTTTATAATTTATTAAGATATCGTTCTCAGCATCCTATTTCTCTTTAACCTAAAGTTTTCCATGAGGAAACACACCCATGGAATGCGTATTTTTGCTTATTTCAAAGCCTAGAGAAAGTCTGCTTTTCCTAAACCATCACATGTATGTCTTTAGCCAGCCTGTTGGGAAGCTATCCATTTTTACTTAGTGGCAGTTTTCCTTAACTACCATTGTTGTCTTCTATCTTAAGTTAAGGTCTTATTATACTTCTTTTAAGCTTATTTGTTTTAAATTCATTATCTCTCTCCCTGTCTCTATACATGTAACACATATTATATATATTATAGCATAATATCCTTCAGGTTCATCCCTGTTGTCACAAAGGGCAGGGTTTTCTTCTCTTTAAAGGCTGAATAGTATTCCATTGTGTATGCATACCACATATATACCACATTTTCTTCATTCATTCATCTGTTGCTGGACACTTACATTGATTCCACATCTTGGCTTTTATGTATAATGGTGCAATGAACATTGGAATGCTGATATGTCTCTGAGTATCTGGGGTTCTCAGACCTTTTCTAAGGCTGTGTCCAACTCCACTCCTCTTGCCCCCTCCTAGCGGGTAAGTCTTAGAATTTGATCCTCCAAAGCCAGGCCAGGTGCTGAGAGCCTCCTGTTTCTTTTCCCTAGGGCAGTGTCCTGAAGAGTTCAGTGTTGTGCAGCATCTCCCATAGCAGCAGAGTCAAGCTGGCTTCTACACTCCTCCCCTGCTATTGAGATCCTCATGCTATCTGTGGGAGCTTGTGCACTCCAGGCACAGGGATGTGCCATCCATGGTGGGAGCATGTCAGGTTTTGGGGGTGCACATTGGCTGGTGGGGGAGCTCTGTAAGCAGTTTATTCTGCAGGGTTTGTGGGCAAGACTCCTTCCGGAGTCAGTAAGCTGGTCAGCAGGATCCTTGGCTGGTTGTTGAGAACTGCAAGCCAACTGCTGTCTGCTGCCACCCCTGCTCCTAGCTGGCTCCAGATGATTCACCAGTGCTTATCCCCTCATTGTTCTGAGTGAAACAAGACAGAAGTGGTCCTTCTGGACTGTGTCGCATAAAACTGGGGAGTCCTGCATTCCTTTTACTCTGACTTTTCCTCATGAGAGAGAGCGCAGGCCCAGGGGACCTATCTCAGCATAGGTCTGTGCTGCCTTGGGGAAAGGGTAAAGTAGATAAAGAGAGACTGTTTTTCTTACCCTCTTTAATTCATCCACTCTAGGAATTTTTTTTCTTTACTAGGTGCTAGAACCTCTCAGTTAGACTCTAGGGCTCCTGCCCTTTTGGGTTATCTATGGATGATTACCAAAATGGGTGTTTCTTGGTGGAGGGGATGAGAGCTGGCATCTCCTATTCTGCCATCTTGTTGGACTCGTTTTTGCTGAGTTGGACTTTTGGGCTGTGTTTGGGAACTGATGACATGGGTTGTTGATGAGATTGAATGTGGGGGAACAGGGGAGAGGTAAAGTAGGTGGGAAAAACATGAGCAAAAACTTGAGCAAAGAAAAGAAATATCTCATAGGGATTTAAAAAATTGTGCTTTTTCTTTAGTGTGTGATTCAATATTTCCTCAGTCTCCCCAAGAAATCTTTGGTAAAATTCAACACTAAGTACTAATGCACGTGGAGGTGGATGTGCTCCTGGGCCAGGGACAAAGCCCTGATTATTGCCTCAGGAGTGAAGGCTGGGTTCTCTGTGGGAGGCTCACTACCTCTGGATGACCTCAGGAGTCAAGGTCCATCTTTCTCCAGGCAGTCCCCTCGGGTAGCCCCAGAGAGAGAGAGATGATGATCCTCTTCTGAGTTTTGAAAGCACTGAACTCATCAGAAGGCAGTGCTCTAAGCCTGTGGTCTGAAATGATGAATTCATGTATCTGGCTCACCCACTAGACTACAAGTTACTTGAGGGCAGGATCTGGGCTTTCTTGCTCCTGTATCCCCGGTTGTGACCAGTGATAGGCCTGGAAGAGGTGCCTGGTAAATGGTTGAAATGATCTGTCTGGTCCAGTTCTACAAATAGCATCTTCAGTATATTTGCTATTAGTATTGGCGTAATATATTAACATAATCCTGATGTAGAACATTTAAGGGAACCATACTAGGCAGCTCTGAGATCTTCCTGGCCAAGCTATCTAGGGCCATAATGCTATTGGCTAAGACTTTCCATAGTTTGACATTTTGCTTATGGGTCTAATAACAATGTTCACCTCTTTTTGTGGGAGCTGGAAAGCTATATTTTTCTTGGCTGCTGACCTGCTTATCCCATTTGGGAACTTGGGATCCAATTAGGCCTGAGGATGTGCAGACGAAGGAGTGAGGTTATAACCAGGTCAGCCTTTCTCTTGAAATAGTCATGAAAAAAAACTCCTAAGCAAAAAAGCTGTGAAAAAGGTTTTAAGACACAATAGGAATAAGCTAAGGAGAGAAATGAATGTTTAGCTATAAGTAGAGGGGTAAAAAGGGCAAAACCGGGTGTTTGTTCAGTAGAATGATACTTGTCACCTGATTGAGAGAGGTAGGGCTTAAGGGTGTGTGTGTGTGTGTGTGTGTATGTGTGGCCACTGACTTGGCCTTTCTGGCTTTCTTCTCAGTAAAATCGGGATAAAACTTTTTTTAGGGTGAGATTTCTGAGGGTGCTATAGTTGGTTTTTGCTCAAGCATACAAGATAGCTTCTTACTTGGCCAATTTGAGGATTCCCTGATGCTGTAATTTCTCTTTCACTGTTCAGTACATAAAATGACCGTAGGAGGGTGAAAGTGTAGTGCAGTAGTTAGAATCCTGGGGTTTGGAATCAGACAGAGAGATTCGTGATGTGATATTTGGGTAGACAGTTGCCTTCTACTTAAAGAGCAAAATTCTTCTTAATTAACTTATATCACATTAGACATTTATGTCAAGTGGGCACTTCATGGAGTTTGAATCAGGACAAATATTAATAATAGGTCTATCTTCCAGGCTCACGTCTCAGTTCTGTGACCTTGGGTAAGTTACTTAGCCTCTGTGAAACCTGGTGATATGGCTTGGACGTTTGTCCCCTCCAAATCTCATGTTGAAAGGTGATACCCAATGTTGGAGATGGGGCCTGGTGGGAGGTGTTTGGGTTACTGAGGTGGACCCCTCATGAACGGCTTGGTGTTCTCCCCGTGGTAATGAGTGGGTTCTCGCTCTGTGAGTTCATGTGAGAGCTGGTTGTTTAAAAGACCCTGGCATCTCTCTTGCTTCCACTCTCACCATGTGATACACAGGCTCCCATTTTGCCTTCTGCCATGATTGTAAGTTTCCTGAGGCCTCACCAGAAGCAGATGTCAGTGCTATGCTTTCTGTACTGCCTGCAGAATCATGAGCCACTTAAATCTCTTTTCTTCATAGATTACCCATTCTCAGGTATTCGTTTATGGCAACTCAAATGAACTAACACACCCTATTTCCCAACCTGTAAAATGGGAGACATGGTTCCCTTTGTAGGGTTATTGTGGGATCAACTGAACAAAGGTGTGAAGCATAGAAAGTCCTGAGTAAGAAGCGGTGATGATGGTGGTGGAGGGGGGTGATGGCAATTGTGACAGAGGCAGATGTTTGCTACCCATTCTCTTTATTTTGTCTATTCCCTTAGGAAAACAGTTCCAGTGTAAGAGAGGGTGACAGTGTGCTCAGTGTAGACAACATTTTCCAGGCTCCCTTGTAGCTAGGTGTGAGCATGTGAATATTTCTGACCATAATGTGAGTTGAAGTTGATGGGTAGAAAATTTAGAAAGGCTTCTTAAAGGAGGAGAGCCCATTTGTCCTTCCCTGATTTCTTCTCCCTGTTGCCTGGCATTCTGAGGTGAAGGCAAGTGCTCCAGCAGGCCATTTGGACCAGGAGATGACTTTGTGAATGAGCCACACTCTGAGAGTGACAGAACAGGAAGATAAAAAAAGGCTGGGCCTATCATCCATATTGGAGCACTTTTACCAGAGCTTTAAGTTAAGTCACAGTTTTTTCTTTTCTTCATTTTATGGGTAGCCAAACTTTGTTCTAATTGGCAGTGATAATGAGGATGATTTCTTTTTGGCTTTCAAGAGACTTGTATTAATTTAGGGGGATTTTCCAAGGATTGCCTCTTGGTTTGTTGATTTCCAACTGGGTAGTCAGCTAGAGAAAGGTTCTGAGGGAACTAGATGTAAGGCAAATCCTTGGGAGGGCAGAAGGGGATGTTGGGATGAAGAATGTGGATCAGAAAAGGGAGTTCGGGAAAACAGATTGCCAGCCCTGTACTTACCAGTTGTGTCACCTTGGGCAAGGCCAATATCACCCTCCCCAAGGGCTGCAGCAGGAATTAAATGAGAACATATTACATGACCTGGCTCATAGGAATTACTTTAAAACCTTTATTTCTTTCTAGTGATTTACTAATATAGTCCTGGAAAGGACTTGTTCCTTGGGCATCAAAAAATATATATCCCTATTTTGCCTAGATTTGCAGTTTGACAAGCAGAGGGACTGCTGTTTCTTCATGGGAATTGCTTACTCACCTCGCACTCTGACCTCTCTTCCTGTTTGTGGCTCCTGACAGGCCTGGACCTGCCTGAGCTTGCCAGCTTCTGTGGGAGGTGGGAAGAGAGGGGTGGATACCAGGCTTCAACTTTCATTCCAGTGCACCCTGGCGTGCCTCAGCCCATCACAGAGCGGATGGCTTTTCTATTCCCTTGGGATGTTATGCTAAACACAATTACATACAGCATTTGACAACAGAGCTGGTAATTTATGTGCTGCTGGAATGGAGAAGGAGGAAGGTAATTGGGATGAATATCAATGTAATCTGAGAAGACACTGAATTTTCTCATCCCTTTCAGGAATCAGTGGCTGGCTATGGAAGGGAGAATGTTAATTGGTCACTTGGTGGATTGATTTAAAACCCGTCTGCCTTTAGCGGGGATGCATTGTCCGTTATTCCTCTCAGGATGGTCTGGTTTGGGGGAGGTGGTGTGTTTGCTGGGGGAGTGGGCAGAAATCAGTATCAGATTGTCAACTTGCAAATATTTGGTGAAATTGCTGACCTACTACTTGTGAGATCTTGAGACATATTACACGTCTATGAATCTCGACTTTGTTATTAGTAAATGAGAGGTAATAACACTGTCTCACGACGCTCTTCTGAGGGTTACATCAGATAAATTATACAGAGCCTCCTGCCAAAAGGTGCTCCCAGTGGTAGGTGGTCAAAATTCATTTGCTTCCTCCCGTATAGTTGAAGGACACACTTCATTCCTATCAGCCTTTGTGAAAATGTATCTTCTGACAGTTTCAATGGTGACAGAAGGGGTTCCTTCCACTATATGATTAAAGAAGGCTGCTGCACTGTTTGGCTTCACCACAAGTGAGCTTCATTTTGGAGAACAGGTGTGAGTGTGTGAGTGTGTTTGTGTGTGTGAATTCAGACATCATACAGTTCCTGTTTTTTTTCTCACCAGTAATTTAAAAATAACATTGCATGCCATTATTTCTTCAGTGCAGTCTGTTCTTTTTCTTCCTGAGAGTGATACTCTGAGATCCAGGTCATCTTCCCACAGTTCCCAAGCAGGGTCTTTCCCTCCTTGGATTACCTTCAAGGCAGTCTGAAAAAAAAAAAAAAATCCAAATCTCAGCTCTTAGAAGGGTAAGAAATAGGAATCTCAGGTTTTTCTTTTTTCTTCTCCCCAACCGTACGATATCTCCAGGCTTCATAGAGACAGATCTGGGCTCTGGGCTGTTGTTTCTGTTTGGGTTCCATGAATGGCCTTTCTTTATGGGTGGCAGATAAACACCAGCCCAGAAAAGAAATTCATCTTTGGAGAAAATCCCTCAAATAGGACCTTCCCTTACTTTCTCTCTCTCTCTCTCTCTTTTCTTTTTAGATGGAGTTTCATTCTTGTCACCCAGGCTGAAGTGCAGTGGCGTGATCTTGGCTCGCTGCAACTTCCGCCTCCTGGATTCAAGCGATTCTCCTGCCTTAGCCTCCTCAGTAGCTGGGATTACAGATGCCCACCACCATGCCTGGCTAATTTTTGTTTTTTTAGTAGAGACAGAGTTTCACCATGTTGGCCAGGCTGGTCTCGAACTTCTGACATCAGGTGATCCACCTGCCTCGGCCTCCCAAAGTGCTGGGATTACAGGCATGAGCCACCGCACCCAGCCTTTGTTTCTTATCTGATTCTCAGGCCATGGAGCCTGTCACTGGCTTGGGTTTGGGTTTACCCTTTGCTCTCCTATCTCTCCTTAGTCTTCTTTAGCTCTTCACTTTGCTTTCCAGCTGATTTCTTCCTGCAGCCTGAGGTTTAGGTATTGTCAGCTCTGTCTTGGTGAAACAACAGTTGTCCTCTGACCTCCAAGAGGGGTGAGGAATTTGGGCTGATCCAGCCCTGCTGAAGGCTCAGAAGACCCTTATTCCACAGAGTGATTGAAGATGTCTTGTCTAAACCTCCAGCCCCGGGCCCAGCCTTCAGGAGGCAGAGGCTGGGGATGGGAAGTGATGGTCTGGCTCACTTTTTCTTTTGAGACATAGGCCATTTAGGATGTAGTCTTTTAACCTGGGCAAAATCAATGCTCACTTATGTTTCTTTTCATGGCTGCTTTGCTACAGTAACCGCATAGTGGCTGCTTAGTTTGTTTGTGGCAAAAAAGTAGAATTGAAATCTCTATGCTCAAGTCCAATGGCTCCAATCTGTGCTTTATTATTGGAAATGGAGCCTCCTCCTGCTCTGGGGTTCCTGAGTTAAAGCCAAGGCACTTGCACCAGCGGCACTGCTGGCTGGCTGGGATTACTCAGATTTGTTCTGGCTCACCTGGTGTGGCTCTTAGGTTCCTGTCCATGTTAATGATGTTCTGTACAGCCCCTGGAGTCAGGTGTTTGCCTACTTGTCTGAATGGGTGATGTCCTCTGGCAAACCCATCAGGGGAGCTTTCTTCATTGCTCTACCTCACAGTTGATCTCTTTGCTTCAGACTTTGTGCCTTTTGGCTCCCATTCTTCCCAGTTCCTCCTCATCTCACTTCTGTCATTTTTCCAGGCTTAGCCTGGATACTGTTCTACAGTGCCCTGTCAGGGTTTCTCCACATGGCAATAGGACTCAAGAAGCCTTGTGGGTTTGGGACTTCAGTGCTTCCCCTTGCCTGCCTCGTCATCCTTGCTTTATAGAATGTTTAATTTCTATAAAGTGTATGGGAGTTCTTGGTGAAGGCTGGGTGAATAGATCTGTCCTGAATGTAGGAGAATCTTTAGGAAATTATAGGAGTTTTCCAAAGACAGAGTTGGAGATTACATAATTGCAACCTGCATCTCTTATGCTATGCTGCATTTACTTCAGTCAACCATGATCTAATCAATCAACCGGCTCACCAATCAATTAGATAACAGAGATTTATTGAGTTTCTGCTGTGTGCTCAGCCATGTGTTTAGGTCCCTGAGGAACACAGAATAAGGAAAAAGCATGGTATGTGCTTCGAACCATTTACAATCCAGTTCAGGAGAAACAGTGAGCTTTCGTGTCTCTACAGTAAACCCCACCAGGCAGTTGCTAACTGACTGCTGCATTGTGTGTGTGTATGGAGAGAGATGGGGGACAGGCACACCTGCCATGGAGAGGTAGTGTGGTGACGTGAAGCCAGCCTGGGTTTCAGAATGGGAGGAACCAAGTTTGAGTCCCAGTTCCCCCTCTTATAGTTGTAGGGCTTTGAATCCCGAATCACTAGCAGAAAACATTTATTGAGGACTTTCTGTGCACATCACCCAGCTGCAAGTGGGATTGCAGTGGAAGGCAAGCAGATCACCCACCCTCAAGATACAGTCTTAACAGAGATGACGAGAAAAGACAGCAGATGACAACATCCTCCTTCTGTGTTGGCCCCAGAATGAATGAAGGGGAGCCTATGACTGTGAACGTATGTCCCACCAGATTGATACAGAGAAGGGATTTATGGCACTTTGGTGTGGGGTTTGAATGAAAGACTATCCCATTTATGGAGCTCCTGCCATATTTCAGGAAGCAAGCAAATGACTGCATGTGAGCTCCTACTCCATGTTAGCTTCTGAAAATCCATCACCTGGATAATACTCTTCACAATCCGGTGTGGTTATGCATTTTTTTTAGATCAGAAAATTGAGGTTCAGAGAAAGAAAATAAATTGCCCAACATCAAAAACTTATAAATTGGTGAAGTTGGGATTCCAACTCACACTGCTCGGACACCATCGCTAATTTTGCATGGTTTACCTTGTCTTCACATCATTTCCCCATTTGCAGATTAGGCCATCAAGACACAGCGAGGTTAATATTTTAAATGATCCTATTCAGAGCTGGGATCCAAACTCGATCTGTCTGATTCTAAAGCCTGAGACTGTGATAAACATAGACATATGTGTGCAGGCATACAGTGTAATAAAAGAAGGCCTGAGGCCGTTCCTGTACACAAGCTTGAGAAGTTGTGGGGAGAATTAGAATGTGAAAGAAATGGTTGCCATGGATGAGAAATCCAGCCTAGCAGTTTAAATGGAAGGGACCTCCTGTTATACAAAACAGCCCTAAATTAGTTTAAACTAGTGCTTCTAAAATCTGCCTACCAATCACCAGGGGATCGTGTACAGATGCAGATTGTGACCCAGTAGGTCTGGGGTAGAGTCTGAGGTTCTGTATTTCTATTTTTCTCTCTCTCTCTTTCATATGTATATATGTATATATCTCATATAAATATATATCATATATATATCTGAGAGAGAGAGAGACAGACAGACAGACAGACAGAGTCTTGCTCTGTTGCCCAGGGTGGAAGATCTTGGCTCACTGCAACCTCCGCCCCCTGGGTTCAAGCAATTCTCGTGCCTCAGCCTCCCGAGTAGCTGAAACTACAGGCACCTGCCACCAGGCCAAGCTAATGTTTGTATTTATTGTAGAGATGGTGTTTCACCACATTGCCCAGGCTGGTCTCAAACTCCTGGCCTTAAGTGATCCACCTGCCTCAGCCTCCCAAAGTGCTGGGGTTATAGGTGTGAGCCACCGCGCCTGGCCAGAGGTTCTGTATTTCTAACAAGCTGCTGGTCCATGAACCACACTTTGAGTTGCAAGTGTCTAAACTAGGTTTCTCACCCTGGACTCTATTGACATTTTGGGCCAGATAATTCTTTCTTATGTGGTTGTTTAGCAGCATTCCTGGCCTTTTCCCACTAGATGTCAGCAGCACCACCACCCATTTGTGATGACCAAAAATATCTCCTGACATTGCAAAATGTCCTTCAAGGGGTACAGCCTTTGCCAGGAAAGAACCACGTGTCTAAACCAGTGGTTCCCAAAGCTTGTCTGTACATTGGAATCATCTGGGAAGCTTAGAAACTCCTGGCGCTTGTGTCCTGCCTAACAGATTGCAGTTTACTTAACCTGAAATATGGCTGGGTCAATTTCAAATGTTTACCTGCCTTCCCAGGTGATTCTAATGTGCAGACAAATTTGGCAACCCCTGGTCTAAGTTCAAACTCTGGACCAATCAGCTTATTCTCTTTTTGCTCCCAAGAAGCTGCCACACCTAATACTCAGAACTGCCCCTGGCTGATCAGGCACCTGGGATAGGAAGAAAGGTTTCCAGGCTTCACTCATCACACAGAAAACCCAGCTCAGAGTTGGCTTAAATCCCCCAGTAAGGAAGAGCAGAAAGAAATCACACAGATCTGGGATGGAGGTAGCCCTCATCCATCATGCTGTCTGGGGCTGCTTTGCATACAGAAGCACTATTTGTTTTAATTTTCAAGAATCCCATTTTGAGCTGGTGATCTCCCATAGGTTTTATAAAGGCCTGTGCCATGTTTTGGCTCCCTTCCCTCCCTTTCCCAGACTCTTGATAGAATCAATCTTTATTCCTCTCATACCTAGAGGCCAGGATAATAGTCTAATGCTTGTCTGAAGTTTGTACTGAGCAGGTGCTTGGAGGTAGAGATTCTTTGCTAGGTAGGATGTCACTCAGTGGACCATCAAAGAATATCTATTTTTAGTTTTCTTCTCAGCTGAGCATGTGCATGTTTATGTGCACTTGTATGTGCTGTAGAAATTGTCTTGCTAAGGTTATTCCCATCTAAAGCCAAGTATATTTTGCTGTCTGCTAAGCTGTGCTGTGAATGTGGACAAAACAAACCCACACTCAGGTTCTCAGTTAGGAATTGCTGATTAAGGACTCAACCCTTGTCATATGAGCTTCTGCTTCTAGGGAAATTAACAGAAGAAGCATAGACTCTTAGGGCCATTATCCCCACTACCTATTGCCTGACATCTACTTCTGCTTTCTCTTCCTTGGTAGTACAAGAGAGAAGAGACTGAATTGTGATAGCTGGAACCATGGATGAGAGAACAACACACACCCATCAGAAAATGTGCCTGGAGAACCTCCTGGGTGGCAGCCTGTTGCAGCAGCATTCATGAGTCTGGGCACATACAGTCTGGGATAGGTGTCCAGGTATATTCTGCTATCAATATTGCTAGAAAGTTACCAAAACACCCTGAGCCTCAATTTCTTTATTGGTAAGTGGAAAGAATAATAACACCTATAGGCTTGTCATAAAGATTATATAAGAATAAAATGTAATGTTTACTGAGCACTATTTATTATGGTTAATACTGAGGGTCAACTTGATTGGACTGAAGGATACAAAGTATTGATCCTGGGTATGTCTGTGAGGGTGTTGTCAACGGCGATTAATATTTGAGTCAGTGGGCTGGGAAAGGCAGACCCACCCTTAATCTGGGTGGGCACAATCTAATCAGCTACTGGTGCAGCTAGAATATAAACAGGCAGAAAAATGTGAAAAGAGAGACTGGCCTAGCCTCCCAGACTACATCTTTCTCCTGTGCTGGATGCTTCCTGCCCTTGAATATCGGACTCCAAGTTCTTCAGTTTTGGAACTCAGACTGGCTCTCCTTGCTCCTCAGCCTGCCGACAGCCTATTGTGGGACCTTGTGATTGTGTGAGTTAATACTTAATAACCCCTCCTTTATCTATCTATATCTATATCTATATCTATACCTATATCTATATCTATATCTATATCTATATCCATTACATTAGTTCTGTCCCTCTAGAGAACCCTGACTAATACAGATTTTGGTAACAGGAGTGGTTCTAAAGGAACAGAATATTAAGGATGGAGTTATTTCATTGGTTTTGGGATTTCTGGAGTTGGCTGCTTCAAATGATTACACCCCAAAATGCTAAGGACTCTACTTCTAATAGTATGGAGGACACTGAGAGTTCTTGGAGTGAACTGTGTAGAGAGTTATGCAAAATAAACGCATTTGACACTCCTGATTTGTCGCTCTTGAGAGGCAAGGAGTTTAGTGACCCTATACATAATACCTTTGACTATATCTGGAGAGTCAAGGAACATAATGAAGCTGGTTGGTTGCTCCTAAGTTCAGCGGACAAAGTGATGAAAAAAATGATAAACTCAGGGATTCTATCTGCTAGCTTCAGAAGCAGATACTGAGCCTCAAATCTACTGGGATTGCCCTGAGTGGGAGTTTTATCTCCTGTGGAGAAAGAGCTGAAATTGTGGAAAAACAGGCACAAGCTCTTATGCGAATGGCTGACCTGCAATGAAAGATGCATGCACAACCTCACCAGGTGTCTACTGTTAAAGTGAGGGCATTGATTAGAAAAAAATGGGAGCCTGCAACTTGGAATGGGGATATGTGGGAGGACCCTGATGAAGCTGGGGAAACTGAGTTTGTAAACTCTGATGAACCATTTTTGCCAGAAGAAAGTGCTTCCCCATCCCCAGTAGTGGCAACATCCCCTCCCCGACCCATGCTGCCATCAGCCTTTCCACCTTTGTCTGAGGAGACAAACCCTGCGCGGTCTGAGGCAACAGTGATGGCCTCCCTTGGGGCAGTTGTCAGGCAAGATAATTTGATTCTCCTCAGGAGCCACCCCGAACACCCCTGTTTGCTTCTAGACCAACTAGTCTAAAGTCCTGGCAGACCCCTAGAGGTGGAGGGTGTGACCCATGAGGAGGTGTGTTACACTCAAAAAGAACCACTTGAGTTTCCTAATTTATATAAACAGAAATCTGGAGAACAGGCATGGGAATGAATATTAAGGGTGTGGGATAATGGTGGAAGGAACATAGAGTTGAATCAGGCTGAATTTATTGAATCGGACCCACTAAGTAGGGACTCTGCATTTATCATTTCAGCTTTGGGAGTTAAACAAGGTTCTAATCGTTTATTTGTTTGGTTAGCTGAAATATGAATTAAAAGATGGCCCACTCTGAGTGAGCTAGAAATGCCTGATCTCCCTTGGTTTAATGTAGAGGAAGGAATCCAAAGGCTTAAGGAGATTGGGATGGTGGAGTGGATTACTCTCTTTAGAGCTACTCATCCCAGCTGGGAGGGTCCAGAAGATATACTCTTGACCAATGCCTCATGAAATAGATTTGTGCATCTTTGAAGAGCCTTGCAATTGCTCTTCTCTCTATGTCAGATCTAACAGTGGGAACCCCAGTCACTCAACCACAAACTTTAAATATAATGGGAATAATTGGATCCCAAGGTGGCAGGGGTCAAGTGGCAGCACTCAACCGTCAAAGGCAAGGTGGGCGTAGCTATCATAATGAACAGTAGAGGCAAAGCAGCAATCAGAATAGTCTGACTCATGTAGAGCTCTGGCATTGGCTAATTAATCACAGTGTTCCTAGAAATGAAATTGATAGAAAGCCTACTTCTTATCAATAAATTCCTACTTAATTTCTATAAGCAGAAAACTTCTAGGTTGAATGGACAAAAGACTGATTTGAAGTATAAAAACAGAGCATCATGACCCCTCAGTAAATTTCCAGCTTGTTTACAGACCCAGGACCCCTTGAATGAAGGGGAGGCTGGGTCCCCTTAAGGAAGGACCCCACTATATTACTGACAATTTAGGGAGTGAATCTTTCTCCTATCTTTCCCCAAGAAGAATTTCAGCTTTTTACCAGGGTAACTGTGCATTGGGGAAAGGGAAATGATCAGACATTTCAGGGACTACTGACACTGGCCCTGAGCTGACGTTGATTCCAGAGGATCCAAAACATTACTGTGGTCCTCCAGTTAAAGTGGGGGCTTATGGAGGTCAGGTAATTAATGGAATTTTAGCTTAGGTCTAACTTACAGCAGGTCCAGTGGGTCCTGGACTCATCCTGTGGTCATTTCCTCAGTGCCAGAATTAATAATTGGCATAGACATACTTAGCAGCTGGCGGAACCCCCACATTGGCTCCCTGAGTGGTAGGGTGAGGGCTACTATGGTGGAAAGGCCAAATGGAAGCTGTTAGAGCTGTCTCTACCTAGAAAAATAGTAAATCAAAAACAATATTGCATCCCTGGAGGGATTGCAGAGATTAGTGCCACTATCAAGGACTTGAAAGATGCAGGAGTAGTGATTCTCACCACATCCCCATTCAACTCTCCCATTTGGCCTGTGCAGAAGACAGATGGATCTTGGAAAATGACAGTGGATTATTGCAAGCTTAACCAAGTGGTGACTCCAGTTGCAGCTGCTGTACCAGATGTGGTTTCATTGCTTGAGCAAATTAACACATCTCCTGGTACCTGGTATGCAGCCATTGACTGGCAAATGCCTTTTTCTCCATTCCTGTCCATAAGGCCCACCAGAAGCAATTTGCCTTCAGCTGGCAAGGCCAGCAATGTACTTTTACTTTCCTACCTCAGGGGTATATCAACTCTCTGGCTTTGTGTCATAATCTTATTCGGCGAGATCTTGATCGCTTTTTGCTTCCACAAGATATCACACTAGTCCATTACATTGATCACATTATGCTGATAGGATTCAGTGAGCAAGAAGTAGCAAACACACTGGACTTACTGGTGAGACATTTGTGTGCCAAAGGAAGGGAAATAAATCCGACTAAAATTCAGGGGCCTTCTACCTTAGTAAAATTTTTAGGGGTCCAGTGGTATGGGGCCTGACAAGATGTTTCTTCTAAGATGAAGGATAAGTGGCTGCATTTGGCCCCTCCTACAACCAAGAAAGAGGCACAAAGCCTAGTGGGCCTATTGGATTTTGGAGGCAACACATTTCTCATTTGGGTGTGTTACTCTGGTCCATTTATCAAGTGACCCAAAAGGCTACGAGTTTTGAGTGGGGTCCAGAACAGAAGAATGCTCTGCAACAGGTCCAGGCTGCTGTGCAAGCTGCTATGCCACTTGGGCCATATGACCCAGCAGATCCAATGGTGCTTGAGGTGTCAGTGGCAGATACGGATGCTGTTTGGAGCCTTTGGCGGGCCCCCATAGGTGTATCACAGCAGAGGCCACTAGGATTTTGGAGCAAGGCCCTGCCATCTTCTGCAGATAACTACTCTTCTTTTAAGAGACAGCCCTTGGCCTGTTACTGGGCTTTCGTGGAAACTGAACATTTGACTATGGGCCATCAAGTCACCATGCAACCTGAATTGCCTATCATGAACTGGCTGCTTTCTGACCCATCTAGCCGTAAGGTGGTTCATGCCTAGCAGCATTCCATCATCAAATGGAAGTGGTATATACGTGATCGGGCTTGAGCAGGTCCTGAAGGCACAAGTTACATGAGGCAGTGGCTCAAATGCCCATGGCCTCCACTCCTGTTGTCCTGCTTTTTCTCCCCCAGCCTGCACTGACGGCTTCATGGGGAGTTCTCTATGATCAGTTGATAGAGGAAGAGAATACTAGGGACTGGTTCACAGGTGGTTCTGCACCATATGCAGGCACCACCCCAAAGTGGACAGCTGTAGCACTACAGCCCCTTTCTAGGACATCCCTGAAGGACAGCAGTGAAGGGAAATCTTCCCAGTGGGCAGAACTGCGAGCAGTGCACCTGGTTGCGCACTTTGTATGGAAGGAGAAATGGTCAGATGTGCGATTATGTACTGATTCATGGGCTGTAGCCAATGGTTTGGCTGGATGGTCAAGGTCTTGGAAGAAGCATGATTGGAAAATTGGTGACAAGGAAATTTGGGGAAGAGGTATGTGGATGGACCTCTCTGAATGGTCAAAAACTGTGAAGATATTTGTATCCCATGTGAGTGCTCATCAACGGGTGACCTCAGCAGAGGAGGATTTTAATAATCAAGTGGATAAGATGACCTGTGCTGTGGACACCACTCAGCTTCTTTCCCCAGCCACCCCTGCCATCGTCCAATGGGCTCATGAACAAAGTGGCCATGGTGGCAGGGATGGAGGTTACACATGGGTTCAGCAACAGGGACTTCCACTCACCAAGGCTGACCTGGCTATGGCCACTGCTGAGTGCCCAATTTGCCAGCAGTAGAGACTAATACTGAGCCCTCGATATGGCACCATTCCTCATGGTGATCAGCCAGCTACCTGGTGGCAGGTTGATTACGTTGGACCTCTTCCATCATGGAAAGGGCAGAGGTTTTTCCTCACTGGAATAGACACTTTCTCTGGATATGGGTTTGCCTATCCTGCATGCAATGCTTCTGTCACGACTACCATCCATGGACTCACAGAATGCCTTATTCACCATCATGGTATTCCACACAGCATTGCCTCTGACCAAGGCACTCACTTTATGGCTAAAGAAGTGTGGCAGTGGGCTCATGCTCATGGAATTCATTGGTCTTACCAAGTTCCCCATCATCCTGAAGCAGCTGGATTGATAGAATGGTGGAGTGGCCTTTTGAAGTTATAATTACAATGCCACCTATATGATAATACTTTGCAGGGCTGGAGCAAAGTTCTCCAGAAAGCCGTGTATGCTCTGAATCATCGTCCAATATATGGTACTGTTTCTCCCATAGCCAGGATCCACGGGTCTAGGAATCAAGGGCAGAAGTGGAAGTGGTACCACTCACTGTCACCCCTAGTGACCCACTAGCAAAATTTTTGCTTCCTGTTCCTGCAACATTACATTCTGCTGGCCTAGAGGTCTTAATTCCAGAGGAAGGAACACTGCCACCAGAAGACACAACAACAATTCCATTAAACTGGAAGTTAAGTTTCCCACCTGGACACTTTGGGCTCCTGCTACCTTTAAGTCAATAGGCTAAGAAGGGGGTTACAGTGTTGGCTAGGGTGATTGACCCAGATTGTCAAGATGAAATCAGTTTACTACTCCACAACAGAGGTAAGGAAGATTATGTATTTAATACGGGAGATCCATTAGGGCATCTCTTAGTATTACCGTACCCTGTAATTAAGGTCAATGGGAAACTACAACAGTCCAATCCAGGCAGTACTACAAATGACCCAGACCCTTCAGAAATGAAGGTTTGGGTCACTCCACCAGGAAAAAAACCATGACCTGCTGAGGTGCTTGCTGAAGGTAAAGGGAATACAGAATGGGTAGTAGAAGAAGGTAGTCATCAATACCAGCTATGACCACGTGACCACCTGCAGAAACAAGGACTATAATTGTCATGAGTATTTCCTCCTTCTTTTGTTAAAAACATGCTTGTGCATGTATACACTTGTACTAAGAAAATATCTTCATTTTATTTCCTTTCTTTTCCCTTTATTATGTGACATAAGATTTATTGACTTTACATCAGCATTTAAGTATTGTTAACTTTATGTAATAGTATTTGGGTTGGGGATTGGCACGTTTCTGGTTGTATGAAGGATAGTTGTATTATGTTAGGTATAATTATCACCTTATTATTGTCTTTATTTGAAGGTTATGTATGATCTCAGGAGATGTGTACGGGTTCAAGTCGACAAGGCATGGACCTGTGGTGGTCAATACTGAGTGTCAACTCCATTGGATTGAAGGATACAAGGTATTGATCCTGGGTGTGTCTGTGAGGGTGTTGCCAAAGGAGATTAGCATTTGAGTCAGTGGTCTGGGAAAGGCAGACCCACCCTTAATCTGGGTGGGCACAATCTAATCAGCAGCCAGTGGAGATAGAATATAAACAGGCAGAAAAATGTGAAAAGAGAGACTGACCTAGCCTCCCAGCCTACATCTTTCTCCTGTGCTGGATGCTTCCTGTCTTCGAATATCAGACTCCAAGTTCTTCAGTTTTGGAGCTCGGGCTGGCTCTCCTTTCTCCTCAGCCTCCAGATGCCCTATTGTGGGACCTTGTGATCACGTGAGTTAATACTTAATAAACTCCCCTTTACATATATATCTATTCCATTAGTGCTGTCCCTCCAGAGAACGCTGACTGAAGAACTTGGAGTTCATACATCAGGAACATGTATTAGCTCAAGTAATGGCCCCAGCAAATCCCCTGAGGTTTGTCTTGTCATCATCCCTTCCATTTTATAGTTGGGCAAATTAAGGCTCAGAGAGGCAGAGATATTTGCCTGAGCTTACACAGAGAGTACTGCTTCCAGGGAGTCTGACCCCAGAACACATGATTTTAAGAGCTTAAACCCCACTGCTTACTAATAAACTTAAAGGACTGGGTATAATTGGCTTTCTTTTTCTTTCTTTCTTTCTTTTTTTTTTTTTTGTGACAGAGTCTCTCTTTGTAGCCCAGGCTGGAGTGCAGTGGCACGATCTTGACTGCCCACAACCTCTACCTCCTGGGTTCAAGTGATTATCCTGCTTCGGCCTCCGAGTAACTGGGATTATAGGCGTGGGCCATCACATCTAGCTAGGTATAGTTGACTTTCTACAAATGCTACTGTTCCTCTTTCCTACTCTATCCAACACATTTATTTGCCTATCAACATTATCAATAAGTTAGATAAAGGAGGTAGGTGTAGTAGAAAGAGAAATAGTGAATCTTTTGAATAGTAGAATCAAACACCCACAGATTTGGGGCAGGCTGGAGTGAGGGACTAAATCTAACATGATGGAACCTAGGATAGATGCCCTGCTTTTAGATATTGAAAACTACCACAGAGGTGACAGGAGGAGCATCAAGCACTTGCATAAAAGGGATTTGGGCAAAATGTGAATTAATGGTGTACCTAGATCACTAGTAACTGGATCACAGAAGGACCCAGCGATATGTGAGATGGCCATGACTTGGCCATCTGTCTGCTCTTCTCCGTTCTAGAAGGCCATGAGGGCTTGACCCAAATTAGCAGGTAGTTCACAACCCAGTTTCTCAAACAAATGTCTGTACATGTACAAACACTTTTTTAAAACACTTCACGTAATAAACGTGAAGATATCATCTAATTTGTGTTCTGAAGTTAAATTCCTGTGAGATCCACTGGCAGATGAGCTAATGTACATGAAAAAGGCAACAATCCACCTCAGCCTCCCGAAGTGCTAGGATTACAGGCATGAGCCAGGCATGGTGGCGCACACCTGTAATCCCAGCTGCTCAGGGAGCTGAGGCAGGAGAATTGCTTGAACCCAGGAGGTGGAGGTTGCAGTGAGCCAAGATCGTGCCATTGCACTCCAGCCTGGGCGACACAGCAAGATTCCGTCTCAAAAAAAAATAAATAAATAAGTGACAGCAGCAGCATCAACAACCATTTCTGGAAAACCTCCTATGCACTGTGCACTTTACTCAAAGTTTTGCATGCATTATTTGATTTCGTGTTCACAAGAAGTAAATGTAGTGGGTCCTTGTCTTGCTTCTCTCTTAGTTGAGGAAATGGGGCTCAGACGGATTATATTATTTACCCAATACCACGTGCTTAGTAAAAGGAAGTGGAATGTAAAATGAATCAAATCCAGAAGGTGGTATATCAGGAATCACTGGCTGACTGAGGGCCTTGAATAACCCACAGATTGATTGGTCAATGGGCCCCTGGCCACTAGTGGCCAGGCTCTGGAGACTGCTTTACCAAGTGGTTCTGGCTAGCTCTCGATGCACGGCGGCATACCCTATCACTGCCTGGAGATAGATTTTCTACCCCAAAGCATGACAGCATCTCCTAAGTGTTACTGTCACTGGCTCAGTAATAAAAAGGATGATTTCTCTGGTTTTCTAAGCATGTAGAAGATGAGATAGTGTCACATGTAATAAAGCTCAGAAAGGCCATAATATCCTGAGGTTCTGCCTCATCATTCTTCCAGTTCATCTAAACAAGTTCAGCTCTGCTCCCATGTTGCATTTATCAAAACATGATGTGGAGGTGAAAATTCAGCTGCTGTAGTTTAGCAGGTTGCCCTGAATCTTGCCAGGAGAGCTTAAGGGAGCCAGAGAATCACAGCGTTCCAGGTCCTCCTCCTGTTTAGTTACAAACCCTGAAGTACTTTTCTCCGACCAAACTGTAAAAATGTTCTCAGCTCCAAGGGGCTTGTGTAATTTTTTTCCAGCATAGGCCTCAGGTAGAACGAGCATTTATACCTCTGTTCTGGGGTCTCTGGGGGTGCACTCTGCCTCTTGCTGTCTCCTCTTCCATGGTGCACTGGGAAGATTCCCACATTTGGTCACCAACTTGTTTTTTGACTTTGAGCAAAATTGCCCTTGAAAAGACCCAAGGTTGTTAAGTTACTTTAATACCTTTGTTTCCCTATTGTAAAATTAGGAGGTTCATTCCTTCAACAAAAATTTTTATTACTTCCCATGTGTTGGGTGCCTTAGGGCCAAGTACCAAAGATATGCTTGTGAGCAAATCTGGACATGCTCTCTTCCCTGAAAAGTTGGAGTGTCTCATGGACCAAAGGGTTGGGACTGAGTGACTGTTCAGGGCTTTCCAGGGTTTCCCATGCAGCAACTCATTGTCCCTCACCACCCCGTGAGGCAGGCATTATCATCTTCAGTAAAGAGATGAGGGGATGAGGCTCAGAGATGGTAAGTAACTTTCCCAACCTCCCACAGCAAGTCAACACACACTGGTGAACTCACATCCATTCTTTCTGCTTCCAAAGCCCACCATTTCTCCAGTGCTCTGATTTGCTACCTTAAGGACAAGGAAGCTAATGTTTACCAGATTATCACCTCCACTGTGTGGATGAAGGACCTCAGACTCAAAAAGGTCAGGGGCCCACTCAGTGTCACAGCCGGTGCACGTGGGAGGCATAGGAACTTAGGCCTGCTCTATGTCTCAAAGAGCCCACTGTGGGCTTCAACTCCCTTGGCTTTGGCTCCCTGGGTTGTTAACAGAGCTCATGATTGACCACAGTAAGTTGCCCCCTTCTGTTTATGTATTGTTTTGTCTCCCTGTGTCTCAGTCATTCATCCCAGAAACCCCAACTGTTCTGACGTCATTAATTGCCTCTTGATATGATTTGGCTGTGTCCCTACCCAAATCTCATTTTGAGTTGTAGTTCTCATAATCCCTACATATCATGGGAGGGAGTCAGTGGGAGGTATTTGAATCAGGGGGGCAGTTACCTCCATGCTGTTCTTGTGATAGTGAGTGAGTTCTCATGAGTTCTGATGGTTCTATAAGGGACTTTCCCCCCACTTTGCTCAGCATTTCTCTTTGCTGCTGCCATGTGAAGGACATGTTTTCTTCCCCTTCCACCATGATTGTAAGTTTCCTGAGGCCTCTCCAGCTGTGCTGAATTGTGAGTCAATTAAACCTCCTTCCTTTATAAAATACCCAGTCTCAGGTATGTCTTTATTAGCAGTGTGAGAATGGACTAATACACTTCTCCTCCTAGCCAGCACACAGTTGGTGCTCAGTAAACACTGGTTAAACAAATAAGTTAATACTAATGATCAACCTCCAGAAAGCAAAGCCCACCCCCTGTGGCAAATATTCTATTTCTTAGCCTGGAAAGTAAAACCATAAGCTAAAGCTAGTACCAGTTCCTCCTGAGCTAGCATGACCAGAAGAAAACTAACCAGCCTCCTACAGGACATTTGAGAGATGCTCCAATCAAGGAAGCCTAGGACTTTCATTTGTACACCAGGCTTTGTTTATGGAATAAACAGGGCCACTTACAATGCATTCTGGCCTGGATTAAGATGAACTTCAGGTCCTCTAGCAAGGGTGGATTTGTATTGACATGCAACACAGGGGGCCCAGGTGGCGTTCTAGGACCCTGGATTGGTGCTTTGTTTGGGCTTCCCCCAACCTTACAGTAGCCCTGTAGATATCCAGATGGCTGGGGCCTGGCTTCCATAGGGCCTCACCTCTCAGGGGCTCAGCTAAGAGCTGTGTGGGCTGAGTTGCGGAAGGCAGTGAGAGGAAGGAGGCCCAGGTACTACAGGGGCTTGGATGCTGAGGTTCAGCATGAAAGATTCTCCTTCTGCACCAGCAAACATTTGCAAACCTCTTTCCTTTGTAAAATACCCAGTCTCAGGTATGTCTTTATTTAATTTGCAGGTTAATTATTTTTCTAAAGAGCAGCCTTCATCCTCTCTCACCCTCTGCTGTTTTACCCATCTGTGTGAACTACCAAGTTTAAGGGAAAAATAATGCTAAGAGCACAGGAACAATGCCATCTCCAAAAGGAGTGGGCTGTAATTTTAATATACAGATGCTAAATAAAACCTCAGTTTTTCAGGACATAAGGGTTTCCTGAGCTTCACAGCTGTGAGCAGAGATGGCCAGGCATTTATTTCATTTGACTGTGCAGTCCAGATTCTTACTGTCCACTGACAGCCCATTAAAGGAAGCTGCACCTGCATTTATTAGAAGAGACAGAAGGAAAATTCCAGGTCTCAGTGCCTTCATAGCCAGGTGGAAGAGCTGGACTCTTAACAAAAGAAGCTGAAAACAGGCTAAGAAAGAGAAGGGCTCACAGGTTAGTGAGGGAGGGCCAAGGGCATGGTGAAGGCTTTTACAGAACACCTGAATCTTGAAGGGGATGCGGACGTAATAGGAATTGTACCTTATGTTCCCTTCGGTATTTCAATTATCACGGCAACATTATAAGGTAGACATTGCAAGCAACATTTTTCAGATTACAAACTGAGGTCCAAAGCACAGAGAATTTGTCTGCAAACTTCATAGCAAAGCCTGGACTCAAACATTGCTTCGTGCGATTCCAAGTTCGGTATTCATGTCCTCATGAAACCTTTGCCAGATGTCTCCCATGTGCCTGATCTGCATTAGGTATAAGTTGCATGAAGAGGTGAGACCCCATCTCTGACCTCAGGGGTTTCTGCTCTAGAGAAGAATGATCTAAACACCCACACTGTGAGGTTGGGGCTGGGAGCTTGGAGCTGGGGGCTGGGATTTGAAAGATGCCTGGATGTCTGCCAGGGGACTGTGGCAAGGGCACTTGAGGTTTTAGACAAAATCCATGAGCAAGGTCATAGAACGCAGAGCTGGACTTGAGGTGGGGTGAGGAAGAGGAGCATGTATTTGGGATGGGTAGAGAATAATAAGAGCTAATCTTTACTCAGAGCTTGTTATTTTCCAGGCACTGCTCTAACTGCTTTTCCCAAGGTGGCTCCTTGAATCCTCACAAACCTCTCAAATAGTGACTGTTATTCCGTCATCTTCATTCATACAGGGTCTTGCTCTGTTACCCAGGCTGGAGTGCAGTGGTGTAATCATAGCTCACTGAAGCCTGATCACAGCTCACTGCAGCCTTGACCTCCTGGGCTCAAGCAAACCTCCTGCCTCAGCCTCCTGAGCTGGAATTACAGGTGCCCACCACTAGACCTAGCTAATCTAAATTTTTTTTTTTTTTGTAGAGATGGCACTCACCATGTTGCCCAGGCAGGTCCCCAACTCCTGGCCTCAAGTGATCCTCCTGCCTTGGCCTCTTATAATGTTGGGATTACAGGCATGAGCCACTCTGTCCAGCCTCATTCCCTCAGCTTACTGCTGGTGGAGCTAGAGGCACACAGAGATAAGATGACTTGCTAGATTAGGTCCCTCTGCTAGTAAGAGAGGGAGCCAAGATTCACACCTGGGTGGTCTGGCTTCTGAGTCTCCCCAGCCCTGTGCAGAGGAGGAAGTATGTCCAGGAAGGGCAGCATCCACCAAGCATGAGAGCTGGCCAAGACACGGCACCGGGGCTTTGCTCATTCTGCAGTCAATGGACATTTTCCAGTCTAATGTGCCAGGGGTTGTGAAAGGGAAAAACAAAGGAAAATAAGTTAAACTCCAGCAGAGAAGAAAGTACTTTCAAGAACAATGATGACACAAGGAAGAATGTGAATAGCACCTTGAGGGAGATAGAAGAGGTGCCCACACCATCAGCCCCCTGTTTCATGCTCGTTGTTTTATTTATCCCGATTCATTCCCAGGCTCTATTTACAAACTCCCTGTTTTTCCAGAGAAATTCTAATGCCTCTCTGATGCCTGATACAGTGCATTACACCAAGAATATTTTTTTTTTAACAAATGAAGTCCTCTCAGAGCACCCCCTTTGCACACTGAGGGGAAACCTGCCTACCCAAGACTTCTGCACTAACCCATCTTGCCCTGCTTGGGACCACAAGAATCAGCCAGGCCCCTTCCACTTGGCACCCTGTCAGATGCTCAAAGAATGTGATCCTCTCTGGCTACCATATAAGCTAAAAAAATAGAGCTTCCTCCTCTATTGCATCAGTTGAACCTGTCTGTGGAGTCACACCCATTTGACTAGGTTTTTTTCTCTTGGCTACTCCATCCAGTCTCTTCTGCAGGTGCATTTGCCTCTGCTCAGTCATTACATGATAGATTTCTACAAGACAAGGTCTGATGCCTCCTAGATATTTACTCTATTCTTTTTGCCTGGGAGATTTTATCCATGTCCATGGCTTTAATGACCACCTTTAAATATGTATCATCCAAATTTATATGTCTAGTCTGAGCTTTTCCCCCTTTGCTCCAGTCATGTATACACCTGTATCCTTTAAAGCATTTTTTCCCCCTCTGGAAAATTTTAAGCACATATCAAAATAGAACAAGTGAATGAACCACTAATAATTAGAATCTAGTTTCAGCTACTCTTGACTTTGTGCTATTTTGTTTCTTCTATCTCCCTGCTCCTCCTCATCCTCTGCCTGGTTGGTGTAATTTGAAGATGATCCAAATCATCACACTATTTTTTCTGTAAATACTTCAGAATCCACTAGCCTTCTAAATATTTTCCTTTGGCTTTCTTAAAAGTATCTGAAGATCAACTCTTTCAAAATCAAATGTGAGGCTTTCCTCTTTAGAATTGGTCCTCTTCGAGTGTTCTCCAACTCAATGAACATCACCACCCTATATCCTGAGAATTATCCTTGATACATTCCTCTTATCCCTACCCACTGTATATCACCAGCTTCCCTTATCTTGAGTTCTCCCTCTCTATCACCTTACTCCAAACCATTGTTTCTCACCTGGACCATTTGTGATAGTCTTTTGGCCATCTGCCTTTCTCCACTGTGGTCCTACTCCACTTACTCCCCTCCACATTACAGACAAGCGATGTTTTCTTTTTTCATTCAGCAAATATCTACTGAATACTTACTGTGTCCTAGGTATTATAAACAAGATGCTGGCCATGTATTGATTAACAGGTACATTTCTTGTTTATGAAACACACACACACATACACACACACACACGACAATAATATATGTAATTTGAAGTGCTATGAAGGAAATAAAGCTGGGGCTAGACAGTGACGAGGTGCTGTCTTATATAGAGTGGTCTAGAAAGGCCAATTGTGCAAAAACTGATGAATATGAAGGCATTAATCACACCCAAGTCCAAGGGTAGATTATCCCAGCCAGAGAAAACAGTAAGGACGGGGGCCCTGATATATCTCATCTAACAACTTAATTTTCTTCTTGTGAGGGGGAGTTCCTCAATTTTTTAAAAGACTTTACTTTTTTTTAGAACAGTTTTAGGCTCAGCAAAATCGAGAGGAAGATACAGAGATTTCCTACATACCAGAGACTTGTGTCTCTGGCTCTGACCTTGACCCCATTCTCCACTGTGTTCCAGGCATATGGGCCTGTCTCCAGGCCTTTGGACATCCTTCTTGCTGCCACAGAGGCTTTGTACAGAATCCTTGCCTCTGTTTGGCATGTTCCTTTTCCCGCTCCTGCTTCACCTTGTTCTAGTTCAGGCCTCGAATCCTTGATTCTGCCTGTTTTAAGTGGTTCAGGCTGCTGTAAAAAAACACCATAGACTGGGTGGCTTATAAAAAACATACATTTATTTCTAACAGTTCTGGAGGCTGGGAAGATCAGGCTGCCAGCATGGTCAATTCTGGTGAAGGCGCTTTTCTGGGTTGCAGACTGCTGACTTCTCATTGTATCCTCACATGGCAGAAAGAGGGTGAGAGAGCTCTCTGGGGTCCCTTTTATAAGTGCACCAATCCCATTCATGAGGGCTCCATCCTCATGATCTAACTACCTCCCAAAGCTCTCACCTTCTAAGGAGGTGAAGCTTTCAACATAGGAACCTTGCGGGGAACACAAACATTCAGACCATAACACCTCCTTAATAATTACTTCCTTAGTAAAGCCCCAGCCCCCATTCTCCTCTCTCACCCCTCCAATCCTGGTTAAACTTGCTTTGCTATAGCCACCATGGCCTTCTTTTGGCTGTTCAAATGCACCAGCCAACTTACCACTGTCAGCCTCTGTATTGGGTTTACTCTGCCTGCAATGCTCCTTCTCTTGACCTCACAGCTGGCGTTGCTCAGACCTCAGTTGAACTGCCCCAGAGCAGCCATCCAAAGCCACCTAGCCTAAAGTGGCCATGCAATCTCTCCTTCTCATATCCCTCTTTTCTAGTTCTCTGCTAATATTTTTCTTGATTGACTGATTTGATTGATCTCTTCCACTCCACCCCAAATGTAAGCTCCAAGACAGAGGAATATTATCTGTCTTCTTCATCCTGCATCTCCAGGGCCTGAAGTGCATGGTAGGTGCCTAACGACTGTTAAGTGAATGAAGGCATTATATATTTGTGAATGGGGAAGTGCAAGATGAAAGTGGGGCTTAAGGAGAACTACAGATCAATAACATTCAGGGGGATCAAGGAGAGCTTAGATGTAGAGAAAGGAAACCGAAGAAGAATACAGTTCATGGTTTTTCTGTCAATTACATCCCTCCACCACTTGAATCAGTACCTGTGAGGGTGGGGCCCCCACATATGTATATTTTACAAGCTCCTCAGGAGATTCTGATCCTCAGCAGGGCTGAGAAGAATGAGGCTAGATGAGCTATAACGGTGCTAGTACTTATAATAAAAAAGTAAAAAAAAATCCAACTTGGTAAAATTAATTTTATAGTATATTTTATTTAACCCAACATAATCCAAAATATTATTTCAGCGTGTCATAAATATAAAAATTATCAATGAGATAGTTTGTATTTTTTTTCATTAATAATCCTTCAAAATCAGTGTGTAGCTCATGCTTATAGCACATTGCCATTCAGACTGGCCATAACCTAAGAACTCAGTAATCATGAGGGGTCAGGGTCCCGTACTAGATGGTGCAGAACCACAGGTCCCTTCTGGCTCTGGTGTCTGGCAGCTGATTCGAGCACAGTGAGGAGACTCCTGTAATTCCCAAAGCAGCCTGGCGTGTACTGGGGATCACATTTCCTCCTTGTTCTTATTAACATCTCTGTTCTCTCAAGATCTGCTTTGTCTTGACTCTGGATTAATTTCTCTTTGCTGTCTGTTGGTAACTGAGAATCCCCAGCCTAGATCAAAGATATCTTGCTAACCTGTTTCTTTTCTTGAGTGAACATGTTGCAGGATCTGATTTTTAACCAGTGGATGTCACTGTTTACTCAAAAGAGGGTCCTTGGAGGAGACAGTCTAATCCAGGGATGAACGTAAAAACAGTAGTCATTGTCTCATCTTCCTTTCTATTAGTGTTTCCCTTCTAATTTGAAGCCGTATTAGGTTTTTAGGAAGGGAAATGTAAGTGGTTAGTGCTGGTTCACTTGTGCTGTCTAGAGCATTTGTTGGTCTTAGAGATTTGAAACCTCATTTAATAAAAGGTGCAGTCCATAATTACAAGGCAAATAGTAACAAAGTAGGCTGGGTGCGGTGGCTCACGCCTGTAATCCCAGCACTTTGGGAGATCAAGGTGGGAGGACCGTTTGAGCCCAGGAGTTTGAGACCAGCTTGGCCAATATAGTGAGACCTCATCTCTGCGAAAAAATCAAAGAATTACCTGGGTGTGCTTGCATGTGCCTATAGTCCCAGCTACTCGGCAGGCTGAAGCAGGAGGATTGTTTCAGCCCATGATATCAAGGCTGCAGTGGGCTGTGATTGTGCCACTGCATTCCAGCCTGGGTGACAGAGTAAGACTCTGTCACAAAATAAATACATAAATAAAAAAACTGGCCTGGTGCGGTGGCTCATGCCTGTAATCCCGGCATTTTGGGAGGCTGAGATGGACAGATTGCTTGAGTTCAGGGGTTCGAGACAAACCTGGGCAACATGGTGAAACCCCATCTCTACTAAAAATACAAAATAATTAGCTGAGCATGGTGATGTGTGCCTGTGGTCCCAGCTAATGGGGGGCTGAGGTGGGAGAATCACTTGTACCTGGGAGGCGGAGGTTGCAGTGAGCCGAGATCACACCACTGCACTCCAGCCTGAACAACAGAGTGAGACACTGCCTCAAAAAACGAAACAAAACAAGAGCCTAAGTTAATTATAGTAAAAAAAAAAATCCCTGAACTGCTCTTTTAAAAAGAAGAGTTCTGTATTTCTGCAAAGCAGAGGTCACAAACAGCCTGTAGCCAAGTCTGCTGCTGTGTGACCAGCACAATGTTTGAAAAACAATTGAGCTAACATTTGCATTGGAGGGTGATGCAAACATTTGATTTCTGTCTTTGCCTCAAATATGAAATCTGGCCCTGTTAGACTCACACCCTACAAGGCCACAGCAGGGATGATGCTCGGTTGCTTCTTGTAAATTGTCATGTCCTCTTTTTCCCACAGGCCTCACCACTCCCAGCAACTCCCCAGACCAGGTCACTTCATCTATTCAGGTTGGCAGCCCAATCTCTGTTGGCATTTGCAGTTTAGATTGCTGTTAAAACCTGTTTCTTGGAGTAGAAACAAATATGGAAGCATTAATTGTTTTAGTAGACATCTGAAGGGTGGGATGATTTGGAAACAGACAACAGAAGATTGGTTTTAAAGATCTTTTTCTGGCTTTAGGTTTGGGGTTGAATAATTCTTGGCTCAGGTTAGGACTAGCCAGGCTGTTGCTTGAAACTACCTTCAGAATTACAGCTGTCTGTGGTTGTCATGAGCTCTCCAAGGTAGCCCAGGGTATGGGAGATGGAAGGAAAATGGGTTAGCCAAGGTAGGACCTTTGATGCCACTGTTGGGGGCTGGGTGAGGATTGACCCCATTGGCCTCCCCTCACCTTCAATCCCATAAGTGGCAAGCCAGGATCCTCTTTTACCTTTCTCTAAGGTGATTAGTCTCAAACTTGAGTGAGCCTCAGAGTCACTTGAAGGGCTTGTTAACTACAAGCTGGACCCAACTCGCAGAACTTGATTCAAGAGGTCCAGTGTAGGGCTTGAGAATTCACATTTCTAACACAGTCTCAGGATATGCTGCTTCTGTTGATCCTGCAACTACACTTTGAAAACACTGGTTTCAAAACACTGGCTTTTGAGGTCAAAGTGAGATTGTTTCAAAGGCAAAAGAGATGTGTGTGTGTGTGTGTGTGTGTGTGAAAGAGAGAGAGAGGATGAGACAGAGGATATATTGAAAACAAGCTCTTGATTTCTGTTCCAGAATACGTGTGATACAAGAGTTAGTACATTCCCAAAGATTGAAGAATGAATTCAGGCACAAGCAACACTTCTGAGACGGTCCTGGCTTTTTCTTATCAATGCGTTTGATACACTTCTCAAGAAAAAAGACACTACCATTGGGCAGCCTCTACCTCTAGGGCTCATTACCTGACAGTGAATGAAGTGACCTTTTTCTTAAAAGGACAGCAAACAGCAACCACTGGCTGGTCTTCTACTGCTTCTGCCACTGCTTCTGACAGTGCAATGCAGAGGGAGGGGGCGAGGCTCTGGAGCAGGATAAGTTGACATTTACTGAGTGCTTCCTGTCTGCCAGTAGCTGTGCTATATGCTTACTTGCAACATCTCATGCAAATCTTCAAACCATCCCAGGAGATATGCACTCTATATAATCCCATTTTGTAGTTGAAGAAGCTGCCTCAGAGCTATTAAGTAACATCTCTAAAGCCACACAGCTGGTGGGCAATGCCCAGGGTTTGATCTGGGGCCATTTGACTCTACAGCTGGAGCTCCCAACCATGGCTTCTCAAGCTAGAAAAGGCTTGAAGTGTAGTAGTGCCTCTAAGAAGCTGTGGGAAAGGATAACTGATTTTCTCCTTTGTGTCTTTAACTTCCTCTGCAGCAACATGGTAACAAGAATACTACTTCCTAGATTATTGTACAAATTAAATAGGGCACAGTCTGTATGTCATCAATATATCTTTGTGTTGATGAGTATTAATATACTTCCTTCTTTCCATCCTTGTATCTCTTGAGTGATTTGCCCTATGCCTCAAAGCATGCACTCATTGCGCATTCTTGTGCACCTACTGTGTGCACTGTGAACCAGCAGACGTGGTCCCTGCAGAATGTTGTCAAGAAGGAGCCACAGATTGATAAGCCAGTGGTCAACTCTTCATCTCCAAGTGCAGATCTTCCAGGCTTCTCACATTCAACTTGCCTCCCCACCTGTTACTCTCCATAGATGCTGGTGTTCCCTGTTTTGACTGGCAGTACCACCTACCATTCTATGAGCCAGTAGCCTGCCTGCAACCCCTCACCACCATACATCTCCTTCAGATATGAAACTCCTTATTTGAGCAGGACTTAAGTTTTATGGAAAATTCTACCTGGACAATCTCTGCCTCCTATGGGATTGTCTATTTCTCTGCCAGTCTTGATCCTTCCAATACAGTCTCCATGTGGCTCTGAGCATGAGTGTTCTGTTCTGAATGCACCTTTGCACCCATTGTCACCTGTGCCAGGTTCTGCAGCAGTTCCTTCCTGCCCTCAGGCCCGTGCCCAGCCTCCAAAACTCCCAGCCTCCCAGACACACATCCTCAATGGTGCCCAGCCCACTGCCCTGTCTGGCCTCACTCTCCAGTGACATCTTCTCATTTCCTAGCAACCTCAACCCCTTGGAACCTGTCTGCTCACTTTACTAGCTTGTGCCTCCATGAATTTTCTGAGGACACTGTCTTTGTCAGGAATGCCCCGCCCAGCCCTGCCCTTCGCTCACTCCTACTCATTCTTTCCCAGTAGCTCAGGAGGCTGCCTTGACAGAAGGCCTTTGGGCTTCCCAGTTTGGGTCAAGTTCTTCTGTGCTCCAGACATGTCTTTATTTCTACATTCAAGTTGAGACTAATCAGCCATGGCCTGGGCTCCCAAGAGCTGGGCACATGGAAATGGGCAGGGGAGCTGGCTGGGTGGAGGTCTCCTGGGGTGTGGGGGGGTTTGGAGCATTTACAGCTGCAGTGTCATGCACCTGTGAGCACCTCGGCTCGACAGGAGGGCCTCTGGGGTGGCCTTTGGTGCTTCAGGGCTCAGAGGCTTAAAAAACTGCGGGAGAGGTCAGCATCTTTATTTCAAGACCTTTCTCTCTGACATTTCTACCCTGAAATGCCACTTCTACTGCACCACATGGAGACACATGTCCAAGAGGGCTTGACCTACTCAGAGTCCTGGTGATCCGTCAGAGGGAGGCAAGCTGATCCTGCCTTCCAGATGGGGGCCCCTGGACAGTAGCGAACATCGGCTGCAGGCCTGTGCTTGCCAGCCCTGCCTGCTTGCTGGCCTTTCCCTTCTCCCAGCTCCCTCTCTTGCACAAACACAAGCCATTAATTAGACCAGGACCTTTGTTTCCTGAGCCCCTCCCTCCAGCTCCTTTCCCAGCAGGCACCTGAGGGGGTCCCTTGTGACTCAGTGGGGGTGCTGGTGACAGCACTGGGAGTTGGGGATGGGGTATGATGGGGACCTAAGCAGTGGCTCCTGATTCCTCTTCTATATCATGGGCTTCAGGGGCTCTGAGACAGACTGCAGGGCCTTCTTACTTTTAGAGATCTGGGGAACATTGGTATATTTGTTTGACAGGGATTTCAGGCCCCACAGTCAAGTAAAAATGGCCCCAGGACTCCTTGTAGGGAACCAGGGAGGGTTGGGAGAAAGCTGTCTTTCTTGAAAGAGTATATGTTTTTTTGAAAGCAGCTCCCTGCTGTTTTGTATCCTGTTAACAGAACCAAAGACAATACGCATTGTAGACTGAATCAGCTCACAGCCACACTCTTCCATCTCTCACTTAATTTGATTCTTTACCAACCCTGTGAGATAGAGGGGCAAAGACAGGCAATAGGCTCCCTCCTTTATAGATGAGGAAACTGAGGCACAAGGAGTAATATTTGCCGAGTGTTTGCAATTTGCTAAACATTTGCATGTAAATAGTCACATTTGATTCTTACAAACCAGACTCCAAGGTAAATAAGGGATATGTTAATAACATCTTCAAAAACTATTATTGCATTTTTATATATGCTTGGCACCATTTATGATAATTAAATATAGTGTTATTAGGCAATAATCTTATTGGAGATGTTATTATCCTCAACTTGTCCAGCACTTACTTAGACTCTGATAAATAAAATAACTACCTCTGTGACACAGGGGGGTCTATGTCAGAATTGGTACAAGAACTCAGACTACCATGTCTTCATTGTAAAAGTCTGTCTACTACTGGTCCACAGCCATGTGCTTGAGCTCCCTTCTAGAATTCTTTCTGGTACTTCTTTAGTCTTTGAACATGAGCAGGCTTTCAGTTATTGCAGGAAGAGGATTCTCTGCCCCCCAGTCCCCGACTCCACGCTGCTAGAAGGCTGGGGAGAAAGGTTGATGGTGCCTGGGACAGAAAGACTACATGTCCACTCCTATGTGAGAAGGAGGTAAAATCTGGACAACACTCCCAAATGTAGGAGGGTAATGTCTCCACTGAGCAACTCATTCTGCCCTGGGAAATACTTTAGTTTTTTTCCCAGGCCTTTTCTGGCTCCCAGATTTGTTTGCTGGGAATTAATATTTGTTAAGCACCAAAGCCATTGCAACTTCATTTTTAACTCGAATTTCCTGCTGAGACAAGTAATATTATCCTAAACTTATAAATTAAGACTTTTGAGATACAGATAAGTTAAATAATTTGCTTCAGTTCATGCAGCATGTTAAATCTGCATGTTAAGTAGCAGGGATTTGAATCTCAGCCTTGTTGACCTCAAAGTCCCCCAAATAATCTACTTTGTTATCACTGAGGAGCTGAAAAGCTTGCAGTCTATACTATACAGTGCCTTTGAGCAAATTTGGAAAAAGTGTCACCCTTGGGCACATGAAATTAGAAAAAAGGTGCCAATTCTAGGCACATCCCCAGGACATGTGGGTCAGGGAGCCAAGGCAAGCGGCATCTCTTCCAGGCCCAAAGCACAGCATGAACCGGAGGGATGGGCCAGATTTCCATCTCACTGGCTACCTCAGCAAGTGCCACTGTGTACTGCATAACCTGTGAACTGGAGAAAATGATTCCTTCCGGAGCCTTAGCCTGTGGTGGTCAGAGATAGAAGGATCATGCTTGCCCTCACACAAAGGTGTCCAGGCATCCTGGTATATCATCAAACTGGGTTTGAATTCTGGCTCTACAGCTCTTCCAAGTCCTGCCAACCAGGATAAATCATTTAACCCTCTGTGCCTCAGTCTTCCTCCTAGGGCTGTTGTGAGCACTAAATAAGATATCCCTTATCATGTGCATGCTCAGTGCAGGCCACACCAGCTCTCAGTGTTTGCTGTCAGCATAGGAAGCATTGTCTGGGGGCTCCTTTCAAATCAGTTAGCAATGCTTTGTCAATGAGCCTGCTTTCCAGACTTTCTTTTCATCAGCTGCTTTGGCAGGGTAATCAGAGGCCCATGAGGATCTAATTAGAGACGGATAAACACATCAGGGAAAGAACAAGACACTCATTATTGGTGAGTGCACTCAAGGTAAAGTTATCATGAAGCTCAGCTCTCATCTGTAGGTACAAAGCACAGATGGAAATATCTGAGAAGTGAGTTCTTCTACCTCCTATCTCCATATCTCTATTCATCCTTCCAAACCCCAGCTTAGATGACTCATCCTTCATAAAGTGTTCCATAGTCCCTGATCCCTTTGATACATTAAATCTTCAGTTCTACTTTAGGACATTTTTGCATATACATCTAACATGTACTTATTTATTTGCTAATTAATTCAACTGTTTATGCAACTAGTACTTAATGAGTAAAATGAGCATAAACTACTACGAGTACTACTACATAGTACTACTATGATTACTTAATGAGTACCTACTATGTGCAAGGTATGGGGGATGTTCATAGGTGAAGAACTTTGGATCCTCTTTTTTCTCGTCATTTTGGCCCCTGGCTATCTTAGGTAGAATGCACATTCTGTTCCTGAACCTAATCCAAATCCTGGAACTCACTCATCACTGTCCTCTCTCCTGCAGTAACTTCAACAGCATGGCTGAGGATACCAGAGGAGCCATGAAATGAGAGTGACCATCTTACTGATCGAATTCACATGCAGGAAGCAGCAGAGGCTGTGAGGTGAAGACGGAGGGAAAGTGGGCACATGAGCCATGCTGGGAAGGCTGGCAGTCCATGGTAGGGGCTCAGACCTGAGGGTCCGCGGACCAGGGCTGTGAGTAGGGCATACAGCAGCTGATTCTGCCATCCCCACTCCCCAAGTGTTAGTGCTTCCGCTGGCTGGGAAGGCTTTAGTGCAGCTGCTCTTATGGCTCTGCATGTAGGTGTCTGTGCAACGAGGAAGAGAAGTGGGAAGGAAAAAAACCCCCCAAAAACAGAAACAGCTGGTGAAGGAGGCTAGCTCAGCAATAAGGGCATTGCTGAAGCAACCAATAGCCTTGACCTACAAGGAACATTAAACCATCTTGACAGCAACCATTTTGTGCTGCAAAATACAGAGAGACACTGGAGACAAGGCAGCTCCAGGAGGGGCCTGGGGCTAGATGGGTGGAGAATTTCTGCATATCATCAGGATTTTTATTAGTAATTACCTTGCAAGGGAGAGTACCAAGGACAGAGGCAGGCCGAGAAAGGCCACTTGGGAAAGTCCATGAAGACAGCAGTCTGATGTGGTAATAACTAGCCCGAGATGAAATCTCATTTCATTCTGCTGACAAATCTCCATGGAACTGAGTCCCAGCTTTGCTCTCATTCACAATAGAACACACCTGGTTTGAATTCCAGCTCTGTTTTCATTAGAGGTGGGATCCTGACCAAGTTATTTAATCTCTCTGGAGCTATTGTTTCTACCTCTGCAAAATGAGAGTCCTAATAGCTGTAGGGGATTAGAGACAATATATATAAAACATCTTGCACAGTGTCTAGCAGGGAGTAGCCACAACTCAATAAAATGTAGCTATTATAATTTGTGGGAGAGAGTAATGGTGGTGTTAGTATGAGTGCACACTAGCTGTTGGAACAAAGAAATCTCAGTCTCAGTTGCATAAAACAGGAAAAATCTGCTTCTTGCACATGTAACAATCCAATACAGGACTGAAGGTCAGAGAGTGTTTTCTTCCATGTGTTGACTCAGGGACCCAAGCTCTTTCCTGTTGTTGCTCTACCATCAGATCCCATAGCCACAGCTGGTCACATGGCTTCTTGGAGAAGGGGTGGGAAGCTTCAGCAATGACTGGGAACTCCCTCCCAGAAAATACTGCATACTGTTGAAGGAGGTGCACATATTTTGGGTGGATTGTTAGCTGGCCCTGCACCAGTAGTAGGAGAAGAGTGACAGTTTGGGATGAAGCAGATGCCTTAGGACAGAGCCAGGCTCAAAATTGTAATTGATCGGCAAACCCCCCACCCATTCTGAGTAACCTGGCTAGGATTAGCTCTGTCCTAAGGCATCGGCTTCATCCCAAACTGTCACTCCTCTGCAGAGCTAATCCAACAACACTGACATTATTCAGGAGCTTGTTTGACATGCAAAATCACAAGTCCCACCCCAGACCACCTGAGTCAGAATGTGCATTTAGGATCCCCTGCAGAGATTCTGATTTAGGAGGGCTGATGTGAGATTCTGCCTTGTTTCTAACAACCTCTCAGGTGTCACCGATGTTGCTGGTGCATGGGTACACTTCAGCGGCAAGCACGAAAAGGACCTGATTACAGAAACTCAACTTCTCCCTGGACAAAATGAGATTTTTCCGGTGATTATATGGCAGTGGGAGGTGGGCATCTCACCCTCCCCTCCTTGTGCTTGTGGTCACCTACTATGATGACCACATAGGGTGGGTGGCATTTCTGCAAAAAGAGGGTTAAGTAGTATTCCCTGTTCTTGTTTTGTCTAAGAGAGGCAGAAATCCTGAGACCACCCACAGAAACCCTGCAGCTATGTATTTACTGTTATATGGTGGCTGAGCAGAGAGACACTTGCTCTTTTCAGATGTATGGTTAGAATCCATCTCTGATGGACATGAATCTCTGTCTAGCTGAGATTTACTTGCAATTGTCTGCAGTGAGAAATGTTAGTTAATGAAGCCTGTGCTACAGTCACACAGGTAATCACCCTCTTCCCTCTTCTCACCCTTCTTTACCCCCACGACAGTTCATTCTTTTGGAAAAATTCATTAACCTACAGTAACACTATTCACCAGTGACAACTCTAAGAAAAAGCAGGCTCGTGTTTCTTCTTACAGACTATTCTCTTAGTTCTCTGAGAATTGCACACATTTTAGAAGAAAAAAATATCCTTGACTTGAGAGCAGTGCTTCTCATGTAAATGCTGCCTAGAAGTAATTCTGGCCTGTATTACAAGCTGATGGCCAAGGTTTTCACCCTGAAGCTGCAGGGTGAAGGGTAGAGAGAAACATAATTTCCACCCCTCACACACTGTTGCACCATGCACTGTACTTTGAACATGTAGCTCTCTAATCTTCTAAATTACCCTGCAATTAAGGGAAGGGAAGTGATATTTATTTTACTACGTACTCTGCTTTGTGCTAGGCACATTGACCATCTAATCTGTTTGCAATTCTAAGGACTGGACATTTGTGTGTGTGTGTGTGTGTGTGTCTGAGTGTGATCATTTATTTTATAGATGAAGAAAGTGAGGGTTGAGGATTGACTAAGTAAACTACAGATCCAGGGTTTAAACCCAACTCTACCCATACCGAAACTTACACTCTTTTGACTTCATTACAGTGTCACTGTAAATAAAGAACAAGCAAAGACTTTTAGAAGTGTGGACTGCTCTTCCGTAGTTCCTAGATCCACGGGACTGCTCAGCTTAGGGGTCTAGGAGCAGTCTAGTATGGCAGCTAAAACTGTGGACTCTGAGTCAATCCAACTGTGTTTATAATAATTCCTGCCTCAACTGGGAGTCATAATCAAATCCTTTAACCTGTCAGAGCCTCAGTTTCCTCAGCTGTAAAATGGGAATAGCAATAGTATTGCTCTTATAGGAATAATGTGAGGAATCATGGGACATCAGCTTAAACGTTTTAGTGTAGTGTCAGATACAAAATAAGAGCCCAGCAAATGCTAATAATTGTTAATAATGTTAGTATGATTAGAGTCAAGCTCCTTTCACTGAAAGGGACAGACATCACTCAATTCAGATCACATGATTAGGGCGGGGTCGCTGCAGAGCTGTGGGGAGCAGCCCGGAAGGTTGGACCTCGAGGTTCCTTTGCCCATCTCCCTGGGGTGCATGTCATCCTCACATCTGCATCTCTCAGATCTGGGTCACCCTTCTCTTGACCAGTGTCCTGTGTTTACTCCCCTTGCTCTATATCCAATAAGGCTGCCTAAGGCCTGAGTCTACGTACCATGTTATCCTCAGTACCTGCTATCAATTACTGATCGATTTCCAGGATGTAATTTAAAATTAATGAGAGCATCTGATTAGTCGAAGACCAGCCAATACATCGACATCTTCAGTCTGGCATTTGCGGGCTGTGTTGGATGAGGTTTACTCTCTGCTCTAGGGACTGGCTCCCCATGAAAGGGCTAAGGGTGAGGTGAGAAGTAAAGTATCTAGCACAGATATATGAATTATTTCTTTCAGTGTGTTCTGGAATCTTCTATTTTCTTTTTTCCTGTCCTTCAACCTATTCCTCACTTTAACAATTAATTGGCTTATTGAAAGATAAGAATTTGAGGTAGTATCTAAGGTATGAAAACCATTTCCCCAGAAATGATGACAAGCAGAGAGGGTATTTGCATATGTTTGGGCTTTTACTAGAAGGACTGACCTGTGCTTTAAGGCTTAAGTGACTTCGTTGGAACATTAGACTCTGTACATTGTCTGGGCAGACCTCATAGGTGATTCTTGGTTTCTGTCTGTCTCTTAAGACTTTAGACATAATTGCTGATATTTTTCATTAAAGAAGAATTTTCTTGGAGAAAATTACTTTCTTATCATTTTGCCTTTTTCATTACCTGAAGGTCATTGGCACATTCTGAATCCTGAATTTTGTCTTTCAGTTTCAGGACCTAATTCCCTGATTGAGATTAGAGGGTAGAGCATTAGAGAATAAACTATGGGAGGTTAGCTGATATTTCCAAAATTCAGGAGTGACCGATTAAGGAGCTCCAGTTTTTTATCTTAAAGGAAAGGAGCCAGCCATGTGGCTAATCCTAAATCTTAAACTAGGATTTTCTATTTCCTTCTATACCCACTAGGCTATGTTGAAATGGCAGCAGCAATTTTGGTCTTTAGAATTCTGCTACTAAAGGACATTTAAATCTCTGAAGCCCCAGAAATTATGTTTAGTTATGCTTAGATTCAGCATCATCATTAAGAACTTGGGCTTTGAAGTTGGAATTTCTGGGATTGCATTTTCACTCCACAGTTTATCAGCTCTGTGACTTTGGGGAAGTAGCCCATCATTTCTATATCTCATTTTTCTCATGTTTAACATGAGGATGATAATGTGTCCATGGTAAGTGATAACATGTGCCAGTTTAGTTTTGATTTGTACACTGACCCATGCCTGGCATGCAGCGAGTTCTCAGTAACCATTAACTGATGTTTGTACTATTATGAACGTCATTCAGCACAGCTCTGGGGAGTTTCTACTCCTATTGAAAAATTGTTTATTATAGTACACAATTTCACATCTGTGGCTTTGAATAGAGATGACACCATTTGCCCTGTCCCCTGCCACCATTAAAGGCACAAACCTGTTTCCAGCCACAGACTTCACTGAGTGCTGTGGCCTCTGAGAAACTTCCTTCAGATGTAAGGAAAATGTCTTCCTGTGCCTACTGCCTAGTGTGTTTATTGCTTTGTGAAAATAAGAGATAAGGAGTTTTTTCTCCATGGAGCTTTGACTGTTAATTTTAAGCTCATCCATACCAACCTTATTAATACATACAGCTGATTTACTTTGTTCTTTTTTTTTTTTTTAAGTCTGTGTGTTCCCTGTTTGTTTTTCATTAGCTGTCTTAGTCCGTGTTGCTATAAAGGAATAGCTGAGGCTGGGTAATTTATTAAAAAAAGAGGTTTATTTGGCTCACAGTTTTGCAGGCTGTGCAAGAAGCATGGTGCCGGCATCTGATGAGGGCCTTGGGCTGCTTCCACTCACAGGCAGAAGGTGAACGGGAGCCAGCGTGTGCAGAGATTACATGGCAAAAGAGGAAGCAAGAGAGAGAATGAGGAGTTGCCAGGCTCTTTTTAACAACCAGCTCACACAAGAACTTAACAGAGTGAGAACTTCTGAACCCCCTCCCAGAGAGGGCCTTAGTCTATTTAGGAGTGATCCATCCCCATGACTCAAGACACCTTTCACTAGGCCCACCTCCCAACACTGGCACAATGGGGATTAAATTTAACATGTGATTTAGAGGGGTCAAGCTTCCAAACTATTGCATTAACCTTTAATAATTTAGCTTACATTTACAGAATGTTTGCTACAAATTAGCCACTGAGGTAAGGATGCTTTAGGCTTTATCTCATTTAATTCTCTCCAGAGAACTGTGAGGAAGGTGTTAGTATTGTCCTTCTTTGCAAATGCAGAAACTGAAGCTCAGAGAGATTAAATATCTGGCTGATCTGGAACTTGGTCATAGTCAAATACTCACGTCTTTGCCCCTTTCCATACTCCCTGTTAATAGTACACATATGCCTGCTGTAAACCTTCCCAACCTTTTAGGAAAGAGGTGGCTTTATGTACTTTTCACCAAAATAACAGCACAGTCATTTGATTTTACTGCCACTTCTACTTTCCATCTTTCTGTTCCTCTACATTCCTGCTTCTCCTCCCTGTTCGTCCTTTCTCCTGCTCTTTGTTTCTTGGAGGAAGTCTACAATGACACATGACAAAAAGAGGCAGAGCCCCCACTGCCCTGAGTATGTGCCATCCCTGCCAGTTGTCATCTGACCTCCTGGCACCAGTTGCTGTGTCCACCACCTCTCACTTCTCCAAAGAAATGCTCATCAGTTCGCCCAGAAATATTTTAGTTGACCAAGGAAATGGTAAGAACATTATCATGGCACAGGTATTGGTGAAAATGTGGAAAGAGCCAAAAATCAGAGAGAGATTTAAAGTTGGAATTTTAGTTTTCCAGGTTTGAGGGCCAGACTGACTGTCATATAGATCAAAGTTTGATCCAGTGATTTTTCAGTTATTTGGCCTTGGTCAAAATTCTTTACCTGAGTGATGGGAATGTCAGCAATGCCTGCCTGGAAGCCTTGAGGGGCACCAATAAGATGATTATCTGAAGAGGCTGTCACAACTCCACACATGCTATTCCCTCTGCACCCCTTAAATGCTGAGGGGCACTTTCTCTGGGACGCAAACTCCATTATCTTTGTATTATAAAAACTCAGGATATTAACTCAAAGGTGCTGGATAAAGCACAGCACTGGATCACCAACTGTATGCACTTGGTCAAACTGCTTGCCTAGTAAGCTTTAGTTGCTTTGTCTATTCTGTGCCTAGAATAGAATATTGCACAACCTACTTACACAAGGCATTTTAGAAAGCCCCCTTGACATGGTTAAAATGTAGTATTTCTCTTTGGTGTCACCAAGAAATGTATGCGAAAGTTTTTTCTGATACTCTTCATACCATTCCGTCTCTCATCCTGTCTCAGATTCCCATCCTGTGTATGTGTGGAAAAGGGGAGACAGGGTGAGTGGAGGTTATTAACTATGAAGTAAGGCTCAGGAATAGGGAGAAGGTCTCTCTTTTTTTTTAAACACAATTCAATAGTAAATCAAAACTTTGCTGTGCAGAAGCCTTTTAGTTTGATGCAGTGCCACTTGTCTATTTTTGCTTTTGTTGCTTGTGTTTTGGTGTCACATCTAAGAAATCATTGCCAAGACCAATACAAAGGAAACCATCAAAAGTGAAAAGGCAACCTACAGGATGGAAGAAAGTATTTGCAAAATGACATATCTCATAAAGGGCTAATATCCCAAATATATAAGAAATGAACTCCTATGGCTTGATAGCAAAACCCCAAATAACCCTATTTAAAAAGTGGGCAAAGAAATGGAAGAGATATTTATCCAAAGGAGATATACAAATGGCCAATATGTATATAAAAAGGTGCTCGACATCACCAACAATTAGGGAAATGCAGATCAAAATTACTATGGGGTATAACCTCACATCTCTTAGGATGGCTATTATCAAAACATAGAAGATAACAGTTGTTAGTGAGAACATGGAGAAATTGGAACATTTATATGCTGTTGGTGGGAACGTAAAATGCTGAAGCCACTATAGAAAATAGCATGGAAGTTCCTAAAAAAATTAAAAATAAAACTACCATATGATCCAGTAGACCCACTCCTGGGTATATAGCCAAAGGAAATGAAATCTGGATCTTGAAGAGGCATGAGAGCTTCCAAGTTAATTGCAGCACTATTCTCAACAGCCAAGACATAGAAGTAACCTAAATTGTTCATCGATGGATGAAGGGATAAAGAATATGTGGCATATACAAACAAAGAAATATTATCCAGCCTTTAAAAAGGGAAATTCTGCCATTTGCAACAAAATGAATGAATTTTGAGGCCATAATATTATGTAAAATAAGCCAAATGCAAAAGGACAAACACTGCATGATTTCACTTATATGAGATATCTAAAAGTCAAACTCAGAAACTGAGTAGAATGATGGTGGCCAGGGAAAGGGAGAGGGGGAAATGTGAAGTTGTTCAATGAGTACAAAATTTCACTTATGCAAGATGAGTAAATTCTAGAGATCTGCAGTAAAACATTGTGCCTACGGCCAATAATACTCCATTGTGTGCTTAAAAATTTGATAAGAGGGTAGATCTTATGTTAAGTGTTCTTACCAAAACAGAAAAAAAACCCTAAAATATTAGCGATTACTTTAAAACATTAAAAAATATCTCCTTGTCAAAATAGCAGTATTGAAGATGTTGCAACAGAGTCAGCATAATAGCTATGCTCTGTCCATGGATCCAGTTTATAGGGTTGTATGAAGATATGAGAATAAAATGAGACCACCTGTGGTACAAAGTGTCACAGCAACTGCGAAATGTTTTTGTTGTAAGCAGTGTGCCTTTGCTTGAAAAATACTGTCATTTGAAACCCACTACCATGCAATATCCTAACCTCTCTAAGTTGACCGGTAAATTGATTCCATACAAGAGGGGTGGCAGGATATGGAGAAAATTAATACATGCCATATGGAATAAGTCAAAGACAGCTCCTGTGAGGAGGTGAGCCAGGTTTCCCAGGTAGTGATCAACATGGACTAGCAGACAAGGGGGTGAAGAGCTCTTGGGGCTGGAGGTGGACCTGGCAAGCCCCAGGCAGGACCTGAGCATCTGATCGGTGTACTCTTCTGCTGCTGGCAGGAGCGCCTTTTGCTTTTTGTGAGAGAATATGAATGAGTTCTATTAGTACAGCTACGTGGGAAGAGCTCTCATCCTGCGATCAATCTCCACGCTGTCAGCAGGCAACGGGGATGTTTGAAGCAGATGGGCAGCCAGCCCCTCTCTGTCTATCCGCCTCTGCCTTCATAGTCAAGAACCGAAAGACATACCCTTCCACAAATCATCTGCCTGGCCACACCCACATGGAAAAACTGGAGCGTTTTCTCTTTTCATGATTATTTTTTTCAGCCATTCACACTATCATGTTTTGTAAGCACCCTTAGATTTCAGAGAGTAAATCATTAATATCCAATTTGGGAAAGTCAGTGGTATGTAACAGCAGCATTGGCAAAGCAAATGGAAAGTGGAAGGCTATGAGCAGGTTATTAATTATCCTGTGCCGCAGACAGAGTGCAGGCAGGTGTTTATGGGTTCCATCCAGCCAGCTGCCATGGCTGTGCTGGCTGTAATCAGGGAGATTCATGCCTGTGGGGCACATCTTCCCGCTCTCCGCTGAGCAGCCCCCTAACTTTGCATTATGTTTACTGCAAATTCAGAAAAAACCGAGTCTCTCTTGCTTATGCTAGGTGAAGGGGATAGAGTCTTAGAGAGTCACATGTCTTCCCCGCAGGCAGGTTTCATTAGAATGACCATTCTGAACATGTCTCAAGCACACACTTATGGGAAAATGAGAACAAACATCACTAAGGAATTCCATCAAATGGGTCTGGAATGGCGGTCTCCCCCGCTTACATGGGGATCACTAAATGTATTCTCAATGAATGAATAGTAACCTATATATGAAATGATGAGAATTTTAAAAATCGACTCTGAGATGATTGGTATCCTCACATCTTTTATCTTCCAATCTGGACCTGTTGATTCTCAGTGTTTTCCTAATCCTGCTAGGCTCCCTGGCAATTTTTATTCTCATTTCAAACATTTAACAACTGCTATTGTTATTAAAGATGCTTTGTGTGTAGCATTCTTTTGATGTTATTGTGCTGAAAGACCTCTTCCACCACAGTAGGGGTGGGGAGAGGCAAGGCCACAGGGGGCCCTGGGGAAAGATCCTGCTACTCTGCCGTGAGAAGTCTCTTGGGCTTAGGAAGTGGGAGTCATGAAGACCATCCCAGGGCTGGTGATGAGGCTATGTCTTCCTGCTGGCCCTGGGCAGACCTGGCTTTATAGCTGTGTGAGTTGAGGTTGGCCAGTTTTTTTCTTTGCCAGAGACAGGCTGCTGTCCTGGGAGATGGACTTGAGGGTCTGGTACAGGGGTGGCCGGCTCCCATTTTTAAGGGAACCTACTCTCCTTTCAGCCATACCTTCATTAGGCCTGCAAAGGCAAACTCCTATTCAGTGAATAGTTGGGTGAACACCTAGACATGGCATTTATAGCGTTGCTGCACTGCATTACTTGACAGTGGCCTGTGTATTTAGAAAAACAAAACAAGCAAAACAGAAAAAACCTCTCTGGGTTAACAGGATGTACACTCCTAGAATGAGGATCACAGTCTTAAATGAAGCAATATCCACATGTGTAGCTACATGCACACACATCTTTTTTTAATTTATAAATTTACTACTTTTATTAACAGTTGTAAAAATAATCTTATATGAGTGGAATAATTAGTAATTTATTTCACTATAAAGGAATTTTTAAATGTCAACTAAATACTTCTTCAACACAATACATGTTAGTGCCCAAAATATTTCTACAAAATCATGACAAAAAATTCTGAAGGATAGCAATAGGATAGAGTCTCTTTCTATCTTTTTTGACTTGAAAATAAACTTGTTTTTTTCTATTTTTCATTGTAATAAGACATACATAAAATTTAACATCTTAATCATTTTAAGTGTACAGTTCAGTAGCTTGCAACAAAGCTCCAGAAATCTTTATCTTGCAAAGATGAAACTCTGTACCCATTAAACAGCAACCCTTTATTGCCCTCCCCTAGACCCCCTGACAACCACCATTCTGCTTTCTGTGCCTATGGTTTTGACTACTTCAGGTTCCTCATATGAATGGAATTATATAGTATGTGTCTATTTTGCACACACATCTTGTTTCTGTTATCTACTTCAAGAACAAAGTGGTATTTTCTGACTTAACCTGGCATAGGATAAAAAGTATAATATGATTTTATTTCCTTTCTTTCTGTATTTTCTACTCCGTCTCTCCCTTCCCCATCACATTTCTTGAATTTGTTCAAATAGTTTGGGTCTTTAGATTGAGATTATCATTAACACATTTATTTCTTTGTAATAATAATAGCCAACCATATCCAGACACTGGTCTAAGCATTTTATGTTTAATACTCAAAACAAGATTTACTTTTGACTTTCAGCTTTGTAATCCTATTAACAATAATTCTTTGGAATTATTGTTCTACTGATTTTATTCTTCTTGTATGCCGCAACATCCCCAGTTCTGATTTCCTGGTTTCAGTTCATCTTTTGGCCATGTGGAGTGTGCTTATTTTCAGAAGTATGAGACATACAACAAAGAGACTTGGGACGGCTGAGACTTTCTGTTGTCCTCATATATGAATGGAAGCTCATCAGAATCTTTAGTCTTAAAAATCACGTAGCATTAATTCATTGTTTTAGGATTTTAGGGAAGAAGTCATCATCCAGTCTGGTTTTTGTTCCTTTAAAGTAGTATGTTTTATCTTTAGATGCTCACAATTTTTTCTTTAGTTTTGAAATTAAAAAACAAAAAAGGTCACTAGGATAGTCAGGTGTGGTCATTGTTTTATTATTTTAGCCTTTCATTCAGGGATACCTTTTGATTTTCTGACTCAAGTTAACATTAAACAGGCAGATAGTTGACATTTTCCCACATGAGTATAAAGGAGGGAGAGAGGTAAAAGACATGAAGACCCTGCCAGGGAGTAGTTATAATCATGAACTATGGGAACCAAGTTGGGCCAAGCAGGTAGTGAGACAGAGGGTGGGGGTAATGGATAATGCCACAATGGAGGGAGTCACTGGTTAGACGCCTTGATGAGGATAAACAATTTCTTCATTGGGAATGCTAAAGTGAAGAACTGAAAGACACGAAGAACTGCTGAGAGAGTGGAATACCTGAAATTGAGATTGTGTCATGGTCCCGTTTTATGCCTCTGGGATGGTGGGGGTGGAGATGGGATGGAGTAGGGGAAGGTGTGGAGGTCAAGGAACCAATAGGCTAGATGGGATCTGGGATAGGTTATCCATTCGGATGTTAGATTCATCACGAGGATGTTGAGAGTAGAGGTGGAGAGATACACTATGATTCTGGCAGTCTAGAAGGAGTGCAGGGTGTGACTGGGAGATCAGGAAACAATATGCTTGGGAGAGGTGGACAGCTGCAGGGCATGGCCTGTAAGCAGGGTGGAGAGGAGACTATTTGGAAGCATAGTGGAGGGTGCGGCGAGGAGGACACCTACTCTTGTCTCACTGGGAGAGGTGAGAGGAAAAGCCAACAGCTTCAGCTTGACAAGGCTTCAGGTGAGGCAGTGGCCCCAGGGCACAGCTGGGTTAAACAAGAGGAAGAGGAAGTTTATGGGGGAGGGGATCTTTCTGGCTATAGTTCATGTGCTCCAGAGAGTATAGTTCAAGGGTGGGGTGGGCCAGAGTTGCAGATGTTAAGACCAATATAAGGGTGATGACCTGGGAAGTGTTGGATGATCAAGAAAGTGAGATTTTGAGTAGTCACAGAGGTAAACAGGGGCGAAAAGGAGGCAGGGCGGGTTTCATGGATGCATGACCTGTGCAAATTACACAAGCCTCCATGATTAGAAGGGCTCCATGCTTGGTTTAATGCTCTGCTGTTACCTTTTTACAATTCTTAATGTTTTTTGAATAAGGAGCTCTGTATTGTCATTTTGTCATTTTTCTCTGGGCCCCATGAATGATAATTTGGTTCTGGGAAAGGGTTTAGTTGTGACTGTCCTTCGAAGGGGAGTGCAGTCCCCACACTGGCTGACTGCTTGGGGTTTCCCAGGTCTCTGTTCCCTGCCCAGCAATGCTGGTGCAACCTATTTTTGTCAATCAACTGTCCTAAGACCCAGCCTCACTTCCTTCCCAAGCATCTCCCAATTAAGAGTATTTGAGGGCGTCTTTTATTCTCTCTGTGGCTAATTGGTGGAAAGGAATGGGGCATATCAGTCTTTCTTCAATTCAGACTGTTCTATAAGATACCTTATAGAAGTTCCTAAAAGTTTCTGACATGAGAATGTCCCTATTTCTTTGTTTCCACCAGTGATAATAGGTTTTCCTCTAATATTATATATACTTTGGCCACTTAATGAGGACTGGGGGCAACAAGGAAGAAGAACTATAGTTATATCTGATCAAACTGCCACTATAAGAGAAGATTTTTATTTCTGTCTCTCCTTTTAAATGGGATAACTCTTTTTAACAAATCAGGGCATATATCCTTGTCTTCCAAGTCCTTTTTGCTTTGAGAGACATTTGTGTCATTAGACATAGCAGATAGCTGAGTATATTACTTAATTTGGTAAGTTGCCAGTGCTTGTTGCTACCCAACTATTAATGCAAGGATACAGAACTATTGACTACATGAAAATCAATTCAGGGTTGACCTAGTAGCAACTTATGTAGTATCAATAGGTTACTTCCTCCTGAAAAGAAATTACTTTTTCTTTCTTTCTTTTCACTTTTTTCTTTATAACCTCTATTGACCACACACTCTTCCAAACACCAACATCATCCATCTATTGCTGTATTTCACATTAAGTGTGTGAGGAAAAAAAAACCTCAACATAGCAGAGATTAGTTTCCGCGCATTCAAAATGAGATCTAAATAAGCAAGACCTATGAGGAAAACGACCTTATTTATCTTGTTCATTCTTCACATTTTATTTCACTTAAGGAAGAAAAAATTCAAATTCTTTTTGCTTTCTGACATGCAGTGTGGCCTGCATAGCCCATGACAGTTATGTATGTGAAGAGGAGGATGTGTGGGGGCTTTTGAATGTCATCAGCTCAGCCAAATACCAAAGCTTTCTGTTTATTTCAGCAGAGAGCGTGGATGCCTAATAAAGATGCTAGCAAAATATTAAACAAATGAGCCTACTATTGGAAGGGAATGGGGGTCAATGGAATTTATTACACACCTACTGTATGTTAGCTGTCAGCTCGCTACTTTCATTTGTCATCTCAGTGGATAAAATGACAGCCCCATGTAATTTATTTCTCATTTCTTATATAGTCACTCACCAGCTAATGATGTTTTTTCAACTTCATACTGCATATATCGGAGTGTTTCCATAAGATTATAACACTGTATTTTTACTGTACCTTTTTAATGTTTTGATATGTTTAGATACACAAACACTTACCATTGTGTTACAGTTGTCTCTGGTATTCAATACGGTAACATTACTATACAGGTTTGTAGCCTAGGAGCAATAGGCTATATACCATAGGCTATATAAATAGGCTATATACCATAGAGCCCAAGTGTGTAGTAGGCTGTACCATCTAGGTTTGTGTAAGTACACTCTGCGATGTTCTCACAGCAACAAAATCACCTAATGATGCATTTCTCAGAATGTATTTGTGTTGTTAAGTGACACATGGCTGTGTAAGGAAACAGACACAGAGACATTAGGAATGTTGGTCCAGTGTCACAAATTATGGCCAAGCAGGTCTAGAAATAAAGCATGTGTTTTCTCCAGTTCTCTTATATTATACTCTGGATTCTGATATGTGGGGATTGAAGATCAAGTTCCATGGTGGAAATGGATGTTGAAGCAAGGTTTTTGGAGAGGTCCTCTGGCCATCTGGAGGGAGGTGTGAGCTTGAACACCCATGGGGAGAACACTTGGCATGTTGAAGGACTGCTGTTCAATCCATCCTGCCCTGCTGGTCTTCCCCAATATTTCTCTCCACTCCAATTCCTGTGTGTGTTTAACTTTCAGGCTTTGCTTGTGTTAAATGATGTGTGTCTCTGTGTGTGTGTTGTGGCTGCACAAAAATGAAAATATTTAGTATTTGGCAGATAAACATTTCATCCATGGGAATTAAAATTGTCATTCTCCAGCAGGAGTATGAACCCCAACCTCTGTCTTAACAACCTCTTAGTTTTTTCTTTGTGGATAAATGAGAATATTGAAGGAAAAAATATGTGTGCCTTGACTTTCTTAAAAGCTTGTTTTTTGTCCCCAGCAAATTCTCTTGGCTACTCTACCCTCTTGTCCATCCAGATCTCTAGGTCAGAGAGTTTGAAACCACACTTCTATTGCTGTGATTATCTCCCAGGCAGCCTCCCTCTGACCCAGGTGCACAATGGGGGATGAATCTTGGCATGTTGATGATGGTATTATCTTGCCAGTGGCCTTTTAACCCTGTTAGGCCTGGAATTGGTTAGAGGTCTTAGATTTGTGGGACAATTATAATTTTCTAATAAAACACCTGGCTTCAATACACGTGAGGCAGTTGCCTAATGTGTTGGAAATTCCACTTGCTGTTCAGAAAGGTTATATTTCCACAACATCCATTTTCCCTAACAGCTTAGAATTCTGTTCACCCTAACATTATGGGATATCTACCCACATAAAGGATATAAAACATATTACTTTTGCTTTCTGCACAAACTATCTTCTGAAGTTACAAACTAATGAACTTCATTCCTTTCTCCCTTCTTTCCCTCCTTTCCTTAATACTAGTGAGCAAAATATTTATGCCAGAGCTAGCAATTCAGAGACTAAGAAGACCCAATGTGACATTAGGTAGGTAATAGGCATATAAAGTACTGATTATAACAAAATAAAAAATTATTACAGGTCAAAGGCATCAGAGAGAGTCCTACAAAAGATGTTCTCTTTGAGTAAAAGCTAGAGAAGTGGATATAAATTTTCCATGCTGAGAGGGCAGGAGAAAGGGCACTTCAGGTAGAAGGGGTCATGTGAAAGGGTTTGGCTTGGCTGGGAAAGAATATACTTGGGCCGGGCGCGGTGGCTCACGCCTGTAATCCCAGCACTTTGGGAGGCCGAGGCGGGCGGATCACGAGGTCAGGAGATCGAGACCATCCTGGCTAACACGGTGAAACCTCGTCTCTACTAAAAAATACAAAAAATTAGCCGGGTGTGGTGGCAGGCGCCTGTAGTCCCAGCTACTCAGGAGGCTGAGACAGGAGAATGGCGTGAACCTGGGAGGCGGAGCTTGCAGTGAGCCGAGATCGCGCCACTGCACTCCAGCCTGGGCGACAGAGCGAGACTCCGTCTCAAAAAAAAAAACCAAAAAAAAAAAAAAAAAAAAAAAAAAGAATATACTTGGGGCTCACTATTGCCTAAGAATATGGAGAAGAACAGCAGAAAGTGAGGTGGAAAAAATTGAGGGGCTATTGGAGGCCATAGATCTTAAATGGCGTGGAGAGGAGTCTGAATGCTATCCTCTAGGTGATATGAGCCACTGACAGTTTTAAACAAGAGGTTTGCCATACGCAGATTTGTATTTTAGACTAAAACAATGAGGTGTCAATGGTGGATTGAGCTGGATGGGGATGAAAAGGGATATGAGGGCAGGAGAACAGAGCTGAGGCTATTTCGCAGGTCTAGCTAAGCACCTGCATTAGGTAACTGATGATGAGAGTAAGGGGAAGCAGTATATTTAGGTGACATTGTGGAGACTGAGGGACAGGACTTGATTACTAATTGAGGTCTGGAGACATGGGAGGAATAAAGCATGAATAATAGTCCCCAATTTCTAGCTTGGACAACTGAGGCAGATGGTAGCACCCTTTAATAAGGGGAGGGAGATAAGAAGAGGAGTGGGTTTGTCCAAGGGATGGTGAGAAGGAGAAGGACATCTTAAGTCTGAGGCACTCCCCCTTTTTTTAGCACTGGTAACATTCAGTGAAGAACAAATATACCCAAGGGAGAAGCTCGTGGAGTTTTCCCTCCATTTCCACTGACCCTCAAGGCTCACCAGCACACTGCTACATAGAGAGATATGGCATCTTGAGTTCTTCACCTTAACCAATGCAGGCAAAGTTAATCAACAGCATTACAGATCCATCAGAGGCAGCAAGGGGGTGTTTGTGGCTCAGGCTGAATGACCAAGGCAAGCCAGAACTTTCTCTAATGCAATGTGACACTGGTATCAGGCCAAAGCTTGCTGTTAATAAATTTCAGCATTGTCCCTAAGTCACAATCACACAGTATGCAAAAAAAGCTACCTACAAGCAGCTTCTAAACCCAAGCCAAGTGCTCAGAGCCATTAGGTGAACTCTGTCTTGATGACGATTTGCATTTCTCAGTGCCTGGCATTGCCACCAGTGATTAGAGGACTGACAATGTCCTGGCCAAAATGTTCTCTTGGGGAGTCACTCTGCGCCTGTCTGGGTAAATAGATGTGGGGAGCAAGATAGGCAGATATGGGCTGCCTGGCCAAACACAGAAGATATAGCACGGAAACTCTAAAACTTTGTTGAACCAGAACACAGCATGAGGAAGAAACACATTTTCTGCTAATTATAAGCTCTGTTTTATGTATGGAGCTTATATTGGCCAACTCTTTCAAGAATGCTTAAAGTATGTGCAGAAAGCAGTCCTAGGACTGATGAAATGCCCTGTGGTGTGTTCAACCACTTCTTGGGGGTCAGAGAATGTAATAGAAAATAGTTATTGTGTGCCCCCTATCTGAAATCATTAAGCAAGCTTCTGGAGGGCCATCCTGTGCTTGGCAGGTCCTGCAGTCTCCCATTGGCAAAATCTGGGGAGGAAGCTGAAAAGAAGAGGCATGAATCATGGGTCAGGCAAGTTCAATCCCCACTCTCTGAAACATGGAGCCCCACCAGCTCCCCATGATCCATGACATCCCTGCCTGTCCTCTGCACTCATAGTTACTAATGAGAAAGGAGGCTTTGCAGTTGACCGGCCCAGGGCCAGCACAACCCATTAAATTTTATCTGTATTCTCTGTGTAAGGAGAAAATTACCAAGCACAAATCCAATTGAAGGAAGGAGCAATTAATGTGGAACATGCACAGCTAAATAAGCTATTTAAATGTATGGCTACAAATTCCCAGGTCTGTCCATTTGGAGGGGGGCCAGCAGCAGAGCCCCCATCAAATGTTCCAGGACTGGCTGCCAAGCAGATAGCTAAGTGCAAAACCCCAGAGAGGTTGTCAGGAGATGTTTATGACATATCTTTATGAAGAACTTGTGAGGCTCCGTGGTGGAGGGCTCCAAAGATGATCCAGGTGGACAGGTAGAATGCTGGAATTTAGGGAAGACTTCATCATTCCCCAATTCCCCAGATGGAGTTTAATTTGGCCAGAAAGTGTTTCCAACAATTTGTAAACTGAACCTGAGCATTAGCTTAGCCCAGCTTGGATTCTTGGTTTTTTGATTGCCTGGGTAGTCTCTGAATAGGCCAGTTATATTCATCCTAAATGTCAGGGGAAGCTAAAACAAAGCAGGCTCAAAAACGTAATGTTCTTTTTTCCTAGAAACCTTTAAGTTCATGTCATATTGCGTGATATAGGGATATCATGCTATTTGTAGTGATATTCGACTTTGAGTAAAAGTTGGAAGGAGACTAGGAAATTGGCTGTCTTAGACTAGCGGAGACCACAATTACAACTGCTGACTTGGAAATTTTCCTAGATACATGAGATAAAGTAAATAGTTTTATCAGCTTCTTTCAGGAAATCCCTTGAAGTTCATGAATTTTGCTTCCTTTATTCTAGACTAAGAATCTGTCATGTTATTAGAGGGCACAATTTTTCAGATCATGGCTTTTCAGATTATTCAAAATCAAGGAATCTCTGTATTAAAAAATTATTCAAAATATAGAAAATTTGATGATCCATTTCATGAAGTTGTCCTCTTTGATTCCTCACACAGCCCTGGATTCAACTGAGGAATAAACGCACTGTTATAGAGTTAGTACAAAATTATCATTAATAAAAGAAAACCCTGATTTGGAAATATTGCCTCACAATCTCCACATATGAAAAAGAAAATTTAAAAAAAAACTTAAAAAAAACCCAACAAAACTCCTGCCAGCTGTTTCTTATCTTTGTTTGGGAATCCTTTCCAGAAGTTTTTAGAGAGTAAAATGCATTGGAATGGAAGTCAAGAGGCTTTATCATTAACGTACAACCTTGGGCAAATCACTTAAGCTCCTGGCTTCCCTTCCCTCATCTGTATAATGAGGTTTGATGGAGTGACCTCTAAGGGATGGTTTTCATCGCCTGACTATCTCTTACCAAATGTAACTACTGAAGGCTTAAACCTTGCTACTCAGGTGCTCATGGTGTGTCCTGGGACCAGCATCATCTGTGTCACTTCCCGGTGCTTGTGCAAAATGCAGTATCTCAGCCTGCATCCCAGACTTACTGAATCAGAATCTACACATTAAGAAGACCTCAGGTGATTTATATACACAGGAATATTGAGAAGCACTGATCTACAAGCTGAAGTCTCCTTTCTTTTGCACCCAGTGTTTTTGTTTGTCTCTACCAGCCTCCTTATCCCTTGCTGTGTTACTCTGGTACAGGCTCTGAGAACTGCTTCCAGCGTTCTTGTTTCAAGGGCAGACATTACCAGATAATTATCCTATGATTATATGGTAGTTGATTTTCAGTTTTCAAGGTCAGGATTATGTAGAATAAATATAGTGCAAACACAACATTAGAGTTTTTAACCTTTTTTTATTCTACTGAAAGAGAAAATCATTTTCTCCTGAGCTTGCTGAGCCAGCTCTCTGCACAAACAGAGGCCCTCTCCTGTTATCAGTCATTGCTGGAAATGGGAGAGGAGGCTGCTGGACCACAATGGGTTTGGCTGCCATCAGAAATGGGGCCTCAATTAGCCTGAGGACAGCACTCTTTTGCGTAATGAGTTCAGATTGATATCAGGAATAATTTGTATAGGATGGGAAAAAAGAGGAGGAGGCCCAGGACCAAGGGGGGTTGGGACCGTAAGAGAACACTTGTTTTGGATGAGCGACTTTGCCGTATTCACAGTTAAGAGTACGATAGCCAGACTGTCTAGGAAGACAGCTCTAAAATTGTGAGGCTTCCCACCTTATATCAGAGATCAGCAAACTATGGCTCTGCCAGCTGCCTGTTTTTGTAATAAAGCTTTATTGGATCACAGCCTTCCTCGTTCATTTACACATTGTCTATAGCTGTGTTCATTCCAACAGAGACCATATAGCTGCAACACCTACAATATTTACTATCTGGTCCTTAACAGAAGAAATTTTCTGACACCTACCCCATAACCATTTTTATTCCTGAGTTTTAAATATTGTGGGGGGAGGGATCATGAGGGATTCCAGTTAAGATCAACAATTTTGATGAAACCTACCCTGCTGTACTGCACACTCTGTTCCTGAACAATAGTTGAGAAGCCCCACGGGCTTAAGGCCTCGGTAAAATGGCCTGCTGTTCTGATGAAATATCTAGCAATCCATCCTTCAAACACATTGAGCTTCTTCAGTCACACCTTACAGCCACCGCAGAACTTCATTTTTTGGTAACAACGCAGCATACAGCCATTCTCCCCCTCTGGTCTCTCCAGATACCCAATTACTGCTTTCTGAAGTTTAGGTATTCTTTGGTTACCTTGCTTACATTTGGCACAAGTCTAACTTCTACTTTCTGGCTTCTGGGCACTGTGTACCCAGCAACGGTAGGGACATGGTGGTGGTTAGGGGGTGGGAGGTGAGCCTTGGAGCATCACCAGGTCCTATGGTCTGAAGGTTTGTGTCTCCCCAAATGCATATCCCCAAGGTAACAATGTTAGGAGGTGGGGCCTTTTGGGAGGTGATGAGGTTATGTGCATAAGTGCATGAATGAGATCACTGCATTTATAAAGAATGCCTGAAGGAACTTCTTTGCCTCTCTCACCATGTGAGGATGCAGCAAGAAGCCACAGTTTATGAGCAACAGGCCCTCACCAGACACTGAATCTGTTGGCACCTTGATCTTGGACTACCCAGTCTCTAGACTGTGGGAAATTAATTTCTGTTGTTTATAAGCCACCCAGTTTATGGTGCTTTGCTTTAGCAGCCCAAATGAACTAAGACATCAGGGAATCATGGAAAACGGCACTGCTGTGTGTCCTTCTGAATCACTTTGAGGTCACTCAGATCATAAGCCCAGAGCTCAGACCTCCTGTGGATTGTGTACACGGCTCTAATTGCAGACAGTTTGTGTCGATAAGAAGTCCTCGCTTTCCACTAAGGCTGCAAGAAACATTTAATATTTTAAGTAGAGAAAGAGCATCAAAATGGCACTAAAGGGAACTACAAAACTCTCTTTTTTTCTTTTTCTTTTTAAATTTAGAAGATAAAATATACAGTAGGTCTTTGAAATTCTAATTGTCAAAATTCCAGGGGATGTTACCTTGTTATGGTTTTATTAAATGCAATTAAAAAATTGAAATTCTATTACAGATATTTCTAGCTTTTTGGTTTAGACATTTTGATGTGAGCACTGGAAAAGATTAGGTGATCCCTCCTCTTTCTTTATGAAGAGCAGAGGGGGAAAGTGTTAAGACGACATCCTGGAGGAGACCGTGGATGGCAGGAATTATTTTCAATATTTCACTTTGCTGACTCCTGAATCTCAAAAGCCTTTAATATGCCATTGCCACAGTGTGAGGCAATTAAGAGTAGAAAGCAACCTTTCAATCATGGCTTGGGAAATTCCAGGTTGTACAGAGGCATTGAGTGGTTAAATGCCAGTAATTTTATTATGATAAGCCTCCAGATTCAGATTCTCTAGGTCAAAAACAACAAAACTCTGATTAGTGCCAGGGACAAAGTCAAAGCAAAGTTAACTTAAATACAGTTGGCCTTCCCTATTGGTGGGCTCTACATCCACAGATAAAACCAACCGTGGGTCAGAAATATTAAAAAAATAAAAATTATGCTATTCTGAACTTGTACAGATTTTTTTCTTGTCATTATTTTCTAAGCGATGCAGTATAACAGCTATTTACATGGCATTTACATTGTATTAGGTATTATAAGTAATCCAGAGATGATTTAAAGTATGTGGGAGGATATGCATAGGTTATATGCAAACACTGTGCCATTTATATAAGACCTGAGCATATGCAGATTTTAGTATCTGAGGGAGGTCCTGGAACCAATTCCCCATGGATACCAAAGGACAAATATACACATTTTTATTTTTAAAAATTTTCTAATTTTGTAAAATTTTTATAGATTTTGGGTACAAGTGCAGTGGTGTTACATGAACATATAGGGTAGTGGTAAAGTCTGGGCTTCTGGTGTAGCCATCACCCAAATAATATACATTGTACCCAATAAGTAGTATTTAATCTCCCACCCCCCTCCTATCTTCCCACTTTTCAAAGTCGCCAATGTCTATTATTCCACTCTGTGTACACACTTTTAAAGGAATAGTTTTTAAGTTTTTCTTTTTATTTGTTTGTTCCTCCAGAAGATCTAAGTTGTTCTTCATCATAATAAAAAATGAATAATTGCAGAGAACAGGAAAGAACAGTCTTTAGAGTCAGAAGAGGTTTTAGTTCCTAGCTCAGTGGCCAGTTCACTACGATCTCGGACAAGTTAATTCATCTCAGTCTCTGTTTCTTCATCTGTAAAACAAGTTCAGCAATAGCAACCTTTTGTGTTAATAGATGACGGTAATTCAAAAAAAAGAAAGAAGAAGGAAGGAAGGAAGGAAGGAAGGAATGAAGGAAAGAGAAAGAGAAAGAATGAGGGAAAGAAAGAGAAAGAAAGAAAGAAAGAAAGAGAAAGAAAGAAAGAAAGAAAGACTTTCCGCCCCTGCTCTTCAAAAAGAAAGAGGCAGGAGACCTCACCTAATCTTTTCCAGGGCTCAAATCAAAATGAATGAAATAATGTCTTTAACATTTCAAGCCCTATCCTGCACATTGGTAGATTAGAAAATTACTAAAAAGTAAGTTAATAGGTTGGTGAATAGCTTAGTAAGTTTTTAAAATCATGTTTATCCTAATACTTAAAAGAGAGTTAGATCAAATTCCACGTCGTTTTGAGTCCAAGCAGCAGAACTGGCTGCCGTCTTCATCTGAAGAACTTACTTTTAAGCTGGATGGATGTTTTGAAAACTAAACTACTGGAGGATCAGAATAGTGAGAAATTAAATCATGGTGTAATTTCTCCCTGCCAGATACATCTTATGCACCTCCCTAGATACACGTGCACCTGCCTGCCTCTTGGGCCTAGACTGATTCCCTGGAAAGCCTGGGCCAGTGTCTTTAGCTCCTTGATTCCTGACACTCCTGGTTGTCTCAGCTGCTCCTAGAGGCCAAGACTGGGCCTCAGCAATTGCCCATTGCCATGGTAGCACCAATGTCGTGTCCAACTTGACCAGATACAGAGATGCAGATTCACCTGAGTGACACAACCTGGAAGCAAAGGGTACTTTAACCAATAAAAACATTCCGCAGGAGATGGTAAGGAGTCAGCAGATAGATTATTCACTCTTCTTCTCCCTGAAGGACGTTCTGAGACACAGTGAGTTTACACAGACTCTCCAGAGATGTGCTAACTGACGAACAATCAGCTGGTTTTTCTTATGAAGTTGTTTCTGGTTCTATAATAAACTGCTTTGTATTTGCTTCATGTGTTCGCATCTTCGCTTTCCATTTTCCTCACTCATGCTTCCCTGGGATTGCATACCCAAGTAAAGAATTGGCATGGAAACTTGGCCTTAAGTTCAGTTTTCTGGGACCAAGATGATTGGTACCAGGGGTGACTCTAGAGGGCAGACCTTCTGGATAGGATTCTGGAGTGGGATTCCCCACCTATCTGAAGTCCACATGGAATATATTGCTGAGGTGCCAATCATACTTGGCATATGGTGGTACTATAATGACTACCAGCATGAGGAGCTGTGTTGGGGGAAAAAGTCACCAATGAATTTGATTATTTGGGGCAATGATAATGACAAGGATTTTGGTCTTAGTTTGCTGTTCATGGTAGCATTAGAGACCTTGCAAATATAAAATTAACCAAAGAAAGAAAATTAAAATTTAATTGAATGGGACTTTTAACTGTCACCTTAAGTCACATTCTGACAGCTAGAGGCTGTCTATGACACTTTAAAAGGAGAGGGTCATATCTGGCAGCTTCACTGTAGACTATGCTGGACATCTGATTATGATTATGGCAGCAAAGGAAGCCAAGTGTATAGTCTTGACAGGCATCCCTTGTCAGAGTCAGTGCTTTGACAGGGAAAGATAGGAGGTCCGAGAACTAAGCATACTTTTTTGGATAAGCCTAGAACCTTAACTCCCAATTTTCTAGAACCTTCTTGGCTGGCAGAAGCAGTCCCTTGCTGTTCGCCAGAGGAAAAGAGTCTCTCCTTGCCTGTAGATCATGCAATCATGCCTCACCTGAGGCAGGCATCTCATAAGATGATGCTTGTTCTGTTCAAGATCTGACTGCACCTCCACAGATGTCTCCAGGCTAACAGCAAGGATCATGTCTCAGCAGGACTTAAACAAAGGAGTACAAACCCTGCTATATAAGCAAGAGTCACACAGCAGAGGAATTGCAGGGACTTGCTAATCATGCCAGCGGGAAACAGAAGAATACAAATGGAAGCAGATCCTACATGCAATAGACCAGGATGTATGGAATATGTCGAACAGGGGAGAGCATATTGGCATGAGGTCCTTACACAGTTCTGTTAAAGGCACTGAAACTGACCAACTGGTTTCCTGGAGTGGCTTATTGAAGCTTGGACACAATATGGCCTGTGGTGAATGAGGTGGAGATGCCAATAACTCCTTTGGCTTATTGAGGAAGGAATCAGAAGGGTTAGGGGTAAGAACATTAGATTGGGTTTACCATAGAAGACCCGAGGACCCACCACCTGACTGTGTTCTCTAGGAGACCCCAGGAAACAATGAGAGAACAAGAAATGCCCAGTTGTGAGGTGGCTGGCATTGCTGAGAAGGGTAGTGGTAGCTGATGGCTGGTATTAACAGTAGGAGTTTTTGCCATGCAACTGGGGTACTCACTGACAATAGAGATGATGTGATTCTGGAATGACAAAAGCTAGGTGGTGGGACCTAATCATCAGAGGCCGGGGGCATAATTACAATGAAAGGTCAGGGACCCAAAGGGTATCTTGACTTGTAGGGTGTGTATTGATCCATGTAGATAATAGATCTTGGTTTTTACAGGGGTGAGGTAGATAGCCAGCTGACTACAATATCACTCTGTTAGAATAATAAACATTTTGAGGGCTGAAGAAGAGACAGTTTATGCCAGAAAGCACAGAGGAAAATTGTATTTCCTTACCCAATTTCCAGATTAATGTCACTTCACTAACTCACCCTGTTGATTAAAGTCAAGTCTTGTTCTTTAGGGCAGGACCTTGAAATACTATTGCAAATATTCCTCAAAGGGATATCCTTCCTCAAAGGGACCTTCACCAGAATCTGAAGGTCTAAATATTTAATTGGTATACACACACACACACATATATATATCACATTATATATGTGTGTGTGTATACACATACATATACACAATATACACACTCAGATTGTATATGCTGTCAGAAGTCTCACATTGTAAGGGCTTTAGTACATAAAGCATCAAGTAAAAGCAATGAGCTGCCCTCTCTAAGCCAGATGATAAATCAGAGGCAATACTATATTCCACGAGGAATGAAGAGAATAATGCCACTGTTAAAAACCTGAAGTTGCAAGGGTGTTTGTTTAATTAACCTTGACTTCTGTGAAATAAGATGGATTATAGCAGATAGTGATGGGCTACTTAAACATAATCAGATGGCAGCCTCCACCAAAGATGCCACAATGGGAACATTTATTTACTGGAGAGGAGCTACACAGCCTTTGTTCCTTTGTATGAGGCTATTGATTTGGTAAATGCTTTCCTCTTGGTCCCATTCAGTTTACTTTTACATGACAAGGGCCACAGCGTACTTTTACTGTCTTACCTCAGAACTATGCAAACCTTCCTGTGTTCTAATAAAATAGTCTGTAGGGACCTTGACTGTCTTGACCCTACACGAACATGATGCTGATCCATTATCTTGGTGTTATCAGGTTAACTGGACCTTGCAAGCAAAAAGTTGCAAGTGCTTTAGGTGCCCCAGTAAGTGCATATGTATTAGAGGATAATATAGACCCTGTGAAGATTCAGGTGCCTGCCATAGTGGTGATTTCAGAAGTTTAGTGGTTTTGAGTATGGTGAAACATTTCTTCTAAGGTAAAAGAAAAGTTGTTATATCTCCAATTCCCATCTCTTATAAAAAGACACTCTCCTCAGCATGCTTCTTTCGATTTTTGAAAAAGCATGTATTATACTTGAGATTATCCAGTGACTAAAAGGGCTTCCAGTTTTGAGTGGAGCCTAGAGCAAGAGAGGAGTCATCATTTTGTCTGTCTCCAGTAAAAAATAGCCAGCAGATGTGATCATGCTGGAGTTGTCTGTGGTAGGGTCTCTGGCAAGTCCCATTGCTGCAGCACAGACCCTCGGTTCTTGAGAGAGGCCATAACCTTGGTTGCAAAGAATTGTTCTTTGCTTGAAAAATAGGTTCTGGAATTCTACTGGCCCTAATAATGACTGGACAAATAACTATGGGAAACCAAGAGACTCTGCAATTAAACGTGTCTATTAGACATGATTTTTATTGGGCACGTTATATGTTGAATGTGGGACTTTAGAGATCAGACTGGAGTTGAAGACATAAATAAACAACAACCCAAACAGGTAGCCCAGACCCATATGTCACCAATTCATCTCCTTCAGTTTGCACCTATGGACATGTCAGGGGCTCCCTACAACCAACTGGTATGAGAGGAAAGACTTGAACCAGATTTACAAGTGGGTTCTGGTAATATGTTGGAAATGGACTCCTGCTACATTTTAGCTACACTCATTGGTTGCCCTGAAAGGAAATTCTTTTAGTTGGTATAGTATGCTTGGTCAACTATTTTGTATGAGGGAAATGTAGGCAGAGGTACCTAAGTTACGGCTATAGACTAATGCCCAGTCAAGTTGAATGACTTGGTAGTTTTGTCAGGAAAAATGGCAGATCCATGGCAGGGAGCTTTAGGAAAGAGACATGTGGATGGAAAGACCCATAGGGAGCAGGCCGAAAGCGTGAGCATTTTGGTTTCTCACTCAGTCAACATCCACCAGGGTGCCCACTAAGAGAGCTTTTAAACACCAGGTAGACAGAATGGTTCATCCCATCTACCAAAATCAGCAGCTTTTCTCTTTGGTCATTCCAGAACTTGCCCAATGGACTCATGAAAAATCGCCCTTGGTGGTAGGCAAGGAGGCTATGCATAAGCACAGCAAGGTGGCCCTCTTGTTACTGTGGCTTCTGTAGCTACCGTCACGAATGCGTGTTCAACTTGACAGGGACAAGGACCAATGCTGGGCTATTGAACATGACACCATTCCTTGGGGAAGTCAATTACAGTGGGCCATTTAAGTAAAGCTTTAAAACAAGTAATGCCATATATATTTATATAAATGTGTGTTTATGTGATGTTTATATAAAGTGAAATATTAAGCCTGAAATGGAAATGATAAACAACAAGTTCAGTATAGTGATTATCTCAGGAAGTGAGGGAAGGGCAGTGGTATTGAGGAGTGTTTCAACTTCATTCATAATTTATTTTTCACATTTAGTGGCATATTCACAACATTTTATTGTATCATTTCTTTTTTCTTTTTACAGATATAAAATCTCATATACAAAAATAATTGTGAAGGTATTGTTAACTCAAGTTAGTAACACAGGCAATAATTTTCACAATAATAAGGAAGTTCAGTGTGAGAAATGAGGTAAAGTAGAATCATAGAGGCTTCCAGTGGTAGAGCCAGGCTTGCATGTGGATCTTCTTCAACGAAGCCCTGGAGTCTCTCCTTGCAGGACAATTGTGCTCTTCGTTTGCATTCTGTAAAGTATGTGCACCATAACACAGCATCCTATGAAGCAGGGGTTGGGAAACTTTTTCTGTAAAGGGCCAGATAGTCAACATTTTTGGCTTTGCAAGCCATGTGGTACCTGTTGCTACTACTCAACTCTGCTGTTGTAGTACGAATGCAGCCATACACCATACATAAACAAATGGGCATAGCTGTGTTCAGGACTGATTACAGGATGTGTGGGGCCAGTGCAAAGTGGAAATGTGGGTCCTCTGTTTAATAGTTAAGAACTTCAAAATGGCAACAGCAGTTCATTAAACCAAATGTGGGACCTTCTTTTTTTTTTTTTTTTTTTTGAGACGTAGTCTTGCTCTGTTGCCCAGGCTAGAGTGTGGTGGTGCAATCTCAGCTCACTGCAACCTCCGCCTCCTGGGTTCAAGCGATTCTCCTGCCTCAGCCTCCTGAGTAGCTAGGACTACAGGTGCCCGCCACCACGCCCGGCTACTTTTTTTTATTTTTAGTAGAGACGGGGCTTCACCATATTGGCCAGGCTGGTCTTGAACTCCTGACCTCGTGATCTGCCCGCCTTGGCCTCCCAAAGTGCTGGCATTACAGGCGTGAGCCACCGTGCCTGTCCAAATGTGGGACCTTCTAAGTGTGAGGCCCTCTGTGATGACACAGTTTGCACGCCCATGAGGCCAGTCCTGGCGGTGTCCCAATAAAATCTTATTTTCTCAAATAAGTGAAGAAATGGATTCAACCCAGAGGCATATTTGCTGACCCCTGCCATACAGGATCAAATAACAGCAAGTATCTTTGATTGAAAAAGAGGATTCTGAATAGGTGTATGCCTACAATTCTACTGCTCAGCCATGCCTCAATTTTCTCACATTTATATGCCATGGCTCAAAGTCCATATACTGGTCCTTGATTTAGAATAGTCCCTTAGGGAAGGGTGGTCCTGGCCCTAGAGGTTAGCAGACCAACAGCAATAGGCTCTTTTCTAAGTATTCCCAATGCTGCTCTGTATTAGGGACAGGACTAATTGGATAGATGTATATATGAAGGGGAGTTTATTAAGGAGTGTGGACTTACATGATAACAAGGTGAAGTCTCACAATTGGCCATCTGCAAGCTGAGGAGCAAGAAAGCCAGTCTGAGTCCCAAAACCTCAAAAGTAGGGAAGCTGACAGTCTGGCCTTCAATCTGTGGGTCTGTGGCTGCAACCTGAGAGCCCCTGGCAAACCACTGGTGTAAGTCCAAGAGTCCAAAAGCTTAAGAACTTGGGAGTCTGATGTTTGAGGACAGGACGCATCCAGCACAGGAGAAAGATGAGAGCTGGAAGACTTAGCCAGTCTAGTCCTTCCATTATCTTCTGTCTGCTTTATTCTAGCCTTGCTGGCAGTTGATTAGATGGTGCCCACCCAGACTGAGGGTGGGTCTTTCTCTTCCACTTCACTGACTCAAATGTTAATCTTCTTTGGCAACACCCTCACAGACACACCAAGGACCAATATGTTGCATCCTTCAATCTAATCAAGTTGACACTCAATATTAACCATCACATGTTCCTACCTGGTTGCTTCTGGGAAGACGAAAGAAGCCTTTTTGTTTTTGTTCATTTTTACTCCGGGTAACTTTGTGTTGACTTTCCCTGGAAGTGTCCTTGACTTCTGAAACACCTTCAAAGACCACTTTTGAAATAAACACACAATGATCTTTTCAGAAGCCTGCCAGCCTTTGATTAGCTCTTGCTTACTTTCTAAGAACATGTCTTGTCACTTTTGAGTTTTCAGGGAGGCCTTTGTAGTGTCTGGAATATTATTTTTTGTATGTGTTTCACTTCCCCAAATCAGGACTGGGCTCCTGGTGAGTCCCTGAGCTGGGCCTGCTGGTTTCCGTCTCAGCCTGCTTTGGTCTCTCCAGCAGGAGATACCTCAGCCCTTTCCGATGCTGATCTTTCTCCAAGTGGCTGCAGAATTTTAAAAACTCCATGGTGACATTAGTAGGGCTACTACCTGGAGAAATGATTTGGTCTGTATAATTGGAAAGAACACCTGATGCTAATTCGCATTGCCTATCTTTGGGATTTGCTTTTATATTTGAGGCAAGACATGGATTCCTCTGATGGATTCAATGTGATATGAGAACATTGAACAAAAACATGTGCTAATGGGAAGCTCCAAGGTACATAGCTTCTGCGAGGCACATAGTTGTTAAGTAGAGTTCATACCAGGCCTGGGTTGATCTATCCATGCCTGGGAGAATGACCTCCAACTTGTCTCCTCTCAGCCTGATTCTCTTAGAAACTATAGATTCAGGGTAAATTTCGAATGTTACATCTGCTTTGTCTGCAGTGGGGAACGGTGCTTGGCTTGGGGAGCTATGAGCTGGCCAGCTCACGTCTGTGTGACTAGAAAATTTGGTGAGAAACAGCATGCAGCCCTTTTGAATCAAGGTCACTCCCACACAGCTTGGTCCTTGTCCAGGACAGTGGCACCTGTGCCATGCCAGTGAGGAGGTAAATGTAGTTGCTCAGCCTCCTGATGAGTTGAGTACTTGCCGCATCTCTTGTCTGGTGTCCTTGAATTACCCTGTCAGTGTAGCATTAGATTAAAGCCTATTGTGTCTCCTAGGTCTGATAGCCAACCTGAACTCATAATAACCACTGTGGTGGTAGAATTAACACTGACCACCTTTAGAACTAGCAGAGCATTCTGGTTAAGCACTTGAACTTTGAGTTTGATGACCTGAGTTTGAAAACTGACTCCATCACTTACTTGCTCTATCTCATTGGAGAGGTTATTTTACTTTTGACCCAGTCTCCTCATTTGTAAACTGGGAGTGGATAGAAGGGGTTAATAGATGATGGATCATAGAGCAATGACTAGCACAGAATGGGGTAGATGGAGCTGCTTAGTGAGTAAAAGTTACTACAGTTATTACTGAGAATAGCCTGTTTCATATGTGAGGTTTCTTGTCAAGATTATCTTCATCATTGTCACATATAAATGAAAGTTTGGATTGATACAGTAGTCTTTATTCATTCATTTCTCTTAATAAATATCTAATAATAGTATTCTATATATATATTTTTTCTCCTTCCTGGCCTTTGTTTTTATGTATTCTATATTTTCATGCTGATTTCTGTATTATAGTTTTCCTAGAACCCAGTGAATCACTTAATTTTTCCTTCCATATCTACTGAGGTATCATTGACAAATAAAAATTGTATCCATTTAAGGTGTACAATGAAAGGTTGCATTTTAACTTTCAATATCTATTCTTTTTTAATTTCTGGAATATTTTCTCCACTGATACGTTTTGATAATGATTCTATTCCAACTGATATATGATAATTGAAATATTCAAGAATTTAGCAATTCCTTTTAATATTTATCTTTCTTCATTTTCTTTTTTCTCTCATAATTCTTTTTTCTTTTTTTAGAGACAGGGTCTCTCACTGTGTTGCTGAGGCTGCTCTTGAACTCCTGGGCACCAGCAATCCTCCCGTCTTAGCATCCTGAGTACCTGGGACTATGGTGGCGCACTCCCATGCCTGGCTTAATTTCTTTATTATCCTGTTTGTTTGAGTTGATATTCTATTCTAATAACCGGAACTTCTGCAGCTCTCTTATCACTTCTAATTCTTCTTCTTTTTTTTTTTTTTTTTTTTTGAGATGGAGTCTCACTCTGTTGCCCAGGCTGGAGTGAAGTGGCACGATCTCAGCTTACTGCAACCTCCAGCTCACTGCAACCTCCGCCTCCCGGGTTCAAGTGATTCTCCAGCCTCAGCCTCCCGAATAGCTGGGATTACAGGCATGTGTCATCACGCCTGGCTAATTTTTGTATTTTTAGTATAGACAGGGTTTCACCATTTTGGCCAGGCTGATCTCAAACCCCTGACATCAAGTGATCCACCCGCCTCAGCCTCCCAAAGTGCTAGGATTACAGGCATGAGCCACCACACCTGGCCTATCACTTCTAATTCTTATTTGTTCTACTGGGGAAATAGTTTTTTGTTCTTTTCGTTTTATGGTTGCAAAGCCCCTTTTGGTGATCTAATAATGCATGATCATGTACAACAACTCTCTTTTTAATCCTGATATTTGATACAAGATACATTTCAAGTGTTAGGGTCATCTGAGACCCTTTCCTGCCTTTTTAAATCAGAGTTGTTAAACTTTCTGATTAGAATAAGTCTTTTTATTTCTGTTTACTTGTGGTTTTTGGTGGATATTTTCTACATTATCAGGGAAGGGGTGTTCAGGATGTTAATGTACGTGCCATTCTTCCCGTTTAGTCAATTGCAGGCTTCCCAACTTTGATGGTGCAATTCCAGCTGTCTGGAAATAATAAGCATATTGGAGGGAGGTTCCTGACTGAGTGCTTCTCCTGAATGTGGGTCTGAGAATCACACCTGTGGAGATGGTCCCACAATTTTTCCAAACTACTCAAACCTCATTAGAAGTAGAAGTTGATCAGTGAGGGTGAAGTATCCTTGCAGGCTCTGGCAGAGGGAGCCAGAGGTTGAACATCAGGCTGGTTGGGGGCACCTTACTCATGCAGGGACTGTAAAGGCTATCAGGTTATATGCATGATTAACACAAGTGCCTGCAAGACTGCTTTGCTTGATGTGGAGGCAGAAACACTGCAGCACAGCTGCCTGGGTCAGACTGGGAATCCAAGGGAATAGAACCAATATCCAAACGAACACTCAGCAAGAGCACAAAGAAATAGCCCCTGAATTCCGGAGGGAACATGCAGTGCCATGACAAGGCACATTTGCAAGTCAATCTGTGAGCTGGGTTAGAGATGTTATTACATTTGTACTCCCTAGACACTCTGGATCCAGCAGGGGTAAATTTTTTCTGGCTGCTGCTTGGAAGCTCTGGGTTTTCCTGCAGTGGACAGCTTCTTGCTCTTTGAGGATTTTTAATTTGAGTACAGACTGGGCTGAGAGTGGAGAGACAGGACTCACTCAGGATTATTCACAGAGGTGAGACAGGTTTCCTTTGAGTTTGTAGGACCACATCATGAGAGGAACAGGGCAGATGGGATCATGCGCTGCATATTTGCCTTCCTTTCAAGGTGCGTGAGGGTGGCAGCCACTTTACATTTGTAAGTGATGGGAGGAAAGACATTCACTTTAGAGATGAAAAAGCAGGCTTGCTGAATAGGTTCTCCAACCCTGTGAGCCAGAAGGAGTGGTATCATCAGTGTCCTCTGTCCTTGTTCCACCGGAAAGCTGTAAGTGGTAGCCATGTCAGAAGTCTGACATGATCAAGGGTTAGCACAACTGCATCGTCTGAGTGCTTCTTCAACCAAGCAGGCATAGAGCTGGCTGTTAGGATAATGGGAATGGGGATGGAAAGGGATGGCATGGAAGCAGCACTTGGGGACATGTGGGCAGCAATGGGAAAGGCCTGAGAAGCTAGCTTGGCATCCATGCTTAGCTTGTCTTTAAGAAGGGCTAAAGGGACTCAGGATTGTCTGGGGAGGATACTCACAGCCTTCTTCTAGAGTGCACCTAGAAGAGGAAGATGGACACATGGCTAGTCATGCCAGGACATAATGGGAGAAGAACTTCTGGACAATAGGCTTGGAAGGTAGAAATAGGAAGAGCAGCAGCAATGAAGTTGTGATCAGCCTTTCTACATCCTCTGGAAGCATTTACCTGGACCCTTCTTGTCCCCTCTTCTCAGTATGCTGAGCAGAGTTTTGCAGAGAATGTCATCAAATCATCATCAAAACAATCCCAATAGTGTCAGAACACTCTACGATTTCCATTAATAGACATGTTTATGCATACGTGGCAAATACGTTTTAAGATACGGAGACAAGATTTTAAAGGCATGAGAGAATAAGACAGTTTTGTTCTCCTCTTTAGATCTAGCTCTGCTTCATGTAGTGAAAAACAGGTGAGAAGCAATATCAGAATATCTAACAATCAAACATACAATAATGGTATCAACAATAAGAGCTCACACACACACACACACACACACACACACACACTTTGTCCATATGAATTTGTCTGTTTCAGGTATCTCGTATAAGTGGAGTCATACAGTATTTGTATTTTTGTGACTGGCTTATTTAATGTTGTAGCATGTGCCAGAATTTCCTTCCTTTTTAAAGGACAATAATGTTTTCCATTGTATGTATCTAGCACATTATCTTTATTCTTCAGTTGATGGATATGTGGGTTGCTGCCACCTTTTGGCTGTTGTGAGTAACTGTGCTGTAAACATGGATGCACTAATGTCTGTTTGAGTTTCTGCTTTCAAAACTTCGGGGTGTATACCTAGAAGTGGAATTGCTGTATCATATGGTAATTCTTTTAATTCTTTGAGGAACTACCATCATATTTTCCACAATGGCTGCATCATTTTTACATTCCCACCAGCAGTGCCCAAGGATTCCAATTTCTCCACATCCTCAACAAACTGAAATGGGAATTTCGAAGGTTACTAATAGCAACTGAGATATATTTGCCCCTTGATTTAGTGGAAAGAAAAGGAAGTAAGCAGATGCATTACGTGTATCCTGACAAGTCCTGTTGTATAAGAGCCTGAAGTGAGTGAACGTTCCCTGAAGAACCTTGCCAATGAGCCTAGGAAGTTTTTGAGTCAAAGGAAGAAGGAACGTGGACTGGAGTGGGAAGACCATGGTACTGGCCCTGCTTGGTGCTATGCACAATGTGACACTGCATAGTCACTTCTCTCTCTGGGCCTCTGTCTCCTCAGTGGTAAATAATAGGGTTCAGTCTGAAGGATCCCTTCCTACTCGGAGAATGGATGTTGTCCCTGTGAGAGACTGAGAGCTGGGATCTCGTGAGAATTGCGTTTGGACACTGGCTTGAAGACTAGAGACCATCTGAGTCCAACGGCAGCTGTCATGAGACCACACAGAGCAAGGGGCAATGGCAGATGGGGGACAGATGGGCATACCCCTTCTAAGGGAAGCAGCTGCTTCTTTGATCTGACTGACTGCTGCCTTGTGGGAATGTTAGCCCAACATGGCCAGATCTGATTTTTCAAGAAAGTCCAGACATCCATATTTTTTAAATGAAAATTTTCAATTAGTAAGTGTTGGCAGTTAATTCAAAACTGAAAAAATAAAACCACTGTGAGAGTTACACAAAATACTCTCAGGCAAGATTTGGCCAGCAGATCATTGTTTGTACCTCCTGATCCCCAGTAGTGGACTACAGATGCTGGTCTGGGGACCCAGGGAGAACTGCGTAGAGACTTCACTGACCTCAGATGTTATTCACAGGCAAGTCTGTGACTCCTGCCGGAGCTCCAAACGGTGCAGCTCACAGAAGCAGTGGATGTGTAGTGGTCTCCCAGCACCACCCCACTACCCTTTTTCCTTCTTTGACAGGAGAAGCTGGAAGACATGGCCAGCCACATGGAGGTTCTGGTTTCTTGGCATAGTTGAGCTTCCTCAGAATATTTCAAATTGAGCAAAATAGCATGTGTGTTTCCTAAATTTTGACGCTATGTACATTGATTTTTTTGGTCAATATACCCAAGTGTTTTGACAACAGCTATGATGAAATCAAAATGCTGGCCCAAATTGACATTCCAGTGCCACTTCCTGCTACATCATTGAACACAATCCCCAGACGGACAAACCCATTAGCATTTGCTTGATATGTACATCTTCTGTGTCTTTGTTTTTAACATCCTGTCTCTTTTTCTTTTCAGTGTGTCACATTAGCAACATATATAGCTGGATGTTTTTTTTCAACCCAACCAATGAGTTAATGGGGGAAATAAAGCCAGTCAAAAAACTGTATTATGATTTCCAAAGTTTAAACTCATTCTGCCACCTTGTTTTTTCTGTCTGTCATTTTTTCTCCTGCTCCCTTTTAATCCCCCTGACTTGATCAAGTGTTCTTTGCCTCATTTTCCCCATTTTGGAGCTGTGTCCTTCAGAATCTTTACTCCCCGACAATCCCTCCCTAACATGATGTTTTTCTTCCTTCTCTTCCTAGCCTCATATTTCATTTGAGATTACCCAGGATTTCAGTTTCATACAGTTATTTGTTAACTCTTTTTTCCCCACATTTTGGATCAATGGTTATTTATACTTAACTACAAGTTTTAGTGATTCGTTTTCATTTATTTCTTATATTTCACATAATTTTTAAAATTTGTCTTCATATTTCTAGTATATACTCAGTTCTTTCAGAGATATTCTGTGAGGAGATAACATTTATGGATCCTTGCCTGTCCAGATATACCTATGTTTTACTTCCTTCTTCAATATTAGTTTGGCTGGATATAGAATTTTAGGTTCAAAATAACTTTCCTCAGAATTTTGAAGATTTGCCTGTTTATTCCTGTTTATTACTATTTTCTTTTTGGTATAAAATTCTTCCAATGAGAAATCTAATGCCAGTCTGATTTTCATTCCACTCTGGGTGAGTTTGAAAAAATTTGTGGAATTTTTTGAGGAATTTATATTTATTTATATATGTAAATAAATACATATATTTGTATCTATATCTAAATATCTGAAATATGACCATTGTGTTCTAGGTGTGTGTTTTTTCTTTCCAAACTGCTTAGTCTTTGGTGAGCAACTTTAATATGAATATAATCTTTTTTCAATTACGAGAATTTTTCTTTTTATTTCTTTGATTACTTCACAGTCCCCACTTCCCCCGCCAATTCTCTCTAAATGCTATTTCTGAAACTCATAGGTATAATCTTCTGGTTTCAACCCCACATGCCCCTTATTTTCCATTTTTTTCTTGTAGTTTTTCCACATGACAAACTACTGCAAAATTTAGCGACTTAAAATGACAACAATTTATTATGACTCATGATTCTGAGGCTGCCTTGGCTGTTTCTGCTCTATGTCACCTTGGCTGGGCTCCTTCAGGCACCTGCGTTCAGCTGGGAGCTCAGCTGGGGCACCAAGTTTCCCTTTCCTGTCGCTTCTTTCTCCACACAATGTCATCCTTCAGAGCCTCTCCACGTGGTCCTTTTCTCCAACAGGGTTGCCTGAATTTCCTTACAGCAGGGCAACTGGGTTTTGAGAGAGGGCATTCCAAGAGTTGAAGCCTCTGCATCAACCCTGCTAATGTTCCATTAGCCAAAGCGAGTGACATGGCCAAGCCCAAATTGGGAGGTTATTCTGCAAGGGTATAAAAGCTGAGAAGTAGGTTTTGTTTTTTGTTTTTTTTTTTGAGACTAACAATGTAATAGTCAACCAAAGTTGGGGTGCTAGTGGCTCATCTTTTGAATGGAAGATTTTTAATGTCTCCTAGGAGGCTTAATTCCTACTGGAGACACTGCCCAGCTTCTCTTAGAGCCCTCATTCTCTGGTCCAGTCTTTGGGGGCTGGGTGCTCATCTTCTTAGCTGCCCTGCCTTCAGCTTCCCAATCAATCTTCCTGTTGAGTGCTTTGCAGTTCTCTTGCTCTTCTGCTGTCTTTTGTTTCTTAGACTCACAGTATCCCAGTCTTTACCTGCTTAATTTTAGGCACCAGTGTCCTTTTTCTTAGCTGTACCCATCTTAATCTTCTGCTCTCCTTTTCTCTCCTACTGGAGACGTGATGCTGCTCTTTGAGAAATATAAATTGGGTTTTCTGCCAGAAATGTTTACCTTTATCTCTTTTTCCCTAAAACGTGTGTCGCTAAGTCTTTGTCATTTAAATAATCACGTTTAAATTACATTTAGCAAATATTTGCTGAATGGCCCAATTAATGTGGAAGAATTTCTTGGTTGGGCTTAATGAAGTCTGTTATTGCAAGCATTAGTGATGAGAGCACCCTGGGAGGTCACCTAGACTCTTAAACATCGCTTAAATCCATCAGTGGCTTCTCATGGCACTTAGGATGAAGTCCAGCTTTCTTGGTATTTCACAACTGACCTTTTCTGGTGTATAAAGTGCTTAATTCCCAGGCCCCATCTCCTGCTCTCACTGATTTCCTTTCATTTCCCATTGATCTTTATTCAGCTCTTCAAATGCGTCACTGTCTTTCAATTCCGGCCTTCTGTACATGGAACGCTTTCTACCCGGAAGGGTCTCCTCTCTTCAGTGGCTAGTTAACTCTAACACATCCTTTAGATCTAGTGTTTCTGAAACATCAGCCACGGCTCCTCCACATTGCCAATGATGGGTTCAAATCCTCTCTGATAGGCTGTAAAATCCTCCTGTTGGAGCACTTATCATACTGCATTGTAATTGCCTATGTCTTGTCTGGCTCACCCAACTGGCTATACATTCTAGGAGGTCAGAAACTGTGCTGGGTGTCCAGACTGTAGCACATTATTGAATACCCTGTCTATTACTGTGCCTGGCACATGGAAGACATGTGGGAACTACTTTTTGAGTGAATGATTGCATTAATGTGCTTCAAACGACTTTTACAAAATTTGGAGAAAATTAGCCTACAATTAAACATCATGAGGAACCTCTGTAATGCCTTCATATACACTAGTTTCCCCTTACCCATGGTTTTGGTTTCCACAGTTTCAGTTACTCAGGGTACAGTACAATAAGATATTGAGAGAGAGAGAGAGTGCACATTCACATAACTTTTATTACAGTGTATAGTTATAATGGTTCTACTTTATTATTAGTTATTGTTGCTACTCTCTATCTGTGCCTAATTAGTAAAATAAATGCAATCATAAGTATGTATAGGAAAAAACATAGGGTTTGGTATTATCTGCAGCTTCAGGCATCCACTGGAAGTCTTGGAATCTACCCCCCAAATATAAAGGGGGACTACCATACTAGGGTTTGAAAAAAATTTCCAATTGAAACAGAGTTCTGTTATTAAAAGAGTTTGAAAATCCTGGCCTGGGATCATGCTTTCATTTCACAGATATGGAATGGATTCCAGTACAGGAGTGACGTACAAAGTCTCACATCCTCACGAATGGCAGAGTTGAAGCTAAGCCATCATGCTGGCTCTTCTGTGACAGAGTCTTTTTGTTGGGCTGGGTAGCATCACTGCCCCATCTGATGCCCCCTTTCCTGAGATGCAGCCTTCAATATTCAGCCCTTAGCCCTCAAGGTGGTACCCACACAACCCCCATTCCTCCCTGACCCAAGCAGGAATGAAGACTGTCTCTGAAAAAATTCTTTTATCAGTGCTATTTTTTAGGATGCCTGATCACCAAATCTTAATGGGGCTTATCCAGAAAAAGCTCAGCACGCCTACCAATTTCATGTTCGTACTTTGAAGAAGGCTTGATCTCTCTGCAGCGGATTCCAAAGCCCTTGCTTTGAGGGTATCAGACATCTCATGAATATCCCACCACACATAAAGAGAGGCAGGAAGCATAGTTTTTCTCATCCTGTTTTATAGTTAAGGAAACTGAGACTAGAGGGGTGATGTGAGCTGCTCAAAATAGGACACAGACAATGAAGAGAAGAACCAGGAAAGAACAAGTACACATTAGCAATCTTCCTGGGGATTGCGCTGCTGTTAACTGATCAGCTTAACAAGTACCTGATGTTCCTCTTCACAAGAGGCGAACTACAACACAAATCAGCACAATACAAAAAAGTGCGTGTTTTTTGGAGGAGGCTGTTAAATGGCCCTTCCCCATTTTTGACATGCAGTGGGAAATATTGTTGGTGCTGTGCTGGGGTGCACCACTCAGGCCCCCTTCAGGACCAAGGCACTCAGTCCCCCAGCTTCCTTCACAGCAGCATCCTTCTCTGGGGACTCCTTTGGATGGAGGGAGCTTCCTTGTTCAAGTTGATGTCTCCTCCCTGCGGACAGCCTGCAGCCAGGACTGGTGGATGAAGGTGTACAGAGACCTGTTTCTGTGGCCTTTGTGTGGGAAAAATCCAGTTTGAGAGCTCCTTGGGAGATCAGCTGAAAGATGATGCAACTGCACAGAAATATGATTCTCCCTTTGCCCAATCCTGCTCTTTCACTTCTTTTTCTAAAATTTAATTCACTTTTTAAAATTGTACATATTTATAATGTACAGCATGTTGATATGATGTATGTATACATTTTGGAATGACTAAATCAAGCAAATCAACATATGCACACACTTATCTTTCTTTGTAGTGGAAACATTTAAATTCCACTCCACAATTTGCAAATATACAATATGTTGTGGCCAGGGAGTATGGCATACACCTATAATCCCAGCACTTTGAGAGGCTGAGGCAGAAGGATCACTTGAGCCTAGAAGTTTGAGACCAGCTTGGGCAACACAGTGAGATCCACCTCTACAAAATATGCAGTACACTGTTATTAACTATAATCACCATGTTGTACCAAAGATCTTCTGAACTTATACTTCCCATCTAACTGAAATTTTGTATCCTTTGACCAACATCTCCCCATTCTTCCCTTCCTTTTTAAGAATCCAAATATAAATGAGATTATGCAGTATTTGTCTTTCTGTGGCTGGCTTATTTCACTTGGAATACTGACTTGACCTCCAGGTTTACCCATGTTGTTGCAGATGACAGGATTTCCTTCTTTTTTAAGGCCAAATTGTAATCTGTTGTGTATAATGTTGTGTATAAATTTTCTTTACCCATTTATCCATTGATGGACACTTAGGTTGATTCTATATCTTGGCTATTGTGAATAATGCTGCAGTGAACATGGGAGTACAGTATCTTTTCTACAAACCGATTTCATTTCCTTTGATTATATACCCAAACGTGGAATTCCTGGGTCATATGGTAGTTCTATTTTTAATATTTTGAGGGACCTCTGTACTGTGTTTTCATAATGTCTGCCTTAATTTACATTCCCACCAACCATGTGCCAATATTCTCTCTTTCCCACATCCTCTTCAACATTTGTTATCTCTTGTCTTTTTGATAATAACCATTCTAACAGGTGTGAAGTGATATCTCATTGTGGTTTTATTTTGCATTTCCTTGATGTTTAGTGATGTTGAATATTTAAAAAATATACTTGGCCATTTGTATAGAAATATCTTTTCAGGTTCTTTGCCAATTTTTAAATTGGGTTTTTTGTTTTCTTGCTATTGAGTTGTTTGAGTTCCTTACGTATTTTGGATATTAACCCCTTAGTTGAGTTCCTTATGTATTTTGGATATTAACCCCTTATCAGATGTGTGATTTACAAATATTGCCTCTGTTCTATAGATAGTCTGTTCACTCTGTTGGTTGTTTCTTTTGCTGTGCAGAAGCCTTTTCATTTTATGCAATCCCATTTGACTATTTTTGCTTTTGTTACCTGTGCTTTTGGGTTCATATCCAAAAAAATCTTTGCCTAGACCAAAGTTATGAAGATTTCCCTTTGTGTTTCTCCTTTATTTCCTTATGTGAGTCATTCACCAATAAATATCCATATTAAAAATCTTTAATTCAGGGTCTATTTCCTAGGAACTCAAACCCCACAGAGGTGCCAATGAGCTGGGCATTGCCCACTCCCAAAAGGGAGTTTTTCTCTATTACCAAGTCAAGAGAAGAGGAGCTTCAAACAATCACAAAGAGGACACTGGATGTTGGAGACTGTAGAGGCTGAAACCTAACATACAATTGGAAAAAACTTACAGGTGGGAGGCTTTCTGGGGTTGTCCCAGATGGCTGTGCAAGGAGATAGGAGTGGGAATGAGCTGCAGATGTGGCTCACTGGCAAATGAGACAGACTTTGGATATGCTGAAAGGTTCTTCACCCAAAATTCTGGCCTTGAGGGGTGAGGTGACCCCTCCCTTGTGGATTGCCTATACCAGGAGCTTAAGGCTTCATTCTACTGGTGAGCTCAAAGAGGCAATATCCATGCCAGCAATCTGCAGATGGGAGATCTCACCTCTGGCATTGAGGGTCTTTGAAGAATCTCCCAAAATGCCCCCACAGGACAAAGGAGCCAATAATTGGGTGTTTGCCATGACTAAGGGAATTAAAAAACCCAGAAAAGACCAGAGATAGCACCAGGCATAAAAGACACTTTGACTTTCTTCACTTCTCTCATTGCTCTTCTCTCTTTCCCACCCTCAGAAGAACCAGTAGCAACGTGGTCCATGGGAGGAAGAATCAAAAAGCCTGTGAGAACAGTTTAGTAGAAGGCAAAACAAACAAACAAAAACCTCAAACCTTCCAAAGACTTTCCCACCATGGACTTTCTCTCTGGTCTCTAATACAGTGGTCTGGGGCGAAAAGTTTTAAATTGGATGAGAGATTTAAGTTTTGGTATTCAAATTGATTGGCCTTTTTTGCCGCTGAACATAAGGATGCTTGCTAATTCCTGAGACTGGTTGAGAAAGTGCTGGCATCTCCCTGGGTTTTTATTCAGGGACAGAGATGTATTGTTTGGCTGAGCAAGTATAGAAGAGATCAGATGAAAAGGGAAAAATTTGTTTCTTCTTGCACTGTGCTAAGTCCAGCTCATTCAATAAATAGGTTACACTTAGCTTTCTTTTTTTATTAATTTCCTGCTGAGACCTTACTGAGAGCAGAAGGCAGTGTGTAAATCTTTTGATCTGTAAAGTTTTTTATTTTTATTTTTTTTTGAGACAAAGTCTCACTCTGTTGCTCAGGCTGGAGTTCAGTGGTAAGATCATGGCTCACTATAGCCTCGACCTCTCTGGGCTCAGGTGATCCTCTCACTTCACCTTCCCAAGTAGCTGGGACTACAAGCATGTGCCATCACACCCAGCTAATTTTTGTATTTTTTTGCAGAGAAAAGGACCCCCTTTGTTGCCCAGGCTGGTCTTGAACTCCTGGGCTCAAGTGATATGCCTGCTTCGCCCTCCCAAAGTGCTGGGATTACAGACATGAGCTACCACACCTGGCCTGGAAGTTTTTCTTAGAGCGGTATTTTCCCAAGTGTGTTCCATATTCTGTCCGACGTTAATGAGTATTAATTGAAAAGAGTTCTCTAGGGCCAAATAATCTGGGAACCACTGGGCTAAATAAAGTTCAGTGGTGTTCTTATTGCAGGCCTTCTCAGAGCTTTTAAAATAATAACATGCATAGTGATTCTAGGATAGGCTTCTCAAGAGAAACTCATTTGATAGCTAAATCATTTATCTGGTGAGTGTCTTTTAGACCCACTATTTCTGGAAACACTTAGGAAAAGATAAATTTTAGGATCATTCTGTTTCCTGTACTACTAGGTTAGAGCAGTGCTTTCTGGTAACAGTTGTGTTGCGGTATAATATGTTGAGACATTGCCTTAGTCAGTTTGGCCTGCTGTAACAAAAATACCATAGACTTAAATAAAGACTATTTATGTTTCACAGTGGAGGCTGGGAAGTCCAAGATCAAAATGCTGGAAGATTCTGTGTCTGGTGAGGGCTTGCTTCACGGTTCCTAGATGGCCGTCTTCTCATGGTGGCTGTGTCCTCACAGGGTAGAAACAGATCTCTGGGCCATTCATCCCTTTATAAGGAAACCAGTCCCATTATGTGGGCTCCAGCATAATGACCTAATTATCTCTTAAGGGTCCCACTTCCGTATACTATCGCATTGGGGATTAGATTTCAACATATAGACTTTGGGGGGACATAAATATTAAGTCCACAATAAATATTAACTGAGAGTTTCAGCTTTATTTATCAGCCTAGGCACTTCGTGTAGCAATTTTGAGTCTGCATTTTTTTTTTTTTTTTGAGATGAAGTCTTGTACTGTTGCCCAGGCTGGAGTGCAGTGGCGTGATCTTAGCTCACTGCAACCTCTGCCTCCTGGGTTCAAGTGATTCTCCTGTCTCAGCCTCCTGAGAAGCTGGGATTACAGGTGCCTGCCACCACGCCTGGCTATTTTTTTTTGTATTTTAGTAGAGACAGAGTTTCACTATGTTGGCCAGGCTGGTCTTGAACTCCTGACCTCAGGTGATCCGCCTGCCTTGGCCTCCCAAAGTGCTGGGATTACAGCTATGAGCCATGGCGCCCAGCCTGGATCTGCTCTTAACTCACCAGCCTGGGCATGGGGGCTTCCTCTAGGCAGGGCCACCATCCATGTTCTCAAGGTGTGCACTGCAGAGGATTCATGGAAACATGGGTGGGAAGGGCACCACTGGAGCTGGGCAATGCATAGCCCATTTCCCTGTGAGGCTGTCCTGTGGAGCTCTTTCTGGAAACTGAGCAAGTCCTGCTTGCTCTTTCTCCCCTGAACATGTTCAGGGATTCTCTGAGCCCTCCACCAACCTCTGTGCCATCTTCTCCTCTTCTGATCCTCTTCCTACAGTACACTGTCTAGGTTCTGAAGTATAGTCATATGGCCTTTTAGTACAGACTTATTTGGGGTTGGGGGAGTGGCTTAAGGAATTAAGCAATTTTGTTACAGGGCTCCAAACTTTCTGGATTCAGGCAAGGACAGAGACAAAACTCAAAGAAAGTTGAGCATCGATGGGAACACTCTGTCATTGAGACACAGAGCCTGGAGGAGAAAATATCACATGGCTAAAAAATTCTTTTCAAGTTTCAACTTCTTATTTCCTCAATTCCACACATGCAACTTTTGCCCTTGCTGTAGAAATCCTACTGATTTATAATAAGCCTCTGCTCATGGAAGGGAAATGAGAGCGCAGAGCACACGGCTGAGTTATTGTGCTTGTTGATAATATTTGGTGCAGCTTGGGAAATTACTGCGGAAAGCTTGCTGCCCCCTATGCGCTTTGGGAAACTTCCCAGAAGCCAGAGCTTGCAGCGGCACCGCCCTCATCCCTCCACGTGGTGTCTCACTTCCTCTGAGGTGCTCCGGCGCTCTCAGAGCGCTGGGAGCCCTAGGCTGAAGAAATTATGGCGTGATTTAGAGGAGTTAAAAAAAACTATCCTGCGTGCATCTCAACAGAAGAACAGGGTACCTACAAAGCAAGCAACATCCCTTTGCCTTAGATTTTGCTCCAACACAGAACCACCATCTCCAGAAGCTTAAATGAGCAAGGTCATGACCCTAGAATTCTGTGTTCAGCTAAATTGTTATTGATGTGTGAAGCCATAAAAACAAACAAACAAACAAACAAACAAAAACACTTAGGGAAACGCAATGGTGTAGAAAGTATGCCGCTTTCTTATGCTTCCTGGAAACTGTTCTAAGATGTATTTCACCTGACTCATAGATAAATCAAGGATTCAAAAGCCGATGATGGTATCGTATGCTGCAAAGAAAATCTCATTATGTTCCAAAGAGTACAAATGGCACAAGCCACATTTTCTGACTGGGATATGATAGAATGAAAAAATTATAAAAACCTGTAATAAATGGAATAAGAAATAATTTTCAGAAATGACTATGGAAGGAAGATGAAATAAAAATTCAGTTATAATATGTTTAGAAAATGAGAAATTTGATACAATGAAAACATTTCATAATTTAATCATCGTCATTTCATTTGTGAATGAGAAGTTATTATCTAGGGTGACTCTTGTGCCAGAGGAAAGGACAGGATCAGGACAGGAGTCTGCACCCTCCCCTGAGAAAAGGGACACCCACCAAGAGAAACTTTCATCACCTGAACTGCCCCGCAACAGGGAGGCTTCAGGGAGGGAAGACGAACTCATTTGATAGGAGTTAGCTGAGGAGGAAGAAAAAGAACATTAGGAATGTCTCCCTTGAGAGGAAAGAGACAAACTGGAATCAAAGGCAGCAGCAAGATACAGCCAAAGAAATGCCAGCGGGCCTTGAGATTCAAAGACTCCATCTCAAAATCCCTACGCTGGGCTAACTCACCTGAATGGTAAGTGACCTTCCAAGAAGCAGACCCACCTGGTGGAGCAGCTGAATTGGCCCTTGGCTGCTGCCTACGCCACCTGCTTAAGGACATTGCCAAAGTCTACCTGAGGTCCCTTTGGAGCGCCTCTGACCCATTCCTGAGTCTAAGGGTAGGAAGCCCAGGGGAGTGTGTGAAATGCTGCTACAGAGGCCCCAGGTCTCTGCCAGTCCTCTCCTGGCAGGCTGCTGTCTGCAGCTCTACCTGCTCTAACCAGCACCTCCTCCCAATGCTCACTGGGCAGGGGCCACGTTTCCGCCCTACACCATGTTATCCCTTTTCTCACCCTGCACCCACAAGACTGCTAATCTGGCAGTGGCTACGGTATGCAGGGCTGGCAAGAGCCCCTACAGGGAGGCTTGGGCAGTCTTGCAAGATGAAATACTGAGGCTGTTTGATGCTCAGAATGTGGCCATGTCTCCCGAAGGAAGTGCTGCTGCCTGCAGGGTCGCATAGAGAGGAGAGCACCCTGGCTTCCTGAGACACACTCACACAGGCAGAGCTCCTAGTTGCACCAGATGCGCCAGCTGTAGAAGTGCATGGTCTCTGGGCACATGAGGCCAGAACCTCAGCCCCAATCTAACCTGTCACTGCTGTTGCTGTTGCTGTAGCAGCCTGGGGGGCCCTCATGGGTAGGCCTGCTGGAATGTGGACTTTGGGCATGGAAGGACCCCTCCCCCGCCACCAATACCTATTGCATCTTCCTCTGGGCCTGTCTTCTCATCATTCTGCTCAACTGCAGCCTCACACCCTGACCTTGACCTGTCAAATGCCAGCCAGAGAGTGAATTTTCTACACCAACCTGTCCTTTAAATTCTTCAGGACCTGTCCACTTTCCCTTTGGATAATGTCCAAATGTCTTAAGGAGACACTACAGGATTCAATACTTCTCTGCTAGGCTTCTTTTGCTCCTTTTTTCTTTCAAACTCCATTCTCCAGCCTCTCCGAATGACTTGGTGTTTCTCTCTTTAGGCTGTTGCTCTCATGCTCTTCTCACTTTCTGATCAGACATCTTTAGCCCTCTTCATCTGGGTGAGTAGCATCGTCTCATCCTACAGGTCTCTGCTGAGGCATGGCTCAAGGTGCAAAGCCTTCCCTGGTTCCTGAAACCTGGCTCAGATGCCCCTTCTGAGCTCTGGAAGCATTTTCTACCTCCCCTATCTCAGCAGATACCACACTAAATTGTATTTTCTTATTTTCTGGTTACACTGTTCCCCCTCGACCATAAATTCTACTTAGGCAAAAGCTTTCTTCTAATTGTTTTTTTTGTTGTTGTTTATTTACTTGTTTAGATCCTGCTGCCTATTCATGTACCTGGCACACAACTGTTGTTCAACAAATACTTGCAGAATCACAGGATTAATAGCAGATGCACTGCAGTCCTCCTGGCTCCTGCACTTGCCACAGGAGAATGGCAGTGCTTTGAAGGTTGCCCATCTCCTGTGGGCTCCAGAAACCTCAGGTGAGGGAGCTGGCTCCATAGAGAGTTCATGCTTACCTGGGTAAGCTTTGTTCCAGGACCTCCAGACACATGTATGGAGAGGGGAGGGTATGTAAGTGGCAGCAGTGTCCTCTAGGTGAGCCCTGCTTTGCAGAGTTTCTTAGTGTGGCTGCACCCACACATCCAAATTCCTTTGGTGTATAATTGAAACACACAGCTGGGCCATTCTCAAAATAATAGAGGCTCCCCCAGGGAGTTTGTATTTCTGAACTCGACAAGATGCAGAGGGACCGAACAGAACATTGAAAGATTTGCCTCCTTTTGCTTCGTTTGTGTCAGAACTCCAAGGTGGTGGGAAATTTGGACTGTGCCAAGGGGAATCCAGGTTGGAGAAATTAATCCCTGCCATGTTTTAAGTTACACATGCCCAGCAAATACTCAAAGAAATGGGTAGCAGAGAATCTTAGCATTTTATCAATTTCCATTCCCCCACACCCCTAGGACACACAGCTTAATTACATTTCTGTCCTTGCAGGTCTGTGAGAGTTTTGGCAAGTGGAAGGTGGATGGCAGTGATGTGTGTCATTTCCAGGCCTGGCAACCTAAATACCTCCTCTGTGCATTCCACGGTGGCTCATTCTTGCCTTGTTGGCCAGCCAGATGCAGAAGATCCAGCATAGAGTTCCAAAGCCTCCAGGACTCCAAGGCATCTAGGAGATAGAGGAGCAACTAAATGCAGGGTGCCTGGGCCCCTGGAGGACTGCATGGAGCAGAACAACTCTTCCTCATCCCCCCTTTCTGCTGATTCCATGTGGTCTGTGTTGTGAGCAAGAAAAAGACCTTTGCTGTATTAAGCCACTGAGGCTGGCGGCTGGGGTGGGTGGGGGGTTATTTGTGAAAGCACTAAGTCTGCTCAAACTCAACAACCTTCTAGCCTGTGTCGTCCCCAGATTATCGCTCCTGTCCTAGCTTCCTGAATTTCCTATTATATTCCAGGTACTTAGAATACAAGCCTAAGAGCAGAGTCCCTTGTACAGGAGAGTTGCAGATACTGGAAGTTCAAGGACAAAGGAGGGGTCTTGAATGTTTGCTAGCCACTTTGCTCCTCTGTGACTATGATGTGCCAAGGCCTGCAGGAATTTTCTCCCCAGAGCACAGCTGCAGTGTGCATCAGCATGGCTGTGTGATACCTATTATTTCTACATGGGCTGGCCTCTAAAGAAGAAAAAAGCTCTGCAGTGGCTGGGCCCTCCCATTCCTGCAGAAGCCACATGTCCTTGCACATCTGAGCACTAGAGACCATGAGTAGGGGACAACCCTACTCATGTTCTGGAACACTGACTACTGTCTAAGCCACAAAGGAGAGTAACATGTTCTTCTGCATTGTGTTGAAGAATTTCTGCTTGAGAGTCAGAGAGATGTGGGCTTGAAGCCCTACTGTGGTATTTCAGTGACTTTGGGCAATCTTAATATCTCTAAGTACCATTCACACACACACACACACACACACACACGCACACACATCTTTATAGATCTCACTCTATATACAGATAGAAATATCTATGTAGACTTCTATATAGAGACAGAAAAATTAAGATACTTGTTGCACAGTCCTCAGTATTGTGCCTAATGCACAATATGTCCTAAATACATGGTAGCTTTGTCCATGGTAAGAACTACAATAATAACAAGCACTCACTGAGTGCTCCTGCCATGCTTTACCTGTATTAACCACTAACCGTGTTAACTCATCTAACCCTTACAACTAGCGTATGAATTAAGTTCTATTATTAGCTCCATCTTATAGATGGGGAAACAGAAGCAGAGTAGTGTCCATTCTACAGGTCATACAGCTATATACAGCTAGAGTGTCCGAGCAGACACTCCAGCTCACACAATCAAGAGTCCCTACTCCTGACTGTTAGGTCAAGAAGATGATGAGGAGAAGAAGGATGACAATGTTGATGATGCCATCCTTTGGCTTCCTCAGCTTTTCTGTGGAGCCCTTTGCTCACAGGAAAATCTAACTGTGCTATGTCCTTTCCTTTCTCTCTGGCCTCCGTGGCTCCTACCGTGGGCAGCTGAAGGGTCTTCAGATGCAAGGGAGGGGGCTCTTTTGGCTCAACCCAAAGTGTCTGGCACTGGTAGCCCTGCACGTTCTAGTAGTGGCACCAAGGACCTGGCGTGGGCAGGAGCACGCAGGCTGGAGCTGCCCTGTAGGAGGCACTGCTTCTCCTGCCCTCATCACCCACTTCTCCTATTAGGAAATGCCTGAGGAGGTGCCACTCCTGCGGGGCTGTTTTGAAGGGGCTGGAAGTCTTTTCTGTCACCACCTTTACCTACCTGTCATCTGTGAACGTAACTGGAGATGCCAAGGCTTTCCTCGACTTCTGCCACTGCCCATGGTTCATGGCCCTCTCACCCTGCTCCTCTTGTAAGCAGTGCCAGCAACTTGACATTCTGAGTGAAGCCTTGCTAGGGCCCATCCAGCACTTCTAATGGTGCTGTCAACTGGAGTCTTGTCAGTCCTTGCCCTCAGCGAAGGCCACTTTGCATGTGGACCCTGACGCTGGACACATGATGGTCAGCTCCAGTAGGCTTTGGCCTGTCAACCCATCCCAGGCGGCCGGGGGTGTCCATCTGGGATTGTGGTATTGTCTCTGTCTCAGCATCATCAGCACATGCCTCCTGGGCGATTAGCCATCACTCTTCCTTAGTGCTATGGTCAGTCCAGCTGGGAGGCTATTGCTGGAGCAGTATATGCCAGGGGCCCCAGGTAGCCATAACCACTGCTAGGAACTGGGTTGAGTCCCCTCAACATCTGTAAGTTAAAAACCTAACCCCCTGGCTGGGCGCGGTGGCTCACACCTGTAATCCCAGCACTTTGGGAGATGGAGGTGGTGGATCACCTGAGATCAGGAGTTCGAGACCAACCTGGCCAACATGGGGAAACCCCGTCTGTACTAAAAATACAAAAAATTAGCTGGGCGTGGTGGCACACGCCTGTAATCCCAGCTACTTGGGAGGATGAGGCAAGAGAATCTCTTGAACCTAGGAGGCAGAGGTTGCAGTGAGCTGAGATCATGCCATTGCACTCCAGTCTGGGCAACAAGAACAAAACTCCGTCTCAAAAAAACACACACAAAAAAGCAAAAAAACAAAAAACAAAAATAAAAAAAGCAAAACAAAGAAAAAACCCTAACCCCCAATGTGACTGTATTTGGAGATAGGGCTTTTATGGAAGTAATGAAAGTTAAATGAGGTTATAGGATAGCGGCCTAATCCAATAAGATTAGTGGCCTTATTAGAAGAAGAGATACCAGACTTCTCTCTCTCTCTCTGTCTCTCTTTCTCTCTCTCTCTCTCTCTCTCTCCATGCACATGTATGGAAGAAAGGCCATGTGAGCACAGTGAGAAGGTGGCCATCTGTAAGCCAGGAAGAGAGCTCTCATCAGAACCTGACCATGCTGACACTCTGATCTTGACCTTCCAGCCTCCAGAACTGTGAGAAATAAATGTTTGTGGTTGAAGCCATCTACTCCATGGTATTTTGTTATGACAGTCCAGGTTGACTAAGACAGCCACCTTCATCTGCACCAGAAATTTAGTGTTTTTTCACATGTGGGCCTTATGGTAAGAGCTTCACTATTCTGACCTTATTTACTTCCAACCCTTGGTCCCAGGCTTATCTGCTGATACCAAGAGCCTCTCCACTGTACCTGTCACTGTGCCATGAACCATGCTTTCTGCTGCATACGCCTTTGTGCTCACACTGAAAGTGAGCCACTGAAACTTCTACTGAGCTAGCCCTCATCTCCACTCCTGTGACCAATGGCAGAAGCATAAATTCCACACTGTCAGTGGCATTTGAGACTCCTCTGAATGCATTTTCATGTATTATTGAGCACTGGCTATTTGTGCAGGCATTGTCGTTGGTCCCAGTGAGGCAGCCATGAATGAGAGGAATGAGGTCCCCGATTTCATAGAATCTATGTCCTAGTGAAAGAGACACACAGGCACATGCACACAAACCTGTGAACAGGATAACCTGGATAGTGTTAAGTGCTAAGAAGAAAAAGAGTTCAGGTTGTTGGATAAGCTCTCCCTAAAGAGGTGACATTTGAGTTATCATCTGAATAAAAATAAGGTGCCAGCTGAGCCAGAGTCTGGAGAAAATGGTCTGAGGGAGGTAACAGCAACTGCAAATCCTTGAAGGCGGGAATGAGCTGGAGAAGCTTGGGGCTGACCTCAGCCACGGTGTCAGCAGGGATCCTGCCTTGGCTGTGCTCCTGCAGGACCTGGGATTGAAGACTTGATCTGCTAGCTCCAGCTGCTGCCAACCTTCCAAATGGATGCTGAGTAACGACAACTTCCCCCAACCTAGGCTCTGTGGAGGTTAAGAGTCCAAGTGCAAGGATGGGAACCCCACAGCAGTCACAGGCATTGGGCTCAAATACATGGCCTCAGGCAGACCCTGTGTTCTTTCTAGGGCTCTGAAAGATATCTGCTCAAAGAGATGATGAGATAAGGATAACTTCAAAGTAATGGAAGAACTAACTAGTCTCATCTCTGAGGAGATAATTAATGAGTTGGGCTATCACTTCTTGTCTTTTGTATTGATCAATATCAATATCTGGAGCATGCAGAGCCAAAGGTGAGAGTTGAGACCATGCCTCTAAGGAATTTCCATGAATACCTGAGTTTTTCAAAGCATGAAGTGGGCAGATTGCCAGTCTGTGTCTTCTGGCTTCAGCCAGCTTCATATACTGTGTTCAGAGGGCTCCCTGTGAGGGGGTCCCTGAGCCAAGGAGAGTGCCATCTTGCATTGCATTATATTTCAGAAGACATTATAGAAGGTTATGGGGGAGCTGAAGATACTTGCTCTCCCCACTTTGATATCTGCTTCACCAGAATGACGTGGGCCACAGGGGACCTGCAGGAGCTTTGCCCCGCCTCCCCTACAGCTAATCTCTAGCAGGACAGATTTTTTCCTGCCTGGCTCCCTGCTTCCTCACTTAAGGTCCATCTCCCTAGAAGAATAGCATTGCAGTCCTGAGCCCAGCAAGATCTGAGCATCACCATCTTCCTTTGGTTTTGTATGAACCAAACACCGTTGAGGGGTCTTAGAGAGGCAGGTTTGAATTTCATCTCTGTAATTAACTGTGTGACTTTGAGCATGTCACTAAACTTCTCAGAACCTCAGTTTTTTTTTTTTTTCTGTCAATTAGGTTGCTATGAGGATTCCAAGAAACTGAGTGTGTAAGCCACCTAGTTCTGAACCTCACACAGAGCAGACTAGATGTCCAGGTCTTCTCAACACTCTGCTTGCACTGCTAGGACAGGCCACTGCCATGACACCTGGCCCTCCCTGCTAACTGCTGAGAACACCTTCAGTTTCCCTCAAAAGAACCATCAGCCTGATCAGAATGTGGATTACCTACATCCTGTGGATCTGATGATGGGCCACCCTAGCTGTTTCCTACAGAACACCAGACTCACCTCTCCCTCCTCACTGCTTGCTGTCTGGGGAGAATTCTGCTGCCAAATCAGCTGGCTTCCCTGACAGCTCAGTCCTGTGACTTGGGGTCAGAAATCTCTGGATCCTACCCTTCAATGCAAGGTGAAGTTGGGGCTGAAAGTTAGTGGGATCATGGCCCAGCATGCCTCTTCTGAGGCCCATGGCTATCACTAGCGCACGGGGCTGCCTAAATATCGGGAGGGCTGGCTTTCCCCCATTGTCTGAGAAGATCAGAGTGAGCCTGTCGCCTATGGTGACAATCAGGGCTGGCAATTACCCAACACACTGCCCATCCACCCCCAACTTTAATACAGAAATCAGGTGTGTTGTGAAAGGGCTTGAAAAGGCTTTAATTTTCTCAGCCGTCTAAGGCTCCGTGCTGATTGAAGTGTCCCTGGTACAAAAGCAGTGTCCATCATGTGCTTTGCTGAATACAACACTTAGCCCAGCTGTGCAATCTTCCCCGACAGCTTCACAATGGGGCTCAATCAAGCCTCAGAAGTTCTCCTCCCACCCCCTCAGACCGCCTCCCCCTCCCCTCTCTCTAGGAGAAAGAACGAGTGCATTGTTGGGTGTTTCTCTGATGCTTATCACTGGACCACAGGAGGTATCCGCAGATGCCTGTGACCCTTGAGGCACTGCTCCTTAACCTTGCAACCCAGTTTTCTTGGCAGAAGGGTTAATAGGCCATCACGTTCTCCACTCAGTTCCCCCTTCTAGCAACTGAAGCAGCAAAGCTGTTCCTTTGGCAGATTTGGAAATTTCTGCTTAAACTGCCAACCTGTGAGAGGTTGAGGTCTATTAAGTCTTTCCGCTAGTCCCAGAGCTGAGTAAGCTGGGACTCAGCTCCACAGGTATTAACTGGCAATCTGAACTTAAATGACCCACTTAGATAAACAGCTCCATAGAGGCAGGCTTGCTTTGCAGGCTGCCACAAGTAAATCAAGGAAGCACTGAGCTGGCATACGTTGGACCTCCCTCAGTGGTGTTGGGGGAGTCACCAAAGGAAGTGCTTAAAAGAAAAGAGGTTTCACAATGGATCCAGGTGGGCAAATTTGGTTGTTGGGATGTTTCACTTTCTGCAAGAGTTGTCACAACTTTGGTGGCTTTGCTGCAAGGCAGGTCACTGTGCAGCTAGAGGAAGCTGGTATGGGGGCTTGGAGGACTAACTGAACTTCAGAGCAGTTATCTGAAGTGGGGTAGCCAGTTGTCCACTCTAGAGACATGCAAAGGGGTGGGAGGACTCTGGCCCCACCCTGCGGAAGCATCCAGGTCAGACGGTGTGTCTGGTACATGCAAGATGCCAGCCAGGAGTTGAAGTGGGGCAGGGTCCAGCTCACACAGGTGAAGGGGTGCTAACTTTTCAGTGGGATGTAGAAGTCCAAGACACGAGGGTAGTTGTCCCAAGCTGGGTTGCTGGACACACAATCAGATGAACTGAATCTTCAAGGTGGGGAGCAGCTCTGGGACATGGGGGCTCACAGAACCCAGAGCCCCCAAGGCTGGTGAAGTCCAGCTTCCTGATAACCGGGTGTCTTGAAGAGCATTCACCAGGAGGCTTTGTGAGGCTGATGCTGCAGGCCAAAGAGGGTCTGGGTAGGTTGAGTCTGGCAAAAGAGAAAGCTGTCTTTGTTGTATAGAAAAAATATATAATGTCCAGTTGGTACTTCCTTGGAGAATAATCTCATACCTTCATGACTGATGTGATGGTAGCCATTTACATGTGTTACTAGCATCCAGAAATTGGTTTGCAGTATAGATAATTAGTCCTTAGAGGCTAATATTGTTTCTTACCATTCACTTTCCTTTTTACATTTTGGCTGTGTCCTGGGGTCACGCCTAACTCTACTGCCTGCAGTGTCTTGGTATTAAATGTGCCTCTTTCTCCTCTAGTTTGTCATTTATCTTCACTCCGTGTTCTGGTTATTACTGAAGCATAACAGACTACCTCAAAACTCAATGACTTAAAATGGCAACAATTTACATATGTGTAGTATACTATAATAGACATATTGTGACTATAAGAATAATGACAGCCATAAGGCCCTTGCAAATGTCTTGTAGGGCCTACCCTATGTGTCACTTAGCAGTGTCATGCAGCCTGGACTGGAGATTTCCAGGAGGCAAGACCACCTCAGCACAGATCCAACTATCACGAACCTTAAAATAAAGCTTCCCCTTACAAGAACAGCTTAGATTCCCTTTATGAAAGAAATACCTGGTAACTGACTTGGATTGAACACAGGAATAAGAAATGGGGAAGAATCTCCCAAACTCTGAAATTGGTTTCTGTATGGAGAATCTCTCAGTCTGGAGGTCCTCGGACCCCTGACTGTATCTGGCCTGTGCCACTGGCCTGTTCCTGTTGTTCATGCTGTGAGAGCACTGCCAGCATAAACTGTGTGAACATCAGACACTGCCTAAGACTCATCTTTGTTGTGAATGAGACCCAAGGGGAAAAGTCACCCTGAGAAAGCTGGTTAACTGGGACCGCCTGAGGCCTCCAAATAAATGCAACAAATGGGAATTTAGAGAGGATGCAGCCTGCATGGATTTTCTTTGCTCTATGATATCTAAGGCCTCAGCTGGAAAGACTTGAATAGTTAGTGGGGGCCGGGGGTGGGGGTGGTTAGAATGGCTGGGGGCTGGAATTCTCTGGAAACCTCTCCATGTCTGACACTTGGGCAGAAATGCTGGAGGCTGGGCTCAGCTGGGGCTTGACTGTGCCCATGTGAGGCCCATCCAGTGTGGCATCTCAGGACACCAGGAATAAGTGCTTGAGCACAGCCACTATGGCCTAGACTTGGAAGTCACCCTGCACCCCTGCTGTCATAATCTGTTGGTTGAAGTGGTCACAGGCCTGCAATTTCAAGGGAATTGAACATAGGAAGGAGTATCCCAGAATTTGTAGCCATAATTCAAAACAACAGTGCCCCTGGAGTTTGCTTGATTGTTGTTCCTTCTAACGCTTTACCTGCTCTCTTTCCTCTCATCCTGCTCAAGCAGACTGCTTCCCTACTTGGGAAGAACATTGGATCTTGTCTGTCTGAGCCTTGATGCTTATTTTAGTTTGTTCTGGCTGCATGGTTGCAAGGATCGTGTTATTCTTTATCTACCCCTCAGGAAAACCTGTCATTGGGCTGGGCTTGTAGCAATGACACCAGAAAAATCATGCCCAAGGAACCATTATTCATGGTGTTTCTAAGATGCTTCTGGTTCCTTCTCTTCTCCCAGTGGTTTTTATCAAAGGTCATTCTTTTATAGGAAATAGATACTACAGAATAAATCATTAAGTCTTCAGTGTCTCAACTTTCCCTGCACTCCAATAGCTCTTCTCCATGCAAACCCATACAACTGAGATTTTTTTCCATTATCGTAACACTTTTTTCTGATTGTTTGAAAGTGTGCTAGTTTAAGCTCCTAGACTAGATTTAGAATTACTACGGATAGGAGAACATGTGTTGCAGTTTGTTTACACCCATCCCACCAACCTCAGTGTCAGTAAAGCAGTCTGCCTCAACCTTTATATATATACTAGAGATGAAGTCTCGCTCTGTCACCCAGGCTGGTGTACGGTTGTACCATCCTAGCTGACTGTAGTCTTGAACTCATGGGCTCAAGCGCTCCACCTGCCTCAGCACCCCCAGAGTAGCTAGGATTACAGGCTAGCTATTCTGCCTGCACTTGGTAGAGTAGAGTACCCCCAGGGTATGGCAGGTAAGCCTGAATATGATCTTTCTAAATTAATTAATATCTATTATCTTGAATATGACCTTTCCAATTAATTCATATCTATTATTAACAAAAACTGGGCTGGGCGCAGTGGTTCACGCCTGTAATCCCAGCACTTTGGGAGGCCGAGGCAGGCAGATCACAAGGTCAGGAGATTGAGACCATCCTGGCTAACATGGTGAAACCCCGTCTCTACAAAAAAAAAAAAAACAAAAAAATTAGCTGGGCTTGGTGGCGGGCACCTGTAGTCCCAGGTACTGGGGAGGCTGAGGCAGGAGAATGGCATGAACCTGGGAGGCAGAGCTTGCAGTGAGCCAAGATCACGCCACTGCACTCCAGCCTGGGTGACAGAGTGAGACTCAAACAAACAAACAAAACAAAAAAACCAAAAACTGAAGTTTTTGTTGTGTTTGTATGTTTGATTGGTCTGACAAAGTAAGTACACAGTATAGGTGGAAATGGGTGACCGAGAAGGAGGCCATGAGTCTCTTTTCAAAAAGGACAGTCACATGTGAAAGCAATGCAGATTGATGATTTGTGGCATTATTTATGGGACACCTCCATGGTTTTTGTCTGCTGTAGGAGGAAAGTAAAGAGCACTGGACTTGGTGTCAGAAGATGAGAGTGGAATCTCAACTCTGCCACTAATTAGCACCACGACCTTGGTAAGTTATATCCTTATTCTGAAATCCAGTCTCCTTAGCTATAGAACGATAGTAACAGAACCTATTATTTAGAATTGGGATTAAATAGTGCCAGTTTTTTTATGGTGAGAATTAAATAAGAGAATGTATGTGAAAGTGTTTGTATAATGCAGTTATAAAGTCTTGTGATTTCATTAGTGGACTAAGTCAGGGTTTGTTAACTCAAGGAGCCAGACTGGTGATTTAAATGGCTCAAGAAGCTGGACCTAAAGAGGAGAGTGGTGCAGGTGCTGGGTCAGAGGAGGGATGCTCCTACTCACCTGCTGCTGGCTGTTGCCAAGTTCAGGCCCAGGTGACCAGATTAGATTTTCTCAGAGAATCCAGAAATGTAGACTTTTATGAGGATCCTTCTGATTTTAAGGATTTGCTATTGATTCACAAATGAATACATACACACACGTAAAGAAAACAAACAAAATGCTCTGTAACTCTTCTTTGTCCTACACACTGCCAATTTAAGATTTGGTTCAAAAGTGATGCTGAGGGCATAAAGGTGGCATAAAATCATTTCTCCTGCTCCTCTCTGCTAAGTACAACTACAACCCTGGAAACAGTGCAAGAAGTAACCAAAAGAGAACTCTGAATAGAGGAAGGTGGGCTAGTTGGGGGCCCCAGGACAGGAGGAACAACATAGTGGTGGGCATCTTGACACTCCCCACCCAATGACAGAATGAGACACGGGCCAGGTGTCTCTCAACCCCTAACCTAACAACAGAAGGTGAGCCAGTTAGGGTCATTCACAAAATATCCTTAAGAATGGCTAGAGGAATTTCTTCAAAACAAAAGGAAATCATAAAAGAAAGAATTTTGGAGCATTAAGAAAGAGAAAGAACAATAGAAAGGACAGATACTGTATATGGATAAATCAAATAGACTGTCCTCACAAGTTTCATAAGTCATATGCAAGATTGAAATAAAAATTACAATCCTAATGCTCAAGACAATGATATTTAAAAGTGGGGTAGATGAAGTGACCTAAATGGAAGTAAGGTTTCCATACTTCAATTCAAGTGGCAAAACACTGACACCAGTAGACTGTGATAAGTCATAAGTGTATATTGTAACACACAGAGCAACCACAACAAAACTACACACACCAATATACATGAAACACAATAAATGAATCAAGAATGACATCTAAAAAGTGTTCAGGCAACTCACAGAAAGGCAAGAACTGAAAAAGAGAGAAAAATCAGAGGGCAAATAAGTATGTGAAATAAGTTCAGCATCATTAAACATCACGGAAATTTAAATGGAAACCGAAATGCACACCTATAGATGCCTAAAATAAGAAATAGTGACAATGCCAAATGCTGATGAGGAAGAAGAGATGCTTGATCACTCATACATTGCTGGTGGGAATGTAAAATGTTACATCCACTCTGAAAACAGTTCCACAGTTTTTTATAGAACTCAACATGCAATTACCACATGACCCAACAATAGCACTTTGGGGCATTTATCTCAGAAAAATGAAAATTTGTCTTGTACAAAAGTCTGTACACAAAGATTTGTAATGACTTTATTTTTAATATCCCCAAATGCAAAACAATCAAGGTATAGTTCTATAGGTGAATGGTTAAACAAACTGTGGTATGTTCATACCATAGAATACTTCTTAACAACAAAAAGGAGGATATTATTGATGCATACACCAACTTGGATGAAACTCTAGGGAATTTTCCTAAGTGAAAAAGTGCCAATCCTTAAAGGTTGCAGGGGGCAGGTGTGAGAGAGGAGAAAAAGGCAACACAAGGAATACTTGCAGTGACAGAACTATTTGATTTGTTGACTATGCTGGTAGATATATGAACTTACACACGTGATAACATTTTGTAGAAATACATGCACACACACACACACACACACACACACACACAAGTAAAGCTCGGAAAATCTAAGTAAGATCAGTAGATTATATTAAAATGAATATTCTGGTTGTGATATTGTACTATAGTTTTGTAAGATGTTACCACTTGGGTAAACTGAGTAAAGAGGGGATCTCTATTATTTCTTTTTTATTTTATTTTATTTTACAATTATTATACTTTAAGTTTTAGGGTACATGTGCACAATGTGCAGGTTTGTTACATATGTATACATGTGCCATGTTGGTGTACTGCACCCATTAACTAGTCATTTAGCATTAGGTATATCTCCTAATGCTATCCCTCCCCGCTCCTGCCACCCCACAACAGTCCCCGGAGTGTGATGTTCCCCTTTCTGTGTCCATGTGTTCTTGTTGTTCAATTCCCACCTATGAGTGAGAACATGCGGTGTTTGGTTTTTTTGTCCTTGCGATAGTTTGCTGAGAATGATGATTTCCAGTTTCATCCATGTCCCTACAAAGGACATGAACTCATCCTTTTTTATGGCTGCATAGTATTCCATGGTGTATATGTGCCACATTTTCTTAATCTAGTCTATCGTTGTTGGACATTTGGGTTGGTTCCAAGTCTTTGCTATTGTGAATAGTGCCGCAATAAACATATGTGTGCATGTGTCTTTATAGCAGCATGATTTATAGTCCTTTGGGTATATACCCAGTAATGGGATGGCTGGGTCAAATGGTACTTCTAGTTCTAGATCCCTGAGGAATCGCCACACTGACTTCCACAATGGTTGAACTAGTTTACAGTCCCACCAACAGTGTAAAAGTATTCCTATTTCTCCACATCCTCTCCAGCACCTGTTGTTTCCTGACTTTTTAATGATCGCCATTCTAACTGGTGTGAGATGGTATCTCATTGTGGTTTTGATTTGCATTTCTCTGATAGCCAGTGATGGTGAGCGTTTTTTCACGTGTTTTTTGGCTGCATAAATGTCTTCTTTTGAGAAGTGTCTGTTCATGTCCTTTGCCCACTTTTTGATGGGGTTGTTTGTTTTTTTCTTGTAAATTTGTTTGAGTTCATTGTAGATTCTGGATATTAGCCCTTTGTCAGATGAGTAGGTTGCAAAAATTTTCTCTCATTTTGTAGGTTGCCTGTTCACTCTGATGGTAGTTTCTTTTGCTGTGCAGAAGCTCTTTAGTTTAATTAGATCCTATTTGTCAATTATGGCTTTTGTTGCCATTGCTTTTGGTGTTTTAGACATGAAGTCCTTGCCTATGCCTATGTCCTGAATGGTACTGCCTAGGTTTTCTTCTAGGGTTTTTATGGTTTTAGGTCTAATGTTTAAGTCTTTAATCCATCTTGAATTAATTTTTGTATAAGGTGTAAGGAAGGGATCCAGTTTCAGCTTTCTACCTATGGCTAGCCAGTTTTCCCAGCACCATTTATTAAATAGGGAATCCTTTCCCCATTGCTTGTTTTTCTCAGGTTTGTCAAAGATCAGATAGCTGTAGATATGCGGCATTATTTCTGAGGGCTCTGTTCTGTTCCATTGATCTATATCTCTGTTTTGGTACCAGTACCATGCTGTTTTGGTTACTGTAGCCTTGTAATATAGTGTGAAGTCAGGTAGCGTGATGCCTCCAGCTTTGTTCTTTTGGCTTAGGATTGACTTGGCGATGCGGGCTCTTTTTTGGTTCCATATGAACTTTAAAGTAGTTTTTTCCAATTCTGTGAAGAAAGTCATTGGTAGCTTGATGGGGATGGCATTGAATCTATAAATTACCTTGGGCAGTATGGCCATTTTCACGATATTGATTCTTCCAACCCATGAGCATGGAATGTTCTTCCATTTGTTTGTATCCTCTTTTATTTCATTGAGCAGTGGTTTGTAGTTCTCCTTGAAGAGGTGCTTCATGTCCCTTGTAAGTTGGATTCCTTGGTATTTTATTCTCTTGGAAGCAATTGTGAATGGGAGTTCACTCATGATTTGGCTCTCTGTTTGTCTGTTATTGGTGTATAAGAATGCTTGTGATTTTTGTACATTGATTTTGTATCCTGAGACTTTGCTGAAGTTGCTTATCAGCTTAAGGAGAATTTTCGGCTGAGACAATGGCGTTTTCTAGATATACGATCATGTCATCTGCAAACAGGGAGAATTTGACTTCCTCTTTTCCTCATTGAATACCCTTTATTTCCTTTTCCTGCCTAATTGCCCTGGCCAGAACTTCCAACACTATGTTGAATAGGAGTGGTGAGAGAGGGCATCCCTGTCTTGTGCCAGTTTTCAAAGGGAATGCTTCCAGTTTTTGCCCATTCAGTATGATATTGGCTGTGGGTTTGTCATAGATAGCTCTTATTATTTTGAGATACGTCCCATCAATACCTAATTTATTGAGAGTTTTTAGCATGAAGAGTTGTGGAATTTTGTCAAAGACCTTTTCTGCATCTATTGAGATAATCATGTAGTTTTTGTCTTAGGTTCTGTTTATATGCTGGATTACATTTATTGATTTGTGTATATTGAACCAGCCTTGCATCCCAGGGATGAAGCCTACTTGATCTTGGTGGATAAGCTTTTTGATGTGCTGCTGGATTCGGTTTGCCAGTATTTTATTGAGGATTTTTGCATCAATGTTCATCAAGGATATTGGTCTAAAATTCTCTTTTTTGGTTGTGTCTCTGCCCGGCTTTGGTATCAGGATGATGCTGGCCTCATAAAATGAGTTAGGGAGGATTCCCTCTTTTTCTATTGATTGGAATAGTTTCAGAAGGAATGGTACCAGTTCCTCCTTGTACCTCTGGTAGAATTCGGCTGTGAATCCATCTGGTCCTGGACTCTTTTTGGTTGGTAAGCTATTGATTATTGCCACAATTTCAGAGCCTGTTATTAGTCTATTCAGATATTCAACTTCTTCCTGGTTTAGTCTTGGGAGGGTGTATGTGTTGAGGAATTTATCCATTTCTTCTAGATTTTCTAGTTTATTTATGTAGAGGTGTTTGTAGTATTCTCTAATGGTGGTTTGTATTTCTGTGGGATTGGTGGTGATATCCCCTTTATCATTTTTTATTGCATCTGTTTGATTCTTTTCTCTTTTCTTCTTTATTAGTCTTGCTAGCGGTGTATTGATTTTGTTGATCCTTTCAAAAAACCAGCTCCTGGATTCATTAATTTTTTGAAGGGTTTTTTGTGTCTCTATTTCCTTCAGTTCTGCTCTGATTTTATTTATGTCTTCCCTCCTGCTGGCTTTTGAATGTGTTTGCTCTTGCTTTTCTAGTTCTTTTAATTGTGATGTTAGGTTGTCAATTTTGGATCTTTCCTGCTTTCTCTTGTGGGCATTTAGTGCTATAAATTTCCCTCTACACACTGCTTTGAATGTGTCCCAGAGATTCTGGTATATTGTGTCTTTGTTCTTATTGGTTTCAAAGAACATCTTTATTTCTGCCTTCATTTCATTATGTACCCAGTAGTCATTCAGGAGCAGGTTGTTCAGTTTCCATGTAGTTGAGCGGTTTTGAGTGAGTTTCTTAATCCTGAGTTCTAGTTTGATTGCACTGTGGTCTGAGAGACAGTTTCTTTAAAGTTCATATGGAACCAAAAAAGAGCCTGTATTGCCAAGTCAATCCTAAGCCAAAAGAACAAAGCTGGAGGCATCACGCTACCTGACTTCACACTATACTACAAGGCGACAGTAAACAAAACAGCATGGTACTGGTACCAAAACAGAGATACAGATCAATGGAACAGAACAGAGCCCTCAGAAATAATGCCGCATATCTACAGCTATCTGATCTTTGACAAACCTGAGAAAAACAAGCAATGGGGAAAGGATTCCCTATTTAATAAATGGTGCTGGGAAAACTGGCTAGCCATAGGTAGAAAGCTGAAACTGGATCCCTTCCTTACACCTTATACAAAAATTAATTCAAGATGGATTAAAGACTTAAACGTTAGACCTAAAACCATAAAAACCCTAGAAGAAAACCTAGGCAGTACCATTCAGGACATAGGCATGGGCAAGGACTTCATGTCTAAAACACCAAAAGCAATGGCAACAAAAGACAATATTGACAAATGGGATCTAATTAAACTAAAGAGCTTCTGCACAGCAAAAGAAACTACCATCAGAGTGAACAGGCAACCTACAAAATGAGAGAAAATTTTTGCAACCTACTCATCTGACAAAGGGCTAATATCCAGAATCTACAATGAACTCAAACAAATTTACAAGAAAAAAACAAATAACCCCATCAAAAAGTGGGCGAAGGACATGAACAGACACTTCTCAAAAGAAGACATTTATGCAGCCAAAAAACACGTGAAAACATGCTCACCATCACTGGCTATCAGAGAAATGCAAATCAAAACCACAATGAGATACCATCTCACACCAGTTAGAATGGCGATCATTAAAAAGTCAGGAAACAACAGGTGCTGGAGAGGATGTGGAGAAATAGGAACACTTTTACACTGTTGGTGGGACTGTAAACTAGTTCAACCATTGTGGAAGTCAGTGTGGCGATTCCTCAGGGATCTAGAACTAGAAATACCATTTCACCCAGCCATCCCATTACTGGGTATATACCCAAAGGACTATAAATCATGCTGCTATAAAGACACATGCACACGTATGTTTATTGCGGCACTATTCACAATAGCAAAGACTTGGAACCAACCCAAATGTCCAACAACGATAGACTGGATGAAGAAAATGTGGCACATATACACCATGGAATACTATGCAGCTATAAAAAATGATGAGTTCATGTCCTTTGTAGGGACATGGATGAAATTGGAAATCATCATTCTCAGTAAACTATCGCAAGGACAAAAAACCAAACACCGCATGTTCTCACTCATAGGTGGGAATTGAACAATGAGAACACATGGACACAGGAAGGGGAACATCACACTCTGGGGACTGTTGTGTGGTGGGGGGACGGGGGAGGGATAGCTTTAGGAGATATACCTAATGCTAAATGACGAGTTAATGGGTGTAGCACACCAACATGGCACATGTATACATATGTAACAAACCTGCACATTGTGCACATGTACCCTAAAACTTAAAGTATAATAATAATAATAAAAAATAACAGAAACATCAATAACCTGATTTTACATGGTTTTATTTGTTGGATTTTGGCATTATTTAGGTCCTCTAAAATCTATAAAGAAGCAATTTTTAGTATTAATTGAGTACCTCCTGTGTGCTAAGCCCTGTGGTATTTGCTAAGGAGACTAGAAGGAGTAGAAATGAATCCTTAGGTAAGGTAATTTACAGATTACAAGATGTTTTCAAGTGCGTCATCACCTCTGGTTCTCACACAAACCCTGTCAGGCAGTTATTATTATGTGTCATGATTTTATAGGAGATAAAATAGAATCTTGGATAGATTGAAGGAATAACCCATGTTAAGGTTGCTTTCAAGCATACTGCTTGAGCTGTCTGTAACTTACTTATTATTTCAGCCACTACCATCTTTCCACTGTAGCACACTGCAGGACCTTACCTCCTGGGGAAATATCTAACACCTGTTAAAATGTGCAAGCTTAGTCTCTGTCACTCCTTTCCCACTGCCCCACCTCCCTCTCTCTCTTACACACAGGCACACACACCACATGCATTCCAAGAGCAGGTAAGTCTTTAACTAGCTAAATGGTCAAGCATTCCATGTAGTCACTTGAGAACCCAAGATGTCATGTGTTTCTGTAGAAGTTGTCATACTAATTACACAACATGGGATCTACCGAGGCATTCATAGACTTTGTCAATACATTCCAGGCAACAGAAGAATTTTTGAAAATTCCTTACATTCAAATATTTGTATTTTACACAATAAATTTATATTTACCACAAGAACATTAGATTTTACAGATAAGTATAAAGAAACGGAAGAAAACAAAAACAACTAAGCAAACCTTAGCCCACTTCACAGAGTTAAAAAGAGGTCAGTTTTAAAGAGATTTCTAGTCAATTATGAAGACATTTCTAGATTTTCTTTTCTTTCTTTCTTTTTTTTTTTTTGGAAACCAGCTCAGGTTTACTTGTGACATTTTAAAATTGTACAAGTATTTTGATATCTGCCCCCCATATTTAATTTCTTAAAATGGCAGGAAAACATCAAATAATCACAGGTTTAATACATTTACCCCTTCAGTTCCTATTTGCAGCACCCAATATTCCTTTGAAATATGAAACAGACCTGGCAGTGGCCAATAGTAGATTTCTGCCCGCTGCCTTCCCACCTTCAACAGAGTTGAAAAGTTCAGGTTTAGTGTTGTTGCAGTGGCACTTGTCCAGAATTGGTACCTCCCCATAGTTGGGGGACTTTAAATGTACCAGTGAAAATAGCTTTCTCCTCTTCAAAGGGAAGGAAGAAAATCACTCCCCAAAACCCAGCAGATCTGGCTGTGAGGTCTTTCCTCCTATCTCATCTCTTCAGGGCTTTTGTTTGTTTGTTTGTTTGCAGCGGAGCAAGAGAGACCAAAACCTAACCTGAGTTACAAGAAACAAGACAGTAATGGCTATAAAGGGAGTGACCAGGAGCAACTGGGACACTCTTTACCTCCCATTTCCAATGTATGTGCTTCACAGAAAAACAACAAAAATAACAAATCCACAAAATACAACAGGTAGAATTACAAAATCCATTCATCCAAGGGTGGTAGAAGGCAGGATGGAAAGGTGGGAGGGTAAATGGCACAGGGAGAAAAACAAAGTATTCAAATCAGTCCAGGCACAGGGACTGGCAAATGCTGGAAAATAGCTTCAGAAAAACCTGTGGTCCTTTCAGACTCACGGTGATGTTAAAAATCCGCACACTGGTGTCAGGGAACATTCTGCTTTACGTGCACCAGAGACAAAAATTTCAATTCCTCAGAGAGAAGGGAATACATAGAGGGCCCTTGGTAGAGAGGGTCCTGCCTTCCCTGGCAGAGGGAGGTGAACAGGGAAAAGAGCTGCCACAGCCTCCTTCCAATCCCGCCCATCCCCTTTGGATGGCAGGCAACTCAGTGGCCTGGAGCAGCCTTCAGTTTGGCAGAAGATGGATGCGGTGAAGGGAACTTCTCTGCAGAAATGGAGCTGCTCAGGGCAGACTGCAGTTTCTTTCCTTCATTCTTTTTCATTGAAAAAATAGCATCACATAGACAGCTTCATAATCCCTATTGTTTAATAATAATAATAGACACATAGACATACAATAGACACATAGATGTACACAGATGTCCAACAGACTCATGCATGTACATTAATTAATTTAATAAGTTCCCTATTATTGAATGTTGAGATTGTTTTGAATTTAGATTGTTTTGAATTTTCCCTGTTACAAATGATATGGGTTAAAAAAGAGTAATTTATTATTAATTGACATCGAAATTATTCTAAGGAGGGAAAGTATGTTTTCCTGGAATAACATTTTATTGAATTACCCAGTTTGGAAAATCTCATTCTAATGCTCTGTAAGCTAGAAGTGTTCTGAGAAAGTTGTTCAGGTCCCAAGGAGAACATATTCTGCAACTCCTACTTCAGATATGACCAAGGAGAATGTCTGGAAGGCAGAACTAAGAGCTACAGAATAAGGGACAGGAGAGCCCTTCTGTGACAGCAGAGTGAGGGCTTGCCAGGAGCTCCCCTCTACACCAGTCCTCCCAGGCATCACAGTGTCTGCCCAGGTCAGACACTGTGTTTAGAATTGCTGGTGATTTTGGAGTTCAGAATTACTGGTGATTCTGTGTCTTCATCCTTCTTCATTCCAAATGGAGCGATGAATGCTGTGAACCGGCCCATTTCACCACCGTATGATGATGCAGGTGGAAGGCAAATGACTTGTCTTTGCCATTAATAGGACCGAGGACCAAGAGGAGACCGGTCTGATGGAGAGACTATTGCCCTCACCTTGAGACCCAGGATTGTATTTGGATTCAGACTGGAGGTTGCTTAAGGATTTCATCCTAGGTAAAGAGGTTATTCTGTTTTGTTTCATTTTGTGGAAGAATTAGTTGAGTACTTGATGACTAGAAAAACAGATTGTGATGGAGGTTTTCAATGCTCATTAACATTTGGTTCTCTTTTCTTTCTGAACACTTGGGAGGAACATACTTTCCCAGGCCCCTTGCAGTTAAGCAGGATCATGCAGTGAGTTCTAGCCAAGGGCTGTGAGGCGAGGTGGCCAAAGCATTTAAGAGCAGGTTTCCATTTTCCACACTCTCTTGTTTCTTCTACAGTGATCCAGGATGACATGCACTGGTTACTTGGTGTGACATCCAAAGATCATTGAATGTCTGTCAACCTGGTCTCCTGAGTGACTTAGTGGAGCAAAGCCCCTCACCAATACATGTTGGACATGCATCATTAATGAGGGCAAAACCCCAACAAACTTTTGTTCTACTAAGTCATTGAAATTTGCTTCCACAGCATACCCTGACCTACTCTGATTAAAGTATACCTTGAGCATGTCCTAATTAAAACTCATATCAACATTGTTAACCTTTTATAATTCAATTATTTCTTCTAAGTTTGCCATTTGTATTTTAATTTTGTTTATAATGAAGTCACTTAAAGTCACCAGAATTGCAAAGATTGCCATAACTTTTAGTCTAAAATCTCCTTTCCTTCAGTAGATCATCACAGAAGTTTAGAGGGTTTAAGAGTCTGGGCTTTGTGAGTCTGACTGCTGTCCACTCTGTTTATTACATGTGTGGCCTATGCAAGGCACTGAGGCAAAAGTTATTCATTGCAGTAATGTTTAAAATACTGAAAAGTTTAACCAATCTAGATGGCTATCAATAACAGAATGCAATAGAATAACATGCAGCCATTAAAATAATGGGGTAGATCTACAGTTGCTTGCATGGAAAGATGTTCTGGATATATTGTTGGTATAAAAAGAAGAATTGGGCTGGCCGCAGTGGCTCACGCCTGTAATTCTGGCACTTTGGGAGGCCAAGGTGGACAGATCACCTGAGGTCAGGAGTTCGAGATCAGCCTGGCCAACATGGTGAAACCCCGTCTCTACTAAAAATACAAAAATTAGTTGGGGATGGTGGCACACGCCTGTAATCCCAGCTACTCAGGATGCTGAGGCAGGAGAACCGCTTGAACCTGGGAGGCGGAGGCTGCAGGGAGCCGAGATCGTGCCATTGCACTCCAGTCTGGGCCACAAGAATGAAACTCTGTCTCAAAAAATAAATAAATGAATAAATAAATAAGTAAAAATAAAAATAAGAATGCAAAACAGCATCTATCCCACAGCTACCATGTACATGTAGGTAAGTATACGCCAGTGGTAGTGTCTGAAAAGAATTTCACATTATAACAGTAGATACTTCTGGATAGTAATCATCTGAGAGATTTAATCTTTCCCTTTAGGTTTTTCAGTACTATTCCATTTTTAAAAATTTACATGTATAATTTGTAAACAAAAAACCGTTTTGGTGTATAAGTAAAATGTTGTATATTATATTTACATTAATATGCTATATTAGATATATTTAATATATTTACATTTTACTTTATAAATATTTAACTTTATGTTTTTAAGGTTAATTTTTACTTATAATGGCCTTCTACACCTTTGATTTTTTTAAGTTCTTTGTTAAAATTTTATAGTGTTCTCCTTATAGGTCTTGTTTAGTTTTGAAGTTTTCATTTTTAGATATTTAAATATTTTTGTTTCAATTTTGAATGATATTTTTTGTTTATTGCATTATCAACTGGTTAGTTTCAGGTGTCTAGCAAATATTTTCTGTATATTTCTTTGATAACTAACCACTCTGCTAAGAGCTTTTGCTATAACCATTTTTTAGTTGATTCTGTTTCTAGAGTGCAATGACAACTTCTAGAAGCATTAATAATTTCCCTTTCACTGTATATAAGCTCATTTTATTCATTCATTATGTAGTCAGATTGCATTGGCTAACAATTCCAAAATGTTATTAACACTAATTAATGTAGCCGTTCTTCTTTTGTCATTAATTGTAAGAAAAAAAAGGGCTTTTGGGTTTCACCATAGAATATAATGCTGGATGTTGGTTTGAGAGAAATTTTTTTTATCATGAAAAAGAAGTAATTTTTACTATAATCATCTGAAAATATTTTGGCCCAGGTGTGGGTGACTCACGCCTGTAATCCCAGCACTTTTGGGAGGCTGAGGCAGGCGGATCACTTGAGCCCAGGAGTTCAAGACCAGCCTGGGCAACATGGTGAGACCCCGTCTCTACAAAAAATACAAAAATTAGCTGGGTGTAGTAGTGCACACCTATAATCCCAGCTACCAGGGAGGCTGAGGCAGGAGGATCCCTTGAGCCTTGGAAGCAGAGGTTGCAGTGAGTAGAGATCATACCACTGCACTCTACCCTGGGCAACAGAGCCAGACCCTGTCTCAGAAAAAAAATAAAAATAAAAACAGAAAATATTTTGAAATAGAAATAGGTATTGACTTTATCAAAACAGTAGCTACTGAGATATTTACATAGTTTTCCCATCAAACCAATAGTATAATTAATATTAGTAGATCTAATAGTGAGTAGTCCTTATAGTTTTATAGCAAATCTACTTTTGTCTTTTTTAAAATTATGATTAAATATACATAAGATAAAATTTACAATTTTAACCATTTCTAAGGGCATGTTCCGTGGCATGGAGCACATTCACATTGCTGTGCAGTATTTCTGCCTTTGTAATAAATATACTCTATCTTTCTTGGCTATTATTTTTACATACTGTGAATTTCTACTTGCTAACATTTTATTTAGAAGGCTTTTATATTTAATCTTAAATGAGATTGCTCTGTATTGTTTACTTTGAGGTTTTTGTATCAGCATTTTGCTAGTTTGATGAAAAGAGTTTGGAGTATTTTTACCTGTCTTGGTGAGTTTTAACAGAATAGGAATTACGTGTACATTAAAAGTTTTAATAAAATGGCTGGGTGAGGTGTCTCACACCTGTAATCCCAGCACTTTGGGAGGCTGAGGCAGGAAGATCACCTGAGTCACTGAGACCAGCCTGGTCAACATGATGACACCGTGTCTCTACTGAAAATACAAAAAATTAGCCGGGTGTGGCGGTGGGTGCCTGTAATCCCAGCTACTTGGGAGGCTGAGGCGGAAGAATCGCTTGAACCCAGGAGGCAGAGGTTGCAGTGAGCCGAGATCACACCATCGTACTCCAGCCTGGGTAACAAGAGTGAAACTCCCTCTCAAAATAAAAAATAAAAAATAAAAAGTTTGAATAAAATTATATCCAAATCATCTAGACCTACAACAAACTTTGTAGATAATTTGACAATTTTCTCTTTCTTCCCATTTTGTATCCTGTATTGGACTACGCAGTTTCTCCACTTAAAAAGTCAGTTGCCATAATTCATATTTTCTTAGAAAATTTTCTATTTCATAATGTTTTTCATAAACATATAATACATTTTTATTTTTCATATTATATATTTATACATATTTTATAATAAATTGAAATTCTCCTCTTCCTCATTCCTAATGTTATATATTTGTATTCCACAACATCGGAACAGAATGTTTATTTGTTTTTTAATAAATTCGTGGTATGTTGCTTAATGGGTTTTACGTTTTCTAAACTCTGTCTGTGGCTTCACAATCTCTCATTGGCAAGGCCTTGTATACAGCCTAAAAGCCTGCTCCCCAGCCCCTAGGCCCTCTGGACTGCAGCTACCTTGCCTTTCCTTCAGCTGGAGCGTTCCTCCAGCTGAGGCCCAGGGTGTCTGCATAGGCTAGCTCTTGAGCTGGTCTTTTTCTGTTACCTTTCAGGTCTCTGAACAATATGGGCTGAAGGAAGCCTTTGCTAACCACTGAGGCTAGGTCAGAGCCCCATTATAGATTCACATAAAAGTGTAGCTTTCACTCATGACAATCTTGTGGTATGCAATTACACGCTTATTTATTTAACTATTTGCTTAATTTCTGTTTCCTCCAGTATCAGAGACTGCGGTCTATATCCAATTTGATTCATTTATCCACAGTCTCAAGAGCAGCGTGAGCACTGTGTTAATACTCAGAAAAATTATCCTCTTATGATATAGTTTGTATTTTGTTTTTCCTCCTTTCTGCTGTTTCTTGCTTGTCCTCTCCCCTTTTTATTCTCTATTTTGCTATCTTTTCCAAGTTTCCTTTGATATATTTTTAAGTGACAAAAAGTTATGTTATTTTCATAACAATGACTTTTATCTCTCTGAAAACATCTACTTTTTTTTACTGATGGCAAAAATGAAACAGTATTCATTGATTCCTCCATATTATGACAAGTGTTTTAAAATGTGTTCACATTCTTCTTATTTCCCTAGAATACCTTTATTTTAATATAACCTCAGTTTTTAGATCTATGTTATCATTATCTTACTGTAAAGAAAAAGGTCAGGCTGGAGAATGCAATCCCAGGGAAGCAGAAGGGAAAGAAAATTGGAATGAGGCAGAAAAGGAGAAAGGGTAAATGTGAGTGAGTGTGTTGCTGAAGTGGTCTCAGGTTCATGTCAAGTTGATTGCTTTTTCTCACAGGACATCATCAGAGCAGCAGTAAGAACATTTTGCCTTTCTAAACAATCCATCCAGAAGAAAAAAGGGAGAATGTTACCTTTGAAACCTTATTCTATTGGTCAAAGATTTCCCCACTCAGCCTCAACACCCTCTACTCTGAATTGGGCATTTGTGGGTGCTGGGCAGGTCCCATGACCTCTTGTGTCTTAGCGCAACAGAGAAACCTTGAGACAGGAAACAAGTTACGTGTGGCAGAAATATGCAGATAACATGCAGTGTTAGTATACGAACAACGGAAAGTAGATGTCACAGGGGACCCCTTTAAACCACAGTGATGATTGCATTGGCAATCTGACTCCATGACCACCAGCAAAATATAAGAAATTATTAGGATTGTTCCAGTCAGAAGGCTAGATAAAGGTCACATATTTTGAATCTAGTAAAATTGTGGATGATACATAAATTGAGTCTCATAAAAATATTCAGTATTTTTACTTCATATCTTCTCTTTCAAAGTTTAAATTTCTACTTTGCATTATATTTTATAATTACATCAATAGTTATTTAGAAACAAACTCAAATTTTATAAGTTCTATTCCTTTATTATTTCTATATTTTACCTTAAATATAATTGAGTTTTTGCACATTTTTGGAGGTTGCAGAGCTTTGCATTTTTTTTAAGGAAAGATACATATGGTGGTATGTTTTCTGAGTCTTAGCAAGTATAAGGCTTTCAGCTGGCCTTGTACATAAATCATATGGTGACTGGGTGTAGAATTTTGGGTGGCAATGAATTTGTTATCCAAAATTCTAGAGTGCTCTCCTTCCAGCCGTGACAGAGTAACTGGCATTAGATGTTTCCTTCCACTGAAAACAACTATAAAATTAGACAAAATATATGAGCCATTGGACAGCAAACAGTACAGGATGCTGACTCTTGAGAGAAGAGAGACAAACAAGGTGATCCTTATGATTGTGGCAGCTTTTTGTCTGAAGGCACTTTCCTTGTACAAAGCAGAGAAGGTGGACCCAAGTGGAGCAACATTCTCTGTGAGTTGACAATTCAAAAATAAGTGTTCTAGGATGCTGAGGCAGTTGGAATTTGCACAGAAGGGTAGCTGAGAAGAGAAAGTTACATGGAAACAGGTGGGGAGTGCCAAAGAAATCTGCATGGATGTCTTACAGCATGATTCCCTGAACAAGGGCTTGGACAGCGTGGGTCCTCCATAGCAGGATCCTTGAACAAGAGCTGAGCTGCCCACACACAGGGAAAGGCTTTACGAGGCCAAGCAGAGATTGCCTACTTTGGGTCAAAAGCTGAATGGTGTGTCAGAGAACAGGATAAGAGATACGAGAGTTTCAGATAAGATAGAGTACATAGATGCCACCAAGTACCTTAGACTTTCTATTGGAAACAAATATTACATCACAGGAGTTAAGACAACACATTCTAGGATTAAGGGTACAATCTTTAGGATTATAGATCCTACTTAATAAAGCATAAAATCATGACTCATTTGAAGACAGATTAATAGAAACTTAACAAAAATGAAGAGAACTTCAGAGAAATATAGAACAGCATCAAGAAAATTAACAAATGTTAATTGTAGTTCTATGAGGAGAAGAGAGAGAGAATGGGGCAAAAAGGGCTTGAAGTAATAAAGGTGGGAAAGTTCTCACATTTGGTGAAATACTCAATTTACAGATTCAGAAAGTTCAGGAAACTCCACACAGAAAAAATACAAAGAACACCAAACTTACATACATAATAGGAAAACTGCTTAAAAATAAACCAAACCAAAAAGTGCAAGGGAACAATAATACAAACTAAAAAGCTTAGGGTTATGTACAACTATACTAACCTACTGTTGAAAGGTTATTCAATTTTCTTTTGTAGGGGTATAATGTTAATTATAATAGAGCCAAAATAATTTTAGAATATATATTGTAATCCCGAGGATAACTGTTAATGTAAAATACAGTGAAAAAGCCAACAGAAGAATTAAAATTTAATTTTAAGGAAATAATTACTGTAAAAGAAGGCAAGAAAGGAGGTACAGAGGACCAAAACAGAGATAAGAAAAATAGAAACAATTAGTAAGTTGCTAGACTTAAATGCAATCTCATTAAAGATTACATTGTCAATGGCTTAAACATTATAACTGCAGAGTGTCAGATGATATTTTTTAAAAGCCCTATCTATATTACCCACATAAGATGCAAATTAAACTTAAAAGTACAGATAAGTTGAATGTAAAAGAATGAAATAAAATATATTATGCCAAAGATTATTGTAAGAAAGCTGGAATTATTATATTAGCATCATAAAAAATAGACTTCATGACAAGGAGTATTATCAGCATTAAAGATGGGTATTTTATAAATGTGAAAGGGCCAGTTAGTCAAGAAGATATAACAGTCATAAATGCATATCTATCCAATAAAAGAGCTTTAGATACATGAAGCAAATTGTGACACAGGAGAAATAGACAAATCAACAATTGTGGTTGGAAACTTTAAAGGTCCCCTTTTCAGTAATTGATAGAGCAACTGGAAAAAAATTGAAAGGACAGAGAAGTTAGGAAAATGGGTCAGGAAGAGGAGTAGGGACCAGCAGAAGAAACTGAGAATGACAGTCCAGTGACATAGGAGGAGAAACAACAGAGAATAATGTCCCAGGGGCCACAATATCAAAAGTTGTTGAAAGGATGGATAGTAAGAGGATGAAGAATTGATCTTAGATTGGTAGCCTTGAGAGATGTTTCATTGGGATTATGGGGGAAAAGGATTTATTGATGTAAGTTTAAGAAGAAATGGAGGGTAGTGAGAATAGGTAACTCTTTTTTTTTTTTTTTTAAGACAGGAACTCACTCTGTCACCCAGGCTGGATGCAGTGACATGGTCATAGATTACTGCAGCCTCGATATCCCAGGCTCAAGCAATCCTCCTGCCTCAGCCTGCCAAGTAAGTGGGACTACAGGCACAGACCACCACACTTAGCTATTTTTTTTTTGTTTTTGATTTTTAGTAGAGATGAGGTCTGGCTATGTTGCCCAGGCTAATCTTGAACTCCTGAACTCAAGCAATCCTCCCGCCTTAGCCTCTGAAAGTGCTGGGATTACAGGTGTGAGCCACTGTGCCTAATCTGCAATGCATACCTGAATATTAAAAGTTCTGAAAAGTCCTAGTGAAAGAAATCTATTAAATATTTCTTCAGCCAGTGTTCCTCAAATTTATTTCATCTCCATTTTTGAACGTAACTTCTACTAACTTCCCATAGTGCTGGAGTGTGATGGAAATTGTTTTGGAAGATGCTGAGGTGGAAGAGGCCTCTTAATCTTCTGAACTCCTGAAGTACTTTCTCTCTTCCTCTGGTAAGGCATTTAGCTCTTTCTGTTTTGTAGATATATATGTAATTCAGGTTTATCACAAAGATGCGCATTCTTTGAGGAGAGACAGCTAATGACGAAGTCACATTTATCTCTGGTGCCCAGCACTGAGCCTTGCACAGAGCAATGGCTCCTGGCATGTAGGTTGAAAGAGAATGTACATATTACTAAGGGGATTTCAATGGAAAGTTTCTAGGCCACACTGCATGTAATGTCACATTATCTTCTATTTGTATCTTCACATCCCTCCTTTGCTCTTTCCCTCCCAGACTCTAGTATCCACTCTTTTACTTTTTACTTCTATGAGATCAATTTTTTTTTTTAGCTTCAACATATGAATGAGAACGTGAGGTGTTTAACTTTGTGTTCCTGGCTTATTTCACTTGACTAATGTCCTCCAGTTCAATCCATGTTGCCTCAAATGACAGGATTTCATTCTTTTTGTGGCTGAATAGTATTCCATTTATAATGCCATTATTCAAAAACTTTTTTAAAATAAGTTTTTTTTTTTTTTTGGTAGAGCCTAGTCTTGAACTCTTAGCCTCAAGAGATCCTCCTGCCTTGGCCTCCCAAAGCACTGGGGTTACAGGTGTGGGCCATTCCACCTGGTCTCAACAACTTCTTAACGTTTTTTCTTTTGATCATGTCCACTTCTCTTTCTCAGAGAAAACATGAAATAAAATACTGCATCCTGAATACAAAATACTCCTTTTAGCAACTAAAGGTGAGTGTGAATGAACTCTGATCCCTACAACGGTTTGATGGGAAAAGTAGAAAACAGCCAAAAAATTCCATATTTGAGTCTAGAAATTTTACTACAATGGTGGAGAAACATTCAGTTGCAGTAGATTTTCTTACTCCAATACTTTCTCTTGAGGAGTCGATTGCTGAGGCAACCGGAGGATCCAGAGATCAACACAGACAACTCCTGTTTCTTCAATAACCTTCACTGATGTCTTTACATGCAAGGTGGAGGGAAGGTGAGAGATTTTCAATACTTGTTCAACTTGCTTAGATCTTAGTGATTTAATGGCCTTTTGTCAGATAATTAAGATTTTCCTCCTGGATGCAGATGTTCAAAGAGCTTGGTTTTAAGTAGTGTTTATTTCATATGAACAGGACTTGATCCTTTCATCTGTTTAGAATCACCCAATAATACTCCTCTTTCAAAAAGGATTTAGCTCTCAGACTATTTTATCACCCACTTTTTTTTTTGGACCAAAGTGAGAAGACAAAACAAAACACTTTACTATGTGTTTGAATTAGTCTTCTGTTAATAAGAATGCGGAAACACAGTCTGGCCACCCTCATTCCTTTTATCACTTTGTTCACAGCTCTTATGCTACCCATAAAAGCTACATTTACAACTAGAACACTAAGATTTTTATCCTCAGGTTTTATCCACTTCATGAATAAAAATGCCTCTGATCTACTTTGCAAGGTGGAAAGCAGGCTTGAACTTGTGCTTAGAGTAGGATAAAGTTTAGCTAATGTTTATGTCATTTATGAGAAGGGTTCATTTCACCTTGGTCTTTGTGTCCTCTGTACAGTCATCATTGCTCAGATACTGGGCTTCTGTTTGAGCACATCTTGTTCCTCACTTACACTGGAGTGGCCAGTTTCCAGCTAAGATCCAGCCACTTCACCATCGGCCTCTACTGTAGTATCAATCACACAGACTCAGAGCGGCGTCTTGTTTGCGGCCAGTTGTTGTGGGAATGCCTTTTCTGAGGTAATGCTCTCAGCGTTTGCATACAGCTGAATAAACAGTCTTGTTTCATTTGAAAGCTCTTGACCATGAGGTTTTTTCATTCATTTGATAGTTATTTCTTATTCACCTAATGTGTGTCTACTCCATTTTCTTCAGGATTTTTTTGTTTAGGCTGTTTTCTTCAAATAGCTGTCATTTGAAGTTGCCTTAAATTTACATTGTGAAGATCTGTTTACAACCAAGCATGCTTTCTTTCTCCTTTCCAGCTCTGTATAAATAATCCTACACATCCATCAAGTCTCAGCTAAAATGTTTCTTTCTCAATGAAGCATCCCCGCATAATTTTAGGTTTTAAATGTCTTGATGGCTCCATTTCCTCAGATCTCAAGTCTCTGATGCTTTGGGAGCCAATCTACACTTTCACTTCTTGTTATATTTCACATGCGTAACTCAGAGACACTGCCATTGTTACAAAACTAGAAATGCTTTCTGAAATTACTCACCATTCTTTTAAACGCAGAGTTAAGCTTACAAGAAAGAAAGCATAATTTGTATGTGCTAGAAATGAGAAGGTTTCTGGAAAGCAGACTGGTAAGGATGGAAGCTAATCCTTCAGTGGCCTTAGTGGGTGGTCGCAAATTGTAGAATTCAGCCAGCTAGGGGTGTGAGTCTGAAAACACTCATGCAGAATGAAAGTAAGTCCTGCCATTGCACATGGCATCATGCTGAAACTGAGACCCCTGCATAAAGCAGTGAAGGTAGAAGGACCGCGGTGGGTGAGTGGGAAAGACAACCAGAAAAAATGCACTTTACAACACAGACACAGGCAGACGGCAAAAAAATTTTCTGTTGCTGCTTGGACCCTGGGTAGGAAAAACATTCCCTAGGATAATTTGTGACCATGGGTTTGTGTCCCCAACAGTTGAAGTTCTAATTTTTATAATTAGTTGGCTCAGGGATCCTCAAGCTGAAGGGAATCTGAATTTTCAAACTTCATGTGAGAAAAATCATAAATAACTGCATGCTGATAAATTTGAATATTTTAGTGAAGACTCCTTTATATTCACTATATTCATCAAAATAATTTATAAAGAAATATAAAATTCCCATAAAAAGAGGTGAATCAGTTATTAGCAATTTACCCAGTTGCTCCAATGTTAATGAAAAATAGATCCAGACTATGTACAGACATCTTCTTCCAATCCTTTGAGCAATAGATAATCTTTATGCAAATATTTTCAGAGAATAGAAAAGAAGGAAAATATCCCAGTTAATTTTGTAAGGTCATTAGAACCTTGATTCCAAAATCAGGCAAAGGCATCATGAAAAATAAGATTTGCAGGTTAATTATGGTCAGAGAGGCAAAAGTCCTAAATGAACTATTAGCAGACTAAACCTAGGGGTGTCTGAGTGTGTGTGTGTTTGTGTGAAAGAGAATGGGAAGGAGAATATCGAAACACATTCATATTATTTATGAAATAATTCATGCTATGTAGGTTCTTCCCAGAAATGTAGTGGTAGGTTTTGTTTGCTTTGTTTTTGTTTTGGTTTGTTCTGTTGTTTTTTTTTTTTTTTTAGATATAGGGTCTAACTATATTGCTTAGGCTGGCCTTGAACTTCTGGGCTCAAGCAGTCCTCTCACTTCAGTGTCTGAGTAGCTAGGTCTACAGGTGCATGTCACCACACCTGGCTCATAGGGGTAGTTATAGTTGAAAAAATGTAACTAAAAATCTTTTAAAACAGAAATGAAAGGGAATATCTCCTAACTAAATATGGTATTTACTAAATGCCTGCAGTATTTATCATGCTTAACAGTGAAATACTAGAAGCATTGCCTAAAAAGTCAGCTATAAATCAAGAATACCCTCTATTGCTATTTCTATTCAGTATTGCATTGGAAATTTGAGGCAGTATACTAATATTGGGTTGAACCACATAAAATTGATGATAATCAAGTATTTCTGGCTGATATGGTTTGGCTGTGTCCACACCCAAATCTCATGTTGAATTGTAGCTCCCATAATCCCCATGTGATGTGGGAGGGACCCAGTGGGAGGTAATTTAATCATGGGGGCAGGTTTTCCCATGTTGTTCTCATGATAGTGAATAAGTCTCATGAGATCTGATGGTTTTATAAAGGGGAATTCCCCTACATATATGCTTTCTTGCCCGCTGTCATGTAAACGTGCCTTTGTTCCTTCTTCAGCTTCCACCGTGATTGTGAGGCCTCCCCAGCCATGTGGAACTATGAGTCCATTAAACCTCTTTTTTTTTTTTTTTATAAATTACCCAGTCTCTGGCATATCTTTATTAGCGTGTGAGAACAGACTAATACACTGACCAACAATCTAACTTTAGGAAAGAAAGAGAAGACATGGAGTTTAAAAATGAAGAACTCAAAATAACGTCACTCATAGAAAATATGCTTATCTGCGTAGAAAATTTAAGAGATTTTACAAAAAGTTATTTGAACCAAAGAGCTCACAAAATTGCTGGACACAAGATTAATACTCAAAATCCATTGTGTATTAATACATAGCAACAAATAATTTTAAAAAATTTAATACCAGTATGGAGACAAAACTATGGGATTAGAGATAATGTACAGAGATAAAATAACGAAACATGACCTAAAGACTTAAGAGCTAAGTTATAGCATGAGTCAACATTATAAGGATTGTTATTATCAAAAAATTATTTTATAAACAATGAGATTATGATCAAAATTTCAACAAGGTATTTATAGAACTCAGTGTTCTGATTCTAAGATTCTAAGGGAAAAGGAGGCTAAGAATATGTACAGCCAAACAATAAGAAGCTATAATAGTTAAGACAGTTTGATATTTGCACAGTGAGTTCGTTTTTGTGTTGCCATAAAGAAGTACCAGAGGCGGGGTAATTTATAAAGAAAAAAGGATTAACTGGCTTATGGTTCTGCATGCTGTAGAGGAAGCATGGTGCCAGCATCTGGTCCTGGTGAGGGCCTCAGGAAGCTTACAATAATGACAGAAGGCAAATCGGGAGCAGGTGCATCGCGTGGCAAGAGTGGAAGCAAGAGAGAGAAGACAGAGGTCCCAGACTCTTGTAAACAACCAGATCTTAGCATGAATTGAGAATGAGAACTCCCTCATTACTGTGAGGACTTCACCAAGCCATTCATGAGGGATCTGCTCCCATGACCTGGACACCTCCCACCAGGCCCCACCTCCAACAGCAGGGATCACACTTAAACATGAGATTTGGAGGACACATACATGCAAACCATATCACATAGGCTTAGTCAAATAGAATAATAGTATAGAAGAGAGAACTCAGAGACAGAACTACACATTAAACTGAGCTTGATACATGGTGAATGGTATTAAACATGGCAGAAAACAGATGGACAATTCAATTATTTTTTCTAGGACAATAGGCTAACCATACAGGCAAAGAAAAAGATAAAATCATGTACTAATTTCAAGTTTTCCCAATATAAAATCAAGAAAAACTACACTAAAACATGAAAGAAAAAATTGTAAATCTTCTAGAAGAAAATAAAGGAGAATATCATTATGTCACTGAGTAGGGATATGTGTTTTAAACATAAAGTACAATCTGTTTTAAAATTAAAAACCTATGTAGGATAAGATATTTAGAAAAGTGAAATCATAAAAAGATTTTTATGTAGAATATATTTGTATGTCTACAAATCAAGAAAAAGACGAACAAGTCAACAGAGGAAATATAGGCAAAATACATGAGTGAACAATTCACAGAGGAAGAAATCTGAATGGCCAAAAAAAAAAAAAGAGAGAACAAAAGTAAAACAGGATTTTCACCCTCTCTAGTAATGTTAATTAGAACAAACGTGAGATATAATTTCTTACCTACAGAATTGTTAAGGATTATTGACTAGTAACGTGTTTGATGAAGATGTAGGAAAGATGAATTATACATTGCTGGTGGGAGTTAAAATCGGTACAAATAATTAAGAGGACAAATTGTCAATTCTCAACAAAGTTGAAAATATGTATATCCTATGACCTGGCAATGTCGTTTCTTGCCTAGGGAACCTCCGATGTGAATAAACAAGAGACACGGGCAAGAATCTTCGTTTCAGCATTATTTGTAATTGCCAAACAGTGACAATAAATGGACTACTCTTCAGGAAGAGAATGGGTAGATTTATTATGGGTTATACATCCAATAAAATACTCTCACGTGGTGGTTAAAATGAATCACGTAGATCTTCATGCACCAACATAGAGGATCTGGCTAAAGATTTTAAACTGTATCCTTGAACAATAAAGAGTTCAGAGGATTTTGAGTAGGAATCATGATATGTCTAAAAGTTTTCTGGAAGCTAGTCATTTGTATGTGTGTGTGTGTGTGTGTATGCACTTGTGTGCACGTGTGTGTGTGTTCTGTGGAAAGAAGTGTGGTATCACTGTTCTGAGAGGTTAAAAGAAGATGGAAACCATCATCCTCAGCAAAATAACACAGGAACAGAAAACAGAACACTGCATGTTCTCACTCATAAGTGAGAGCTGAGCAATGAGAACACATGGACACAGGGAGAGGAGCATCACACACCAGGGCCTGTCGGGGGGTTGAGGGAAAGGGGAGGGAGAGCATTAGAACAAATACCAAATGCATGTAGGGCTTAAAGCCTAGATGACGGGTTGATGGGTGCAGCAAACCAGCATGGCACATATATACCTATGTAACAAACCTGCATGTTCAGCACATGTAACCCAGAACTTAAAGTACAATAAAAAAAGAGTAAAAATTAAAAAAAAAAAAAGAAGATAGAGAGACCAAGAAGAAACTGAACTGTAACTAAGGAAGGATTGAAATTTATAAGCCAGGTTGACCAACCCTATATGAAGTCAGTTCCTACCTGACAACAAGTTAGATTTGAGTGTATCCACAGTCCATTTTGTTTTTTGGGAAATGCAAATGGAAGATATTGAGCAGTAACTACTGAGACAACTGCTGAGAAACATTTTGTAAACTACAAAGTACTGTTTACAAGCCAGGAGGTTTTGGTTTTCTTACGTAAACAGTCAGCCAGGATTTCTTTCCCGGAGAGAGCAGATCTTTGGCAAAGCCCCCTCTGTTCCACCCAGCAGATCCTGGAGAAAAGCACCTTAACCCAGCAATTTGGACTCAATTAAGGAATGTTGGCAGCTGTCTCTAGAGCTTAGCAAACAAGCTGTGATTTTTTGCCAACTGCATTATTAATTGCCTGGGTAAAAGAACAAGGCCAATTTAAGTCCCTGATTTCACCAGGGAGCCTTGAGCCTTTGCATGAGAAGTGAATGACATGGGCTTCAATTTCAGGAGCTTGAAGCAGGCTCATGGCTCCACTCACTGTTGCTAACCAAGGGAAATACCCCAAATCAGATTAATTGACGTGATCCTGGGAAAGCCTGAAGGGTTGTTAATGATTCTGTCCCTTGCGTGAAGAAGGAAAAAACAATCTAAAGAGACAAGGTGGTTTCTGAAGACAAAAGACAAGGGGAAAAGAATCAGGCTTTTGTTTTTCAAGGGTCTGAAACAAGTGAGTTCTGTTAGACCTTTAAAAGGCCAGTTCTCAACTTACCTGCTTTTGGGGTGTTTTCCTATTGGATTCACTGCCCTTTCCAGAAGTAGCCTATAAATTTTTCAGTCCTAGTTGCCTAGGGAAAAGAAGTGGGAATTATGTGTCATAAAATTGTACAATGCTTATGGAAGTGACTGTCAAGATGAGATGGTGTCTGATTGTGTCTTGCTGGAGAAAGGAGAAGGGGACTCACTAAGAGAAAGGGCTTGGAGAGTAGGGGCCTCAAACTTCATGCTAAAAAATCTGTCCAGATCTGGTACAGTGTATGTGACTAGAAAAACAAAATCTCCAAACCAGAGCCCTTTGTTTTGAGGCCTGTCTCTATCCAAAAGAGAACTGATCCAGTCTCTTTCTCTAGGTTTTATTCCACCCTCCACTTAACAGTTTAGAAACCTGCATGCTATTCTCTGTCACAGAAAACTTTGACAGACACAAGTAAGATCCAAGCTTTTGGTTTGATGTTGAATTTCCTAATCTCTCCTTTCCCAGAAAAAGGCGAGGGGTACCATCTTTGGGGCCTGAATGAAGGTATCGTTAGGCTACTGAACTGAGTGGCACTGGGGGTAGCATTTGGACCCTCCAGCCATTAGGACCAGGTACTATGTATACTCTTTTGGGCATGAATGACTTTTGCTGATGCTTTCACTAGAAGGTTTGCCTAAATAAAGGGTGAGGAGTGCAACTAAGCTTCCTTTGGCCAGTTCCCAATTGTTAGCAAGTAAAAACAGAAGTAATCTCAATGAATACGTAATTCTGAGCCATGGAGTGTTAGATTTTGTGAGGCTAGTCAAAGGCTGAGTGTCATGGGAGGTACTTGTGAGCAGATGACTCAACAGGCACAGAGGCTACTCTCGTGTGAGTCCCTCCCAGGGCTGTCATGGGCTGCAGGTGCACAGGTCATGATGGGGACATTTGGGTGTTGAGGCCTTCTTAGCTGGCAGTGTACGTTTTCTGAAACTTGCAGAATCCTAGTATAAGTAAGGAAGATGAGGTCATAGGTGAGCATGTCCGGTTTGGCGTGGCCTGCCATGTGGGAAGTCTGTTTGCCAAAGATACACTTTCAGTTGTTCTCCAGCAGTGAATCTGTGCTAACCTTATCCTCATGATGAATGCCTGCCCATCCCGCCACTCAAATTGTCATCATAATATCAACCTTCTTGATTCCAGCAGCATATGGGGGAATTATGGTAGAGCTGGGGCTACGGAGATCTTACAATTTGCAGCACCTACCCTCAAGGAGTTTTCAATTTGTTTGGAAAGAGGGAAGATGAAGGGAAATATGGGGAAAGATGAAGAGACTGCTCATTCTGGAATATTTAGAATGTTCCAGGCACCAGGGTGGTGCCTACTATGTTATCTCACTGGGCTCTTCAATTACTTTGTTTATGTTATAATATTCATTCTACAGGTTAGGAAACTGAGGATGAGAGAGAGTAAGTGCCTGAAGTTACCCAGCTTGGAGCTATGGTGCAGGCAGCCTTGGAAGCCCAAACCTGCTGCATTGAACTCTCACTAGCACTGCACCACACTAATGTACGCAAGGCTTGACTAATGATGGATTACTTATGCCTTTCAGCAAATGGGTCATCAGGCAGTATTGTGGATGGGTCCCTAGGATGGTGCGGCTATGTGTGGCCTCTGCATGGAGGTGAGCCTCATCTGGAGAAGCCACGCCAGAGGAAGAATGGTACATTTTGGGAGATGAGATTTAAGAGCCTGGCAAGAATGAGACGGGGCATCCCTGACCATCAAGACTCACACCTTCCCTCTAGTCCTTCACTAGTTAGAAAACCAAAGGCCAGAGCCCTGTGACCTAGTGGAGGAAAGGCAGAGCAACTGGTGAGGTTGGAAGGGAGTAGAGGAAGCAGAGGTGAAAGGGTGATGGGGAAAGGAGGAGGCATCTAGAAGATATGAGAAGTAACTGTGTCTATAATCCTTTAATAGTAGAAAGTCATGGTGGAAGGGTTGCATGCTATTTCCAACAGGAGCTGACCTCTCTCCAGGGTAATGCTAAGTGAGATCCAGTTTCTGTTCCAAGAGGAGAGTGGTGCCCAAGGAGCTTCTCCCTGCAGTCTCAGCCATCTGTGTCCCCAGGTCAGTGCTCATCCAGGCAGGTGCGTAGCAGGTGGGTTCTGCATGGATCTGGCTCCCCATGACAGTGCTTGCATTTGCCTAACTCCCCAACACCTGTGAGCTGCTGCACTTGGCCCTTGCAGAGCTTGCTGGCTCTCTGGCCTGAGGGCCAGGCTGATCCAGCCCACTTGCTTGGGCTCTGACATACTACATGACAGTTGCCAGCCCAGATTCCTGGCTGGGGTCCTGATGGAAGCTTGTGTGTTCCCAGGAGCTAGGATTTTGCTGCCAGGAGACACCTAGGGTTGTCCACCCCCTGCCCATTCCCATCACTACTTTTTCTCACCCCAGATCCAATTCCCGGGGACATTGACACCTGCTGAAATCAATGCCTGAGCCATCCTCTTCTTTTTGGGCTGACATGGGAGTGGGGAAGCTACCCATCCCCTTAGAATTAGCCCTATAGCTGAGCAAAAACAAAACCAAAGCCAAAAAACTACACTTAACCTTCTTTCCCCATCTTGTTATTCAGGGGAAATGTGACAAACAGCTGGAAAGGAATGTAGAGGTTACTGTGAAGGAGGTGGGAGAGGGGGTAGGGCTCTAATTGTAATTAAATAGTATTTTATAAAAATACAGGGAATTATTGAAAGATTGTAAGGAGGGAAGTGTCCTGATTAGACTGTGGTTCAGAGCTGTGGTGGGTGTATGGGCAGGCAAGGGAGATGAGGGAGGCCAGGGGGCCAGAGGAAGGGCACTGGCTACAGTCCCCGGGGCAGTGGGCTGTGAGCGTGGCTTGAGACAAATGATGGGGGTGACAAGCCCTGCAGAGGCAGGAACAACCTTTCAGCTTTGCTCTGCTCCCTCAGCCCTGTGTGTTCAAGACTGGGAGGGGAGACTGGGGTAAGTTTCTCACCACCACCCTACTCAGTGTCCAGTAACCTCACCCTTGTTTCGTGAGTGTTTAGATATTCTAGGATTAAAAAACTGGTTGTCTACTTGCAATAAAATGCATGGTTGCTTGGTCATCTTGTCACATAACAAATTACCCACAATACATAACAACTTAAAACAACAAATATTTCTTACTTCATAGTTTCTGAGGGTCAGGGATCAGGGAGTGGATTAGCTGAGAGGCTCTGGATCTGAGTCCCTCACGGGGTTGAAGTCAGGCTTTCGGCCTGCTGGGGCTGCAGTCCTCTCAACGTGAGGCTGGAGGAAGCCCCCCTTCCAAGATGGCTCAGGTGAGTGTTGGCAGGGGCCCGAGTCCCTCACTGCTGTTGCTGGAGGCCCTGGTTCCTTGTAACGTGGGCCTTCCCCTTGACCGCCTGAGGTTCTTCATGATATGACAGCTTGTTAATTTGTTTCCTCAGAGCATGTAAGAGAGAGAGAGAGAGAGAAAGAGAGAGCAAGAGAGAGAGAGGCTACTAAGGGTGTAAATACGAGGAGGTAGGGATGATAAGGGGCCATTTTGGAGGCTGGCTACTATGTAGGGCTGGAGCAAAACCCAAGACATCGAGGAGTGCCCCTCCTGCAGGGCATTTGGCAAAGGAGAGGCTGAATACTGACGAGATGCCATCCACTCTGCCAAGGGGAGACTTTGCATGTAGGGGGTGAAGTCTTCTGGTGGTGACTCAGTTTCCACAGCTCCTGGGAACCTGCACAGTGTCACTCCCAGGGCTCCTTGGCTGGATCCCCATGCTCAATTTCCTTTAGTGTCACTTTCCTCAGGAGAAACCCTCAGGCTCCTGCATGGCCGCATAAGCACCCTCACTGCTTCTCCCCTCCTCCATTCTCTGACATCTTCTTAACATCAGGAAAAGTCCCATCCTTATCTCTTTTTGTCAGAACCACTCTATCTAGTTTCTTCTCTTTTTTCTCCCCTTGATACTATTTTCTAGTTCTTTTGTAAGAGATCTTGAAAGTCCATCCAGAGCCCAGTCACTAACAACCAGAGAATGAGTCACTTTTTCTCAAATCTGCCAGGATGTGAAGGGGTATGCTCACGTTCAATCCTTCGGAGCATCAGGAAAAGGGACCTAGATGGACCCCTGATGATTTTCTATTCAAATAGTTTGTGAACCCTTATCTGCAGTGGAGGGATGGGGGAGGCATGGGAAAAGGTGAACTTAGCCACATATCCAAGGAGCTGAAATCCAGGGCTACTATGGCATGAGGAAAGTCAGAAGCAGCTTGGGAAAATAAACCAATGAATTCAGTTGGCACATTTTGAACTGGAAGTGGGACAATGTAGCAAGCGATTGATGCTGCTGGAGATCGTTTGGAGCAATGGCTTTGGAGATGTGTTTAGAGGCACTGGCTGTGCAACAAGCTTGGTTAACAGTTCTTATTGCTTCAACTGTACAATTCAGTGTGAGTTCTTACTACTATCAACCACCATGAAACAAGCCCTGCTCTGTGCCAAGCCCTGTCTCAGGTGCAAGGCATAAAGTCAGTTCCCCCGTGAGGGGCTCTTCTCCCAGTGAGGGAGGCTGAGTTGGACACAGGCAAGGGCAATCCATCATGATAGGCATCTCAGAGTTTTGGGGATGAGAGAAAAACTGTCAGGGAAGGTTTAGAAAGACACTATCTGAGATAACCCAGAAAAGTGGACGTGGAGGTCAAGCTTAGCTTCCATTGCTGCCATTGAACCACATTTCTCAGGGAAACATCAATGGCCACTCCAATGGAAGCTAACCCTTTTATTTCCCATATGTTTTTGCTTTTCCAGCAGAACATAGGAAATGAAAACTACTGTCCCCAAAGCCCTCATAGAGCCCCACAATATATAATCCAGTGACTCAGGCTGGCAGTCTCCACCTTCCTTCTTTGACTTTCCAGCAATTCTATCATCATTGGCTCTGAATCCCTGACCCCTGCTGAATGATTGGCTCCTTCCATTTTCCTTTGATTGCTCTCTTCTTGAGTTGCCTCATCTAATTTTATCAAAAGTTTATTTCCCCTTTAAAGCATTTGTATGTTAACGAAAAAAATCTGTAAATGAAGATAGTTTTTATTTTCTGTGTTTTGTTCTAACAGATGATTATTTTTCTCATCTGGGCTTGAACAGAGAAAAGCATCAGCAAAGCTCTTGTTGAAAAATTCTTCTTGTCGCTGGTGGCAAGAGCCACACTGCAAGAAATAATAAGCCCAGCTGCAGCCGCTGTTCAGATCACAGTAGAGGCGGCAATACCCCTTCCCCCAATTCTTCCTTTCTTTGCTTGCTCTCCGAGCAGCTCTCCATGAAGCTGCTGTGATTTACATATGTTGAAATAGCCTGTAAAAAACCCCATAGGATCACCCCCACTTCCCTAACTAGCAGGGCAAAGGATCTCTCCCCCAGGTCAGAAAAATAGCATCCTCCATCATAATCTCAGCTCTGTGGTCTTTGGGGATGCTGTTGGCCATTCAGTCTCTGACAGTCATTTCTTTCTTGGTTCTTACACCAGGCATCCTTTTACCAATTTCTCCCCTTTCAACAGCCACCTAGAGACATATTAAGTTGCTTCCCAGTTTTCTCTGCCTGTGATCAATCACTCCAAACTCTAGGGAAGGACAGAGCGACAACTTCAAGCAAGACCTCCAGGGGATCTCTGCTGGAAATTGTCCTTTATTTAAGACCCAGCTCTTGGGACCCTTCCCTTATGAAGTCCACCCGGTTACCAGCATATAGGTTACTGTCGCCCTTATAGGCCCATATAGGTTACTGTCTTGAACGCCTCCTGATGAACACACTCATCACACTATATCTCCATGCTCTTTTGATACATTTGTCTATTCAACTAAAGAGAATCCACAGACTTGGGGCACCTTTTGGGAGCAGGGCAAGCATCTCCTTCTTTGCTTTCCCTGAGATCCAGCACCTGGCAGGGAGTTTGTACTTATTAATTATTTTTGGATAAATCAGTGAGCTCTGAAAATACCCGGAAGTATACCTTTACCACTTTCTTCTTTCTCCTGGCCTTGGCTAGAGTTTCCATAGGGAGGGTGCAATTTTGGACCATTCACTTGCTCTCTGGGCAATTGGGATTCCATTTGTAAAAGCCATCCTGACAACAGTGTGGATAGGGCCCATCAGGAAGAATGTTTGGTGAGCTCAAGGCTTGCCCGTGAGCTGGGAGCCCCAGGCCCTCTCTGAGAAAAGAAAGGTTTGGGCACTTGTTAGTGTTAGTGATAGGTCAGGGGATATTAGATTTTATAGCTCCTTTAAGGATGCTTAACTTATGTTACCAGAGGGGTCATTTGCAAACCACAGCAGATCAATGAACAGTGAATTTAAGTAGCTGCAGACTTCTTAGTTGCTATCTTCCACACAGAAGAAGAGCTAAGTGTGCCTGCCCTCAGGTTATGAGGTAAGAATCTAATCAGCTAATTCAACATTGACATTCTTCCCATGGATGTCACCTGCATCCTTCTCAGCCAGCCTGGCACTAGGGACACCTGGAGTGCTAGCACTTAAAAGGAAATTCAATTTGTTTTCTCCAGTTCAGTGACTTTGAGGTTAGGGCTCTCATAAGAATTATAAAATAATTCCTAGCCTTTGGTTGTCAAACACCAAAGCTGAGATGTTAGGGAAGTTATCCTGCATAGAATCAGCATTCCTGCAGAGGACTCAGTCCCATGGGTCGTTTCCTGGAAGGGATTACATGTACAAGCATGTGCTTTCTCTCAGGCATTTGAGAGTTTGTATTCTGATTGGGCTACATACTGGCTATGAGACCTTTGGCCAGGGACTTCCGCTCTCTGAGCCTTGATTTCCTCACCTAGCAAGAATAAATAATATTAATATTCACCTCAGAATGTTATTTTTTACGATTCAATGAGATACTCTATAAGCCTTAGTCCTGACACCTCATAGGCTCAAAAAAGATGATGGTGATGATGATGATGATGATGATGATGATGATGATGATGATGATAAGCTTGGAACTAGTGACGGGCCTGGAGTCAGACTCAGCTGTTAGATGCAACCTGGTCTCTGGAAATATCGAATTGCCATTTCAATGCTTACTTACTTACGGTTGCATACTGACTTTTAAAAATTTTAGAAACATTTATAGAGTAATATCCAATTGACAGCAACATATTTACTTCCATGATGTTGCTCCACTTTCCACTTTCCACTTTCCCCTTTCCCCAATCTCAGGGAAGCTTTTTATATGTGAAACAACTGAGGCTCAGAGAGGCCAAGGTCATTCATAATGTGGGTGAGGCAGAGTCTGGAATAAGGCTATGGTTTTTTGAGCTCAGTTCTCCTAGCTGGGCAGTTTACCACTCTTTGTTCATAAAGTAAAACGAAAGCTCTGAAATTCCCACTGAAGTATAAATAATGGATCTCCACTAAAGGCATTATCCCTCCTACTAAAATGTTAGGCACCAGGGAGATAGGTAGGAACAAAATGCCCCCTGCCTTAGGGAAACTCCCAGGACTTTATCTAAGCTGTGAAGCTCTAAGAAAGATTAGCATCTGATCCTCAGACAGGTAGCGGGTCACAGCACTGGAGAGGATGGTGAACCATGCAGTCTAGATGGCACTGGGTGGGCCAGTTTTCTGGAGCCAAATGCGGTGATTCCTAGCATATTTGGGGTGGGAAACATGAAGAAAGATGGGCAGTGAGCACCATCACTATGGTGCTGGGATGATTCCTGCCATGGGTGTTCCCTGGGTCTCTATACGTGGTCCACATCTGCTCTGGGGATTTGACTATCAGGAGCCAGAGAGGATCAGTGTGAGGAGTCTGCTGGGCAGATGCAGAGAACAGTGGCCAATGTATGGGTTCAGAAAGATTTTCTGAACATATGTAAATGGTGGCTTTTCACACTATACATGAGCACACACATGCAAGCTCACACTCACTCACATACACATAGATCCCCAGCTTGGCTTTCTGGGTCCTTTTTTTTTGTGAAGGGGAATTTTACTGTCCTTACCATTGTCACTGGATTTCTCAGAGCCTCCTCTTTTCAGGTATCCCGGGCATGTCCTTTGTACAGCTCCATTTGCGACCTTGAATTTCTCAGGTTGTCTGTGTTCTGACTTTGCTGTGACTGCGCTTTCCACCCTGCGTGGCTGCTCTCCTACCCAACGAAGCTGCTCTCCCGCCCAACGAAGCTGCTCTCCCCCCGTCATCATCAGAGATCCCAATGGGGAGTCCACTTATTTCAGGTGCTAAAGCCACTTAAGTCCTGACTTTGGAATCAGAGGCTGCTCTCCCTCAGCACCAATCCATCTCCTGGTGGTTTCAGCTCATTTGTTATTTCTTGCAAACTAGATGGTCACAGCATGGTCTCGACTATATACTCCACCCCCCGCTTATTAAGATGTTTCACAAGGAAGTACAAAAAGGTAGTGATGCATTTTAGTTAAAAAATGTGCTCAGCTGATCTATAATTCTGCTCCGAATGGAATTTTGGTCCCATTTCTCTTTCTGACTTTTGCTGATGTTGGGGCCCTGTCTTTACTATTAAGTTGCCTTTGCTGATGAAAAATTACTTTTCTTACATACTGAGGGCCAGCTTCATAGAAATGTGAGCACAGCTTTAGGCTGCAGGAAGAGCAAATCCCAAAGGACTTGGAAAAAAAGAGCACTAAGTTTAAATTTCAGGCCAATTACCAGCTCTGCAAACTTGGTCAAATTAATTAGCATTCCCAAGCCTTCATTTATTAAATGAGGGTGTCAACTTTTTGATTGAGAATTAAATGTGATGGTGTATGAAATAGTCCTGGCTCTTAGTAAATGCTTGATAAAAGCCTCATCTCTTTGCTTCTTTGCTTACTACCCCCTATGATAATGCTTACATGTGTTTGGATAAAAATGTCAAACAATGGATGATGTCAGAGACTAATGGCATCATTTCTAAAACTCCAGCAGAATAATAAACAGGGCCTCATCTTAGGCCTTGAAACTTCAGATCTGCTGCTAGAGTCAGACAGCAGCATTCAAATTATGTGTGCCTCAAAAAGACAAACATCACATGTTCTCACTTATTTGTGGAATCTAAAAAGTAAAACAATTGAACCCATGGATGTAGAGAGTAGAAGGATGGTTACCAGAGGCTGGAAAGTGTAGTGGGAGGTAAGAGAGAGGTAGGGATGGTTAATGGTACAAAAAACCAGAATGAATAAGGCCTAGTATTTGATAGCATAACAGGGTGACTATAGTCAATAATAACTTAATTGTACATTTTAAAATAACTAAAAGAGTATAATTGGATTGTTTTTAGCCCAGAGGATAAATGCTTGAGGGGATGGATATCCCATTTCCCATGATGTGGTTATTATGCACCGTATGCCTGTATCAAAACATCTCATGTACCCCATAAATCTGTACACCTACTATGTATCCACACAAATTAAAACAAAAGTTTAAACAACAACAAAATCAAACAAAATCAAAACCAAAAAAACCTGCGTGCCTGCTTCGTTTGAACAAGAATCCTACCAGCTGTTCCTGGGGTGATGACAGCATCTTATTTTGCATATGGAAAGCACCTAGCATCTATCTGGCACACACAGGGAATGCCTGGTGAATATTAATTACTTTTTCTTTTGTTCAGAGCTGGCAGGAAGTGGGTCATATAGGTGTAAACTAGCCTCGAAGCAATCGGGCTGCCTTGCGCCTCTGGGCACCTGTTGCGTGGATCCCCGGGCAGAGGCACGGTGGTATCATTAGCTGCAGTGTGAAGCTTCTTCCAGCAGATGTCGCTGTGATACAGGCGTCGCCAGCTGTACATTGCAGGACCTCAGGATCGCCCTGTGGCTGCAGAAAGCGGCAATGCAGGCTGTGACATTTGGGCACATTGTCCATAGGATGTTTACAGAGGCTGCAGTGGGCTTGAAAACAACAAGCATGGGAGTTTGAGTTATAGTAAAGGACAATGAATAAAGAGGAAGGAATTTTTTTTTTCAAGAAAAAGGAAATTTCGATGTCAATGACAGAATGGATGACTGTAAAGGAATGCTTTTAGATGGAGGAGGAGGACACACCTAATCTGAGTGAGGGTGTGGGAGGTTAGGGGAAGTTCAAATGGACATAGACGTTGGATACAAACATCCTCACTCCATATTGTCACTGACATCGTTAATAGTCTATAGTCTTTTTATGCCCCTGGAAACCCACGCTACGTTTTTCAGGGGTCTTTCCTGGATCCTTTAGAAAGGGATAAGTATAGATGTGTTTGAGTACTCCCTTCCTTTACAAGAGAAAGTCCTTTATGGTGCTTTAGAATCTGGAGAAGCTGCAGGCAGTTGCAAGATCAACTTGAATCTTAAATAGCTCTCCATGTAGGGTTTTCAATGATGTACATATATAGATGTGTCCCTTGGGGTTTTCTATTTCTGCTCATCCTAGGTTTTCTAGTTGAAGTCACAAGCAGCTACTCCAAATTGTGGGTGTTGCAATTAGGGCATTTACTGATCAAGGCTACCACAGGATGTTTCTGGGGTGAGCAGCTAGAGCTGTAACCATGCAGATAGAAGTGGAGATCGTGGCTTCTGAGCTAACAGAATCCTTACCATGTTGTTTGTTCCTAGGATGTGAAGATTGTGGGTCTGTGCACTTAGCTTCTGATAGAGTAACTCACCTGACCCTTTATCACTACCAACCCAGCAACAATCCTTGGTGAGCTTATGTCATGGCTCCAGGCTGTGCTGGGCTGGGGGAGGGCCAGGCGGAATTCCCGTGCTTAAGGAGCTTGCCATGTCTTTAGCTTCTTGAAGTGATGAGTAAATGGGTTAGAAGGTAGTTAAAAGCCATTGAGGAGACCTAAGTGGAGGCTAAATGAGCTACAAGAATCACCTATGTGCTGGGGGTTGGGGAGACCTGGAAATGGTGAAAGAGATTGGAAGCAAGGTGGGGCAAGGCTTTGGCTTTGAAATATGTGTGGATTTTGTGGGTGAAAAATGAAGGGGGAAGTTTTCCCAGGTGGAGATGAATTGTATGAAAGAGGCAGGAATAAGCCTGGTGTGGGTGGGACGGTGCCTAGAGCAGCCCAGCTAGGCCACTGGGTGAGGTTTGCAGAGTGAAGTGATGCTGACATCAGGAGCAAGTAAACTGAAGCTTCCCGTGGCAGATTGAAAAATAAAACAGATCCAGCAGTTACTTTTCCCGGCAGCATGGAACCACTGTGGAAATCGACGTTCTAGGAACTGGCTCCTGCTGTGTTCCTAGCAATGTCCAAGAAAGCTTTCACCAACCCATGGCCCAACCGAAACCTGACATTGCTGGTTGACCCAGCTCTCACCACCTCTGACTCCTACGATTGACTGACCTTTGACTCCAAACGGTACTAGGGGCAAAGGGTGGCAATGTGGGTTGAAATGAAAGAGGTCAAAGCAGGAAGACTGGCAGGAAGGCTCCCACAGACAGTTAGGTATAATCTGACTTGGACCTGCCTAGGAGGGTGGGAATGGCTACAACCAGATGGGGGTCTCTCCCTGAAATACTGCAAAGGGCAATTGGAGGGCTTGGGACTGGCGGGAAGAGGGGGTGAAGCAAAGAGAGGAGTCAGTGATGACTTCCTCTAGACAAGTTTTCTAGCTTTCATGCCTGAGGGCATTGTTAGGCCCCTAAAAGATACAAGGACTTTGAAAAACAGTTTAGATGTATATATTAGGGAAGATAATGAGTACAGTTTGAAACGTGGTATAATTTGAAATGGTGAGATTGAAATAATGGTAGAACACTTACGTGGACATACTAGGCATTTGAAAAGGTGACAGTGTGTCTCTAGAGGATGGAGGGGGATGGAGGGATAGAGCTCCAACCATTAAGGTGTGAGCCACCAGCCTGGCACATGGTAAAGGCAGAGGGTGGCAAGAAGGCAGATCACAGGCCATAGGCCTAGGCCTGAAGTGAAGAGCTGTGCAAGAACTTTCTGTGACCAGGATAATCTGAAAAGAGACCCCTCTCACTTCAAGATGGAATATCCCATTTTCTGCCATTTCTATATCAGTGTCTTGAACACCTATTATCAGGGGAGGAGATAAGAAAGTCATACAGCAACACTCTTGGCCCAGGAAGCACTCGGCAGCTCCTCCATGAGGAATCTGGTAGGCCCCAAATGTTCAGAGATCACCTAGTTCATCTGCCTCCACGTAACAAGTGGGGAAACTGAGGCCCAGGAGTCACTGGCATGCCAATGCTGTGCGGTTAGTGAGGGAAGAGAAGACCCTTAGCCAGCCCATGAACTTCAAACTTAATGCCTCTTCCTACTCCCCCTGCAAAAACAGTGTAGAGTTCAAACATGAGCATCAGGCAGGCTTGTGTTCAAATCATGGCACCACCACTTCCTAGGTCTGAGACCTGAGGAAGGTGAGACAGCCTCTCTAAGCCTCAATTCCCTCACCTGGAAAATACAAACAATGAGATTACCAATGACATTAGATCCTATGTGGCTTGTATGAGGGGACACAACCAGGATGCTGAGCACATTGCTGCCAGAGAAGCAGTCAACATTAATTCATTAACGCTTAACTCAGGAAATAGTTATTGTACACCTATTATGCTTCTAGTATCAAGGATAAAACAGTGAGCAAAACCCATGCTACCTCTGCCTCATGGATCTTATAACCTAGAGATGACAGACATTAATTAAAAGATGTGAAAAATAATTATCGACAGTATTAGGGACTATCAAGAAAAAGGCAGGGCACTCTTAGGAATGAATAGCAGGACAACCTGGTTTAGTCTAGGGTTCAGGAAAGAGCTGAATGCTGAAGCATGACCAGGAATCCCTCGTGTAGAGAGAAGGGCAGCAGAAGAGCATTCCTGCCAGCAAAAGGAGTCTGCGCAAAGGCCGTGAGGTGGGATGGAGGTCCAGTGTTGCTGGATATTAGAGGCATAAGATGACTCTGGGGTGCAGTCCCTAGTTGTTAAGGTCCCCCTCTGCCTTCAGTCTCATTCCAATCTCGATTAATCATTGCGAGGACAAGGAGACCTCCCCCTCTTATTACTGGAAGGGGGATTAATGAAGTTATTTAATACTATAGACTTAGTAGGTTGAGTGTCTTGGGGAAGATCAGGACACCCTTAGAACCCAACTACCCTTGTCTCCAGATTGTTCCATTTTCAGCTTCTGTTTAGCATCCTCTTCCCTGCTAAGTCAGAGCCCTGTCCAAACCTTAGCCTTCCTCTACAGCTCACAGGGCTGGACCCCTACATGTACCCTTGGCTTCACCTGTGGTGCCATTCCTAGTGCAGTGATCCCCTAGAATGCTGAGGCTACCTGGTAATAAGCGAGCCCCATGGGGAGAGTGGGAGTGGGGACGGTGACAATGGCCTTGACACAGGAAGGTTCTTATCAGTTAAAATTGAGAGGTATGCTGTTCCAAGATACCCAAAGACCCTCTTCCCAGGAGAGAAGCAGCCCTGTGCTCAAAAAAGAAGTCACAGTCCAGTCTGGGGAACTGATAGGAATACAGTGAAAAAAGGAAACAGAAGAGTGACCACAGGCTGTACAGCCAGGAGGAAAGAAGAGGTCAGCCCGAGTTAAGTGTTTCAGAACGAAGGCTGTGAAAGGCACATGGCTGTGTGGCTCTGCTAGCCCTGATCCTGATCATTGCACTTGGCTGGGAACCCTTTGCAGCATTACTTCAGTCTCCAGGTTGAGCTTTTCTGAGAGCCAGATCTGCTGGTGGTAAAGGCTGGTTATCACTCCTTTAGACACAGTGCAGAATTGCAGGCCAAAATTATCCCTGGAGGATCTGCTCCATCTCCAGCCCATGCACTTACAGAGTCCTTTTCTTCTGCATTCACACCCTCTGCATGCCTAGTTTGAGTTTCTCTCTGAACTTCCCAATTTCCCCTTGAAGTTTTAATGAGGAAGAAGGTTTGCTCCTGAGGATGCTGTCCTGGGAGCATCCAGCGCATGGACAACTTAGGTCCTTACAGAAGCAAATCCAGTCATGTTTTATCCTCAGAGTTGTAGAGGCTAAAGCCATCCATAGGCACCAAAGAATCTCGTGGCACCTTTGGATTTGAAAGGAACACTGAAGTCTTTTGTCCTGTGCTGTACCCAGTGGATTCCAGAATTCACCTCCTTGGTGATGCTCCATATCATTTAGCGGAATAGGGAACACTAAATACAAGGAATTTTCTCACAGATATGTGTGGCATTATGTAGAATTTATTTGGAAGTTTTTGAGAAAAATGATCTTCTGAGACTCTGCAGTAGAATCTGACAAAGGAGGGTGTGGTGTGCTCCCTGATGCAGGAGGAAGGGATAGACATTTGCTGAATGTATAATAGGAACCCAGCTCAGAATTAGGCATATTACATTGATTTGTCAATGATTCTCAGAACTCTGTGGGCTAGTGGATAATGTCTCAGTTTTATAGCCTATCACCCTACTTCCCCATTAAGTGGTAGAGCTAGAATCTGAAATCAAATCTGTTCAACCAAGCCTGTGGTTCTTCCACTAAATCAAGTTGCCTCGTATTTATTTATTTATGCATAGAGGCAGCGAAATCAGAAAATATTTTTCATAGGTGCTGTCTTCTGGAGTTAAAAAATAACACCCAAACGTAACACTCCTCAAGTCCTGGGTTCTTGTCATCATTCATAAACATTCCTCAATGACAGCCGGTTGCACCTGTCACCCTCCTACCATGAGGAGGGGGAAGATGAGAATTTCTATGAAAGATTTATAGGCTGAGATCAAAGAAGCAGTCAGGGTAAAGTTCAAGCTCGTCCCCAAGGTCTCTTTTATTCCTTATGTCAATAAATTCAGTAGCCCCACTCTGAGGTCACACTGATTTGTTTTGTGCTGTATTTTCTACCTTCTATGAGCTGGCACTGTGATAAGCACAGTGGATGTGCGGAGATGGTCCCTGCCAAGTAGCAGAAACACAGATGTAGTTGAGTCATTACAGAGCAGAGTGGTGGGTGTCTCATAGCTGGGCACATGGAGGAGGGAGTCACTGACTGGGGCAGAAGCTACTTAGGGATGGGTCTAGTTCAGTGAGACAAAACGCATTTCTGTAGGGGTGCTTGGGAATGACAGGCAGGATCTGATCTTCTGGAGCCTTGTGTGTCAGGTTATAAAGCTTGTAATTTATCCTTCAGCTGTGGGGAGCCACCGAAAGTCTGGCTTGGTCCCAACCTCTGTGTACTTCTGTATCCTCACCTCTCCTCATGTGTGGGTTCTGCCCCCACTTCCATTCTTTGGCATGGAGAGGACTGGCCCTGAGGGGAGGCAGGAGATTCTCAGAGCACACCTGCTGCCAGTTTAACCTGACCAGGTGTTCCTGTTGCTACAATGAAATTTCTTCCTTGGCTGGGAGTGGTGGCTCACACCCATAATTCCAGCACTTCGGGAGGCCAAGGCAGGCAGATCACCTGAGGCCAAGAGTTTGAGACTGGCTTGGTCAACACGGTGAAACTCTGTCTGTACTAAAAATACAAAAAAAAAAAAAAAAAAAAAAAAGAGAGAGAGAGAGAGCCTTGCATGGTGGTAGGCACCTGGAATCCCAGCAACTTGGGAGGCTGAGGCAGGAGAATCACTTGAACCTGGGAGGCAAGTTTGCAGTGAGCTGAGATCGCACCACTACACTCCAGCCTGGGCGACCGAGTGAGACTCAGTCTCGAAAAAAGAAAAAAGAAAAGTATTTAAAAAATAGAGATTTCTTCCTTAGTTGTGAAGCTGCTATTCTAATCTGCCTTAGTCTGGGAATGACTCTCTACTCCCAGGAACTAGAGGCAGGCGCCTAAACGTCAGCTCAGCGCCTCTCTGGGGCTATCATTCGGCTTGAATTCCTGGGCTCTATCTGACTTTTGAGGTGCCTCCTCTGTATCTTGTGATCTCCTTTCCACCAACCTTCCTGGCCAACTTTTTGCTTGAACCAATGGCGAATGAGAGTAAGAATTATTCCCACTCTTAATGTCTGTGCTCAACACCTGCAGGTGGGTCAGCTCTCCAGATCTCTACCTGCCCCAAGCCTGATAGTTGTTTACTTTTCAGCTTCATCCAGATGCTATTATGAATGATAGCCCCAGTCCTCTCCTTTCTTGGAGGTCATTAGAGAGGCGAGTTGAAGCTTAGTGTGGTTTTCAGAGGTACTAATCCTTGGTAAGACTTTTGTGATTAATCACTATTATGGATTTTTATATTCCTTGGAGAGACCCTACCAGGAATTTCACATAACATTAATATCCCAGTACCATTTGGAGTATCTTGGCCATTTGGGATATGTCTTTACAATCTTTTTTTTTTTCCATGAAGGTTATATGGTATGACTCCTGAGACCTTTAATATCAGAGACAGTTTATATGAGTATACATTTCAGACTTTTAATACTTTCACTCAAAATTCTACAAATATTGTCACTTGGTCTTTTGATCATTAGAGTTCCAGGGGCGAGTTTGTTCTTGTTATTCTGTGGAGAATAAGTTTCTAATTTATTCATCATTGATTAAATATATATTCATTGAATCAGATCAGATTGAGTTATATGAAATAGCTATTTTTACTTTTCTAGGACAATAATTGAAACCAGCACTTCTGTATGGTTCAGCTTAATATTACATATCAGGCCCTGTGCTAGTGCAAGGAAACCCTAAAATATCAAACAGTACCTGCCCTCCAGGCACACACAGCTTGGTAGAGAAGCAGGACAATGAGCAGTTAATACAGCAGAATGTGACAGAGGCTATAAAAAAAGTAAAAACAAAACAGTGGAGGAAGGGAAGAGGGGCAGAATTAGAATCCCGGAGAAGGCAGGCTTACGTCCTTTTCTTATGCCCTACCATTACTCTCTCTTCATGAATAAGCTACGAGCTTATTGATTTCCCTTTTCTTTCTTTCTCTTTTTCTTTCTTTCTTTCTTTCTTTCTTTCTTTCTTTCTTTCTTTCTTTTTCTTTCTTTCTTTTTCTCTTCCTTTCTTTCTTTCTTTCTCTCTTTCTTTCTTTCTCTCTCTCTCTTTCTTTTTCTTTCTCTCTCTTTCTTTCTTTCTTCTTTTTTTTTTTTTTGGAGTTTCACTCTTGTTGCCCAGGCTGGAGTGTAATGATGTGATCTTGGCTCACTGCAGCCTCTGCCTCCTGGGTTCAAGTGATTCTCCTGCCTCTACCTCCTGAGTAGCTGGGATTACAGGTGCCCGCCACCAGACCCAGCTAATTTTTTGTATTTTTAGTAGAGACAGGTTTCACCATGTTGACCAGGCTGGTCTCGAGCTCCTGGCCTCAGGTGATTCACCTGCCTTGGCCTCTCAAAGTGCTAGGATTAGAGGTGTGAGCCACTGCGCCTAGCCTATAGATTTATTTTCTTCATCCTTGATGAGAGGAGATGAAGGAGAAGGCTGCTTCAAAAAGTAGAAAACTTTCAGTCAGAAAACTACCCTTTTTCCTGTTCTATTGCCTTTACCTTCTAAGTCATGGGCAGCCGGGGGTGGAGAGGTCATTGTACCAACACCAAACATAAACAGGTAGGCCACAGGGTACATTTTTGAGTCTAGTCCTCTCACTTTTATATTTAGTAAACATTACTCTCATCTTCTGGCAATGTGTTGACTCTTCCAACTTGTTCTCAGTGCATTATGGAATTTTCATGTTTTTCTGAGCTTCTTCGTAGAAGTTCGGATGGGACATTGGGGAATGCTGGTTCAGAGGCTCCTTGCCAGATGCCATTTTAAGCCACAGCCAATAGATGTTAGGCTGAAGCCCAGGCTTTATGCAATTCTTTGAACACTGGATATTGGACTTTGCGCTGCCCATTCTAGTGCAACCCAGGGAGTTAGCGAGTGCTTCCAACTTTAGTTCCACTTGCTTTTGGCTTACTCCCTGTTCGCAAAGTACACCTTAGTTCTCTGATTTCAGCAAGCCTATGTAGGTGATACCAACATTATTTTTCTTTCTGCCTGAACATAGACCTTTTCCAATCTTTCCTAGATTTAAACAATCTTTGCCTTCCTCTCTTGTTTTCCTATGTAGTCAGATACCTGTTTTATTTTGGAGGAAATATTTAATCTTTAATAATTAATATTTAGTTATTTGTGGGGCATGTGACTTCTTTATCAAACATATTTGAAGGGAGTCTATCAGCTTTCAGTATATATATATATATTTATAAATTTTTGACAAGCAAGAATGTTATTGGAGTGCAGCCTCCTCATTAGGTGAGACATGGTTATGTATTCACACCATAAAGGTACAAGTCTGGCAGCCTGCCTGCCTTCATACTGGAGGAGCTGCCAGGACTAGGGTGTGCATAATTGCTTCAGCTACTCAGAGCCAAAACTGTCATCTCCATGACTTCCTGATGGCTGGTGATGTGCACCTGCCAACTAGTAAGCCTCAGCAGGTGCATCCAAGCTGGGTGCCAGTGCCCAGGCCCAGAGAATCTGTAAGCCAGCAGCATCTCTCCACAGGACACTTTTGAATTGGTTTGGAGTAGGAAATGGGGAAAACAAGAACTTCTGGTTTTAAAATATTTCTGGGATGCTCTATGAAATTATACTTTTATTTTCATGACTTTAAATATCTTCTATATCCTGACAACTCCCAGATTTCCATCTCAAATCCAGACCTCCCTTTTGAATTCCAGACCTGTGTATCCAAATCCCTACTTGACAACTCTACTGGCATATTTAAAACAGATTTTTTAATCTCCCAATCCCACCTGCAAGTTTCTGCATTTTCTTCCTTTTCTATCTCAGTTAAAGCAGTTCATCCATCTTCTTGCTCAGTGTAAATTCATCATAGTAATCTTGACTCTTCTCTTTCTCTCATACCTACATAAAAGTCAGGAAACCTTATCGACTCTACCTTCAAAATATGTTTGTAATCCAACTACTCACCACTTCTATTCATACCACTCTGGTGTGAGCCACCATCATTGCTTGTCTGGACTCCAGCTTAACTTATCCTTGTTCTGCTTTAAACTGTTTTCCACCTAGCAACCAGAGCAAGCCTTTTAAAAATGGAAGCCATTATATAAGTCTTATCTTCAAAGTCTTCTATCTTATTCAAAGTAAAAAAAAAAAAAAAAGAAATCAATGACAATTCACAAAAGACAAGTATCAGTCACTGCTCTCTAAACTGAAGCAAGAAATGCAACCTGTTAACATGTGGGTAGAAGTTTTACTTATGAGACCTTGATTATGAAGTCCAAGTTTTGGTTACACGTTACATACTTTATTTTCTAAAGAACAGGAGACATTACTTCAAAGAATGTGTGAAGATCATTTGAGTCACCTCTAGTTTTGGTGTGCAGGCTATTCATTTATTGGAAAGAGGGATGTTATTCTCTGTTGCCTGGAAAATATTTTTATTTTATTTATTTTTTATTATTATTTTGAGATGGAGTCTCACTCCGTTGCCCAGGCTGGAGTGCAGTGGCACGATCTCAGCTCACTGCAACCTCTGCCTCCCTGGTTTAAGCAATCTTCCTGCCTCAGCCTCCCAAGTAGCTGGGATTACAACTGTGTGCCCCCATTCTTGGCTAATTTGTTTATTTTTAGTAGAGATGAGGGCTAATTTGTTTATTTTTAGTAGAGACAAGGTTTCACCATGTTGGCCAGCTGGTCTTGAACTTCTGACCTCAAGTGATGCTCCTGCCTTGGCCTCCCAAAATGTTGGGATTACAGGCATGAACCACCATGCCCAGCTTATTTTACCTTATTTTTTGAGACAGGGTCTTGCTTTGTCACCCAGGCTGGAGTGCAGTGGCATGATCATGGCTCACTGTAGCCTCAACCTCCCAGACCCAAGCAATCCTCCCACCTCAGCCTCCTCAGTAGCTCTCTAACTGTATCTATCAGGAATCAAAATTTTTAGGATCCAATATGGCAATAAATGTAAGGGTTTTAAAACAACATTGCATTGTGGTTTTACAGTAAATGGGAAAATATAAACAAGAACAAAACCATAAAATGCTGCAGGAAGCAGCAGCATTTTAATGACTACAATATGTACACACTAGCTGATGCATTAGCATGAATACTAAACCTGATATTTGAAGCAGGAGACCTTGGATCAATGGGTAGTAGCATTGAAATTGAGCCAGGGGCTGCATGCTTCAACCTGTTCTTTAACTGGAGATGAGAGGAAAATGCTTCCAAAACCTAAATAAATAATGAGCAATGTCTGGGAACATTAGGTTAACTATTTAGCAAATGCCGGCTCTAGATAGATCTCTCCCCATTCAAAAGTTAATGGAAAAAGTAGTCATGATGGGGAGAATAGGTGGATATCTGCTGGTGGTAAAAGATCTTTAAAAGATCATTACGATCTTTAAAAAGCCTACGGGAGTGAATCCCTCACAGAAAATAACTATAAGGAATGTATATAATTCAAATAAAAGCTGCCTGAGGTCCCAGACAGTGAACATAGGTAGACCAGTTGGTAGGGAGTATACTCTAGGAGAAGGTGAGTTACGTGAAGCAAGTTCCTGTTTTCATGGTTTTTAGCTTGGGGCCGAATACATCTGGCAAGACTCAGAAGCTGTGGGGGTAGGGTTGACAGAGAAAAAAAAATTGTCGTATTTTGGCCTGGTGGATGAAAAAACTTAAGCCACAGAATCTGGCCACTGAAGAGAGCAAGAGAATCTTGGAGATTCAAAAATTCAGATAGGTGTTTCTCAAATCCTGTCTAATAGACTCAAAGTGGCTCAGGGGAAGACAAATGATCTGAACTAAGACTGGGAGCTGTTGTACAAGAAACAGAGTTTGCAGTTCAAGATTATTGCTTACTAAAACAAAAGAAACAGCACTCATCAGGGAAAAATAAAAGAATCCAGAATCTCCACAACTAAACATTCACAAAGCCCAGGATACAATCCAAATACCCAACATAAGAACCAGAAGAAAGAAACACATTCTCAATAGCAGGTGTTGGCGAACTCTGATCTCTGGCCAAATTTATCCCACAGACTGTTTTTGTATGACTTCTCATATAAGGCTTTTTTCCCTTAACTTTTACAGGATAGTAAAAGAAAACAAAACAAAACAAGGCACCACCAACCAAAAAGAGTATATGACAGCAGCCATATGTGTCCTACAAAGTCTACAATATTTGCTGTCTGGTCCTTCATAGAAAAAGCTTGCCAACTCCTACTCAAGAAAATAAATATATAAAGAACACTCTTGAGGTGCTCCAGATGCTAGAACTACTTTCAAGGTTTTAAAGTGACTGTTATATCTATCGTGGCCAAAGCAAAATAAAATAATATGCTCATCATGAATGAAAAAATTAGAATCTTGGAAGAGAAATAGAAGTAGTAAAAAGAACCAAATAGACATTCTAGAACTGAAAAATTCAGTATTGGAAATAAAACATTCACAAATGAACCTAACAGCCAAATAAATGTAGTAGAAAAAAGAGTAAGTAACTTTGGAACTTACTCAGTGGAAGTAACCAAATGTGAAGAACAGAGAGAAGAAAGTTTAAAAGATAAATAATATTACCTCAAAGATCTATGAGGTAATATTAAATGACCAATTAACTGTATTAGGTAATTTGAGTCACAGAGAGATAGCGAATAGGGTAGAACAATTTTTGATACAGTAGTAGATATGAAATAGTCAAATTTGATGAAAGACATTTGCAGATACACAATTATCAGGAAATACCAATGAGAATGAAAACAAATAATCCCACACTCAGACATCATAATAAATGATTCACAAGACAAAGTTAAAGAGCAGATCCTGAGAGCAGAAACAGGGGAAATAAAAAACATATGCCATGTAGGGAACAGATAATTTAATTAATGGCTAACTTTACCTCAGAAACCATGGAAGCCAGAAGAGAACATAACAATATGTTTAAAATGCTGAAATAATATAATAAGTTGTCAACCCAGAATGCTACATCCAATGATTATATTGTTCAATATTGAAGTCAACATAAAGATATTTTCAGGAAAAGAAAACTAAGAGTATTTGTTCCTAGTAGATCCACACTACAAGATATACTAAAGGAAGATTTTCAGTGTGAGGGAAAATTATACAAGATGAAAACTGGATCCCCAGAAAGAAAAGAAGAGTATTATAAATAATAGCTACTGAGAAAATCCAAAAGACTAATTTATTTTAAGGTGTTTTCCTCTGAGATTCTTTAAAATGAATGTAACTGCTTAACATAAAAATTATATAGATAAACTCTTGTGGCATTTATAATATATCCACATGCCACACACACGACAATCTAGCCTAAAGAATAGAATATACATTACACATTAAAAATATTTTATGTAGAGGAATAATGTATTAACTGTAAATAGACTACAAAATATTAATTCAGTAAATTATAATCCCTAGAAGAAATACTAAATGTTAATGCAAAAAAAAAAAAAAAACTGAAAAGCTAACAAGAAAAGTAAAATGGAATTATAAAAAATATTTAAATAGCCCAAATTAAAAGGATAGGGAAGGAGGAAAGAGAAACCAGAAACAGAGGAGATAAATAGAAAACAAAAAATAAAATGATAGATCTACACTCAAATATATCAATAATTATGACAAACATTAATGTATTAAACACTCCACTTAAGAGGCAGAGATCATCAGAGTAGATAAAAAACCAATACTTCACTATATGTGGTCTAGAAATGATTGATTTTACATATGAATTACAGGTAAATTTAAAGTAAATGAATAGGAAAAGATACATCATGAAAGCAATAAGCATTTAAAGACTGGAATGGCTATATTTATATTAGATAAAATAGATTTCAACATGAAAATATTGCTAGAGAGAAAGAGGAAAAATATATAATGATAATGGGTCAGTTCTTCAGGAAGACATAATAATTATAAACTTGCAGGCAACTAATAATAGCTTCAAAATATATGAGACAAAACTTTCACACTCATATGTGAAACTACTAAAAGAAACTACTAAAATAAAATAAATAGCAATGAAACTACTAAAATAATCAGTAAAGTCATGAAAAGAGCTAAACTATGAAAAACCTTGACTTAATTATTTGTAAAACATGATACCCCCAAATGGCAGAGTATATATTCTTAACCGGTCTGTGATGGTAAATTTAATAGATCAACGTATCTGGGCCATGGTGCTCAGATATTTGGTCAAATCTTCTTCTAGATGTTTCTGGGAAGATGTATTTTTGGATAAGATTAACATGTGCATCAGTGGACTTTGGGTAAAGTAGATTACTTCCATGTGGTTGAGCCCTATCTAATCAGTTGAAGCTTTTAATAAACAAAAACTGCCCTCCCCTGAGTAAGAAGGAATTCTGACAGCAGACTGTCTTTGGACTCAAACTGCAACTCTTCCCTGGGCCTACGTACTGCAACTCTTCCCTGTTGGCCTACCCTGTGGCTTTTAGGCCTATTGGACCTCCACAATCATGTGCGCCAATTCCTTAAAATAACTCTTTGTATACACCATATGTATACATACTCTATTGGTTCTGTTTCTCCAGAGAACCCTAACACAAGTTCCATATGGTAAGTGTACCAGGATATGCTGTACACTGTTCATGAGGAAGACTTTATAAATTTTATAAAATAAAACCAAAACAGAAGATGTTCCCTAACCACATGGTTTTAACAATAAGATAATTTTAAAAACTCCAAATATTTGAATACGTCTATAAAATATAAAAATATCAATAAAATTGATATATTTTTAGCTAGACTAAAATGAGAATATAAAAGAAGGCCCAAATTAACAATATTAATAATGAAAGCAGAGATATCCCCACAGATTCCATAAACATTTAAAGGAAATACTGTGAATAAAATTATGTAAATAAATTTTACAACCTTGAGGAAATGAAAAAATTCCTTGAAAGGCATATTACCAAAACTCACCCAAGAAGAAATAGGAAATTTCAAGAGCCTATATCAATGAAGTAAGTAAGTTGAAGTAATAGTTAAAAACATTGCTACAAAAAAACTTCAGACTCATACAATTTCATTGGTTAATTCTATAAAACATTTTTAGAAGAAATAGTACTGAATACTGAAAAATACCCTTTCAGAAAATCCATAGAAGAGGGAATACTTCCAAATCATTTCATGAGGCCAGTATTCCCCTTTTTATCAAAACGAAAAGAAGACATTATAAAAATAAATTTATATCAATATCTTTTATCAATATACATTTCAAAAGCCTCAGAATATTTTAGTGAATCAACAAAAAATGTAAGGATAATAACATATCATGAGCAAGTTGTGTACATCCTGATAATTCAAGATTGGTTTACCATCGTGACCCTGTAATCCTAGCACTTTGGGAAGCTGAGGCAGGCAGATCACTTGAGGTCAGGAGTCTGAGACCAGCCTGGCCAACGTGGTGAAACCCCATCTCTACTAAAAATAAAAAAATTAGCTGGGCATGGTGGCAGGTAACTGTAATCCCAGCTACTGAGGAGGCTGAGGCAGGAGAATAGCTTGAACCCGGGGGGTGGAGTTTGCAGTGAGCCAAGATTGTGCCACTGCACTCCACCCTGGGTGATAGAGCAAGACTCTACCCACTGCCAAAAAAAAAAAAAAAAAATTAACCAATGTAATTTATCCATTGATAAACTAAGGGAGAGCAATTAACGTATTTCAGTAAACGCAAAAAATAATATCCAGTTAGATAAAAGCCCTCAGCAAACCAGAGGTAGAAGAAAATTTTCTCAGCCTGAGTAAGCCCATGTATAAATAAACTACAGGTAACACTGTATGCAATGATAAAGATTCACTGCTTTCTACCTAAAGTCAAGAATAAGACAAGGAAGTCTGTTGTTGCTGCTCCTCCTATTCAACATGATCCTGGAAGTTCTAGCCAGAGCAAGAAGGAAAAAAAGGAAATAAAATGGATAGCACTGGAAAGAAAAACGTGAAACTGTCTTTATTTGCAGACTGCATGTATATGCTATTGAAAACCCTACGATATTTATAAATAGTGATTGGAATGAAAAAAGTGAGTTTATCAAAATTGAAGACACAAAATTCAATTGTGTTTATACAAGTGATGAACAATTCAAATATAAAATTTAAAAAGTTCAATCTACAATAACATCCAATAATATACTTAGGAACAAATTTAATTAAAAAAATTCAAGACTTACTTCCAAATATAAAATAAATGTAAAGAAAGTGTAAATAAAGGGAATGGTATAGCATGTTTATGGACTGGAAGAGTCAGTATGATTTAAATGGGAATTCAGTCCTAATTGATCTGTAATTCAACGCAATTTTCATTAAAAGTCTAGCAGCCTCTTTTGTAGAAATTGATAAACGTATTTTAAAATTTTACTGGAGAACCAAATAACCTAGAATAGGTTAAACAGTGTTGGAAAACAAGAAATAGATTGGAGGATTTATCTACCTGATATGATTTACCCTAAAGGTACAGTAATCACAGGAGTGTGGCAGTGGGGTAAAAATAGACATATTAATCAATGGGACACAATAGAGAGACCAGAAAAAAACCCCCACAATTATATAGCTTATTGATTTGCATTAAAATGTTAAGGTAATTTAGTGAAGAAAAGATACCTATGCAAGAAAGGTTTCGGAATAGCTAAATATCTACATAGAGAAAACAAAACTTGACCCTTACCTTACAACATTCAAAATACTATCTTGAAATGGATCATAGACCTAAATATAAGAGCCAAACTTCAAAGCCTGTAGAACAAACAATAGGAGAAAATCTTTGTGACTTTGAGTTAACTCTTTTTAGAAAACTCACAAAAACATAAAGGCATAAAAATGTTGTAATTGACTTTATCAAAATTACTTTCCCTCTTTGAAAGACACAATTAAGAAAATGAAAAGGCAAGCTATAGACTATGAGAAAATAGTCACAAAACAATTTTTGGCTATTTATCAAGAATATAGAAAGAACTCTCCTACTCAATGATTAAAAGACCAACAGAAACTGTGGAAAAGAAGATATACCAATGGCTAATTAATACTTGAAAAGATGGTCAGCTTCCCTAGTCTTAGGGAAACACATATTAAAATTACAATGAGATACCACTATGAACCTACTATAATAGCTAAAATTTAAAAGACTGTCATACCAAATGTTGGCAAGGATGTGGGGCAATTGGAACTTTCATACTTAGCTGGTAGTATTGCAAAAATACAGCCACTTCAGATAATAGTATGGCAGTAGGTATTCTATAAAGCTAAAAGTACACTTACCCTATGACACAGAAACCCCACTCTTAGGTATCTACTGAACAGAAATGAAAACATAGCTATACAAAGATGTGTGTGTGTGTGTGAATGTTCATAGCAGTATAATTCATAATAGCTTAAAATTTGAAACTCAACGATTTATCAGCTTGTGAATGGATAAAGAAAATGTAGAATTACAGACTACTACTCAACAATAAGAAGACATATAATATTAATGCACAAGAGAAAATGGAACAGCTCCCCAAAACATTATGCTGAGTGTTACAAGTCAAACACATACAAAAACCATATACTGTGTTATTCCAATTACATGAAGTTCCAGAAAAGGCAAAACTATACGCACAGAAATCAAACCAGTGGTTTCCTGGGGGCAAAGGTTGGCAAAAGGGGTAGAAAATAAGGAGCAGGAGAAAACATTGTAGGATGGTACAAATGTTTTATATCTCGATTGTGGTGGAAGACGCTTGTGTACAATGACCGAAATTTATCATATTGCATATTTTTATTTGTTTTTTAATCTCCATTTTTAGACTCAGGTGGGTACATGTGCAGGTTTGTTACAAGAGTATATTGTGTGGTGTTGAGGTTTGGGCTTTTATTGATCCTGTCACCCAGATAGCGAACACAGTGCCCAATAGGAAGCTTTTCAGCCCTTTATCCCCTCTCTCCCTCCCTCCTTTAGGAGTCCCCAGTGTTTACTGTTTCTATCTTTACGTCCATGTGAACCCAAGATTTAGCTCACACTTATACATGAGGAAATGTGGTATTTGGTTTTCTATTTCTGCATTAGTTTGCTTAGGATAATGTTCTCCAGCTGCATCCATATAGCTGTAAAGGACATGATTTCATTCTTTTTTACAGCTGCATAGTATTCCACGGTGTATGTGTACCACATTTTTAAAATCCATCCACTATTGATGGATACTTAGGTTGATTCCATGTCTTTGCTACTGGGGACAGTGCTGTGATGAATATGTGAGCACATGGGTCTTTTTGGAAGAACATTTTATTTTCTTTTGGACATAGTAATGGGATTGCTGGGTCAAATGTTATTTCTAAGTTCTTTGAGAAGTCTCCAAAAGGCTTTCCACGGAGGCTGAAATATTTTACATTCCCACCAACAGTGTGTGTTTCCTTTTCTCCACAGCCTTGCTAGCATTTGCTGTTTTTTTCCTTTTTAATAATAACCATTCTGACTGGTGTGAGATAGTATCTCACTGTGATTTTGATTTGTATCTCTCTGATGATTAGCAGTGTTGAAGATTGATTTCATATCTTTGTTGGCCGCTTATATGTCTTCTTTTGAGAAGTGTCTGTTCATGTACTTTGTTCACTTTTTAATGGGGTTATTTGTTTTTCTCTTGTTGATTTAGTTAAGTTCTATAAAGATTCTGGATATTAGCCCTTTGTTGAACACATAGTTTGCAAATATTTTCTCCCATTCTGTAGGTTGTCTGTTTCACTCTGTTGAGAATTTCTTTTGCTGTCATATTGCACATTTAAAATGAATGAATTTCATTATATGTACATGATACATCAATAAAATGGAAAAATCATGATAGGCTCTAAAAATATATTGAATATACTTTAAGAAGACTATGACCCTATAGATTCAAAGAAAGACAGTATCTCTAAAAGTGACATTTCTTTTTCACAACAAAGAAATAATTATTAGAAACATATCTTAGTGTTTTCAAAAAGTTTCAAGAGACTGGTCTTTAATAGAAATACAGGAAATCATAATGTGATAAAAGGCTAATGTTAAGGTGTAGATGTAAAGGAAACTTGGTTAAAGAAAAAGTAGTTCAAGATAACCCAAAATGCAACAGTAGAAAATAAGTAGATATAAAATCCTTAGAGTGCTGAATTGACATAGTACAAAATAAATTCAGTAATATAAATTACAAACTAAAATAAATCTGTCCCAGAATGAAGAGGAAAAGACAAAAAGACAAAGAGAATGATAGGTAAGGAGGACAGGTATTGAAGATCCAACCTAAGCTTTCAGTTGTTCTAAAAGAATAAACCTGAATTCTCTGAATAGAAACAATTATCAATGGTAACATAGAAGTTGTCCTTGAACTGAAAGACAGTTTGACTCTATAATTCAAGTGAATTTATTGAGCAGTGGATAAAATTAATGAAAGAGACCAACTACTAGTCAGGTTCTGTCAAGGCTTTTTATTTTAAGAGGAAAGAAGAAACACATAATGGCAAAATAAATCAGTTTTGTAAAGTGAACTATAATCAGGCTTATTTTTCTCTTAAACACTTGTCTTCTCAAATATTTTGTACTTTAAACACAAAAAGAAAAGAATTCCTTGCCGAGTCAAGTTGTTCCTCATGTCAAAAGACAACAATAAGATATTCTCCTTCATCTTAGAAGATAGCTAACTGCTATTAAACTGTCCTAAAACAAACAAGTGATTTAAAGGTGTAATCCAACTTTTCCAGTCTTGAGTTTTTGCGTGAGAGGGCTGAAGGACAACATAAAAGAACAACATAAATTATATGTTCTATGTATAAGGGATTTTTTTTGAAAGCATGGTTACAAATCTACATTATAAAAGCCCAAACTATTGTTTAACAAGATGATTTTTATTCTAAATATAATGATTGTATACTAATAATCTACGTCTATAGCCAATGGTATTTACAGCCAGTATAAGTCATGGAAATTGAATGATTAGATCATTCCAGATTAGAGGAGCCTGCGGGCTGAATGTCAGCTCACTACATCATTCAGGAGAAAATTATCAACTTGTGGAAATGGATGGAATGAAAGATAAAATGTGTGCACAAAAATTCTTGTTATGCCTATAAAAATTTGGAAGTTGTTATCTGTTCTTTATTACCAAATGCAAGCTTAATTATGTATTTATACAATTCTTAATATTAATGAGTTAAAAACATGATTTCTACATTCCAACACTATGGAATGTAAAAGCAAAAGTCTATCAAACAAAAGACAAAGCATGATAGAAATGGCAAAAACAACTTAGCATAGTGCATAAAACAAAATCGTGAAAATAGGAATGTACTTATCTGTTACTATAACAGATATCAAGGGATTAACCCTCTCACCCATTAAAAACTCAAATTCTATAATGTGATTAAAGCAATAATCAAGGTTTGTTACTTTGAATTCTACAATATTGAAATAGTAAAAGAAAAGATAAATAAAGATTTACAAATTAAATCAACACAGAAAAAACTGAAGAGACTTTAAATGGGAAAATATGCATATTTTCACAATGATCACAGTTATAATTTATGACAAAGTATAAGCAGTTCTTAATTTGTATGTATCAAACATCACACCATCATATAAAGCAAGTAGAAGGATAATGTGACATGTGTACAAGTGTAGTGAATTATCAGCTCTCTGTGTATGATCAAGTAAATAGCTATAAAGAGTAAAATGAATAACTACATTGCACTTTTCATAAAAGAATATGACTTATTTCAAACATATACAGATCAGTTGTAAACAATTGACCATATACTAACTAGGCTACTGAAAACTCACAAACAGAAGAGAACTCTTAAAGGAATAAACTTAACATGAAGGTAAACATAAGTGAATAATAAAACAAAAACAAAAACTAAGTATCTTCTGTTTATTAGAAATCACTGGAAAATGAAACAATAATCAAAGCCTGGCATTTTTTTTTGTTAAAATTATGACAAAGTCTTGAAATATTCAATATATAAAAATCTCATAACAGGAATAGCTACCAACTATAGAAATATGGGACGATGATATGTTAACATTTATCTAATGTGAAATACATATAGTCAAGAACTATGTAGAAAAAGTTCAAACTCTCTAGTAATTATAAAAGATATATTAAAGTCAGACAATATTTTCACTTCTCAAAATTTGAAAATATTAAAAATATATAGTATTCGGTATTGACAAGGGCAGGCTGAACTGGACACTTTGTCTGGTGGGAGTGTAACTGATAACAATATTTCTGGAAACAAATATGTTAGCATCTGCCCCTACACATTAATTTCTCTTTTAAGCATGTTTTCTAAGGACATTATCAGATAAATGTACAAGTAATTTTATGTTAGTGTGCTCATTACCTGGCCCACCATAATAATGAAAAATTTAAACAAACTGAATATCCAACATTGGAAGAATGGTTTAATAATTATTGTACAATTGAGAAAAGTAATATTATTTAAACATTAAAGTACATATTTTTGTAGAATATTTATGGGTGATGTGGATTAAAACAAAGCAGGATATAAAGCTGCATATTTGCTACATGCCATGGCAGACACATTCGCTTATTACAAGTCTATCCTCTCCTTCCTTTATATTAGCAAAATCCTCATAGGCATTTATGAAAAGAAACTCATTCTTGAGAGCTAAAATAAAATTTAGGTCAAAAAGAAAAACAAAAAATGTGGGCAGAATAGCAAATTGGGCATAGCTGACAACAAATGAATGAGCTAGATTAGATAGAAAAATTCTCTCAGGAGGCAGCAGTTTGGAAGAGAAGAAAAAAAAAGAATGAAATAGAGGCCGAGACATAGAGGATGAATCCAGAGGAAAAGGAAGGAGCGAGGAGAACATTGTAAAAGAGAGTAGTAAAATAGCATGGATTGTCAAACTGAAAGGACACCACAGTGCTCAAGCAACGTGAATTTAAAAATATTCTTTGGGGTGGGCATGGTGGCTTATGACTGTAATCCTGATATTTTGGGAGGCCAAGGTGAGAGGATCACTTGAGACCTGGAGTTTGAGACTGGCTTGGACCACATAGTAAGACCCTGTCTCTATAAAAAAATAATAATAATAATAATAATAGCCAGATGTGGTGGTGCGTATCTGTAAGTCCTAGCTACACTGGAGAGGCTGGGGTGGGAGGATTACTTAAGCCCAGAAGGGTGAGGCTGCCGTGAGCTATGATCTTGCCACTGTACTCTAGCCTTGGTGACAGAGCATGACTTTGTCTCTAAAATCAAAACAAAACAAAACAAAGCCCCCCAAATCTTTGGCATTCATATAGATAGGTTTTTGCTCTGGTCCTTATAGGTGTCCGCAGTTCTCCAGGATTCTGCTTGTCTGCCCTCTACCCTCAAAGCAGGGTCCCCAAGCCCAGAAATAGACCCCCTGTGGAGAATGGAGGAAGGAAAAGGAGATGCACAGGACTGGACCATGCCTGATAACACTTCCACTTACCATGCTGCTCTGTGTGCCTCACTGGTTTCCATCTCTGGGTATGGGGCATTTTGGAAAGTTAGGACCCTCAGTACTGCTCTCACTTTTGTGATTCAACTTTCCTAAACGTCCTGCCAGTCATGCTGGGCTGTATCTTTCCTTTTCTCTTCAAATCAGTTGACGTTTTCTTTTCTATGATTCTTCACTTTTTCATCCACCAAGACTTTCCCTTTGCTCCTTTATGGTTGTTTGTTAGTTATGTTCTGTGTGGCTCTGCTTCAGTTAATTTTCCTATTATTTTCATGTAAGGCAGAGCAGCCTTTCGTGTCTGTTGAATCAGGAATTTTGAAATCAGAAATCCAAGTGTATCTTTTGGCATCTTAATCAGTGGAGGATTAGTCAGGAAATACAGTGTGGGAGAGGTTGATTAAGGTAAGTGGACAAAGAGGTGCCTTGATCTCATGCCAGACATTATAGACAGGAAACTCAGGCAGCAACACCAGTCTCCTGAGCATGAGAGATGCTAAAATCCTCTATCCTGATTGCAAATGGCTCAGACACTGGGTGGGGCCAAGTGCATGATTGGAGGCACCAAACATTTTGATTGAGTGGGGCTGGGAAAGCAGGACAATTGTTATACTCTCTAAATGCTGTTCAGTTAACCAAGCCTGATTGCCAGTAAAGGCTGGGAGTCTTGTATTTCCCACTGGATGCCAGACTGAACAGTGGCCTTCTGGCATCTCTTTTAAAAATCTATTCTGATAAAAAACACATCACATAAAATCTGCCCACTTAAATCTTTAAGTGTACAGTACAGTATTCTTAACTATATGCACATTGTATAGCATGCAATATTTTCCTTCTGAGATTGGCTTCTTTTACTCATGGAATATCCATGTTGCTGCATATGGCAGGATTTTCTTATTTTTTTAACTCTGTATAGAATTCCATCTTACCACACTTTCTTTACTGAGTCATCCATCAATGGACATTTAGGTTGTTTCCCCTGGCTATTATAAATAATGTTGCAATGAACATGGGAGTGCAAATATCTCCTCGAGATCTTGATTTCAGTTCTTTTGAATAAATACCCAGAAGTGGAATTGCTGGATCATACGGCAGTTCTATTTTTATTTTTTTTGTGAAATCTCCATATTGTTTTTCACAGCAGCTGCACCATTTTGCATTTCTACCAGCAATGGTTTCAGTTTCTCCACATTCTTGTGAACACTTGCTATTTTATTCTCTCTCTCTCTTTTTGCTTTTTGCTGATGGTCATCCTAACAGGTATGAGGTGATAATGTCTAATTTTGATTTGCATTTTCTTGATGCTTAGTGATGCCTGCTCCCATATGTAAGTCTTCTTTGGAAAAATGTCTATTCAAGTCCTTTGCCCATTTTTAAAATCAAGGTGTTTTGTTTGTGTTTTTTGATTTTATTTTCTTCCATTCTGTAGCTTGCCTTTTCAATCTGTTAATAGTTTCTTTGCTGCACAGAAATCTTACAGAGTAATGTAGTCCTACTTGTCTATTTTTTTTTCTGTTGCCTGTGCTTTTGGTGTCAAATTCAGTAAATCATTGTCAAGATCAATATTATTAAGCTTTCCTCCATTTTAAATTTTTTTTAGGAATTTTATGTTTCAAGTGTTACATCTTAATCCATTTTGAGTTGTTTTTCTGCATGGTGTAAAGAAGGGTCCAGTTTTAAACTTTTTCTTGTTAATAACCAGTTTTCCCAACACCATTTGTTGAATGGACTATCCTTTTACCTCTGTGTAGTCTTGGTATCTTTTCCAAAGATTCTTTGATCATATATACATGAGTTAATCCCTGGGTTTTCTATTCTGTTCCACTGGCTTATATGTCTGTCTTTATGCTATTTTGATTATGGTAGCATTATAATATATTCTAAAGCCAGGAAATTTGAGGCCTAGAGGTTTATTCCTCTTTCTCAGAAATGTTTTGGCTATTTAAGTTCCTTTGTGGTTCCATATGAAATTTAGAATTGTTTTTCTACTTCTGCAAAAAAATGACATTAGGATTTTGATAGGGATTGTACTGAATTTGTAGATTGCTCTGGAATAGTATAACAATTTTGGAAATACTATGTCTTTTAATCCATGAACATGAATGTCTTTCCATTTATCTGTGACTTCATTTCAGCAATGTTTTGTAGTTTTCAGTATACAAGTCTTTCACTTCCTTAAATTTATTCTCAAATATCTTATTCTTATTGATGCTATCATAAATAGAATTGTTTTCTTATTTTCTTTTTCAGAATTTTTTTGTTAGTGTTTAGAAACACAACTGGTTTGTATGTTGATTTTGTTGTGCAACTTTTCTGAATTTGTTAGTTCTAGCAGTTGTCTGTTGTGTGTGTGTGTGTGTGTTTGTGTATGTGTGGTCTTCAGGGTTTTCTACACATAGGATCACATTATCTGAGAACAGAGATAATTTTATTTCTTTCATTCTAATTGGGTTACCTTCTATTTCTTTATCTTATCTAATTGTTGTGGCTAGAACTTCCAGTATTATGTTGAACAAAAATGGTGAAACTGCACATTCTTGCCTTGTTCCTGACCTGAGAGGAAATTTTCAGTTTTTCATTTTTAAGTATGATGTTGGTTGTAGGCTTTTCCTATGCAGCCTTTATTATGTTAAGATAATCTTCTATTCTTGTTTTTTGAGTGCTTTTATCATGGTGGTTGAATTTTGTCAAAAACATTCCCTTTGAAAAGTGGCACAAGACAAGGATGCCCTCTCTCACCACTCCTATTCAACACAGTATTGGAAGTTCTGGCCAGGGCAATCAGGCAAGAGAAAGAAATAAAGGCATTCAAAAAGGAAAAGAGGAAGTCAAATTATCTCCGTTTGAAGATGATATAATTGTATATTTAGAAAACCCCATCATCTCAGCCCCAAAACTCCTTAAGCTGATAAACAACTTCAGCAAAGTCTCAGGATACAAAATCAATGTGCAAAAACCACAAGCATTCCTATACACCAATAATAGACAAACAGCCAAATCATGAGTGAACTCCCATTCACAATTGCTACAAACAGAATAAAATACCTAGGAATACAACTTACAACATACATGAAGGACCTCTTCAAGGAGAACTACAAACCACTGCTGAAGGAAATAAGAGAGAACACAAACAAATGGAAAAACATTCCATGCTCATGGATAGAAAGAATCAATATTGTGAAAATGGCCATACTGCACAGAGTAATTTGTAGATTCAATGCTATCCCCATGAAGCTACCATTGACTTTCTTCACAGAATTAGAAAAAATTACTTTAAATTTCATATGGAACCAAAAAAGAGCCCGTATAGCCAAGACAATCCTAAGCAAAAAGGACAAAGCTGGAGGCATCATGCTACCTGATTTCAAACTATACTACAGGGCTACAGTAACCAAAACAACATGGTACTGGTACCAAAACAGGTATATAGACCAATGGACCAGAACAGAGGCCTCAGAAATAATGCCACATGTCTACAACAACCTGATTTTTGGCAAATCTGACAAGAATGAGCAATGGAGAAAGGATTCCCTATTTAATAAATGGTGCTGGGAAAACTGGCTACTCATATGCAGAAAACTAAAACTAGACCCCTTCCTTACACCTTATACAAAAATTAACTCAAGATGGATTAAAGAATTAAGCGTAAGACCTAAAACCATAAAAACCCTAGAAGAAAACCCAGGCAATACCATTCAGGACATAGCCATGGTCAAAGACTTCATGACTGAAACACCAAAAGCAATGGCAACAAAAGCCAAAACTGACAAATGGGATCTTATTAAACTAAAGAGCTTCTGCACAGCAAAAGAAACTATCATCAGAGTTAACAGGCAACCTACAGAATGGGAGAAAATTTTTGAAATCTATCCATCTGACAAAGGGCTAATATCCAGAATCTACAAGGAACTTAAACAAATTTACAAGAAAATAAAAATAACTCCATCAAAAAGTGGGCAAAGGATATGAACAGACACCTCTCAAAAGAAGACATTTATGCGGCCAATAAACATAAGAAAAAAAAAAAGCTTATCATCACTGGTCATTAGAGAAATGCAAATCAAAACCACAATGAGATACCATCTCATGCCAGTTAGAATGGTGCTCATTAAAAAGTCAGGAAACAACAGATGCTGGAGAGGATGTGGAGAAACAGGAATGCTTTTACACTGTTGATGGGAATGTAAATTAGTTCAACCATTGTGGAAGACAGAGTGGCAATTCCTCAAGGATTTAGAACTAGAAATACCATTTGACCCAGCCATCCCATTACTGGGTATATATCCAAAGGATTATAATTCATTCTACTATAAAGACACATGCACACATATGTTTATTGCAGCACTATTCACAATAGCAAAGACTTGGAACCAACCCAAATGCCCATCAATGATAGGCTGGACAAAGAAAATATGGCACATGTACACCATGGAATACTATGCAGCCATAAAAAAGGATCAGTTCATGTCCTTTGCAGGGACATAGATGAAGCTGGAAACCATCATTCTAAGCAAATTATCACAAGGACAGAAAACCAAACACCGCATGTTCTTACTCATAGGTGGGAGTTGAACAATGAGAACACATGGACACAGGGTGGGGAACATCACACACAGGGGCCTGTTGGGGGTGGGGGGCCAGGGAAGGTATAACATTAGGAGAAATACCTCATGCTAAATGACAAGTTAATGGGTACAGCACACCAACATGGCACATGCATACATATGTAACAAACCTGCACGTTGTGCACACGTACCCGAAAACTTGAAGTGTAATAATAATAAAATTTTAAAAAAAAGAAAAAAAGAAAAAGCAGGCTTGAAAGATCACAAAAAAATTTAAAAAAATAAAAAATAAATAGAATAAATTATAAAAACTAAAAAAAAAATAGAAAATGTGGCACATATGCACCATGGAATACTATGCAGCCATAGAAAAGGATGAGTTCACGTCCTTTGGAGGGACATAAGTGAAGCTGGAAACCATCATTCTCAGCAAACTAACACAGGAACAGAAAACCAAACACCACATGTTCTCACTCATAAGTGGGAGTTGAAAAATGAGAACAGATGGACAAGGGAGTGGAACATCACACATCAGGCATGTTGGAGGGTAGGAGGCTAGGAAAGCGATAGCATTAGGAGAAATACCTAATGTAGATGATGGGTTGATGGGTGCAGCAAACCACCATGGCAAGCATATACCTATGTAACAAACCTGCACTTTCTGCACGTGTATCCCAAAACTTAAAGTATATATATAATCTTAGTTTCATTGAATTTTTTCCATTTATTGGATTTGAAATTCATTCCATTGAATTTTTCCATTTATATATTCTTTATTTCATTTATTTCTGTGCTAATCTTTCTTACTTCCCTCCTTCTGCTAACTTTGGGTTTAGTTTGTTCCTCATTTTCTAGTTCCTTGAGGTGTAAAGTTAGGTTGTTGGCTTGAGAGCTCCTTTTTTAATGTACGTATTTACCTCTATAAACTTTCCTCTTAGTACTGTGTTTGCCTAATTTCACAAGGTTTGATATGTTGTGTTTTTGTTTTCATTTGTCTCAAGATACTTTCTAATTTCCCTTTTTTTTGACATATTGATTGTTCAAGAGTGTGTTTATTTTGTACGTATTTGTGAATTTTCCAGCTTTCCTTCTGCTATTGATTCCCAGTTTCATTCAATTGTAGTCAGAAAGGATAACTGGTATGGTTTCAGTCTTCCTAAATTTTCTAAGACTTGTTTTGTGACCCACAGAACAGTGACTTATCCAGAGTGCTGCATGTGCACTTCAGGAGAATGTGCCTTGGCTGCTGTTGGGTGAATATTCTGCATATATCTGTTAGGTCCCTTAGTCTCTCTCTTTTATTTTTTTTCTGTGAGTGAGTACAACTTTAGAGAGATTATGGGACCAATGTGGAGAATATTGAAAATAGAAGCGGGGTAAATAATATGGAGACTATCAAAACAAGAAGCTGGAGAGTACAAAATGCCTTTCATTGATGTATGTCAGTAAACTGGAACAAGGGAGTTCAAGGTGCTGAAACTTCCAGCCCTTTCCTACTGATAACCTTCTCTTATTATCTGCGATTCAAGCCTTTTATGGGGCCTCAGAACCTTCACAGCAAAACAGGCCTCTGTGTGCAGTTCAGAAGGCTGTCTCCTTTCATCTTATGGTTGAAGCACCAGCCAAGCAAAAGTAGCTTCTTGCAAGTATCCCAGAGCTGAAATCACCTAATTTAGAAGAATAAATCCTCCTAGGCAAGCTAGAAAAATAACAAGTATGTATAGCACAAGGGGATATTTGGATTTATTTCTATATCTAAAGAGATAGTCAATGTTTTGGGCCTAAGCCTGCTTTGGGAATTTCATAGAATTCTGTTCTCTTTTGCCTAGAGATTCATTAGGGGAATTTATAAAAACTTGGGGGCCTTGGCTGGATTTTGCTAGAATCTCTGCAGCATGTCAATAAAGGCCCCCTTTCTGAAACCATAGGCAAAACACTGAGGGGACCCCACGGGAGCTTCTCAAACAAAATTTCCATTTTTCAAAACTGACATTTTAGTTCCCATGATCATTAGAAGATTTGCCTCTGAAAGCTAAACAGCTTCTTCCTCTGATCTTTCTTTCCTACCAAATATACAGGCAGCAGAATGGATTTCTCTGGGGTGCTTGGGGTGGCTCACACATATATGAATGTGCACCATTTGCATTCACTTTGTGTATTTAATAATAGCTACATCATTAGTGTCTGGGTTAAACACTAATCTCTTCAAAGGCAGAGACACCAGCAGATTCTAGTGGGCTTTGGCATTTTTGCGGGCTGATTCCGTGAGGGAGGTGAGAAATATAGGAGGCATTTAGCCAACAGTGACAGCCTGTGCTTAGGGGCGCCCTGTCACAAGACACTTTGATGAGAGGAATCCACAGGTCTCTTGGCTCAGCTTGCACTCAGCACCTGGAGAACAGCTAACAGGAGGTGGCCTCTGAATTTTTACCAGCAGCTCTTCTTTCGTGACAAGTTTCTGAAAAGTTTTTTACCAAGGAAAGTCAACTTTGTGGGGCCAGCTTTAGATCTCCGGTGATCCATGGTGGCTGAAAGCACCTGACCAGATTTTTTGCTCCCACCATGAGGGTCCCCTAGTCCCTCGAAGTCCCAGATTGGAAGCAGCCTCTCCCAACTGCAGCCACCAGCTCTGTCTGTGCTACTCCCCCAGTGGCTGCTGTCTTGGGCCCATGGTGGTGCCTTCTCTGGATTGGAACTCCTTCCTGTTTTGCCTACATGTGTCTTTTCTTATGCATGCCTGTGACTGTTCAAAATCTCAGAGAGGATAATGAGTGATAAACATGTTGGCAGAGTGTAAAATCTAGTGTTTTTCATTCTACTGCACTACCTGCCGTGGCCTGGGGTGGGGTCCTGCTACAAGGGTTCCCACTGGTAGTAAGATGTCCTGAAGTACATCAGGACTGGGTCATTTCTGTGTATTCTAAAACTGCCTTTTGAGGTTTCTCTCATAGGGCCATTTTCCCCTTAATATTAAAGTGTGTCAGTTTAGCCTCTAGGAAGGCAGTGGTTGAATTACAAGTACAAGGCTATCCCTCCTCATAAGCTCGGACTCATTTAGCCTGTGTTTGTGCTTCAGTGGCTTTTATACACTATTGAACTTCATAGCAAATTCATGGAGAGTATGGGAAAATATTTTTATCCTGTGACAATCTGATAGAATGGAATGTATTTAAATAAAATCAGCATCCACCTTACCTTTGGTAGGAGTGGTAATGCCACCTGGAAGGCAGGGTTGATGGAAAGCTCTCAGGCAGCATGCTCATACTCTCTGGCCTTGGCATTTGCTCACTGGGTTTCAGGGGGAGCTCATCTGGGTTCCCCAATTCTAACATTGTGTACTTTCTTATTTGAAATTCTGATAGGTTTTCAACATTAAAACAATTCCCAGCCTTTTCTAATTTGGAAAATTCTTTCATTCATGCTGCCTCAGGAATCATTATTATCTTTTTATAGGTAACTAAATTCAGAGGGGTCAGATGGCTTCCTCAAGGTCATGCTGCTAAGATATGAGAGCTGAAGTTTTTTTATTTTATGTTCACTGCTCTTTTATGACATACATTTATGGATTTGAATCTACCTGACAGAGTCTAGCTAGATTCCAAGGTAGAAATTGCACAGAGATGGTCAGATTGGAGAGTTATTTACAACTAATGGGATGTTTTTTATTTCTGACTTAAGATTGAATAGACCTTTGTCCATCCATGATGCAGGTCTTCAGAAATCAAAAACATGTTTCCACACCCTCTTGTATGTACTTTCTACTGAACTGTATTTTCCTGGTTAATTATAAATTCTTTTATAAATTTAAAAACCTATTAAACAAATATTGTGTGCTTGAACCTGTGCTAGGCACCTTGGGTAAAGAAATAATAAAGGCAGGCATGGTCCCTGGTTTTTATAGAACCCGTGGTCTAGTGCAGAAGTCAAATATTGAATGGAAAGTACACAATAGCAGTGAAGAAATGAGCCTTGGTGACTTGCGACAGCAGGACTTAAGGTGGTCTGGGGATTCAATGAAGACATGCCCCAGGAAGTGTCTTTGTTGAAAACCAGGATAGGCTGCACATATAGCATTGTATGGGAAAAAAGGCACTTGGAGTTTTCTTTGAGAAACTAGAGGTTCACTGTGGCCAAAGAGCAAAGAGAGCTAGGAAGAGTGACATGAGGTGAATCATTCTGAATGTAGAGAACATCTTGGCTTGTGAGGAGTCACCCAGAGTGTTCATAAGGTTTTTTTATGCCTGACTCAAGACAGTAACATCATACTAGAGTTTCCTGTGGGTGAAGAGTGTTCCCTATAGCCATGGCTAGCATTTTGTAGGATTGGCTTGAACATTGGTGTGATAGAGTTGGCCAGCTGAGGATTATCGGAGTTCACAGGCAAGGATTGCTGTGGACCATTGCTAGGGTACTGAAGGCACTGGAGTGTTCCTTGGTTTTAAATGGTCTTCAGTAAGTTCCATTCCTGTGTTTGGCTTGGGGAAATGTTACTTCTTGAAAAAATACCCTAGCAAGAAGACAAATTCGCATTTTGGTCTATCCAGTTGTGATAAAAAGAATACATACAATTTTAGCTTTTTTGTCTTTATAGTTTCTTAGAGTTTATATGTAGCAAATAAAATACCTTTAATGAAACCCAAATCTAAACTTTTCTTAGAGTTCCTATGTCTCATTACTTTATGCAAATTTTAAGTAATGCATGACCTTGAATACCTTGCAACATGGTGGCTCATAATTAGGCAACCTTCTTGGTGGATGTGATTAGGTATCCACTGCCAAAGGGAAAGGAAATATGAAAAATATTATTTGGGGTCAGAGTTGCAAGTTCTCTATTTGGTCATTTCAGCAGAAGTAGCCCAGCACTGAGAATATAGGCATTCTATGTACTGGTGATGAGTTGAGGAGATACAAAGTCAATAATTGTTGATTGATATGGCAGTGGTGTATCTCTCATGTTATGGTGTTTAGCCCCTTTCATTTGACTAGCTATGTGTAGGAACAACTAGAAATAAAATAAAGCACACAGTTGGCCAAGGGAACTACAGTTACTATTGCCTACCTCATTCAATCCTTAAGGGCTGCTTTTCTGGATTGGTTAGATTCTAGTACATTGTATTGGGCCATAATCCCAGTGGTGGAGCTTTCAAAGAAAGTGAACATCTGTGTGGTCTCTTGAAGTGGACCACCTGTGGACATTATTCCTTCCAATAATCAGGAGAAGACAGCCTTTCTGTTGCTGCTTCTCTTAAGGAAAGCCCAGCCATTTGTGGTTTTCTCTTTGTTGCCTCATTCTGAATGAGCTCTCTTCCAAAATAACTAATTAAAATAAGCACCTTTACTTGAGAAAGGCTAAGGTTTATGGCCGATACTCTGAGTCTCCATTGAGTCTTTTGCTTCTTGTTGGCTAATGTGTTTTTCCCTTGTTATAGTCATGAGGCCTGTGACTCAACTATGGGCTGTGCAGTGGAATTATACTAAACAAGCCTTTCTAGATTCTGTAGGATTCTTTAGCTTAAGCAGAGAGTGTCCACTTCCCTCTGTGGCCTGCACTGAAAAGCCTGGCTCATTATGATTAGATCTAGGCCCAACAAATATCCAGTGTTCTTTGTGTCATTTTCTGGTCATGCATTTCTCTTAGGGACCTTAAACAAGGAAAATGTACTGAGAGCAAGATTCAGGTATTCCTGGGTACCTGACCTATTTGTAACATAATCTCTCACTTAATTTAACCTAACTGCATTTACAGATACCATGCCTTGACTTTTTTTTGTATAAATTTTCTATTAAGAAATAACTACCTCCTGCTAAATATAAAATTTATTAGATCAGAGTACAAGATCTTAAAAACCTGCTAAATATAAAATTTATTGGATCAAATGGTTGAGAGCAAGATCTTAACAACCATCAGTATAATTAGACATACTGAAGTGATTTCTCTTGACTTTGTAATTGGCTGGTTTTTTTTGTTTTGTTTTGTTTTGTTGCTGTTGTTGTTGTTGTTGTTGTTGTTGTTGAGACAGAGTCTTGCTCTGTCGCCCAGGCTGGAGTGCAGTGGCGCAATCTTGGCTCACTGCAATCTCTGCCTCCCAGGTTCATGCCATTCTCCTGCCTCAGCCTCCCAAGTAGCTGGTACCACAGGGGCCGCCACCACACCTGGCTAATTTTCTGTATTTTTAGTAGAGACGGGGTTTCACCGTGTTAGCCAGGATGGTCTCGATCTCCTGACCTCATGATCCCACCCACCTTGGCCTCCCAAAGTGCTGGGTTTACAGGCATGAGCCACCATGCCTGGCCTGTAATTGGCTGTTTTATATTGGGAAATATACACAGAATCTTTACTAGGACCACAACCCTTTTCCACAATGCACTTCCATAGCGGTGGTTATTCAGGTTGCAAAAGATTAGGATGAACTCATTGACTCTATAGAGTCTCTTAGGTGACTAGAACCAAGGTCCCATCCATAGATTTCTATTTATGTACAAACAGGTAAAATAACTCTGAGAAAGTAGAGCCACTGAGAAGGGCCAGAAGGCAGCAAAGGTCCTTGTAGGCTATTATTTGGTGGTATGTTTTCATTTCAGGTAAACAAGTTGGATTAAAAAATAAAATAAAAAAACGTATTTTACTTCCTGGGGGTGTTTGCATTATATAAGAGGAAACTAGAGACGTTGACTATTTCTGGGTGTTAACAAAGCATCTTAGGGGTATCACCTCTCAGCCCAGTTACAGGTAACCTATTTTATTGCAGTAGGGTGGAGTAAACTAGGAGGGCCCAGGACTTGGAACCCGACCTGACTTCTGATGGGGGATCTTGGATAACAGATTCAGCCTCAGACCCTGGGAAGATGTCCAGCCAAACAGATAGGTGAGAGTGTCCAAAGGGAAAAAAAGCAGTCAAAGAAGAGTCATGAGTGTGGTCTAAGGAACTCGCAGGGAGTCGAGACAAATGCTCATGGATGACCTCAGAATTGTTTCTATCCCAAGTGCAAGTGGACAGTAGAAAACAGAAGAGTGTTCACTAGATAGCAGTGAGCACTCAGTTAGGACCAAAAGGGAGGACTTCATCCCCTGGTAGGAAGACAGAAAGAACAAGTCCAGGATGATGCTTAGAGGACTGGATCAACAAGAAAAGAATGACGACAAATATGCAGACCAAGGGAGCAAGGTGGGGACACAATTATGATGAACAGGCCCAAGGGGGTGAAGAAGGCAGAGTCCAGTTTTACCATGGACACTGGATTAGATTCAGTGATGGAACTGAATCCGTTGAATTATGCCATCTTTTTAAGAAATATCTATTGAATATTTTCTATATGCCAGGTACTATTCTAGGCATAAGGGATACAATAATGACCAAGACAGACGTGATATCTGTCCATATGTTATCCTTATTAGATTAGTCCAATAATAAATGAAGAAAAAGATAAAGTATGTTTTAACTTCACTTATTGGTTTTTTACAATTGAGAAAACCAATTGAATATTGAAAAAACAAATAAGGAAAAGACAAAGAAGTAGTAACAACCATAAAGCCCATACTTAAAAATTCCACAAAGTAAAAAGTATAATTCTCCTGCTCCCCTCCACCCCAAATACGGTTTATCCCTTTTCAATAGTTTTTAAATAAATGTCTAAAGATGTTTCTATATACCTATGCATTGTGGTAAGCAGTTTGGCTTTATTACTTGACAATACCTTATGGACAACTTTCCAACTCTGTAAATATAAATCTGCCCCGTTATTGTAATAGTTGCCTGTTACCCATAGCATGGATGTTCCATAACATATTCAACAATTTCCTTCGATAGGCTCTTTATTTCCAGTTCTTATAGACAATCAATGTTGCATTTTATATCTCTTCTGTGTAAAATCCTAACTGGTTCCAGAGCATAGGCACACACCCAAAGGCTGGGTTCAAAAGTGGGAATCACATGGGAACAGAGACAGGAAGGAGGTTGGGAAAAGGCCTCTGATAAGCACATGGAACCTTCTTTCCCATGTCATCTCACATGGACAATCGATAAATTGTACCATGATTATTGATTAAGCTCACTCTCTGGGATTGTGCCCCTGTTTCAGATGTAAGAGTCCCTCATTCTGCCTGTGGTTTCTTTAAGAACCAGGGGAGTACCTCTGAGAAAGCTTGGTGGTCGTGGCAGGAGTCTTCTACCAGAGTGAAATTTCTTGGTGGGAGAGGAATGTACTTCATTGAAAAGACAGAAACTGGAAGAAAAAAAGGAGAGGAAACAAAGAGATATTTTTACAAGGTTAATAAGAATAAGCTTTGAAAAAGTTTGATGCCATAACTGAAAGCACTTAGTTTTCCATTAAGCTGGAAGTTCATGAAAAATGTCTTTTTCTGGAATGTGAGAGCCAATTTCTGCTTATTTTCTTTCCCAGTTCCTTTTAAGAGAGGATAGCCTGTAGCAAAAATTAAGCTTCAGGATTCCAGAAATTGCATTCCTGTCTCAATATTCCAGTCCTTCCATTCCCCAGCAAAACACCCTCCATGGTACAACCACATGCTTGACAGATTTTTCATTTCAGATTTTGAATATGTTTTCTGAGGGAAAAAAGTACTATTTTATTGCAGAAAATGTTAGCAAGAGTGGTGCTCCAAGAATCTCTGAAAAGGCAAGATAAGCCAGTCTCATTATTTTCCTATTATAGCCTTCTCACTAGCGGCTTTTTCTTTATGCTCATTGTCATTTAGGTCATCCTGATACTCTCCATACCCCCCACTGTATTTTATTATCCTCTTCTGTGACTTTTAACATTTGGCAAGCAAGAGGGTCATTCATCATCCCAGGGTGTCAGCAAGAGCATCAGTAACTGTACAAATGTTACCTGCTGGAGCGTGGTCCTTTACACATGGTTTTCATCTGTACTTTGTTATTGTTGTTGTTCAATTTGCTACTTTCTCTTCTTTTCATTTCAAGCTATTGGATAGATTCCATGAAAGTCAGCCTAGAATCCCTCACTGTGTCTCACATGGAGCTATGATGAAGGAGAAATTCAGTAAATGTGGGACTTTTAAGCATGACCTTCAGAGGAATTTGAAGCAAAGAAAAAAGATGGGGACAGAACACTGGAGCACGAGACTCTACCACAGACTAGATGTGTGGGTGGGGTTGTGTGGCTCACCAGGAAGCCCACTTAGGCAGCAGCCTCATGTTCATGAAAGAGCTCAGATTTAGTCTTTGCCATCTCCAGTGTCAGGATAATTATAGAGACACATTATACAGAATAAAGAGGATGCAACTTTTAAAGCTTATATCCTATTATGAGGCTGTATCATCTGCAATGGATACTGAATTTTGTAAATAAAATCGTATTAGGTTGGAGCAAAAGTAATTGTGGTTTTTGCCATTGAAAGTAATGGCAAAAACTGCAATAATTCCATTTGCACCAACCTAATAATTGTCTTATGGTCAGAGTAATTATATTGCATATGTGTTTGTACTTTTTTTGTTTTGTTTTGTTTTGTTTTGAGACAGTCTCGCTCTGTCGCTCAGGCTGGAGTGCAGTGGCGTGACCTCAGCTCATTGAAACCTCCACCTCTCAGGTTCAAGTGATTCTCCCGCCTCAGCCTCCCAAGTAGCTGGGATTACAGGCGTCCGCCACCACGCCTGGCCAATTTTTTTGTATTTTTAATAGGGATGGGGTTTCACCACATTAGCCAGGCTGGTCTCGAGCTCCTGACCTCAGGTTATCCGCCTGCCTTGGCCTCTCAAAGTGTTGGGATTACAGGTGTGAGCCACTGCGCGGCCCATGTTTGTACTTTTAAAAATAGCTTTATGGTGGTATAATTGCTGTACAACACTGCACATATTTAAAGCACACAAAGTTCTTGTATGGACCTATGCTTTTATCTATTGGGTAAAATACATAGGAATGGAATCAATAGATCATATTGTAGATGAATGTTTAATTTTTAAAGAAACTGCCTAAGTTATTCCAAGTGGTTGTATCAATATCCAACACTTTGAATGATTAGTTTTCTTTTCCATTCTAATATATGTATAGTAATAAGGATATTTATATTTTTAAAGTACATTAATCATTAGCAATGATTAACATATTTTCATTTGCTTATTTGACATCCATATATCTACTTCGGTGAAATATTTTTTCAAATATTTTTCTCATTTAAAAAATATGTATTTGTTTACTATTGAGTTATAAGAGTTCTTTATATATTCTATGTAAAATCTTTTTTATCAACTATAGGCTTTTAATATATATGTGTGCAGATATATATACACACACATGTGTATGTATATATATGTTATACATACATATTTGTCTCTGATTTGTCTTTAACAGTATCTTCTGAATAGCAGAAGTGTTAAATTCTGATGAAGTCCAATTTATAAATTTGTTCCCAAGACCTCCCCAGATTTGGTGATTTGCTAGGAGAACTCACAGGACACAGGATGCAATTATACTCATGCCCAAAATTTATTACAGTAAAAGAATACAAAGTAAGATAAGTAAAGAGAAAGGTAGGTAGCCAAAGTACAGAAGAACCACACATAAGCTTCCAAGAGTCCATTCCCCATGAAGTCACTCAGGATGCACTTAATTCCTACAGCATCAAATTGCGACAGGTGCAAAGTATTGCCAATGAGGGACACTCTTTAGAGACTTAGTGTTCAAGATTTTATTGGAAGCTGGTCATGTGGGTGCCTTCATCCTAGCATGTACTAATAATTCCAGACTCCCAGAAGGAAAGCAGGTCTGTTCAACATAAATCATATTGTTTGTAGAAACAGTGTAGGCTCAGTGGGCTACTCTTACCAGTTGGGAATGGTGGAAAGCCTCTTGAAGTCCAAGTTCTGAGGCATCAATCATGAGCCATGCCTGCAAGCAGGCCTTTCTAAGGATAGCAGTCTAAGAAAGTCTATCCTTTCTAAGGATAGAGTCTTGCTATATTAACTCTTTTCCGTATAGTTATTTTCTAGATCATACTTTTGGTATTATATTTAAGAAATATTCTCCTAAGCCATGGTCACAGAGATTTTCTCTTATGTTTTCTTCTAGAAGTTTTATGGTTTTCATTTGTACATTTAGGTCTCTCATCTATTTTGAGTTATTTTTTATATGGCACTAGATAGGGATGGAAGTTTACCTGTTTATGTATGAATTGCCAACTTTTTTAGTACCATTTGTTGAAAAGACTACCTCCTCTCCACTGAATTGCCTTTGCAACTTTACTGAAAATCAGTTGCCTATATATGCATGGGTATATTTCTAGACCCTCTGTTCTGTTTTCTTGACCTAAGTGTCTTTTACATAAATACCGTATAGTCTTCATTGCTGTAGCTTTACAGTAGGTCTTGAAATCAGGTACTATTTTCTCTCCAAATTTGTTCTTTTTCAAATTTGGTTTAGCTTTTCTAGATCCTTTGAATTTCCATATACATTTTAGATTCAATTTATCAATTTTAATTTTAAAAACTTTGTGGTATTTTGATTAAGATGATGTTGAATTTATTAATATGAGGAGAATTTACATTCTAACAATATTTCCCTTTTGACCCATGAATATAATGTATCTCTCCATTTATTTAGTTTTCTTTTATTTCCCTCAGTGGTGTTTTATAGTTTTCACTGTACAGATCTTTCACATTATTTGTCATACTTAACTCTAAATATTTCATATTTTTGATGCAATTGTAAATGGTATTTTAAAATTTGATTTTTTGATTATTTTTCCTAGTATCTAGAAATAAAATAGATTTTTGTATATTGGTGTCCCTTTCTGTGAACTTGATAAGCTCAATTCTAGCTTTTGTAGATTCTTTCAAATTTTCTACATAGATGTTTATATTATCTGTGAATAAAGTAAAGAATATACCCCAACTTATTCGCATTCTTCAATTTGGTGTAGAACCTCGAGTATAATGTTAAGTAAACGTAGGTAAAATGAATGTCCTTGTCTTATTTCTGGAGTTAGCTTAACATTTACATAATACTCCATGCAAAACAGCAAAATATACAGTCTCTTCAAGAACAAAAGGAACATTTACCAAGGCAGAACATGTTCCACATTCTGCGCCATAAAAACAAGTCATGAGCTTAAAAGGATTCAAGTCACACAAATTATATTCTGTATATACAAAACGTAGACTGTATATTCTGCTGTTTTGGATGAAGTGCTATGTAAATGTTAATTAAGTTATTTGGGTCTTCAATATCTGTTTCTATTTTCTGTCTAATTATTTTATTCATTATTAAAAGGGGGTATTGAAATATCTGTCTATATTTTTAATTTTGTCTATTTTTCCTTGTAGTTCTATCAGTTATTGCTTCATGCATTTTGAAACTATTATTAGCTGCATAAATGTTTAGGATTTTTATGTCTCTGATAAATTTCCCTCATTATCATTATGAAATGATCATTCGTTATCTTTAGTAACATTATTTGCTCTGAAATCTTCTTTGTCTGATATTAATGTAGCCTGTGTAGCTTTTTTTATGTTAGTGCTATCTTGTTCTATCTTTTCCCATTGCTTTTATTTTAGTTTATTTTTATTTTTATTTTTTTGAGATGGAGTCTTGCTCTGTTGCCCAGGCTGGAGTGCAGTAGCACGGTCTTGGCTCACTGCAACCTCTGCCTCCCGGGTTCAAGTGCTTCTCCTGCCTCAGCTTCCTGAGTAGCTGGGATTACAGGTGCACACCACCATGCTCATCGAATTTTTGTATTTTTAGTGGAGATGGGGTTTCACCATGTTGGTCAGGCTGGTCTCGAACTCCTGACCTCGTGATCCGCCCACCTCGACCTCCCAAAGTGCTGGGATTACAGGTGTGAGCCACCGCACTCAGCCACTTATTTGTATTTTTATATTTGAAGTGCTTATTGTGAAAGCAGTATCTATTTGAGGATCCCTGCTTTATGAAATTTGACACTGCCTTTTAATTGAGGTATTTACACAATTTAAGTTTATTGTCATTATTAATATAATTATGATTTATACACACTGTCTTTCTATTTGTTTTCTATTTGCCTTAACTGTTTTTTTTCTATTTTACCTCTTTTTCTGCCTTTTTTGGATTGATTCAATTTTTTAAAATAATTCTCTTTTATTTCCTTTTTTGGCTTGCTAGATATAGTGATTTGTTTTTGTTACTTTAGTGGCTGTGTTAAGGTTTATGGTATGTATCTTAAACTTATCACAATCTACCTTCAAATAACATTATACCACATAATGTATTGTGCAAAGAACTTTACAACAGTTATACTTCCATTTATCCCCTCGTTTTCTTTATGCTGTTGTTTTTATACATTTATTTCTATAGTTGTTTTAAGCTCCATGCTATATTATTATTTTTGTTGAAACAGTGCTCCTTTAACAGTGCAAGTAATTTTAAAAACTCATATATTTACTTATTTAGTTGTGGGGTTCTTCATTCTTTTGTGTAGAGCCATATTACTGTCTGTTATTATTTTCCTTCCACCTAAAGGGCTTCCTTTAACATTTTTTGGTAGTGTAGATCTGCAAGTGATAGATTTCAGAGGCTAGATGTCTAAAAAAGCCTTTATTCTGCCTTCATTTCTGAAGAATATTGTTTATTGGGTATAAAATTTTAAATACACAGGTTTTATTTTTTCTTTTAGTACTTTAAGAGTGTTACTTGACTGTTTTCTCACTTGCATTGTTCCAATGCAGAGACGTCTGCTGCTTTAAAAAAAGTCTTCGTTTTATTGTATATAACAAGTCTTTTTTCCCCTCTGTTGGCTTTTAACATTTTATCTTTATCACTGATTTTGAGCAATATGATTATGATGTGCCTTGGGATAGCATTCTTCATGTTTCTTGTAATTGTGCTTCATTCAGCTTCTTGGATTTGTGGGTTTATAGTTTTCATCAAATTTGGATAGTTTTCAAGTACTTCTGGAAGTAGATTTTCTGGGCCCTGCTTCTTTGGGGGTTTCCATTACATATTAGGCCTCTTGAAATTATTCCACAGCTTACTGATGTTCTTTACATTAAAATGTTTTTCATGTCTATATTTCATGTTGGTATGTTCTAGTGCTGTGTCTTCAACTTTACTGATCTTTTCTTCTGTAATGCCTAATCTGCTGTCAATCCCCATTCAGTGTACTTTTTATCTCAAAACTACTTTTGTAGTTTGATTTGTGTATTTTTGAAAAAATGTCCTCCATGTTTCCACTTACTTTTTTTGACATTCGGTATAGACTTATAAGATCTTTGTTAAATCTAACAAAGTCAGCTTTGGGTTGGTTTCAATTGGTTTATCTTTCCGGTATGTGTTGTTTTATTTTCTGCCTCTTTACACGCCTAGTAATTTTTGGTTTGATGGCAGTCATTATGAATTTTACTTTATTGAATGCTGGATTTTAAAAAATTAATATAGATACTATTGTTTTTTTCTTCTAAAAATGATATACAGTTAAGTTACATGAAAACAGTTTGATCCTTTCAGGTCTTGCTTTTAAGATTTGTCAGGTAGGACTGGAGCAGGGCTTATCTAGGTTTTAGTATTCTCCATTGCAGATGCAAGACCTTTTTGTTTGCTTTACTCAATGTGTCCCATGGCTCTTGAGGTTTCTCAGTCTGGAAGATGGAAGCAGGAACCTTTCCCAGTCCTGTGTGAAGTCCAGCATTGTTATCTCTAAACATTTGGGGTCATTTTTTTCCATCCCTGAGAACTTTTCCAGTTTTCTCCCTGAAGACCTTCAGAGTTCTATCACCGTGTAGATCTCTCCTCCTCAATACTCTACTTTGAAACGTCTACTACCTTGGAGTCTCCAGACCCTTGGTTCAGTATTCTCAACTAAGGGAGAAATTGGGTTTTCCTACCTTGCATTGTGGCCTAGAAACTCTGTCAAAAAAATATGCTGCAGCAATTTTAGGGAATCTTGTTTATTTTCTGTTTATCCAAGATCACTGCCCTTCCTTTCCTGATGGCCACTGTCTTGTCAATGGTTTAATATACTGTGTCTATGTTTTTGTTGCTTCAGGTGGGAGGGTAAATCTGGTCTTAGTTCATTCATCTTCACTGGAGGCAGAAGTAATTGCATTCAGGAATGTTTGGATACTTCCAAGCCTCAGTTTGGCCTAAAGCAATGATAACAACAATTTGTAAATATTATATCCCTAAATTATTTATCAGCAGCTCCTTTTTTGAAAACAAGAAATGTATGCTTACTTACACATATTTACTAAGGGTAGAAGAGAGGGTGGACTAGCTCACAGTGAATCTATATATTTAAGAAATAATCAGAAGGAATTTAGAGAATAAAGTCGGTAGCTGGGTGATGGCAGGAGGATGCAAATGGGTTACACAGTGAATTAAAATGCAAGGATAAAAGGGGAGACTGCTGCTTGGATAATCCTTTGATTGATATATGGCATCTTCCTGATGCTCATTTTATTACAGAAGTTCCAAAGAGCCTAGGTGGTCTAATGCAATCCAATGAAATAAGGCATTCAATATTGATTGAACAACTGGGATGCCCGGAAAGGTATTAAGAACTCTGGAGTTTCAATACATTTTGACGCTTTGTCTACATCCTTTAAAATAATCTGCAATTTACTTAGCATGCTGCCTGGCCAACTTTTAAAGCAGAGTGAGGGCAATATTGTGGATGGAGAATCTAGGCTTAAGTGGCAGGTACCACTGAGTGTAAATCATGTCTCTGGCATTTATTATCTGCATGGCAAAAGGCAAGGTGTTTTATCTCTAAAATCTTAATTCCCTCTTCTGTATAATGAAGATAATAATACTTAAAATGTTGTATTAATTGATATACAATGCATTAAGTGCTTACTATGTGGCTAAGCATTATGTAGTATGTTTGTATTAATCACTATTCCACAGAGAAAGAGAACCAATGGAATGTGTATGGAATTGGCTTGCATGATTATGGAGCCTGGCAGGTTCATAATCATGTGAGCCAATTCCATACATATTCAGCTTCATTCAGCCTGCCATAGACACTCATACAGCAAATGGAGACAACCACTAAAACAATTAGTGAGCAATATGTATGTATTGATATGTGTCATAAAGGAAATTAAACCACGGTAGAAGGATAGAGAATGACTGGGAGGGTGGAGTTCCTCTTGTCCTCTTGAATCTCGTGGTTCAGGCCCCAAGAGTTCAAGAAGATAAGCTAGCAGGCTGGTGACCCAGAAAAAGCTGGAGTTGCACGTTGAAATGCAAATACAGTCAGCTGGAGGACTCCCTTTTACTTGGAGGAGGTCAACCTTTGGTTCTATTTAGGCTTTTAACTGATTGGATGAGGCCCACCCACAGTATGGAGAGCAATCGACTTTACTCAAAATCCACATATTTAAATGTTAATCTCATCCAAAATCACCTTTATAGAAAAATCCAGAATAACATTTGACCAACTATCTGGGTACTATGGCCCAGCCAAGTTGATGCAAAAAATTAACCATCACAGTGTTTATATACATTCATTGATTTAACCCTCTCATCCATTCTGTGGGTTAGGTATTGTTTTTCCAGGTTTATATGGAAACCGAGGCCCAGGGAGATGAAATAGGTTGCACAAAACTAAAATTTGAACTCAACTTTGTCTGTTGAAAAAGCCTACGCTCTTAAGATCTTCATTAAAATGTAACACAGCATAATACCTGTAAGATAGTAGGTGCTCAGTTAAGATTAGCTCTCAGTTCTTGCAGAGTGGAGTGCTGGTTTCAATTCCTCTCTCCATGACTAAGTTGTGAGCAACTGAACAAATAGCTCCAGGATTTTTTTGTCCTATATTGTTAATGCTTACTAAAGTATGTGGTACACAGCAGGGACTCAGTAAATTGATGCTTGAATGTAGCTGGAAATACGGTTTTGAACCTTTTACTCTCTAAATGAAATAGTATTTTTTTTTTTCTTGAATGATGACCTTGTGCAAAGGGCCAGGAGCTGGGGAGAAAAAAAAAAAAAGCCAGATCTGGCCTATATCTGCCCTTAAAATTTTAGTTTCATATTGAAAGTCAGAAATTTATTTATTCATTCAACAAGTATGCATTCATTTCCTACTCTGTGCTAGTCATTAGCTTAGAAGCTGGCAATAGTGGTGAACATCCTACATTAGTTTTCGATCACTGTTGTAACAATTTCACACAAACTTAAAACAATCTGTATTGGTCAGGGTTCTCTAGAGGGACAGAACTAATAAGATATATGTACATATGACTGGAGTTTATTAAGGAGAGTTGACTCACATGATCACAAGGTGAAGTTCCATGATAGGTCATCTGCAAGTTGAGAAGCAAGGAAACCAATAGTGGCTCAGTCTGAGTCCCAAAACCTCAAAAGTAGGAAAGCTGACAGTGCATCCTTCACTCTGTGGCTGAAGGCCTGAGAGCCCTTGGCAAACCACTGGTGTAAGGCCAAGAGCCCAAAAGCTGAAGAACTTGGAGTCTGATGTTCGAGGGCAGGAAGCATCCAGCATGGGAGAAAGATGAAGACCAAAATACTCAGCATGTCAGCTTCCTCCTCCAGCTTTTTTCTAGCCGTGCTGGGAGCCAATAGATTGGTGCCCACCCACATTGAGGGTGGGTCTTCCTCTGCCTGTCTATTGACTCAAATGTTATTCTCTTCTGGCAACACCCAGAAAAACCCAGATACACCCAGAAACAATACTTTGCATCCTTCAATCCAATCAAGTTGATGCTTAATCATCACACAATACAATTTTGTTGTTTCACAGTTTGAGGCAGAAGTGTGAAATCAGTTGTGCAGGGTCAGATCAAGATTTGGCAGCACTGGTTCCTTCTGAAGGTTCCAGAGAAATCTGTTCTTTGTCTCCTCCAGATTCTAAAGGTCACCTGCATTCCTTGGCTTGTGGTCCCACTCACAGCACAAGACCCTTAACTTAGTCACACCTGTGAAGCCCTTTGCCATGCAATGTAATACATTTGCAGGCACCGAGGATTAAGGCATGGGCATCTTAGGAGGCAGGAGCTTTATTCAGCCTACCATAGATCCTCATACAGCAAATGAAGACAGCCACTAAGGCAATTAGTGAGCAATATGATAGTATGTATTGATATGTGTCATAAAGGAAAATAAATCATGGTAGAGGGATAAAAAATGACTGGGAGGGAGGAGCTCCTCTTTTGACAAACCTCTCAAGGTTTGTCAGGGAAGGCCTGCCTGGTGACATTGAGCTGAGGCATAAATGAAGTGAGTGAGGGCCTGGGACTGGTGTGTCTTCTGAGGGGAGTGAGGGCTAAGGGTCGGGTACACAGAGAGCTGTGATGACAAGCATTGAGACTCAGCTGCAGGCAGTGGGAAATTGCAGAAAGGATGCACAAATCCAGGTGGAAGAGGTCAAAAGGTGGTTTATAGAGGAGGTGGCATTTGAAAAACTCCAAAAGCTGAAGCATGGTCTAGGCTTGTAAAGAACAACAGTGTGCATGTTGACCCCCGTGGTTCAGGCCACAAGAGTTCAAGAAGCACACTCTGGGACTGCAGAGGTGAAGAAACCTGAAGGGAGAGGGTGTAGCTCTGGCTAAGACCCTGAAGTGTGTGTTTTCCTTCCCACAGGATAGCTGTCAGGCCCATTCTTCCAATTCTGTATGACCAGGGGAGGCAAAGAGGCTCCAAGCAAAGCAGATCTTGGGAAGTTTTTTGGGACATTCCAGATATGCTCTTGTTTCCAGACTTCCCTCTCTTCAAGTTCTGCATGGAAGGGCTCTGGTTACCTGGTTCCTGGGTTCAGTTTTCTATCATAATGGGTCTCTCTCTTTAGTTGGCCCTGGCCTTGATTCTGCTCCTGACTTTGGCAGTTCCATCCAAATTCCAGATTTGCAGAACCCATGTAAACCTTGATGCTTTGTCCACTAAACAGCACAGTTCTAACACCATCAGGCCTGGCCTTTGACTTGGAGAAAATAGATCCCTAGCTTGACACAGAATATACAACAAAACACATTTAGTTTCTTATTTTCTATGATGCCTTATAGTTGATCCCCATCACTAGTAAGAGAGTCCCAGAAGACTGAGTCTCCTTGAACCATGCCAGGTTCTCAAGCTTCCTCAACCTAGGACTTCATTATCCACTAAGAATTCTCGCTTACTCATTCCTTTATTCTCTCAACAGTTTTCAGAGTCAGTATAGCATGATAATTGGGCTCTAAAGTCAGAGCTTCTGGGCTTAAATCTCAGCTGTGTCACCAGCTGTGCGACCTGCCAGAGAAGTTACTTATCTCTCTGTCTCAGTTTCCTTATGTTTAAAATGGTATAGCACTTTTTTTAAGAAGGAGGTACAAAAAGTTAATCTATATAAACTCTTAGGACAGTGCTGGGCATGTAGAAAACCTTACTATTTTGGTGGTGGTGGTTGTCTGGTTGTCCTTATTGTTCTTTTGTGGGTAGCATGAAGGGAAAGATTTCATGCTAGGATGAGAGTCAGGTCTCTGTGCCAGCCCACTTTACTTCCCAGGCTCCTCGCTGTTTGGTGGACAGACCTTTCCTTTCCCAAAGCACCCCTCCTTCTCTGCATCTTGGTGACCCTCAGCACCCAGGGCATTCTTGAGTGAGACAAGAAGTCTGAAGCCACTTCAGTTCTGACTGTTGGGATGCCTTGGCAAAGTTGCCCTCCAAGACCCAAGACACAGGGCTTCCATGAAAACTCTACTTTTTCTTTGTCACTGATTAGTCCTGGGACCGTATTCCCTCTAGGGCGTCCACCCTGTCTTCTCTTCTATATATGCCCAGTTTTTAGGTTTGACTCCAGTCTCAGCCTATTTGTTCATGTCTGATCATTTAGCCAATGTGATTCTTGGAGCCCCTGGCATTGAAGGGTACTCCAAATATTTTCCAATGACTGAGACCTCATCATAGTGTACCAGCTTCTTACCTGCAGCTAGGAACATTGCCCTGCCAAGATGCCCTGGTACGGGGCTCCATGTTTATGATGACATTCCTGGCTCCAATCAGTTAATCTGCTTACTACTAAGACAACTACGCGCAGGGTCTATCTTAATTCTGGGTACTCCGGAAATTGATCAAGCATATGCTAAGCTCAAAGGAGGGTGCCAACCCTGCCAGAAAAGAGGAAACAGCTCAGTCACAATCATTTTACCCATAATTTTGCAATTAAAATGTCTACAGAAAAGCTATTTTAGCTCAGCCTTTATACACATTTAATGTCATTTTGAAAATAAAATTCGTTGACTTGCTTATGGGGAGGGGTGGCTTATAACCTTTCATTTGCTCAAGTCCTTATTATAGACCTCATCTCTTCCATCTGGCCTCAGCTTGGAGCCAACTGACCTCCCCCAGTGTCCATCCTGCCTGGGTGGGCTGGCCGCATGTCAGGAACCAGCTCTCCTTGTCTCTCCCCTCCATCCTCTAGCACATAGTTCTGTTACAAATTGCCTCCTGCCTGGGTCTCCAGTTTTGTTATTTACTTTTTTTTTTCCTATTTTTCCCAGGCTGCAATTAACATCTGGAAAGGCAAAGATCCCTATGAGTAAAGCATTGAACCATCACCTGGAAATATACCCAGCTGTTTTTATGGTGGAGTTTAAGAGCATTTAGCTAATTACAGTCCTTAGGAAGAGAAAGCATCCTAATGGAAGCAGCAAGCTCTTTTCTGCCTTGCAGTGGGAGCTAGTCACCAACAGATAAATAGGAGTTATGTCACGCCCTCCTGTTTATGCCCTCACAGAGGAGGGCATCGTAAAGTGCCTCCTCCGCAGGCATAATGCTATGATGTGTATTTTGACAAAGATGCTTTTTCAGGGCCATGAAAGTAAAAGTGCCATAAACTCAGAAGGAAACAGAGTATAAATTGAATCAGAATGAGTCCTAGCCCAGCTTCACCACTGTACGTTGGCGGAAAACGCCTGACTTCCCTGTCACCTCCAGCTGCTTCCATGGCTGGACCTGTAGGAGCCTGAGGTCAGGGCAATCAGCTGAGCAGGGGTAGCCTGGAGAACCTGGGGAAGGAAGGGAGGGAGGGAGACAGGCTTGTACTAGTGGCGGGCATGCATAGGATCCTCAAAGGCAGTGTGTGCATGTGTACACGTGCCTGTGGCATGTATGTGTACCCATGCATGCGCGTCTCTGTGTGGTGGTAATGTGTTGATGGTTGGCCAGGAGGTGGTTCAGGGTTCTTGGCTCTTGCTTTCTAAAATGTGGCTGCTCACTCCTTTTATGAGGCATTGCTGAGAGCAGGTTTGCCCTCATTAATCACAGCAATAGCAATAAGCAGGCAATTAAGTTCTCCCAAGGATGCATGTTCGAGTTCTTGGCTCCAGCAAAGCTGTGGTAGTTCGTAGAGTTAATGGCAAGGAGCTCGGGCCTGGTGTTCAGGTCAAGGCTCATTTTCAGGTTCAGCAAGATAAAGACAGGCCCAGAAAGGTCCAGTTTTGTCAGCTTAGAGAGGTCACCCTCAGGCCTACTAGATGGTGAGCTCAGCATCCTAAGGACAATGATTTTTTAATCTCCCTGACATGAAAGTTTTTCAGAGTAGCTGCTGCTGGCTGAGCCTTCTGCTAAAGAGCACTCATTAGGTAACTCCTCCTCACCATGCAGGCTGAGGGGAGGCTCCTTTCCTGGATTACAGCTCAGGCCTTCTATCCTAAGAATGAGCACTCAAACAGTATCAATGAACTAAAACCAAGACTTAAAAAATATTGTTGGATTGATGAATTTTGGCATCTAAATAGCCAACTCCAAACCTGCCTATTATCAAGATCAGTGTAACAGTCTCCTATGGGAATGGGGGTTTCCTTTAAGTTCTCTATTGCCCACCTCTAAATCACTGTGCTGTTAAGCCACCTTCTTAAACACCAGCCTCACCACATTATGCCTCTGCTCAGGAGCCTCATGGCTTCCTATGTCCTCCTGCAAAAAGCCTGGCTCCCATGTTCTGTTGGCCCATCCAGCTTGCATCCCAGCAGCCGGCCTCCATCCTGCCTTGCCTAGTCTCTGGGGCTCTCACAGACGCTCCCTGTGACTCTTTCCTTCCTTTTTGCCTTGTTTCCTGCTGTTCTGCTTATCTTTACGATTTTCTACCTTTGCTTTCCATGAAACAAATCCTGTTGACCCCTTGAGGATGGTTGTGGATCCTGCCTCCTTCAGGAAGGCTTCCCAGGGCCATCCCTGGCTGCACCATGCACCTGTTCACTGAACTCCTCTTAGGCCTGTTATACTGGCTTGAGGAGTTTCAATTATTTCTCTTATGTCCAATATCAAGTTTTTTTTGTTTTTGTTTTTGTTTTTTTTTTTTTTTAGCCAGCTTCATTGGAAGTGCCTGGAGGGTAGAGATCAAGCTTTCAATTGCTCATTGGAACACTTTGGAATATGGCAGAGGCACCAGACATGGATGCAGAAAACCAGAAGTCCTGATTCTGCCACCTCCTACCTGTGGGAATTTGGGAAAATCACTTCTCATATCTGCTGGTTTCCTACCACAAATGTAAGAATCCTGCCTAGGTAGAAACTGCCTGTTCCTGTGTCATGTGCTTCTCTGCAGTGCACAATTCTCTCAGCTCAGGCCCAGGGCTACTCATTGGCCCTGCCTTTTTCTTCTCTAACAACAATAATTTTTTTTTGAGATAGAGTCTCTCTCTGTCACCCAGGCTGGAGTGCAGTGGCATGATCTTAGCTCATTGTAACCTCTGCCTCCTGGGTTCAAGCAATTCTCCTGCCTCGGCCTCCCGAGTAGCTGGGATTGCAGGCATCCGCCACCATGCCTGGCTATTTTTTTGGTATTTTTCATAGAGACGGGGGTTTCACCATCTTGGCCAGGCTGGTCTTGAACTCCTGACCTCATGATCCACCTGCTTCAGCCTCCCAAAGTGCTGGGATTACAGGCGTAAGCCACTGCACCAGGCTACAATAATCTTTAGGACAATAATAAGTGTTCAACTCTTCCCTTCTGGGTACATAGTTAGGATTGTACTTCCTTGCTTATTAGGTGTGATTATGTGATTATTATTTGGTTAATGACCTGTGAGCATGGCTGACACCTGTCACTCTCAATGGGAGCATTAATAGCTAGAGCATGCAACAACATGTTCTCCTTTCTCATGGTAATGGTGAAGTGCATTGTCATAAACCATGGCTGTGCCTTCAGTCTGTATCCCTGAGTGCAGATGTTGATAATGCAAACAGAACCAAAATCCTATATCCAGGAAGGTCAATGTGAGTCAGAAATGGTGTGAGTCAGAAATGGACATTTACTGTTTTAAGCCATTGGGATTGTGTGTGCGTGTGTGTGTGTGTGTATGTATGTGTGTGTGTGCATGTTTAATCAGCGCAGCATAACTTAACCTGTCCTGTGTGATACACTGTCTTCCTTAGTCTTTGCCCTATTTCTTCTTTTCTTCCTGACGTCCCTCACCCACAAGGAGTAATCTGCACCTGGGCAACAAGCCTGCTATAAGCAATGGCAAAAGCATAAGACACTATTGATGGGTGAATTCCTGATACTCTTAGACAGCAATGTCTTCATTGATTTTACAACAACAGGATTCTCTCTGCTCTTCTAAAAGACATGCCTGGAGACTTCAAAGAGTATTTTTGTCCAAACCAAGCCTGGGTTTTGATTTTGTAGTTGATGAGTCATTACTTCCCCAACACAGGGTGGGCTTTGATTTTGCAGGTCATATTTCCCCAACATATTCTTCTGATGTCCAAATCAAAGTGCTCCAGAAATATGTAGAATATTTATTGTTATAAAAAATCCATAGTAGATTTGAATTGATAAGATCTCCTATAGGCCTTTCTGATTTTTTAAAAAATATATGCTACCTTATGAATCTTGTCTAAGTTATTATAACCTCCAAACATCCCTTGTCAAATCAGGAACTAGGAGGGTATATTAGTCATTCTCATGCTGCTAATAAGGACATACCCGAGACCGGGTAATTTATAAAGGAAAGAGGTTTAGTGAACTCACATTTCTAGATGGCTGGGGGGGCCTCAGAATCATGATGGAAGGCAAATGAGGAGGAAAGGCACATCTTACATGGTGGCAGGCAAGAGAGCTTGTGTAGAGGAGCTCCCCTTTATAAAACCATCAGACCTTGTGAGACTTATTCACTATGAAGAGAAAAGCATGTGAAAGACCCACCCCTAATGTCATGATTCAATTATCTCCCGCCTGGTCCCACCCATGACATGTGGGAATTATGGAAGCTACAACTCAAGATGAGATTTGGGTAGGGACACAGCCAAACCATAACAGAGGGTGAGTTTTTTCCTGAAACATAGAGCAGACAATGCTGATGTTGTTTTATCTATCATACTTTGTTGAGACATAGGAATGAAGACTTCCTCAGGATCTCTGATGTGGGCATCTGAGAGACCTATAGAAAGCTAAATGTTCTCATGACATCAACTCACATTTCATATATTCTTACCTTTCTCAGCCTCCTAATACACCTGCCCAACTATGTCAGCTTTAAGAATCTCTAAGAGGTATTCCAAAAAGAAAATGGAGGGGGAAAAATGATTTTGCATCTAGGCTGAAAAGAACAATACTGTATAAATTTGTTCTTCCTTTGTGGCTAGCCCAGACTTTTCTTTAATTAACAGACTTGGCTCATGCGGTGTTGTTATCTAATAATGTGCCTGAGCAATAAGAACAGTTGTTTTTCTCACTATATGACAAGGCCCAGATGTGCTCACATCAAGAGTAAGTGTGGGATCCAAATCCCAAGACAAGGCTAATGGTTTAGTTAAGAATCGAGCAAACAAGGCAGGTAAAAAGGAAGGAAATTTCAGTGTTCCCAACTGCTTTGTTTGTTTGGAGATTGGCCAGGAGACTAAATGGATGCAAGGAACGTGGACTAACTTCTATTTCTAGAAGGTCAGGCTTAGAGCATCCAATGTGAAGGATGGTGCAGTTGTTTCTAGAAAAGGATTCTGGGCAAATGTGGTTTTTGAAATATTTTCTACAGGAAACAAAATGCCACAGAATGAGAAATTTTTGGTGAACTGGTTCATTTTGTAGCAGCAGTTGGATGATGGAAATTACCCACCCTGTTCTCAATTTGGATGTTGGATATGAAAATTAAAGTTGCATTTTTTTTTCTTTTACTGAAAGAATCCCTGGAGACAGTGAAGCAATTTATAGATGTAGAGTTTAAATAGCCATGACCTAAGAGAATTATAGCAGTGTTGACACATTGACAGACACCTTTTCTCTCAGACTCAGCAAGGAAGAACACACTAAATACAGAGACTATTCAGTTTTATGGAAAATCATAATGTATGAATACTGAGAAGTATAACTAGCTTTGACAGACTAGAAATTTTTTCAAAATATATTGCTTTCTAACGAAATGATTAAAGAAAAACTAAGGAGGTGAGACAAAGTGAATGATCCTCCATCTTTCAAAGTGATAAAGCAGCCTGGGTGACTTAATACACATTTATATAGGGTGCAGTTGGGAAAGAACTGGAATTGGGTCCAGGGGGCATTGGGCTGAATCCTAGTTCTGCCACCTTCAGCTGTGTCACATTAGGCAGATAACTCAACTCTGAGCCCCAGTTTCTGGATCTGCGAAGCTACTACAGAAGCTTGTTTTGGCAAATGAATAATTTATTTGACCATGGTGTGCATTTGTAAAGTACATCAGAAATATACTATATTGTGAGTATAATTGTTATTTTTGTTGCTCTTAACTTCCTACCTCTGATGGGTGTGCAATCAGTTCCTAAATGAATCCAATCTAAGGTGAATCTTCCTCTAAAGGAGAGATGTATGTGGTTTGTGTACACAGATTAGATAAATGGGTTGTTCTCCTATTCTTATGTTACAGATGACCAAGAAAGACTCAAGAACACAGTTAACTAGCCCTAAGATCAACTAATCTCTGGGCAATATTACAAAAGGCATTAATACCCCAGCAGACAGCCCTTTCCCCACAGCTCTGTGTGCACCACTGTTTTTCGTATCTAAAAAAAAGATAGCAGATAATGTGGAAAAAGCTGGTGGGGGTTGGAGGAGAGAAGGGAAGAAGGGAAGAGAGAGAGAGAGAGAGAGACAGAGAGAGACAGGGAGAGGGAGAGGGAGAGAGAGAGAGAGAGAGAGAGAGAGAGACTACAAGGATCAGAGATATGAAGTTGCTTGGCTGGCATGAAAAGTCAAACCACAGTCTGGGGTGGGTCAGATGGGTCAGCTTGTGTGTGTGTGATTAAAGTCTGCAAAAGCATATGAGTAGTGTGAATATGGATTGTTTGCCCACATCCATATAGCTCCATTTATTTGATATGTGAATATAGGGGCAATTTTAGAGCCTGAGAAACTTTAGAACAAATCTTCAAAATATGTGCACCCACAAAGGATAGTGAATTTTCTGGTTCAGAGCTGCTTCAACCTCTCTTATCTGCTAATTGATTTTCTTGCCATTCAATCTACCCTTCATACTATGGCCCCAGATATACCTCCCAAATGTAAATCCGATCATGACAACTTCAAGTTTTCCTTTCGTGTAGGTTTACAAAAATCATATATGTAGCTTTCTCAAATTATTTACAAAGGGGTAGTGGCAGGAGGAACTGAAGACAAATATTTTTATCTTTTCTGCATTGTAGAAATAAGACCATATCAATACTTTATTCTAACCACAAACATAACCAAGGAGGCATCCTGAAATCTGATTACCCACAGTTGTCCTTGGAACAAAGAGCAGTGGAAGAAAACATTGAGTTTCTTCTAGAGTTCAGTTCTTGCCTACATTTTCTTCTTTCTTTTATTAACTTAATGGGTCTCAGAGCTAACTCTGTGGGCATCTTCAGGGTAAAGCTACTCGCTTTAGAGAAAGAGATGAATATTAGAAAAATCCAGTTATTTCTGCCAAACTTGTCCCCGCCTCTCTGTTACCTTCAACTTGGGAGGGAGAATTGGGTGGTCCAGGTTTTCAAGTTAGTGGTCTCTTTTCAAGTTAGATTCAGCCTTCTCATGTAAACAAACTTCCCAGAGAGTTAAACAATGGGCACCAGATGATAGCATCATCCAGATAATAAACTCTCAGCTATGTGGCATGCCTGGAATTCACTGTGCCACTTTAAACATAATTTGAGCCCCTCCAACCCAAGTGAGCCCTCCATTCATGTAAAAGCAATTTATTTTTCCCAGAGAAATGAAAACTCAACCAAATAAATTATATCTCTGCAGAGAAAAAACTTTCTTAAACTGCATAGAAAGTATCTTCTGTCTTCATGTCTTATCATAAATTGCTGATGTTCCAACCAGGTTTTTGGTGACAGCTATTGTGAACTCTGCCGTGTGATTGTTTCCCCAGCTTTTGGCTTTCCTCAGCGATCATGTTCTAGAAGCTCTGAGTAATTTTTTTACTCCAGTGCAACCAAAATGCCCTATTAGTTATATTCATGACAATGCTTTCTCCCTCTGGGTCCTCTTTTCATTCTCCTCTGTTAAGAGTCTTCTTTCAAGCAGGTATAGCCCACAATTCCAGCCTTCTGCCTAGATTGAACTTTTCCCACCTATGCTGTATATAGGGCTAGCATGTATATTTGCTGGGTTGGAAGGTCTTTTCTCTTTTTCATGGGTCTTCTATATAAAGTAAAACCTGTCTCTTTAAATTATTTATTTTCCTTCCTAAGTTTCTGATACCTCAGTTCCAAAGCCCAAGAAATGGTTTCCTGTTCACTTACTAAATCTTGAACACTGAGATTTTTTGGCCGCTCTGAACAATTTCACACGTTTCTGTTTGTTACCAATTTCTTCTTTCACACTGTGGTTGAACCTGCACTTTCAATCTCCAGAGCCCACAGCCATCATTCAATGTTTGCCTACTATTCACTGAGTCAACATGAGAACACATGGTGTAGAAGTCCTCAGTGAGACTATGTCAGGCTATAGAAATTGCTAGGTCAGTCCTGCCTCAGTTCTTTCTCTGAACCTGAATGCCAGCACTTGAAAAAGAAAAAGTTAAAAAAAAACAGGAGGCAGCAAATTCATTCATTCCTCTCTGCCAAGTCTAGCAGGTAGAAAACCCAAAGCCAGAAACTCCTATGCAATTGGAATTTGTTATTTTGAGATGGAAAGGTGGAAGATAAATTTCAGAGCAATTGTTTCTTAATCGCTTTTAAGGGATTGGGAGAACTTATAAGAAAAACACCCTGGAGAAGTTGTGACTATGGAAAAGATGTTGTAGGTGTTGTAATTTTGATGTGGAAGACTGGAACTCTTAGGATCACATACAGATTTTTAAGTGGACAGTCATGGCCAGTGAATGCTGGGGTGCTGTTGAATGACTCAGATTACTGTATCCTGGACCTTCCTGACTGACAGTGACCCATCTGAAGAATATGACTTTTCAAAATAGTTTGTTTCTTAGGGCTCCCTCCTGAGTAACTTAGGAAATCTCAAGAGCACAGCTGAACATAGACACCCACACATGTATCTGCTGCATGCCACAGTGAACTGGCATTGCAGGTGCAGCTGAATGGATCAACATTTCCAGAAGCAAGATCACCTGGACACAGCCACACACAAATGTAGAGTTCAGGCTCTGCAAAGTGTTTTTGCCTAGTAGTCTTGCGGGCTGTGAAGTGACAAGATATTAAAAATTGTGTGCAATAAAGTTGGCCATCCCTAGTATGAATTAAATTTAGTATTTATCGGCTGTTCTGGCTGTAAATTAATTCAACTACTGGCATTTTAGAGAAGAATGGACACAGAAGAAGATATATCTCAATATGAAATTTCCTTGTTAAGAAATGGGCCCTACCTTCAAGCTGGAGATATCAGTCTTTTCCAAATAGAGGAGGTTTGAGGCAGAGTTAAATAAATACTGACCACTAGAATGCTAATTAAAAAACTCCATTATTAATTGTGTCATCTCAGTATGAGCCAAGAGTCAAATGAATTGAAGCAATAAAATGATTGGCTTTATGATTACTTGGTGTTCTTTCTTCTAACCCTAGAAAAATCAAAACCTTCCTGGCCCAGCCAGTACTTGGTCTAGACACTAGCTCCTAAAAAATGGGTTCTGTAATGCCTGGCTTCTCAAGACCTGGAAATTTTGAACCAGGCCAAGGTAAAACATCATGGCCAGACCTGATTTGAGGAAAACTAGGTATTATACTAGCTAGGCATTATACCAGGTATTATACAAGCAACTAGACATTATACAATTTAAAAAAACACAGGTGTTTTGAGGAGTAAGAAATATGCTGAGTGATTCTGAGGAGTTGAGTGAAAATGTGGGTTAGCAATGTCAATACAATTGAGCCACATGAAGTTTGTTGGTGCTCTTCACAAGAGCATTTTTGTTTAAATGGTGACGGCAGAAACCAACATGATAGGAGAAAAAGTGTCAACAGGAGGTGAGTAACTAAAGATAGTATATCTCAGTAAAAATAAAGGAGAATTATTTTTAACTTCAAAATAGAAAATAACAATAAAGTGTGTATATTGATGAAAATAATGCAGGTGAGAAGGAGAGACTGGCAATGCAAGAGAGAATAGGTAGGAGAAAATTCCTAAGAAAGAGGTAAAATAATCCAGGGGACAGGTAGAGAAATTGGTATTTAATAGGAATTAGGAAATTTGATCATTTGTTTTTAGGATTGAAGAAGATGAGTTCAAATTTATACATTTGGCATAGGGAATTTGAGGGCATTTGAGTACCTGGCTCATTGTTAAAAAATGATTTTTGAAGAGAGCATTTGTTAAGGGTGAGGAGAGAAGTGAGAGGCAGGAGGTGGTTAGGAGAGATAGAAGGTATGAAATGGTTACTTTGGACAACAGGAAAACAAGCTTAGTCAAGAAACTTGGCAGAGTCACTAAGCAGTACTGAGAGCCAATCTAAGGTTTGTGTCCATGAATTTAAGAGGATTTTGGTGAGGCCAACTAAAAGACTTCCTCTAGCAAGGATCAGATAAAGCTTTGGGACTAGGTAGGTTATCTGAATGGGGAGAGAAAAGGAAGAATGCTTTGAGAAGCAATGAGTAGGGAGGTGAGATTCCTGAGAGAAGAGGAGAGGTTCTCAGGGAACTGGTTGTGCAGTGCACCAACGGAGGTGCTCCCAGGGATCTGTGGGCCCTAGCATGCACCAAGGCAGCAGTTTCTGGAACTAGAAAGAACTAACCACGTGAGCTTGGGCAATGAGCATCTCAACGCTAAGCTGTGTGCACAGGGGGTGAACAATCAGACAAGCTTCCAATACTCCCTGTGCTGTGTAATTGCCTTAATATTTGGAATAATTCAATGCTGAGGATTTCCTGAGAATTTCTGAAGTAAAAGTTCTTATTTGCCTGAGAAAGTAAAAGTGGATAGAGGTTAAATTAATTTGATTTCATTCAAACAAGGAAATCTAAAAAAAAATTGGGCATCTCTCTTTGTGGATTTTGAGTCCTACCTTGTCCTCTATAATTAAAAAGTCAATTGTACTGATAGGTTATAACAAAGGACCAAGTTTCCACTGGGTGGTCAAAGAAGGTCTTTCTGAAAGAGTGACATTTAAACTAAGAATTGAAGAATGCATAGAAGTCAAGCAGAGAAAAAGGGGAAGAGTGAAAATCTCTAGGACAGGAAATAACTTGATGTCTTTTATGGTCAGTGTGGGTGGTACATAATGGACAGGTGGAAACGTGTTCTGATATGAAGGAGGAGGTGTGGATAGGGGTCAGATTATGCAGAACTCTATAATGAGAAGCATAGACTAGATCTAAAATGATCTCTGGCAGATTCATGAAAAATGATTTGAACAGAGGCTAGAAATAGGGTACCCATTTAGAAGATTGCTAGTATAATAGTACAGTGGAGAAATAATAGCAGCTTGCAGAAATGATGTGGTGAAACAAAGAACTCAGTAAATTCAAGACCTATCCTGACAATGGAATTGACAGCACTGAATTGAGAAAGAAGTTATCAAGTTTGACTCCTAGGTTTCTAGCATGGGCTAATAGATCCAGAAAAGATCTATGAACAATGATGAAAACCTCTACAAGAGAAACAGATTTCGTGTGTGTGTGTGTGTGTGTGTGTGTGTGATGGTGTGGAAGTTAACAGTGCAGTCCTGGACTTTTAAGTTTGAGAAGCCAGTGAGACATCCAAATGGAGCTGTCATATATGCAGTTGGCTCAGTGATTCTGGAGCACAAGGGAGAGGTCTGAGTTGATGATGTGCATTTGTGAAGTATTAACCTAGAGATGCTGTTTTCAGCTGAAAGAATAGATGAAGCTTGCTAGAGATAGAATGTATGAGAAGAGAAGACCCAGGATTGAGCCCACAGAACTCCAGTATTTGAAGACTGATAGATGAGGAATCAGAAAAGGAGATGAAACAGGAGAAGCTAGATAAACCGTAAACAAGAGGATTAATGTCAGAGAAGCTAAGGGAAGAGAGTAGTTCAAAAGGGGACTATTTTGCCATTATAGCATGAAAGCAGTCGTAGATAAAATGTAAATGAATTAATATGGCTGTATTCCAATGAAATTATATTTACAAAACATGATAGGCTGTAGTTTCCAATCCCTGATATACAGTCATCCCTTGATATACATGGGGGATTGGTTCCAGGACCACCTGCCTGTAGCCAAATCTGCACATACTCAAGTCCCATAGCCACCTTGCAGAGCCCACCTATAAGAAAAGCCACCCTTCCAATATGCAGGTTTTGAATCCCTAGAATACTGTATTCTCAATCCACATTTGGTTGAGAAAAAGCTACGTATAAGTGGATCACTTGCAGTTCAAATCTATGTTGTTCAAGGATCAACTGTACTACTGAAAAGTACTGTAATGTGAGAATTGTAAATAATTCATTTGATTTAGCTGCAGTAGGATTATTGTTGTCCTTTACTAAGATTATTTTCAATTAATTGGTGGTTGCAAAAGCCTTATTGGTGTCTACTGAAGAGAAAATAAGAGGTTAGGAAGTGGAAGCAGTTTACAATTGGCCCTCACAATTACCACTGGAGCAAGAATGAGGTATGAGCTAGGGAAAAGTTTTGTTTTGTCTGCTTTTTAATAAACTAGAGTGAGTAGCAAGATCCAGAAGATTAGGGTAGAAAGTCCCTTGAGAAAAAGAATTTTGAAGAGAAATAGAGTAGTATGGAGAATTTGGGTTTTTGATACTTCTTCCTTTGTAACAGCAGAAAAGGATAGAGTGACTACAAGTGTAGCCAGTATGTTAGTTTGAGGAGAAAATGAGGATATTTGCTTCAGACAACTTGTATTTTTCTTTATGAAGGATTATAAGAAGTTTACTGTCAGTGGGGAGTGGGTAAGAGGGAAAAAGAAAAAAAGAAATCAGAGATTTGAGAAGTGATTCCGTGTATACCTTAGTGTTCCTAATTATACTTTCATTTTTGGTCATTTGGAATGTTCCTTTTTTCTGCTATCAAAAAAAAGATATACTGAACATCTTTTTGCCATAAAATAATTCTATTTATAGCCATGTCCTTAGGATAGATTCTCAGAATCAAAGAAACATTTCTACTTTTGTTCTTTGTTTCTTCAAAGATATGTATATTTTAAAACTAATACACTCACTTGCTAAAACTGAATTAGTAGAGAAAAACTTATAATGATGTCCTGGCTGAGAATGCTGCACCTTACTAGATACCTAATTCATTGTAAATTACTAAATTGGAATTAGAAAAAATCCCTTTCCTTTTCTAAAATTGAGCTACCAGCACCCTCAGTGGATTACATGAAGTGTGTGTAGCTGTGCACAGAATGGAGTTTAGGACATGAACTTCAGAGGCTTAATGTTAGCTCAGTCTGAAAGAACCCAAAGCATAAACAGCAATCCCATCTAATTAATCCTCCTTACTTGGATTTTGATGAAGTTTGGATGCGTTCCTTAGATCTTTGGGGACTGTCTTCACTAATATCATTTAAAAAGCTGTCAGTAAGAAAATTAGAAGGCAGGATTCAGTGACTAATTCTATAAATAATTAGTATTTTCATTTTCCAGAGGAAATTAATAAATCTAAAAAAGTTTACCTTTTTTTTTTGCAGGCTGAAGCATTCAATCAAGCTTGATGCTTTAATTCAATCTACGTGTTCATTCTTTAATGAGAAAAGCAGATTTTGTAGTTTTTCCCTGCCAAGTTGAATTCATTAAGTCCTTTACTCATTCACAGAGCCAGCACTGAGTGAACATCTACCCTGTACTGGGCCCTGCATTTGCCATGGTGGAAATAAAGATGGGTAAAAGTTGTCTTCCCTTTAAGATGGCCATGTTTTATGGATAAGAGAGGTACACAAAAAGAAATTTATTTCAGAGTAGTATGGCTAGTACAGTGCTAGAAATATGCACAAAGCATCATGGAAGCCTCAAGGAACGGGTCCAGGAGAGAATGGGCCAGAAATAAATCTTCCTTGGAGGCAGAGATGTGTGAGCTGAGCTGTGCAGGATGAGGAAAAGATTGCCAGCTGAGAACTGTAGCTGGTGCTAGAACATGGAACGAGATTGGCTTTGTCCTGAGCCCACCTCTCTTTTTACTTGCCTTGAGAAAATTAATCTAGATTTATTTAATGTGTCTCTCACTTCATAGAACAAAATGACACCTCAGAAAGTACTTGTTAAATGAATTGATGAGTGAGTGATTGGCCGCCTAATATTGCTCATCCTTGTATCTTCATCTTCATCGAACAACACTTCTGTGCTCCAGGTCAATATTTCCAACTGTCACAAAGTCATTAAAGCTTAGCAAAAAAAAAGGCTTCTCTCAACCAGATCTTATTCAGTTACTTGTTTCCTGACTTTTCAAAAACGGGCACTGATGTATTAGGCTATTTGTATTGCAGTTTCGGCTTTTCTTGTTTTCTTGAATAAAACTGCAGACAAATTTGTCATAGCTATTAGCTCATGCAAATGGGTGAAGTATTTGACTGGAACTCTGCATTTTGCTCTGTCACAGAGTTACTAGTTTCACTTCTTTAAGTTCACACATTTGCTGGACCTAATCCATCACATAGGAGTATTGTGTATTAATTGATGGGGACAGCAGGGGTTATCGCTAGAATTCTGAGTACTTGAGAAGCCATGCAAATACACTGTCTGATTGGTACTATTTTCTGTCTTTCCACATATGTTGCCCCACACTAGAGTGGGAGAAAGTTTAATTACCACAGAGAACACTGTGGTAACCAAATTCAATTTTATTATATCCCAGGGAGTTTACAAAGTGAGAAAGGCGTTTCATTGCAATGATGGGAAGCAGCGACATCAACTTAAGGAAATTTGGGAGAGTCATTTAAATTATCCGATCTCGGTTTTCTCACCTGTACAATTGGGTCAATATTAATTTCCTCCCTTTACAGGGACATCGTAAGAATAAAATGGACGGGAAAGAGCTTTGGAAATTATAAAATACTGTGAAGTAGGAGTTAGTGTGTATATCACCCCACAAAACACACACGTACTACCATATGCCTTCTTACATCTTATAGATGTCTATGCTGATAAAATGCCAACAGTTAATGAGAAAGAACCAAAGACCAAATCTATAATCCATGTTCCTGGGAATCTTGTTTACCCCAAAATAAAAAATATGTGAGATTTGGGACACTTGTTTATATTGTAATCATATTATTCTCATTATTGCCAATGTGTGGCATTGTGTGTTTTAAAAATATATGTTTCCTTCAAAGAATATATTTGCAGGGCTCTGGATTGCATTTGTATGTTGTCATCTCTAATAACCAAATCACAGTGCTGAAGGAACCTAATGTGCTTTCAAGGTTTATCCTGGGTTCTTATACGGTCAAAATGCCTTGTCAATTGGCTTGTGCTGGATCAAGATTAAATGGAAGAGGAGCAGCACAGAGGATAGAAAAGACACTGGATTTGCAGCCATACCTGAACTAAATTGGGATTCTGTCACTGGGGGAGGAGACTCTGGACCTAAGATTGGAAGGAAACCCTTATTGCCTGCAGCTACCAGCTGATGTGAATGGGGAAAATAAGTTTTAAGAAGAGAAATGTGACCTCAATTGAATTGAAGTGGCAAAAAGGTACAGGTGAGATATAGAGATAAAATGGATCATGTATTCAAAGTACAGAGAAAAACATTAAGATAAGTAAGATAATTGAAAAAAAAATCACCTCTCAAGTTCTGGCTGAGATGGAGATATGGAAAGGTTGCATATGCATCCTGCAGAAGATGGGTAGTGGGTGGGAACTGTCTGTGTACCAGGGAGGCGGGGGTAGAGCTAACATTCAGCTTTCTATTTTCCCTATCAGGATTTCAGCTCCCTGGAATGTGATTTTACCCTGGAATGTGATAACAGCTGTAAAACAATAGTCAAAAGATGATCTTAGATGCATTAATATCCATGGGTTCTGTTTCAGATACTGAGCATTTGTAATACTGTAGGGCCTTGTTATGGTAGAAGGTAGGGTTGTGCAGTCTGGCAGCAAGATAACAATGGGCCCTACTCTTAAGAAGAGAGGACAGACTCTACCTCCACGGAAACTCAGTTTTGTGCATTTTGGGCTTACATAAAAAATATTCTCACCAACTAGCATAAGGCAATTTGCAAACCACAATAATTTGCACCTGGAAATACTTGAAGAAAATGCTTTTTTTTATTGCTGAAGAAATAAATAATTAAGAGATGTTTTTTGCATTCCTATTTTGTGACCTGACTCTGGTTTCTTTGCTGAGGGAAGCCATTTATTAGTTAATTTATTCACTTACTCATTCAGCAAACAGTTCTTGAGTAGGTACTCTGTGCCAGGGTGCTGGGTGTGCCATGGCAAATAACACACATTATTTCTGCCTTTATAGAGTTTACACTTTATTTTAGATAAGATAAAAATAGTTATGTGAACAGAGAAATAAGATCACTCAAGGTAGTGATGTGTGTTATAAATGCCAAGGGGATGAACATGACAGTGGGAGGAGAAATCCTTAAGGGGTCATGGGTTTACTCTCCAAGGAGGGACATACGAGTTGACATCTGAGTGATGCACAGACATAACAGAAAAGTGGACAAACAATGGCTCAAACCATTGGCACTCTATCATTTTTTGTAATAAATATGTACCAGGATATCTAGTAGGGGAGTCAGGTGGGACAGATGTACCAACTCAGTGGCAATATCAAGAACAGGGATGACACATCATTCTGGTTATTCTTTGTGTGTGTGTGTGTGTGTGTGTGTGTGTGTGTGGCAGGGTCTCACTCTGTCACCCAGGCTGGAGTGCAGTGATGCCATCTCGGCTCACTGCAACTTCCGCCTCCTGGGTTCAAGTGATTCTCCAGCCTCAGCCTCCTGAGTAGCTGGGATTACAGGCATGCACCACCACGCCCATCTAATTTTTGTATTTTTGGTAGAGATAGGGTTTTACCATGTTGGCCAGGCTGGTCTCAAACTCCTGACCTCAAGCAATCCCCAACCTCGGTCTCCCAAAGTCCTGGGATTACAGGCGTTTGAGCCACCATGCCCAGCCTCATCTTTCATATGTTGGTTTTACCTCCTCATGATTTCAGAATGACACTGTACCCATAGGGATTGCATATGCATCCCAGTCAGAAAGAAAAGGAAAGGGCAGTGCCTGTCGGGGATGGTGCAAAATGGAGGAGGGCACTGAAAGATTAACCTGTGGGGCCATTTGTTCAAAAAGTGGGAAAAAAGTGACATTAAAGATATCAAAAAAATGAAAGGCTTTTCCTTAAAAAAAATTTGTATTACTTTAAAAATGTAACAGTTTGTACACAAGAAAAAAATACAGACTTATAAATTACAAAAAATATTTTTGTGTCATAAATGCACATAAAAACAAAAATTCATGTGCTATCTTAATTGATCATACTGGTTTTGGGCTTGCTTTTTCTGTAATTTTATTTATAGGTCATCAAAATTCATACTAAAATAAGTTTACTTTCAATCAATATAATTGAAATCAATACCAGCCACTCTTGGCAAATGCAAGACTGCAAACAATTTTGATGATTTTTAAATTTTGACAAGGATCTTTCTGCTGATGCAACTGTTACTGGGTCTGTTAAGAGTGTTTTATAGACTGTGACAACATAGGGAAATTTTCTGACCAATTGTTTCAAAATATAAATTTTAAGACATCTAGAATTGACTCTCATGAAACAATTTTTCTAAAATCAGCATTCTGTAAATTTGAATTTTATTTTAATTGTAAATTTGTACAATTGCATTTTAATATCTCCTCTGACATTTCCTGTACTGTATGGAGGTGGAACAAGAAACGGAAAATGGCCTCATGCTTTGTATATAATTCAACATGTCGGTTTATGCAGTTTATCATCATATCTTCAGTTAAAAAGGAAACATTAATCTGAAAGTTGTCTTCCTTGTTAATAATTAGTTCATCCAAAGCTTCACTGGAGAATAGTGTTCTTTTCCGTGGAATGCCACAACCTTTAAATTTAATTTCCATTTGCTTTTCAATGCTGTAGTCATTTCCAAAAGTAGAGATTCTAAACTCCCTGAGGAATCCAAGTAACTCCCAAATAATTTGCTTTCTTTCAATGTCTTTTTGTATCATTTTATTTTGTAATAATTTACTAACAAAGTTTACCTCCTCAGTGATGGCACACCTATCCCAGTGCTGAGGGCGAGAGTTAGTATTTGTGCAGAGGCTGCAGAAAAGGCCTCCAGGGACAGCAGGGCAAGCTGGTGGCCTCTGGCTATGTCCCAGAGCACTGTCCCAGACAGCCGAAGGCGCTTGTACCTGGCCACCAGTGAATTATGCAGTGCCTGCAGTGTCTGCTTTGGCTGCAGAGCCTGAGTTATCACCTGGTGAATCTGCTGCTCATGATCATGCTTGGACCTCACTTATAAAATAAATTAAGGATAAATATTAAGAATTTTGAAAGGGCAACAGCAGAGCACTTAACCAGATGGAGAAGAGACGGGCAGAGCCCTTCTGAGAGCAGGGCCCTCTGTCACTGCACAGTTTGCAAGCCCTGAAGCCAGCCCTGGTGCCTGTAACATATGACTTTTTTATCAGGAAGGCAAACATGCCTCCAGCAGTCTTTGCTTAAGTCTTACTGTCTGCTACTCTGTCACATGGCCATCTCTTGCTGCAGGGTACTGTGGGGCAGTGACTATTTTTCAGCTGCTGTGGTAGAGGCAGACAAAGGAGAAAGGACAGTGAAATGGGTGTTGGGTTAGCCAGTCAAGTCTGCCCTAGATAACACAGGGCCATTTAAGGTGGAGCGTATAAGGCAGAATTAGCAGTGAGCATGGCATCCTTAGATGGATGAGGGAAACAAACTCTGTGTGTGTGTGTGTGTGTGTGTGTGTGTGTGTGTGTGTGTGTCTGACAGTTACATGTTTGGAGGACAGCAAGAAGCCCAATGTGGTTGGAACTGAAGAGAAGGAGGGGAATAGTGGTTAAAGGGAGGACCAAGTATTATGTAGCTTCTAAGTCCGGTGGTTATGCCAAGGAGTTAGTGCTAATATAAAATAACTCTCTTTCACTTATCTGAACAGAAATAAAGTATTTGGAAGGATATTGGGTAGTTTACACAATCATTGAAAAGGCTAGAGAAACAGACATAGAATAGAAACAGATTGGGCTATCTTTAGATATAGAGAAGATATTCTACTAGAACCATAACCAAAATCATGCCAGGATCACTGTAGTGGCATTACCATTGTGCCCACCATCAAAAAAACAGGTGCTTCATCATGTCTGTGAATACTCTAAGAGTATTCTAAGGTTGCCCCTGGAAACTTTATGTTACTGACAATGTTTTGGCTTCCAGAAAGAATGTTTTCCTATCTTCATTCAAAGTCCAAGATAAGGGAATCTGAGTGAACAAATGTAGGCACCACGCACTTGTCCTAAGTAAAAGCAGCAAGGTACTATTGCTGAATGCGGACCATATCTCTTGCCAAACTCTATATGGCTGTTCATATGCAAGGTTTCCCTGCCTCGCCTCTTCAGATGACAAATATTTATTAAAATTCATCCATTTAGTGAAACCTATCAATCTTTAACCTCATTCCCCTTCCCAAATACATTCCCAGCTAAAGTAAAGCAATTAGGGCCCATTGATTAAAATTTACCTCATCCTCAAAGAAAGGCAATACCAAATATTTCCCAGTTACTACTTTTGGCATCAAGTCCAGTGTCTACTTCTCCTCTAGTTCTGTATGACCTTATATCAATATAATATGACCAAGAGATTAAATTGTAAAGTTAACAACAACTAATATACTCTATGTACAATAATAGGGTAAAGAAGAAAAAATAAAAGAGACATTACTTACAGCACTAAAAATGTGACATAGCAATAAGAATAGCTAAAGTCCTTATTTCCTTAATGGTAATAGGACCTTAAGTTGTGTTTATGAGTTGTATTAACTGCTGCATATTCTCTTTTTCTTCAGAGAAATTTTTAGTTGGTCAAGATTCTTTGCAAATGATGTCACCCAAATGCTCATTCTTCAGAGATTTGGTCTCAGTGGTCCTTCATGCATTTGGCTACAGTAATTTTCTGTTACATTTTACTAAGAACATGGTAGTATAAGGAACCTTCCTAGGGAATCCTTGGGCTTTATACATACTTATCTATTTATTTCTCCCTTTTTCATTGATGGTCAAAATTGATTTTATTGTAAAAAATGTAATGTGATGTAAATGTCTTCTTTTTTTTTGATATGGTCATATAGAGCATGAGGAGTCAAAAACTGACCATTTATCTGTTTCAACTTCTAATTCGGTGAAAATAAAGTTATGCTTCCTAGAGGAAGTATTCCTCTGTTGAGTCTTAAAACTTTTAATGAAGGCGAAGTATCACGGAAATACTATGAATGGGGAATTCATTGTGATAGTGAGATATTCTATTACAAATTCCATCTCTTATTTTGCCACCCTTTTATTTAGGCTATGAGATAAAAATCACACACACACACATACACACACACACACACACACATGATTTTTATCCCATAGCCTATATATATATTTGATTAGAACATAAGTTGCTCTCAAGGACAGAGGCCAACCTGTCAAGTTATTGTATCTCATTGTGTGTAATATCCACGTCTTCTATAAGTCATTGCCAATAGATGAGAAGGTATGCAATAATACCAATGGACCCCAATGAGCTTAGAAGAAATGCTTCCCTATTTAATAGAAAAAAATGAGACTTTGTTGAAGATGCAATCTTGTGTGTAAAACTATGATGAAAAAGCATTCCATAAATTCAAGTATGATGGTGCTATCAGAAGAACAGCAGAAAAGGCAAACAAATTCAAGGGAGCAATAGTCAGATAAACCTCAGTGAAGAAAAATCAATTTTTAAAAATTCATGCATAACTTTCCTGTTTCCTTGACCACTTTGTTAATGAGTCCCAGCACTGGGGTGGCTGAGGGAGGAAAGCTTATTGTCTTATGCAGAGTAGGTAAAGAATACCAAATGAATCATTAAGAGCTTTTGCATAAAGGGTTTTTTAAAAATGAAATTCATATGGGACTCAGATATTCTCATAACATGAGCATGTTTTAAGAGGTCTGTCTTCATAACTCTTATACAAATGTCCTTATCACAAATTATGCAATCTCATTTCTTCGAAGTCCCTGGCCATTAAGCACTTTCTAGTTTCTCTCTCCTTCTAGAAACAGTGAAGAAGATGTACTAATCAAAGTTCTAATCACTGGAAGAATATCTCTTTCCCAGTGTTTTGAGTCCCCAAGTGGGGCTTTAATGCCAAAGAACTTCGGTTTTGGCACATGACAACATATTGTGTGGAGGTGGTTGATTCTCAGTGATCTTGTCCCAGTGAGCTGGTAATAGGAAACTCTCAATGAGGCCATGGGTGTGGGTCAAGGTGGGATAGTAAAAGGGAAGTAGGCATATTGAGAGTGCTTCTAGAATTTGATTGTGACCTGTTTGGGCCCAGGCTTTTATATTTCACTTCTACGTGATGATGGTGAGCTGCTAGGAGTGCCTAATTTAATGTTGCATGGATCAGATGACTCTTGGTTTGTGATGGAAAGCCTTGGTGTTATCTTCTTCTGGTACCCCGTTATTGGGCATTAAGTTTTTACCAAAAGCCAATAGCAAGTCAGGAGCTGTTATTTAAGAATAGTACAGGCATGGATTGGCTTCAAATCCTGAGAGTGTTGCTGTACTTCTCCTGGTTGAGTATTCGCCTGAGATCTTGAAGCATCCCAATCTTCTAAAAATACTTTAAGATAATCACTGCATCCACTATGTTCTAAAGCTTGAGATAGATAGACAGTCTGAGACATCTGAAAACCCTTCTGATATGGTCTGTATCTGTGTCTTCACCAAATCTCATGTTGAAATGTAATGCCCTGTGATGGAGGTGAGGCCTGGTGGGAGGTGTGTGAATCATGGGGGCAGACCCCTCGTGAATGGCTTAGCACCATCTCCTTGGTGAGGGGTGAGTGAATTCTGTGAGATCTGGTTTTTAAAAGTGTGACATGCCTCCTTCCCTCTTGCTCCTGCTTTTGCCATATGATGTTCCTGCACCCACTTTACCTTCCTCAATGAGTGAAAGCTCCCTGAAACCTCCCCAGAAGCCAAATAGATTTTGGTGCCATGACTGTACAGCCTGAAAAACCATAAGCCAATTAAGCTTCCGTTCTTTATAAATTACCCAACCTCAGATATTTCTTGCTTTTTTTTTTTTTTTTTGAGACAGAGTCTTGCTCTGTCACCCAGGCTGGAGTGCAGTGGCACCATCTTGGCTCACCGCAAGCTCTTCCTCCCGGGTTCACACCATTCTCCTGCCTCAGCCTCCCGAGTAGCTGGGACTACAGGAGCTCACCACCACGCCCAGCTAATTATTTTTGTATTTTTAGTAGAGATGGGGTTTCACTGCGTTAGCCAGCATGGTCTCCATCTCCTGACCTCATGATCTGCCCACCTTGGCCTCCCAAAGTACTGGGATTATAGGAGTGAGCCACTGCACCCAGCCCCCCAACCTCAGATATTTCTTTATAGCAATGCAAGAATGGCCTAACACACCTTCCTTACTCTAGGTTACACTTTAATTCGACCACATTATTTAGGTAAATTCATCAAAGTGTGTATTCAATTAATCACATTTAACAAAGTGCACACCCAAATGTGTATATGTTGCCTCAAAAATTAAAACGGGCAGAGATTTCTGGCATGAAAATAGAGGTGTAGACACACATTGGCTTCACTCCTCCCACAGAAAACCAAAAACAAATACATAGCCTTGAGATTATCACCAGCAACATCCTAGAACTCAAATATGAGGATGAGTCAGTTCCCAGGGCCATAGAAAAGTTAAAAATCTCTGACCAGATGGCAAGAGAATAAGACTTTCATATCTCTGACACCTTTTCTTCCATCTGCCTGGTATCAAGCATGTGGAAATTTTTCCCTGACTCATAATTTCTTCACTGGAAAAAGTGAGATTGAGTTGGACAAGCAACTTTCTCACCAACTTGGGTTCTTTGGCAGGAGAACTGTCCATGCCTCAACCCACAGGAAGCATGGAGGCATATCCCTATGGACAGCGAGAGACAATGGAGTAAGATAGGACTACCATGCCCAGCCTTAGACACTCTGTTCTATAACTTGGCCAAAGAACACAATGAATCAGAGTGGCTGTTCAGCAGGACCATGCTGTAAAATGCATGTTCCACAGGTTCCCCTAGACAGCCTTTCCACACTGCCAAGATAGCCCTTTTGGGACCTTACCTATTCCAGATGGGCACACATCTGATCATTTGCTAGAGCCAAGGCAAACCTTGGCTTAGGCTCCATCTACTGACAAAAAGGAGGCAGTGACCTAGTGGAAAAAAAATACATTCGATAGGTAAAGTACAAAGAATATCAAAGTAAACATATCCAATAAAACCCAAAATAATCCTGACAAAGAAGACTGGAATAAATAACTAATCCTTTAATTTAAAGACATATACATAAACCCATAAGAAACAACAGCAAACAGGGAACCATGACCTTCTCAAAAAGACAAAGCAAAAATCCAATAGGATCCAATGACTGATTCTAATGAGATGGTGATTTGTGAGCTCTCTGACCAAGAATTCAAAATGGCAGTTTTAAGGAAACTCAGTGATCTCCAAGAAACACAGAAAATCAATTCAGAAATTTATCAGAGAAAGTTAACAGAAATTGAAATAGTAACAAATCAAACAAATCTTGAAATTGAGAAATACATTTGCTGAGCTAAAAAATTAATTTCAACAGCAGCATAGATTAAGCAATCAGTGAACTCAAAGACAGGTTATTTGAAATTACACACTCAGAGAAGAGAAAAAAAGAATGAGAAGAAATGAAGATAACCTACAAGATACAGAAAAGAACCTCAAATACCATATCTAAAAATTATTGGTGTTCAAAAGGGGGCCGTGATGGTTAATATTGAGTGTCAACTTGATTAGGTTGAAGGATGCAAAGTATTGCTCCTGGATGTGTCTGTGAGGGTGTTGCCAATGGATATTAACATTTGAGTCAGTGGACTGGGAGAGGCAGACCCACCCTCAATCTAGGTGAGCACCATCAAATCAGCTGCCAGAGCAGCCAGAATAAAGTAGGCAGGAGAAGATGGAAGAGCAGACTTGCTGAGTCATCCAGCCTCCATCTTTCTCCATTGCTGGATGCTTCCTTCCCTCAAACATCAGACTCCAAGTTCTTGAGCTTTTGGATTCACACCAGTGATTTGCCAGGGGCTCTCAGGCCTTTGGCCACAGACTGAAGGCTGCTTTGTTGGCTTCCCAACTTTTGAGACTTTAGGACTGGACTGGCTTCCTTGCTCCTCAGCTTGCAGACAGCCTATCTTGGGACTTCACCTTGATTCATGTGTGTCAATTATCCTAATAAACTCCTTTGCATATATACATATATCCTATTAGTTCTGTCCCTTTAAAGAACCTTAAGGCAGGGGCTGAGCAGGAGCAGGGGGTAGAAATTTTATCCAAGGAAATAATAAGAGAAAACTTTCCAAAATTTGAAGAGGATAAAATATCCAGGGACAAGAAGGTCAAAGAACACCAAACAATTTGATCCAAGTAAGATGACCCCAAAGCTTATAGTAATCAAACTCTCAGAGGTCAAGGACAAAGAGAAAAATTTAAAAGCAGCAAAAGAAGCAAGTAACATATAAAAGAACTCCAAGAACTCTGAGAATAGGCTTCTCAATGGTAACCATACAGGCCAGGAGGGAGTGGAATGACATTTTCAAACTCCTCAAAGAAAACTAAAACTGCCATCCAAGAATACTTTACCAAGCAAATGTATCCTTCAGATATGAAATAGAGATAAAGTCTTCCCCAGACAAACAGAAGCTGAGAGAATTCACCACGACCAGACTCTTCTTACAAGAAATGATAAAGAGAGTTCTTCAATCTGAAAGAAAAAAAGCACTAATGTGCAAAAAGAAAATGTTTGAAGGTATAAAATCCAATGGAAAAATTATAAATAGACCTAAAAAATACGTCTAAAGGAAGAGATAGGCTGAAATACAATAATAGCAGGGGACATCAATGTCTCAGTCTAAGTAATGGACAGATCATTCTGACAGAAAATAACACAGGGGTTAAACTACACACTAGATCAAACAGCCCTAACACACACAGAAGATTTCACCCAACTGCTATATAATACACATTCTTTTTGCCAGCATATGAAACATTCTCCAGAAAAGACCATGTCTTAGATGACAAAACAAGTGTGAACAAATTCCAAGAAAATAGAAATTATATCAAGTATCTTCTCTGACCTCAGGGGAATTAAACTAGAAGTGAACAACAAGGGAAACCTCAGAGACAACACCAAAACAAAGAAATTAAACAACATGCCCCTGAACAACCAGTGGGTTAATGAAGAAATAAAGAAAGCAATTTTAAAAATTCTTGAAACAATGAAAATGGAAATGCAACACACCATAAGCTATGGAATACAGCAAAAGCAGTGCTAAGAAGGAAGTTCACAGCAATAAATGCCTATATGATAAACACAGAAAGACTTGAAATAAACAACCTAATGATGCACTTCAAAGAAGCAGAAAATCAAGAACGAACCAAACCCAACATTAGTAGAAATAAATGAATAATAAAGATCACAGCAGACATAAATAGAATTGAGACTAAAACAAAACAAACAAAAAAACAGATAAATAAACAGAAATGAAAAAGGGAACATAACAACTGAAACTTCAGAAATGCAAAGAATCATTCTGGACTTTTCACCAGTAAATTGAAAAACCCAGATAAATGGATAAATTCCTGGACATATGCAGTCCACTGAGATTGAACCAGGAAGAAATAAAAAACCTCAATAAAGGGCATGCAAACAGGAAGAGTGAAAGTCAAACTATCCCTGTTTGAAGACTGTGATTCCATATCTAGAGAATCCCATAGTCTCTGCCAAAAAGCTCCTTAATCTAATAAACAATATCGGCAAAGTTTCAGGATACAAAATTAATGTACAAAAACCAGTAGCATCCCTATATACCAAAAATATCTAAGCTGGGGGCCAAATCATGAAATGCAATCCCATTCACAATAGCCACAAAAAGAATAAAATACCTAGCAATACTGCTAAGCAGGGAGGTGAAAGATTTCTAAAATGAGAATTACAAAACACTGCTCAAAGAAATCATGTAGGATAAAAAATGGAAAAACCTTCCATGCTCAGGGATAGAAAGAATCAATGTTGTTAAAATGGCCATACTGCCCAAAGCAATTTACAGATTCAATGTTATTCCTATCAAACTACCAAGGACATTCTTCAGAGAATTAGAAAAAAACTATTCTGAAGTTCATATAGAACCAAAAAAGAGCCTGAATATCCAAGATGATCCTAAGCAAAAAGCACAATGCTGGAGGCATTATGTTACCGGACTTCAAACTACAAGGCTACAGTAACTGAAACTATGGTATTGGTACAAAAACAGACACACAGGCCAATGGAACACAACAGAGAACCCAGAAATAAAGTTGAACACCTAAAACCATCTGATCTTCAACTAAGTTGACAAAAACAAACAATTGGGAAATCTCACTATTTAATAAATGGTGCTGGGACAACTGGCTAGCATATGCAGAAGATTGAAACTGGACCCCTTCTTTATACTATGTGCAAAAATTAACTCAGGATGGATGAAAGACTTATAAAAACCATAAAAATCATGGGAGATAACTGAGGAAATACCATTCTGGACATAAGACCTGACAAATATTTTGTGATTAAGATGCCAAAACAATTGCAACAAAAACAAAAATTGACAAATGGAACCTAATTAAACTAAAGAGATTCTGCACAGCAAAAGTAACTATCAACAGAGTAAACGAATAACCTAAAGAATGAGAGAAAATATTTGCAAACTATGCATCTATCTAAGGTTTGATCCAGAATCTATAAGCAAAAAACAAACGACCCCGTTAAAAAGTGAGCAAAGTACATGAACACTTTTCAAGAGAAGACATACACATGGCCAATAAGCATATGACAAAATGCTCAACATCACTGATCATTAGAGAAATGCAAATCAAAACCACGATGTGATACCATCTCGCACCAGTAAAAATGGCTATTATTAAAAAGTAAAAAAACAACAGATGCTGGCAAGGATGCAGAGAAAAGGGAATGCTTATATACTGTTGATGGGAATGAAAATTAGTTGAGTGATTGTGGAAAGCAGTTTGGTGATTTCTCTAAAAAAATTAAAACAGAATCATCATTCAGCCTAGCAATATCATTACTGGGTATATGCCCAAAGGAATGTAGATTGTTCCGCTATAAAGATACATGCATGCTTATGTTCATTGCAGCACTATTTGCAATGGCAGAGACAGAATCAACCTGAATTCCCATCAACGGTAGAATAAGTTTTAGAAATGTGCTACATATACACCATGGAATACTATGCCATTATAAAAAAGAATGAGATCATGTTTTTTGCAGCAACATGGATGAACCTGGAGGTCATTATCTTAAGTGAACTAATGCAGGAACAGAAAACCAAATACCACCTGTTATCATAAGTGGGAGTTAAACATTGAGTACATATGGGCACAAGGAAAGGAACAACAGGCACTGGGCCTACTTCAGGATAGAGAGTAGGAAGAGAGTGAGGATTGAAAAACTACCTATTGAGTACTATGTTTATTATCTGGCTGTACACCAAACTCCAGTGACATGCAATTTACCTACGTAACAAACTTGCATATGTACACCTGAACCTAAAATAAAACTCTATAAAATAAAATGAATAAAACCCACTGAACTGTAAAAAAAAAACCTTAAACCAATAATGAATAATAAGATTGAAGCTGTGCTAAAATGTATCCCATCAAATAGAAGTCTGGGACCTGATGGTTTTACTGCTGAATTTTACCAAACATTTAAAAGAGCTAACAGCAATTCTCATCATTAATCCAGCAATCCCACTACTGGGTATCTACTCAAAGGAAAAGGAAATCATCATATAAAAAAGATACCTACACTCATGTTTATCACAGCACTATTCATAATAACAAAGATAAGGAATCAACCCAAGTGCCCCTCTATGGATGGTTGAATAAAGAAAATGTGACACACACACACACACACACACACACACACACACACACACACACAGAGCAAGGAATACTACTCAGCCATAAACAATGATATAATGTCTTTTGTAGCAACATGGATGGAACTAGATGCCATTATCTTAAGTGAAATAACTTGAAAATAGTCAAATACCATATGTTCTAATGTGGGACCTAAATAATGTGGACACATCGATATAGAAAGTGAAATAATAGACACTGGAGACTCAGAAGGCATGAGGGTGAAAGGAGAGGTGGAGGATGAAAAATTTTTAAAATACTTTTAAATTCAGGGGTACATGTAGCAGGTATGTTACATAGGTAAAGATGTGCCATGGGGGCTATTGAACAGATTATTTCATCACTCAGGTATTAAGCCTAGTAACCATTAGTTATTTTTTCTGATCCTCTCCCTCCTCCCTCCCTGTCCCCTCTAATAAGCCCCAGTGTGTTTTGTTCACCACCATGTGTCCATGTGTTCTCATCATTTAGCTCCCACTTATAAATGAGAACATGCGGTATTTGGTTTTCTGTTCATGTGATAGTTTGCTAAGGATAATGGCCTCCAGCTCCATCTTTGTCCCTGCAAAGGACATAATCTCATTCTTTTTTATGGCTGCATGATATTCTATAGTACATATATGCCACAATTTCTTTATCCAGTCTATCATTGTTGGGCATTTAGGTTGATTCCACGTCTTCGCTGTTGTGAATAGTGCTGAAATGAAGACATGTGTGCATGTGTCTTTGTAACAGAACCATTTATATTCCTTTGGGTATACACCCAGTAATGGGATTGCGGGGTCCACTGGTATTTCTGTCTTTAGGAATCACCACACTGCCATCCACAATGGTTGAACTAATTTACTTTCCTACCAGCAGTGTAAATGCATTCCATTTTCTCCACAACCTTGCCAGCATCAGTTAGTTTCTGATTTTTTAATAATAGCCCTTCTGACTGGTGTAAGATGGTATCTCATTGCGGTTTTGATTTGCATCATTCTAATGATCAGTGATGTTGAGCTTTTTTTCATATGATTGTTGGCTGCATGTATGTCTTCTTTTGAGAAGTGTCTGTTCATGTCCTTTGTCCACTTTTTAATGGAATTGTTTTTTTTCTTGTAAATTAGTTAAGTTCCTTATAGATTCTGGTTATTAGATCTTTGTGAGATGCATGGTTTGCAAAAATTTTCTCCCATTCTGTAGGTTGTTTGTTTGTTCTGTGGATAGTTTCTTTTGCTGTGCAGATGCTCTTTAGTTTAATTAGATCCCATTCGTCAATTTTTGCTTTTGTTGCAATTTCCTTTGGCATCTTTGTCATGAAATGTTTGCCCATGCCTATGTCCTACATGGTATTGCCTAGGTTGTCTTCCAGGATTTTTACAGTTTTGGGTTTTACGTGTTAAGTCTTTAATCCACCTTGAGTTAATTTTTGTACATGGCATAAGGAATGGGTCCAGTTTTAATCTTATGCTTATGGCTAGTCAGTTATCCCAGCACCATTAATTGAATCAGAAATCCTTTTCTTATTGCTTGCTTTTGTCAGGTTTGTCAAAGATCAGATGATTGTAGGTGTGTAGTCTTATTTCTGGGTTCTCTATTCTGTTCCATTAGTCTTTGTCTGTTCTTGTACTAGTATGAGGCTGTTTTGGTTACTGTAGCCCTGTAGTATAGTTTGAAGTCATATAGCATCATGTCTTGAGCTTTGTTCTTTTTGCTTAGGATTGCCTTGGCTATTCGAGCTCTTTTTTGGCTCCATATGAATATTAAAATAGTATTTTCTAGTTCTGTGAAGAAGGTCAATGGTAGTTTAATGAGAATAGCATTGAATCTATAAATTGCTTTGGGCAGTATGGCCATTTTAGTAATCTTGATTCTTCCTATCCATGAGCATAAAATGTTTTTTCATTTGTTGATGTCATCTCTGATTTCTTTAAGTAATGTTCTGTAGTTCTTGTAGAGGTCTTTCACCACCCTACTTAGCTGTACTGCTAGGTATTTTATTCTTTTTGTGGCAATTGTAAATGGGAGTTCATTCGTGATTTGGCTCTTGGCTTGCCTGTTGTTGGTGTATAGGAAGGCTAGCGATTTTTGCACATTGATTTTGTATCCTAAGACTTGGCTGAAGTTGTTTGTCAGCTTAAGAAGCTTTTGGGCTGAGATAATGGGGTTTTCTAGAAATAGGATCAGGTCATCTTCAAAATAGTATGACTTCCTCTATTCCTATTTGAATGCCCTTTATTTCTTTCTCTTGCATGATTTCCCTGGCCAGAACTTCCAATACTAAGTTGAATAGGTGTGGTGAAAGAGGGCAAGGGGTGAGAAATTACTTAATGCATACAATGTACACTATTTGGATGATGGCTACACTAAAATATGAGACTTAAGCACTGCACAATATATCCATGTAGCAAAACTACATTTATGCCACCTAAATCTACAATAATTAACAAATATATCTTCAAAAAGTTGAAGAGAAGGGAATAATTTCAAATCATTCTATGAGGCCAGCCTTACCCTGATAGCAAAACCAGACCATAATACAACAAAATATAAGACCACAGGCCAATACCACTGAAAACATAGATCCAAAATTCCCCAATGAAAGACTAGCAGACCAAATTCACCAACACATTAAAAATATCACTCATCATGACCAAGTGGGATTCATCCCAGCGATGCAAGGATGGTTCAAAGTGCTCAAATCAATACATGTATGCGTCACACTAACAGAATCAAAACCAAAAAATCATACTATCATTTCAATAGATGCTGAAAAAGCATTTGATAGAATTCAACATTCCTTCATAATAAAAACCTTCAACAAACTGAGTATAATAAAAACCTCAAAATAATAAGAGCCATATATGACAGCTCCATAGCCAACATCACACTGAATGAGGAAGAACTGAAAGCCTTTTCTCTAAGATTTGGAACAAGACAAGGATGCTCACTTTTACTACCTTTATTCAACATAGTACTGGATGTTCTAGTAAGAGTAATTAGGCAAGAGAAAGAAATAAAGAGCACCCAAACAGAAAAGGAAGAAGTCAAATTAGCTTTGTTCACAGATAACATGATCTTATACCTAGAAAACCCTAAATACTACACTGAAAACTGTTAGAACTAGTGAAACAAATTTAGTAAAGCTGTAGGATGAAAAAACAACATACAAAATCAGTAGAATTTATATACGCCAACAGCAAACAAGAAAAAGAAATAAAGAGAGCAATCCCATTTACAATAGCTACGAAGAATATAAAATACTTAGGAATTGATTTAACCACAAAGTGAAAGACATATGCAAGAAAAACTGTAAAACGCTTTTCCAAGAGGCTGCCGAAGATGGCGGAGGTGCAGGTCCTGGTGCTTGATGGTCGAGGCCATCTCCTGGGCCGCCTGGCGGCCATCGTGGCTAAACAGGTACTGCTGGGCCGGAAGGTGGTGGTCGTACGCTGTGAAGGCATCAACATTTCTGGCAATTTCTACAGAAACAAGTTGAAGTACCTGGCTTTCCTCCGCAAGCGGATGAACACCAACCCTTCCCGAGGCCCCTACCACTTCCGGGCCCCCAGCCGCATCTTCTGGCGGACCGTGCGAGGTATGCTGCCCCACAAAACCAAGCGAGGCCAGGCCGCTCTGGACCGTCTCAAGGTGTTTGACGGCATCCCACCGCCCTACGACAAGAAAAAGCGGATGGTGGTTCCTGCTGCCCTCAAGGTCGTGCGTCTGAAGCCTACAAGAAAGTTTGCCTATCTGGGGCGCCTGGCTCACGAGGTTGGCTGGAAGTACCAGGCAGTGACAGCCACCCTGGAGGAGAAGAGGAAAGAGAAAGCCAAGATCCACTACCGGAAGAAGAAACAGCTCATGAGGCTACGGAAACAGGCCGAGAAGAACGTGGAGAAGAAAATTGACAAATACACAGAGGTCCTCAAGACCCACGGACTCCTGGTCTGAGCCCAATAAAGACTGTTAATTCCTCATGCGTTGCCTGCCCTTCCTCCATTGTCGCCCTGGAATGTACGGGACCCAGGGGCAGCAGCAGTCCAGGTGCCACAGGCAGCCTGGGACATAGGAAGCTGGGAGCAAGGAAAGGGTCTTAGTCACTGCCTCCTGAAGTTGCTTGAAAGCACTTGGAGAATTGTGCAGGTGTCATTTATCTATGACCAATAGGAAGAGCAACCAGTTACTATGAGTGAAAGGGAGCCAGAAGACTGATTGGAGGGCCCTATCTTGTGAGTGGGGCATCTGTTGGACTTTCCACCTGGTCATATACTCTGCAGCTGTTAGAATGTGCAAGCACTTGGGGACAGCATGAGCTTGCTGTTGTACACAGGGTATTTCTAGAAGCAGAAATAGACTGGGAAGATGCACAACCAAGGGGTTACAGGCATCACCCGTGCTCCTCACCTGTATTTTGTAATCAGAAATAAATTGCTTTTAAAGAAAAAAAAAAAAAAAAAAAAAACTGTAAAACACTGATGGAAGAAATTGAAGAGGACACAGAAGAATGGAAGACTATTCCATGCTAGTGGGTTGGAAGAATTAATGTTGTTAAAATGACAATGGTACCTGAAGCAATTTACAGATTCTATTTATTTCTATCAAACTACTAATTGCTTTCTTCACAGAAAAAGGAAAAAAAATCTTAAAATTTATATGAATTCACAAAAGAACTGGAATAACTAAAGCAATCTTTACCAAAAACAAAAACAAAAACAAAAAACTGGAGGGATCACACTATCTGACTTGACTTCAAAATATACTACAAATCTATAGTAACCAAATCAGCATGGTAGTAGCATAAAAACAGATACATAGACCAGTGCAACAGAACACAGAACCCAGATATAAATCCAGACATTTACAGCCAATTCATTTTTGATAAAGATGCAAGAACATACATTGAGGAAAGGGCACCCTTTACAATAAATGGCGTTAGAAAAATTGGATAACCATATGCAGAAAAATAAAACTAGACTTCTGTCTCTCACTATACACAAAGGTCAAATAAAAATGGAATAAAGACTTGAATCTAAAACCTGAAACTATAAAACTACTAGAAGAAAATGCAGGGATTCATCTGGGCAAAGATATTGTGTGTGAGAGAGAACTCAAAACACAGTCAACGAAGGCAAAAAAATATAAACAGAATTACATCAAGCTAAAAGCTTCTGCACAGGAAAGGAAACAACAAAATGAAAAGACAACCCAAATAATGGTAGAAAATATTTGCAAACTTCCCATCGTCCAAGGGATTAACAAGCAGAATATATAAGGAGCTCAAACAACCCAATAACAAAAAGCCAAATGATCTGAATAAAAAATGGGCAAAAGATCTGAATAGACATTTATCAAAAGAAGACATAGAAATGGCCAATAGGTGTATAAAAAATGCTGAATTGTCAAAGAAATGTAAATGAAAACCATAATGACATATAATCTCACCCCAGTTAGAATGGCTTTTATCAAAGACAGAGAAAAAAGGATGCTGCTGAGGATGTGGAAATAGCAGAACCCTTGTACAGTGCTGGTAGGAATGTAAATTAGTACAATGACCATGGAAAACAGTATGGAGGGGTGGTTAAAAAACTACATATAGAACTACCACATGATCCACCAACTTCACTACTGGCTATATATCCAAAAGAAAGGAAATCAATATATTGAAGAGATATCTGCACTCACATAATTATTACAGCACTGTTTTCAACAGCCAAAATATGGAATCAACTTAGTGTCCCAACAGTGGATGAATAGAAAAAATATGTGGTATATATACACCATGGAATATTATTTATCCATAAAATAGAATGAAATCCTGGCATTGTAGCAACATAGATGGAACTGAAGTTCATTATGTTGAGTGAAATAAGCCAAGCACAGAAAGAGAAATATTGCATGTTCTCAGTCATATGTAGGAGCTAAAGAAAAAAAGTAGATTTCATGAAGATTGAGCGTAGATTTGTGGTTACCAGAGGCCGGGAAGGATAGATGGGGGAGAAAGGCATGAAGAGAGGTTGATTAATGTGTACAAATAAATACTTAGATAAAATAAATAAAACATGATGTTTGATGCATCAGTAGGATGACTACAGTTAGCATTAATCAATTGTACATTTCAAAATAGCTAGGAGAGAATAAGTCACACGATCCTACTGTAAACAAAAGATGAATATTTAAGGTGAGAGATAATCCAGTTACCCTGATTTGATTATATGAAGGTATCAAATTACCACATGTATCTCCAAAATATGTACGTCTGATATGTATGAGTAAAATATAAGTAGAAATGTGAATATGGTGGACCAGATGCAGCTAGCGGGCACTTCTCTCATGGAAGGTAATTAAAATACTGAGTAAAATACTCACATTTTGAACAGATCATCTAAGACAGAGCACTGGATTTCATCCGAGAAGCGATAGGAATTACAGGAAGCAAAGGAGGGTGAGGCTGGGCAGGTTGCTGGCCTGGGACTGGTGTGGAGTTTGAGAAGCTCTCTGATGCTGGGAAGGGGTGAGTGAGGAACCCCTGGGGCTCCACACTTTCTCCAGGGACTTTTGCAATCTTGGTAATGGGAGAGCTCCTAGACCCCCGATCCCACTGGACCTCCAGACTAACATGGAGAGCTGCCTGGAGGTTGCACAGAGGCACTACTCAAACTCACCTAGAGTCCCACAGGCTTTTGAACCCTGAGCAGCTGCTGCCCAGCACCATTCTGAAAGCTCAGCCCCCAGAGACCTGCATTTTGCCCTAGGGCTGCCATTGCCACTGCTGCCACTGGGCCAGGGAGGGAGTAGGGATACTGGGCATCTTCACAGTCTCCAAGGACAGACGCCACCCCTGCTGCTGCAGACAGAGGAGTTCTTGAACAGTGCACCCTAACAGCTGCTTGCCTTCACTGCTTCCACTGAGAGAGGGCTAGCTTTCTCAGTGGCCATCCAGCAGCATAGCCACCCTGCCGCTGCCTGAGCATTTCAGTGGCAGGCCTGGTGCTATTCTGAGAGACTGGTTCCCAGAGGTCTGCTTTCTGCCCGGGGGCTGCCACAGCCACCACTGCTGCCACTACCACCTCTGCCACCAGACCAGGGAGGGAGCAGGGAGACTGGGCACCTTCACACTCCCCAATGACAGATACCATTGCTGCTGCTGTGTGATTGGGGAGTGTACCAACTGGCACCTCATGGCTGCCTGCCTACACTGAGAGGGGCCTGCCTTGTCTGGCAGCAGGTCTGCAGCACAGTCACTCTGCTCCAACCTGAACATTCTGCTGGTAGCCTGGGAACCAGCCTACTGTTTCTGATCACAGCCAGCACCTGAACCCCATGGACCTGAAGACAAGTCTGCTGATTGTGTCCCAGTCCAGTTCCTTCAGGACTTGTATATGCCATCTGGAGGGCAGTCTAGGGGACTGGAGACTGGGGGGATTGCCTAGCCCTGTCCATTACCACTGGCAACTGACACTTCCCCCTGGGATCTGAGGTCAGCCTGACCCAACCAGCCGACACCACCACAGCTGGTACCCACCTGCACTCACCAAAAGGCAGAGCTGGTTCCCCAACCCCACTGCACCCCACCCCCCACCCCCGCCAAAAAAACAGCAGCATTCTTGCATTGGAAAACATACAAGTCACAACGCTGTCTGTATTGGGCTGAAGAAAGAGGTTTTGCTCCAAAGCCTCTTCCGTAGAAAACTCTGGGACTGGTGTTTTCTACTGGTCTCAGCTACATTGTGTTCTGGAGATAGAGGACAGTGTCTTACTGAGCTGAGAGTCTCGAGTCCTGGGACATGGGGGTGATAGGGAAATGAATTGCATTCCTGCCTGCTTAGGACATGGAGTTGGTGCAGCTGCCTCCCTGGCCCTGTGCAGACCTCAATGCATGTCACCAGTTCTCCCTGACACCGTGTCAGGGCTGGTGTCTGTACTTGTCATTAGCTATTTGTAGACAAGCTTGGTGATCCAGCTCCACCAAGCTTTGTTCCCTCATCCCCCAGGCTAAGCAAGGAACCCAAGGCATGAAGCATTCCACAGCCCAGACCATCACCTGAAATATCAGAGCACCTCCCAGTAAACAAAGATCAAGTACATCCTCACCTGCTTCTGCTGAAGCCAGCTCTTACCCCTAAGTGCCACGTACTGGCCTGGAGGTTGAACTGCACAACTCAGTACAAAACCTGCTGACAGAAGTGCATAGTGCTGGGGAAAGAAATAACATTCCTGAGACCTATGCAACCCCAGTCTTGCAGAAGGCAATGAGCTTGCTCATATGCCAAGTACATCATTACTACAACCATCATTTGAGAAAGCTGCTGCACAAAGACTGTCTATAACCAATGAACTCATACAAAGCTTTGGAACCTTGAAAACACAAAGAACTGAAGCCAAATGAGCACTCAGTGTAGGAACTGAGGCAGTATGAAAAAAGCGGCGCATTACAACATCCCAAAGAAACACATCAGCTCTCTTGCCATGGATTCTAAACAAATAAAAACTCTGAAATGACAGATAAAAAATTTAAAATATGAATTGTAAGGAATCTCAATGAGATCCAAGAGAAAGTTGGAAGCCAACATAAATCAGAAAAGAAATACAGAATATGAAAGAAGACACTAATTTTTTTAAGTAAAAGCAAACAGAACTCCTGGAAATAAAAAAATTATTGAAAGAATTTACAAAATACAGTTGAAAGCTTTAACAATAGGCTAGACCAAGCAGAAGACAGAATTTTAGAACTGAAAGACAAGACTTTCCAATTAACTCAGTCAGAAAAAATAATAAAAAACAATAAAAAATGAACCAAGCCTTTGAGAAACATGAGATTATGTAAAGCATCAAAATCTATCAGTTATTGGCATTCCAGAGAGAGAGGAGGAAAAAGCAAAAACTATGAAAAACCTATTTGAAAGAATAATTCCTGAAAACTTCTCTGGTCTTCCAAGAGATTTAGACATTCAGATACAAAAAAGCCCAGAGAACTCCTGGGAGATACACTGCAAGATGAACCTTACCAAGGCACATAGTCATCACATTATCCAATGTCAATGTGAAGGAAAAAATCTTCAAAGCAGTAAAACAGAAGACTAATCAACTGTGAAGGAAATCCTGAAAGAATAACAGCACATTTCAGTCTGTAATTTAAAAAAATCCCAATAACAAAAACAGCAACAACAAAAAACCAGGACAAGATGAATTTTCACCCAAATTCTACCAGACATACAAGGAAGAACTGAATCAATCTTACTGAAACTTTTCTTAAAATCCTAGGAGGAAATCCTTCCTAACATAGTCTACATTTTGGTCTTAGCATCACCCTGATACAGAAGCCAGGAAAGAACACAATAAAAAAAGAAAACTACAGGCCAATATCCCTGGTGAACATAGATGCAATAATCCTCAACAACATACTAGCAAACTGAATCCAACAGCACATTAAAATAATAATGCACCACAATCAAGTGGGATTTATTCCAGTGATGCATGGATGGTTCAACATATATAAATTAATAGATATGCTACATCATATAAAAAGAATTAAAAACAAAAACCACATGATTATTCAATAGATGCAGAAAAATCATTTGGTAAACTCCTGCATCATCTCATGATAAAAATTCTCAGCAAATCGGGCATAAAAGGAACATAACTCAAAATAATAAAAGCCCTATACAACAAACCCACAGCCACCATCATACTGAATTAGGAAAGGTTGAAAAAGTTTCCCATAAGAACTGGAAAAAGACAAGGATGCTCACTTTTAACAATCTAATTTAACATGATACTGGAAGTCCTCACCAGAGTAACTAGGCAAGAGAAAAAGAAGGACTTTAAAATTGGAAAAGCAGAAGTCAAGATTATCTGTTTGCAGATGATATGATCTTATATCTAGAAAACCTTAGAAACTCCTCCAAAAGACTCCTAGATTTGATAAATGACCTCAGGGAAGTCTTAAAATACAAAATCAATGTGAAAAAATTAGTAGCATTTCTATACACCAACAATGATCAAGCTGAGAATCAAATCAAGAACTCCATTCTATTTGCAATAACCACACACACACAAAACACCCTAGGGTTATGTTTAACCAAGGAAGTGAAAGACCCATGCAAGAATAACAACAAAATCCTGAGGAAAGAAATCGCAGGTAATACAAACAAATGAGAAAACAGCTTACGCTCATGGATTGGAAGAATCAATATCATTAAAATGACCATTCTTTCCAAAGCAATCTACAGCTTCAACGTAATTCCTATCAAGTTACCAACATCACTCTTCATAGAATTAAAAAAAAAATCTAAAATTCATATGAAACCAAAAAAGACCCAAAGTAGCCAAAGGAATCTTGAGCAAAAAAGACAAAGCAGAAGAAGGCTCATTACTTGAATTCAAATCATACTAAAATGCTACAATAACCAAATCACAATAACTAGACACATAGATCAATGAAATAGGACAGAGAACCCAGAAATAAAGCCACACACCTACAGTTAACTGATCTTGACAAAGTTGACAAAAATATAGAGTGAGGAAAGGACACCCTATTCAATAAATGATGCTGGGAAAATTGCATAGCCATATGCAGAAGAATAAAACTGGATTCCTACCTCTCACCATATAAAAAAACTTAACTCAAGGTGAGCTAAGGACTTAAATGTAAGTCCTGAAACTATAAAAATCCTAGGAGAAAATCTAGAAAAATATTCTTTTAGACACTGGCCTAAGCAAAAAATTTATGACTGAAACATCAAAAGCAGAAGCAACAGAAACAAAAATTGACAAATGGGACTTAATTAAACCAAAAAAACTTCTGTAAAGCGAAAGAAATAACCAAAAGAGTAAACAGATAACTTACAGAATGGAAGAAAATATTTGCAAATTATGCATTTGACAAAGACTAATATTCAGAATCTATGAGGAACTAAAATAATTCAATAAGAAAAATCCAAATAAGCCAGGCACTGTGGCTCATGCCTGTAATCCCAGTACTTTGGGAGTCCAAGGAGGGCGGATCACGAGGTCAGGAGTTTGAGACCAGCCTGACCAACATGGTGAAACTCCATCTCTACTAAAAACACAAAAATTGGCCAGGTGCTGTGGCACACACCTGGAATCCCAGCTATTTGGGAGGCTGAGGCAGGAGAATTGTTTGAACTTGGGAGGCAGAGGTTGCAGTAAGCTGAGATAGCACCACTGCACTCCAGCCTGGGTGACAGAGTGAGACTCCATCTCAAAAAAAGAAAAAGAGAAAAGCAAATAACTCCATTAGAAAGTCGGAAAAAGACATTAACACACATTGATCCAAAGAAGACACACAAGTGTCCAACTAGCATATGGAAAAAATATTCAACATAACTAATCATTAGAAATGCAAGTTAAAATCACAGTGAGATACCATCATATACCCGTTAGAGCGACTATTATTAAGAAGTCAAGAGGGGGAGGAGGCAAGATGGCCGAATAGGAACAGCTCCGGTCTACAGCTCCCAGCATGAGCGACGCAGAAGAGGGGTGATTTCTGCATTTCCATCTGAGGTACCGGGTTCATCTGACTAGGGAGTGCCAGACAGTGGGCGCAGGTCAGCGGGTGCGCTCACCGTGCGCGAGCTGAAGCAGGGTGAGGCATTGCCTCACTCAGGAAGCGCAAGGGGTCAGGGAGTTCCCTTTCCTAGTCAAAGAAAGGGGTGACAGACGGCACCTGGAAAATCGGGTCATTCCCACCTGAATACTGCGCTTTTCCGACTGGCTTAAAACACGGCACACCACGAGGTTATATTACGCACCTGGCTTGGAGGGTCCTACGCCCACGGAGTCTCGCTGATTGCCAGCACAGCAGTCTGAGATCAAACTGCAAGGCGGCAGCGAGGCTGGGGGAGGGGCGCCCGCCATTGCCCAGGCTTGCTTAGGTAAACAAAGCAGCCGGGAAGCTCCAACTGGGTGGAGCCCACCACAGCTCAAGGAGGCCTGCCTGCCTCTGTAGGCTCCACCTCTGGGGGCAGGGCACAGACAAACAAAAAGACAGCAGTAACCTCTGCAGACTTAAATGTCCCTGTCTGACAGCTTTGAAGAGAGCAGTGGTTCTCCCAGCACGCAGCTGGAAATCTGAGAACGGGCAGACTGCCTCCTCAAGTGGGTCCCTAACCCCTGACCCCCGAGCAGCCTAACTGGGAGGCACCCCCCAGCAGCGGCACACTGACACCTCACACAGCAGGGTATTCCAACAGACCTGCAGCTGAGGGTCCTGTCTGTTAGAAGGAAAACTAACAAACAGAAAGGACAGCCACACCGAAAACCCATCTGTATATCATCATCATCAAACACCAAAAGTAGATAAAACCACAAAGATGGGGAAAAAACAGAACAGAAAAGCTGGAAACTCTAAAAAGCAGAGCACCTCTCCTCCTCCAAAGGAATGCAGTTCCTCACCAGCAACGGAACAAAGCTGGATGGAGAATGACTTTGACGAGTTGAGAGAAGAAGGCTTCACACAATCAAATTACTCTGAGCTACGGGAGGACATTCAAACCAAAGGCAAAGAAGTTGAAAACTTTGAAAAAAATTTAGAAGAATGTATAATTAGAAAACCAATACAGAGAAGTGCTTAAAGGAGCTGATGGAGCTGAAAACCAAGGCTCGAGAACTACGTGAAGAATGCAGAAGCCTCAGGAGCCGATGCGATCAACTGGAAGAAGGGGTATCAGCAATGGAAGATGAAATGAATGAAATGAAGCAAGAAGGGAAGTTTAGAGAAAAAAGAATAAAAAGAAATGAGCAAAGCCTCCAAGAAATATGGGACTATGTGAAAAGACCAAATCTACGTCTGATTGGTGCACCTGAAAGTGATGGGGAGAATGGAACCAAGTTGGAAAACATGCTGCAGGATATTATCCAGGAGAACTTCCCCAATCTAGCAAGTCAGGCCAACGTTCAGATTCAGGAAATACAGAGAATGCCACAAAGATACTCCTCGAGAAGAGCAACTCCAAGACACGTAACTGTCAGATTCACCAAAGTTGAAATGAAGGAAAAAGTGTTAAGGGCAGCCAGAGAGAAAGGTCGGGTTACCCTCAAAGGGAAGCCCATCAGACTAACAGCGGATCTCTCGGCAGAAACCCTACAAGCCAGAAGAGAGTGGGGGCCAATATTCAACATTCTTAAAGAAAAGAATTTTCAACCCAGAATTTCATATCCAGCCAAACTAAGCTTCATAAGTGAAGGAGAAATAAAATACTTTACAGACAAGCAAATGCTGAGAGATTTTGTCACCACCAGGCCTGCCCTAAAAGAGCTCCTGAAGGAAGCGCTAAACATGGAAAGGAACAACCGGTACCAGCCGCTGCAAAATCATGCCAAAATGTAAAGACCATCGAGACTAGGAAGAAACTGCATCAACTAACGCGCAAAATAACCAGCTAACATCATAATGACAGGATCAAATTCACACATAACAATATTAACTTTAAACGTAAATGGACTAAATGCACCAATTAAAAGACACAGACTGGCAAATTGGATAAAGAGTCAAGACCCATCAGTGTGCTGTATTCAGGAAACCCATCTCACGTGCAGAGACACACATAGGCTCAAAATAAAAGGATGGAGGAAGATCTACCAAGCAAATGGAAAACAAAAGAAGGCAGGGGTTGCAATCCTAGTCTCTGATAAAACAGACTTTAAACCAACAAAGATCAAAAGAGTCAAAGAAGGCCATTACATAATGGTAAAGGGATCAATTCAACAAGAAGAGCTAACTCTCCTAAATATATATGCACCCAATACAGGAGCACCCAGATTCATAAAGCAAGTCCTGAGTGACCTACAAAGAGACTTAGACTCCCACACATTAATAATGGGAGATTTTAACACCCCACTGTCAATATTAGACAGATCAACGAGACAGAAAGTCAACAAGGATACTCAGGAATTGAACTCAGCTCTGCACCAAGCGGACCTAATAGACATCTACAGAACTCTCCACCCCAAATCAACAGAATATACATTTTTTTCAGCACCACACCACACCTATTCCAAAATTGACCACATACTTGGAAGTAAAGCTCTCCTCAGCAAATGTAAAAGAACAGAAATTATAACAAACTATCTCTCAGACCACAGTGCAATCAAACTAGAACTCAGGATTAAGAATCTCACTCAAAACCGCTCAACTACATGGAAACTGAACAACCTGCTCCTGAATGACTAGTGGGTACATAATGAAATGAAGGCAGAAATAAAGATGTTCTTTGAAACCAACGAGAACAAAGACACAACATACCAGAATCTCTGGGACGCATTCAAAGCAGTGTGTAGAGGGAAATTTATAGCACTAAATGCCCACAAGAGAAAGCAGGAAAGATCCAAAATTGACACCCTAACATCACAATTAAATAACTAGAAAAGCAAGAGCAAACACATTCAAAAGCTAGCAGAAGGCAGGAAATAACTAAAATCAGAGCAGAACTGAAGGAAATAGAGGCACAAAAAACCCTTCAAAAAATTAATGAATCCAGGAGCTGGTTTTTTGAAAGGATCAACAAAATTGATAGACCGCTAGCAAGAGTAATAAAGAAAAAAAGAGAGAGGAATCAAATAGACACAAAAAAAAGGATAAAGGGGATATCACCACCGATCCCACAGAAATACAAACTACCATCAGAGAATACTACAAACACCTCTACACAAATAAACTAGAAAATCTAGAAGAAATAGAAAAATTCCTCGACACATACACTCTCCCAAGACTAAACCAGGAAGAAGTTGAATCTCTGAATAGACCAATAACAGGATCTGAAATTGTGGCAATAATCAATAGCTTACCAACCAAAAAGAGTCCAGGACCAGATGGATTCACAGCCGAATTCTACCAGAGGTACAAGCAGGAACTGGTACCATTCCTTCTGAAACTATTCCAATCAATAGAAAAAGAGGGAATCCTCCCTAACTCATTTTATGAGGCCAGCATCATTCTGATACCAAAGCCAGGCAGAGACACAACCAAAAAAGAGAATTTTAGACCAATATCCTTGATGAACATTGATGCAAAAATCCTCAATAAAATACTGGCAAACCGAATCCAGCAGCACATCAAAAAGCTTATCCACCATGATCAAGTGGGCTTCATTCCTGGGATGCAAGGCTGGTTCAATATACGCAAATCAATAAATGTAATACAGCATAGAAACAGAACCAAAGACAAAAACCACATGATTATCTCAATAGATGCAGAAAAAGCCTTTGACAAAATTCAACAACTCTTCATGCTAAAAACTCTCAATAAATTAGGTATTGATGGGACGTATTTCAAAATAGTAAGAGCTATCTATGACAAACCCACAGCCAATATCATACTGAATGGGCAAAAACTGGAAGCATTCCCTTTGAAAACTGGCACAAGACAGGGATGCCCTCTCTCACCACTCCTATTCAACATAGTGTTGGAAGTTCTGGCCAGGGCAATTAGGCAGGAGAAGGAAATAAAGGGTATTCAATTAGGAAAACAGGAAGTCAAATTGTCCCTGTTTGCAGACGACATGATTGTATATCTAGAAAACCCCATTGTCTCAGCCCAAAATCTCCTTAAGCTGATTAAGCAACTTCAACAAAGTCTCAGGATACAAAATCAATGTATAAAAATCACAAGCATTCTTATACACCAACAACAGGCAAACAGAGAGCCAAATCATGAGGGAACTCCCATTCACAATTGCTTCAAAGAGAATAAAATACCTAGGAATCCAACTTACAAGGGATGTGAAAGACCTCTTCAAGGAGAACTACAAACCACTGCTCAATGAAATAAAAGAGGATACAAACAAATGGAAGAACATTCCATGCTCATGGGTAGGAAGAATCAATATTGTGAAAATGGCCATACTGCCCAAGGTAATTTACAGATTCAATGCCATCCCCATCAAGCTACCAATGCCTTTCTTCACAGAATTGGAAAAAACTACTTTAAAGTTCATATGGAACCAAAAAAGAGCCCGCATCGCCAAGTCAATCCTAAGCCAAAAGAACAAAGCTGGAGGCATCACACTACCTGACTTCAAACTATACGACAAGGCTACAGTAACCAAAACAGCATGGTACTGGTATCAAAACAGATATAGATCAATGGAACAGATCGGAGCCCTCAGAAATAACGCCACATATCTACAACTATCTGATCTTTGACAAACCTGAGAAAAACAAGCAATGGGGAAAGGATTCCCTATTTAATAAATGGTGCTGGGAAAACTGGCTAGCCATATGTAGAAAGCTGAAACTGGATCCCTTCCTTACCCCTTACACAAAACTCAATTCAAGATGGATTAAAGGCTTAAATGTTAGACCTAACACCATAAAAACCCTAGAAGAAAACCTAGGCATTACCATTCAGGACATAGGCATGGGCAAGGACTTCATGTCTAAAACACCAAAAGCAATGGCAACAAAAGCCAAAATTGACAAATGGGATCTAATTAAACTAAAGAGCTTCTGCACAGCAAAAGAAACTACCATCAGAGTGAACAGGCAACCCACAAAATGGGAGAAAATTTTCGCAACCTACTCATCTGACAAAGGGCTAATATCCAGAATCTACAATGAACTCAAACAAATTTACAAGAAAAAAACAAACAACCCCATCAAAAAGTGGGCGAAAGACATGAACAGACACTTCTCAAAAGAAGACATTTATGCAGCCAAAACACACATGAAAAAATGCTCACCATCACTGGCCATCAGAGAAATGCAAATCAAAACCACAATGAGATACCATCTCACACCAGTTAGAATGGCAATCATTAAAAAGTCAGGAAACAACAGGTGCTGGAGAGGATGTGGAGAAATAGGAACACTTTTACACTGTTGGTGGGACTGTAAACTAGTTCAACCATTGTGGAAGTCAGTGTGGCGATTCCTCAGGGATCTAGAACTAGAAATACCATTTGACCCAGCCATCCGATTACTGGGTATATACCCAAAGGATTATAAATCATGCTGTTATAAAGACACATGCACATGTATGTTTATTGCGGCATTATTCACGATAGCAAAGACTTGGAACCAACCCAAATGTCCAAAAATGATAGACTGGATGAAGAAAATGTGGCACATATACACCATGGAATGCTATGCAGCCATAAAAAATGATGAGTTCATGTCCTCTGTAGGGACATGGATGAAATTGGAAATCATCATTCTCAGTAAACTATCGCAAGAACAAAAAACCAAACACCGCATATTCTCACTCATAGGTGGGAATTGAACGATGAGATCACATGGACACAGGAAGGGGAATATCACACTCTGGGGACTGTTGTGGGGTGGGGGGAGGGGGGAGGGATAACATTGGGAGATATACCCAACGCTAGATGAGGAGTTAGTGGGTGGGGCGCACCAGCATGGCACATGTATACATATGTAACTAACCTGCACAATGTGCACATGTACCCTAAAACTAAAAGTATAATAATAAAAAATAAAAAATAAAAAAAAGAAGTCAAAAAAAAAAAAAAACCCAGCAGATGTAGGCCAGGTTGCACAGAAAAGGGAACACCTATACACTGCTGACAGAAATATAAATATTTTTCAAAGAAGTAAAAATAGCACTACTTTTGAATACAGCAATGCCACTACTGAGTAAATGAATGAAGCAAAAGAAATTATTGTATCAAAAAGACATCTGGACTGATACGCCTATTGCAGCACTTTTCACAACAGCAAAGTCATGGAATCAACCTAAGTATTCATCAGTGAGGGATTGGATAAAGAAAATGTGATACATACCATGGAATACTACTCAGCCATAAAACAAATAAAATCATGTCTTCTCAACAACATGGATGGGACTGGCAGCCATTATCCTAGGTGAGATAATTCAGAAACAGAAAGTGAAATACTGCATGTTATCGATTGTAAATAGGAGCTAAACAATGTGTACACATGGACATACAGCGTGGAATAATAGGTATCAGAGACTCCAAAAGGTAGAGAGTTGAGGGTTGAAAAATTATCTATTGAGTACAATGCTCACTAGGTTATGGGTATACTGAAAGCCCAGACTTCACCACTACACAATATATGCAAGTACGAAATCTGCACTTGTACCCCTTTAATATACATTTAAAGATCAGTTTTAAAAAAAAAGGAACTCCAGAGACTTAAGGAGACACAGATATTGGAATGGATTTAACACGTGCAACCCCGTTCAAACTAAGCTCTTCTCTGAAGGTCAGAGGTGCTGGTAGGTGCTCCGGTGGCTGAAATATGTTCCTTAATTTCAGTGAAAATAATAAAATCATAGGTAATCACAGGCAGTAGTGGTTATGGGAGTCAGGGAATTACAGGGGCCAAAACGGCAGCATTAAGGATCAGAACAATCTGCTGTGAAATTATCTTTGTGGGGCGTAATAACAAATACATAGGCAGCTCACTAAGTTTCTCATGTAACTAGGAAGAAAATCAAACAAATTTAAAATCCTGTAAACATAGGGCAACCAGAAGAGAGTCATAGTTCCCATCTAATGCCCTAATCTGAGCCAGTTAAAAAACACAGGGTTTATTTAATAAAGGGGAGGCTGTGCAATCTTGAAAAAGGGTTAACAACATCAGCAGCAAGAACTATTGTACTCCTAGACTCCCATAAAGGGGCCTAGGGCTATCTTCCAGTATAACAGTGCAGTGGAAAAAGAAATATCCAGACTCTACAAAATATATTAGACACTGGCTCCTGGAATAACACCCGTTCTCTGGGCCCCTTAATACCACTACATTCCACTATTCAGAGTAAGGACCTAGTTCTATTAATCTCTGTTTTTTCTATTATATTGCTCTCTGTATATGTATTTTATTATCAAACCAGTAAGATCCTGTACATACTGTACATACTCCAGGTCCAGGGTACTTCCTGGGATTATTGTAAGTAAGTACCTACTTATAACAACTCATAAAATGCCTTCATTGGCTTCTTGACACATCGAGTAAGGGCCAAGTCAAAGCAGCTGACTATAATATCATATCAACTCCAAAGTCATATCCCTGAGGAAATGCAAAAATGTTTTCCACTATCAAAGACTTGGAAAATGCAGTGGTAATAACCCATTTTTTTTTCACAAAAAGATGCATCTTGAAACATGACAATGGATTATAAAAACCATTATTAGGTAGTGACTGTAATTTCAGCTACCTGTTTCTAGATGTGGACTATTTTCCAGAACCAATAAATATAGTTCCTGGAATCTGCTATTCAGTTACTGATCTGGAGGATATTTATCCTTAGCACAATTGTAAGGGAACACCTTTCAGTAAGTGATACTTACTTGTTCTGTAACTCAAGGCCTGGCAAGGAACTGAAGGCACACTCAAAATAGATAATTAAAGAGAGTTTAGTGATGGGACTCTTTATGAAGGCCTAAACAGACTTAAGGGTTACTATAGTGACATGTTGGAGTACTCTGGGATTAATAATAGAAGAAAGCCATTATCATCTCCAGTCCTGAGGGGCAAATGAAGGGGGGTGAGGAATAATAGAACTCAAAAAGAGCTGTAATTGTATTGAGGGGGCACCCAATGGAAGTTGTGGTTTTCAGTAGTGGAATGCAGCCTCTACCAAATGAAGCCTTGGAAAGGGAAAGTCAGGCAATAGCAACAAGGCACCTTTCCTCCCAACCTTCAGTATCTTGCCAGTACTTCCTAGGAGCTAAATACATTTGGAAGCCAGGCAGCATTAGAGCCTGAGAGCTCAGCCTCTAAGGGCATAGATCAGAGTAAAACACATATATATTTTAATTACAGGGCAACAGGAGAAAATCCATCATGCTTGTCCACTATAATGACATTTTGGGAAGGAACTGGGACAGCAGGAATAGCATATATTTTAGATTGCATGGTCACATTCACATATACCAGAAGGTGCGGAAGAAAATCTACAACAATACAAGAACAACCACCAGAGCTAGAGTTATAGTGTCCAGTGATCTGGGACATATCAGAGTACACTGTGCAAAACATAGGATGAGTTACTCCACACACACTGCACCCTCTACCACCAAAAAAAGTGGCACAATGCCTGGTGATCCCATTTACATTTTTGAAAAATTGACTCCATATTTATTTTACTTAGTTTTTAAAAATTTTATTTGTTTATTTTCATAAATTTAGGGGGTACAAGTACAATTTTCTTACATGGATATGTTGTATTGTGATGAAATCAGGGCTTTCAGTATAGCCATCACCCAAATACTGTATGTTGTACTTAATGGGTAGTATTTCATCTCTTACCCCCCTCCCACCCTTCTACTACATTTTGAAGTCTCCAATGTCTATTATTCCACTCCGTATGTCCATGTGTACAGTTGCCACTTATAAGACAGCATCTGTGGCTTTTGGCTTTCTGTTTCTGAGTCATGTCACCTAGGGTAATGGCCTCCAGTTCCATTCGTGTTGCTACAAAAGATATGATTTCATTCTTTGTTTATTCTTTCAAATAACCAACTTTTTGTTCTGTTGATCCGTTGTGTTGTTTTTTAGGTCTCAATTTTGTTTAATTTTTCTCTGATCTTTGTTATTAGTCTACTAGCTTCGGTTCTGGTTTGCTTTTTCTAGTTTCTTGAGGTGTGACATTACATTATTAATTTGTGATCTTTCTATTTTTTGATGTAGATATTTAACACTATAATCTTCTCTCTTAGCACTGCTTTTGCTGTATCCCAGAAGTTTTAGTATGTTTTATTCACATTTGTTTCAAAACATTTTTAAATTTCTGTCCTAATTTTGTTGTTGACCCCAAAATTGCTCAGGAGTATATTGTTTAATTTCCAAGTATTTGTATAGTTTCCAGAATACTTCTTGGTAGTAATGTTTAGTTTTATTCCACTGTGGTCTGAGAATGTAGTTGATTTAATTTTGATTTTTAAAAATTTATTGTGCTTGTTTTATAGACTAATGTATTGTCTAACTTGGAGAATGTTTTATTTGCTGATGGGAATAATGTATATGCTACAATTGTTGGGTAGAATGTTCTATGAGATCTGTTAGGTCCATTTGATCTAAAGTCTATTTTAAGTCTAATATTTCTGCATTGCTTCTCTGCCTCAATCATCTGTCTAGTGCTGTGAGTGGACTGTTGAAGTCCTCCACTATCATTGTGTTGCTCTCTATCTCTTTCTTTAGGTCTAGTAATATTTGTTTTATGAATCTGAGTGCTCTAGGATTGGGTGCATATTTTGTAGCATTATTATATCGTCTGTTAACTATATCCGTTTGTCATTATATAATGACTTTGTTTTTTTTTGAGACAGAGTCTCGCTCTGTCGCCCAGGCTGGAGTGCAGTGGCGCAATCTCGGCTCACTGCAAGCTCTGCCTCTCGGGTTCACGCCATTCTCCTGCCTCAGCCTCCCCAGTAGCTGGGACTACAGGCCCCCACCATCACGCTCGGCTAATTTTTTTGTATTTTTAGTAGAGACGGGGTTTCACCATGTTAGCCAGGATGGTCTCGATCTCCTGACCTTGTGATCCTCCCCCTTGGCCTCCTAAAGTGCTGGGATTACAGGCGTGAGCCACCGCACCCGACCTGTTTGTTTGTTTTTTGAAACGGAGTTTTGCTCTTGTCACCCAGGTTGGAGTGCAATAGCATAATCTTGGCTCACTGAAACCTCCACCTCCCAGGTTCAAACGATTCTCCTGCCCAGCCTGTTGAGTAGCTGGGATTACAGGTGCCCACGACGACACCCACCTAACTTTTGTATTTTTAGTAGAGATGGTGTTTCACCATGTTTTCCAGGCTGGTCTTGACCTCCTGACCTCAGGTGATCTGCCCGACTTGGCCTCCCAAAGCTGGCCTTTCTTTTTTTTTTTTTTTTAAGATCTTTTTTATCTGACGTAAGTATAGCTACTTCTGTTTACTTTTGGTTTCCATTTGTGTGGAATATTTTTTTCCTACTCCTTTACTTTCAGTCTATATATATCTTTACTGATAAGTTGAGTTGATTGCAAGCAACATGTGATATGATCATGTTTTTATTTATTTATTTTTATTTATTTATTTTTTTTGAGACGGAGTCTCGCTCTGTCGCCCAGGCTGGAGTGCAGTGGTGCGATCTCAGCTCACTACAAGCTCCGCCTCCCAGGTTTACACCATTCTCCTGCCCCAGCCTCCCAAGTAGCTGGGACTGCTGGTGCCCGCCACTACGCCCAGCTAATTTTTTTTGTATTTTTAGTAGAGACTTGGTTTCACCGTGTTAGCCAGGATGGTCTCGATCTTCTGACCTTGTGATCTGCCCGCCTTGGCCTCCCAAAGTGCTGGGATTACAGGCATGAACCACCACGCCTGGCCAATATGATCATGTTTTTAAATCCATTCCTCCAATCTGTATCTTTTAAGTGGAGCATTTAATGAATTTACATTTAAGGATAATATTGATATATGGGATTTTGTTTCTGTCATATTGTTAATTGTCTCCGAGTTGTTTTGTAAATTTTTTTCTTTCCCCTGTTTTTGTGGTTTGGTGGAGATCTTCTGTGTTGCTAATTGATTCTTTTGTCTTTCTCCTTCGTGTAATTGGTTTCTAAGACCTGTAAGTTTTGTGATTTTGTATGTTTTTACGAAGGCAAATATTGATCTTTTGTTTCCATGGGTTTTTTTTGTTTTTTTTTTTTTTAGGCGAAGTCTCACTTTGTCAACCAGGTTGGGGTGTGGTGGTGCAATCTGGGCTCACTGCAGCCACTACCTCCCAGGCTCACGTGATTCTCCCACGTCAGCCTCCCAAAAGCTGGTACCACAGACACGTGTCACCACACCTTGCTAATTTTTTGTGTGTATTTTTGGTAGAGACAGAATTTCTCTATGTTGCCTAGGCAGGTATTGAACTCCTGAGCTCAGGCAATCCACCCACCTTGGCCTCCCAAAGTGCTGGGATTACAGGCATGAGCCACTGTGCCCCACGTGTTTCCATGTTTATGACTCCTTTGAGCATATCTTGTAGGGCTAGTCTAGTGGTGATGAATTCTCTTAGCATTTGCTTTTCTGGGAATGACTATATTTCTCCTTCATTTATGATGCTTATTCCAACATGATCTAATATTTGTGACTGGCAGGTTTTTAAAATTTTATCACTGTGAAAATTGCATTCTATTCTTTTCTGGCTTATAAAATTTCTGATGAGAAGTCTGCTATTAGTCTCATGGAGTTTATTATATAGGTGATTAGATGCTTTTTTTCTTGTTGATTTTAGAATTTTTTTCACTTTGACTTTGGACAGTCTGATGGCAATATGTTGTGATAAAGTCCACTTTGCAACGTATTTCACTGGTGATCATTGGGTTTTTTGTATCTGGATTTCTAATTATCCTGCTAGATCAGGGAAGTTTTAGTCAACTATTTCCTTAAATAGGTTGCTAAACCTTTTGCTTTCTCTTTTCCTGTAGGAATATTGATGATTCATAAGTCCACTCACTTTTTATAGTCTCATACTTCTCAAAGACTTTGTTAATTCTTTTTAATTTTTGTTTGATTGGATTAATTCAAAAGATGTCTCCAAGTTCTGAGATTCTCTTTTCTTCTGTAGTCTATCATTGATACTTTCAACCGCATTTTGTAATTCCTTCAATACTTTTTTAAATTTTCAGGAGGTTTTTAGAATTCAGGTATCTATCTCCTTGATATATTTCTCATTCATAGCTTGAATTGATTTCTGATTTATTTGTATTAGTTTTCAAATTTATCTTGAATTTCATTAAGCTTCTTTAAAGTCAATATTTAAAATTCTTTATCTTGCATTTTGAGGTTTTTTTTTTTTTTTTTTTGGTTGAGATCCATTGCTAGAAAATTACTGTATTCCTTTGGGGGTTTAATAATACCTTGCTCTTTCATACTTCCTGTGGTGTTAAGCAGATTTATTTGCATCTGGAGAAATGGTCACTTCTTATTTCTTTATTTTAGTTGGGGTGGAACGTCTTTTTTTCTTGTGGATGTGACTGTGATGTATGTTGAGAAGAGTAGTTTGGCTTGCTTCTGGGTGTGTTCAATCATAAAGAGTCTGTATGATTTTCTTGATTTAAAAATAGATAGTGTGGTGGCTTTCTTAAATGCCAGGTGAAATACTGGTATGCCGATTGGATGAGCAGGCTCCCAAATTCCTGAGTAGCCATGGTGGTGTGCACAACGGTGGTAGCAGAGGTCACTGGTAGCTTAAAGTGTTCTTGTGTGTGACACTGTGTACTTGTGTCAGCAGATGTTATAATGGGTTGTGTGGTTAGACCTCCAGGCCAATAGGTGGCACTTGCAGGTAAGACAAGTTGTGGTGGTAGAAGTTGGGTTTGTGCTTGATCTTTGCTGACCAGGAGAAGTACTCATGTGTCCCAAGCAATGGGTTTGAGTCATGGAATGCTCAGTGTTCTAGGTCCCACATGCTGTCCTGAAGGCAGGGAGAAGCTGGCTGGGTGGAGCTGTACTGGACAAGCCTGCACTCAGGCCCCCTAATGGTGGGTGCAAGAATCAACCTTGATGGGGGTCTGAAGAAAGTTTCTGGGCCCTGGAGAAATGTCCATCTGAGGAGTGGGGCAACCGCTGGTGTGCTGAGGTTTCAGCATGAGAAGGGAGAGTTGGTCTTGACACCACAGCCAGGTGAGCAGTAGTGGGACTTGCTTTCCTCTTATGCTCCAGACCTGAAGGGCTCATGCTCCTGTCCTGACTGTTGACCGTGGGAGTCGGTCAAAACACTTAGTTAAGTCCCACACAGTTTGCTTTCAGTCTGCACATTTGCTGTGGACTATAAAACTTGATGCCTGGATAAAAACCATGCTTCTCAGGGAACCACTCCCTTGAAAGGGGGGACCTAATTCCAGCACACATGGCTGAAGCCATGCTATACTCTTTTCTCAGTTCTGGCTGTGAGGGTCCCTACCCCACTTGAGACCCTGATGTGGTTTGGCTGTGTCCCCACCTAAATCTCATCTTGAATTCCCACATGTTGTGGGAGGGACCAGGTGGGAGGTAATTGAATCATGGGGCAGGTCTTTCCTGTGCTATTCTCATGACAGTGAATAAGTCTCATGAGATCTGATAGTTTTATAAAGGGGAATTTCCCTTCACAAGCATTCTTTTCTTGTCTGCTGCCATGTGAGACATGCTTTTCACCTTCCACCATGATTGTGAGGCCTCCCCAGCCACATGGAACTGTAAGTCCATTAAAACCCCTTTTTCTTCCCAGTCTCAGGTATGTCTTTATCGGTAGCATGAAAATGGACTAATACAGACCCAGGTCTCCAATCCCTAGCCTGAGACTCTCTAATGCCAGTGGCTACCATCATTCCTAGGTCGCAGGATTCTGCACAGTTTGCAATGAGCTAGGATTGAATCTACCATCACTCCTCTCAGCACCTAGGTCTAGGAAAATGCTTGGGACACTTCCTAGTGCTGTTCCTTCTCACAGTTTCCTGGCCACTCTACAAGTTAGATCCAGGGCTTGGGAAGGTCAAGGTGTTCTCCCATGAACTGGATTGCATGATTCCGCCGTGGGAAAGTGGATCACAGAGAGACTCTCATCTTCTTCTCTTGTACTGGGAATTCACTCACAGTTTTCAGCCAGACCTCCCCATGCAGGCTGCTCATCTACTTTCTTTCCCATATCTGAGGTTTTCTTAACTTTTCTCTTGAATTCCTATGTTCATTTCAGTATAAAAGCTCATAGTGTGAAACTCTACACATTACTTTGCTTCTTTCAAGTGCGTGAGGCATGCTACAAAATCCTCTAGTCTGCCATCTGTAAGATGACTGGATGATCTCTGAGGTCCCAAGTATGATTCTTATCCCAACCTCCATCCTGATTTAGGAAAAGTAAAGGCAGATTCCCAGAACCCAGTCACATTCACAGCTATCTCTTTTAATCTTCACCACCACCCTGTGAGGACACATATTACTTTTGAAGTACAGTCTTAACAAGTCTTCTGAAGTTTTCAGCATGTGCCTTGAGTTGAGATATTTATTTTGGCCTTTCCATTTATAAATCTAATGCTGTTGGTAATAACCATTTCACACCACAGTCCTTGAGGTCTTTTTTTAAAATGCCTTTCACACTGGTCTGGGGCCATGGCTATTCAGTCTCCCAAAATTTTGCCTTCACTTGGCACTTTAATTCATGTGATCACAGATTGTAATATAATTAGCTCCTTCACTAATATCTGCTATCAGATGATGAACAGGCCCTTATTTGCTTTTGAATGTTTGTAGAGTTAAGTCTAAACAGGGCTAGATAACCTACCCGGATTTTGGATTTGGAATCCTACACTCATAGAAAATTCTGTCAATTAAGAAAGAAGAATTAGAATGACCTTACTTGGGAAAGACTAGTTTTCCCAATACTGGGAAGGTGATAAGGATATCTGTAATGTCTGTGTCTGAGATGCCTTTCCCATTCATGTGCCACACTAAATAGGTCTCTGCACCCTTGACTGAGAGAATGGCTCCTGGGAGTCCTGTAGAGGTTACTGAGAGCTGTGGACTTCAAGCCTTGCAAATGGAGAATGGTCTTGGACTCTTGCTTTGAATTAGGAGATGAACCAGAAAATACCTGGCTCTGAATAAACAATGAGGTTTTTTAAAGCTTATCTGATGAGATTCCTCAGTGATAACCATGATGGGCAGAGGTTTAGAGTCTCTATCTCTATCTTCTGTACAACAGAGGATGTAAAAATTTGTTTTTCTACATGAGGCAATTGGTTTCCCAAATGTAAATAATGATATATCAAAATTTCATTCTGAGGATGGATAAAATCCTATACATTTGTTTAATAATTATGTGCTGATTGATTCATTTCATTGCCTGTAGAAAGCAACAAGGGACATAGTTTGGGAAAAACGTTTTGCTTAAGTTGATGTTGAAATGAGTCCTTCAGTTTGTGATTAGTTATAAGAATATAGCATTTCTCAGTGTCAAAATTTGTAAAATTTATGTAAAATAAACTATTTTAAGATTGACTGGGCTTGTATTCTTTAGTAAGGACTATGCAATTCATTTGAACATGCAACATTATGTAAAAATTTAAAACTTATTTAAAACTAAAAAAAACCTCATAAAATCCTGGGATTGAATTTAATTCTGTCATTATATTTCTCAGTTCTGTACTTTGTATTTGTTTTAAAAAATAATTTCTAGTTCTTTGCTGAACTTTTTATTATTTTTCATTTGATTCAATAGAATTTGTAATTGATTTTTGAAGAATTTTTATCATGGCTGCTTTAAAATCCGTGTCAGATAATCTATCATCTGATTCGTCTTGGCATTGGCATCAGTTGATTGACTTTTCTCACTCAAGTTACTATTTTCCTCATTCTTTGTATGATGGATGACTTTTGATTGTGTCTTAGACACTTTGCCTATTATGTTAGGAGACTCTGGGTCTTATTTAACTCTTTTATTTTTTCATGCAATTACCCTCTTTAGTTTTAACTTGCAGGCCATGGTGTAATTTGTGGGTTGTAGTTCCAATAGCAGTTGAGTTTCACAGCCAGTTGAGTGCTATTTTGGCCTCTTTGATTGCCTGGTACAGATGGGGCTTCCACTGGTCTCTGCTTATGTTACCTGAGGGGATGGAAGGGGGTTACCCAGATCTGGATCCTGGATGTCTCTTGGTGGGAGAGGGGTGTGGTAGGAATCCTTCCACTGATACTAGTTCCCCCCTCCATCCCATTTGCCCAGATTCTCTGGCCAGGTGAGGAGCATCTTGTGCCTACAGTGACAAAGAGGCTTCCCAAATAGGGTCACTTGTTGAGCTGAGTTCCTTTTGTTTGGTTCTGTCTGCCCACTTTGGATCTCTTTTAGAACAAAAGGTCTCTTGATAAAGAAGAGTGCTTCTCCTGCTTGCTTATTTTTGGTGGTGGTACCAATTGATCACCTTTGCTGATGGTGTTGAACTCACCTGTTGTTACCAAGAAACTCCTGTTACTTTGCAGGAGGAATGAGTCTACCTGGGCTGCCTTCTGTTGCTAGGTTGGGAGTCATAAGAAACAGTGCCTGGGTCACCTTCTGTTGTGTGTATGAAGCAAGATGCCCAACCATTGTGCATTCCTCCAATCTTAGGGTCTCTTTAACTACCTTCAGAATTCTCCTTTGGTTGGCATGCAGCACGATGTCAAAATTTAAAACAGCATAGAAAGGCTAAGTTACAAATAACAGAGTCAGTATTAATATCCATCTTTCTAAGCCCAAATTCTATGTTCTTTCTGCTTTATTCAACTGCCAAATTTTAGGGGAACATTAAAGAAAAATATCCAGTAATTAACAGTAAAAACACCTCTCCATCCAGCATCCATATTTGCTATAAGTGGTATAGATACAGGTGTGATTCCTGGATAGAGAAATGCTATTTACCTGGACACCATTCACCAACATAATCATCCTCTGGTTTTTCAAAGGCTCTTTTTCTATACCTCTTGAAGTTGCATTCCTCTGCTATACAATTAACGCCTTTTAAGTAAGATTCCCTGAAGCTTCTCAACATGGCAATGAGGTGGGAAGACACCTATTTTTCTCATCATCTCACCTGAGGTTAAATAAAGTTAATCATCATCTCACCATCAAGGTATTTGAGATCCACTTGTTAATACATAGAATTACACTGCATCTGTTGTAGGACTGGTTATATAAGTAGTCCAGTTATAGGATTCCTCTTTTCAAGTGATTATATATTTTTAAAAAATACAATTTATACTTAGAACAGAAGGAACAACTCTCCTCAACAATAGTCATCCTCAGTACGTTCATAGCTTTATGTATCATGTCATGAAAGAAAGCAATAAAATGGATCAGGATTAAGACAGCCTTCAAGAGCAGTCCTTTGTTAAGGCTAAATTTATCCTGGTACAATGGCCCCTTTATATAACACTACAGGATACATATCTCACTCCCTGGATAAAAAGCTGAAAAGAAATGGAACTTAAAACGGAATCCTGTGAACAATGGATGGGTCTGCCGATGAAAGTAGGCCTGCCATAATCCCACTCCCTCTGTGAAAATTCTACTCTTCAGTGAAAGTGAGCAGAGATAGATCCTGTTATGGAATTTTGGGTCCCCCAGCTGGCTGAGAGCACCATCTCCTCGGTGACCTCTACTTTGCTTGTTTCCACGAAAGACATAACAAAAGTGTCTAAGTTTAAGTACACAAAGCACATGGCTGAGTGAGCCCAGGCCTTTGTTGTACCCCTACCCAAGCAGGCAGTTGAAGTATGCAGTTTAAGAAGTCCAGAGAGGATTTTTAGAATCAGCTGATAAGTAATACAGGAAGGATTTTCTCTGTCTGTTGGAAACTGTATGTGCCCCTGGGCTGGTTTCCTTTTTTGAATTTAGAAGATACTATGTTAGAGAATAGCAAACTGTGCTTCTGTTCCCTTGGTTTGAAATCACCCTTCCTTACTTTTCTGTCCTAAACATCTCTTTCATTCTCTGAGGTCTAGTACAAATGCTGACTATGAGCTCTAGAGCCCAGTACTGTGTCTTATTGAACTTTGCATAGTGATATCTACCTCTTAGGGCACACAGAGTAGCCTCCACTAGTTATCTCCAGCTCATCCTTATATCTCAATACCAGCCTTTCCTGACTCACAAACCTGGTCACTTTTATTGTCTATCATAGTCTATGTGACACTTTGTAAAGTGCCTGTTTTTGTGATTGTTTCATTTGTATCTGTCTCTCCCACAGTCAGTTCTGTTTTTGTCTATTACGTTCCAGAACAAAGCATAGTGTTTGCCATACCTTTTGCAACCAAAGAATAGACAAACAACCAAACATTTGTCAAATATTGAATTAACAGTTTTTTTTTTTTAAGTCAAACTGTCTTAATTAGCAGATCTTCAACAACAACTTTTTACCGGGCCAACTGCATTATAGCCACTTCGGAATAAATGACCAAGAGATATCAACGAGAGCTCAAATTAACCAAAGCATTTATATTTACTGCAGTGGTCCTTCCTGGGCATAATTTCCTTGGACCTAATATGCTAAATAAAACAAAAGCCTAAGCAACAGTAAGAGTAGTGTGAAGGTTCCTTCTGATGACATTTCAGAAAGAGAGCCTTGAGGCTTTGTCAAGTGCCAGGGAAAGAATCGTCCCACTTTTTGGGCTTCTCTATCATCTGGACATGTTTCACAGGGCTTTTCACTACAGGTGCTGAGAGGTTTCAGGCGCCATTTGGGAGCAAAAGAAGGGCATCAGTTTGTGTGTTTTCCAAACACAGCAATTACCACTCACCAGTCAATGTGTGGAGAAACTCAAAACCATTGGTACCAATGTATAATTTAGTCCAGTGGTTCTTGTTTTTAAAATTGGAACAATTTTGTTTTTTCTAATAAAAGTTTACTAATCCTAACTTTCTTTCACATGATGCTGGACCATTTCTACACAACTTCTTCCAGAAAACAGAAGAGGGAACAATTTCCAGTGAATTTTATAAAGCTCTTATTACCCTGATACCAAAATAAAATAATAATAGTACAAAAGAGAAAACAACAGATCATTATCACTCAAGAATATAAACACAAAAATTTCTAAGAAAATATTAGCAAATAGAATTCAGCAATATGTAAAAAGAATTATACACTAGAACCAAATGGTTTTTCCACCCCCTAGGGATGTGAGGAAAGTTCAATATTTAAAAATCAATTAATGTATTTAATCATATTAACAGGCTAAAAAAGATTACATTATGCAGAAGAAACATTGACAAAATTCAACACCAAGTCATGATAAAAACTCTCAGAAAAATAGAAATATAAGGAAATTTTATTCCCCTGATAAAAAGCATCTATAAAAAAGCTACAGATAATATTATATTTTATGGTAAAAGAGTGAATGCCTTTTCCCTGAGATTGGGAACAAGGCAACAATTTATCTTTCGTCATTCTTATTCAACATAGTACCGGATATTGCAGCCAGTGGAATAAGGCAAGAAAAGCAAATAAAAGAATACAGATTGATAAGAAAAAAACTGTCCCTATTTGCAGATGACATGATGGTCTACATAGGAAATCTCCAGGAACCTACAAAACTTTTCTAGAACTAATAAGTGAGTGCAGCAAACTCACAAGATACAAGCTATACCTACCAAAATAAAATGTATTTCTACATACTAGCAAAGAATGTGTGAACATAAAAATTAAAAGTACAATACCATGTAAAATTGCACAAAAATGAAATACTTATATGTAAATCTAACAAACATGTTCATGACCTGTATGCTGAAACATAAAACTCTGATGAGTTCAAAGAAAGTACATCATGTTCATGGATTAGAAGATGTAACATATTAACAATATCAATTTCTCCTAATTGATATTCAAGTTTAATGTAATTTCCATCAATCACAATACAATTTTTACAGATATAGAAAGAATTATTCTAAAATTTATATAGAAAGACAATAGAACTAGATAAAAATCACCTTTGGGAGAAATTCATTCTGAATTTCAATAGTTATTATATGTAGTAATCAAGACTGTGTGTTGGCTGGGTGCAGTGGCTCATGCCTGTAATCCCAGGACTTTGGGAGGCCAAGGTGGGTGGATTGCTTAAGTCCAGGATATTGAGACCAGCCTGGCCAACACAGTGAGACCCCATCTCTAAAAAAATTACAAAAAGTAGCTTGGAGTGGTGGCACATGCTTATGGTCCCAGCTACCTGGGAGTCCGAGGTGGGAGGATTCCTTGAGCCCAGGAGGCAGAGGTTGCAGTGAGCTGAGATTGCACCACTGCACTCCAGCCTGGGTGACAGAGTAAGACCCTGACTCAAAAAAAAAAAAAAAAAAAAGTGTGTGTCATTGGTGGAGGGATAGATAAATAGCTAATGGAACAGAATAGAAAACCCAGAAATATAATCACACAAATATGCCCAACTGATTTTTGACAAAGATGCAAAAGCCATTCAATGGAGGAAAGACAGCCTTTTTTATAAATCGTGCTAGAGAAGCTGGATATCCATATGCAAAAAACAAAACTTGATATGTATCTCACCTTATAAAAAATTAATTCAAAATGGATTATGAACTTAAATGTTAAATGCAAAACTATAAATCTTTAAAAAATAGAAAATTGTCAAAATCTAGAGTAAGAAAAAGAATTTTTTGACTTGACAGCAAAAGACAATTTATACAAAGAAATACTAAGTAATACTTCATTAAATTTAAAAATGTTTTCTCTATGAAATATCCTGTTAAGATGATAAAAAGACAAGCTACATTGTAGGATAAAAGATATGTAAACAAAATATCCAACGTATCTAACAGTATCTAGACTATATAAAGAACTCTCAAAGCTAAACAAAATTACAAAAATCTAATTAGAAAATGGGCAAATTACATGCAGAGAAATGTCATTAAAATATACAATGGCATATGAAAAAATGCTCAACATTATTAGCCATTAGTGAAATGGCAATTAAAACCTCAATGAGATATCACTACCCATGTATCAGAATGCCTAAAAAAGTAATTAATTGAAGGAGGGACAACATTGAATGCTGACAAGAATGCAGACAAATGGATCTCCCATTCATTGCTGCTTGGAATGTGAAAGGTACAGTTACTCTGCAAAACAGTTTGTCAGTGTCTTATAAAACTAAATATGCAACTACCACATGACTCAGCAAGTGCATTCCAGGGCATTTATTCTAGAAAAAATAAAAACTTAGCTTACACAAACACCTGTACACGAATGTTTATAGCAGCTTTATTCATAATAGCTCCAAATTGGAAACTATGCATATGTTCTTCAATAAGTGAATAAACAAACTGTGATACATCCATATCATGGAATACTACTCTGCAATAAAAAGAAACCAAATATTGATACACACAACAGCCTGGATGAATTTCCAGATAATCATGCTGAATAATAAAAAAGGCAATTCCAAAAGTTTCCATACTATATGATTCTACTTATATAGTATTCTTGAAATGACAAAATTATAGAGATGGAGAAGAGATTGGTGGCTGCCGGGGTTAAGGAGAGGGCAGGACCAAGAGGGAAATGGCTATGGAAATAAAAAGGTGAATGAAGTATCCTCGTGTGATGAAAATGTTCTGTATTTTGACTATCAATTTTAGTGTAGTGGGTGGTAGTATTGTACAATGGTTTTCCAAGTTGTTTTTATGGGGAAATTGGGTAATGTGTACATGAGATCTCTCCATATTATTTCTCACAGCTACATGTGAATCTGTAATTGTCTCCAAATGTGTTTAATTAAAAAAGAGCAAGGTAGGTGTTTTTTTTACCTCAAGGAAATAAATCATGAAAACAAAAATTTCACAAACCTGGAATTAAGTTGGAAAAGTGATTTTGGGAAGAATTGAGCCATTTTCATATTTCCTGAATCCTTTTTAAAAATTGTATTATTGTGGTAAAATATATCCATTGTCAACCTAAGTAACACAGAGATTCCCTAAAGTTACTGAGTTTATTCAGGAACGTGTAGAGGATTTGCAAATCTAGGCTGTAAGGGCTTTGAGGATCGTTAAGTATATCCGGAGGGATTAAGGCAAGGGGAAGCTTTAAAGGCAAAAGAAAAAAGTACATTTAATTTGTTTTAAAACAGAGAACAATTGGGTACAGGGACTTATCGCAGGAGTTGACGTCAGTTCATTAGTGGAGACAGTGTGTCATGCAAATATTCTCGTCCATCCAGCTAGCTGTCCTTGTGACTCTTGTAGCAAACTGCAGTTTATAAAGTCCTTGGCAAATGTTCTTCTTATAGGCATACGTGCGTAAGAGCCCTTCAGGGTCTTCGTATTAGATTTTTTTTCCACAGGCATGTGTATGTGAGAGTTCTCCCTTCTCAACCTCCTGGCTTTATTTATTTATTTTGTTAGGGTTTGGCACAAGCTACTCCATTTCAATTCTGACACCTTGCATGATATCATAACATTTACCATTTTAACTGTTAAATGTATAGTTCAGTGGCAGTAAGTACACATTCATATTGTTGTTCAGCCATGACCAGCATGCATCTCTAGAACTTTCTCATCTTGTAAAACTGAAACTTCATACCCATTAAACAATAACTATCCAATCCCCCAAATACGTAATGCTTCACAAAGTTTTATGTGATCCTTATGCAGAGGCCATGCTAATTTACTTGGTATCATTTCAATTTTAGTATATGTGCTGACAAATTGAGCATCCCAATTCTTTCCTATTGGTGACTGTTTTTTTCTTATCTATATGTGACAGTACCTGGGTGGTAACTCAAAGACATCATCCTGGTAGCTCTATGATTTTCTTAACATGCTGTGGTTAAGAGCCAGTTGTTTAATCTGATTATTTTGCCTTGAGGCAACTTTACAGATATTATAAAGAATATGTTTGTTAGTAAGTTGATTCAATTTAGAAATATCTGTCTTCTTTCTCCATTTTTCCTGTTTGTTCTATAAGATATATGGTTGGGTAACCAGAGATGCTTATTTTTTTATCCTGAAAATTTTGTGTGCTTGTGAGTTATATGGACATGGAGAAGTTTTGAGGGCAGGACAGTTCCTTCATAATGTGAGAAATCAACTATTTAGTACATCCTTCTAGGAAATTTTTGTTTCTCTTTTTAAATATACAAGATTTTAACACTTCTGTTTTAAAAGATTTCTTCTATGTATAATTCTTTTCAAAGGTACCTTGAATTCTAGAAATATTTAGCAGACTGTGTTCTACCTAATTTCTCCAGTTTAGTTGGGGATACGTTTTTTAAAACTGTGCCAAAAATTTAAACAAATTTCTCTGATATTGAAATATACTGAGTGCTTAATGTTGTTTCACCTTGTCATGAAAAGTGGTTGCATGTCATTTTTTTCCCTCTTCTGGGAAATATTTTTTCAAATTAATTGGACAAATATCTAGGACTATGGTTGCTGGATCATATGATAAGACTATGTTAGCTTTATAAGAAACTGCCAACATTTCTTTCAAAATGGCTGTAGCATTTTGCATTCCTACCAGCAATAAACAAAAGTTTCTGTTGCTCCACATCCTTGCCAGTATTTGGTATTTTCAGTTATTTATTTATTTTTTTACTTTTAGCCATTCTAACTGGTGTATAGTGGTATCTCATCTTTTTTTTTCAATTTGCAATTACCTAATGACAAATGGTGCTAAGAATTTTTTCATATGCTTATTTTTCATCTGTAAATCTTCTTTGGTGATATATCTGTTCAGATCTATACATTGTTGTATTGAATTTGCTAATATTTTGCTACAGATTTTTTTGTTCATGTTCATAAGAGATACTGGTCTATAGATTTCTTTTCTTGTAATGTCCTTATTTGGATTGGCTATTAGGGTAATGCTATGGCCCATTGAATGAATTTTTCATTTTCAGGCTTTATTCTGCCTGTAGAAATTAGTATCTCCTTAGTTCAAATTCTTCAGTGATTAATTTTGTTTGGTGATCAGTTTTGTTTATTGAAATAGTCTGTTTTGGCTATGCTGGGTCATCTGGCCTTTTATATAAATTTCAGAATTACCTGGTTTGTATTTCTAACTAATTTTCTTGATATTTCGGTAGAAATTGTAGTATGCTTGTATTTTAATTTGAGGAAAATTGACACTATGTTGAATATTCCAAAACATAAACACATTATGTCTTTCCATTTATTTAGGTCATCTTTGATTTCCTTCACCAGCATTTTAAAGTTTTTAGAATGTAGATTCTCTACATTTTTGGTTCAACATATACTTAAGTGTTCCTTATTTGTAGTAATTGTAAATGGTATTATGTTTTAAAATTTGATTTTCAATTTTTTCATTACTAACATATAGAAATTTTCAATTTTTTGAATTTCTCTTATATCCTATGACCTTGTCACTATTAGTTCTTAAAATTGTTTTTCATTTTTTTTGGTTGATGCCTTATAATTGTCATACCATCTACAATTACAAACAATTTTATTTCTTTCTTCCCAATCATTATGCTTTTTATTTCTTTGCCTTCCCTTATTACACTGGCTAAGACTGAAATGCACTGTTAAATATGAGTGGTAACAATAAACATCTTTGCTTTATTTCTAATCTTTGGAGTAAAATATTTAGTATATCAATATTAAGTATGATGTTAACCGTAGGCTTCTTGTGAATGCTTTTTATCAGGTTGAGACAGTTTCTTTCTAGTTCTAATTTTCTGAGAGTTTTATTATCAATTTATTTTTGTCAAATATCTCTTCTGTATCAGTTGATATCTTGTAATTTTTTTCTTTAAAAAGTTAATGTGATAAATTATATTGATAAATTTTATGTATTGAACCAAACTTTCATCCTTGGAGAGAAAAAATATCTCTTGGTTGTGGCATACATTCTTTTTATATGTTCTGGATTAGATTTGCTAATATTTTGTTGGGAATATTTGCATCTTTATTCACGAAGGACATTAGTCTTTAAAAACCATCTTTAATTTTTGTATTAGGTGTTGGCTTTATAAAGTGAATTGAGGCGGGGATCCATGATCTCATCTCACTGCTGCTTGTGACACAGACATGGCTTTGTTCATAAGTTCCTATTAAATCTTTCTTTCTAAGAAACTGTATTTGTCAGACTTTTTCTTCAGTTTCTCAGCTTCCTCAGACTTTGGAATAGTGTATTAGTCTGTTTTCACACTGCTATAAAGAACTTTCCGAGACTGGGTAATTTATAAAGAAAAGAGGTTTAATTGATTCACAGTTCCACATGGTTTGGGAGACCTCAGGAAACTTACAGTCATGGTGGAAGGGGAAGCCTACCTGTCTTACATGGCAGCAAGCAAGAGAGAGCGTGTGGAGCAGGAATTGTCAAATGCTTATAAAACCATCAGATATCGTGAGAACTCACTCACTATCATTAGAAAAACATGTGGGAAACCACCCCCATGATCCAATCACCTCCCACTAGGTCCCTCCCTCGACAAGTGGAGATTATGGGATTACAATTTGAGATGTGATTTGGGTGGGGACATAAAGCCAAAGCATATCAGATAGGTTTGCATAGAACTGCCCACTGTGAAACTTGTGGCAAGCCAGGCCAGCAGCTGAGAGATGAAAATATGGGTAAAGGGAATGAATCAACCATGGAAGAAGTCCATGGGGGACATCCCAGGTGGCAGCCATTTCTATTTGGAGTAGTGTGGCTCTACCTTTTAGATGCTTCTGCATGAGTATAGGGATGCCTTGTAAACACCAGTATGTTTAGCGAAATTGTTAGCTGTGAGCCATCTATCACCCTGTGGTAAGGAATGGTGGTGAGCTGCCACTGCAGCAGATGGCCACTTCTGTGGGCTGCCTATTTGGCAACAGAAGCCCAGCTAGCAGAAGCAAAGTTAAATGGCTTCAGTAGGAATTACAATTGGAAACGGTTTCTCTTTAAAGAGCTTGATAGTAAAAAGTTGACTTAATTAAACCTATGACCTGAGCTATATATGTATACCTATATATTGTTTTAAGGCCTCTGTTCTCTCTAAAACTTCTCAGTCAAATGAATCCTGACTGTGCCTCTATTTCCTTCTGCCTGTCCCTCCTTCCTCTTGCCATCCTCAATGCCACATTAGGGAACAACAAAAGAAAGAATTATGACAGCCTGGGATCCCTTGGGGAAAATGGAAAAGGCCTCAGATTTCTCTTTTGGGGAGAAACCTATTTTTCTTCATGGCACCCCCAAAGTTGTGAGTGGACAGATAAAACTGTGCTCTCTTTTGTATTGAATTATCTTTGGCTTTTTGGGGAGTACCGTAGATTGCTTGACACTGTGAGAGGATTTGACCTTGATGTGTGTTTGGTGGTTGGTAGTGTGATGGTGGGCAAGAGCTGCAGTGTTGGAGGTGACTAAGGACAGTTATTTGGAGAAGATGGTCATTGCTACAGGGGGCTGCTAAGTTCTTTGTATGTCTGGATAAGAAAAGCACAGGTTAGACCCTAAAAACTTCATGCTTTAGAGTTCTTAAAGAACTCTATCCTAAAATCAATAATCTAACTAAGAAACAAGCTAAGTTGAAAAGACCACCTATCAAACTAAATCAGTCTTTGAAACTCTTTGTAAAAGTAATTTACATATTTAAAAGAAACCTCAATTTTTAAAGGCTTACCTGTCTCTGCACTTAAACCACTAGGAACTTTACGGGGAACAGAATGGTTTAAAGTTTACATAACAAACACTGCATTTGTTTAGATCTATGTTCTGTGTCTTTGAGATGTAAATTTTCTATCTAGTTCCCCTGAGTCCTGTCTTTGGAGACGCTAATTTAAAGTTGCTTCCCTAACAATTGTTTAGGGCATAAAGCAGCTATTTAAGAGATTGACAGTCTAAAGTTGGGGTGAAGCTTTGAAAACTGGGAAATGAAAAACCCTATAAACACAAGATCTGCTTCTTTCTGCGTGTCTGTTATGTTGATATGCGTCCTATGTAAGTGATATTTCACTACAAAATATACAAAGAAGCTCTAATCAATTGGCTTAAAGCGAAATTATACACATAAATAAAATACTTTATTAGAAAAATAAAAGTTAGCTCAAATGCCTGTTAGTTCACATGCTTTAATAATCTTTGGTAAATAAAACTAATTTCAAAATTCTCTTCAATGATTTAAAATCTGAAGTCATGCTATGGTAAATTAAGCAATTCTAGAGTTTTTACTAGGAATTTGGGTTACTAAGAGTTAGACTAGTAGTTAATATATGTAATTAAAACTGCTCAATGTAGGAAAAGGTATTCTATATACAGAATGTTTATATAAAGAAAAATATGTGATTTTGGGAAAGAAGTTTATGAAAAACATGAAGATGTGGTTTGGCTTAAAGGAAAAGTAACTTTGTCTAGTTGAGAGGCTATTTAAAGGTTGTTTCAAATGAAGAAAAAATGATACGGTTAAAACTAAATGGATAGAAAGAGAAAGGACAAAAGGGTGGAAATGTGAAAGTTTTGATTACCGGGTGGCTGCATAGTCATCCATGGTACGGAGCTGTAGCTGTGTTGCATCACGTTCACCAAAGGTAAAAGTTACCGGTGGAATTTAGAGATGGCTCAAATACCTGGGGATTTGGTTCAATGGATGCATAAAGAGAAGCAAACTAAGATGCAAAAAGCAAAATATTCAATCCTTTGGTTATTGTTATCTATAATTGCTAAAACGGAAGGAAGGAAGAAAGTGCTGGGTTGAACTTTGAGGCTGGACTAAGCTTGGGTGCAGGTCTGTCAGAGCTCAGATTGCTAGCCTCAAAGCTACCTACAAAGGGAAAAAAAATGCCAGGGACAAAATAGACTGAGTCCTGTGGTTACCAAAAAGGTAATCAGTGGTGGGGTGGTTGGGGCGGGGGTGATGGAGGCAAAACTAAGTAACTTTTAAAACCAGAAAGTAAAATGTAAAAAAAATAAATAAATAAGTTTCATTTTGTGGATTGATATCGTCAGCTTCCTGAGAAACCTTTACTAAACTGGATCATGGGAGCAACTACTTTGGGATCAGTGTGTTTGATTTTTAATGCTGCAGAGTAGAGGAGCATGTTTGGGCTGATGCAGGACCCACAGCTCACTATTGAACAGGTGCAGTTGATTAGTGATGTTGAACATTTTTTCATATATGTGTTGGCTATTTGTATGTCTTTTTTTTTTTGAGAATGTATATTCAGATACTTAGCCCATTTTAAAATGGAATTATTATTATATTTCTTTAAAGGTTTTTGAGTTCCTTGAATATTCTGGATATTAGTTCCTTGTCAGATGAATAGTTTGCAAATATATTTTTTTCATTCAATATGTTGTCTCTTCACTGTGCTGATTGTTTCCTTTGTGGTGCAAAAGCTTTTTAGTTCAATATAGTCCTATTTGTCTATTTTTGTTTTTCTTTTTGGCTTGTGCTTTTGGGATCTCAACCATAAAATCTTTGCCTAGACTAATGTCCTGGAGTGTTTCCCCTATGTTTTCTTCTAGAAGATTTACAGTTTTGAGTCTTATATTTAAGTCTTTAATTCATTTTGAGTTGATTTTTCTATATGGTAAAATACAGAGTTCTAGTTTCATTCTTCTGCATATGGATATCCAGTTTCCCAATATCATTTATTAAAGAGGATATCTTTTCCTCAATGTATGTTCTTGGTGCCTTTATCAAAAATCAGTGGACTAAAATACGTAAATCTATTTCTGGGTTCTCAATTCTGTTCTGTTGGTTTATGTGCCTATTTTTATATCAATATCATACCGTTTTGATTACTATAGCCTTGTCATATACTTTGAAGTCAGATAGTGTGATGCCTCAAGATTTGTTTGTTTCGCTCAAAATTTCTTTGGCTATTCAGGCACTTTTTTGCTTCCATATGATTTTTAGAATTTTTTTTTCTATTTCTGTGAAAAATGCTTCGGTATTTCATAAAGATTGCATTGAATCTGCATGTTGCTTTGGGTAATATGGTTATTTTAACAAGATTAAGTCTTCTAATTTGAGAGTATAGAATGCTTTTCCATTTGTTTGTGTCCTTTTCAATTGATTTCATCAGCGTTGTCATTTTCCTTACAGAAGTCTTTCACTTTCTTGGATAAATATATTCCTAAGTATTTTATTTTATTTCATTTGTAGCTATTAAAAATGAGATAGTCTTCTTGATTTCTTTTTCAGTGGGTTCATTCTCAGTTTAGAGAAATAGTAAGTTTTGTATGTTGATTTTGTATCCTGCAACTTTACTGAATTGGGATATAAAAGATTTTGGTAGATATTTTAGTGTTTGTTTTTTTTTTGTTTGTTTAAACATAAGAACATGTGCTCTGAAAAAAGGAATAATTTGACTTTCTTTTTTCCAGTTTTGATGAATTTTACTTCTTTCCATTGCCAAATAGCTCTGGTTAGAACTTCCAGTACTATGTTTAACAGCAGTGGTGAAAGTGGGCATCCTTGTCTTATTCCAGTTCTTAAAGAACAGCTTTCAGCTTTTCTCCATTCAGTATGATGTAGCTGTGTGTTTGTCATAAATGCATTTTATTATTTTGAGGTAAGTTCTTTCTATGCCTACTTTATTGAAAGCTTTTTTCATAAAAGACATTTAATTTTATAGAATTCTTTTCCTGAGTCTATTGAGATGATCAGATGGTTTTGTTCTTCATATTTTTGATGTGAACGGCTCACATTTACTGATTTGCATATGCTGAACCATCCTTACAATACTGGTATAAATCCCATTTGATCATGGTGTATTCTTTTTGATATGCTTTTGGATTCATTTGGTTGTATTTTGTTAAAAATTCTTGTGTTTATGTTTATTAGAAATATTAGCCTGTAGTTTTCTTTTTTATTGTGTCCTTGTATGGTTTTCATATCAATGCATCTCTGCCCTCATAGAATAAGTTAGAGAGAATTCCTTCCTCTTTAATTTTTTTGGAATAGTTTGAGGAGAATTGTTGTTCTTCTTTGTAAGTCTAGTAGAGTTTGGCAGTGAAGTCATAACATTCTGGGCTTTTCCTAGTTGGGAGACTTCTGCATACAAATTCAATCTTGATGCCTGTTATCAGTCTGTTCATGTTTTCTATTTTTTTCCTGATTCAAGATTGGTAGGTTTATGTGTCCATGAATTTATCTACTTTCTCAATGTTTTCCAGTTTATTTCTGTATACTTGTTTGTAGTACTCTCTGGTGATCTTTTACATTTCTGTGCTATCAGTTGTCATGTTCCCTCTTTGTTTCTGATTTTGTTCATTTTTTGGGTATACTCTCTTTTTTACTGGTTAATGTAGCTATCAGTTTATAAATTTAGTTCATCTTTCAAAACACCAACTTTTTATTTCATTCATTCTTTGTATGGTTCTTCTTTGTTATTTATTATTTTTTTCCTTCTACTAATTTTGGGCTTGGTTTGTTATTGCTTTCCCAGTTAATTGAGGTACATTTTAGCTTGATTATTCAAAACCATTCAAATTTTTTGATTTAGGCATTTATTACTATAAACTTTTCTTTAGCACTACTTTTGTTGTATTCTATAGGTTTTGGTATTTGTTTGTAAATTTTTATTTGTTTTAATAAGTTTTTTAAATTTTCTTTTACTCTATTTGTATCTTCACAGGTGAAGTTAGTCTCTTGTAGGCAGCATATAGTTGAAACATGTTTTTTCAATACATTCAGCTATTTTATACCTTTAAATGGAAAATTCAATCCATTTTATTCAAGATGATTACTGATATGTAAGACCTTATTCCTGTCATTTTGTTAATTTTTTTTATTGTTTTGTGTATGCTTTCTTCCCTTATTTCTCTCCTGTTATTTATCATTGTTATTTGGTGGTAGTGCTAACTCTGATTTCTTTCTCTTATTCATTTTTGTGTTTACTTTATTGATATGTTTTGTTCCTTTGTGTTTTCATAATGGTAGATATTGTCCTTTTGCTTCAATGTGTGGAATTCCCTTAAGAATTTTTTATAGGGCTAGTCTGGTCATGATGCATTCCCTTAGTTTTTACTTGCCTGGAAATGGTTTTACTTCTTCTTCATTTATGAAGTATAATTTGCTGGCTATAGTATTTTTGGCTTAGTTTTATTTTTTTTTTTTTAGCATTTTGAATATATCATTCTACTCTTTTCTGGGCTGTAGGATTTCTACTGAAAACCAGTTGGAAGTCTGATGAGAATTCCTTATATGTGACTAGACAATTTTTTTCTTGCTGTTTTTAGAATTATCTCTTTGTCTTTGTGTATTAGGCCATTTTGCTTTGCTATAAAGAAATATCTGAGACTAGGTAATTTATTAGAAAAGAGATTTAATTTGTTCATAGTTCTGCAGGCTATTCAGAAATGATAGCACCGGCATCTGCTTCTGCGGGGGCCTCAGAAAGCTTTTACTCATGGCAGAATATGAAATGAGAGCAGGTATATAATGTGAAAAAAGCAGAAGGAAGTAGTAGGGGTGGAGATGTAACATAAATTTTTTTTTTTTTTTGAGATAGACTCTTACTCTGTTGCCCAGGCTGGAATGCAGTGGTGTGATCTAGGCTCACTCCAACCTCTACCTCCCAGGCTCAAGCAATTCTAGTGCCTTAGCCTCCTGAGTAGCTGGGATTACAGGCATGTGCCACCCTGCCTGGCTAATTTTTGTATTTTTAGTAGAGACGGAGTTTCACCATGTTGGCCAGGCTGGTCTCGGACTCCTGACCTCAGTTCATCCATCTACCTTGGCCTCCCAAAGTGCTGGGATTGCAGGCATGAGCCACTGTGCCCGGCCAGATTTCACATACTTTTAAGTGATTAGATCTTATGTGAATTCAGAGCAAGAGCTCACTTATCACCAATGCCATGACAAAAACCAAGGGATCTGCCCCCATGATGTAAGCACCTCCATCCAGGCCCTACTTACAGCACTGGGGATTACATTTCAACATGAGATTTGGGCAAGGACAAATATCCCAACTATATCATTGTGCCCCTAGCCCTTCCTAAATCCCATATCCTTTTTACATTTCAAAATACAGTCACCTTTTCTCAGTAGTCCCTCCAAAGTCTTGCCTTATTCTAGCATTAACTCAAAAGTCCAAAGTCCAAAGTCTCATCTGAGACAAGGAAAATTCCTTCTGCCTATGAACCTGTAAATTCAAAGGTTGGATTGCAATGTCAGTGACAGTAGCAGGCAAGGAGAGCCTGTCTTCAGTTCATGTGCAAGTGTGTTGCAGCTCTGCTGTTGGGGAAGGCAGAGTCATTTTCAGTGGCAACAGCCTTCGTTAGTTGTTTTTTAGGATCTGAGGAACACACACTTTGGCCCTCTGTGGTGGCTGCACTGACTGGGTAGGTGGTGATCAAGGAGAACCTGTCTTCCAGGCATGCACAAGTTCATAGTAACCCTACTGCTGAGAGGATGGGTAGGTTACTGTCAGTAGTAGTTGCCACAGGCAGGTGGCTTTGAAGCTCTCTGAGCAAATGCCTTTGTTCACTTTGTTATGGGGAAGCCTCCCGAGGACACTGCACAGCCTGTTCCCCAAGATACAGAATGCTGTGTAGGCTATAGGGCTGGGGACCCTTCCCCATTGCTGGGTACAACTCTGTTGAACCACTGAAGCTCTTGGGGTAGACATGTGGGGATGTCAGTGGGGCTCCAGTGTTGTGGAGATGCAGGGGTTGTTGAGCTCCAGGACAGAATGAAGTCCGTTGGAGTCTGGGCTTTCAAAATGGTGCTGTGCTGTGGCTGCTTGGGTCTCAGGGGGTGTGAGGCCCAGCATGGACTCCCTCTTTAGAGCAATGTTGTCATGCAAACTCCAGGCAGATCCTTAGTCTCAGAATTCTTGATGATCGAGGGGATATCCCATGGTTGGAATTCTAAGAGTCTGTGGTGGGAATCTGGACCATTGTGGATCTCTCACTTACCTTTTCCTTGCACTAGGGAGCATCTCCAGGCTACCATCTGATCTTGCCAGCTGATGCTTTGTTTTCATCTCCTTCTGTGACTCAGGTGTTTTCTTTCACTTCTCTGTAGAATTTCAGTGTTGTCTTTTAGATTCTCTATTCAAAATGTGATCATCTAGTTGCTATTTTGGTTCTTCTTTGTGAAGGAGGTGAGTGCCAAATGCCTTTAGTCATCAATCTTGAGGCTCCCTCCTTTTGCTTCTTAGATGGTGACTTAGATTCTTACTTTGAGACCTTTGTTCCTTTCTAATAGAGGCACTTAATATGTTAAATTTCCTTTTAAGCAATGCTATAGCTACATCATACGTATTTTGACATGTTACATTTTTAATCAGTTAAGTACATTTATTTGCCCTGCGATTTTATTATTGACTCATAGATTATTTAGAAATGTGTTTAATTTCCAAGTGTTTTGATAGTTTTCTCTTATCTTCCCATTTTTGATTCCTAGTTTGAATTCGCTATTGTCAGAGGACAAACTTCATCTGGTTTATATTCCCTTCCATTTTCTAATTTTTATTATTTTCTTTTCACTCGTCAGTTCAGTGAAGATTCTTTCACATTTTCAAGGTGTGTTTTATAACCTAAAGATATGGCCTATTTTAGTTAACATCTCATGTATGCATGAAAATAATGTGTGCTCTGTTGTTGTTAGGTCTTCTATAAATGTCAATTACATTCTACTGATTGATGATGTTATGCAGTTCTTCTGTATTATAACTGATTTTTTGTTTAGTGGTTCTTTCAATTACTGAGAGAGTAGTTGAAGTCTTCAGTTATAATTGTGGATCTGTCTTCTTGGTTTAGTTTTTTTTTGCTTTTACTTCATGTGTTTTACAGCTCTGTTGTTTTATATATACAGAATTATTATGTCTTCTAGATGAATTGACTGTTTTATTATTTTGTTAATATACCCCTTTGATAATTTTCTTTTCTTAAAACATATCTGATTTTAATATAAGCACTTTTATTTTCTTTTGATTAGTGTTTTCATGGTATATATATTTTTCATTCTTTTGTCTCTTGTGTACCTATACCATTATAGTTTAAATAAGTTTCCTATAGACAGAGTAGTTAGGTCACTTAAAAAAATCAATTCTGTTCTGCAAATGTGTCTTTTTATTGGTATATTTAGATTGTATGCATGTAGTATATTTATATTTGTGTTTGGATGTAAATATGACATATTGTTATATGTCCTAGTGTTTCTTAGGCAAAAGCAAGCAATATCTGTATTTGAGTTTATTTGTACTAGTTTTCCTTTCTCTGAAGGCATAGACTATTTTGGATACCAAATTCATGTGTTGATGTGTCAGACCAGAATTTATGCTTAGGGTGAGCCCATTTCTTTGCACTTAGTGTCTTATTTACAGAAGCTTCAGGACATCTGAAGCTGAAAGTAGTCCAATAATCTAAACTGCTTTAGTGCTTGCTAACTCTCATAAGCTTATGCCCCTATATTATCCCTGGCCTTACCAAATTCTCTTTTCCATTTCTTTGCAAGATTGTTGAAGTATTTAAAATTTGGGGCTTTATTTTAGTATTTTATCAGTTAATCACAAGGTATTACATAAAGCACATATTGCCTCATTTAATCCTCCTAACGATTATGTAAAATATATATCAGTACCTCTATTTTATAAGTGAGAAAATAGCTAAGAAGACTGTAAAGTTATTTGCCTCCCATAGTGAAGCATATTTTAGAATTTAAAGAAATTTAGAGATGGTATATTCTGTCAAGCAAGAGGCATCAGAGGGTTCGAAACCATAAAAATTGAACATTTTAGAAGGATCAAACATTGGTCATTTGTCTTTACCAGAAAGAGGACTAGAGAAGTGAGATTTTTAGTTTTCAAATAAGCTGCTGATACACCTGGAATGAATGTATCTGTCAATCATATCACCCTATTTCTACATTTTCCAGCTTATTTTAATAAAATAATGTAACAGAACTTCTAGCTAGGTACACAGAATGCCAAATATTTTATTGGCTTAGTGAAAACAGTTTTGATATCTATAACTGACAAAAGATTGGTATCCAGAGTATAGAAACAACTGCCATAAATTAATATAAAAATTTTGAATATACATATTTCATAAGTAGATAAGGGATTTGAATGGGCAATTCACAGAAAAGATTAAAATGTCCAAAAAAAAAAAAAAAAATTCTGAAGATAGCTGAATAGGAACAGCTCCAGTCTACAGCTCCCAGTGTGAGTGACACAGAAGATGGGTGATTTCGGCATTTCCAACTGAGGTACCTGGTTCATCTCACTGGGGCTTGTCAGACAGTGGGTGCAGCCCAGGGAGTGTGAGCCAAAGCAGGGTGGGGCATTGCCTCACCGGGGAAGGGCAAGGGGTCAGGGAATTCCCTTCCCTAGCCAAGGGAAGCTGTGACAGATGGTACATAGAAAATCAGGACACTCCCACCCTAATACTGTGCTTTTCCAAAGGTCTTAGCAAACGGCATACCAGAAGATTATATCCTGTGCCTGGCTTGGAGGGTCCCACGCACACGGAACCTCACTCACTGCTAGCACAGCAGTCTGAGATTGAACTGCAAGGTGGCAGTGAGGCTGGGGGAGGGGCGTCCACCATTGCTGAGGCTTGAGTAGGTAAACAAAGCAGCCAGGAAGCTTGAACTGGGTGGAGCCTGCCAAAGCTCAAGGATGCCTGCCTGCCTCTGTAGACTCCACCTCTGGGGGCAGGGCAGAGTTGAACAAAAGGCAGCAGAAACTTCTGCAGACTTAAATGTCCTGGTCTGACAGCTTTGAAGAGAATAGTGGTTCTCCCAGCACGGAGTTTGAGATCTGAGAATGGACAGACTACCTCCTCAAGTGGGTCCCTGACCCCTGAATAGCCTAACTGGGAGACACTTCCCAGTAGGGGCTGACTGACACCTCACACAGCTGGGTGCCCCTCCGAGATGAAGCTTCCAGAGAAAGGATCAGGCAACAATATTTGCCATTCTGCAATATTTGCTGTTATGCAGCCTGCACTGGTGATACCCAGGCAAAAGGGTCTGGAGTGGAGCTCCAGCAAACTCCAGCAGACCTGCAGCTGAAGGTCCTGACTTTAGAATGAAAACTAACAAAGAGAAAGGACATCCACACCAAAACTTCATCCATACATCACTATCATCAAAGACCAAAGGTAGATAAAACCACAAAGATGGGGAGAAACCAGAGCAGAAAAGCTGAAAATTCTAAAAATCAGAGCACCTCTTCTCCAAAGGAACACAGCTCCTTGCCAGCAATGGAACAAAGCATGATGGAGAATGACTTTGATGAGTTGAGAGAAGAAGGCTTCAGATGATTCATAGTAACAAACTTCTCTGAGCTAAAGGAGAATGTTTGAACCCATCGCAAAGAAGCTAAAAACCTTGAAAAAAGAATGGCTAACTAGAATAAACAGCATAGAGAAGACCTTAAATGACCTGATGGAGCTGAAAACTACGTGATGCACACACAAACTTCAGTAGCCAATTCAATCAAGTGGAAGAAAGGGTATCAGTGATTGAAGATCAAATGAATGAAATGAAGTAAGAAGAGAAGTTTAGAGAAAAAAGAGTAAAAAGAAATGAACAAAGCCTCCAAGAAATATGGGACTATGTGAAATAGCCAAATCTATGTCTGATTGATGTACCTGAAAGTGATGGGGAGAATGGAACCAAGCTAGAAAATACTGTTCAGGATATTATCCAGGAGCACTTACCAAACCTAGCAAGGCAGGCCAACATTCAAATTCAGGAAATACAGAGAACACCACAAAGATACTCCTCGAGAAGAGCAACTCCAAGACACATAATTGTCAGATTCACCGAAGTTGAAATGAAGGAAAAAATGTTAAGGGCAACCAGAGAGAAAGGTCGGGTTATCCACAAAGGGAAGCAGATCAGACTAACAGCGGATTTCTCAGTGGAAACTCTACAAGCCAGAAGAGAGTGGGGGCCAGTATTCAACATCCTTAAAGAAAAGAATTTTCAACCCAGAATTTCATATCCAGCCAAACTAAGCTTCATAAGTGAAGGAGAAATAAAATACTTTACAGACAAGCAAATGCTGAGAGATTTTGTCACCACCAGGCCTGCCTTACAAAAGCTCCTGAAGGAAGCACTAAACATGGAAAGAAACGACTGGTACCAGCCACTGCAAAAACATGCCAAATTGTAAAGACCATCAAGGCTAGGAAGAAACTGCATCAACTAATGAGCAAAATAACCAGCTAACATCATAATGACAGGATCAAATTCACACATAACAATATTAACCTTAAATGTAAATGGGCTAAATGCTCCAATTAAAAGACACAGACTGGCAAATTGGTTAAAGAGTCAAGACCCATCAGTGTGCTGTATTCAGGAGACCCATCTCATGTGCAGAGACACAAATAGGCTCAAAATAAAAGGATGGAGGAAGATCTACCAAGCAAATGGAAAACAAAAAAAAAAAGCAGGGGTTGCAATCCTAGTCTCTGATAAAACAGACTTTAAACCAACAAAGATCAAAAGAGTCAAAGAAGGCCATTACATAATGGTAAAGGGATCAATTCAACAAGAAGTGCTAACTAGCCTAAATATATATGCACCCAATAGAGGAGCACCCAGATTCATAAAGCAAGTCCTTAGAGACCTACAAAGAGACTTAGACTCCCACACAATAATAATGGGAGACTTTAACACCCCACTGTCAACATTAGACAGATGAATGAGACAGAAAGTTAACAAGGATATCCAGGAATTGAACTCAGCTCTGCACCAAGCGGACCTAATGGACATCTACAGAACTCTCCACCCCAAATCAACAGAATGTACATTCTTCTCAGTACCACATCACACTTATTCCAAAATTGACCACATAGTTGGAAGTAAAGCACTCCTCAGCAAATGTAAAAGAACAGAAATTATAACAAACTGTCTCTCAGACTACAGTGCAATCAAACTAGAACTCAGGATTAAGAAACTTACTCAAAACTGCTCAACTACATGGAAACTGAACAACCTGCTCCTGAATGACTACTGGGTACATAACGAAATGGAGGCAGAAATAAAGATGTTCTTTGAAACCAACGAGAACAAAGACACAACATACCAGAATCTCTGAGACATACTTAAAGCAGTGTGTAGAAGGAAATTTATAGCACTAAATGCCCACAAGAGGAAGCAGGAAAGATCTAAAATTGATGACCTAACATCACAATTAAAAGAACTAGAGAAGCAAGAGCAAACACATTCAAAAGCTAGCAGAAGGCAAGAAATAACTAAGATCAGAGCAGAACTGAAGGAGATAGAGACACAAAAAACCCTTCAAAAAATCAATGAATCCAGGAGCTGGTTTTTGGAAAAGATCAACAAAATTGATAGACCACTAGCAAGACTAATAAAGAAGAAAAGAGAGAAGAATCAAATAGACACACTAAAAAATGATAAAGGGGATATCACCACTGATCCCACAGAAATACAAACTACTATCAGAGAATACTATAAACACCTCAACACAAATAAACTAGAAAATCTAGAAGAAATGGATAAATTCTTCGACACATACAACCTCCCAAGACTAAACCAGGAAGAACTTGAATCCCTGAATAGACCAATAACAGGATCAAAAATTGAGGCAATAATTAATAGCCTACCAACCAAAAAAAAAGTCCAGGACTAGATGGATTAATAGCCGAATTCTACCAGAGCTACAAAGAGGAGCTGGTACCATTCCTTCTGAAACTATTCCAATGAATAGAAAAAGAGGGAATCCTCCCTAACTCACTTTATGAGGCCAGATTCATCCTGATACCAAAGCCTGGCAGAGACACAACAACAAAAACGATAATTTTATACCAATATCCCTGATGAACACTGATGCAAAAATCCTCAGTAAAATACTGGCAAACCGAATGCAGCAGCACATCAAAAAGCTTATCCACCATGATCAAGTTGGCTTCATCCCTGGGATGCAAGGCTGGTTTGACATATGCAAATCAATAAATGTGATCCATCATATAAACAGAACCAAACACAAACACCACAATATTATCTTAATCTATGCAGAAAAGAAAAGACTTTCAACAAAATTTAACATCCCTTCATGCTAAAAATTCTCATTACACTAGGTATTAATGGGACATATCTCAACATAATAAGAGCTATTTATGACAAACCCACAGTGAATATCATACTGAATGGGCAAAAACTGGAAGCATTAAGACAGGGATGCCCTCTGTCACCACTCCTATTCAACATAGTGTTGGAAGTTCTGGCCAGGGCAATCAGGCAGGAGAAAGAAATAAAGGGTATTCAATTAGAAAAAGAGGAAGTCAAATTGTCTCTGCTCGCAGACGACATGATTGTATATTTAGAAAACCCCATCATCTTAGCCCCAAATCTCCTTAGGCTGATAAGCAACTTCAGCAAAGTCTCAGGATACAAAATCAATGTACAAAAATCACAAACATTCCTATACACCAATAACAGACAAACAGAGAGCCAAATCATGAGTGAACTCCCATTCACAATTGTTTCAAAGAGAATAAAATCTCTAGGAATCCAACTTACAAGGGATGTAAAGGACTTCTTCAAGGAGTACGACAAACCACTGCTCAATGAAATAAAAGAAGACACAAACAAATGGAAGAACATTCCATGCTCATGGACAGGAAGAATCAATATCATGAAAATGGCCATATTGCCCAAGGTTGTTTATAGATTCAATGCTATTCCCATCAAGCTACCAATGACTTTCTTCACAGAACTGGATAAAACTACTTTAAAGTTCATATGGAACCAAAAAAGAGCCTGCCTTGCCAAGACAATCCTAAGCCAAAAGAACAAAGCTGGAGGCATCACGTTACCTGATTTCAAACTATACTACAAGGCAACAGTAACCAAAACAGCATGATACTGGTACCAAAATAGACATATAGACCAATGGAAGAGAACAGAGCCCTGAGAAATAGTACCACACATCTACAGCCATCTGATCTTTGACAAACCTGACAAAAACAAGAAATGGGGAAAGGATTCCCTATTTAATAAATGGTGCTGGGAAAACTGGCTAGCCATATGTAGAAAGCTGAAACTGGATCCCTTCCTTATACCTTATACAACATTTAATTCAAGATGGATTAAAGACTTAAATGTGAGACCTAAAACCATAAAAACCCTAGAAGAAAACCTAGGCAATACCATTCAGGACATGGGCATGGGCAAGGACTTCATGACTAAAACACCAAAAGCAATGGCAACAAAAGCCAAAATTGACAAATGGGATCCAATTAAACTGAAGAGCTCCTGCACAGCAAAAGAAACTACCATCAGAGTGGACAGTCAACCTACAGAATGGGATAAAAATTTTAAAATCTACCCATTTGACAAAGGGCTAATATCCAGAATCTATAATGAACTGATTGTTTTTACAAGAAAACAATTTTACAAGAAAAAAAAATTTTTTACAAGAAAAAAATCAAACAACCCCATCAAAAAGTGGACAGATGATATGAACAGACACTTCTCAAAAGAAGACATTTATGCAGCCAACAGACACATGAAAAAATGCTCATCATCACTGGCCATCAGAGAAATGCAAATCAAAACCACAATGAGATACCATCTCACACCAGTTAGAATGGTGATCATTAAAAAGTCAGGAAACAACAGGTGCTGGAGAGGATGTGGAGAAATAGGAACATTTTTACACTGTTGGTGGACTGTAAACTAGTTCAACCATACTGAATATGTGGAAGCAACACTGGAACTGGGTAACAGGAAGAGTTTGTAACAGTTTGGAGGATTCAGAAGTAGATAGGAAAATGTGGGAAAATTTGGAACTTCCTAAAGACTTGGAGAGCTCAGAAGAAAAGAAGATATGGGAAAGTTTAAACTTCCTAGAGACTTGTTGAATGGCTTTGACCAAACTGCTGATAGTGATATGGACAATAAAATCCAGGCTGAGGTGGTCTCAGATGGAGATCAGAAACTTCTTGGGAACTGGAGTAAAGGTTGCTCTTGCTATGGAGAGAGACTGGTGGCATTTTTTTTCCCTGCTCTAGAGATCTGTGGAGCTTTGAACTGGAAAGAGATGATTTAGGGTATCTGATGGAAAAAATTTCTAAATGGCAAAGCATTCAAGAGAAAGCAGAGTATTGAAGTTTGGAAAATTTGTGGCCTAACAATGCCATAGAAAAGAAAAATTCATTTTCTAGTTAGAAATCCAAGCCTGCTGAAGAAATTTGCACAAGTAAAGAGGATTCAAATGTTAATCACCAAGATAATGGTGAAAATGTGTCCAGGGTATGTCAGAGACCTTCACAGTAACCCCTTCCATCACAGGGCCAGAGGTCTTACAGTAAAAAATGGTTTCCTGGACCAGCCCCAGGGCCCCCCATCCTCTGTGCAGCCTTGGGACTTGGGACCCTGCATCCCAGCCAGTCTAGCCATGACTAAAAGGAGCCAAGGTATAGCTTGAGTTGTGGCTTCAGAGGGTGAAAGCCCCAAGCCTTGGCAGCTTTCACATGGTGTTTGTCCTGTGGGTATGAAGAAGTCAAAAATTGAGGTTTGGGAACTTCCACCTAGATTTCAGAGGGTTTATGGGAATGCCTGAATGTCCAGGCAGAAGTTTGCTGCATGAGTGGAGTCCTCATGAAGAACCTCTGCTAGGGCATTGAGAAAAGGAAATGTGGGGTCATAGCCCCCCACATAGAGTCTCAACTAGGACACTGCCTAGTAGAGATGTGAGAAGAGGGTCACTGTCCTCCAAACTCCATAATGGTAGATCCACTGACAGCTTGTATCATATGCCTGGAAAAGCCACAGACACTCAGCAACAGCCTGTGAAAGCAGTTGAGAGGGGGAATATACCCTGCAAAGCCACAGGGGGAGAGCTGCCCAAGTCCATGGTAGCCCACCTTTTGGATCAGCATGATCTGGATGTGAGACGTGAAGTCAAAGGGAATCATTTTGGAACATTAAGGCTAGTGACTGCCCTATTGGATTTTAGACTCGCATGGTGCCTGTAGCTCCTTTGTATCAGTCAATTTCTCCTATTTGGAATGGATGTATTTACCCAATGCCTGTATCCCCATTGTATCTAAGAAGTAACTAACTTGCTTTTGATATTACATGTTTATAGGTGGAAGGGATGTGCCCTGTCTCAGATAAGATTTTGGACTTGCACTTAAGAGTTAATGCTGGAATGGAATAGGAAGGCATTATCGTCTTTTGAAATGGAGGATGTCAAATTTTGGAGGGGCCAATGGTGAAATCATATGGTTTGGCTGTGTCCCCGCCCAAATATCATTTTGAACTGTAGTTTCCATATTCCCCAAGTGTCGTGGGAGGGACCCAGTGGGAGGTAATTGAATCATGGTTGCAGTTACCTGCATGCTGTTCTCATGATAGTGAGTTCTCACAAGTTCTGATGGTTTTATAAGGGGCTTCCTCACCACCATCATTGCTCATTCTTCTCCTTCCTGTTGCCATGTGAAGAAGAATATGTTTGCTTCTTCTTTTGCTGTGACTGTAAGTTTCCTGAGTCCTCCCCAGCTGTGCTGAACTGTGAGTCAATTAAACCTCTTTCTTATAAATTACCCAGTCTTGGGTATGTCTTCATAGCAGGTGAGAATGGACAAATATAGCAAGTTTTATGTTAACCACATTGAAAAGAAAATGGCAAATAACTTCAGAAGATGATTCAGAAATAACTCCCATTCTCTGGGTCACAACGTTCATATCATTTGGCAAACACACAATGTAATTCTTATTATATTAGCAAATATTTTTTATAATTCTATTAAAATTTATACTAAGAAGCCACGGCAATTGAAAACACTAGATATTTTCATGCTGTATCAGTGCTTAAGGGAACTATCAAAATAAAGTAAACTCTAATAGGAGTTTTGGGTTTATCATGCTTTGCTTCACAGACACATTTAAAAAATTTATGATTCAGCAAAATGCTTCTGTACTTTTGGAATCAGACATGACTGGATTTTTAAACCTTTGGGAAATTAACCTTTTAGAAATTCAATTTCTTTTTAAATAAATTGGCCTTAAATGATGACTACTTTATATAGTATTTGTGAGGAATATATAAAATTGTAAATGAAGGCTTTTAGTCTCACAAGTGGCACAGAGTAAGAACTCAATGAATGTTAATTCTTTTTTTCCCAATTTAGTAAGAATAATTCCAATGTGCTGAGAGTTATAGAAAATTGAAAAGTGACTTTAAAAATATTGTAATTGCTCATCAAATTTACCTCAGCTTATTTTTTTAAGAAATAAATTATAAAAGGCAAAATTAAAACTTCCTGTGTCTCATCTCTAATACCATTCACTCACTTTTCTCTGAAGTAAATCGTATCCTTATTTGTACATCATTTCCTTGCATTATTTATTTCCAAATGTTTAACTGAAATTGTATAGGCCTAAGTCCATGCATTTTTTATGCTGTAATTATATACTATATTTGAATTACAAACAATAATATGTATTATTATGGTATTTTAAACTTTTATGTTTTATTTTTATAAATTAAGGCAAATTAAAATCTAGTTCAAATTTTTTCTCAAGTAGATAACCAATTGTCTCAGAATAATATATTAAATAGTCCATTATTCCCCCCATGATTGGTAATATGATCCCAATTATATGTCAAGTTTATTTATAGACATGTGTTTGATTTTGATTTCCTTCCCTTCCTTTGGTCTCACCATGTATCTCTGTGCTAGTAGCACATCATCTTAATCATAGTAACTTTATAGTAAAGCTGATGTTTTGTAAAACACCAGTTAGCAAACCCAGATATCCTAATCACATTGACCAATCATCCTACTGGTCTTCCAGTTCTCTGACTCTGCTCAAAACTCACTTGTTTCCCCTCTCTACTCCTTCATTCTCCCTTTAGAATGCCCCTTTACCTCTATTTGAATCAAAGTTAAGATCAGTTTACATTGGACTCTCTTTCTTACTGCAGAGTCCCTCTATACTATTTTAAATAATAATGGCTTTTCTAGGACTTTTCATTTTCTATGTTAATTAGACTCTGATTGTTAAGTTATACCTGCAGACTTTTCAGACCTTAATTGTGATTGCACTGAATTTAGGGAACAAGCTGGGCAGGATTGACATCGCTATAATACTGCATCTTCTAGTTCATGTACATGGTATGTCTTGATGTATTTTGTCAAAGATAAATAAAGCTGGACACTTGTTAAAGACTGTTAGGCAGATTTTACTCAATAACTACTGCAATAGGGAAGAAAGTCTGATGTAAACTGAGCTTAACTTTATTTTGGTAGTGGTGAGTGGCATTATAAAGGGATAATGACAGAGTAGGAAAGAGGAAAAAGTGGGGTTCAAGCAAAATCAGAGAACTGAAAAGCAGGGAGTATGATTGGCCAGTGTGATTAGGTCATCTGGGTTTGCTAACTGGTGCTTTTCATAGATACATTGCTACCATCCCACAGTGACTGGGAGACAGGGTCTCCCTTTTCAGGTGTTGGCTAGAGCAAATAATAAATTCTTTCGGCAGCCTTCAGCTTTCTCAGGTAGTAATTTAAGAGGAGTGGTTGGGTCATCCCAAAACACATCTGTAAACCAAAAAGTATGAGATACAGGTTGTAATTAACATAAAAGTTTATTTTGCCACCATTAAGGATGTGCCTGGAAAAAATAAACATGGAATCCCAGAAAGTCTGTGGTCTGTCCCTTTCTCCAAAGTCAATTTTCAGGGCTTTGGTATTTAAAGGGGGAAAACTGGGCTAGAGTGGAAGAGGAAGCATATAGTAATTCACACATTGCAGAGAAAAGGAGAAGGTGGGGGAATAGTCAATTATATATTCATCTTGCACTCAGGAACTTGGCACTTTTCATTAGATAGGGTGAATGTATAGTAGCTACCTGTGGAGATATTTAATATTTTATCTGTAGATATATGCTTAGGAACAATAGGAAAGGCAACATCTTGCATGACTTAGCTTATTTTTTTTTCTTTTGGCATAGTGAATTGGGGTCCCAAGTTTTTATTTTTCTTTCACACATCCTTGGGCTGTATGGAGGCATGCTAGAGTATGTTAACATCTCTTAGAGCACGGGGTAGATGAAATTGTTTATGCTGAAAGTCTGCATTCTTTATAGGCTAAAGTTGAGGCCAAGTCAAGAAGAGAGCTCATATGAGCCTGAGTGTGATTAAAGAGAAAACCTTTGTTAATATGATAATTAAAAATATATATATTCTTTACTAATGCTTTATGACTTTTTCTATTCCATAGTGAATTTTTGAGAGATAAATATCTAATAATTTAAACAGAAAATCAGTTATGAGTCTCCCAAGTCAATAATTCAAGATATATATGTAAGCATGTCATATACAATAAGTTCTCTATGCTAAGAAGACTGAGAGACTTAAGGGCCACTATGAAGTTGCCTGTATAAAATAAAAGAAGTCTAATCTAGAGGACAGTGCAAGATGGCAGAGTAGCATTCTCCAGCAATGATCTTTCCATAGAAGCATACATTAAAAAAACTAATCACACATTTAAAAATACCTTCACAAGAGCTAATTAAATGAGGTGAGAGATTTTAGTACCTAGTTATAGAACATCAATCAAGAAAGGTGCATTGAAGATGGTAGGAAGAATGGTTTTACATTATTCATGTCACTGTTCTCCCAACCCCAGGCAGCCCAGTATGAAGAGCAATAACATCTGCTCTGGGGAAAGAGAAAAGTGAGCACAGGACTTGTCTTGGACAGAATGCTGGCCTTCCACAGTAAAATGTGGCACTTGGCAGAAACCCACAATCCTATATTCCAGTTCAGTACCCACAGACAGAATTTTCAGACTCACCGTGGCACCTACTAGTACCAAAAAGCTCTAGGTTTCATGCTTGCTTGGCAAACTCAGTCTCTGGCCTGTACCATTTCTAGGTCAACGTCAGTGGCCCTGGGCTCTAAAATATTCTTTTTTTTAAAAAAAAATCAGAATCTATATTACAAATGTCCTCCAAGAATACAGGAAGAAAAGATAGCCCCATGCAAAGGGCTCTCTAAGTAGCCCATCATTGGTCTATGACAATACCAATTGTAACAGCTTGTGAAGAAGGTTCAATAGAGAAATAAGGCATAAGCTTTTCTGTAAACTTATCAGTGAAAGTATACACATGTGATCTGTTTTTTAAACTATAAAATGAAACTTCTCCCAACTCATAGTCCAGAAAAATGGCAACTTGCAGGACTTCTGTATTCCTTGTAGTGCATGAATGGCTGAATTTGCCAGCACCCCATCTGTGGAACTGGTGATATAAGACTATCTCTGGGAAATGTTTCTTTACACACACCAAGGAACAATGCACCTGTGCCTCTCACTTCTACTTGCCAAAAGTGTCTCCTAGCATCAAATCCCTCACAGCTATGGACAGCTGGGTAAAAACTAAATGACTGAGAATTGCCAACAAAGTTTGGCCTCGTCATCCTTAGTATCACACTTTTTCTATCTCTTGAGATAATAAGACTAGGGTGGGCTGTTTCTGGATCTAGCATCAAATCTTCCTGAAATGTGCTCATCATTCCTTGCAGGCCAAAATAATGTGGAGGGAGGCTCAAACTCTCCTTCTTTGATTCATATAAGAAGATTGCAGGGGTTTTCAGGTTTTCATATGTGTTATAAATATTCTCAATACCTGTCAGCACATCCAAGTCTGCCTGAAAACAATTCTCTGTTATTTCATTTAACAGATTTTGTAGTACAAATAAGTGCTTTGAAATTTATCTTTGGTTTTCAGTGAGTTTTTCTTCAGCCTCCTTCTCTTCAGTAAGTAGCCTGTCATGAATTGTGGCTTGTTCCCTTTCCAAGAAAGACTTAATTTCTTCAAATTCAGACTGTAATTCCTTCCTCCATGTTACCATCTTCCTTTTCACATTAAAAGATCTCAAAATTGGGACTTCACGCCGCATCTTGGCATCTTCAATTTCTTTCTCTAGTGGGGCTTAATGTAGCTTTTGAGCTTCCTTCTGTGTGTAGCTGCAGTTTCCTCAGTGGGCATCAGGGGGGTGATCCTGGTGGTCAGAGGAGACCCTGGGCTCTAAAAACTTCTAAGCAGCAGGACTCAGTGACCCTGGGAATCAGACTTACCCCAGCATTGTCCCTGATATTGTGCTTCTGGCAGCACTGTGACAGTCATAACTACCCTGGGCTTCTGGTGTACCCTAGCAGTGTGCCTATTGCAAGGATTTTCCAGAATAAACTAGTCTGTGAAGGCTGAAATAAGTATCTACCTCTTCTGTTCTATCTATGCAGCCACTGATGCACAACCACAACAATCAAGAACAATGATGGGACATAATATCACCAAAGAAATAAGATGCCAGGGACTGTCTGACCTTAAAGAAATGGAGATGTATAAACTGCCTGACAAAGAGTTTAACATAACTGTTTTAGGAAGCTCAGCAAACTTCAAGAAAATATAGAGAAATATTTCAACTAAATAAGGAAAAATATGTGACCAGAATGAGAAATTCAATAGAGAGATTGAAATAGTAAAAAATCCACACAGACATTTTGAAGCTGAAAAGTATAATGAACAAAATAAAAAGTGCAATAAAGAGCACAGACAGCAGAATTTATCAGGCAGAAGGGAAAATTTGTGAACTCAAGACCAGGTTATTTAAAAACATACAGTAAAAAATATGAATAAAAAAGAATGAAGAAAGTTATGGAACTTATGGGACAGGATCAAATGAACAAATTTTTGAATCATAGGAGTTAAAGGAGGAGAAGAGAAAGATAAAAGGAAAACTTATATAAAAATTATAGAAAAATTTTCAAACCCAAAGAAAGATGTAAATATCCAGATACAGGAAGGTCAAAATCTCTAATCATATTCAATCCAAATAAGACTATCTAAGCCATTATAATCAAACTGTCAAAAATCAAACACAAAAAGAGGATTCTGAAATCAGCAAGAAAAAGCAAATAATGTATGAGAGTTTCAATATGGCTGGCAGAAGACTTCTCAGCAGAGATCTTAGGAGATAGACAAAATATTCAGAGTCCTAAAGGAAAAAAATACTGTCAACCAAGTATACTGTACCAAGCAAAGTTGTTCTTCATAAATGAATGCAAGATAGATTTTTCCAGACAGGCAAAGCTGAGGAAGTTTCTCACCATCATACCTGTCTTATTAAAAAAAATGCTGAAGAGAGTTCTTCAAGTTGAAAGAAAAGAACACTAAAATACAAAAAACATCCAAAAGTATAAAATTCACTGGTAAAAGTAGACAGTCAAATTCAGAATACTCTAATATTGTAATAGTTGAATGTAAAGACCTTATATATTTTTCAGTGTGAAGGTTGAAACACAAAACCATTAAAAATAATAATAGTTACAATAATTTTTAAGAGATATGTCATATAAAATGATGTAAACTGTGGGATCAAAAATTCAAAATGTGTGGAGAGTTTGGAGTAAAAATATAAAGTTCTAAGTTTTTGTCATGAAGGATATCATCAGCTTAAAACAACCTGTTATAACTATAGATGTTTTTTGTATGCCTCATGGTAATCACAAAGTAAAATCCTATAGTAGATACACACACACAAAAAAAGAATAAAGAAAACAAAACATACCACTAGAGAAAATCACTTAACCACAAAGAAAGCAGAAGAGGAAGAAAGGAACAACTGATCTATAAAAAGATTAATAAAATGACAGTTGTAGTCCTTCCCTATTGATAATTACCTCACACGTAAATGAATTAAAATTTGTAATTAAAATACATAAGGTGGCTGAATGAATTTAAAAAACCAAGACCCAGTTATATGCTGTCTACATGAAACTCCTTTCACTTGTAAGAACACACATAGGCTGAAAGTGAAGTGATAAAAAAAAGATATTCCATGCTAATGAAAACCATAAGAGAGCAAAAGTGGCTATATTTATATCAGACAAAATAGATTTTAAGTAAGAAAGTATAAAAAGAGATAAAGAACATCATTATATAATGACAAAGGAGTCAATTCAGCAAGAAGATATGAAAATTATAAATATATATGCAGACAATATTGAAGTAGCTAAATATATAAAGCAAACAAAAATCAATCTGAAGGGAGAAACATACTGCAATACATAATAGTAGGGAACTTCAACATTGCACTTTCAGCAATAGACAAATCATCCATATAGAAAATTATTAAGGAAACTTCAGACTTAAGCATTCTAGAGTAAACAAACCTAACAGACATATACAGAATGTTCCATCCAATAGCCACAGAAAACATTCTTCTCAATTACATACAGAACATTCTCCAAAATAGATAACATGTTATACCACAAAAGAAGTTTTAACAAATTTAAGAAGACTAAAATCTTATTAGATATATTTACTGACCACAATGATATAAAACTAAAAATCAATAGCAGGAGGAACTTTGAAAAAAAAAATCACTAACATATGTATATTAAACAACATGCTCCTAAACAACCAATGAGGTAACAAACAAATTGAAAGGAAAATTTAAATAACTTCTCGAGACAAATGAAAATGTAAACAGTATACCAAAACCTATGGCATATAGCAAAAAGAGCTTTAAGAAGGAAATTCTTAATAATAAACACCTATATCAAAAAAGAAGAAAGATCTCCAGTAAACAACCTAGCATTGCACCTCAAGGAACTGGGAAAACAAGAACAGACTAAGCCCAAAGTTAATGGAAGAATGGAAATAATAAAGAAGAGAGGAGAAATAAGTAAAATAGAGGCTAGAAAAACACTGGAAAAGATAAACAAAACTGCACTTTTTTTTTGAAAAGGTATACAAAATTGGCACACCTGTAGCTAGGCTAAGAAAAAAAGAAGACTAAAATATGTAAAAATAGAAATGGAAAAGAAGACATTACAACTAATAAAACAGAAATACAATAGGTCATAAGAGATTATTATGAAAAATTATATGCCAAAAAATGGGACAAACTAGAAGAAATAAATTCCTTGATGCATGCAAACTATCAAAACTTAATTAAAAATAATAGAAAATATTAATGGATCAATAATGAATAAGAAAATTGAATCAGTAATAAAAAGCCTGTTATCAAATAAAAGTCCAGGAACTTATGGCTTCATTGTTGAATTCTATCAAACATTTAAGTAGAACTAATACCAATTCATCTCAACCAATTTCAAAATATTGAAAAAGAGGGGATACTTCCAAGCATTTTAGAAGTCAGCTTAAACACGATACCAAAGCCAGGCAAAGAAACTGCAAAAAAAGAAAACTACAGGTCAATATTCTGGATGAACATAGACATAAAAATCATTGAGAAAACACTGGCAAAGTGAATTCAACAACATTTAAAAAAATTATTCACCATGATTGAATGGGATTCATCTTAGGGATGCAAGGATGGCCTAACACATGTAAATTAAATGTAATACATCACCTTAAGAAAATGAAGGACAAAATTTATACAGTCATTTTAATAGGTGCAGAAAAAAACATTTCACAAAATTCAATATTATTTCATGATAAAAACTCTCAACAAATTAGTTATAGAAGAAATGGCCTGCAACACAATAATGGGCATATACAACAAAACCTGTAGCTAAAATCATACTCAACAGAGAGAAGTTGACAGCTTTTCCCCCTGAGAATTGGAACAAAACAAGGATACTCTTGCCATTTCTATTGAATATGATATTGGAAGTCCTAGTCAGAGCAATTAGATAAGAGAAAGAAATAAAAGGCATCCAAATTGGGAAAGAAGAAGCTAAGTGGTCCCTACTTGCAGATGATATGATCTTATGTACAGAAAACCATAAAGACGTCACTAAAGACTGTTATAACTAAGAAATGAATTCAGCAAAGTTGCAGTAGTTTCTATATACTCACAGTGAACTATCTGTAAAAGAAATAAAAAAATTCTTTTATAATAGCTACCGAAATACTTAGGAGTAAATTTAACCAAGGAGGTGAAAGACCTGTTCACCAAAAAGTATAAAACATTGAAGAAAAAAATTGAGGAGACAAATAAATGAAAAGATATCACATGTTCATAGATTGAAAGTTAATAAAATATGTACACTACACAAATAACCTATAGATCCAACGCAACCCTTATTAAGATATCAGTGACATTCTCTACAGAAATATTTAAAAAAAAAATTGAAACCACTTAAGACCCTGAATGCCAGAGCCATTTTTGGCAAAAAGAGCAATACTGGAGGCATCACACTACCTAATTTCAAAATATACCACAACGCCGTAGTAAACAAAACAACATGGTACTGCCATAAAAACAGACACATAGACCAATGGAACCTAATAGAGAGCCCAGAAATAAATAAATTCATGCATTTACATCAACTGATTTTCAACAAAGAAGGCAAGATTTCACAATGTGGTAAGGAGAGTGTCTTCAATAATTTATGTTGGGAAAAATTGGATATCCACAAACAGAAGAATAAAATTAGACTCTCATCTCACACTGTATAGAAAATCAACTCAAAGTGGATTAAATACCTAAGTATAAGACCTGAAACTATGAAACTACTAGAAGAAAACACAGGGGAAAAGCTCCATGACACTGGTTTGGACAATGACTTTTTAAGTATGACTCCAAAAGCACAGGCAACAAAAGCAAAAACAGACAAATGGGATTACAACAAACTGAAAATTTTCTACAAGGCAAAGGAAAGAATCAATTAGAGTGATGAGATAACCTACAAAATCGGGGAACATATTTGTAAACTATATATTTGATAGAAGGCTAATTTCCAAAATATATAAGAAACTCAATTAAAGTAAGAATAAAACAAATAGCTCAAAAAATAGACATGTCTCAAAGAAAGACATAAAATGGTCAACAGATACATGAAAAAGGCTCAACATCACTAATCATGAGGGAAACACAAATGAGATATCACTACTATGAGATATCACCTCACACTGGTTAAGATGGCTGTTACCAAAAGAAAAATGATAAATATTGATGTGGGTGTGGAGAAAAAAGAACCCTTGGACACTGTTGGGAATGTAAATTACAACAGCCATTAAGATAAACAGTATGGAAGTTTCTTAGAAAAATAAAAGTAGAACTACTATATAATCCAGCAATACTAGGTATACAAAAGAATGAAATCACTATCTCAAAGACATATCTGCACTTCCATGTTTATTGCAGCACTATTCACAATAGCCAAGACATGGAATCAACCTAAGTGTCCAACATGGACAAACAGATAAAAAAAGAAGTGGTATATACACACAAGGAATATTATTCAACTGTAAGAAGAAAGAAATCTTGTCATTTGTGACAACGTGGATAAGCCTAAAAGATGTTAAGTGAAATACACCAGGCACAGGAAGACAAATACCACATTTTTTCTTTATATGTGGTGTCTAAAAAAGTCAATTTCCTAGAAGTAGAGTAGAATGGTAGTTACCAGGGGCTAGGATAGTTGGAGAAGTGTTGTGGAAATGTTGGTCAAAGAATACAAAATTTCAGTTAGACAGGAGCAATGCGTTCAAAAAATCTATTTTACAACATGATGACTATGGATAATAATATATTATATTCTTGCAAAATGCTAAGAGAGTGGATGTAAAGTATTCTTATCACAAAAATTATAACGATATTAGCTAATGCACATGTTAATTAGCTAGATACAGTCATTCCAAAATGTATATATACTTCAAAACATCATATTGTAAATGATAAATACACACAATTTAATATGTCAATGTATAAAATATATAAAATATAATAAAGGGGTAATATTTTTGTATATTTGAGTTTTGAATGTTTAAGTTTATTCTCTGCTAGATAGATAGATAAAGAGAAAATGTGTATTTAAGGAAAATGCAACTGATAGCCTTTTAAAAGGCAACAAATATAGGAGGCAGAAATTACCCATATTTCCACCTGAAGAGTTCAGGCTGACAATTCTGGACAAGTTCCAGGATGCTGTACACAACATGTTCTATTTTATAATGTATCTCAAAAAGGTGCTACAAAGATGAAAAAGAAAGTGGAAAATGAACTGTGAACTCTCAGAAAATAAATGAGAGAAAATAAAATCTATCAGAGAGATGAATATCATATTAGAAACAATACATATTAGAATAAAATATTAAAAACACTTTTACAGAAAAGATCATAGTCATGGATAAGGGAGGAGATATAAAACATATATAATTTATGTCCTTGAAAAAGACTACATACAATAGAAAGTGTAATTAAGTATATAAACTCAAAGTTCTTTTGAAACAAACATTGCTATCTTCAGAGTGAAAGCACATATCAATCGCCAGATGATTTTGATACAGAAAAAGTAAACACCAATTTATATCTTGATAACATTACTTAATTTAAAAAGAAAACAGAAGGCTTATGTGAGTAGTCATTGAAGCAGACAAAGCAAATTATATGGAATTTGGGCCTCAGACTTTCCTCATCACCACTTATCCCAGCAGACAGAGAAGAAATTTTGTAGAAAAGTGTGACCTAATATTTAGATCTTTAGCCCTGTTGTCAATTTTAGTATAAAGGTAACAAAGAACATTTATGGATATTCAAGATGTTTAGGACTGAAGCATCTAACTTCCTATTACCAAAATAAACAAGAAATGATGCTAACAAACAAAATTCTAATGAATAAGAAAATCCATGCAAAAAGGAAAAGAAACAAGACAGAACTCAGGATATAGAAATCATGTTGAAAGCATTTGTGGTAGGCATTTAATCCATTTAGTTACGCATGTAAGACATAACAACTATAAAAATTATGTTTATAAAACAGAAGGTAATTTGATATAAGTATAAAAAAGTAAAAATAATAATATAGGTAACAATAATTTTTTAAGAATTTGAAGAAACTTTGAAAGAAATGCCAATTTTCTCACATATTATGGAGCAGAAGTAGGCAATAGATGCCAATATTGAAATGTGTGGTTTAAAAAATACAATATCTCAACCTGATAATTTTAAAAACAGACCTTTTTTTTAGAGCAGATTTAGACTTACAGAAAAATTGAGCATAAAGTACAGAAAGTTCCAATATGCTCCTCAGCCCCACATATGCATAACCTTCCTCACTATTGACATCCCCCACCAGACGGTACATTGTTAAAACTGATGAGTTGGCCGGGGGTGGTGGCTCAGGCCTGTAATCCCAGCACTTAGGGAGGCTGAGGCGGGTGGATCACAAGGTCAGGAGATTGAGACCATCCTGGCCAACATGGTGAAACCCCGTCTCTACTAAAAATACAAAAATTAGCTGGGCATGGTGGTGCCGCCTGTAGTCCCAGCTACTCAGGAGGCTGAGGCAGGAGAATCACTTGAACCCAGGAGGTGGAGGCTGCAGTGAGCCAAGACCATGCCACTGCACTCCAGCCTGGGCAACAGAGTGAGGCTCTGTTTCAACAAAACAAAAACAAAACCAAAAACCAAAAAACAAAACCAAAAAACTGATGAGTCTACATTAATACATTATCATCCACAGTCCATAGTTTAGGGTTTATTCTTGGTGCTGTGCATTCTTTTTTCTTTTTCTTTTTCTTTTGAGACACAGTCTTACTCTGTTGCCCAAGCTGGAGTGCAGTGGCCCACTCCATAACCTCTGCCTCCGGGGTTCAAGCGATTCTCCTGCCTCAGCCTCCAGAGTTGGTAGGACAACAGGTGTGCGCCACCATGCCCATCTAATTTTTGTATTTTTAGTAGAGACAAAGTTTCACTATGTTGGCCAGTCTGGTCTTGAACTCCTGACCTTGTGATCTCCCATCCTACAGGGTTTTTACAAATGAATAATGACATATTCACCATTGTAGTTCAGCCTGTTAATTTTTAGTATCATTTTTCTAAACTTTAGAGGCATGTTTGGGAACTGAATATTGCTCTTGTGGGATATTATTTGAGATTGGTGGGGATAACTTGTAGTAATATACAACTTCACAATCTCAGTGTCTGACTATAACAAGGCTATGTTTTCCTCTTGCAAAGTCAGCTATAGGTCTCAGCATCTGCATCCATTAAATTTCATCATGTAGCAGCACTGTCCAGATTATGCAGGCTTCCTGATAAATGTGGTAGGGAAAGAGATTATTATGGAAGCATATATGACAGTTGGATTCTTTGATCTGGAAGTCACATTATCACTCCCAATCCCTGTGTTACTCTGTTCTTGCATTGCTATAAAGGAATACCTGAGGCTGGATAATTCATAAAGAAAAGAGGTTTAATTGGCTCATGGTTCTGTGGGCTGTACAAGCATGGCACCAGCATCTGCTTGGCTTCTGGGGAAGCCTCAGGCAGCTTTACTCATGGTAAAGGCAAAGAGGGGGCAGACACATCACATGGCCAGAGCAAGAGCAAGAGCAAGGTTGGGGGAAGGTGCCACACACTTTTAAATAACCAGATCTCACAAGAGAACTCACTCACTACTACAAGGATAGCACCAAGCCCTAAGAGATCTGCCTCCAAAACCCAAATTCTTCCCACAATACAATTCAACATGAGATTTAGAACACATACTCATTCCCTAACCAAGTGGCCAGATCACATGGTCCTACAAATCAGCAAAGGAGCATAGTGCAGTACAAATCTCCCCTGAGCACAGGACAGAAAAATCACATCTGTTCAGAACTAGAAGCCTGTTCCAAAGTAAGAATACTCATTCTCTGAAGCTCAGTAACTCCATTTGTTTTACATTAACACTATTTTTTTGGTTTCACTTAAATTCAGCTGAATTCCAAGTTAACTAAGTTAGTTAACATGAGCAGAATTATATAGTTTTTCATAAATAATATTTACCAAATGTTTGTTGTTGTTGTTTGTTTTTTGAGACAGGGTCTCACTCTGTCACCCAGGCTGGATTGCAGTGGCATGATTGTGGCTCACTGAAGCTTCACATCCTGGGCTCAGGAGATCCTCTTGCTTCAGCCTTCCAAGTAGCTGGGACCACAGGCACACACCACCACACTCAGCGAATTTTTAAAATTATTTGTAGAGATAGGTTCTCCCTATGATGCCTGGGCTGGTACCGAATGTTAATGGCTATTTATGAGTATTAGAATGTTAATCTTCTTTATTGTTCTTTAAACTATCAGTATGTAGTATTTTTACAAAAAAGTATGTTTATAAATTTCATTTACTAAAAGTTTGTATGACTTAAAAATCTTGAAGGAAATAGAAGAAAAAAGGTATTGTACATAAAAGCTGCAGTGCATTGTGGGTCTGATATTGGTTTCCTATATTGCCTCTTAATATGCAGCATATTTCTGACTTTATATATTGCTTCTCATAGTTAATGATGGTGATAATTATGATAAAAGTACTACAGTTTATAGAACTTCTTGCCTATTTGCTGCTTCCAGAAACAGCATGCTCTGATACCTGGCAGACACATCGCTATCTTATTAATTTTCATATGATAAAGTATGATATCCTTTAAGCTAGCATAATCCACCCATTTTTCACAAACTCACGGACCAACTCTGGGCACCTCGATACATTAAGCCATTCTCCCAGACCATCTCCACTATTTCTGACCTGTTTCCATTTATATCAAGTTCATATATAGTTTTTGAAACTTGGCTTTTGATCATAGTACATCTATTTCCCCATCTGGTCTACACAACTGCTATCTCTGACTTCATTTACATGCTTTGTTTGCACTTTTTTTCTTACCTTTTCTCCTGTCTCACATAACAAACCCTGCCCATGTTCAGCCTCAGTAGCCCAACTCCCTGTCCTAGCCCACCGGCTGAGACTCTAGCATACCGCACATTGTCTTCTGATAAAGAAGCTTCAATTAGAGGCCACATAGGATACTGGTTAAGCACCTACTGTTTGAATAATTGACTGGCATATGGCCTAGGAAGCTTTACTTGCCTGGTCTGTTTGATGGAGATCAGCATGCCTTCCTCTTATGGTTGTTTTATTGATAAAATGAGATGACTTACATAAGCACTCATCATAATGTAAGCTATAGGAAAAATGTTCACTAAGATTGGCTTTTATTGATTATCAAATACCAAAAGCAAGTATTTCTTCCTAAGAAATTGAAAGTAGGGCAAATTCTAGAGTGAAATTGCTCTTTCCAGACTAACTTTAAAATATGCTTTTACTTCTAAGTCCTTGAGAAGTGGTGGATGAAACTACCTGTTTGAGTACCTACCAATACTTTAAACCACATTTTCCTGCTCTCTGAAAGACATTTTAAATTGTCCCACAGGTAATTCTCACTTCTCAGGAATTTGTTTTAGTCTGTTTCCATGAGACACTTCCTCTTCATGCCCAAAATGTGGATAAAGAAGCTTTCCCATCACAGAGGAACATGAGACAACTACAAATAGGAAGACGCTGTTTATGGTGCATATTTCTTTTGGCAGAATCATTGTCACATATCTGACTCAACACTTATTTCTAGAAGAACAAGTTGTTCAGGAAGGAAATCTATTTCCATAGCTAAAATGGAAGTTTTATTTAAGAAGTGCAATTGGAATAAATCACACAAGAGAAAGTGGTTAAAGTGCACAGCTGCTGGTTTCAAATTTAACACTATTTGTATATGAAAAAGTGGTTGGGAAAGTTTTACTTTTACTTCTGGACCCACTGGGTAGCCTCAGGGCACGTGACAGTGTTCTCTATTCCTAGTTATGTTTGCAAGGGCAAAACACAGAAGTTCTGTGGCTTTCAAATACACAAGCAACAACCACTACACAAAAACCTATGGCGCTTCTTGGGTTGGGATTTTGAGATTGAACCCTAAGCAAAGCGAGTGAGTATTGCTGTGTTAGTTAGACAAAAACAAAATAGAAGGGAATGCGTATCTGAGTGGATCTAGAACTGTGTGAAGATTAAGGTATTAGACCTAAGGTTGTATTTTGGGGGTGTCCTGGAAAGAAACCCATAGGCTTTTGACACACTCTCTGGAGTTGATAATAAATGTCTCACTGCCTTGTTCTCTAACTCTGCTTACCTCAATCTTTTCACATTTTTTCCTTCCTCCCTTTTCTAATTCCTCTTCTATTTTTCCCCTTTTATTTTCCGTCTATATATTTCAGCAACTACCATGTTTCTTCATGTTTTCTGAAACCTCTTTTTCTTCTCTTTCCCAATCATTTTCCCCCATATTTTCTATCCTCTCATTACCTCATCCTGTATTTATTTCTCTTTATTTCCTATGTTCTCTTCCCTTTAGCAACTGAGTAAGGGACAGAAAATGGCCTTACATGACTGTCAAAAACTGCTGCTTTTTGATGAAGGCTCACCTGGCTCTGCAGCCAGGAGTAATCTATTTTCCTAATTTTTTCTGGCACTTAATCCATCTGATTTTTTCCTTCCTCCCTCCTTCTAGCAATGTGAGCACCTGCCCACTCTCCTGTATTACACTGGAAGCTCCTTGCACATAAGCATACTATGTTTCTATCATTCTTTTTTCAAAGAAAAGTTTATATACTGATTGGTAGAAATATTTACTCAATAAGTATTCAGAATATACATATAAAATGGTTAATGTGACAATTTAAAATGTTTTCAGAGGTTGAAAGTTTTAATCTGCTGATAAAATTCTACAAATAGCTCTCTATGTTCTCCTAATTTATTTTAAGGATACATTTCCAAGGGAATGTTGTTTTTGCAAATACTTATTATTTAGATATTATGGATTTTAAACCAATGTAATCACTGAATTTGTTATTAAGTATACCGGAGCCTAAATGAATGTACTGGGGACTGGGTAGGGAAGGGGACAAGAGAGTGATTTGGACCATGGTTCTAGGACAAAAATAAATGTTTGGGCTCTAAGGCATCCCACATGACAGATGTAGTATTGCCCAAATGACAATATCTGAGAGACTTTGATGAATCCACTTTATTGTTTGATTTCAGGTTTCTAAGAGGAGCTCAATAAATATCTCTTCTTCATTTCCTCTTTTAAGGTCAAGGGAGAAGATAAATTAGTAGATCCTGATTGTAAGATTTTAAACTTTTATGTAATAAACAAAGGTATAAGCCTAACCTGGCATGAGGGATTTTCTGTGATCTCACCCACAGTAAAAGTCAAAGTCCTTAATATAACCTAAGACATCTTACCTGATATTGTCCATATCTCCTTTTTCCTTACCCCTTTAAGTCTCTGGCCTCAAATTTTCCTACTGTTTTCCTCCCTTTTTCTACTCTAGCTGTTGTTTCTTCAGTAAGATGGACATAGGCATGTTTCCAATTGGGGTTTTTGTATCCTTTGCCAAGAACGCGTTTCTGCAGATGGCTCCATGGCTCCCTTCCTTCCTTCTTTTAGCTTATTAATTGAAACCCATTTTTTTCAGACATCTTCCCTCTTCATCCTCCCTAAAACTGGAAAACTCTTTGTTATTTAGCACTATTTCATGCTTTATCTTTTTCTTTTATACACTTATTATATAAAAACTAGAATTCCATATCAGTTTATTCAGGACCAGCTTCATGGACTCATACTTGGTTTTATGCTCTGTTATCACCAACTTGAAATTCTTAATAACTTTGAACTACAGGTCCTGCATTTTCAGTTGGCACTAGGCGTTGTAGATTACATAGTAAGTCGTGAGTCTAATTTTAATATTAGCTGTCTTTCCTTTAAAATATAAGCTACCTGTGGGTTATAATTTTTATCTTTTTTGAGCATGCTATGCACATTTGAAAAATATTAGTGTAATCAGTAAATTAATGAGCAGAGCAATGGGCATGGTAGATATAAATTAAGTAGGATTTCTTGCTTTTTTTCACCTTTTTTTGGCTAGGCATGAAAACCAAACATTGTGAGGTCTGAAGAATATGAATTGTAAGTCTTTGCATCACATTTTGGGTCTCTGAAGGTGCAGGCTCAGGGAGTACCTACAGAAGTACCTATAGGGACTTAAGAAGGTCTTGTGCTTTAAAAGCCCATATGCCACTCCAATCTACCCCATGAGGGAAGCTTTCTCCCTCCTAGCACTAAGTTCAAAGGTTTAGAATCTGAGATACTGACAGTGGTGGGCTTCCTGGCAAGCCTGGAAGGAAGCTGCTTTCATCCTTTGCTCACTCTCTCTTTTAAATAAAGAATATATGTATACAATTTTTATATATGTACATGAAAATAGATAATATATACACAACATAAAATTTTCCATTTTAACTATTTTTAAGTGTACAATTCAGTGGCATTAAATACATTCCCATTGTTGAGCAACCCTTACCCCTAGCCATCTCCAGAACCTATCTTTTTAATTGAAACTCTGTACCCATTAACGATTCTCCATCATCCTCTTCCCCTTGCTCCTGAAAAATATCATTCTATATTTTGTTTCTATAAATTTGACTATTCTAGGGACATCATATGATTGGAATCATATGTGCCCGTTTGAGACTTATTTAACCAAGCATAATGTCTTCAAGGTCTATCCATGGATTTCCTTACTTTTTAAGGATGAGTAATATTTCTGTATATGTATATGCCACATTTTGTTTATCAATTAATCCATCATTCAACCTTAGTGATAGACACTAAGGTCAATTCTATCTTTGGGCCATTATGAATAATGCTGCTATGAATATGAGTGTATAAATATCTGTTCCAGACCATTCTTACAATGCTTTTGGGTTACATTCAGGTATGGGATTGCAAGATCATATGGTAATTTTACACTTAATTTTGTGAATAACTTCCACACTATTTTCCACAGAAGCTGATCAATTTTACATTTCCACCAATACTATGCAGGCCTTCAATTTCTCTACAATCTCACCAACATTTGTTTTGTTTTATAATAGGCATTCTAATAATGGTTTTGATTTGCATTTCTGTAATGATTAGTAATATTGAGCATCTTTTCATGTGCTTAATAATCATTTCCATATCTTCTTTAAAGAAATGTCTATTTAAGATTTTTGTCCATTTTTAAGGCCTGGCACGGTGGCTCATGACTGTAATCCTAACACTTTGAGAGGCTGAGGTGGGAGGATCACCTGAGGTCAGGAATTCAAGACTGGCCTGGCCAACATGGTGAAATCACGTCTCTAGTAAAAATACAAAAATTAGCTGTGGGTGTGGTGGCACATGCCTGTAATCCCAGCTACCTGGGAGGCTGAGGCAAGAGAAATGCTAGAATCCCAGAGGTGGAGGCTGCAGTGAGCCAAGATCACACCACCACACTCCAGCCTGGGTGACAGAGTGAGACTCTGTCTCAAAAAAAAAAAAAAGAAAAGAAAAGAAAAAGACTTTTGTCCATTTTTAATTGGGGTGTTTGTTTTATTGTTGTTGAGTTGTTGGAGTTCTGTATATATTCTGGATATTAATCCCTTAACTGACATAAGATTTAAAAATATACTTTTCTAGTCTATGGGTTGCCTTTCACTCTATTGATAGTGTCTTTTTATGCACAAAGGTTTTTAATTTTGATGTAGTCCAATTTATATATTTTTTCTTTTTTTGCTTGTGCATTTGTTACATTCATGAAACCATTGCTGAATTCAATATTATGAAAATTTCCTCTTATGTTCTTTTCTATTAGTTTTATAGTTTTAGCTTTTATATCTAAGTCTTTAATCCACTTCAAGTTAACTTTTTAAGTGGTGCAATGTTAGAAGCCAACATCATTCTTTTGCATGCGGCTATCCGGTTTTCCCAACACCATTTTTTGAAAAGACTGCTCCTTTCCCACTGAATGGTCTTGGAATCTTTGCTGAAAATCATTTGAGTATATATGTGTGGGCTGTCTATTCTATTGCCTTGGTCTATGCATCTGTCTGTCTTTATGTCAGTACCACACTGTTTTGATTATTGTAGCTTAGTAGTAAGTTTTAAAATCAGAAAGTGTGAGGCCTCCGACTTTGTTCTTTTTCAAGATTGTTTTGGCTATTTATGGTCCTTTGAGAGTTCATATAAATTTTAGGATAAACTTTTCTATTTCTGCAAAAAAAGTCTGAAATTTTGATAGGGATTGCATTAAATCTATGAAATGCTTTGGGTAGTATCAACATTTGAAAAATATTAAGTTTTCCAACGCTTGATCATGTCATTCAACTTATTTGTGCTATATTTAATTATGTTCAGCAGCATTTTGTAGTTTTCAATGTGTAAGTTTTTCGTCACTTCTTTGGTTAAGTTTATTCTTAAGTATTTTGTTCTTTATGATGCCATTGTAAATCAAATTGCTTTCTTAATTTCTTTTTTGGAGTTTTTATTGTTAGTGTATGAAAACAAATAATTTTTGTGAGTAACTTTGCAGAATTATTTTATTTAGTTTTAGCAGTTGTGTGGGTATGAACAGAGATAACTACTTAATCTTTTCCAAATTTGATGTCTTTTATTTCTTATTTCCTTTGCCTAATTGCCCTGGCAGTACTACATTGAATAGAAGTGGTAAAAACAGGCATTTATTTTGTTCTGTTTCACCTTTCCCACCATTACAAAGTCTTGTGACATATGACTGGATACGACTGGAAATATCCTGTCATTTAACAAACCTAGTGCTTTACTAAGTGTCTTGGTTCTAGGTCCATAGTTTTGTGGGTCTCAGATAAATATGGGATAATCTTATCTATCTTGTTGATACATTAAAAAAGTGAGACTCACATGTGAGATTGGAGTGATTTAGAGTTGTTCAAGGATCTAACTCATTGTAGCAAATTCTGAGATTTAACTCATTATAACAAATTCTTATAAATTGCCAGATTTATAAGAAAATGTGTTTAACTTTGGATTTTTATTTCACTAGAAACCTGATAATTAGCATATTGAATATTGCCTATTTTTCTGGACTAATTTAAATGCCTTCTGTTGAATTTGGGCCATGCTCCTATGAGGTATTCACTGTGATGCCTGTTGATAAACTCATTTGGACAATACATCTAGGTATAATTTTAGCTGTAAAATAGAAAAAGACATGAATTATTGTTCTGGGGCACATGGGTCCTTGGAGTAAACTTACTTAATTTTTGGCTCTAAATTTATTTTAGAGATTTTTAAAGACAGCATTTGAACTGCACAAGTCACGGGTCCAGGAAGATACAAGGGGTCCTGATAGTTATGGGGCGGGTACAGTTACACAAAGACAGAAGTCCCTGGAACTGGGCAGAGGGCTGCCATTTCTCTTATTATCTATAAATCCTGGAGTATCTAGGGCAGGGAATGCTTCCGAGTCTCTTAGCATTCTTTTGTCTCTTTCTATAGACAGAAGACAACTTCCTCTCAACAATCATTTCCCTTTGTCATCCTTTTCCTGGCTTCTGTTAAGGAAGGGGAAATTGAAGTCATCCAGCTAACAATCACAGGTATGGATGTTTATCTGACTTTCTTGGTTTATATTATGCTTTTTAGTTTGTCTTAACTATTCTAAGGTGTGTGTTGTTCTCTTGGAGATGCTATATTTTGCTTAGTTCCCCTAATAACTAATGAATGACAATCCAGGAATCTAAAATATGCTGCAGGTTGACACACACTGGCTATCTTGCCCATAGGAGACGTTGCTAACCACATAAATCATTTCTCTCAGTTCAGACTTGGCATTATTTGGAGTGTTCACCTTAGAGCAACTCTAAGCACCAGCCACCATTTGAATTGGAATCTGCCACAGGGAGAAAACTTATTGCTGCTCAAATATGAAGTGTATCATTAGAAATAATCTTTCAATACAAAAAATTAGCAAGGCATGGTGGCATACACCTGTAGTCCTAGCTACTCAGGAGGCTAAGGTAGGAGAATCATCTGAGCCTGGGAAGTTAAAACTGCAGCGAGCAGAGATTGTGCCACTGAACTTCAGCTGGGGTGACAGAGTGAGACCCTGTCTCAACAAAAGAGAAATATTTCCTTAATATGTGTATATAAACTATATTTAGAAATATAAGAAAAAGTCTAGTAATATAGCTTTTCCAGGGAAGGAAACAGACCTGAGATAGGGATGGGAGAGAGATGTTTTACTACGTACTTCTTTCTACCTGAATTTTGAACCATGGTGATTGCTTTAGTTACTCAGAAATACATAGAATACAATGTGAAAATATTGAAAATACTCTCTTCTCATTCTGATCCAACTTATTCCTTTTACTTGACTTATACATTGGCTAGGATTCCTAGTATAATGCTATTCCAGAGTAATGGTGAAAGTAGACATCTTTGTCTTGCATGATGCTGAAAATATTCCCTAAGGCTTCTATTTAATATTTTTGGAGTTTTACTTTGATAAATTCTCTATTGCCTATAATGGCTTCTGCTTGAAAATTTCCAAATGCTTTATTATTGCTAAAAGTAAATTGAAAAAGTCAAATAAAGTGTTGACAGTCATTTCCTCCAACAACTTTCTTTGGGAAAAATACATTAATAGTTCTGGTTTGTTTACTTAATTAATCTTAGATAATGAGAATAAAAAGATTATTTAGTATTAAACAATTAAACACCTAAGAGAACAAGTTAATGACCTTTTTAGCTGCAATTTTGGTAAGTTTTCATATTAAGCCAGTTTCATTGCTTCTTCAAGGTGAGCACTACCATCCTAGCATCTTGGTTATGGCTTATCCATCTCTGGTAGATGTATTTGTAAGATCATGCTCCTTCTGAAGGGCCTAGGTGGGAGAAGCAAGAGGCATGACTGAGGTATTTTGGTCTCTACCATGTTTCACTGAGGGGCTTTTATAACAGAGCACTGACTGGGGTGTGAAGTGCTTTTCCAATGCTGAAAAATGTAGCACTTTGTTTTTCACTGGCCATTACTGTTTGTGGGTAGCTTCCCCAAGGCTTCTGAAGAGAAGGAGACATGAGGGATGGATTTGGGTACCAACACTCATCACAAATCCTTACCAGTTAAGCCCTACTTTATCAGGAAAATAAATTATACATTGTGGAAGTCAGTGTGGCGATTCCTCAGGGATCTAGAACTAGAAATACCATTTGACCCAGCCATCCCATTACTGGGTATATACCCAAAGGATTATAAATCATGCTGCTATAAAGACACATGCACATGTATGTTTATAGCGGCACTATTCACAATAGCAAAGACTTGGAACCAACCTAAATGTCCAACAACAATAGACTGGATTAAGAAAATGTGGCACATATACACCGTGGAATACTATGCAGCCATAAAAATGATGAGTTCATGTCCTTTGTAGGGACATGGATGAAACTGGAAACCATCATTCTCAGCAAACTATCGCAAGGACAAAAAACCAAACACTGCATGTTCTCACTCATAGGTGGGAACTGAACAGTGAGAACACATGGACACAGGAAGGGGAACATCACACAATGGGGACTGTTGTGGGGTGGGGGAAGGGGGGAGGGATAGCATTAGGAGATATACCTAATGCTAAATGATGAGTTAATGGGTGCAGCACACCAACATGGCACATGTATACATATGTAACAAACCTGCACGTTGTGCACATGTACCCTAAAACTTAAAGTATAATAATAATAAAATTTAAAAAAAACAAAAGAAAATAACTTTTTTAATACTTTCATTAAGGTTGTAAATGTTAAGGCCTAGAGAATTTAAAAAACTGAAGAATGCAGCCTTCTGGGGAACAGTACTTGGAAGATTATAATGCTTCTCTTTGGGTTCCTGAAGACTTGAGTATCAGAGATAAAGAAATACATTATAAAGAAAAGTATAGGGATTTGTGGAACCATTTCGCAGGAAATATTGGTGTCTGTGAACTGAGAGAGAGAGAGCCTACATTTCTTAAATAAGCACTGGGTTACCAGGAAAAATGAAAAGAAAAATTTTAATATTATACAAAGATGTTATGAGTACAAAAGGAAATAAAATTAGAAATTAAGAAAATCTGGAACATAGCATATTATTGCAAATCTTATATGATGCATATCTGAATGCCTCTCTGCAAGAGAGAAGAAGTGTATATGAGAGATAGTTCCATTCCTGGGTCTAATCTTAGAGAGATAAGGAAAAATTTAATATTACAATTAACCTCTTGATTATTATTTTCTGCTAATTAAGGTTTTAAAAAAGTTTAATAAAAATTAAACTTTTTACTTTGAGATAATATTAGGTTCATATAGCTATGAAAAATAATACAGATGATCTTTCGTACCCTTTACCCAGTTTCTACCAATAATAACATTTTGCAAAACTATAGTCCAATTTCATGGCCAGGGTATTGACATTGATATAGTCAATATTCAGAACACTCCATCATTAAAAGGATCCTTCATGTTGCCCTTCTATGGTCATCCCCACTTTCCTCTTACCTCACCTCTCTTTAACCCATAGCAACCAATAAATTGTTCTCCATTTTATAATTTTGTGAGGTATTTCATATACAAAATAGTATGATTTTATATATGTATGTATATGTGTACACATACACACACAAAATTTACTGTGGTATGTAAACATTTGGAATTGGCTTTTTTTTCACTCAGCATAATTCAATTTTCTGGTAATTCTCCAGTTTTTTGCATATTTTAATAGCTTGCTCCTTTTTATTAGTGAGTAGTATTTCATAGTATGGATATACCACAGTTTATGTAACCAGTCATCTGTTGAAGAACATCAGGGATGATATTTATAGTTTTGAGCTATTACAAAGAAAGCTGCTATAAACATTCACATACAAGTATTTGTGTGAACATACATTTTCATTTTTCTAGTATAAATGCCCAAGAGTGCATTTACTGGGTTGCATGGTAGTTGCATGTTTAATTTTATAAGACCGCCAAGATTTTTTTTTTCCTAGAGTAGCTATACCTTCTTCTATTCCCACCATAAATGTATGAGTGATTGTTTCTCCACATCCTTGCTGGCATTTGGTGTTGTCATTATTATTATTATTATTGAAATGGAGTTTCTTGTCACCCAGGCTGGAGTGCAATGGCGTGATCTTGGCTCACTGCAACCTCTGCCTCCTGGGTTCAAGCAATTCTCCTGTCTCAGCCTCCCAAGTAGCGGGAATACAGGTGCCCACCACCACACCCAGCTAATTTTCATATTTTTAGTAGAGACAGGGTTTCACCATGTTGGCCAGGATGGTCTCAAACTTCTAACCTCAAACAATCTGCCTGCCTCGGCCTCCCAAAATGCTGGGATTACAAGAGTGAGCCACCACGCCCAGCCATTATTTTTTATTTAAGTCATTTTGAGAGGTATGTAGTAATATTTGTTTCTTTTTATTTTCATTTCCTTAATGATTAATAATGTTGAACATTTCTTTATGTAGTTTTTTGCATCTGTATATCTTTTTCAGTGAAATATCTCAATTTTTTTGCTTATGTTCTAATTGGATTTTTTTTTACTGTTGAGTTTTGAGAGTTATTTATATACTCCAGATGTCAGTCTTTGTCAGTTATGTGGTGTGTAAATATTTCTCCCCACTCTGTAGCTTAATTTATAAACATCTTAATATAATTTCACAGAACAAATTTTTAAAAATTTAATAAAGTGCAGTTTATCAATTTAATAAAGTTTATCAGTTTAAAAAAGTGTAATTTTTAATTTTATAAATCACACTTTGGATTTCAAGTTGAAGAATGCTTTAGGTAGATCTAGATCTCCAAAATTTTCTCTTTTCTCTTTCTAAAAGTTTTATAGTTTTAGGTTTTAAGTTTAAATTTGTGATTAATTTTGAGCTAATTTTTTTTTAGGTGTGAGATTTAAGTCAAGTTTTGTATTGCATATGCTGATGCATTTTGTCCAACATCAGTGGATGAAGCAATAAAATTCCCTTTGCACTTTTTTCAAGAACATTTAGGCATATATGTGTGTGTGTGTTTACGAGTTTTCTATCCTTTTCTATTGATTTATCTGGCCATGCCTCTGCCAGTTTCATATAGTCTTGACTGCCATAGTTATACAATAAGTCTTGAAATTGGACAGGCCGATTGCCTTTAATTTATTATTCTTTTCACAATTATTTTAACTGTTGTAGTTCCTGATCTTTTCCATATAAATTTTAGAAGAAGTTTGTGTATATATAGAAAAATCATGCTGTAAGTTTGATAGGGAGTTCGTCAAACCTACCTATCAATTTGAGGAAGAACTGACATCTGTACTGCGTGGTGTTCCAATACATGGACCCAGTATGTCTCTTTATTTATTTAGACATTTGGTGATTTTGTTTTCAAATCAGTGCTTTGTAGTTTTAAGCATGTAAGTCCTGGAGATGTCTTGTTAGATTTACATCTAAATATTTCATATTTTTAAGAAATCGTAAATGGTATCAAATTTGTAATTTCAATGACGACATGTTTATTGATGGTATATAAAAATACAATTGATTTTTGTATGCTTATTTTATATCCCATGACCTTAGTGAACTCACTTATTATTTCTATTTTTTTGGTAGAATCCTTGAGATTTTCTATGTATGTAATAATGGCATCTGCTAACAGAAATAGTTTCATTTCTTCCTTTCTAACTTGTACCCCTTTTATTTCTTTTTATTTTACTATTGCACTCACTGGAAATTCAAGCATTAGGTTGACTAACAGTGGTGAAAGCAGGTATCCTTGACTTTTTCCCAGGCTTAGGGAGGAAACATTCAGTCTCTTACCATTAAGTATAATGATAGGACAGCTTTTGTGTAGATCTTCTTTATGAAATTGAGGTGGTTCCCCTGTATCCCTATTTTTTTGAGAGATTTTATCATGAATGGGTGTTAAATTTTGTCAGATGCTTTTTTCTGCATTGATTGATGTGTTTTTTTTTCTTCTTTAGCCTGTTAATATGGTGGATTAAATTAATTGATATTGGCATATTGAACCGCCTTGGCATTCTTAAAATAAATCCCACTTAGTCTTTATATATATTTCACTGAATTCTGCTTTGTTAAAGATATTTACTTCTACATTTGTGAGAGTTATTGATCTGTAGTTTTGTATTTATTTATTTATTTATTTATATTGTCCTTGTCTGGTTGTGATATTAGAATAATGTTAGCTTCATAAAATCAATTGGAAAGTCTTCTCTTCTCTCTATTTTTGGCAGAGTTTGTATAGAATTGGTGTTAATTTTTCCTTAAACATTTGGTTGAATTGTTCAATGAAACTATCTGATCTTGGAGATTTTTTGGGGGAGATTTTTAGTTGCAAATTCAGTTTTCATAATTGCTATAGGTTATCAAATTATCTATTTTATATTAGGTGAGTTGTATTAGCTTGATTTTTCAAGGAATTGGTTCATTTTTCTATGTTGTCGAAGTAAAATATGCAGAGGTTGTGTTGGGGTGCTTCATCACAGAAGTCTAGGCTCCCCACTTAGTCTTTGCTGGCAAAGATGGGAGCGTGCCACAGATTTTTCTTTGGGGTTTTTTGGGGTAGAACAATTATTGTTGAAAAGGTTTCTGCCTGTCTGTGCTGTTCCTTCCTTGGTGCTTTAGGTAGAGAAAGTAGGTTTTCTTTTTTTTCTCATTGCCTGTTGGTGTTTCTGGGCTCCAAGTGTAGGCTATAGGAGACGAAAACAAAACATACAGTGAGAACCACCATGTTGGTCTTTGGATCCTGAGGTCCCGAAGTCTGCATTTTTTTTTTTTTTTTAAAGATGGAGTCTTCTCTGTCACCCAGTCTGGAGCTCAATGGCAGGATCTCGGCTCACTACAACCTTCGCCTCCCAGGTTCAAGCAATTCTCCTGCCTCAGCCTTCCGAGTAGCTGGGATTACAGGCACTTGCCGCCGTGCCCAGCTAATTTTTGTATTTTTAGTAGAGACGGGGTTTCAACATGTTGGCCAGGCTGGTCTCGAACTCCTGACCTCAAGTTATCTGCCCACCTCAGCCACCCAAAGTGCTAGAATTACAGGTGTGAGCCACTAGGATTACAGGTGCATCCAGCCAGTCTGCATTCTTTCCATCTTTCAGAGTCTTCTTATGTTGTGTTATATCTATATAATATCCAGGACTTTTAGCTGTAATAATGGGAGAATAGGGAAAAGTATATTTACTTTTTCTTCCCACCAGCACAAGTCCATGATACATTTTAAAATAAAAAAATAACATTAGGGAACCTTATCTATGTTGTGAAACTCTTTTTGTGTAATAAAAACAGAAAAAAATTAGCATATTATATATGGAACATACATCAGTTATACTGTATAAAATGTAAATTTATACTATGCAAGTTAAACATATTAATATCTAATTATTGCACAATTGTTCTTTTGAGGTAGAGGTGAGGTAAAGTTGTGACATACTTTGAGTTTCTGCTTTGATACTTCTGTATTGTAATGTTTTTCTTATGAGCTGTCTTTCCTGCCTCCTTCCTTCCTTTCTTTTTATTCCCCAAGTTAATTAAATATTAATTGGAAAATTTTATACCAAATGAGACTTCTTTGCCTTTGCTACAAAATGTAAAGATTAACAATTGTAGCCATGTCATTCTGATTGTCTTCTTCCCCTGTAAGAAAAACATTTTTCAATTAGCCTTTCACAGTCCTTTACACAGACTTGCTCTCATAAATTGAAAAATTTCAATTTTGTCTAGTTTTCTGCACTCTTCAATCACAGCATCCAGTTTCTCATTTTCAACTATTTTCTTAGCAACCTGAAAGATCTTTTAAATTGTGTCCCAATAATCAGAGCAATTTTGGTGTTTTTCTTAGATGTAAGGTTTAAATGTAGCATATAATTGTGTCTCTATGGACAAAATATACATAGTCTGTTTAAAAGTTCTTTCGACTTGAAAATTAATGTAATTCTTACAACTTCTTCAGCATTATTGGGGCATGGGGCCATGATTGATAACCAGCCAGATCTGACCTCGACCACCAGCTGTGTTGTTAGATCTCCACACAGTTTCCTTCTGGATATTAGTTATTTGTTAATAAAGACCCTCAGTTCTTTTGCATCGAAAGCAACTTGAGTTTGTTCATTGCTTTTACTAGTAATGTTTCTCTTAACTCTAGATATTTCATAGATCCTAGGAACTCACAAACTGTGGAGCAACTTTTGCTTTCTGGTCTATTTCAATTTGTTTGTTTAGGCCATCGTTATTGTAGATATTACCAGGTATGTATTTGCAAAAGATGAAGAAAGAAGAAAACATGAAATTCATTATTACATATACAAAAATTAAGGAGAAGAAAACCCTGCTTACTGTTTTTAATGGGGGATTAGTAATCTTGTCACAATAAACATTTTTACATGCCCAGGTAAGACTATAACCATATTCTAAAGATGCTGTATAAGGAAATGCAAGCAAAGGTGATAGGGAATCCATTGACACATAACCAAGTCATAAGCTAAGCTATTACCTGCACTATTCCCTAGAGGCCTTTTTTTCCCCCATTACAGTGAGTTTGAGGAGATGGTGACAGAATAGGGGATGTTGTTATAGCACCTTCCAGGACTCTGTTTAATGATCTGGATGTAGCTTTGGTAAATGTCTAAACACATGTAAGTAGAATAATACCACAGATGATTCTGCCTGGAACCTACACACATTTTAGAATCAAACTAGTCTAGTTTTTACCTTCAATGGAGAGAGTGGTGGTGATATTTTCCTCAGAAAGAAGTTTACTAGTAGCGTGGGTAACTTGGAGTTGGCCTTGCCAGTGGCAAAATAGTATCACCAGGAAAAGTGCTCATCTTTCTCCTGTCAATATTTGGTTATCCCTCTGGACTTTTCTCAGTTCCACAGATACCTCAATGGGCTGCTGCCTCTACCTGCATAGTCTTCCTCTGGTACTGGAACCACTCTATATAAATTGTTGATGAATAAGTATCCTGCTTGTAGAAACTCAGGCACCAACTGGAAGACCCAGAGGCTGTGGGTCAACCCACCTGCATCTGTGACATCACAGCTCTATAAACAATGTTTGTATGTTTTTATTCAGAAAACAAAGATATTTCTAATTTAAAAAAATTTTAAAAAACTTAAAGAATGCTGTCTTTTAAAAAATATTTATTTATTGGCATGAGTTAAGAATCACCCAAATTTCTTTTACATGCCTATAAAAATGATACAATTTGTTTTCTTTAAGTTACTGATTTACTGTTTAATATTTATGAATTGTTAAATATTGCATTGGGGTTGGATTCCCAATTTGATTTATTACTTTCCTATTATATTGCTTAATTTAGACTAGTTTATTTAGATTGTCATATCTACAGCTAACTACAATCAATTCACTTCTAATTTTGTAAAAACTTCAGCAGCTCTAAGGATTGAGTTAGCCATTGCCTTGTAATTATAACGGGTAACTATCTTTTTGATCCTTGACTTGGAATGAATAGTTGACACTGAAATTGCTAAAGAATAATGTGGAAAATCCCTCTCACACTGTTCACCTTCATTGCTGTGGATAATCTTTAACAACTTTATTTTCTCAGTTGCTCTGTTCAGGTTTTTTACCTCTTACTATGTTGATTTTGATGTTAGTTTTGCTGTTATTCTAGTACTTGTTGGTCTGTTTTACAGAATATGATCCCTTTCATTGCTATTTCTAAATTTATCACAAAACTGTGAGAGAAATCCATTATAATTTAATCATTTTATCCATTACGATGTATGATATACCCTTTATAATGGTGATGTCTTATTTTGATTAAACTTAATTATATATTTTTTTATTTTGACTTCATAAAAACCATATTTTGGATTATTCATTACTTTTACTAATTTTTAGCCCTGTATTTTTTTCTGAATTTTGAAATTTATTTTGAAATAATTTCCTTTTCTCAAATGTTCTTTGGATTGATATCCTCATTTTCTGAAATCATAGCTAATTTGTATTTCAGACAATAAGGTTTTAATGAGCATTCTCCATTGTGGAATTTCGTATATTTGTTTAAAAAGTGTTCACTTCACCTGGGAATCTGAATTTGATTAAGAGACGAGTGGATAGAAATAGTGTGGCTGAACCTGCCATGCTCCTTATAATGCAGGAGATTCTAGTGGACGACCCTGGCTGGCCATTGCTGCATGGTTACAATGTGACCAGACATGTGTGATGAGTGGTTACTAAATAGAACCCCAAGACAGTACAGCAAGAGGATACCAGAAGTTACATAGTCAGAAGCTACCAGAACTTCATCCTAGCCCAGGGAGATGGCTTAGCAAAAAAGTTGCAGGTGATAGGATCACTCACCCTGGCATTCTTGCATTCCGGCAGGACTTTGTCCTGGAAAGGCAGGACACCTGAATAGCCACTACCTGAGTACCTCTCCTGTGAGGAAACCAGGGTGACCCGGGAAACCATGGTTCTTTACTTTCCGATCCTGGTGCATTTTGTTGTCCTTTGCTACAATGGATCTTTGAATTGATTACAGTAAAATTTAACTAGTGGTGGTACATTTATGCCACAGAGTGATCATGTGCACCACGTTTTAAGCCTAGTTCTCTCAAGACAATTTCAAATGGGTTATTCAGTGAAGAGTGTTAAAGTATAATTTTCAGATATGCCAAATCATGACTCTCAGGCAAATATAAAATGAGCACACGTCAAAGACTTTAAAATTTATTAACTAATGAGGGAAACAGCAAGATGTGGCTAGTTCTAAAAAAATTTAAAAACTAGGAGTGTTTATAGGCAATTTAGCAAGTGTTAAAAATTGTTACTCTTAAATAAACTGTTTACTGTCCAGTAGACTATAAATTTTGGGGATAATCTATTCCTTTGGATGAAAATTATTTACATCTCTTCCGGACAAAAATACATGTTTACAAATAACTTCATTGAATCTGTAATTTTTAACGACTATTAAACTATGAGATGAACTAACTATATTCTCCTGTAGAATCTTTGAATGATCTTCACTTCTATAAGATATTGAAAGGATATGACACCAGCATTTTTATTTTCAAATTTCAGATTTTTTTTGTCCCCCATACAATGGACAGCCCATGGTAGAGCCTCTGATGATTAAATCTTATCATTTCTAGCATTAGAAACTGATGGAAGTTAAAAGCATGTTTCCTTTAGAAGCCTGAAAAATCACTTAAATCCATTTGGTGAGAAACATTCTTTTCCAATTTTTACCAAGTCATGTGGAAAATTATTTAGGCAACTAAGCAAAAAAGGGCCTGAGGAGAAACAGATAAATCAATTTTTTCTGGAGGCAGGGGAAAGGAAAATTTTGATGCCACTGTGACCTAAAGATTTAGAGACATACTGAGATGAACCAGGCAACAAGGAGTAAGTGTATTAGCTTTACTAATCTTTAGAGCAGTTCTCAAACTTGAGCTTATAATGAAAGTCACATGGAGGCTTGTTAGAGCACAGCTTCTAGGGTCCACCCCCAGCAGTGGTTCTCAAAATGTGGCCCCCCAGCCCAGCAGAATCAGCCTCACCTGGGAACACTTTAGGAATGCAAATTCTTGGGCTCCACCATATATCAAGAATGCTGGGATTGAGGCTGGCCAATATGTTTTACAAGCCCTCAGGATAATTCTGATGCACATTCGAGTTTGAGAACTTTGCTCTTGGTGCAAGCCAGGAGTCACTGCAGACTGAGAACAATCAGGGATAATTAAGAAAATCCACGTGGTAATGCCAGGCAAGGTGCTAAGCACTTTCCAGGCTCTACATCAGTTAACTTCTAATAAAAAGCTGATTAGAAAGATATTATCATCATATTGATTCATGAATAAATTGGGTCTCAAAGAGGTTAAATCATCAGCACAAGGCTTAAGTGGTATAACAAGTATGAGGTCAGATGGGCCCCAAAAATCTGTTTCTAATCACTGCTCTATAGTTCCATATAGACAACGGAACGTTTCTTTCAGATTTGCTCCAACACACATTACATTTAAATATAACTTTTTTTTTGCATCTGGCTTAATGCCTCTCTTTCTAATACTATTCATGACATATTTCTTAAGGATTTCAGCATCTACCCATAGGACTCTATAATGTATTAAACTTTTAGTTCTTTAACCTGCTCTCCTTAATATTCTGTCTTTTAGCCCTTATCAGCCACCAACTCATGTGCTCATGCTCTGAAATTTAGCATTACCAGGAATTGTACCCACTCCACAATCTCAGTTCCACGTACACTAAAATATGATCACCATCTTCTACTTTTCCAGCTCACTCCTTCTAGTACAGCAGCTCCAGAAATTTTACCTCATAGGAGCTTACAGACTTATCCTGCTGACTTGTTACTGTCAAGGGCAAGTCCTTTCTTTCCCAGCCAACAGCCCAGATTTCATCATATTCATCAATTTTTTACCATACACCTGAGCTCTCTTGTCTTCCTCTCTGTCCATCATCTTTATTTAGTTAAACTCAACCATGGTTAAATATAAGCCACAGTCCACTCTATACCTACATACATGCCACTGAAACTGGTGAGAAAAAAATGACCATGTTGACTGGTCTCACATTAAAGTCATGACCTCTAACCTCTGTGTTGCCAAACTGTCATGCTTCTTTTCCACAGTCCAGTGATTGCCAAACTTCTCTGCACATTAATGTCAACTGTGGAGCTTCAAAAATTGCTCATGCCTGTGTTTCACTCCTTGTGATTGTGATTTAATTGGTCTGGGATACAGCCTGGGCAAGAATTTTTAAAAGACTCCTATGACTTAGTCCATTTACACTTCAACTCTCCTAGATACTTTTTCACATCTTTTCTTTCCTAAAACCTCCAACTCCTTTTTAATTATCCTTCCTCTGAGCTTGCTTCATTTTCACTGAGAAAATAAACCAACAGAACAGAACGTCTGTGTGTTCCATCCACTGAGTCTGCAATCCTACACTTCTCTGTACCCACTGATTTTGCCTCTCAGGCTGGTATCATGGATGCACTGCCCATGTCCCTATTTAAGGCCACCACATCTCTTGAGCATTAGATCCCATCACCTCTTCCTCCTCCCTACTCAAAGGCATCACTTCAGCAGTGTGCCTACTTTTTCCAAAATCATCTTTCTCATTTCTTTATAGCATTTATATCAGTAAATATGTTATAATATCTACAAATATACATATCTATTGGTTGTCTCTGCCTACTAGAAATTAAAGACAAAAGCTCTATTGTTCTAGTTTACTATGCTCCTTCAATGTTGAGAATTGAGCCTTGCAAATAGTGGACATTAAAAAAAATTTGTTGAATGAACAAATTTACATCACTATTTGTTGTGCTGGTTATTTGCTGTTTGGCCTAAAATCGATCTGTGCCCTTCTTTGCCTTGCTCTATGCCCAAAGAGGCTGGCTTCCAAAGACTGCTTTGTGTGGATTTGCTGGTCTGCTGGCCTCCTGTTAGGTTCAGCCAAAGTTAGGCAAGAAATCTGTGGGGCAGGAAGAGAGGTCAGGACATCCTCTCCCAGTTGCAATCTGCAGTAGCTATGTATTTCCCTGATCCCTGCTCCCACCACAACACTCCTTCTTTTCCAACTGTGCCACTCACTGGGCTCTGGTCAGGTGATATTTTCCCCTTCTGCTTCAGCTTTAAGGATGTCCATGGCTCCCACGTTGCTTGCCCCCAGGTGTGTCCACAAGCTTTGTTGGCTTCTTTACTGCTGCTCTCACTTCTAGCACTAAATTCTTCATTAAAGTCCCTTTGTATGAACCATCTGGAGGGAATTAACTCTTTACTAAGACTTGGATGGATCAAGTTGATTTAATAATCAGCTATACTCTTATTTTAAAAAATATAATTACCAACCTGGATGAATCTTCAGGATATTATTTTGGAGTAAAACTAAAAATAGAACTACTATATAATTCAGTAATCTAACTTTTGGGTATATATCCAAAGGAATTGAAATTAGGGTTTCCAAGAGACAACTGCACTCTCACATTCATTGCGGTACTAGTCACAATTGACAAGATATGGAATTAACCTAAGTGTTCATCCGCAGATGAATGGATAAATGTCTGCGAAAGGCAGACATTCTTTTTCGTTTAATTAGCTTTAAAAATAGTTTTATTTACATATCATGGATATGTATACCATATATCCATGTGGAATCCCTATCACATATATATTCCATTGTGTGCATATATCACACAGCTTTACAAAAGAAGAAAATTCTGCTATTTATAACAACATGGATGAACCTAGAAGACATTATGCTAAGTGAAATAAGCCAAACACAGAAGAACAAATACTATGTGATCCCACTCGTATGAGGAACGTAAAATAGTCAAACTCAGAGCAGCAGAGTTAATAGTGGTTTCCAGGGATTCAGGGGAGGGGGCAATGGGGAAGCGATTAGTTAAAGGATAAAAACTTTCAATTATGTGACACAAATAAGACTTAGAGATCTACTGCATAGCATAATTTCTATAGTTAGCAATAGTGTGTTATATACTTAAAAATTTTCTTTCTTTTTTTTTTATTATACTTTAAGTTTTAGGGTACATGTACACATTGTGCAGGTTAGTTACATATGTATACATGTGCCATGGTGGTGCGCTGCACCCGCTAACTCGTCATCTAGCATTAGGTATATCTCCCAATGCTATCCCTCCCCCCTCCCCCCTCCCCACCACAGTCCTCAGAGTGTGATATTCCCCTTCCTGTGTCCATGTGATCTCATTGTTCAATTCCCACCTATGAGTGAGAATATGCGGTGTTTGGTTTTTTGTTCTTGCGATAGTTTACTGAGAATGATGATTTCCAATTTCATCCATGTCCCTACAAAGGACATGAACTCATCATTTTTTATGGCTGCATAGTATTCCATGGTGTATATGTGCCACATTTTCTTAATCCAGTCTATCATTGTTGGACATTTGGGTTGGTTCCAAGTCTTTGCTATTGTGAATAATGCCGCAATAAACATACGTGTGCATGTGTCTTTATAGCAGCATGATTTATAGTCATTTGGGTATATACCCAGTAATGGGATGGCTGGGTCAAATGGTATTTCTAGTTCTAGATCCCTGAGGAATAGCCACACTGACTTCCACAATGGTTGAACTACTTTACAGTCCCACCAACAGTGTAAAAGTGTTCCTATTTCTCCACATCCTCTCCAGCACCTGTTGTTTCCTGACTTTTTAATGACTGCCATTCTAACTGGTGTGAGATGATCTCTAATAGTGGTTTTGATTTGCATTTCTCTGATGGCCAGTGATGATGAGCATTTTTTCATGTGTTTTTTGGCTGCATAAATGTCTTCTTTTGAGAAGTGTCTGTTCATGTCCCTCGCCCACTTTTTGATGGGGTTGTTTGTTTTTTTCTTGTAAATTTGTTTGAGTTCATTGTAGATTCTGGATATTAGCCCTTTGTCAGATGAGTAGGTTGCGAAAATTTTCTCCCATGTTGTAGGTTGCCTGTTCACTCTGATGGTAGTTTCTTTTGCTGTGCAGAAGCTCTTTAGTTTAATTAGATCCCATTTGTCAATTTTGGCTTTTGTCGCCATTGCTTTTGGTGTTTTGGACATGAAGTCCTTGCCCACGCCTATGTCCTGAATGGTAATGCCTAGGTTTTCTTCTAGGGTTTTTATGGTTTTAGGTCTAACGTTTAAATCTTTAATCCATCTTGAATTGATTTTTGTATAAGGTGTAAGGAAGGGATCCAGTTTCAGCTTTCTACATATGGCTAGCCAGTTTTCCCAGCACCATTTATTAAATAGGGAATCCTTTCCCCATTGCTTGTTTTTCTCAGGTTTGTCAAAGAACAGATAGTTGTAGGTAAGTGGCGTTATTTCTGAGGGCTCTGTTCTGTTCCATTGATCTATATCTCTGTTTTGGTACCAGTACCATGCTGTTTTGATTACTGTAGCCTTGTAGTATAGTTTGAAGTCAGGTAGTGTGATGCCTCCAGCTTTGTTCTTTTGGCTTAGGATTGACTTGGCGATGCGGCCTCTTTTTTGGTTCCATATGAACTCTAAAGTAGTTTTTTCCAGTTCTGTGAAGAAAGTCATTGGTAGCTTGATGGGGATGGCATTGAATCTGTAAATTACCTTGGGCAGTATGGCCATTTTCACGATATTGATTCTTCCTACCCATGAGCATGGAATGTTCTTCCATTTGTTTGTATCCTCTTTTATTTCCTTGAGCAGTGGTTTGTAGTTCTCCTTGAAGAGGTCCTTCACATCCCTTGTAAGTTGGATTCCTAGGTATTTTATTCTCTTTGAAGCAATTGTGAATGGGAGTTCACTCATGATTTGGCTTTCTGTCTGTTGTTGGTGTATAGGAATGCTTGTGATTTTTGTACATTGATTTTGTATCCTGAGACTTTGCTGAAGTTGCTTATCAGCTTAAGGAGATTTTGGGCTGAGACGATGGGGTTTTCTAGATAAACAATCATGTCGTCTGCAAACAGGGACAATTTGACTTCCTGTTTTCCTAATTGAATACCCTTTATTTCCTTCTCCTGCCTGATTGCCCTGGCCAGAACTTCCAACACTATGTTGAATAGGAGCGGTGAGAGAGGGCATCCCTGTCTTGTGCCAGTTTTCAAAGGGAATGCTTCCAGTTTTTGCCCATTCAGTATGATATTGGCTGTGGGTTTGTCATAGATAGCTCTTATTATTTTGAAATACGTCCCATCAATACCTAATTTATTGAGAGTTTTTAGCATGAAGGGTTGTTGAATTTTGTCAAAGGCTTTTTCTGCATCTATTGAGATAATCATGTGGTTTTTGTCTTTGGCTCTGTTTATATGCTGGATTACATTTATTGATTTGCGTATATTGAACCAGCCTTGCATCCCAGGGATGAAGCCCACTTGATCATGGTGGATAAGCTTTTTGATGTGCTGCTGGATTCGGTTTGCCAGTATTTTATTGAGGATTTTTGCATCAATGTTCATCAAGGATATTGGTCTAAAATTCTCTTTTTTGGTTGTGTCTCTGCCCGGCTTTGGTATCAGAATGATGCTGGCCTCATAAAATGAGTTAGGGAGGATTCCCTCTTTTTCTATTGATTGGAATAGTTTCAGAAGGAATGGTACCAGTTCCTGCTTGTACCTCTGGTAGAATTCGGCTGTGAATCCATCTGGTCCTGGACTCTTTTTGGTTGGTGAACTATTGATTATTGCCACAATTTCAGCTCCTGTTATTGGTCTATTCAGAGATTCAACTTCTTCCTGGTTTAGTCTTTGGAGAGTGTATGTGTCAAGGAATGTATCCATTTCTTCTAGATTTTCTAGTTTATTTGCGTAGAGGTGTTTGTAGTATTCTCTGATGGTAGTTTGTATTTCTGTGGGATCGGTGGTGATATCCCCTTTATCATTTTTTATTGTGTCTATTTGATTCTTCTCTCTTTTTTTCTTTATTAGTCTTGCTAGCGGTCTATCAATTTTGTTGATCCTTTCAAAAACCAGCTCCTGGATTCACTGATTTTTTGAAGGGTTTTTTGTGTCTCTATTTCCTTCAGTTCTGCTCTGATTTTAGTTATTTCTTGCCTTCTGCTAGCTTTTGAATGTGTTTGCTCTTGCTTTTCTAGTTCTTTTAATTGTGATGTTAGGGTGTCAATTTTGGATCTTTCCTGCTTTCTCTTGTGGGCATTTAGTGCTATAAATTTCCCTCTACACACTGCTTTGAATGTGTCCCAGAGATTCTGGTATGTTGTGTCTTTGTTCTCGTTGGTTTCAAAGAACATCTTTATTTCTGCCTTCATTTCGTTATGTACCCAGTAGTCATTCAGGAGCAGGTTGTTCAGTTTCCATGTAGTTGAGCGGTTTTGAGTGAGATTCTTAATCCTGAGTTCTAGTTTGATTGCACTGTGGTCTGAGAGATAGTTTGTTATAATTTCTGTTCTTTTACATTTGCTGAGGAGAGCTTTACTTCCAAGTATGTGGTCAATTTTGGAATAGGTGTGGTGTGGTGCTGAAAAAAATGTATATTCTGTTGATTTGGGGTGGAGAGTTCTGTAGATGTCTATTAGGTCCGCTTGGTGCAGAGCTGAGTTCAATTCCTGGGTATCCTTGTTGACTTTCTGTCTCGTTGATCTGTCTAATGTTGACAGTGGGGTATTAAAGTCTCCCATTATTAATGTGTGGGAGTCTAAGTCTCTTTGTAGGTCACTCAGGACTTGCTTTATGAGTCTGGGTGCTCCTGTATTGGGTGCATATATATTTAGGATAGTTAGCTCCTCTTGTTGAATTGATCCCTTTACCATTATGTAATGGCCTTCTTTGACTCTTTTGATCTTTGTTGGTTTAAAGTCTGTTTTATCAGAGACTAGGATTGCAACCCCTGCCTTTTTTTGTTTTCCATTTGCTTGGTAGATCTTCCTCCATCCTTTCATTTTGAGCCTATGTGTGTCTTTGCACGTGAGATGGGTTTCCTGAATACAGCACACTGATGGGTCTTGACTCTTTATCCAATTTGCCAGTCTGTGTCTTTTAATTGGAGAATTTAGTCCATTTACATTTAAAGTTAATATTGTTATGTGTGAATTTGATCCTGTCATTATGATGTTAGCTGGTTATTTTGCTCGTTAGTTGATGCAGTTTCTTCCTAGTCTCGATGGTCTTTACATTTTGGCATGATTTTGCAGCGGCTGGTACCGGTTGTTCCTTTCCATGTTTAGCGCTTCCTTCAGGAGCTCTTTTAGGGCAGGCCTGGTGGTGACAAAATCGGTCAGCATTTGCTTGTCTGTAAAGTATTTTATTTCTCCTTCACTTATGAAGCTTAGTTTGGCTGGATATGAAATTCTGGGTTGAAAATTCTTTTCTTTAAGAATGTTGAATATTGGCCCCCACTCTCTTCTGGCTTGTAGGGTTTCTGCCGAGAGATCCGCTGTTAGTCTGATGGGCTTCCCTTTGAGGGTAACCCGACCTTTCTCTCTGGCTGCCCTTAACATTTTTTCCTTCATTTCAACTTTGGTGAATCTGACAATTATGTGTCTTGGGGTTGCTCTTCTCGAGGAGTATCTTTGTGGCGTTCTCTGTATTTCCTGAATCTGAACGTTGGCCTGCCTTGCTAGATTGGGGAAGTTCTCCTGGATAATATCCTGCAGAGTGTTTTCCAACTTGATTCCATTCTCCGCATCACTTTCAGGTACACCAATCAGACGTAGATTTGGTCTTTTCACATAGTCCCATATTTCTTGGAGGCTTTGCTCATTTCTTTCATTCTTTTTTCTCTAAACTTCCCTTCTCACTTCATTTCATTCATTTCATCTTCCATTGCTGATACCCTTTCTTCCAGTTGATCGCATCGGCTCCTGAGGCTTCTGCATTCTTCACGTAGTTCTCGAGCCTTGGTTTTCAGCTCCATCAGCTCCTTTAAGCACTTCTCTGTATTGGTTATTCTAGTTATACATTCTTCTAAATTTTTTTCAAAGTTTTCAACTTCTTTGCCTTTGGTTTGAATATCCTCCCGTAGCTCAGAGTAATTTGATCGTCTGAAGCCTTCTTCTCTCAGCTCGTCAAAATCATTCTCCATCCAGCTTTGTTCCGTTGCTGGTGAGGAACTGCGTTCCTTTGGAGGAGGAGAGGTGCTCTGCGTTTTAGAGTTTCCAGTTTCTCTGTTCTGTTTTTTCCCCATCTTTGTGGTTTTATCTACTTTTGGTCTTTGATGATGGTGATGTACAGATGGGTTTTCGGTGTGGATGTCCTTTCTGTTTGTTAGTTTTCCTTCTAACAGACAGGACCCTCAGCTGCAGGTCTGTTGGAATACCCTGCCGTGTGAGGTGTCAGTGTGCCCCTGCTGGGGGGTACCTCCCAGTTAGGCTGCTCGGGGGTCAGGGGTCAGGGACCCACTTGAGGAGGCAGTCTGCCCATTCTCAGATCTCCAGCTGCGTGCTGGGAGAACCACTGCTCTCTTCAAAGCTGTCAGGGACATTTAAGTCTGCAGAGGTTACTGCTGTCTTTTTGTTTGTCTGTGCCCTGCCCCCAGAGGTGGAGCCTACAGAGGCAGGCAGGCCTCCTTGAGCTGTGGTGGGCTCCACCCAGTTGGAGCTTCCCGGCTGCTTTGTTTACCTAAGCAAGCCTAGGCAATGGCGGGCGCCCCTCCCCCAGCCTCGCTGCCGCCTTGCAGTTTGATCTCAGACTGCTGTGCTAGCAATCAGCGAGACTCCCTGGGCGTAGGACCCTCCGAGCCAGATGTGGGATATAATCTCGTGGTGCGCCGTTTTTTAAGCCGGTCTGAAAAGCGCAGTATTCGGGTGGGAGTGACCCGATTTTCCAGGTGCGTCCGTCACCCCTTTCTTTGACTCGGAAAGGGAACTCCCTGACCCCTTGCGCTTCCCAGGTGAGGCAATGCCTCGCCCTGCTTCGGCTCGCGCACGGTGCGCGCACCCACTGACCTGTGCCCACTGTCTGGCACTCCCTAGTGAGATGAACCCGGTACCTCAGATGGAAATGCAGAAATCACCAGTCTTCTGCGTCGCTCACACTGGGAGCTGTAGACCGGAGCTGTTCCTATTCGGCCATCTTGGCTCCTCCTCCTACTTAAAAATTTTCTAAGAGAATGTATTTTATATTAAGTATTATCACACATAAAAACAATAATAATAAATACAGTGGGAGGAAACTTTTAGAGGTGATGGATATGTTAATGACAAAGATTCTGGTGACGCTTTCATCATTGTATACTTACCTCCTAACTCATCAAGTTGTACATATATTATATATGCAGCTATGTGTATGTTAATCATACCTCAATAAAGTGGTGAAAAGCATGAATCTCCAAAGATTACATACTATATGATTTCATCTATATAATATTCCCAAAATGAAAAAATTAAGGGAATGGAGAACAGATTAGTGATTTCCAGGAGTTAGGAATTACACCATCATTACTCTCATTTTTTAAAAGGAGGAAAATAAGGCTCAGGGTGGCTAAATGACTTTCATAGTTTTGTCCAGTTGGTAAATGATAAAATCCGGATTTTCATTTGTGCCTCTTTTGCTCCAAAGCTCAATTACAGCATATTAAACTAGCTCCACAAACAGACCAGGCAAAGGGCAGTCTTTCTTTTTTTTTTTTTTTTTTTTTGGTTTAATTAGCTTTAAAAATAAAAATCATGTATCTATTTATACATGGAGATCTACTTATAATATACATGCATTTCCACAGCTTCTTCATTTTGAGCCTTTCCTCTTAAGGATGATACAGAGAAGCCCAGCTGTTTAAATATTTAGGTAACCGTATTGTAAAATGTTTGCCTAGCCAAGAAGCCTTTTTTGCATGGAGACATAATTAAACAGGCAGATGAGCCCATGAAATATGTAAGGCTTCTTACAAATTCTCAAAGGAATCCTTTATAAACCAATAAGAAGATGTTAAGAGAAATGCCATCTTCCATGTGAGACAGAAAGGTCTGGGAGGATTTGAATGCTCGCAGAAAGAGCCACTGCGGTCACATTAGCGGGAGTCTGAGTACACATGGAGACCCAGAAGCACAACCCTCAGAGAGTTGGCATCTCTTTAGTCCCACAAAGGAGTCTCCAGCCTCTATACTCCAGTGGCCTGTTCTCATTTAGATTGCAAATCACTTTGCATGGGTTCCAGGGAATGCATTGAATGAACTCATGTTCGAAAGTTAGTTTAAGATCTGACTGGTATGTCCTTTGTTTGGTCAAATGCTTCCAGTGCCACTGGCTCTCTCCTGCATGGTAATGAGGTCACATTAAGATTAATTACACACTTGATTTTTTGCTAAATGCTTTGCTATAGACTCTGGTTAGCTGCATTTAGTTGTAAAATAGATCATAAAAATTGCTTTAATAAAAGCAAAGCCTAGAATGCAGTAATAACAACAACAACAATGAATCAGAATAATAATTTTGACTGCTATTATTAGACTCTTAAAATGTGTCTGGTACCATGCTATTTTCCTTTATACAAGTTGCATCTATGATCTTCACAACCTCCCTGGCAAAGGAACCATTTTAATCCCAATTTTCCTATGAAGAAATTGAGGCTCAATGACAATATCAAATTTTATCTGAGCCTGTGCTCCCGGAAAACAGCAAAAACTTAGATATCTTCCCACACTTTGTGTTTCAGCCTTACTGTGAAGGATCATCCTTCCTGATATGACTTAGGCCAGACTCAGATGCCCGACCTTGTTTACTTATGAAAATGCCAGGCACGGGCTCTCCAAATTTCTATTCTTCGCCCCGTAAATGACTAGCTAAACTGTACCAACTGACAAGTGTAGACTAAAATACCTGTTACTATGACTTGAACAAACTTTATTCAATCTTTGTTTCTTTCCCAACATCCCAGAACTTTGATTTACCCTTAACCTGAGCCAGCATACAGCCCCTCCTCCTGGCCCCTCCTGAGACTATGCCACTCTGGGTAAAACCTCTCTGATTACCTGTCAGATCATGACAGCTGCCGCCTCTATCCATTCATCCTGTTTCTTTCTATCTTTGTTTATTCCTCCGTATACAGGAAAAGCCCTTTTCTGCCTAACCTTTCAGGCAAGTGCCTAACCTTTCAGGCAGATCTCACGGTGGGAGCCTTCTCCCTACTGCAGTAGTTGCTGTCCCCCAATTGCAATAATATGTCTCCCCCTAATTCAATAATCCTTTGGAATAAAATCCTTCCTTATTTACGACCTGATTTGTTTTATTTTCTGTAAGTGATAGAACAGTGATTTAACCATATGCTTGCCTGAATCAAGATATCATACACAACACTGCATAGGAATTAAAACTCTAGAAAGCCTATGCAGACTTCTCTCATCCCCCAGAACTAGTTTTTCCATGGCATTCTGTCAATACATACATCACATCTTAGTTGCTTTCTATCCCCCCGACTGCACTGTGAGCTCCTCAATGGCAGGGTTTGCTTTTGAATCTATATCAACAATCTGTCAAAACAAGTGTTTTCTGAAAGAATATGTAGTAAATATTATTTAGAATTAAATGACTGCTATCGTAGAGAAGGGAAAAAAACCCCCAATTTTCCTGCTTTTCTAAGTTTTCCAGCTATGAATTTGCAACTCAGACTGACAAAGGACAGATTAACAGGAAAAACAGAACATTAACACATGCAGCACACCTACACAGGAGAAACTCAGTGATGAGTCCCTCAGAAGGGTGGCCAGAACCTGGACTGATGTATTAATAGCATCTTAACTAAAAACAATGCATTTGCAGAGAAATGATAAGAACAAAAGAAAAGATTTTGGGATTCCAACGGTGGCAAACTGTGGGAAGGTACATATATGGGGGGACAAATGGAGTAAGACTTGTTTGCAAAGGTCCATCTCAAGGCTGACTTTCATCTTCTTCATGGTCATAAAACTTCCCCAGGAGAGAGGATTGGTGGCTGCCTTCATATTTCAAAAGTTTATGCTTTCAATCAGATAAGAGAAGCCATGGGAAGAGTTTTTACTGCATTTATTGAATCTTAAATATTTTCAGCTCAAAATAATCCTTATGCCAAAGTGGCAGGTTTGGGGTTGGCATATTTTAATCTCTTACACTATGCTGAGAATGTCTTTCTTTGATCCTCAGATTCTTATTCCTGTAGTAAGCCCCAGATTCCAGGTGGTCAGTCCTTATTGTTCTCATAGTGCTGTGTAAGTTAGCCCTCAAAAGTGCCCTTTGGATACTGGCAAATTTGACCACATCTTCTAGATAAAGAGGGGTGCAGAAGTGTGCCAACATGCTGCTGTTCCTGCAAGCAAATCCAAGAGACTGTTGACACTGCTGCACTGGGCTGTCCAAAGAAATGTTTGTGATCATGCACCTGCCACCGGAGTTGGGAAATGCTGTGACCCACGTGCCATGCTCAAAGAACCAGGTTTGGTGATTCTTTTTCTCATAGTCAGAATACAGATCCCTGTGCTTACTTCTAGCTGGAGAATTCCTCAACGGACTGATTCATCCCCAAATTGGCTCCAATGCCCAATGCTATGGTACTTTACTGCCACTATAGTACTTTAGTGCCACTGACCAGAAGAGGCTTGGGATGGGCAAGGAGATCGCAGAGTGTTGGAGCTTCATGGCTGAAGACAATGGCAATATCTGTAGTCATCAGAAGTGCACATAGCATGACATTCAACAGCTTGGAAAAACACAGATTGACCTGAGTATACACTAGTACAGAAAGCCTGGTCATCAGGCAGAACAAGAGGCTGAGAGGCCAGTGAGGACCTTGAGGGCAGCTGGGGACAAGTCACTGAAGCGGCGTCATTGTCTGGAGTAAATACTGGAGGATTGTTGTCTCACACCAAGGGAATCAACAACGTGGACGCACAAGTAGTGACTTTAAAAGTGGAGGCTTAAAAGGCGAAAGAAAGAGAACAAAGAATAGCTCTCTCTCCTGCAGAGAGAGAGGAGCTCCCAAGTGCGTCTTCCGATTTCATGGTGAAATGCATGGGGTTTTATAGACAAGCTTGAAGAAGTAATGTCTGATTTATATAGGGCCTGAGAGATTGGTTGGACCAGTTGTGACATTTGCATAGCATGTGAAGAAGCTGGCCATCCCAATGTAATCTTTTACTGTGCAAATGGGATCTCTACCTTTCCCTGGCCATTTTGTCTTCCTTACTGTACACGTGGTTGACAAAGAAAAGGGAAGATGGAGCCATCAGGTTGAACATGCTGGCCCCCAGGTAGCCTTCTATGGGCACAGCTGCCGATTTTCATCCGTACAAGCTTCCAACTATGTCTGCAGCTTGATTTTTAAGGCTGCTTTTAAACTCCATCTCTACTAAAAATACAAAAATTAGCTGGGCATGGTGGCATGTGCCTGTAATCCCAGCTACTCAGGGGGGCTGAGGCAGGAGAATTGCTTGAACCCGGGAGGTGGAGGTTGCAGTGAGCTGAGATCACGCCACTGCACTCCAGCCTGGGCAACAAGAGTGAAACTCTGTCTCAAGAAAAAGAAATAATAATAATAACAAAATAATTTGGGGGCTACTTTTCACTAAAAGTAAAACCTTACCGAGGACTTTCTTACACTCATTATCTGCCTAAATAATTTCTTTTTAACTCCATTCACATCACCTTTTGGGTTTCTTTGTTCCTTGGGGACATGTAAACCTTCTTCTACCTCTAAACACCTTATTAGGTAGGGCTGGGGGAGGGGGAATACATTTAAGAGAGAAGAAAAAGACCTAATAAAAACTTACATAATTTGAATGTCATCCAAAAGATGAGCAGGATAGGTAAATAGCAGAAAAGAGCTTTATTGGTGATATTAGTTTGCAGGCTGGGAAGGGACAGTTTCTATTGTATATCAAAGGTACTCTGTCTTCAAAGAAGGGAAGGAGTTTGGGTTTTATGGCTCACAAGTTGGTATTATATATATTTAGTTGGTTTGGGGGAAAAGCTGTACATATTTATGAGGGGAGTCGAACACATGCACAGTGAGTAAACATGCATGTAACATATATCCTATGTTTACTTTGGAGCAGGGTTTTAGCATTAAAATAGGGTGGAATTCTTTATGACACAAAGACCATTTGTGCACAGCCTCTATACACTGCTGAAACTGGTTTAAAGTCTGCAATTGCTTATCAGAAAAGAATGTTTCTAAGGCTGATCCTCTGTCCAGTTAGAATTGTAGTGACCTGGGTTGTAAGTCAGAGTTAGGACAGGTCTGATAATTCCTATTGTTAGGGAATTTAAAGCCCTAAGAATGTAGAAATTTGCCTTGCCAGCTGGGCCCTGAACCCTCGACCTATAGGAACCTTGTTTTCTCAACCTTAGGGTCCATCTTAGTTGACAAAGGGTTATCTGTTTTGGTCTTTCAGATCATGTGATTTTGAGTTTATCAAAAAGAGAATGTTCAAAACTTAAAGGAACCAAGACAATTTTAGTCACATTTTAAACTCCACCTTCAATCAGCTAGAATGAGATCTTCAGCACAAGAAAATAAAGAAGCTCATACATGTAAAGAAGCTGTATACATCTGAATATCAGTCCAGAAATTCTGATATCATCACACCACAAATGAGTGAATTCTCTGCAGGAGGATGTGTGCTAAAGAAATGTGCAGAGGTCAATAGTCAGCTAAAAAAGGAGAGAGAGGAGATAATTCCAGGCAGATGGAAGAGTGACAGCAAGGTCCCTGAGAAAGGAGGGTGCAGGACATATCTATGGAGTAGAAAAAAGACCAGTGTGGCCCAGAGCACTGATGAGTGTGTGCCTGTGGGTGTGTAGGGTGGAGGCAGGGAGGAGAAAGAGGCAGGGAGATGCAAAAATGCGTCTCAGAGAGCAGTTGTGGATAAGCTTACATTTGTAATTGTCTGTGATCAGACATTTTATGTTTTCTCATTACATTTTATTTAAAAAATGTATTTATACATTTAAATAGAGACAATTTCTAGTTTTCCGGATTTGTGAATTTTCAGCTGATTTGATATTTCAGCTGGCTTTTCCTGGAAATGTCCATAGCTTTTTGATTTTAACATTCATGCTGAACAAAGAAAATCAGGGTATGTCTTCAGGGTCTCTCTAAAGTTTGAACTAGGGAAGTGAACTACAGTTGCTGCATCCACTGCCCCTTAAGTGACTCCAAACACGTGTCCAGAAAGAATTGAAATGAGTCTTGCTGAGGCACACAGAGGACGTAAGTGTGTCTGAGAGGTTGCTTTCCCTTTCTCCCCACATCCACCAGCGAGTGGGATAAACTGCTGTCAAACAACTTGAAAAATATTTGTTTTTCACTCACTGTCCCTTGGTGACCCTTGCAAATGCCAGGATGCTGGCAATTTTCTAATCTCCCACCATCTCTTGAATCACCAGTAATTGCTTCTGATATGTTTCTTTCTGTCCTACAAGTACTTTCTGAACCAGCTTCCTGCATTTCAGGTGTTGGTGCCACAAGCTTCCCAAGGAGCTTCTCCAAGATTGACCAAGTAATGTTGATGAAAAGTTGGTCAAGGATTCACCCACTCACTCTGTCTTCCCTACCTCTGCACACGGGCACACAAACACACTCTTATGTACGTGTGCTCACATGTATGCACTCAGACACACATGTACTTTTACACATGCACACATTACACATGCATGCATCCATATGACATACACACGCATACACACATGCTTGCATACATATACACATATACATGAACACACTGGTAGAATGACTGCCTTGAAGAGAGCCGTAAAGGTCAGAAACCCTTGTTCCTATGACTGGACACACTGTAGGGGTCCTTTTAGCCAGGTTGCTTCAGGGAAGTCAGTGCTTCTTACCAAAGGTTGGCAATAGATTATGCCCAAACACAAGTAGCGGGGGAGAAATCCATGGAGACCAGCATAGAAAGGAGAGAGCTGAGGGATGGGAAGTAAAGGGCCAGCCTCCTGCCTATAGTGAGCTTGTCATGAATTAATGCTAGAAAGTCCAGCCATAGAAAGAAAGAAATGGTAACTCAAAGGGCCAGTCTGAAGGTGTTGCAGAGAAAAACAGGCAGCAAGGAGTTAGCAAGGAATAGGCAGCTATGTAGACCTGAGGAAGCAGAGGAGCTGAGGTCTTAGGAAGGACCTAGGTAAGGTGTAAAGGACCTAGGCACTCCCCAGGCCTGTCTTAGGGGAACCAAGCATTCCTCAGGGTGATCTTAAGGTGGAGTTGACAGCTACTCTGGAAAAGAAGGGACATTAGCAGATATTGTAAAGTTGAACAGAGGGCTCACAGGATCTTAGTTGGTCTGAATCAAGTTTGACATTCTCCTTTTTTTGCTTTTCTCTACAGGGATTCTTTTAGCAAAAAGCATTCCATTCACAATACGTATCCATTTACTACTCAGCCTTCTGTGGCCAATGGAGCCTCTACAGCTTATGAAATCGCAAAGACTGAGAAAACCCCCAAACTTAATGGTCAGCACAATAATTCCAGAATAAATGCCTACAAGAACTGAGAGTGTACACTAGCATTTCAGCCCAGAAGGAGGGATTTTAACCAGTCAGAGCACAACGACACAATTTTCCATTCATTTTTCAAGTTACCAGCCAGTCCCATTTCAGAGCAAGAAGTACAGTAATAAATAGCAAACCTAAACAGGTTTATCTGGAGATCTTAATAAATAAAAATTGCCTGCTTCAAAATATATTAGTGCAGGGTTGGAGTTAGTTATGAGAGATTGTTTTTTTCATGAATTATAAGATGTGCGTTAGAATCTTGAGACTGCTGAAAACAGCAAAGAATAACCGTGGCTTAGTGTTCAAATTCATCTGGATTCAAATCCCGGCTCTATCCTTTGTGAGATGTGTGACTTTGAAAAAATCATTTAATCTATTTATTCCTCAGTGTATTGATTTGTAAAGTGCATACAGTAATGATACTTATATCTCAGAATGGCTTTACAAGGGAAAGTCTATGTCCCTGGGTGAAGAGCAAGTCCTGCCTGTAGAGAGAGCTCATTCAAGGAATCTGGGTCCTGGCGAAAAGGCATGTCCTTACAACCAGAAGTGGGATTTGAAGGGGAGGCTCTAGGGTGAATTGGACATCAGGATTGGAATGCTCTTTTGGCTATGAGGGAAGTCAGAATGCTAGGAAAACAACCTCATGTGTTAGCTGGGTGTCCGCACATGCAAGTTAGGCTGGAAGCTGGAGGGAAAGAACACAGGAAGTACAGGTGATTCTGGGGGTCAATATTTACATTTTAAGAGACAGAATAAATTAACCACGACTGTGAGCCTCGGGTAGAAGCAAGATGAGACAATACCGAGGGGCTTTGTGTGATGAACCAGAGGGTTGGAGCACCTTGTCCCTTCTCCCTTATTGATCACCTCCAGAATTCAAGAAAGCCTTGTGAAAACAACAGGTCATCTCATCTATGCTAACGAGTTCCCAAGTCCCTGAGTCAGAGCTCTGGAGACAAAGCAGCGTATTCAGGAAGCAAAGGGTGGTGGGGAGCCTTACTTTGTAGGAAGAGACCCTTCCTCACAAGCAGAAGGTAAGAACCATAAGGATGGACAAAGATCATCCCTCACTTCTTCTTCCCCAGAGATTCTCTTTCTAGGCTTCGACATGGACGTTCTGAAGTTTATTCACCGGAAAACATTTACACAGACCAGAAAATCAGGAAGTTTCTAATGAGGGCCTTCATCTGCAAATCACACTGCATGCCTCCATTGAATCAACTCTGTTATTGTCCTTCAATTCTAGGATGCTCTTTAGAAAACCAAAACAAAATTAAAACCAAAACCAACCTTCCACCCACAACAAAACCTTTCTTCCAAAATGGGAGTTGGGGCGGCCTCTTTTCTGTTGCTCTAGATCATGCAAATACTTCTAATGGTAGACTGATTAGGCAGTCCTCAAACAACTCTTGATAAGGGTGATTTAAACAACTCAATCAAGTAACTTGTTCCGAACTGGCATTTTTCACAATTAATCAGAACTGAATTTGCCAGGCAAACACAAATAATGATTCCCAGCTCCAATTGAAAGATGTCATATTACCTCCAGTCTGTTCCTCAGAAATGTTAAACTGTTTCATTATTCTCATTTTTTTTCACTTTCTTCTTTCTTGATTCTCAGATAATTGTTGAATCAGAGGAGTCTTAATTTCAAGAGATCCCAAGTCTCCCCAAACCACCTGCCCATGAAAAATAAAATCTAGGGATTTCTAGTTGTTTTATTAGGGGGTTGAAACACCATGGGCAAGTATTGGGAAAAACCAGTAACTACCAGAACTATCTAATGATCAACGTGAGTTGTAAAAGACATGTATTTAGGCACCCAATGCTTTGAAAAACCTTAGTAAGTATTCTAAGGAATCTGGGCTGAGATAAACTAGCTGAGGAGTGATGCTCTTCAGAAAACCAAACCAAAATTAAGAAATGGGGGAAAGGCTGAGGTGAGGGAAGAGAGAAGAAATTGAGAACAAACCATAGAACATTCTGCCCTAGGAGAGAATTTAGGCTGAAGGATGCATGACAGAAGCAAAGCCACTCGGGTATATTTATCATCCCACAGCTAAGGACTGGGCGGGGGCAGCCTTTGGGGTAGCAAGAATATAGCCGTGGCCTATGAAGTGGTCACTCTCCCCTGTCCAAGAAATTCTCCAAAAGGGACAGTTTACAAAGCTTTTGGCAGATGCTAAATCATCTGTGATGGGATGATGCTGGGAACTGTGGTCAAAAGATTCTGAGATTTGGAGCCCAAACCAGTGTTAGCTCTGCCCCTTCCCCTTGGATTCATTCATGGCTATGAATGCAGTCAAAATAGAGATTCCTCCTCTCGCATAGAAAAGAGGCTCAGAAAGCCATGAGGCCTGGACAGGGACACAGAGTGGCACAGAGGAAGGGCACCATGGGCTCTGACGCAGGCCAGTGCTCCCTCTACAGTAGATGCACTGATGTGAGGATGCTTCACTCCTCCTGCTGTCTGGGAAAGCCCTGGTGCCTGAGTACCTTTCCTGCACACAGAGCTAGCACTGCAGATGTTCTTATGCACCCAGGCCTGGCCCATGCATTCCTTGTTGGGGCTTGGACACATTTGCTTTCCATGATCTCAGCCAACCATGAACTGAGCTGTTCTATTTGTTTTTCCTGCCTACTGACCATGTTTGTCCACATGCTGTCCCTTACGCCAGGTCTCCTTTCTGCTCCTCAGGTTACACTTGGTTGTGTGGTTCTCTGACAGCCTTTGCCTAGACCTCAGGGTTGAAAACTTTGCAGGTGCCTCATAGTCTGAAGAATGATTAAAAAAACAGTTCACAGTGTGCTCTCAAACTCTGAGCACTGGAATCAGACTGCCTGTGTTAGGTCCTAGTTCTGACACGTGGGACTCTGCAACTTAACTTTCCTGAATTGCAGTTTGCTCATCAATAAGATAAGGTGATAATAATGATGGCTTTCCTTATAGTTGTACTAATTATAAATACAGCACCATGCTTGGCACACATTAAGTGAAAAAATGCTCACTGACTTTTATTAAGGTTACTATTATTTATGACAGGTTCCACCTCTTTTCCTGCTTAAACTAAACTACAAAAATTAAGATCTCAAAACACTTGCAGATGCCATGTGGCCCAGGATCCATCTATAATCTTCTGGCCAACCATGTGTTTCCCGAAAAAGATTTTCTGAGGAACATACATGTCTACATCTATTTGCATTTCCCCGGACAAGAGCCTGAAGGGATTTACTCCACTCCTAACTATTCTGCTGAGGTCAATGTAAATTTAGCTGCATCGATTCCCCCATGAATGTGTAATTGCTGCCTGGCAAATCGACCTCCATCACATCAGCATGGTTTGGAAGGCAAGTCTGCACATCATGTGCCCACTTCCTTCACTGCTGTCTGCAATGCCCACAAAAGTGTCTTCTGCTTCCTTCTGCCAAGGGAAGGTGGCCCAGAATGCTTGCTCTTTTGGGAATAAGAATTACTGGAAGATCTTCACAGGCAATACTAGAAAAATGACTTGGTGCTGCTTTCTCTCCCCATCTATAGCTTAAGATGTAGTCAAGTGAAAACGTTAACAAATTGCAAGAAGATAAAAGTCAATAAGCCAAATTACAATTTTCAACATCTTGAAGGACAGTTATGAAACAAAACTAAATAACTGCCTTTGTCTCCTTTGGTCTCAGAGGGAAACTGCAAAACAGAGATGATAAGCTAGTCTTAAAGTTTTCATGTAAGAAAAAGAGGTCTTTGAGATAGGGAAAAAAACTCTACTTGAACCTAAGCTAGAGATTTAAAGGAGCAGATATTTTGAATCAGCATAGGTAATGCTCATGCTGAGAATACCTACCTACTTGTTTTTCAGTGTGATAATATTTCTATTTATTAGCTCTCTTTTATAACAAATAAAAATATCTCACACTACCTCAATCAGCATAAATGAGATAATTTCTTCAATAATGAAAGAGGGGTGTCTCTTGAAACCCAAGGGCAGGAATGTAGTACTAGAATTCAGGCTTGCAGTTTTTCTGTATATATATTTCTTATTTATCTCCTCTGCAGACTAAGTTTCTTCACTTCCAAGTCTGCATCATTTAAAAAAAAGAAGAGTGGCCCACACTTTCTGCATTTTAAATATCAGTATTATCTAAACACAGAGGCATGACATCTCACTTAGCCTTAAATTTCAATACTCACAGATAAGCTTCCGATTGGCCCATCTTGGTTATGAGGACTCGAACCAAGCCCTCATCGACTGAATGGATGCCCTGTGGCCAAGGGGACCCCAGAAAAACCTGAAAACTGAGTTCCTAGCTATGACAGGATGGGAGGTCAGGCACAGCTCATTATACCTCCTCCTTTTATGGTTTAGACACAAAAACTGACCAGCGTTAATGTTAAACTAGAGATCATAAGACTGAAAAAACGGACTCATTGTAGCATTAAGATACCAAAATTAGAAACAAGACCTAAGGCCATGGCAGGCAAGGGTTAAGTCACTCACTCCTACACTTAAAGGATAAACTATGTTCTAACTGCCACACATTATTTTCTTTTTTTTCTTTTTTTTTTTTTTTCCCCTAGCAGCTAAATAAGTATTGGCCTTGAGATAGGCAATATTAAAACAATTACAACTCATCCAGCTCATAGACGCCAACTAACTGATGCCCTGGCCCACCAGCCATAACTGCAGCTTTGATTGGAGAAAAGACTGATTTTAGTAACTTTCTCCAGGTTAGAAGACTACTGACCATGGCTGGTTGTGGCTAGTTTACAGAGGTTGTACATTGCATGCCTTCTTGTCCTGAAAATGCCTTTGGCTGTAGAGGGCCTAATAGTAACACATTTAAATACTAAGTCTCCCCCCAAAAATGGACATGGGTTGTATGTTATATGCATGTTTGTTCAATACACATGTGTCAGGACTACTTTCATGAATTCATAGTTCCTCTCGTTACCTGTTGAATACGTATGTTTAGTCAACCCCTTCAGCCTAAAGCTGTAAGCCCTCATCTTTTGAACCCAACACCTTCTCTTTTGAAGTGCTTGTCTCTGTTCTTGGCTGGAGGCTGTGCTTCCCAGCCTGGGAGATGGCCAACTTGCAGGTTGTAACCCCTTATATGAAATAAAGTCTCCTCTCCTTTTCTACCTTTATACATCTCTCTTTTTTCAAATTGACAAGCCCAGTTAACAGCAGACAGGGGCAGGACTGGGACATGGTTACATTGCACAAAATGCCTGTCAGTAATTCATTATTGAACTAGAAATGGAGGAAAGGAGGATACAGCTAAAGTGGTAACACTCTGCACTGGGAAGATGCTATGATACTATCCATGATAATTCCACTACAGAGCCAAGACATTCAAGGAGGGCATTTTTCATACAATCTTGTGGTTAAATCAAGCAATGTATGAGTCAAAGTTGATGAGGTCAAGAAGAGCATTTATTAGTACTTGCAACACTTTTAGGTTGACCTGTGGTTCATTTCATTCTAGCATGAGAAAAACGAGTCTCAGGAAGGAATCTCCAGTTTCTGATATTTAGGTCTCCAGGCCACCTGGAGAAGTGACTCAGATCCCTGAAGGCATCTACATAGAAAAAGACAACCTAGTCAGGTCAACATCTCTATAGGTATTCTTTCTATAGGTCTTGCAGTCTTCCTGTGGAAATCTCTCCTCCTCACCTAGATTTGCTGCTTTCCAAGTGGTCACACTTAACCCTTTGGGAATTAAGAGCTATTACTATGGGAGGCTGCACCTCTCTACTTTCCTGCCCTAGGAAACTGAGATGGACACAGCACAAGCAATCTCATGATCAAAGTAAATACCAGTGGCAGAGTCACTCTGCGGCTAGCCTTACTCCCTTTCCTCAGGGCTCATCTTAGGCTTCCTTTAATTATCAAAGAGCTAATAGATCTCTCAAGTAAAAGGTGCCCCTGGGCCAGTGAAGCCCTCCTCAAGTCTGACTACCCAAGCTGTCACTGCAGAAGGAGGAGGGTAACGTCTAGAGTTCCTTCACCCCCATAGTTCCACTCTGTAATTCTATAAAATATTTCCCTACAGAAAGAGGCCAAGAGCTGACTGGTGGAGAGTAGTCACAGAGAGTAGGACATTGTAGTTTTCCATGTGAGCTTGGCATTCAACAGGGTAAAACCAAGAGGAAAGGGAAGAGTGGGGAGAAGGGTGGGTTTAAGTTGGTCCCCAAATCCCCAAATCTCCCGTCATTTATCAGAACATCACTTGAAGAAAGAATTTAGAAATACATAAAAGTTACTGAAAAAATTTTATCAAGTCACATGTAGGTTGGCCTAAGTATTTTTCCTTTATAAACTTTTAAATTATACATACAGAAAAATACACAAAACATGAATGTATAGCTAAATTAATTTTCATAAATAAAATCATGGATGCCTCTCTCAGTAGCTTCCCGTCCAAAGGTCATTACTATTCTAACACTATTAGGTAGTTTTGTCTGTTAACTGAAATTTGTACAGTATGTACTCTCTTAGGTCTGTTTTATTTTACTCAGAATTATCCAGGGCCAATTTGTGTTATTTGTATGTTTGTTATATAAATTTAATTGATTTGCAATTCTGTATAGGATCACAGTATGAATATCACACAATATATTTATTCATTCAAACATTGATGGACATTTGTGTTGTTACCATTACAAGATTATTACAAATAATGCTGCTAAAATGTACATAGATTTATACTGAGAATATACTAAAGAGTAGACTTGCTGTGTCAGAAATATATATGTGAAATGAACTTTAAGATACTTCCAATGTACCCAAGTGGTTGCACGGACATGACATATACTTCTAACAGAAAACTATGAAACTTTCCATTGTTCCACACCTCCCCAACAAATATTATTGTGATTTTTAAAAATCTGACAATTATATTTTATATTGGTTTTTATTTGCCTGTCTGATAATTGATGAGATAAGCACCTTTTCAAATGTTTATTGGACTTTTGGATATGTTAATTGTGATATGCCAGTTCAGGCATTTTACCATTTTCTATTCAGTTCTTACTGTTTGGGGGAGCCCTTCTTACATAAAATATTTTGTTAGCTATGTATACAGCAAGTATCTTTCATACTGTAACTTGGCTTAATAGTGTCTCTTGATGAACATGTGTTAATTTAACATAGTTCAAATTATTAATCACCTATTTCTATTTATTAACTTTTTGTGTTCTTATTAATATATCTTTTTTTTTTTTTTTGAGACAGAGTCTCAAGTGCGGTGGCATGACCTTGGTTCATTGTGGCCTCCATCTCTTGGGTTCAAATGAACCTGGTGCCTCAGCCTCCCACGTAGCTGGGATTATAGTCACGTGCCACCACTGGCTAATTTTTGCAAAGACATCTTTCCTACCATAAGTTTAGGGAAATATTTTCCTATGTTATTGTGTAAAAGCTTTACTACCTGCCTTTCACATTTTGATTTATAACTCACCTGTACTGAATTTTTGCATATTATGTGAATTAAGGATAAACATTAATTTTTACATGGCTATCTAAATGCCTCACGTTGATTTAAAAAAACCTTTCTCCATTGCTCTGAAGTCTCCTTTATCATAAAGCAAGTAATCATCTATATGTGGATCTATTTCTGAGCTTTCCATTCTGTTTCAATTTTTTCTGCTTGGTACATATACAACACTAGCTTTAGCATTATAAAAATCTTGGTATTCAGTAGAACCTTTTGTCCAATTTTGTTCTTCATTGTTAATTTTAAGATGTATGAAAATTTCAATTGTCCATTTGTTATCACTCTCTAGCTAAATTCCACTGTTCTCAGGGAATATATAAATGATTTTAATTCTTTTGAATTTCTTCATGATATAGTATTAATAAATATCAGTGAATACTCGTAATTGAAAAAGATGCTTACTCTGGTACTGTTTTTATGCAATATTGTATACTTATCAATTAAGTCAAGTTTGAAAAGATATTACATCTAGATCCTTTTTGATACTTTGTCTTCTTGCTATATCAGTTTCTGAGGGAGATGTGTTATTGTCTCCCACAATAATTGGATGTTGTTTATTGCTCCATTATAGTTTTTGCTTTGTATAATCTTGAGGATGTACTATTAGGCATACACATTTAGAAATGGGAAATTGTCTTTGTAGATTTTATCCTTTAGTCATTTTGAAACATTCCCCTTTAACTCTTGTAATGCTTCCTATTTTAATAACTACTTTTAAATAACATTAGTGTAGTTATGCCTGATTTTTTTAGTTAGTTTGCATTGTACACCTTTTCTATTCAATTACTCTCAGTAACTTTTGTTCTAACAATTAAGATTTATCCCTTTTAAGATAATATAGTTTTAATGGTCTAATATTTTTTCTTTCAATTAAAATGGTTAGTTCACTTCAATTTAGATTAATTCATGATATGTTAGAGTTTAAATATCTCATTATATGTTCTTTCAGTTTGTCACAACTGATGTACTTGTTGTTAGCATTCTTTTCTAGTATTTTTTAGTAATCAAGTTTTTTTTAAAATTGCACATTCTCTTCCTTTAGACATTATTTTGTTAAACATGCTTTTACTATTTTGTTTGTGGTTAGCTGAGAGAGCACAAAGTCTCTTTAAAAAAAGTTACTTGAGCCTAATTAAAATTATTACTTTTACCACTTTCCAGACAATGGGAACATTAGAACATTTTTCTATATTTATATGCCACCATATTCTTTGCTATTTTTGTCATATATTTTAGTTTTACACATTTTTTAAAACCTTTCACATATTATTATGGTTTTATAATATTAAAATGTTAGTATTCATTGACAGTTACTAACATGCAAACCCATTAAATTGTTCGTCATTTCTTTCTGTATTTATATTTGTTATTCTGGGATTATTTTCCTTCTTCGATAACTCTATTATCTTTTTTTAAATGATGGTTTTCTAGAAATTTTCTTTCTCTCCCTCTGGGGGGGGGCTGTGTGTGTGTGTGTGTGTGTGTGTGTGTATGTGTATGTATGGCAAATATTTCCATCTCATCTTCTTTTTTTTTTTTTTTGAGATGGAGTTTTGTTTTTGTCGCCCAGGCTGGAGTGCAATGGTGTGATCTCTGCTCACTGCAACCTCCGCCTCCCGGGTTCAAGTGACTCTCCTGCCTCAGCTTCCCGGGTAGCTGGGATTACAGGAACGTGCCATCACGTCCAGCTAATTTTTGTATTTTTAGTAGAGACGGGGTTTCACCATGTTGGCCAAGCTGGTCTCAAACTCCTGACCTCAGGTGATCCACCCGCCTTGTCCTCCCAAAGTGCAGGGATTAAAGGCGTGGGCCACCATGCCTGGCTTCTCATCTTCTCTTTTAAAGGATGAGTCCACTGTGAATCAAATTCTAGTTTGACAATTATATTTATTCAGTTCTTTATAGATACCTTTTCAATATCTTCTGCCTTCCATCACTTCTTTTGAGAAGTCAGTCATCTGTTTTATTTTTGGCCTTTTGAATTTAATGTGCCTTTTGAATGGACTGATTTTAAATGTTTCCCATTCTCAAAATGTTTTGGATTCACTTTTGGGTGTGTTTTTGGTCCATACTTTCTAGCCTCCAACTTTCTAGACTTCAACTACAGGACAAGCCAATTAAATAATTCTATATACTGCAGATGACCCCCTAGAAGCAATTTCAAGTGATAACTTGTTGTCACATGATAACTTAATTCTGACCAAATGCATAGTTAACTTCTGCTCATTCTTCTGTAATAGGCTCATAGCTTTTCTCTGACACCCTTGCGAAAAATAGAAGTGAAGAATCGTGTGCTTAAACAAATGAATCTGGGTTCCAATTCTGGCCAGTGTGTAACACAAATGTTTTAGCTGATTCCTTGTGGAAACACAAAGGAAGGGTCTTGTCTGAATCATGATTCAGAGGAATGAATGCCATTTAAGAAATGATACATAGCAAGATTTTTAAATGTCAGGTGCTGTATTTTGTGTTTTACTTTTATTATTTATTTTATTTTTAAAAGATTTTTGTGAAGTTGCTTACATTACAGATGACAAAATTGAAATTCAAAATCATAAAGTCACTTATAATTGTATAAGGATAACTAAGCATCAAGTGATGAAATTAGGATGTCCACAGTGGTCTTATTTGAATCACCATGGTCTTTATTTCCTTTTGTAAAGTGTACAGAACCTAGTAGAGCAGATCGTTCATGAATAAACAAGAAATATACATGAGGTACAAACCAATCACGACAAGATGCTATTTGGAAATATTAGCCAATTCCTTTTTTTAGATTTATTCCCTAAAACTCCCATCTCCAACTTCCCTTCTAATATTTTAATATCTTAAGTTATCTTGAGGCCTGTCCATTGTTTCCACTACCTCAGAGATGGGCTGTTGCAGTGGACACAGGAGACACCTGAGTCTATTTTTTATTTGATAATTTTTTGATAATTAAATGTCTAGTTCCTTAGAAGAAAGGAAGGTATTTATGACTTAGTCAAAAGATTTAGGTGGATATATTGAGAATAAAACTTCCCTCAGTGTATAACAGGTTACTCCAAGTGGAATCAAAGAAGAAATGATTATACTATAGGTATCCGTAAATCCCAACCACAAACGATCCCAATCTTCCATTCACAACCAATCAGGCCAGAAAGGAAACAAAATCCCCAGAAAAGCTGGTGAGGTATAGAGCAAGGGACAAAGTTAAACAAGTGTGAGAAGTAAACAGTCCTCCTAAGAGATAATGTCTGTACTACTGTATCTAAGCATTTAGGACCTTAGAAAACCTCCATATGTTCTTTATTGCCAAGAGGTAGTTTTAGAATGTTTATATGCTCAGTAGAGTTAAAACTACTAGAGAATGCTACTGAACTAAAGGAAGCTTGATATCAAAACAGGAGCAAACTTTTTCTGGATCTGCTTGGCTTTTCAATGAAAGACATCATAAGAAATGTCATGGTGCACATTATGGGATAAATGACTTCACTATTATCCCCCAACCTAGGGCACAATAACACTACTCGAGGGAATGTAGGTAAAAACCTCAAAGATTTTTATTAACCCAGCCGGTATCTGTATATATGCACCTACCCACCCACCCACACACACACACACACACACACACATATACACACATACACATATATCATATATACACACACACAATGTAGAGAGAAAAACTTTTTAGAAAATGGTTTACTATATAAAAATTGTTCATAATCCTGGTATGCAAAAATAATTTTCTAGATAACTATGAATATAAACTACACACATATATAGGCATATAAATATGTAAATGTGTATACATTTATGTGGACATATATATACACACACTCACATAGGTGTATACTATTTTCCCAAAGGTTATTCTGCCTATTGTGTGGAGCTTCTGTCAACAAAATTGTTGACAGAATTTTAAATTTAAATTTTAAATTTTAAATTTAGATAATTTTAAACTGTATACATTTTATTAGGATAAAAAGCTGCTTTAAACACAAAATCAAATAATTTAGTGGTTCTCCATAGTTTGTATGTGTTTGTTCACATTTATCATTCTTTAAATAAGAGAAAGAATTGCCCCTCCAGAAAAAGGGGCCAGTGACTGTCAAAAGAACCACCACCCTCTCAAGGATAAAGTGGAGGCTCTCTCTAACTTAAGGTTACAGACATTCCATCTCAGGGCAGAGTCCAGAGTCATTTCTGTTGTTGGGTGTCCAAAAAGCACTTAATAACTCATTCTCTGTTACAGGTTCTACAGATATTTTTCATAAGATGCCATCATGATTTTGAGTGGCTGAGCAAATGCCAAGTGAACCAGAGATGGGCTGCCACCTTCTTTCCAGCTCTTCCAAACTGCATATTAGTGAGCAAAATGAATGTGGCAGTTACTTTAAGCCATTAAGTTTGGGAGTGGTTTGTTACTCTCTACTAGATAACCAAAACACTCTCCTATTTTGATTATTTTAACTTACACTCTGACTCCCTGTCTTCATCTGTTAACAAGGTGAGCATGTCAGAGTTAGAATAATTTGTAGATTTCATTTTGTCTGTATTTAGCTCATATATAAAGTTGGATGTGGCTGCTTAAATGAGTTGGACAGGTCTGGCCAAGAGCTAGATGTGAACAGTGAGACAGTAGTGTTATTATGTTTGTGCTGACCTCAAGGCATGGCCCAATTCTGAGGTATGGAGCGTTGTTCAGCATAATTTCCCAACAGTGACCTACATTTGTGCTCCTTCAGCTGTTTAAAAAACTGCCAGACTCTGAAATAAACAATGTTGTTAACGGGGATTGCAGCCATTTGGACTCTTCAATGACACTGAAGTTGTGGCTTGAAGAGCAATATGCATTCCTTTCTGATGGTCTATTTGCTTAAAATCTTAATTGTATTTCTTCGTGGTGGACAGCAAATGGTGTATATGACCTGTTGAGTAATATTAACCTTGCATTTCATGGCATCACAATAAAATACTCCCCTGAACACTAGGGGCAAATGAAAGACAGACCTAATACTTACCAGCCACCACATATGAATCATGAGTAGAAGCAACACATATGAATATAAGGGAAATTTTCTATAGAATTAAATTGTAGGAAAAGAGTTAATCTTCCTTTGGCAATTTAATACTGCCTAAAGTGTATGATCCCATAACAATCCTATATATTTTGGAGGCAATGACTGGAAGTGTCATTCAACAAACTGATGTCTTAAGCAATAAATAACTCTAAAAATATATTAAAAAGATAAAGAGAGAATAGAAGAAAGTTAATGATGCTTGTAATTTGATGGTCAGGCACATATAATGTTTGTTTCTAACTTTTCATTGAAAGCTTTTCCCCTAGATAGGAATTTGACTTTATTGGAAAATGATGCGCAGTGAGAAGTATGAACCAATGTCAACAAGCATGACCTGTATGGCACCCAAATATCGTCAAGAGTGAGGGTAGGAAATGAAATACAAAGGAGGGAGAGAAAGCACAGAAAGATAGAGAAGGAAATAAAAAAGGAAGGTAAGAGAAACAAAGAGAGGAACTGCTAATCTTGTCATTTCAGGAGGTGCAGTATGGTAGAATAAAAAAATCTTGTAAGTTTTTTTCAGAGTCATGAGTTTGAATCTGATCTCCACCATTTACCAGCTCAGTAACCTTGGGAAAGTTACTTTAACTCCATGATCCTAATCTCTGCAGCTGCTCAATAGAGTTCATGATGTCTAGCACTGTTGGACATAAGCACACAGAAGAGTGTTTGACCCCAGATGTGGGCTGAATGAATGTTTACTCCTTTTTTTTTTGTTTTCCAATGTTTGTTTTCTCTAAACTTCAGACAGTGGAGAGGAAACACAAATTAGTCAAGATGCCTCTTATTTTCAGCAGAGATTCCTAAGGGAAAACATTGCCTGGGTGTCTCTAGTAGCACAGAACTGCCCTTATGGAGAGCCTTCCTTCTTGGAAGACTCTGAGGAAGCCTCTGGAAGTGAAGGTGAATCGTTCTTTCCTCTGACAGTTGAGGTAGACTGTTGGGGCAGCCTGCTCAGCCCAATACTTAACTCATAAGTTTAAGTTAGCTGGGTTTCTCAAATGACTCAGAGATTTGTCTAATTTCTATCTTAAACTGGACCATGTTAATGCAGTTTAAGAGTATAGATGAAGCTTCTCTGCTCCCATGTATTACACAGAGATCCTAATGCTCACATCTAATACTGAAATACAATTCACTAGGAACTAATATTTTTAATCAGCTAACTCCTGGAAATGGTTGTCTTTGGTTGCAGCCTGTAGAGAGCAAGGTGATTGCTGCCAGGCTTCCCTGGTAAAGATTTGGTCCTATCTTTAGGGGTAGAGGGTTTATATCATCTTGAAACCTAGAAGAACTACAGGTCTTTAACTCTTGTGGAGAGTTCAATTCCATCATCATCTCTTCACTTGGCCTGGGGTCAGAGAGACTTTCCACACTCTTTATGACTCTGGGGTTCTAATCTGGAGTCCCCCAGTCAGATGCAGCATTTCTTATCCCACATTCTCCACTCTTTCTTGGGTCATTCTGTCCCCAGCCAGGCTGTGAGTTTTTCAAAGGCCAAGTCCCTGATTTGTTCTATTTGCTCCCTTTCATATACAGTGGGTGTTTGTAAGCGTATTAAATAATTAAACCCCACAGGGAAATGATATCAGAGTGTCATTTTGTTGAGTAAATGCTGATTTTCCTGAACTTCTCATAGAGCTATTGCCTGTGGATAATGGATTTGTCAAAAAAACAAGAGTAGCCTGTACCCAAACCAGAGAAGTGAATTGTTCTCCTTTTTGAAATGGAAAAGGACAAGGAAATTCATTCTGTTGAGCGTCTACTCTGTGCCAGATAAATTACTAGGAACTTTAAATATGCATTTTCCCTGAATTTTTTAATAGTAATAGGGTTATATGGTTGGAAATAGGGATTAGACTGAAAATAGAGACAAAAATACTAGAAAAAATGAATTTGTGCTTGAGACTCCAGAACATAATTATTGCCTTTTTGGATGAGCATGATATTACAGACAGCATATCATGTAGGGCGGTCCTGATACACACAGACATCCCTTCACAAGCATGACTTCTACCCTTGCAAGGAGAGAGCCATGGCCACCTCTTATAAAGTTAAATAATTGCATGAGGTTGCTGAAAGTATCAGGATTCATACCCTGATTATTCATGGTCTAAAGGCCATTTTTTTTTTCTATCATAGCTTTGCCTCCTAATTTCATAATGGAAAAGTAGAGCATTAGATTGGAAAAGGATAACATGTACATTTTCTCAGTTATGTGAATAGTAACCAAATCTTCTAAGAAGTGAGAAAAAGACAGGAATTCATTTTCTGGGAGCTGAGGGGTACAGTACTATGCATTAGATATCAAATGCCATAGGCAACATCAGTTCTTTCCTTTCCTCTGCTTCCCTAGATACATATTTTTCAAAGACTAGCAATTCTGAAAATAGGTTACAGTGATGAATACTGTACTGACTTAAAAAAATTCTTAGACACATTACTGGCCAGTTAGAACTGGTAGCTTTTAATGCTGCGTATACTTTCACATAGGTGCAATGTTTTGTGCTGAATGTAACATGTCTATGTCACTATAAGGCAACTAAGCAGAAAGAATGAGGGCTGGCTTTGCAATTATATAGTATCAGGCACTATATCAGTATATAGTGACTCAGATACTTACTGACTCTGTGACCTCAGGCAAAGTACTTATCTCTGTAAAATGAGGAAATGTCAGCTATTCCGTAGAATAGCTAGGAAGATAAAATGATATAGCATATGTTAAATGACAAGTCCAGAGCTTGGAGAGGTAATTCTGCATAATTTTTACCTTCCATGTTGAGGATTTTGACTGGACTGATAAATACATTCTGTTCAAACTGTGGACTGATGTGATCTCAGGTTAGAATGTCAATGGCAATGGCCATGCTAACAAGTGCGAGGTAATATCTCAATGTAGTTTTGAATTGCATTTCCCCAAAGATGCGGAGAAAAGGAACCCTTATATGTTGTAGATGGGAATGTAAATTGGTATGGCCATTATGGAAAATGGTACGGACGTTCCTCAAAAAATTAAAAATAGAATTATCATATGATCCAGTCATCCCCCTTCTAGGCATATATCCAAGGGAAATGAAAACAGTATCTTGAGGAGACATCTGCACTCCTAAGTTCATTGCAGCATTAGTTACAACAGCTAAGATTTGAAAATAACCTAAGTGTCCGTTGACAGGTAAATGGATAAATAAACTTTGGTGTGTATAGGCCGGACGGTGGCTCACGCCTGTAATCCCAGCAATTTGGGAGGCTGGGGCGGGTGGATCACGAGGTCAGGAGATCAAGACCATCCTGGCTAACATGGTGAAACCCTGTCTCTACTAAAAATACAAAAAAAAAAAAAAATTAGCCGTGCGTGGTGGGCACCTGTAGTCCCAGCTACTTGGGATGCTGAGACAGGAGAATGGCGTGAACCTGGAATGGGAGGTGGAGCTTGCAGTGAGCCCAGACCAGGCCACTGCACTCCAGCCTGGGAGACGGAGGGAAACTCCGTCTCGAAAAAAAAAAAAAATAAATAAAAACAAAAGCTTTGGTGTGTATATTCACAATAGAATACTATTCAATCTTCGAAAAGAAGGAAGTCCTGCCATTTGTGACAACACAGATGAACCCAGAAGATGTTAGGTTAAGTGAAATAAGTTAGACACAGAAAGACAAATACTGCATGATATCACTTATATGGGGAATGTAAAAAAGCTGAACTCATAGGAACAGTAAACCAGCGGTTATCAGGGGTCGAGGAGTGATGTTGGTCAAAGAGTACAAACTTTCAGTTCTAAGATAAATAAATTCTGGAGACTTAATGTATAGCATGGTGACTATAGTTAATAATAATGTTTTGTATACTTGAAATTTACTAAGAGAGTAGCTCTTGAGTATTCTCATCACACATGCAAAAATTGGTAACTATGTGAGGTGATAGATATGTTAATTAGCTCAATTGTGGAAATCATTTCACAGTGTGTATATATATATATATCAAAACATTGCATTGTACACCTCAAATATGCACACTTTTTATTTGTCAGTTATACCTTAGTAAAGCTAAAAAAAAGAAAAAATGCCAAAGATATCTGGACAGAAAGGGAGGGATCAATACCTCATGATGGTGTGGGAGAAAAGCAATGTTTCTGGATGTTGCTGCCTTCTATAAACTGAATCAATTCAATAAGCAAGTTTAGTTAAAGGAAAAAGGGCGTTTACCTTTTTTTTCCTGAGAGTAGAATCAGGGAGAATCTGTTTTAAAGGAAGGAAGAAAAGGATATCTGGTTGGAAATAGAAAAGAGATTGAGAAAAGAGACAAAAATACAGGGAAATGTGAATTTGTGTTTGAGTCTCTGGAGTGAGGCACTTGCTCATTTGCAGGGGGCCTGGTGTTGCAGGGAGGATGTTGTCGGCATCTGACATGCCCAGACCTCACATCGCAGGTGTGACTCCAACCCTTGCCCACTGCGTATACAAAATTTCATACCCAAGCACCTTCACAAGGCTCACCCTTCCTTCTCTGCAGTTTTGAGGACATTTGCATGAAAGCACAGACTCTGCCTCCTGCAGCTTTCTCACCACCTGAAGTCACAGTATAGTGGTAGCCATAGCAACACCTTCGGTATTGCTAACCTGGGGTTACAAACTCTGAGGTAGGAAACAGGATACAGACACATATTGAATTAAAAAAAAAAAAAACTATGGAAAAAATGACTTCAAAAGTAACCTTTCCTCAACGCCAGACCCCACTAGATTGTAAATCAGCAGCAAGGGAGAAGAGACGCGGGAACAGTGCTTATCAAGTATCTCCTGTGCTTCAGCACCAGGGGCTTGCCTAGATTTTTAATAATGAGTAGTAGTTCTGAAAATAATCCAGTGAAGAAGGTATGCTTAACAAACCTCATCACTTATGCACAAATAAAGGTAACAAGTTGTTAGGTAACTTGCTCAGGTGTACAAGTCTGGTCAGTGGTGAAGTAGGAATTTGTACCAGCTCTGACAGATTGTCTGCACCGTAAAAGTTTGGTCTCCAGACTGTGAACACTTTTCTGATGGCATTGTGTTTCGTTAACTGCTATTCCTCTATTCTGCAGTGTAGTCCTCCCTCACTGAGCCTTTTGTCTGTGCCTGCCTGCTTCCTTCTCAAGAACCTCGTCTGGAAAACTCACCTCATGGCCATTTTGCTTCAATGCCATGGAGGAAATCAAAGGCCCTTACTTTGTCCTGCAATGACTATCTAAAGCGTCTTCATCCAACAAGCACATTAAAAAAATTTCAACTCATCCCTTATATATGCAGAAAAAACATGGGGGTTGAGATGTTAAGCCAGAAGTTAAAAGTTAAGAGATCAGATTTAAAATTATTGAATTTTGGCTTAAACTTAGGAAGAGTTGAATGCATTACAGAGAAGTGAGAAAGATCAAAGGACACAAAAACATGGGGATACGTAGTGACCCTCATCTCCTCTTCCTGTTTGTCATCAAAATAGTGAATTTCTGTACTTGGAGACCTCTCAAATGAAATTCTGTTCAAGGTGGGACTTTAATCTTCTCTTTTTGTTGTTCTATATTTCTTTAAGTGTTTATGATCGTGATACACTATCTTTATAATTGTAGAAAAAAGTTATATTTAAAAAGAACAAAATGATAAATTTCTAATAAAATTGGGCACACATGCATGTGCGCATGCGCGCGCGCGCGCGCGCGCGCGCGCACACACACACACACACACACACACACACACACACACACACACACACACACGTAAATGCTTAGCAAACCAGCCCCATGATTGGTTTCAGTTTAAATAAGCAGCAGAGAGGGCTTTACTGGCATTTTTAATTAGTTATCCCTGAGATCCTTATCAACATTGGACAGGTCGACATGATTTCAATGTGATTTATTTTCAAGACACCTAGCGAGGAAGGCTAACTCTGGAACTTGGCACATTCAAGATTTTCTTCACCCATGGGACCCTCTGTGGGGCAGCTGAGATTTCTCCATTCGTCACTTCATAACACCTGTTCCTATGCAGAACAAAGCTTGGGACTGATGGTACTTCCTGCTTCTAGGGCCCTCGGCAGCTCCAATCAGAACATCATCTGCAATATGCAGGTGACAATATGGAGTTCTAGCAGAGGAATTAAAAAACGCATTCAGTATACACTGCTTCCGTTTACCATGTCTGTGCTTCTCCGTGCTCTAAAGTCAAATTGCCAAAATACTAGGCACTGTTTTCCCTATCCTTATGAAACAAGGGACTGTGGCACTGATGATACTTTTCTATGCCTCGGCTTTTCTGTTTAAGGAAGGTGACTGAACAACTAATATGGAAAGCAGGATATCTTTCATAAGAAGCAATAAGGAAATACACTCAGTTATTTTCAGTTCTGTTTGATGTCAGCTATTGCTTCTAACTTTGAAACTCTAGCTTCTCAATGTTTCAGCTTTTTCCCTTCCATTCTCTGTCCATGTCATTTTTATCCTTCCTCGTTATCTTGATAATGAGTTTATGTAAAAATTAAAGTCATAAACAAGAATTTAAAGAAAAAATATCTAAACCCATTGCACATTTGTCTTCATTGGCTCTGTGGGCCCCTCCAGAGTTTTCTCAGGTGTCTGGGGACTTAATTCTTCCTCAGATTTGCAGAGCCCCACAGTGTTTGCAAATAACATTGGCCCAATGGAACTGCGGCCTGGAGACGATAATGCTTTGCCTAACTTCCTTAGTCAGCACCTGCTCTGTGTCCATCCACACTGGATATGATGATGCATTCCATTTTACCTAAAGTAAACATGGTTTAGTGAATTTCTCTCTATTTTAGAGTCTGTGGAATCAAAGAATACTAAGGAAGTGTCTGGAGAAAACTATTCCAAGGTGAGAGACCCACAGCTGGAGTCCAGTTCCAGTGGTAAGACAGGAACATGAGGGGAAGACGGAGTACAGGTTGGAAATCAGGGGAAAACCCAGATGCTTGGGCCTGTTTCCCACAGTGGGGACTTTGGGGACAACACACACAGAACAATTGATGTGTACAGTAACAGCAGTTTCCACAAACATTCTGCAATCCCTTTGTTCCCCAGGCAGAAGAACATAGGAATAGTCAGACATGCTGTCTCCCTCAAGGAGCTTATGCTGTTATCAGTTGATGGCATCTCAGCTTCTAATTCACTCTTTTAGCTTGTTCTATGAAAGTGGATCTGGGGCCTTTAAATATTTTTTCTCTACTAGCAAACACAATGCTAAATTTTGATAGTAGCGAGTGCTTGAGAGAAATTTCAGAAGAAAGGAAGGAGTTTTGCTTCCTGCTTCCAGTGTGCTCCTTGTGCAGACTCCTGCTGAGTTATGCGGTTTCTCTAGGTCGAGCTCCTGTCACACACAGGACTTCCCCAGCAGGGCCTGCACTTTCTCTGGTGTCCAGATTCTGCAGTGCACAGCAGCGAGCAACTCCTGGTGGCCAGCAGCTGCCTCCAACAACCTCCTCAAGCGGTTTTGTAGCAGAGTGCTTCCGATGAGACATTTCTCTGTGAACAGCTTTCTGGCAATTTCTGTAATTCCAGCAAGTCCTTTGGGTGTGTCAACAAAGAGAACTTGCTGTCCTTCAGTGAACTATGGCCATGCATCCCCAGCAAAAGAAGCAATAAGGTACTTTAATTCTTTGCCATCTCTGCTTTTAAGATAAAAACCAGGCACTTGAGTTGTTTCATTTAAAAAAAAATGAAAATTTAAATGAAGGAAAATATATTAAAAATTAATGTCATTTTTCCGTCTTGGAATCAAGACATGGCATTTCCTTCTTGGGGAAAAAATAGATGTGTGGAAGAGAACAGAATTGTAGAACATCTGAGCTAAAAGGAAGCTTTGAGATCATTTATTCCAGTGACTTTATTTTGTAATAAGAAACTGGAATGAAGTGGCTTATACAAGGGCACACCGTGGAGAAGGTCAAGTCCTCCAGACTCATCACAGTGCTCTTTGGGTGGTTATATAAAACTCCTAGGTGTTTCTAATATGCACCCGAGATTAGAAACCATAGGCCTAGGTGGAAAAATGAAACCACATATACAAGTGCACAGAAGAGGGAATGTTCACAGGATTCCATGTATCTCATTAACTTTAAGTCTAGTGTCCAATTTCTTTGGGTTTTAAAAAAAATCCACCTTTCTTGGGCTTCACAGACCAGGAGATATTCACATGGAATGAGGCTGTAGTCATGGTAATAAACAGTATTGTTTGGTAACTACCCTTTTAGCAAAATCACTGAAACTCTGGCCCCCAGATTCCTCCTCCTGTTTGTGAGCTCCTAAGGTGACCCTTTGGCTCCTGAGCAACCATGACACCCTTGGCTACACCAAAGCTCGTTGTAAGGCCCATGATCATTCTTTCTTGGCCTTTCCTGTGGCTTCTGTATGGCTTCCTGGTTCAGCACATGGTTATTTTTCCAGCAAGTCTTGATTCTACTTCAGTAGTCTCTATGCTGAATTTTTTAGTAAAATTTAAAATGTACATTTGGATTAACATATGGTGGCCAGTATTTTACCAGGCCAAGATGAGATCTTGAGAAAGAAACACTATTTAATATTATCTTTTCACAAAAGAAAGAATATTCAAACTCCAGAATATAGAAAGGAGGAGATATTTACATGAAGAACATATTTTTAAATTTAATAAATTTTTTATATAAAATTAACTACAGAATTTTTTTTCTCATTTCTAGGAAAATCATTACAGATGGACTCCATGAACCAGTGTTTAGAAAGCACTGCTATATGTTTTTAGGAATACATAGGGAATTTGGTAGGAAGATTACATAAGTACACCTGCGCCATAGTACTTTATCATCCACACCCTTCTGATCCTCAGCCAGGTCAGGTGAGGGTCTCCCAAAAGCAAGAGAATTCCATACACTCCTGTCAATGTTAAGGATAATCAGGATTTCTCAATTTACTAGGACATGTTTTAGTTTCATTCTTTGGTTGTGAGAAAGAAGTCATCTGCATTTTTTTCCCAAAAGAGGATGTTGATTTTAAGGAAACATGTGGGCTAAAACTAAAATTGATCTGGGAATCAGAAACTCTGTTTATTTCTTGGGCCCTTACTCATGATCTTTGTACTAAAAAAAGTAAACAAAAAAAATTTTAGCATGAAAATAAAAATAAAATATGTTTACCTGAAATGTTTGCTATAGAAGGGGTCCATCCATCAGATGAACTGGGCTTTCAGAATAAAAAGTACACTGTTATTCCAATGAAAAAGAAAGTTATAAATGGCCTAATCATTGGTAGAAAAATAGAAGTTGTGACTTATAATTATAATTATTATATCTATAAGGATTGTTATGTATTATATTTCTGATTAGGGAATCAGAAATATATAGGAAAGGGGCTCAAGACACTATTTATTTGGGGGGATAGTATTAGATAGCATGTTCTTGTATTTTGAGGTTTATTCCTGAATTCAAAGTATATTTTTTACGATTACACTAAATAATAAACATATTCATATGGAAGAGGGCAAGGTGTCAGTCTTGTATTTTCATATGTTTGTTGATCTCCCTACATGTGAACTAATTCTTTCAAAATTTTTTACTTCAAATTTCTGGAAGAAAACTGTGATTAACCATACTTACTTCTTCATGTCAAGTCAAAAATCACCATCCAGGCTTTATTTTACTACTTTTACATGAAGTGCTCATCTTTGGTTCAAATAGCTGTAAAAAGTGAAGGACATGGGTTACATAGTAAAAGAAAGGCCATCTACAGGCTGAAGGACTGGTAGATTCCTTAGAAGTGGGTGTGATGAGGAAAGTAGCTTAAATACTATAGTCCAGTACAATGGTCTTAGCCTTTGTTTTCAGCCATTGGCCTAAACTCATTCAGTCGTTAAGTATTCATGAAATCCATTATACCCTTAAGCAAATAAAAAATCTGTTAACCTACACTGTCAGTCTGCCTCAGGCATATTCGGAGTCTCATGGGGGTATCTGTGAAGAAGACGAGCACAAGAAAGCCCAAGTTCAGTACACACAGTAGGACTGAATCAGGTATGCTTGACAGATTACATCAGAAAGACTTTTAACTAATCAATTTCCTTAAAGCAATTTTGATTAACCTAGGCTAATCAAGGTAGTGAATGGTAAATGAAGACATAAATAACCTCAGTAAATGAGATTTTCAAAGAATATGTAAATTGAGAAGGATGTGCTAATGATGTGATGTCTGTTCATTCATGTGTCAGTAGTTGTTGAAAATATACTTTTATGCTTTTTAAAATTAGGATAGTAATTATTTTATGAGGCATCACAATAAAATCTCTCCCTTGTAAGTGTTGAAACTAGTTGCCATAATGTCCCACCAGTGAAATTGTGTAAGCTCCTCTTTTAAAATTTTAGAAGTTCGAAGAAGCGAATACTAAAGATTTTTATGAGTTTATGTAGGTATTGAAGAAAAAACAGTGCTGTCATGCTACCAATAATATGAAGGTCATGGCCCACAAGTGTTAACTATATTGAAAGAAAATGGGCTGGGCGTGGTAGCTCAAGCCTGTAATCCCAACACTTTAGGAGGCTGAGGTGGATGGATTGCTTGAACCCAGAAGTTCGAGATCAGCCTGGGCAACAAGGCATACTCCTGGCTCTACAAAAAATACAAAAATTAGCTGGGCCTGGTGGCATGCGACTGTAGTGCCAGCTTCTTGGGAGGCTGAGGTGGAAAGATTGCTTGAACCGGAAAGGTTGAGGCTGCAGTGAGCCATGATTACGCCACTGCACTCCAGCCTGGGTGACAGAGCCAGACTGTCTCAAAAAAAAAAAAAAGAAAAAAAAACAGAAAGAAACAAGAAAAGATAACGTGTTATGGTCATAAGTAAATAAATATTTGAGACTGATAGCAAAGAAAGCTTTAACATGTTTCTGGATAGCTGTGTAAACTTAGCCAAGACACTTATCCTTAGTTTCCATTTTACAAGCACTGGAAACAGAAAAAACAAACCAACAAAGCTTTTTCAGATTGAACGCATTGTATAAAGAATATTCTTACACATTCTTAAAGGGGAGAAAATGAGCAAAGTACATAAATAGACAGAGAATGGGAAAATTATTAAATTATGAATTGAATTGGATAATAAAGAAATGAAAGAGGAACAAAAACAAAAGGAAAGAAGAGAAAAATAGAGAACTGGTACTTTATATGTATTTGACTTTTACCTGACACAAAAGAGTGGGGAAGCTCAAGTCCAGGCATCATGGGCCAGATCCAGGCTTCTGTACTTGTCAGCTTTGTGACCACAACCAAGTTCCACTTGTGCCCCTGAGACGTCAGTCATCTCATTTATAAAAATAGTAGATGAGATGATTTGCAGGGTACCTTCCTGATTTATAACTTGGCTTTATATAATTGTAAAAGGAAAGGATTTCATTTTGCTTGTCTTAAACCACCAGATACCAACTGTGCCTCTGCAGTACCGAGAGACAAATAAACCCAAAATGCTTTCATGACACAAATATGCATATGCTCATGGATTGCCTTCAATATCTCGTGCAAGCTCATTCATTAATAAAATATCAAAAATCCTGTAATTGCCCAGAATTTGCTTAACTGAAAATTACATTTGCCGTGAAGGTACTGCCTGGACCTAGACATCAGGTGGACTCTGTAGGCAGCCCCTAAGTTCATCCTGACCAAAGCTAGACCATTGCCCCAGCTGCTCATGGCTGAAGTGGTAAAGCAAGTTCAGTGGAGTCACATGGCTGTGCCTCCTAGAGCTTTGGGGACTTTTGTGCCATATGGAAGGTCTTCCCTGTTGCTCCTAGTGCCTGGGGCAGGCGAGCAGACTATGCATCAGCAGCAGCGCTGAGACAGCAATTTGGCACTCATAGACAGATCTGGCTCAGCCTCCGGCAAACAACATCTGTCCTGCTGTTCAGTTTTATGGGGGTTACCACCTTCATGTTTGAATATCTAACATGCTCCTTATATAGCTCATGGCAGAATGGAATGGGAGCTCATTCAGGCAAAATGACTGGGTTCAAACCTTAGTTATCACTCATGAGCTAGGGTACTATGAACTAATCTCTAGATATCTCCAAACTCTCTCTTCATCTATCAAGTGGGAGTAACAATTTTAATTGCTTGATTTGCCTTTCAGAATTCTTATGGTCACAAAAGCCTCTTCTGAGGGTAAGAAATCAGCAAAAACTCCAAATCAGCAAAGGAAACAGACTTAAAATACATGCTCATTTCCAAAAGGTTTGTACAGAATCGACAATCCAGCCATGGCTGACTCTGTGAACACTAACGTTAAGATTTATGCATTATGTTCCTTTTCTCTCTATACTTCCAGTTTTTCATTCCAGTGCTTCTTTTAGTGTCTTCAAATCCACATTTACTCTTTTGTAATTTCTATTGCCTTAAGGCCTGTGTCAGTTATGGCTGAATGTTAACTGTGCAGAAGGTGTCTGTGACCTACCCAACACCATCATTATAATATAATAATAGCTGACCTCGACCAGGTCTACTCTCTGTCTGCCATTGTGGCAAATGTTCATGTGGATGGTTCCTTATTTAATTTTATTGTCATTCCCAGGAGCAGTGTTTTATTAATCAAATTTATCCATTTATAGGTGAGGAAACTTGCCTACAATCACAAGTGCCTGACAATTTCCTCAGACCTTTATCTATTTCTCCATTCCTGTTCACTATTATTCTTTATCTCCATGGTTCCCAGACTCCTGACTGTATTCCAGCTCTATTACTTTTTCTTCTTTTCTTTGGGTTGGTTAATATCCACAGTCTTATTTGGTTTCTTGCCTTTTCTTTCAGGTCTGACTCCATTCTTCTTTTTGCCAATTTTTAGATCCCGTATAATCTTGGATAGAAAAATGGTCTATACTGCATCAGAATCATGGAACCTGTTGGCAAAGGGCATTCTGTCCCTTCAATTGTAGCTTCAACCTCATTGTCTAATAAATAATAACTACCACTTTTTGAGGGATCAACGTATATCAGGCAATTTTCTGAGAGGACTTAAGGCTGCACCATTTCATTCAGACATTATAATAGCGATTCAACATTGCTAGCTCCATTAGCAAGGTACTATTATTTTACTGAAGCCCCTTAACTCCAGTACATCCAGTATACGACAGAGCCAGAACCTTAATCAAAGTCCATTTGTTGACACCAGATTCTAACTATAACCTTTACAATATGTTAACTTTAACTGTGCTTATTCCGATTGCTTATTTTATACCATCCCATGGTTCCTTGATTTTATTCTAGATCCCATCTAGAATTGAAGCCAGGCAAAAAGTTGCTCCTATTTGTTGAAGTTATAGTTTGTTCATTTAATACCTTCATACTAATCCTTCCACTTATGCATATTAAAACCCTAAAAAGTGCAGCTCCAAAAAGTGGCTAGTAACAAGAACAACTATTTTCTAATATTCTGCAATGTGAATGATGTCCCCTTGAGTTGTGCAGCAACTCGAAGGGGCAGAGCTGAGAGCATAAGCAGTGTGTCTGAAGTGACACATCATAATACAGTGCCATCTTAGTGTACTAGGAATAGGGGAAAACTACAAAAAAAGCTTTTATTAGGAAAATTCTCAAGGTTAGGCAGCTGCCTTTCTTCATAGAGTGAAGGAACTATCTGCTACTGCTCATGCCACTGTGTTGCCTGATGAATTCTTATTGCCCACTGGTTGAGACCCCTGGTGTTTCTGTCGTGATAGAACAAGTAAGCGTGATATATAATTTATAAAGTCTTTTAATTTGGGATACATCCAATGGATATTTTGTATTACAATGTTGCCAAAGCCAAATTTTAACTTTTTGAACTTTTGACCTCTGAATGTTGAAGATTTGATAAAAATTTTACAACCACCTATTAGAAAAGATGAACAAACCCCAGACGTAGGGAATATGAACTAACCTATACCCAGAAACATAATAATTAAAGTGCTTAAAACCAGTGATAAAGATAAAATCTTAAGATAAGATAGAAAAAAAAGACATTTGTACACAGAGGAACAGATATAAGGATTACTGCAGATTTCTTGTCAGAAAAAAAGTGCAAGCAAGAAGACTGGGTAACGTTATTTTTAAATTATCTTTATTATCCTTTTTAGCATCATCTTTTAAAAACATCACTTTTTAAACATCGTCTTTCAAAACATCCTTAAAAAAAATGAACATAGAATTCTATATCCAGTGAAGATGCCTTATTTTTTTTATTCTTTGAGACAGAGTCTTTCTCTGTCACCCAGGCTGGAGTGCAGTGGCATCATCTCAGCTCACTGCAAGCTCCGCCTCTCGGGTTCACGCCATTCTCCTGCCTCAGCCTCCCGAGTAGCTGGGACTACAGGCGACTGCCACCACACCCGGCTAATTTTTTGTATTTTTACTAGAGATGGGGTTTCACCATGTTAGCCAGGAAGGTCTCGATCTCCTGACCTTGTGATCTGCCTGCCTCCGCCTCCCAAAGTCCTGGGATTACAGGGAAGATGACTTTTAAAAACAAAGATGATTATTACACACCTATTAGAATGACTGAAATCCAAAATACTGACAATGTCAATTTTGGGTCACAATGTGGAGCAATGGATGAGACCTTCATTCATTGCTGGTGCAAATGCAAATAGAGTTTGCCAGTCATTTACAAAGCTAAACATAGTCTTGCAATATGATCCAACATCTAGGTATTTACCCAATTGATTTGAGCACTTAAGTTTACCAAAAAATCTTCATGGAGATGTTGAACTTTCATAGCCCTAAAAACTGGAAACAACCAAGACTGGAAACAACCAAGATGTCCTTCATTAGGTGAATGGATAAATAGTTTCACATGCCTACAATATAATATGATTCAGGGATAAATAGAAATAAGTTTTCTAGCCACACAGAGACATAGATGAATCTTTAATGCACATTGCTGGCTGGGCATGGTGGATTCTGCCTGTAATCTCAGCGTTTTGGGAGTCTGAGGCAGGAGAATCTCTTAATGCCACGAGTTTGAGACCAGCATGGACAACAGTGAGACCATGTTCCTCTAAAAACAGTTAAAAGAAAAAGCATATTCCTAAGTGAAATAAGCCAGTATGAAAAGGCTACATACTATATGATTGAATTTGTATGACGTTCTGGAAGAAGCGTAATTATAGAGATGGCAAATAGCCAGGGGTATGAGGGAAGAGTTGAACAGGTAGGACACAGGATTTTAGGAAAGTAAAACTATTGTGTATAATACTGTAATGGTATATACATGATGATACACACTTTGTCAAAACCCATAGATCTTTACAACAAAAAATTTAATGTATATCATTAAAATGTTAATGTGAAAAAATTGATATTTCCCAATCAAATTTTATTTTTTATTTTTGATGGAATTAGCAACAAAGAAATGTGTGTCCCTGCAAAAAACATGATCTCATTCCTTTTTATGGCAGCATAGTATTCCATGGTGTATATGTATGACATTTTCTTTATCCAGTCTATGACTCATGGGCATTTAGATTGATTCCATGTCTTTGCTATTGTGAATAGTGCTGCAGTGAATACACATATGCATGTATCTTTATAATAAAATGATTTATATTCCTTTCGGTATATACTCAGTAATTGGGTTGCTGGGTCAAATGGTATTTCTGCCTCTAGGTCTTGAGGAATCACCACACTGTCTTCCACAATGGTTGAATTTATACCTTGAGCAACAGTGCAAAACATTCCTCTTTCTCTGCAACCTTGCCAGCATCTGTTGTCCTCAACAAACTAAAACAGGAACAGAAAACGAAATACTGCATGTTTTCACTTATAAATGGGAGCCGAATGTTGAGAACACATGGACACATGGGTGGAGGGGAACAACACACACTGGGGTGAGAGGAGGGAGAGCATCAGGAAGAATAGTGAATGGATGCTGAGCTTAATGGTGATGGGATGATCTATGCAGCAAACCACCGTGGCACAGACTTACCTATGTAACAAACCTGCACATTCTGCACATGTACCACTGAACTTAAAATAAAAGTTGGAAAAAAATCCAACAACAACAACAACAAGGAAATGTCTTTCGAGAGCCTATCCTAAGAATATCCCTGACCTAAGAATATCCATTATGTCAAGCACTACATCAGAATTGGATTTGGCATGCAGCGTTTTCTTTTTATGAGCTCATTACAAACTTATCAGTTGACTTTAAGTTTCAACAAATGAAGATGATCCTGGGTGGGTCTGGCCTAATTAAGTGAGTCATTTCTTCTGTATCTACCACAGAACTTAGCAAATTGATAAATTAAAATGGTTTGCAGTATGAATAAAAAATGAATGAGCATAATTCATTATTTATTAAGGATGAATTAGGTGAGTCCTTTAAAAGAAGAAGAAGCCTCAGAAAGACATTCCCATGCTTGCATGAAGGATGAAGTAATTACCCTGTTGTGAACAGAGGGTAGCACATGGCAAGGGCCTAAAGGCAGCCTGTAGGCCCCAAGAGCAGACCCTGGTGGACAGTTAGCCTGAAAATAATAACAGCAGTCATACAGACATAATTAAGTTCTAGACTATTTAAATAGTCATCTTGCTATGCATATCATAATTAATATATAGTGTTCCTTCTAAGCCGGATCTGGTTCAAAATCTTCTTACTCCCAGAAACTATTATTGATTTTGCCAATTCGAAAAGTATTTTTCCCTCTGAAACACCAAAGCACTATCTATTCTTTTATTATTTAAAAAAAAAATAGCTAACAAAAGATAAATGCTTGAGGTGATGGATGCCCCATTAACTTTGATGTGATTATTACACATTGAATGCCTGTATCAAAATATCTCAGATACCCCATAATTATATACACCCACTATGTACCCCCCAAAGTTAAAAATTTTTTTAATTTTAAAAGTTGCTAAGTTACTTTAGGTGAAGTCACTTAAACTTCAGTTCAAATGGCAATTCCTCCATTGTGTGAATTTACTCAATTTACTAGCTTCTTTGAGCCTACTTTACTCAAAGAGTGGAAGGATGTGGAAGGGTGCAGTGAGGTAATATATGAACCATGTGACAGCCATGTTGTCTTAGTCAGCTCGGACCACTATAACAAAATACCATAAAGTGGGTGGCTTATAAAGAACAGAGATGACTCTCAATATGACTCTCAATATGAATAAAATAATGAATGAACACAAGTGTATTAGTTTCCTTTCTTAGCTATTAATAATTATCACACAGTAACTTAATACAACACAAGCTTTTTATCTTACAGTTCTGGAAGTCAGAAGTCCAAAATGGATCACACAGGGTTAAAAATCAAGACATTGGCAGGGTTATAGTCTTTCTGGAGTCCCTAGGAAAGACTCCATTTTTTTGCCTTTTTAGCTTCTGGAGGCTGTTCATATTCTTGGGCTTATGACCTCTTTCATCTTCAAAGCCACAATGGCCAATTGTGTGTTTTCACATTGTATCACTGACCTTCTGCCTCCCTCTTCCATGTTAAAGGACCTCTGTGATTACATAAGGCCCTCCGGATAATCCAGGATAATATTAAGGGCAACTGTATTCCTGAGCAACTTTAATTCCTTCTGCAACCTTAATTCTCCCTCACCATATAACAACATATTCATAGGTTCTGAAAATTAGGTTATGGATGTCTTTGAGGGTCATTATTCTACCTACCACAATAAGTAATGGGACTGGGGTTTAAAGGCATTGGAGACAGGAAAGTTTAGGAAGGCCACTGCTGCAAGAGGGAATGCCAAAGATTCATTTAGCAATGGTGGGTAGTATAATTATGGAGCTTGCCCAGGGGTCAGAGAGGGTATTGGCCAGAGATGAAGCTGGACCAACAAATCAGAGCTGGAGCATAGGCAGATGGTAAGGTGGCCATCAATGGTTTTTGTAGAAGGATCAGATCCATGAAATAAATACGTTGTTGGTGTTGTAGAAAAACCATGAGTCATGGACATGTGGGCAGGGAATGTTGAAATATTTTCACACTAAGAAATGATGAGACACAGCCTTCGGATGATGATAGCGAAAAGGGAGACAAGAAAAAGAATTTGAAAGCCTTTTTGTAGATGAATGAGCAGACACTGCTGATCCTCTCTTTATGCTTTTCATATATCTAGCTACCAAGCAACATGACTGAGATTTCCAGGAGAAGTCATTGAAGGCAGGAGCTGAGGGATGAGAAGGCTGGGACACTGAGCAGGCAGTAAGATAGCTAGCTGGTGATTGTAACAATCAGGGCTATTCTCAACTCCCACCACATCACACCTCTCCAAGCTCCACAGACAGTTCCAGAGACAACTGTCTGTTTCCTTGATTAAACCTTTAAAGTAAGGTGCTTGTCTTTTAACATATCAGAATATTGTGCTAAATGTCCATTGCATTCTGCATTCAACTGCTTTATTCCACTGTCAGATAAAAACTAAAATTAATTTTTCAGGGGCAAGAACTTAGAAAGAAGATTTTAGACATAGCTCTAATGGTCACTTTCTTAGTCTGCTCAGGCTGCCATAACAAAATATCACAATAGACATTTATTTCTTAGAATTCTGGAGGGTGAAAGACCAAGGTCAAGGTCCTGGCAGGGTAGATCTGATGCGTCATCTCTTGATTTGTAGGTGACTGCCATCCCACTCTGTGCTCACATGACCTCTTCTCTGTGTGTGCATGGGGGCAGAAAGAGAATCTCTGGTGTCTCTTCTTCTAAGGGCACTAATCACATCATAAGAACCCCCACCCTCATGACCTCATCTAACCTCAACTACCTTCTAAAGACTCCATCTCCAAATACAATCATATCGGGAGTTAAGGCTTCAACATATGAATTTTTGGGGGAACATAAGCATGCAGTTCATAAGTCACATTATTTTCTCATGGATCTCAAAAATTCAGAAAATGTCTCTAATTATTATCCTCACTCCCTTCCCATATATATTCACAATTTATTGTCCTGATAATTCATCATGACCAGCTAGTTGGCAGTGGAGAGTGTGCATAGACAATTTCTTTATTTGCAAGACTCTTTCATAGTGAATCCAAAGCTTTGAATAGGCCTCTCTGCATCCTCAGCTTTCTTTGTGATCAACTGATCCATCAGTTATCCAGCAGAGGCAGAATATTTCTGGTCTTAGTGACCTTGTGAGGCCTTTCATAAAGACATCAACTTTCTTGCAACAAGATGCAACTGAAGTTTAAGTACTGCAAGGCTCTCGTTTGTTGAAATGCCTGCTTGAATTTCTGGTATAATGTTAGGAAGATAAACCACTCTGTTTCTCAAAAATTATTATCTCAAAACTTTATGATGTCCTTGGATACGAATAGAATGTATCCAGAAAGGGGACAGTTTAGCATCTTTCTATGACCATAATAATCACATTTGTTTTTAAAGTTATTTTGTAATTAATTAATTTTTAGAGATAGGGTCTTACTCTGTCACCCAGGCTAGAGTGCAGTGGTGATCATAGTTCACTGCAGCCTCAAACTCCTGGATTCAAGCCAACTTCCTGCCTCAGCCTCCCAAGTAGCTGGGACTATAGGCAGGCACACCATGCCCAACTAATTATTTTTTTAATTTTTTAGAGACAGGGTCTTGCTATGTTGCCCAGGCTGACCTTGAACTCCTTAGTAAAGGAGAAGAATTACTGGGATTACAGGTGTGAGCTGCTGCAACTGGCTCCAATAACCATATCTCTTAATGGACAACTGTGGCACTATTAGACAAGATAAAATTATGAGCCAACCATTGCAGTTTTACTCACAGTCAGAGAGGTTGATTTGTGTTCATCTCCTCTCCTGGCACAGTTTGGACATTTTATGGTCTCTAGCCCTTTAATTACTCCTGTTTGATGCATCTATGGTCCACATTGGCATGAACTCAAATGGATTTCTTACCATATATTTTCTTCCAACACCCAGTATTTCTACATCAAATCATCAAATTTGTGATCTTATGTAAATACCATGTGACTTATAGGTAGAATATATCTTTATGTAACCTGCTTGCCAATAATGTTATTAAAACAATCCAGAAGCTTCATGTTTGGCTGAAGAAATTGAAGGATAATGGAGGTCATTTACATGTGGTAATGGTCCTAGACAGTGACTGAAACCTAGCAGGCGTGCGGTTCATGCTGGTCTCCTTTTTCTCTGGTATTATCATCCATGTTTTCTTCAGCTAGACCCACTTGTCAATTACCATATGAAAAATAAAGTTGCACAATCTCTTGGTAGAGAATCTATTCCTATTTTTCTGGTGCTTTGATTGATTCATTAGTACAGATTCACTTTTTCATCACTTCTTACCTGACCACTGTGGCCAAATAATACTAAATACATAGTAGTAAACACAAAATGAGCAATTCTCCCAGTTTACAGAACAAAGCCAGCTTCTGCTATAGATATTTTTGTCTGCATTTGTCATATAAGAAATTCACTTAGAGAGGCCAACTAAATTGTCAAGGTCACACAGCTCCTAAGTGTTGAAGCCTCCAGGATTCAGTTTTCAGGTGAAATAGTTACAATTAAAATTTCTCTCCAAAACTTACCATTTTAATAGCCACCCCTTCAAGGTGGCCCAAATGACTCACATGACACCTAGAGAAATCAAAAAGTGCCTCAGTGCTGAGCTGCAAGGAAGAAGGCGGGTATAGATTAAAGTCATTGATCAACATCATAGAATAAGTCTGCTGGTTGCCTCCACAATGAGGGAAGAGAAATTTGTATTTCTTATTTCTAGGACAGTAATTGTCCTGCTGTCAGAATGCTGTCACATGCATGGTACTGATTTATAATGCTGAAGCAATGTGACTCTTCGGCAGCTTCTCTGCAGAGCAGAGGGTAGCCTGCCATGTGTCCACCTTTGGAGGGAAGTGAATGCCACCAAGTTGGCCATGATTTATGGCCCAGAGTCAATGCTGTGTTTCTGAAAAACTGCATATTGGAAACAGCAAGGAGGGAGAGGTCAAAGAAGCTGGTGTTCAGTGAGGGGATGTGGCCACTGTTACACTTGGAATGCATGATCTGCACACCTAGTAAGGACTATCAAAAACACAGCAGTTAGGGAGAGGCTTCAGGCCACACGTGGGCTACCCAAATGCAATGTGCAGAGAGGAAACTTCAAACATAGGGCCACTGAGAACTATGCAATTGAACAGACCGGAGCATCAACTGATCCTTTGATTGCTGCAGCTGTGTTCTATGCAGGAATATACACCCCTTAGGAAACGGTCATGCTATAGATGCATTTGTCACTATGCTACTTTCTGTGTATATCTCTGACCAGCTTTGCCTTTAGACCTGGTTTCACTATTAAATGGGAAAAAATGAGGTGTTCCTCATACCTAACAGTAGAGACACAGTAGAAAGTGAACAGAGCCTTCCAGTATCTGAATCCTAGCCACATGGCTTCCTCAGCTGTGTAATCTTGGGTACATTCAAAAAGTTTTGGTGCCCCTATTTATATGTACAGCAAAGATTCGTGTAATTATTAGAAAAGAAAGTAAAGGAAAGAGCACATTCCAACTACTTTCGTTTCAGGATTAGCAGTTATTTCAACAGTTTCAATCCTAAAGAGCCAGGGACATATCTCATTTCTCTGTTGTTTCTTCTGGAACACTTATTTGCAGCAGAGTGACCACCAAAGAGTGGACAGTCCATCAGTATTAGCATGGAGGGTGACCAGGAAGCAGGCAGAAGGAGCACACAGCCACACCTATTCGGCAGATCACTGCTAGCTTTTCTGTGACCATCATGGATCTTACCACGAAGCTGGGATGGGATTCTTTATTTCACCTGTTCTATGATTCAGAACGTTGGTTGATTCAAAGAAATTGATAATGTTGTTTATCAGACTAAGATTGACAACATGAATCATCTTAGTAAAGCAGGACTAGAAGAAGATAAGAAAGAAGTAATCACTTAAATAAGCACATGGCAGTATTACGTAGTCAAAGAAGAATACATTCGAAGTCCAGCTTCAATAATCTGTGAAATTTTGAGTAAGCCCAGGTAACTTCTCACCAAGTCTGTGTCCTACCTAAAAATATTATAGCCCTTTTACAATCATGTAATAATATAGGTAACAAAAGTAGATGCTAAATATAGGGTAGTATTGATATCTGTTGTTATTGTTAATATCATTATCTTGATGACTAAATGTCAAGAATCAATCTAAACATTTTGTGTACATTAGACTTCCACCTGATTGTCACTGACTCTCAACTATGATATATTATTCTCTGTCAGCAACATTTCCTAAATCTTCATGGCAATCTCCCAACCTTCCATCCATCTGTCCACCCATTTATCAAAAAATTATTAAACTCCTACATTATCCTGGGGGTGTTATCAGAGCTGGATGCCATGGCATCCAACACTAATGATAATATCAGACTTCCTCAAGTGCTTACTATGTGCCAGGCACTGTGCTGAGTGCTTTGTACCTGCTAACTCATTTAGTCCTAAAGCAACCCTATGAGTTCTATTCTAGTTTTATTAAAACTTTATAAATAAGGCAACGAAAGTCCATTAAGTTAAATAGCATTCCCAGTGTCACAGAGCTGACCAGCGTTGGTGCCAGAATTATAATGCAGGAGGCACCTGGACTAACACATCTGTGTTCTTAACCACTACACTTATTCTCATGAAGCTATAGTCTGGAGAAAACAAGCAATAAACAAGTTAACAAATGCATACCTAATACAATTTCAGTGACCATTAAATCTTAGTAGAAAATAATGGAAGAGAATAGTCTATGAATAAGGAGTAGTTGCCTAAAAATCTGAATAACAAAAAGTAAAAATGTGTGTGGATCAAATGGGAGAGTTCCCCAGGCAGCATAAACCATCGGTGCATCAGTGTATTTGACACAATGAGAGGGCCAGTGTGAATATCATGGTCCAATTAGCTTTGCTGCAGCGGTAAAAACAACCCCAAATCTCCGAGGCTTACAGAATGTAACGTGGATTCCCTGCTAATGTCACATTTTGTTGGCTGCCCCGTATTGTGGGAGAAGGAAAAGAGCACAAATTACCAGAACCATAAAACGTCTCATGAAACCTCTGCTGTGACATGGTTGTCATCACATCTGCTCCCTTTCTGCTGGTCCAAGAATGTCTAGTGGCCAAACCTAACGACGGGGTGGGCTGAGGCTTCTGGCTAAGCCATGTGGCCACAGCAGAGGTGAGGTTCTAGTGGGCCAGTTCCTATTCTCAGACACAGCAGAGATTGTCTCTGGGTTTGGAAAGAATGGATCCTAGTGTAACAGACAAGTCTTCCTCAAGCATTGGAAAAGCCAGAGGCCTGACACTAGGCTGTGTTGATACCTGTCTGTAGGAGTTTTCAAACCTGGGTCCCCAAACAAAAGGCACTCCTTAGCTTTCTCTGGTGTCCAAAGACTGAGAGAGGTGGTTCTCTGATAAAGAAAGTTCTGGCTACCTGTGAATTGTGGAGGAAGCAGGGTGAGAATGGGTAAGAATATGTTGTAAATACAAGGCTACCTTTCTCTGCACTTGAATTCTAGCCCTGGTATTGCAGAAAAATTACTTAACATTGGTGAGGTTCATACATTTTATCCATAGAATGGGGACATCAAAGCAACCTCAGTGATGATTGTTTTAACAGGCACTAGGACTGACAATACTATTTGTATTAGTTTGGCGGGGCTGTAATAACAAAATACCACAGACTGCATGGCTTCAGCAACAGACATTTATTCATTCACAGTCTGGAGGCTGGAAGTCCAAGATCAAGGTGTTGGCAGAGTTCATTTCTTCTGAGGCCTCTCTTCTTGGCTCGCAGATGGCCATCTTTTCTCTGTGTTCTCATATGAGCTTTTCTTTGTGCACATTCTTAGTGTCTGTTTTTGTGTATGCATTTTCTTTTCTTATAAGAAAACCCATCAGATTGAATTAGAGTCCCCATTTTAATGGCCTCATATAGTCACATTCTGAGATACTTGGGGTTAGGACTTCAACTTGTGAATTTTGGGGAGACACAGTCCAGTTCATAACATTAGGCACACAAAAAATGATCAGTAGATTTTCCTTTCTGATTATAGGATTCTCCTTTCTCTGATGTCAGATTTTTTTCTTTCTCTAAGAGAGGTAGAACATTAGGGTGTGTGATTTGATCTTACAGAAGTTTAAGGAAGTATAAAGATAAATGATTCAGGGTAAGTTGCATTTTTCCCATGCTGTGGTTTTCCAGGCGTACCCACCAGTCTAGACTTTATCACAAGTGGCACTGGCTGTGTGGTGGTCTCTCATTACATCATGAAGAAAATGGGTCTCTTGCCTTTCCACTATCAGGGAATCCTGGGGTTAGCATAGCCTTCATGTAAATCAAAACAGTGAAAAAGAGGCCCAGAGAAAGACAGAACTCTTCTTGCAATAAAATGCAGGATTCCCTAATAGAAACCTGAGAGGATACCAGCAGTGATCACATTAGAAACTCACCAGGCTCACCTCTAATATGAACTTTAAATTTTCTTAACATCCTAGCATCTGGCCAAGGGTTGTCGCAGCCCCTGCAGATACAGAAACCTCAGCAGAAAGGACATCAGAAAGGACAAAATTGCCACTGAGTAAAGAAAAGTGCTCTGCTTTGGAGAAAGACAAAACATTATAAAAGGAAGAGGTTCAAATGGATTTCTCCCCTAAGGCTTTAGGAGACTTGAAAATGAAAGCTAGTAGAATTATCAGGTGAGGGGGACAGAGACTATTGATCTAGAGAAGAGAGAAGGAGAAAAAACACCCAATGAAGTCACATTAAAGAAAAAAAAAAAAACACTGGTATAAGACAAGAGAGCAGGCAATTTTAGAAGTCCAGAGAAAGAAGGAAGATAATAAAAGATAATGAATGTCTTTTGCATCACAGAGAAGAGGAATATCTTAAAAAAACAGTAGAGTAAAAAGTGGTGAAGAGAAATGTAGATGCTTATAGCAGAACACTCTTCCTTATTCGTGGTGATACAGCTGGCCAGAGAGAGGTTTCCATGTGCTGATGAAATCCTAGTTATCAATAGTAAAACAGACAGCCATCAAAACTCTGGTCTATACTATGTGACACAGCTTGAATTGTCTGCCCACATTCAGTTTTATTTCCTTACTTAAATATTGATAATTCTGTTATCTATTCAACACAGTTTTTGGGAAGAGTCTATTTTGTGCTAGGCAATGTGTGATGGAACCATAACAATATGTAAGTTATCAGAGTAACAGGATTAAAAGACGTAGAGACTGCTGTGCATTGACACAGAATCATAACTGAGTCATCAAGTCTATACTATATTTTGAGCATTGTAACATTTACCTTATAGTATAATCTGATTTTTACACAAAAGCACATGAAATAGGTAAATATTTTGACCCCATTATACAGATGAGAAAAGAAGAGGCTATGTAATTTGCCCAAGGTCATGTGGTTAATATCAGAGCTAGGATTTGAAATAATGCAGTTTTGCTCCTGAATCCACACTCCAATCTGCACTCTGCAATCCCCCATGCCACACCATCTATGAAAGGACACAGAGGTAGAACTTTAGACTCAGAATTCTCAATAATAGCATAAGAAATGTTAGTTACTTTATTTACTATTCTTCAGGACCTGACGGAACATGTGGCATTCAATATAGGCTAGATCTTAACATCAGATAGCCCAACCTGGAGTGCAAAGCCAAAGCACTTTTTCTCAATGAGGAGGTTAAGTAGATGAGAAAAATCTGACTTCATTCTAAATATATAAAAAATGAATGCAAAACAATTATTTAAAACAACGTATCTGAGCACTAAAGCAAAAAATAAATAAATAAAAAGAAATGCTCAATGCTACATGAAATGGAAACTCAAATCTAAAATAATGATCAGAAAGTGGAACTTAGCTGTGCACAGAAGTAAGAGGACCAAATGTATCCTAGAAGCTGAAGTTTTGATGCCTAATAAATACCAACCATGTATAAGCCAGAGATGGAACCAAGTTCCCTTCTTAAATGTAGGAACCTGGATATGACATTTAATTATTGAAGGGAGACACAAAAAATCTACCCTGGCCAAGTGCAGCGGCTCACACTTGTAATCCAAGCTCTTTAGGGGGCTGAGGCAAGAGGATTCTTTGAGCCCAGGAGTTTGAGACCAGCCTGGGCAACATAGTGAGACCCCATCTTTACAAAACAAAATAAAAACATATTAGATGGATATGGTGGTGTGGGCCTATAGTCCCAGCTACTTTGGAGTCTGAGGCAGGAGAATTGCTTGAGCCCAGGAGTGGGAGGCTGCAGTGAGCTGTGATGGCAGCACTGCATACTAGCCTGGGTGACAGAATAAGAAGCACTGTTTCTAAAGAAAAAAGAAAAAAAACCCAACACACACAAAAAAACACCCACAACTTGGGAACTCAGCAGGAAAATAAGCAACCTGCCCAGAGCATGAACAATGCACTATATGTGTGTTTACCAGAAGAAGATAGGTCAAGTTTGCATCCTGTTAGGAGGAGAAATTGGCATAAAAATTGTCCCCACGTTTGCCAAATGTTTAGGGTTCCAGCACAGGCAAATATGAAATCTTAGAGTCATTTCTCTAAACCTTCCACTCAAAGAGCAGGGATTGTACTTTCTTTTCAAGAATAAATGAAACATTTTCAAAACTAAGCATACATTAGGTCATAAAAGAAATAAAAATAAAAATTTATAGCAAAAAATCATTAAATATTAACAAAACACACCTCTAGATTATAACAGGTTAAACCAAAAATGAAAACAAAGCTTTTAAAGATGTTCTCTGGCAAAAAGATGTTGGAATAGGACTTTCTAGTGCCCATCTCCTTACAGAAACATCAATTTGAACAACTGTCCACATCCGAAAATACCTTTGCAAAAGGCAAGGAATCCAGGTGAGTGGTTAAAGCACCTGGGTGGAGCACAGGAATAAGATTCATTGAAGAGGGTAGGAAAGAGTTTCATATGGCCTGTATCACCTGCTCCCCAATCCCAGTGTGAAGAGAGACACTCTCTGCTTAGGGAAAAAAGAGGGAAGTAAGCACTATACTTCTCCAGGGATCCCAGCTCCAGGACCACCCCAGTCAACCCTGGTACTAGGCCAGCCCCAGTGGTCCCAAGCTCCAGGCAAGCATCTGTGGACTCAGCCTCCAGGCCCACACTAGCACCAGGCCAGCCCCTGCAGACTTAGGCCCCAGGCCTGTACCAGTGCCAGGCTGTCCCAGTAGCAGGTTGACCCTCAAATCCCCAGGCTCCAGGCACACCAAAGCCAGAATAGCCCCTCTGGCCCCAGGACCTAGGCTTGCCTGTGCAGACCCAAGCTCCAGGCTCAGCTCTGTGAACCCAGTCTCCATGCTCACCTTAGCATCAGGCCAGATGCTGTGGCTGCAGGCACAAGATCAGCAGCCATAAAACCAGGCATCAGGCCAGCCCCTGAGGCCCTAGGCTCTGGTGGGCCCAGGGTTCAGGCCCACTCCAGCAGATTCAAGGTAAAGGCCTATTCCAGTATATCTCAGTGCTGGGCCAGTCCCTGTGAATCAGGCTTCAGAACCACCTCTACAGATCTAGGCCAGCACCTGAGAACACAGGACACAAGCCTGTTCCTGTGGACTCAGGTTTCTGGCCCTCCCCAGCACCAGGCTGGCTTTGCAGACCCAGAATTCAGGACCATCCCCCAGACCCAGGTGCCAAGGCCACCCTGGCACCTAGTAAGCCCCTGCAGAACCAGGATCCAGGACTGACCTTAACAACCCAAGATCCAGGCCCACCACTTTGCACTCAGGCTCCAGTCCTATCTCGGTGGACCCAGGCACCAGGCCCACCCACCTGCTCACCCAGGAACCAGGCCAGCCTGCCCAAAGACTCCAGCAGCAACCACCAGCCAGCCCACCCAGAATCTCTGGATTAGTTGACCAATGAAGTGCATTCCTTGCCAAATCCAATCTATAAAGGCTAGAAGAGATGCCTACTTCTTCTTCACTAGCCAGTAACAAGCATACACCCTGTTCCCTTAATGGTGTAGTAGAAACTACATGAGGAATCTGTCCTTTCACCCCAACCAGAAATATACTCCTTCCTATTTCTGTTATTGAGCTTTCAGAAGAGTCCTGTTGGAGAGTCAGGACATTCATCATTGCTAGCAGTAAGAAGCTCCCACCCCTTATAGTGTCAGTGGAGACCACGTGGGGAGCTAGAACTCCCATCCCTATCAAGAAGTAAGGAAAAGTCCCCTGATTTCCTGTTTATGGAGGCTGAGTGGGGTGCCTGGACTTCAGCTTCCACCTGGCATTAATGAAGTGACCTACTTTCTTTTCCTGTTGGGCTGACATCAAGGAAATGCAGCTAAAGTAGAAATCTTACATATGATTCACAGTCTCATATAACATAAAACAAAATGTCCAGGTTTCAATCAAGTATCATTCGTCATATTAAATATCAGGAAGATCTTAGACTTAATGAAAAAAAGAAATAGAGAGATGTCAACAATGAGATGACAGAACTGTAAGAATAATCTGGTGACGATTTTTGAAGAAATCATGCTAAAATTGCTTAAGTGAGCAATATAAATACATTTGAAACAAATGAAAAACAGAAAGCCCAACAGAAAGAGTGTAGAAGGTGGTTACCAAGGGTAGGAAAATAAGAGAAATGGGAGATTTATATTAAAGGGCACAAAGTTGCAGTTATGTGGGACAAATAAGTCTGGAGAGTCAATGAACAGCATAAAGACTAAAGTTAATAATATTGTATTGTATACTGAAAATTTGCTAAAAGAGTAGATTTAAGGCTGGGTGTGGTGGCTCACACCTGTAATCCCAGCAATTTGGGGGGCCGAGGCGGGCGGATCATGAGGTCAGAAGATCGAGACCATCTTGGCTAACATGGTGAAACCCTGTCTCTACTAAAAATACAAAAAATTAGCCGGGCATTGTGGTGGGCACCTGTAGTCCCAGCTACTCTGGAGGCTGAGGCAGGAGAATGGTGTGAATCGGACCAGGAGGCAGAGTTTGCAGTGAGCCAAGATCGTGCCACTGCACTCCAGCCTGGGAGACAGAGCAAGACTCTGTCTCCAAAAAAAAAAAAAAAAAAAAAAAAAAAAGTAGATTTAAGGTGGTTTCACCATAATTGTGTGAGATGATGGGTATGTTAATTTGCATGACTGTCATAATCATATTCCTAGGTATATAAAAAATCACTTGTACACCTTAAATATATTTAATAAAAGCCACTGAATTACCAAAAAGTTATAGTTACATCAAAATGGAATTTTAAAAAAGTTCAAGTAACCCGCAGAAAACGAGAAAATAAAATGGAGAAATAAAGACAGAATAAAAAGAAAGCAGAAAATTAAATAGCAAACTTCTGGTTTTCAGTCCAGTATGTAAGGAGTTCAAAAGTGGTTACCAGAGGCTGGTAAGGATGAGGAAAGAGGGAGATGAAGAGAGGCTGATTATAAACATGCAGTTAGATAAAAGTAGTAAAACCCAGTGTTCAATAGATCAGTAGGGTGACTATAGTTTATTGTAATCTATTTTATATTTTGAAATAGCTAGAAGAGAGTAATTTGAACGTTTCTAGCATAAAAAAGACAAATATTTAAGGTAATGGGTTTTTCAATTACACTGAATTACAAATTATATGAACATATGAAATTATCACATGTACCTTCCAAATATGTACATCCATTATATATCAATTTTACAAAATTTAAAAACTGAAAAATCATCAGCTCTTCTTAGGTCCAGAAAAAAAGTGAGACCAATAAAATCAATAAGTCTATAGCCAGACTAAGAAAAAAGAGAAGACAAATTAAAATAATCAGAAATGAAAGAGGAGGCATTATTACAGACACGATGGACATTAAAATAATAATAAAGGAATATTTTATACAATTATATGCTCACCAGTTAGATAAACTAAATGAAATGGACCAACTCCTTGAAAGATACAATCTGCCAAAACTCAGATAAGAACAAATAAACAATTCTAATAGGCCTATAACTATTAATAACCTTCAGCCACAGAGTACACACCAGGCTCACATGGGATTACTGGGAATTCTACCAAACATTTAAGAAAGGCTTTTTACCAATTCTCCATAACATTTCCCAGAACATAGAAGCAGAGGGCTACTTCCTAACTGAATCTGTGTGGTTCACATTACCCTAACACTAAAACCAAAGACATTACAAGAAAAGAAAACTACAGACCAATGTCTCTCATGAACATAGATACAAAAATCCTCATCAAAATATTAGCAAACTGAATACTTTAAGATATAAAAAGTGTACACACCATGACTCGGTGTGATTTATCCAGGTATGTAAGGCTGGTTCAACATTAGAAAAATCAATTAGCATAATTAATGTAATCCATCATTTCAGCAGACTAAAGAATAATCATGCTCATATCACTAGATGAAAAACATTTGACAAAATCCAAAATGCATTCATGATAAAAAACTCTCACCTAACTAGGAATAGATAGGAACTTCATCAACTTGATAAACATCTACAAAAACTCCACAGTTAACATCATACTTAATGTTAAGAAACTGGAAGCTTTACTGCTAAGATCAGAACAAGGCAAAGATGTCCCTCTCACCAGTGGATTTCAAAGTCATGCTAAAAATCCTGACTAATGTCTAAGACAAGAAAGGTAAATAAAGGCTTTCAGATTGGGAAAAATAACATAAAACTGTTTTTATTAACAGATGACACACATTAAAATGTGTATAGAAAATGATCATCTGTACAGAAAATCCAAAAGAACTGACAAAAAATAAATAAACAACAAATTTCTGGTACTAATAAGCAGTTATAGTAAGATTGCAGGATACCAGGTTAATATACAAAATGTTAATTATTTCCCTGTACACCAATGATAAACGAATAGAATTTCAAAGTAAAAACACATTACCATTTAGATCAGCATCCCTAAACATTAAATACTTAGGTATAAATCTAACAAAATATTATAGGATTTACATGAGAAAAACTAAAAAATCTGATATCTGATAAAAGGTATCAAAGAAGAACCAAATATATGGGATGAAATTCTATGTTTATGGATAGGTAGACTCATTATGGTCAATATGTCAGTCTTTCCAACTTGATTTATAGATTCAATACAGTTCCAACCAAAATCCCATCAAGCTATTTTGTGGATGTTGAAAGTGGATTCTAAAGTTTAAACAGAGGCAAAATATCCAGAATAATCAACTCAATACTGAAGAATAACAAAGTTTGGGGGCTGATGCTACTCTACATCAAGAGTTTTTATAAAGCTACAGTAATTAAGGTGGTGTTATTGTTGAACAACTAGACAAATAGATCAATAGAACAGAATAGAGCCTAGAAATAGACCCATGTAATGTAGGGTCTAAACTTTGACAAAGAAACAAAGACAGTACAATCGAGCAAAGATACTGTTTTCAATAAATGGTACCAGAACATCTGTACACCACACTCCAGAAAAAAATCTAGACACAAATGTACATTCTTCATAAAAATGAATTCATAAAGTGTTATAGACCTAAATGTAAAATTTGAAACTATAAAACTCCTGGGAAATAACAGGACAAACCCTACAAGTCCGAGGGTATGGTGATACATTTTTAGATATAACACCAAAGGCATGATCTATGGAAGAAAGATTTGATAAGCTGGACTTCATTAAATTTTTTGGAAGTCCCCTCTGTGAAGGACAAAGTCAAGAGAATTAGAAGATAAGTCATCGACAGAGAAAATATTTGCAAAAGACACATCTGATAAAGAACTGTTATCCAAAATACACAAAGAACTCTTAAAACTCAACAATAAGAGACTTCTAGTTCCAAAATGGCAGCATAGAAGCTAGCTGACTTCCTTCTTCCTTCAAGAAAATTATAAAGAAACACACAATGCCAAGATGATCACCAGTATTTTCCCAGAGAAGGCCTCACTGATAATGTGATATGTAAGGAAATGTAACAAGGAGGAGAGAGAATGAGATGTAGATTTGGGGGAAATAATTTTCTAGACTGAGGGAATGGCCAGGACAAAGGCCCTAAGTCAGGAACATAGCTGGTATATTCAAGAATCTTTAGAAGATCTCATGTGGCTAAGAAGAATAGAGAAGTAGTGGTGTTCTTTAGGATATTTATGATTTTTTTGTTTGTTATATAAAAATGCTGCAATGGACATATCTTTGTATGTTTTCTCTTTAGAAAAGAACTGTCTTTTTTTTTAAAGAAAGGTAAATCCGTAGAATTAAAGTTCCTGAGTTTCAGGGTGTGCACATTTAAAATGCTGATACATATTCACAAACTGGCCCTCCAGAATGAATGTAACAATTTTACTCACTGTCACTGTTTTCCTATCTTTGTCATTACAGAATAATATCAATTTTCTCATTTTTTCCAAAAATAAGAATCACGATGATAACAACAACAGTTGGCATTTGTTAAGCACAGATTATATGCCAGGCAAGTCAACAGGGGCATTATGAATATTAACGAAGTCCTTACATAAATACTATATGTTATCAGTGTTATTTCCCCAGTTCATATCTATAAAGACATTGAGTCATAGCAAGGAGTGAGTCAGTATAACTCCAGAGCCTGGACCATTAACTAATTAGCTATAATCAATTTAACAGGTAAAACAATTTCCTATTTGAATTTGTTTCTTGGGTTATTAGTGAGATTATATGAACATATTTGTAATATTTCAGTCGAATATTTGAAGCTTTTAATAAATGACACTTTCAAGACATTTCTCATTAAGCTGTTTTGTTCATTTTATACTGACTTCTAAGCTCTATACTATTTTGATGATATTAAATGGTACAAATATGTAATCCTAGTTGTTCATTTGCCTTTTAAGTTTGTTACAATATTCTTTGTTAAAGAGGAATATTGTTTAATATAACAAATTATACATTTTCTATCGAAAGTTATTTTATGGTCAATATTGGTAGATATGTGCCTTTACAAATGAAACAAAAGGCAGTATTTAAAAATTTCTGGTAAATAGAATTAAGGATATAAATAAAATTAAAACTAATACAAAGTATTATTATTGTACACCAGGAAAATTCAAAAGGATTAATTCAAAATAATTTGTTAACTTAAAGATGCTTTCATTGAGATAAAAAATACATGAGTATACAAAACTGCTATGTCCAGCTTTTACCCGTAATGACTCTCAAATATCCAACAGCCAGATCACCACCCCAGAACTTTCCTTCCCAGTTACTTCCCAGTAAACGCCCTTCCCAGTAAATGCCATCCTCTTTTTAATTGTATCACCATTAGATTAGTTCTGCAGGTTGTGTGTATATGTGTTTTAATTAGGTATAACTTTCATATAGCAAAATGGACAAAAATGTATAGCTTATATGCATACACTCATGTAAACATTATTCAACTCAAGATACAGAACATTTCCATCTACCCAGAAATCTCCTTTTGTCCCTTCTCAGTCAAGACTTCTTTGCAGATAACCAATATTTTGATTTCTATCGGCCTAGATTAGTTTTGCCTGTTTTTGACCTTCATGTGAGTAGACTCATAAAGGATCTTTTATTATTCAGCATCTTTCACTTAACATGTAGTTGAGTGATAACTAGTTACTTCTCTTTGTCAATTGCAGTATTCCATTGTATGAATATGCTAATTATTTATTTCTCTTTTGATTTACATTTGAATCGTTTCCAGTTTTGTACTATTACAAATACCGCTGCTATGAACATTTGTAATAGTAAGTTCATGGGGTTGGATTCCACCTATCTAGTAGGGATTTAGCTTAATTAAAATGTTTGATTTGCATTCAAGTTTATGACTTTAATAAAGGAGCCAAAATAAAATAGATATAACAAAGATAAAAGCATCCCATTAAACCAGCAACAATAATGAAGATTCCATTTATAATAAAATTAAATTATCTAAAATAATTAGGGCTAAACCTAATATGAGGTACACTAGATCTTTGTAAATGGAACTATAACATTTTATTGGGATAAATAAAGAGGCAGAATTGATGGAGACAAACCACATACTTGAATATTTCAGCTAAATATTATATAAATGTTTAATATTTCTAATTTACCTTATAAAATTAGCACAACTGCAACTTAAATCCAAATATAGTTTTGAATTAAATAATTCTAAAATTAATTTGGGACAAAAGTAATGAGAGATAAAAAAGGATATTTTATCAATAATAGTGACAATTGAAGGAGGCCGATGTTACTGAATCTGAAATGTATAAAACAGTGGTAGAAAACTGAGAATTGATTTAAAAAAACCCAAAATTCTTGATACATGATAAGGTAAGCCTTTCCAAAATTGATTAAGAAAGGGATATTTAACAAACAATATTGCTTATACCTTTGGAAATTGAACAGGTTGGTCCTCAGTTTTAGCTGATAATTGGTCTCTACCTGGTAAACAAATGGTATTTACAAAGATCCATGAAGATGATGAGGCTGATGGGGTTTACAATGAAATTATCTATTTTTGCTCCACTATTCTGAAGTACCAACTGTAAAAAGCAGATCCGTTGGATAGATTCATTAGAAGCAGGAGAATCTTGATAAATATAGCACCATGAAGTTGCTACATATATTAATCAGGATAGATTATGCTACAGGAAGAAAACCACGTATTTGGGTGGCTTGATGCAATAACATCTTTCTTCCCTTGCACTCAAACTCTGCTGCAGGTCTGAGAGGCATTCCAGAGTTTCTGTCTTTCACATGGTACATACATTTCAAGATGCTTTGATCTTGCAGCGTCTCCGTCTAAACACAAGCTTCTGCAATCCCTGCCGCAGAGAAAAGGAACATGAAAAAAAATACACCAGCTAGTACCTGCCTAGGCTCACATTTCATTGGCCAGAAGTACTTATGTGACTTTGCTTCATTTTGTTTGTTTTCTATCATCCTATCACCCGGTATGTGGCTAGGAGAAGATAATTGGGTATTGATGAAAATTCCAGCACACTGGCCTACCAAATAAAGGGATACTGTACTAAAGGCATGCTTCTTGACTTTGTTCTTTCCAGACTTTGCGTTATAATGCCAGAGCTAAGATGGAGCCCTGCGGCTTCAATGGGAAGATCTTCCATCTTTGTCTATAGCTCCACAGAGTCTCCTCAGGGATTTGTAAAACCATTCATCTTCTCTCCGCTGAGGAAGAGAAAAGCCTTCCATGGCTTACAGAAATCTTCTGATGATATTCTAATCTGCAGCGAGAGGTCGATCTCAGATTTTTATGAACACTTGATAAAAGTTTTCCTGAGCGAGTGCCTCAGAGCAGGCTTAGAGATCAGAAAGAATCAGCCATAGAGGGTGGATGGATACATTCCCAAGAGGAATTGGCTGTCAGTCTCTGGGCCATAAAATTTTATGGTTCTTAGCATGAGTTAAATGTATCACAAAAATATAGCCCAAAAAGAACACTGATTCCTGCAGACTATGCCAGCTCAAAACAACATTATCTTTTAGGGTGTCTTCTATGCTTCCAAGTTAATGCATATGAAACAACTCTTTTTTTCTGTCACTCAACAAGAATACACACAGATACGGAAGTCTTCTGATCCTAGGGGATGTGTTCCAAAGTCCCAGTTGATGCCTGAAATCACAGATAGCACCAAGCCCTATATATATTATACTTTTGTTTTATACATACATACTGATGATAAAGTTTAATTTATTAATTAGGCACATTAAGAGATTAACAGTATCTGTTAATAAAATGGAACAACTATAACAATATGCTGTAATAAAATGAGCATGTGGTCTGTGTCTCTCTGAAATTATCTCATTATACAGTACTTATCCTTCTTCTTGTAATGATGTGAGATGATATAATGCCTATGTGATGAGACGAAGGGAGGTGAATGATGTAGGTATTATGATGTAAATAAAAGCATTCTGGAAATAGAGAATTTATAAGTTTTAAATTGTGCACCCTTCTGAGTAGCATAATGAAATATGGCACCAACACCATCCTGTCTGTCCTGCCTGGATTGCTGTTAGTCACTTAGTAACCGTCTCAGTTATCAGATCAATGATGGCAGTATCACAGTGCTTGTTCAAGTAACACGTATTTTACCTAATAATGGCCCCAAAGTTCAATGGTAGTGATGTAATATTTTCCATTCTTTGTTGACCACCAGTAACTAAAACTGTGGAAAATAAAACTATGAATAAGGGAGACTATTGTATATCTTATTTATTTGCTGAAATTTTTTTATTTTGTCCATACATTCTGAAGACAAATTGGCTCATGAATGAAATCTAACGGTAGTATCTAAACTTTTAGATCCCTTATTACATAAAAATGTATTACATATAAATGTACGTATTAAATACAGTACAGCTGAAAATTAGCCAAATATAGACATAAGATAGTTATGTGCAGAAGGAATTAAGCCTTAATGCCAGTTATATCATGCTCTGATTCTAAGGAACTCTCAGTGTCTCACTTCCTTCCTCCGTATAACTAACAGGCAAAGTGAGAAAGATACTTTAGCTGAAGTGATTTTATTTAAGATCCACTTCAGCTAATCCTTAAAGACATAGACAGACTTTAGAATTTGGTAGATAGAACTAAGTTTGAATTCAAGCTCTGCTTATTACTAATCAAGGAATAATCATGGGACATTGAGAAAATTATTTGACTTGTCCAAATGAGTTTCATTATTAGTAAAACAGGGATAACAATACCTCCTTCATAAGACTATTTGAAGAGAAATAAAATAATGCATTCCATGGTACCACAGAGATCCTGGAATATGGGAGGTTTTTAATACATATTTGTTCCCTTCCCTTTAATAAGATATATCTAATGGGGGCTTTTATATATTGCTGTTCCATTTATGTTTGGTATCTGATCTTCTATGTTTAAGCCAATAAAGCTATTATAAGAATTCTTATGAAATGTACTTTGTGTATGAATGTATACAAATAAACACATGCATACACACACAGAAAGACATATGTGATTCCTTGATTCTCATTTTTCTCCTAATTTTCCAAATTCAGCTTTGTGCAATTTATTTAACTGATTGCTCTGATAGTTTAGTGCTATGTAACAGATCACTGTAAAACTTAGTGGCCTGAAATAGGACGTAGTAAACTATTGCTCATGGCCCAAATCCAGCCTACATCCTGTTTTTGTGTGTCAATATGCTAGGAATATTTTTTTGTTTTTTTACTATTCTTGAACTTTTGTAAAAAAAAAAAAATACAACAGAGCCAGCATGTGGCCTGCAAAGCTTGGAAAATTTGCTATTTGGCCTTTGCAGGGAAAGTTTGTTAATCCTTGGCTTAAAACAACAATGAACATTTATTTTGTTCACAAATTGGCAACTTGGGTATGGCTTGGTGGGGAAAGCTCATTGCTTCTCCACTTAATGTCAGTGGGGAAGGTTTGACTGAAGCTAGAGGATCTGCTTCCAGGATGGCTCATGCACATGACTGGTGAGTTGGTGCTGGCTATTGACTGGGATCCCTGCTGTACTGGAGGGCCAGGGACTTTAGTTGGTCTCCATATGGTCTGGACTTCATAGCATAGTGGCTGGATTCTAAGGGCAAGCGTTCTGAGAGCCAGGCAGGAGCTGTATTGAATTTGTGATCTAGCTTCAATGGTCACACAGGTTCAGTTTCTCCATAAGCTATAAGTCAAGCAGGCACAAAGGCCCACCAGCAGATGGTCCCAGTCTATTACCAGATGCCTAGTTGCAGATGCATACAGGCAATAGTTACATAGGAACTCACTTCCCATCATCACCTACGCATCATCCCCTCATCATCCCCCACTGGCAGCTGGTCACATGTGGCTTCTTTGATTCTCTCAGGCTCTAACTTACCTCCTCACATCAATGCTTCAGGAGGACTGATTCATGTCTTATTCCTCTGATCCCTCAACTCTGCCTTCTAGACTATCATTGCCCCACCTCCTCTCAAAATTTTGTAAGATCTAATTCCTATGATAGTTCTCTTATCCCATAGCACTTATAGTGGCTTTGATTCCCTGATCTCTACTTGATTCATTTATTAGTAGCAGAAGGAGTTTGAGAGAGACAGAAACTTTGTAAACCAAAAATAAAATTCTAAGCCCCCCAACTGACAGAATGTACCCCTCCCCCTCAGCCAAAGGGGGGATTTCTTTCAGGATTCCAAAGAAACCTGAAAATTAATTCAGACCATGATGGGAAGATGGCCTGAGACAAGTTTCATTATACCCTCTCCTTTTTGTTTTTTAGATAAAACTGACCAGCATTAACATTGATCCTAAGACTGAGAGAACAGACTCTTTGTAGCAATAAGATACCAATTCCAACCTAACTCTGGAATAACATCACATGACAGGTAACATGCCCTAAAGGAAATCAAAGTATTTTACCCCAAAATATATTTATTTGACATATTTTAGAATAATCTTGCAAAGCCATCTCTTGTGGGGAAAATTTATATTCTATAGAGAACCCCTTTCTCTTTCCAGATCGTTTCCTGATGCAGGAAAGATTTAACTAAGAGTCTGATACCTTTTAAGGTCTGGTAAGTGACATTTACAATCTATTCTCTCTGAAGCCTGCTACCTGGAGGCTTCATCTGTGTAACAAGAATCTTGGCTACCACAACCCCCCTTATCTTAATCCCAAGCATTTCTTTCTGCTGACTTTAACATTTTTGGCAAAGCTTAATTCTTTCAACCAATTGTCAGTCAGGAAATTTTTGCATCCACATATAACCTGGAAGCTCCTATTTTGAGATATCCTGTGTTTCTGGGCTGAACCAACGTCTACCTTACATGTATTGATTTATGTCTTTTCCTGTAACTTCAGTCTCCCTAAACTGTATAAAATCAAGCTGTAAACAAACCATCTTGAGCACATGCTCTTAGGACCTCCTGAGGCTGTATCACACACAGGTCGTGGTCCTCACATTTGGCTCGGAAAACCTCTTGAAATGTTTTACAATGTTTGAGTTTTTTCATCAACATCTTAGAGATACACATCTGGATTGGTTCTCTTTTCTGACTAGATCTAGAGTCATTAATAAGCCTGATGCTGGTAGTAAATGCATTGGCAGCCCATGCCATGCTATGGCAAGCACTTATTTAAACTGTCATCTGTGGTCACCAGGAATTAAGTGTCAATAAAGCTTTGAATGGCCAAATATTTAATGCCATAGGACATTTTATGGAAATGGAGTATTGGAACTGTGGATTGTTTGTTTGCCTCTACATTACTGAAAAATGTGCTGAAAGAAAATTTTGAGCTCAAGACTTTTTAACTCAAGTTCTAGGCAGCAAACCAGAAAAAAAAAAATGTCCTATCTCTATTAGCAACAGGATTGCAGTTTCTAAAAAGCACACACAAAGGTTAAACCTGTGGGTGGGCGGATTGCAATGTAAATGAATTCACAATCTTTGAAGGTCTCTTTTGGTAAAGTTAGGGCATTGATTATAAAGTATTGGGGCTCTGTCACCCAGGCTAGAGTGCAGTGTGCCATCACAGCTCACTGCAGCCTCAACTTCCTGGGCTTAAGCGATCCTCCCACCTTAGCCTCCTAAATATCTGAAACTACAGGTGTGTACCTCCACACCCAGGTAATTTTATTTTATGTAGAATCAGGGTCTCTCTTTGTCACCCAGGCTGGTTTCAGACTCCTGGTCTCAAGCAATCTTCCTGCCTCAGCCTTTCAAAGTGCTGGGATTACAGGTGTGAACCTCTGCACCCAGCTTCTGGGCAGATTTTTATGCTAAGAACTTTAATCTTCCAAATATTGCTGAGCTGTCTTTGCCAATAGAAACAGCAGCCCCTCACCCCATCAACACTCCTTTGACAAGAAAGCAAATGGTCTCTTCTAAGGTTGTCTTAAAGGAAACTACTGATATTTCTTAACACCTACGCCAAAGACTTCTACCAGAGGTCTTGCTCTTAGATTTATAAACAGGTTTAATTCCAAACAGATCCTGAGAGTCAAGAACAAAGTGTGACTCATAAGTGCATGCCATAATTTCCTCTGCCCAATGTTTCGCAAAATTTATCTAATTTATATTTATACAAATCTAAAGAAGGTGTCTGGAAAACAATTCTAAGGGCATAGAGTAAAGGTAGAAGAAATGTAGTTATCATGGGATGAATTTGTTGACTTGGGTACTCTAAGCAGAGATTCTTAATTGATTGTATAAATTGATACTGGCTTTAAAAGTATGCTTTGTTAGTTGGCTGAAACATGAACTTAAAGGTGGCCTACAATTACTGAAAAGAAAATACGAAAATTTGCTTAGTCTAGTACAGACAAGTATCCAATTTAAAGGAAGTTGAAATGCTAGACTGAAATACTATGTTAGACCTGCTCATTTACTCCCTGTGTCTCACACGATGGTGTAGGAGACACTTTTTTCATCAAGACTTTAAAAGTACATTAGTGAGGTGAGTACTGTCATTCTTTTGTTTAATTTTTGTGGGTCTATAGTGGCTATTACCTAAGCCAAAAATGACAGTGGGAGATGTTGCTATTGAATTTGGCTTCCTGAATTCAATGAGGATGATGGTAACTCAAAGTGGCAGGGGCCAAATGGTTTCACATAAACACCAGAGACCTTACCTACAAAAGTATTAAACAAACAAGTAGCAAAATTATGGACCTAGACTAAACATATATATAATTATATTAAGTGTAAATGTACTAAAAAGGCAAATAGAGAGAATTTTTCAGATAAGACAAAAAAAAAAAAAAGCAAAGTCCTTCAACAACATATTCTCAACAGAGGAGAGGAGATATGGTTTAATGATACAGGCCAGAAAAGTTCAAAGTAAAAGAGGAAAAAGATGCACTATAAAAATGTATGCATAATAAAATTTGAGTGGCTAGATTAATATTAAATGAAATAAACTTCAAAAAAGAAGTACTTTCAGACTTTAAAAAGATACTACACAATGATAAAAGAGGCAAGCTTCAGTCTAAGCACAGTGGCTCACACCTGTAATCCCAGCACTTTGGGAAGTTGAGGTGGAAGGATCACTTGAACCCAGGATTTTGAGGCTACAGTGAGCTATGATTGCACCACTGAGCTCCAGCCTCAGTGACAGAGTGAGAATTTTCTCTTAAAAAAAAAAAAAAAAGAAAAGAAGAGGCAAACTTTAAATGCCTGAAGCAAAAATAGCAAAAGAGGAGAGAGATAAGTCTATACTTATTGTTGTTGATATTAACTCTCCTCTTTTAACAACTGATTTAAATATTAAATAAAAAACATTAGGAATATATAAAATCTGTAAAAGAATATGAACAGCAACATCCCTTTCAAATACACATGGAACTTGCACAAAGAAAGTGATATGACTGAATTCGTCTCAATAATTTTTAGAATTCAAAATCTTATGATTTCTTTTCTTATTCTAATATAATAAAACTTTTAAAAAAGTAAGAAACCCAGAAAAATTACATATTTTGTCATATTATTACCCTTCTAAATAACATGTGTATCAGAAAAGAAATATAAGAAAATTAAGACATATTTTGAACTCACTAAAAATAACGACACAATATTTAAAAATTGGTGGATATGAATAAAACAATGTTTAAAAGAAAATTCACAGACTAAAATGATTATCTTGGAAAAATAGAACTGTTTAAAATTAGCGAACTAAGTTTCCCCTTAAGAATATAGAAAAAAATGGACAACTTAAACGTAAAATACAGAAAATGAAGTAAATAAGATGAAAGCAAAAAGATAAAATAGAAAATGCATGACAATAGAGAAAATTAAGAAAGTCCAAGCTGGTCTCTAGAAAAATTAATGCAATTGATATAACCCTAGCAAGACTAATCAAAAGAGAGAGACATGCATGTCTGCACACACAAACACACACACACACACACACACACTTAGACACATACACAGAGAGCAATAGAGAGAGAGACAGAAGAGAGAGGAAGAGAAAGAGACAAAGACAGAATTATCAATATCAGAAATGAAAAAAGGGGCTACCATTAGAGATCCTACAGATATTACAAGTACAATAAGTGACTCCCACAAACAATTATATGTTAAGATCCTAAAAATTTAGATGAAATAGCCTAATTCTGAAAACAAAAAGAAGGCTCAGTCTATTAGGTATGCTAATTCCAGGAAGTTCAATTTAGTGGTTGCCCATCAATAAATGTATTTCCTCTTTGCAAAGATTACAACAGTAATGGATAATTGAAAAGACCTACAAATCCATAGAACATATCTATATAAAGCAAAAATTAGGGTACAGCTGAATAAAGAGGAGAAAAAGTGGGCAGAAGGGAAGAACAAGAGAAAGACTGGGCAGACAAGCAAGAGATTTCCAGGCACAGCTCCCTAGGGTCTTTCTTATTTGCACAAGGTTGTCCTTCACCTCTGGATTCAACCACTAAAAATTGAGCAATAACACTTTGCTTCAGGAGAGTTCCCTAAATTTTCCAGCAGTTTTGGTGCCCCTCTGGCTATATGGCCAAAGAAGACTATCTATATGATTATGCCAAGTATAAATCATTCATGTATGCTGCCAGGGGAGTTTCAAATATTAAACATCACACAATAAACATTGTTTATCACACTGTCTATATCTTAGTCAAGAGCCAGTGCCAAACTTCCAAGCATCTATGCATGTAATTATATTATCCTAATCCAGCTGTAAAATCACTTTATCCTTTATACCCATATTAACATAATGAAGAAAAACAACATTATCTTATTAATGGAGGCATAGAAAGCATTTGGAGAATGACTTTTTATCCAAAATATATAAAGAATGTCTACAAATCAATAATTTGAAAACATGCAAAAAATTGCAGTGGACGTGAACATAAGCTTTCGTAAAATATGAATAAATGCCCCAAATCACATTAAAAGGGATCAGTACTGTTAGTTACCGGAAAAATCCAAATTAAAACCACTGTAAGATAATACTTCCTACCACTATAATTTCTAAAATTTAATAAGCTGACAATCCCCAGTGTTGAAAAGTATGTGGAATAAATTGAACACCCACACATGTCACTGATTTAGGTCAGTAAAGTGATCCAATCACTTTAAAAAACTATGTGTTCCTTATAAGAGTAAATCTACATCTATCTGTTTACCTAGTAATTCTAGAAATTTATTCAAAAGAAATGAAGACCTATATCCACAAATAGACTTACATAAAAATGTTTAAAGTAACTTTATTCATAATGATCAACTACTAAAGAGAAAATCCTAATGTCCATTAATGGTAGCTAAATAATAAACATAATTTTGCATAAACATTTTGCATAAACAATTTTTGCACAAAGAAATTATGATATATTGGTACTTGGAATACTTCTTAGCACTATGAAAGATCACACCCTTGATACATGCTATAACATTGATGAATCTACAAAATATTATGCCAAGTGAAAGAGGCTATACACTAAAAAATACATACTGTACAATTCCATTTATATGAAGCTAAAGAAGAGGCAAAAGTAATCTGCATAATGTAATTGAGAGAAGTAGTTGCCTAATGTTGCATTAGGGATCTTCCTGGGGTGATAGATTATTCTATGTCTCGATTGAGAAGGCTGGTTACACATTTGACAAAATTTATTGAAATTATACATTTAAGATCTGTGCATTTCACTGGTTGCAAAACTTATCTCAATACTAAGGAGAAAACATTGTAAAAGATACTAAATTGCAATATGTTAAAAGAAATAAGACAGTTACAAATAATACCTTTATGGTTCTATTCATGTAAAGAAATACAAGAAAAGATCAGGGGGGAAACTTTCTGGAATGATAGAAAAAATGTTCTATATTTTGATTGTTATGGTGGCTCTATGGGTAAATATATCTGCCAATACTCCATCATAATGTCCATTTAATATATGTAGCTTTTACTTATGTTAATTTTACCACAATAAAAAGAAGAAAATCTTAACCCTAAATGTATATTGGAAAAGAGAGACTTAGAAACACTGTTCTGTGTATTGATATCAAGAAGTTAAAGAGCAGCAAATTAAATTCAAATGATATAGAAGGAAGAAAGTAAAGGAGATAAGAACAGAAATTAATGATGTAGAAAACAACTTGTGGTAGAGAGAATGAACAAAATCAATAGTTCTTTTTTTTAAGTGAAAAAAGCCATTAAAATGACAAACCCCTGCCAAAAGTAATCAAGAAATAACAAGAAAAAGAAAACGATCAGTATCAGGAAAAAAGAGGTATATTAATATTGATCCTTCAGATATAAAAAAGGATCATAACAGCGTTATCCCAATACATTTTAAATGACTCGGTGTGCTATGTCCATGTCTTGAAAAATCAAACAATTAAACTGCAGGTTCAGTACACTCTTCCCTTGTATAGCAGCAGATGTTTAAAAAAGTACATTCTGGCTAGAGTATACTGAATACAACTGGGGACTTATAATTCACTGATACTTTTGTATTGTTTTTATTTGTAAAACTGTTTTATTGAAATATAGCATGTACATAGAAAAAAGGCACATTTTATCATCATATTACAAGATGAATTTTTACAAAATGATCACACCCACCTTGCTGGAGATACAGTAATGAATAAGTTATGAATATTATTCTCCTGTCTGTGATACATTATTTAAATCTGTTTTTCCCCATGAATACTTTCTTGTTCTAATGTCCTCAAGGCTTATACTCTGGTCTTTCCTTCTAATTCTTGTGAACTCATCTGCTCTAAATAAAACACAATTTTCTAGCTATCTTCCTTTTTCTATGTAATTGAAGAAAATCAGTTGGTACCACTACATTAATGACCATTTTTCTCTACTCAATGATCTCTCCTAAGATTATTTGAAGTCTTCATATTTCTCAAAATCTTGATTCTCATGTGTTCACCTTAATTCTCAGATGGAGGCTTGAGGTGGGAGATCTTTAAATGGGACCCTCATTAATGTAAGCCATCAATCTGTAAACCAACCTCTACTGGTCATCTGCACCAGTTTCTCTCTCTCTCTCTTTCTATGTGTGTCTCTCTCAGCATCTCTCTCTCTCAGGAAATATACATCCTTCTGCCTGTGGCTAGTTCATTATGCACCTTTGTTCTGAGTCTTACTCTCTTTCTTCTCAGGAAACATACCTATATTATCCCTTCTGTTTCTTTTATTTTCATTTTGCCACATCATGTCAGATTGTAACATAAAACCAAATCAAAGCAAATATCTCTAGACTCCACTCCTTACTTTAGCTGCAGTTCTATCTCTCTCCTTCTATTCACAGATTTCTTAAAAGACAGAGGAATGCGTTTTCTGTTTCCTCTCCCACTTAAATAGCTTATATTTTATTGAAACAAATATATGCCTGCACTTCACCAATTTTTTACTTACTAAGGACATCAGTGACCTCTGTGCCTTGATGCCAGTAGATATATTTTAGTTCTCATTTTACTTAACCACTCATAGAATTTCATAAATTGAATATGATCCATTTATTTAAATTTGTTTCCCTTAACTTGAATAACTACTTTTTAGTCTTTCTTAAATTACTGTGGATCCTCCCCAGAAACTTAAAACAGCAGATAGGAGTTTTGAAGATTAGAGTTATTCAGGGTTAGTGTTAGGGTCTATTTTCTTGTCAGTCTACTTCATTTCCCCAAGATTAAAGGTTTCAATTGGTAACTTATATGGTGTTATTTCCAAGTTTTTATCACTAGACTAAGATTTTTTTGCTCTGAACCACTAACTCATATACCCAAATATTTTCATGACATCTTCACTTAGAGATTTAACAAGAATCTCAAAATCAACATGTTCAAAACTGAACTCAAGATCTCATGTCCCAACTTTGGTCAATCTCCTGCATCTCCTTTCTTAGTGAATTCCATCAGTCGATCCTCCTTTCTCTCACCTCCAATATGCAAAATCTGAACAACCTTACCTCCTAAGTATCTTTGGTAGTCACTGAATAAACGACTCCAGTAAAACATGGCACCAAAAGAGCCTGTAAGATGTTTGGGGCTGAAACAGGGGAATAGAATGTTGTGAACTCTGGCTTTGATATAAGTAAGCATAGATGTTTTAAACTTTATTTTAAAAATCAGCTTTGGAAATGCTTACATTTTTGTCACTTTTTTGGTTTTTGGTTTTGTTTTCTTATTGGCAATGAGGTGGTTTAGTTCCTGAATCATGATCCAGTCTTCTGAATTGCTTGGCAGCTCTGGGGGTCAGTTCTGTGGCATTGTCTTTGATTGCACTTACCGAAATTTTAGATTTTCTCATCCTGTTGAAATACATGATATTTGACCCATATATAGAATTCTGGATCAGAAACTTCATGAACTCAAAGATAGATCGTGGTTTCCAGGCAACCACAGCATATACTTACTTTAAAAAGTAATGGTTCAATGACAACTTGAATCATCTGATAGTTGAGTAGCTTATAGAGTTCTAAAGCTCTATACTTCTAAAAGTTCTCTCAAAAGAACTATACTCTTTGATCTAAATGCTTACACAGTTGAATCTGGCTTAATGAGGCTTTCAGGGACATCAAAATTATGTTATATTTAAATCTTATAATGGAAACCAATTGCAACAGTTTACTAAATATGTGCACCACGACTATTTTTATTCCAACTTCAAGTAACATATTTGAGGCATTATCTTTGTACACTCGTGTGTGTGTATATACATATGGCATATGACGTATATGACAAGATAATTAGAATTATGTTTAAAGCTATGCATAAGGTTGTAAAACTCCTGCTTCTGTTCTGCTCTTCATAGAAAAATGTCTCAAAAGCTTATTAATAGAAATAATAATAGCTAACATTTATTCAAATCCTACTAGATACAAGGTACTTTGCTAAGGGATTCCCATATATTACTTCATTTAGTTTTCACAAAACACCTGTGGAATAGGTGCTATTAATAACTGTATTTTCCAGACGAGAAAACTGAGGCTTAGCAAAGTGAAATAATGCTGCAACATTCAAAGGCTAATACATAAGTAGAGCCGTGATTTAAGTTTAGGAAAATACTCTGACTTCACAGTTTACAATCTTTACCTTTAGCCTATCTTACACGCAAAGAATTGCCCATTCAAGGTGTTGCTTCCTCATCATACTTTCTTTCTTTCTCTCCTCTCTGGTTCATATTCATATACCTCCACTAAATCTGCTGCTTTAATGTTATCAAAGAACCCCGTGTTGCCAAAATGCAATGGCTTCCTCAAATTCCTCAACTTTAAGGCAATTTATAATAAAATTCAAGATCTCCATTTATAAAAAGTACTCTTGCTTGACTTCTGTGATACAGCATACTATTTCGTTGTTCTTTCTTCTTTGCCTACATTTCTTCCTCCTTTACCTAAATTCTAAATGTTTTAATGGCTTTCTTCTTTTTAATTCGACACTCTCTTTTGGTGACTTTAACTCATATTGCTTACATAACATCTATATTCTGATAGATCCCAATCTATACCTCTTTACCTCATCTAGACTTTCTATGGAAGTCTAAATGTGTATATCCAAGTGCCTACGTGACCTTTCCACTCAGAAAAGATAGAGATCTCAAACGTGACGTACGTAAGCAGAACTTTGAATTCTGCTCCTGGTCTCACCCTCACATCTGCTTCACCTGCAGCCTTCTCCATCTCAATTCTTGGTAACAATTTCTTTCAAGTTTCTCAGGCGAAAACCTAGAATCTTCCTTGACTGCTATCTTTCATTTACACCCCACATCCAAAGTGTCAAGGAATCTTACTGGATTTACATTCAGAATGTATTCAGCATCTGACAACTTATTAGCACCTCCTCTGCTATCACTCTGACCCAAGCCAACATTATCGTTGGCCTGAATTTCTGCAGTTAGTGTGTAAATTGGTTTCATGCCTCCAACCTTTCCAACACAAGATCTATTCTAAACATAGCAACTGGAGTGAATTTTGTAAAAAGTCAGTTAAATAAAGTCATTCCCTGCTCAAATTCTCCTGACATTTTTCTGTCTTACTCAGAGTATGTGACAAAGTCTTTACAATAACCCTGTAGACTTGCAACCCTCAGACTTCCCTGAACTTATCATTATTCTCTCCTTCTGACTCTCTTTAGCCACATACACGTGCTTCCATGCTATTTATCAAATATGTCAAGCATGCTCGTGCCTTACGTTCTTTGCACTGACTGTTCACTCTTCCTGGAAGTCTCCTCCAAATCCAAATGATTTTCTCTCTCTTCCTTAGAGTATTCGCTCAGATCTCATCCTGTCAAAGAGGCCTACCCAGCCACCCTAATTAAAAGTGAAGCTTGCACCCCCACTCATATCTCTTCAGCCCCATGCTGCCCTATATTCCATAACACTTTTCAGTTCCTAACATATCCTATAATTTATCATTTTTATTATTTATTTTCTAATGCCCTCTGCAAAAAAAGTAAGCTCCACAGGGGCAGAAAATTATGTCTGTTTTGTTCACTACCGTACTCCAAGTGCCTGGAATAGTGTCTGGCATATAGTAGTGTGATATACAGCTGACCCTTAAACAACGCAAGTTTGAGCTGGGCAGGTCCACTTACATGTCAATTTTCTTGTGCCCCTACCATCGCTGAGATAGCAAGACCAACCACTCTTCTTCTTCCTCTCAGCCTACTCAAAGTGAAGACGGCTAGGATGAAGATCATTATTATGACCCACTTAATTAATAGTAAATATATTTTTTCTTCTTATGGTTTTCATAGTTACATTTTCTTTTGTCTAGCTTGCTTTATTGTAGAAACACAGTATATAATACATATAACATATAAAATATATTAATCAACTATTTATGTTATCAGTAAGGCTTCCAGTCAACAGTACTCCATCTTGTTCAAGGGCCAACTGTATTCACGTACACATATACATATACATAAATGTACATGTATATATGCAAAAATTATATATAATTTACACCCTTGTTTCCTTATGCTCTTCCAATCATGTACATATATATATACTAAATAAATAACTGAATGAACTCATAAAGTAGAAGGAGAAAAAAGTCAGGGCCAAGAAAAATAAAAGAAAAATACAAATGTATCAATATTATAGGCTCAAAGAACATATTTTACCAGTTCTAAAGCAGTGGCACTGAAGATCTCAGGTACTCATGTGTGCATTTATCCTTTGTCTGTTATCAAGATGTAGCTAAAGGACCATTGGAGCTTTGGTTTGAGTAACAGTCTACCACAGTGCTGATGCAGAGTTTGGCCTAAGAGTAGGTGGATCCAGTGTGTGAATATGCTGGTAGTATTAATAAATAAGTCACCTGCTGGGAAACACACACACACACACACACACACTGCACAGGTTCCCACTCATATTCATAGTTCAAATGAAGTCTCGTAGTACACCTCTAGTGAGCAGTGAGTCATGTCTCATTTGACTTGGCAATAAACTAGCACAAGCAAGTTCAGTGTTAGAAGAGAATTTGGATAACGTTTTAACTCTCCTGAGCTTCAACTTTCTCAGTATTATTATAAAAGGGCAATAACAGTGATACCAAGACCATTAGAGGTTAGGAAGATTAAAGTAAATAACATGTAGGAAACAATATTTATGATATCTTAATGTGAGAAATTCTCTTTAGGCTTAGGGTATCAGGCCAGTTAAAGGTTGAAAATACACACCTCGCTTGCACTGTCATCTTCCAAGTCACCCCGAATCTCTGGAGCCCGGTGCTGTTCTTACAATGCTTCTTAATACAGTGGAGATAAACTCTGGAAACAATATACTATTTATTTTACAATGTTTTCAAAAGCTGATTCTGATATAGGTATGTAATTATGAACAGTAAATAGCAATTTATGCTCTCTTTTCCTTATTCTCTAGTAATAGATCAAATCATTTAGTGTCCCATCAAATTAGGGAAAAAAATGAGAACATTAAGTCCAGTCAAGTAAAATGGAAGGTTTTTAAGATAATGTCTTTTGTGGGAATATGGATGGAGCTGGAGGCTAATATCCTCAGCAAGTTAACGCAGGAAGAGAAAACCAAATACCACATGTTCTCACTTATAAGCAGGAGGTAAATGATGAGAACTTGTGAACATGAAGAAGGAAATAATAGACATTGAGGTTTATTGGAGGGTGGGAGGAGAGAGAGGAGCAGAAAAAATAACTATTGGGTACTAGGCTTAATTCCTGGTGCATGAACTAATCTGTACAACAAATCCCTGTGACATGAGTTTACCTATGTAACACACCTTCACATATATCCTTGAACCTAAAATAAAAGTTTAAAAAATGGAAGACTTTTTACGTAAACTTTCACATTGTTCTGCTATGATGATAAAGCTGATGAAGGTGAACCATGAATCTCCTGGTATCAGAGAGACGAGGGTTCTATTCCTGGCTCTCTGGTTATCATCTGTCTGATTTATGTAGGCTGCTTCACTTCTCAGATTTTCAGCAATTTGTTGTCCTTTCTCAACATGAGTTTTAATAATATCTGTTTCACAAAAATTGTGGATATTAAATGAACTGTTGTATGTGAAAGTGCTCAGCACCTACTGTGAGACTAGGAAGTGTTGAGTCTTTCCTTCCTCTCTTCATCTCTATTCTTTTTTCACTGCCTAATCCTTCATATTTTAATGTACCTATGCCGACGATTGTGTTTCTTATTCAGAACTTGCTTTGGAGTATTTGCCTTCTGGTTTGATTCTCTGTTACAGTTCTAGCCTCTGCTTTGTTGTGGGGATTGAGGAAAGCTCAGTCTTCCAGCCGCCCTGGATGTTAGGCTCCCTTTATTATCCGTCAACACTGATGAGACAGAGACCCCTCAGATACAAATTCAGCTTTTCTGCCTTCTTTCACCCCAGGCTTTAATTGGGTCTCAGTTTTATTGTCCAGTCTTTGTAAATAAATGTCTAGCATCAAAGTGCACCTTTATCTGGCAAATGGGAAAAGATGATGTCTTAATTTCCCACTCCGTTTTGTTTTCTAGATTCCATGGAGACAGTTATTTCATAGTGATCTGAATCTGTCCTCTGAGTAGGTGAATTTCTGTGCTACCTTGAGCTGGACTATTGATGCATACTTAATTTTGAAAGAACACAAATATGGAAGGAGGATATGAAACTGAAAATTATGTGTGAACATTAAGGCCCACCAAGCTGGAGGTTGAGAGATTGAACAGAATCATACAGGTTCAGGGAAAAATCTTGAAGTTGGCAAAGAAAACCAGAATTTAGGGGCCAGGTATTAATATTTCATGTATGAAAAGGTATAGAAAAATAACCTTGAAAAACTGTTTTATCCTTTAGGTTACTTTCACTAGTTGCCCAGGTTGTGCTGTAAGCCTGGCTTAGAGGGCCGGATATGATTTAGATGGCAATGGGATTAGCAACCTCTTGTGAAGACAAAGATCATGTACATTCACTCATTCGCCCCTTTGTTCATTCAGTGAAAGGAACATAATCTAAGCCCCAAGAGATCAAGGACTTGCCCTGCTTTGTTTTCTCCTATCTCCCCAGCTTCTACAAGAGTGCTGGGCATGTTATAAATATGTGTTTAAGAAAAGAATACTTGTCACAGAGGATTGATATTTTGGGGTTTCATCCTAAGTACAGGGAGAACCTTCTGTTTAGGACTTTACCCTCCCTACTATGTCTATTCCAAAATCACACATCCTGACAAGGTTGTGCCCCTCTCAGCACCTGCCACATCTTAGACAAAAGTCTTGACCGGGAAGACAAGCACATCATCCTCATTGAAAAGGGCTGGATGCTCTGATTAAGCACAGTTTTGTGACATTCTGGGGATAATGAAAGGCCAGGATCTCATGGCCACTGTTCAGCCAAAGGAAAAGGGCCTTGCAGACCCGTTGTGTGTCATTGACAGTGTGGCTGAATGCTACAAATCAGAATGAAGGGTTGCAAAGCACAGCTCAGAAATTTACAGGGTCTGCCTGGAAATGAGACAGACATTCAACAATTTATCATGGCACTCACTATGCTTGCTTCAAGGCAGAAGGAACCATAAATACAGAGGACGAGAGTGAATCTGAAGTTTGAGCATTTTAATTCAGAACAAATAAGCATGTGGGCCTTATAGAGGCCATTGTCTCCTGGTGATTTCTTTGATTGTCATTCGTCATCTTTCTGGCAGCTAATGTGGAGGCACAGCGCCAAGTCTGTATAGGGGTACAGAAGCAACCTTGCTCTTAAATTTCAATTGTACAAGACCTAGGAAAAAAGATTTTAGAGGTCAACTTGCCTAGCCCCTGTTTTATTCAGGTAAAATTAAATCACCAAGGATATTTGGTTTTCCGCTACTCACATGACTCAAAATTCTCCTTATTCTTTATTCCACTGTAGTTTTGTTATGCTGTGCAGCAAGTTGAATTTGATAGTTAATCATGGTTTCTCTTGTTTCATTATAAATTTAGTTTTTGAAGGACATCAAATAAATTGCTTAACATCTTCCTGGGAATAGAGGTAGAAAGCATATACTTTTAAAGTTAGCAGTGATGCCATCTCTTATTTTTTGGCTTTTTTTTTAAACTTCTATTCAGTAAACATAAAACATTACCATTTTCCAGGTTGTATGTAGAAGACAGAGTTCCATAATGAATCCATATAGCCTGTGGATTCATAGTTTAGCTAGCCTAACCTTTTAGGAGAAATATACACGTAATCCAATAATACCACAACATAAAAGGGTCATAAACAGGGATCTATGGAAGGTCGGAGAAGTAAACCTTCGACCACTAATCCCTGGGGGGCTAGGAAGTGGTGGAAAAGTAGCACATTTCTATACAGCCACTTTGATATAGTTGAATTAATGGGGTTGTTTTGACCTTGTGACTATTTGATTGGCCAGCCTGATGCTTCAAAATGTAAACACATTATTAAAATATTACCAAGAGTAGTTACAATAGATGTTGCTAAATCTCATATTTCCTGAGTCTATCCATGACCATATCTTCACATTCCTCCTTCAGTGGTGGATAGTGGCAAGGCTATGGGGTAGAGTTTGAGGATGGGCTGCCAGTCCCATGAAGAGTAAGGATTTTTGTGGCTCACGCCTGTAATCCCAGCACTTTGGAAGGCAGAGGTGGGCAGATCACGAGGTCAGGAGATCGAGACCTTCCTGGCTAACATGGTGAAACCCGCCTCTCTACTAAAAATACAAAAAAATTAGCCGGGCGTGGTAGCAGGCACCTGTAGTCCCAGCTGCTCAGAAGGCTGAGGCAGGAGGATGGCGTGAACCTGGGAGGCCAAGTTTGCAGTCAGCCGAGATCGCACCACTGCACTCCAGCCTGGGTGACAGAGTGAGACTCCGTCTCAAAAAAAAAGAGTAAGGATTTTTGTGTTTCAAGCTCTCTCTCTCTCTCTCTCTATATATATATATGTCTATATGTGTATATATATAGTTTTTTGAGAAATAATTTACCTATCATGAAGTTCACCCATTTAAAGTGTTCAATTCAGTTGTATTTAATATATTTATAAAGGTGAAAACCAACACCATAGTCTTTTACCATAATTTTAGAACATTTTTATCACTCCAAAAAAATTATACCCATTAATAGTCACTCCTCTATCCCTCCCACCCTACACACACACACACACACACACACACACACACCCCTATCCCTCGCCAGCCAGTAATCTCCTTTCTGTCTCCATAGGTTTGCCTATTCTGGACACACTATATAACGTGTTCTTTTTCAACTGGCTTTTTTTTCACCTAGCAGAATGTTTTTGAAGTTTATCTATGTTGTTGCATGTATCAGTATGTTATTTCTTTTTATTAGCAAATAATATTCTATTTTTTGAGTATATGACATTCGTTTATCCATTACTTGGTTAGTGAATGATTTGTTTCTAGTGTTTGTCTATTATGAATATGAATAATAATGAGTAATGCTGCTCACTAACATTTATATGCAAGTTTTTGTAAAGATAGTTTTTATTTCTATTGGGAATATACCTAAGAGTCAAATTTGTAGATCATATGTGAACTCTATGTTTAACATTTGAGGAAATAAGGTTACTGTACATATAATTTTAATGCTGAAAGTATACAGGTTTTTTGTTTTTAGGGTTTACTGAAATGTCCATGTAATGCAGCCAAGTAAAGAAGCTATATGCTCATTGTATTGGGTCTTACAAATGAGTAAGAATCACATTTTTCAAAGGATGAATAAGACACAGTGCTTCCAACAGAAAGTTCGTGGCTCAGAAGGGGAGACAGATCTTGATGTTGCAAGGTGCGAGGAAGCATAAGAGAGAAGGCAGAGGGGGTGTGGGCAGGAAGGCCAAGAAAAACATCTTGAGATGGAATATTGTCAGCAGTCAGAAACTGATGGGGAAGGGGAAGGAAGCAAGAGATCATCGTATGCCAAGGCATGAATTGGGTGTAAAGGTGTGGTGTATTCACAGGAAGTCAAAAAGCACAACACGAACGGGAGACTAATGTAGAAAGAGGTGGCAGCCAATGAGTCTGAATAATCTCAGACCTAGAAACATGCCTCAA